>NW_024386871.1:0-1364998 GCF_900408965.1 Simochromis diagramma
CCGTTAACCGAACTATGTAAAGGTTACCCACCAACCCAGAAAGGAAAGAGAGCTGTCAGAGTCCCAGAAAAGACCTACCATCGCGTAAATGAACCGTTTGGGGACAGGTGGGATGCTGCATGTACAGAAGCTTTCCAGAACATTATACATTCTCTTACACATGGACCTGTTCTGGCATTCGCAGACCCAACCAAGCCTTATGTGTTGCACATTGATGCCAGCCTTCAGGGGTTGGGTGCTGTGCTCAACCAAGAACACCCAGAAGGGCTGCGACCAGTTGCCTTTGCTAGCCGAAAGCTTAGCTCATCAGAGAAAAACTACCCCGTGCACCAGCTTGAGTTTTTGGCGTTGAAGTGGGCTGTAGTTGACAAGTTTCACGACTACCTGTACGGAGCACAGTTCACTGTGAGGACGGATAACAACCCCCTCACATATATCCTCACCACAGCCAAGCTCAATGCCACCGGGCATCGGTGGTTAGCTGCTCTTGCCACTTACGACTTCACTCTCCAGTACCGACCTGGAAGCAGCAACATTGATGCTGACGCGTTATCGCGCAACCCCTTACCAACAGAGGACACTGACTGGCAAACTCTGCCCTTGGACAGTGTCAAAGCTCTGTGTAGGCAGATCTCCTGTAGAAAGTCAGCAGGAGGAGGGGCAGTCAGCTTTGCTGAATCTTTAGGGGTTTCCCCTGAGGCACTCCCAGAGTGTTTTGTTTTCCCCACTCATCTTGACTACGGGTGTTTGACCCAGATAAGCAAAGCCGAGCTTATCAAAGCACAAGACAATGATCCAGTGATCGCTCCTGTAAAGAAATCTATGAATGGAGCGATTTCCTGTACTTTCGACAAAGACTCCAATGCAGAAGCCATGTTGCTTCAAAGAGAGGCAAACAAGTTGGTAATCACTGATGGAATACTCTACAGGAAAGTACAGAGACAACCTGGAAAGGAAATATATCAGCTTGTACTACCCCGAGAGCATGTTGCCATGGTGCTTAGATCACTTCATGATGAGTCTCATACGAGACAGATTCTACTGGCCTAGGATGAGTGCAGAAGTTGAGCAGTACATCAGGAATTGTGGGAGATGTGTTGCACGTAAAGCACCTACACAACGAGCTGCACCATTGAACCAGATCACCAGTAGTGGGCCACTAGATCTCGTGTGTATCGATTTCCTATCCCTAGAGCCAGACTCTCAGGGATATGCTAACGTTCTGGTAGTGACTGATCACTTTACCAGATATGCACAAGCTTTTCCAGCTAAAGACCAAAAAGCCTCCACAGTAGCCAAGATTCTATGTGAGCGGTACTTTGTGCATTATGGACTTCCGGCCTGGATACATTCCGACCAGGGACGTGATTTCGAGAGTAAGCTGATCCACGACCTTCTGAGAGCGTTGGGAATCCGGAAATCCCGGACAACGCCTTATCATCCCCAGGGAGATCCACAGCCAGAGAGATTTAACCGGACGTTACTTTCCATGCTGGGAACCTTGGATTCCAAGAAGAAACAGGCATGGAATCAGTCCATCAGTCATTTGGTACACGCGTACAATTGTACGCAGAACGAAGCAACTGGGTACTCACCCTACCTGCTTATGTTTGGCAGGGAGGCCCGGCTGCCTGTGGACATCTGTTTCGGAACCAACGACCAGACACACAGCAGTCTGACACATCACCAGTACATAGCTAAGCTGAAAGCTGATTTGCAACACGCTTACCGCCTAGCGACAGAGGCTGCTGACAAAAGTCATCAGAGAAACAAGAAAGCACATGACAAGCATGTGAAAGAACAGACCTTGGCACCAGGAGACCGGGTGTTGCTAAAGAATTTTGGTGTCACTGGAAAGCACAAGTTGAAGAATAAGTGGAGAACTGCACCCTATGTTGTGCTTGACAAAATGCCCCGTCTACCAGTATACAGAGTGAAACCCGAGAAGGGACTGGGGGTGGAGAAAACTGTGCATCGTAACCACTTATCACCTATAGGGTATCTAGTGAGACTTCCAGATGATAGTGAACCAGAGGTGTTTGATAGACCTGTCACTCGATCCCAAAGGGGACTCGCCAAGGCTAAACCAGTTGACAATCAGGGAGATGCAATATCTTCTTCAGAGTCGGAATCCGAAGATGCATGCCTGACACAATTCCCATACATGGATTGTGAAAACCTTCTGTCACTGTCAGAACAGCTTCTGAGGGACCAAGGTCAAAAGCCAAATGTGTTGGATCTTGAGAGTTCAACCACTGATTTGGCAGATATTAAAAGAAATCCAGATGATCATAACCCTCCAGATCTCCAGCTAGACCTTGAGGCAGTTACAGTGACTGGCCCTAAGGAGGGAACCGAAGAGAGTGGGATGTCGCTGGAAGGAGAGGAGCATCCAGTGGGCCGCCCACAGAGACTAAAGAGGCCTGTGGTGAGACTGAGTTATGATGAACTCGGGCAATCATCAGATCACCCTGTAGTGGTTTTGAGCCATGGGGTTTTGGTGGGAAGTGGCACTTATAGACATTCACGAGATCACACTTGCCAGACTTCATGGTGTCACCCACTAGCACTATGCCCTTCCTGTGTTAAATTAGAGCTGGACTAACAAAGCACAGATTTTTGTGTTTATAAATCTGTGGGGGTTTGATAGGGGCATCAAACACATTTAGAAGGGGGAGGGTGTAGCCCGGATGGGAATTTGGGAGTAGATACTCGTAATTCCCATGGACTTAAACGCCACAGTAACATAAGGTGTTCACAGTTAATTTTATGTGATGTAACTGTACCCTGAATGTAATTTGCCCTGTAATATGTCACAAGGTAAATACAGGTGATTAGAGCAATGAAACTGTTATGTTAATCATAAAGTATTATTTTATGGTATGTAACTCTGAAGAGAGTTAAAGTATTGTTCAGAGTTCTAATTTGCTAGAGGCCCGTGAAGGTAGCATGAAAAACGGGACCTGTGTATCTGTTGTAATGGAGGGAGAGAGGAGAACGGCATGGAGAGATGCACGAGGTTAGCTGAACCAAAGTGAGAGACTCAGCTAGTTTTACTGAGGTTAACTAGCACAAAAGAGTGTATGACTAGAAAGCTAACCGTGGGAGAGCTTCGCAACAGAGTGTGGGTGAAGTGACTTTTTGTTTCAACGGTCGCACCACCGTGAAAAACTGTGTTTCCAGCTACGACCGCCGAGGCTAAGGGCTAGCCTGGACTGCTTGGCTGCGCCACGGAGGCAGCCGCTATGGACTGTCGGAGAGCTGGACAGTGACTGGCTAACGCGCTGTAGCAGAGACAGCATCCGGTCCGCAGGGAGAGCGGAGAGTGGATTTAGTTTGGGACTGGTGAACGGAAACCTACCGAGCAACTGAACTGTAAGTTGGACTTTCGTGCTCTTACTGGGGAGAAGAGGATTTTTCTCCATCGTCCGGCGTGAGCAGCAAACAGGCCTGCAACAAGTGTGAATGTGAGTGTGTGTGGGGCCCATGTGTGAATATTGTGTATCTAGTGGATTATATAGCATATTTTTGAGTGTACATTCGTGAGTCACTTACCAAGAGGTGATAACATAATTTGTGTTGTTTAACATAATTTCAAAGGGAAATATTTCAGTTACATAGCATGTTTCATGTGTTTATGAAGCTGGATATCATTTGAGTTGAGTTAAGAAAAGGGTGTGTTGTACATTACTTTTTCCTGCCCTTACATTCAGTAAACGGTTGGTTTGTGTTAAAGAGTTGTCTGGGGTTGATTCTTTTACTACTGGTTAAGTCTAACTTGCAGGCAAAGGTTTACTGATAGTTTCCCTGATTCCTGTCTATACCAGAACCTTTTTGTGGTATCCAGGCTGTAACGAACCTAACACCCCGCCTAGGGGGTCCAAACTGAGGTAAGTGGATTTAGACTCAGTATCACGGGTGGGGTGCTACATTATGATAAATAATAATACTATTATTATTATTATTGTTCCATTGTAGTCAGTCACAGCAGGGAAGCAGCTCTATGCCATCTACCAGCATAGCAGAAGAGGGAGATATAGAAACAGATGAAGCCGCGACCAATGCAGCAACAGGTTCAGTTAGGCCTACAGACACTGATGTAGTGCTCTCTGAAGACCACAATGAGGAAGAACAGATCGATCACATAATGTCAAAGTTAGCAGCTTTACAATACCCAACAGATCCAACACACATCCATACATTTAAAATAAAGCGCAATGACAGATACGTTTCAATGTGCTGCAATGTGGGCCCATGTCAGCCTGATATACCTTACCCAAAAACTGAGGGGAGATCATTCCAGAAACAGTGGTTTTCTGCTAATGTGTGGCTGGAATACTCACCCACTGCTAATTCAATGCATTGTTTTAGTTGTCGGCTTTTCCTCTCGGATGAAAAATATAAAAGCAGAACAGCCTGGACAACTGATGGCATCAGAAAGTGGAGTACTGCTCTTGAAAAAAATCAAACAACACTCCAGCGCAGAGATGCACATGACAAGCATGGTTAGATGGATCAATTTCCAGAAAAAGGCCCTTCAGTCTGCATTTGATGTTTCAGACGTAAAAGGGGTGGAAGTTAGAGAGCGAGAGAGGCAGACAAACAAAGAAATCCTGACAAGATTAATTGACCTAACAGTGTATCTTGCACGTCAGGGACAAGCATTCCGAGGTCATGATGAGAGTGAGTCCAGTGATAACCGTGGCAATTTTCGTGAATTAGTCAATGTATTTTCCCGCTACGATAGTGTGCTGAAAATGCATTTGGAAAAAATTGCCACAGTTAAAGCCACCAAGACAAGGCCCCAGGTGTCACTGCTTTCCAACAGAAGTCAAAATGACATCATTGCAGCACTAGGAACTTACATCAGGAAGGAGATACAACGTGAAATAAAAGAGGCTGAAATGTATTCCATTCTACTTGATGAAACCTCTGATGTTTCACACAAAGAGCAAGTGTCATTTGTTGTGCGATATTTTCATCATATGCAAATAAAGGAGAGATTCATCGAAGTGTGCAATGTTGATACAACTACAGGCCAGGAGCTGGAGAATACAGTGTTCTTGCTTCTGCAAAAGAATGGCCTAGAGATGAAGAACATGTATGGTCAAGGCTATGATCAAGGCTATGGTCAAGGCTATGACCATCCCGGACCATCAGCACCGGCTCCCCTCAGGGCTGTGTTCTTTCTCCTCTGCTCTTCTCCCTGTACACCAACTGCTGCACCTCCACCCACCAGTCTGTCAAGCTAATCAAGTTTGCAGATGACACCACCGTTATTGGACTCATCTCGGACGGGGACGAGTCTGCCTACAGGAGGGAGGTTGAACGTCTGGTGTCCTGGTGCAGCCACAACAACCTGGTGCTGAATGCCCAGAAGACAGTGGAGATTATTGTGGACTTCAGGAAGCACAAAGCCCCACTCCCCCCCATCATCCTGACTGACACCCCCATCACCTCTGTGGACTCATTCCGCTTCCTGGGTACCACCATCACCCAGGACCTGAAGTGGGAGCCCACCATCACCTCCGTCATCAAGAAAGCCCAGCAGAGGATGTACTTCCTGAGGCAGCTGAAGAAATTCAACCTGCCAACACGGACGATGATGCAGTTCTACACCGCAATCATCGAGTCCATCCTCACCTCCTCCATCACCGTGTGGTACGCTGGAGCCACTATCAGGGACAAACAGAGACTGCAGCGTGTTGTGCGCTCTGCTGAGAAGGTGATTGGCTGCAGACTCCCATCTTTGCAGGACCTGTACACCTCCAGGACATTGCGGCGTGCAGCTCGGATCTCAGCTGACCCTTCTCACCCTGGTCACAGTCTGTTTGACCTGCTCCCCTCAGGCAGGAGGCTCCGGTCCATTCGCACCAGAACCTCTCGCCATAAGAACAGTTTCTTCCCCTCTGCTGTTGGACACATGAACAATAACCATATGACTATCCCCACCACTAACACATGACCCTACGCTGTGTTCACTGTATCATTCCATGTTTGGCACTGATCACCACCTGCACTCATGTATATATCTTTCAATGTAGCACTCTTAATTCTTACTCTCATGTATATATCTCATGTATATCTCATGCACATATCTTTCCACGTAGCACTTTTAATTCTTATCCCTACTTTTATTTTTTCCATGTCTATTTAAGTGTTATTTATGACACCATGTTTGCACTGAAGCACCGCAGCAATTTCCTAATGTTGTAAACCTGCTCAACATTTGGCAATAAACCCCATTCTGATTCTGATTCTGATTCTGATTCTGATTCTGATGATGGAGCAGCCAACATGAGTGGCATGTATAAAGGTCTCCAAGCTAGAATCCGTGCACACAATGAGAAGGCCCTCTATGTGCTCTGCAAAGCCCATTGCCTCAATTTGGTACTAGTGGAGGCATCAAAGTCCAGCAAGCATTTTGTGACATTTTTCAACTTGGTGGAGAAATTGTATGCCTTTTGCTCAGGCTCCCCAAAGCGTCATGCTGCCTTGGTCAAATTTCAGGAGTCTCTCTTTCCTGGACAACGTGTTATGGAGCTCCAGCAGCTGTCAGATACTCGATGGGCTTGCAGGGAAAAAGCACTGAAGGCACTTCAGAGAAATTTGAAAGCCATTTTGATGCTCCTTGATGACATCAGTGACAGTGACCCACCTAACCTGGCCCAAGGTGATGCTCAGATGTACAGAAATGCCATTAATTTTATGTTCATTCTCTGCATGGAAATCACCACACCAGTATTCGAAGTCACTGCTTTGGCATCAGATTCTCTGCAGGAAGAAGGGTTGGACCATTCCACTGCCTACAAGGTAATTGATGGTGTGCTTCACACATTGCAAACCATGAGGTCTGAGGAGAAATTTGGAGAGATATTTAGATGTGCATCAGAGAAGGCAGAGAGTTTCAACATTCCAGTACCTACCGTGGTGCCTGGTCAGGAGAGAAAGCGGAAAGTTCCAGTGCGTTTCCAACACAGCACCACAGTGTCTCAAGTAGGTGCTCAGTTTGAGTCAGTGGAGGCATATTTCAGGAGTGGTGTATATTTCACCTTTCTGGACATCATGACTGGGGAACTGAACAGGAGGTTCAAAGGGGACAATACTGGAAGCCCAACGGCCAGAATCATTCAGTCCTTCCAGCCCTTAACTGTGCATGCTAACTGGGTAGGCCCACCAAACCCAGAAGCCATTGAAGCTGTCCACATCCTCTGTGAATTCTATGGAGAAGATGAGGACCAGCTCAAAACAGAATTAAAGGTCTTCCACTCCAGCTTTAGTTCAAAAGACCTCAGAGAAATATTTCTGATACTGAGGGAAAACAATGGCCAGCTGATCTTTCCTGCCTTTGTCAAAATGATTCAGATCTACGCAACACTACCAGTGACAACTGCGACAGTTGAAAGATCCTTTTCAAAGCTAAAAATAATCAAAAATAAACTAAGAAGTTTGTGTGGAGAAGAAAAGAAGAAAGGTTGTCTGATCTCCTCTTGTTGGCCATTGAGAAAGATGTGGAGATCAATTACAACGAGGTCATCAACATCTACAAAGACATGGCACCAAGAAGGATGCTTCTTTAGAGCAGTACACTCCATTTAATGGACACTTGAGAATATGTATGTATATAGTTTAGAGTTGGATACAGATTTTATCTTTTTGTGGTGTGATTTTTGATTTTTAGAGAATGTTTTGAAATAAAAGTCAAATTGCATTTAACCTGTGCAATTTTTTTATTATAAAAAGAAAAGGTTTTCCACATATGCAAAAAGTGCCCCTTTTTCCCCCCTGGAGCACTTGCCCCCCAAAATGTCTGTGCACGCCACTGTGTGTAATAATACTAAAGCTTCATCTTATGCACACACAAAAAACAAATATGGCTCCTTCGTGCAGGGTTTTCTGGTATGTTCATTTATGCTTCCCAATTAAAAAAAAAGAAAAAAAAAGAAAAAGCAAACTTCTTGCTTCTCAGCCACTGCGGCCACATCCTCACTGTTTTTTAGACAGTTATATAAACATACTGTGAGTGAGTCATAAGCTTAAATACAATAGTTGAAGGAACAAAAACTTAATGTTTAAAAATACCAGTCAAATCTGATTAAAGTAAATAAATAATAAGTATACAATGTAGTTTTAAGACTTATCTCAATGTTTCGTAACATTAATGTTCTATGAACTCGTGAGTCCAGAAATCTGAATGTCATGAAAAGTATTTATTATTCGTGTATTATTATTTTACAATACAAGGTTGTTTTTCTCCTGATACTTCATGCAAACCACATTTCTCCAGGCCGGTCCTAATCAGCTTACTCAGTATCACTAGATCCAATGCTGCTCCTCCAGCACAGCACACAAAAGTAGGAGAGACCGGAGATGCCATGGCTTAGTTAGGAGACTGTTTGCTTCAAGGCCACTAGAAGGTGCTGCCATAAAACTACAATAAATGAATTGACCTTTTGACCTGCTCACACTCTTTTATGCAAAACCCTGCTGATGTTACACACACACACACATAAAGAGATTCTAGGTCTGACCAACCGTCTCCGCCGTGGGCAAAAAGATGACAGTCAATAAAATTCTAAAATTTTATTTATAAACACAATGAATAATAGTTAAAAGTCCAGTGTCCCATTTAGGTACAAAGTAAAAACACACAGTCCAAGGCCAGAGCCAGCTATGCCACAAAGCCAGTTGCACTCCACACGTTGTTCACTTCAACAGGGGTAGCAATTGTCCTCTGAGACCCACCACCCTGTAAGTAGAAAGCCTGCACAGAGCGACAAAATAAGACAATTCACTATATAATTCACAGCCCATCCATCCCAAACATATCAGATCATTAGAGGTTTTGTCACATTACATACCTGCACTGAGAGACAAAATAAGACTAATGACGCTAAATTTAATTACGGGTCATGGACAGCCTTCATAAATGCTCATATTACTCACCCACACTGAATTTCAGCACAGGTTCATCTGGGTCCTGACTATTTCCTGCAAAATAACACAAACGTCATCAGAACATTAAGTCAGAGAAACAACATTTGGAGCTTTTGTACATGATAAATTATACTGCAGTAGTAAAACAAAGTCAAGCAGCAGTACATTTATTAAAATCACCTTCAGCTGTAATATTTAAACTGATTTAATGTCAATTTAGATTATGTTTAGATTAAAATGAAACTAGTACCCTTGTAATGTCTTTTTAAATTAGAGGTAAATATTTGTATATTTTTTTACATAATATAATTATATTTACTGGATTTTCTCTCTATTGTAGTTTAGTATTATAGCTATTACTTGTTTTTTATTGACTTGTCTTGTTTTTACAATGATTTGCTTTGACTGCGGCCTTTAAAGAAAAGACTATCTGTTCAGTAACTATCCATCAGACTGGGTCCATGTTACCAGCCAAATGGGTAATAATTAAAGTAAGTTTTGAATTACGTATATTTGGGTGTTTAGGTGACACTTTTGCAAAAAAAATTATATAATTAGGTTTAAAAAAACTAAACATGTATGTATTTAAAAACAATAAGTGTGTTAGAATTACTACAGCAACAGGTTGCAGCTCACTGTACTGTTTTTGAGCACAACTTTGGTGCTTTTGCCTCATTTTTAAATCAGTGATCCCAGTAGCACAGTCTAAGCAGAGACCTCAGTGCTTGGCAAACAATCAATAGAATCAATATAATTATTAAAAAGAAACAAAATAAATGCCAACCATATAAAAAACATAAACTTAAAGAAAAAACTAAACTTGATTTTATGTCTTTAGGCTATTGTTAACAGCAAGCATGAGGTTAGTGCATATGTATTATTATTGGAAAGATTACTGCAAAGAAAAAAAAGTTGAACCAGGAGGGGGCGATATTGCTCTTCTTACAATGAGTTACATGCAGGCTATTACTTACCGTGTCACTCACATTTATTTCACAAATTAGCTGAACCCACTTAATTCGATTTAATTGTATTTATGCAGAGCTGAATCACAACAACATTCTCCTCGAGGTGGTATAGATTGTAAGGTAGAAAGTCTACAATTAAAAAGAAAAAACCTCAATACAGTGGGAAGGAACAACTCACTTTTAACAGGAAGCACCCTCTGGCAGAACCACGGTCAGGGAGCAAACTATCAAACTACGAGGTCTTTAAAATAAGATGATTATTCAAGACCTCATGTGTGATGGGAAGGTTTCTGAATTTGATGCTGGACCCACAAATCATAAAAGAGAAACACTAACTCACACACACCAGAAAGTGCCAAGAATTATAATTATATGTAATTTAGTTTTGCGTTCCTTTATAATGCTTTCAACTATACAAATAAGACACTTGGGGGCGCCTGAGCCTTGTAGACACAACAAATATTGAACAAATCTCATGCGCCCTGTTGTTGACAAAACGATAAAAATGAATGTTATGTTACTGCTTAGTTAATTTCATGTTTTAAATGTTAGTAAATGCGCCGCCCTGTGGTCCCTTTAAGTCGATATTTTGTGACAGTAGAAGAAGAGTTAGACAGGAAGTTCATGTTTGCTTACAATGCTGCTTCAAGATGGCTGCTCCACATTCGTGTCCTTCTTTGGGTGTTTGTTAAAGCATTGTCTGTAAGTACTCAATGGTAAAGCAACGAGGCATTCAAAGTGCTGTCTTTATGTGTGATGGACCACAGTTAACAAGTTTTCTATGTGCTATTCATATGTAAATGAGATCGCCAGTTCATATGCTAATTAACGGTGCTAATCGTCATGCTAGCTCTTCGAATGCATTGTTAGGTCATTGGCACATGTTGTTGTTAACAGTACAGATGAGTAATGTACATTTCCACATATGTTTAATTGTTACAGTTTCACAAAATGAAAGAACCAGTAAACTTCTCAAGATCTGATCTATTGTCTGGAGTTCCTGGGTTCATGTTTAGCTGTGTGGATAGCTAGTCAGACTTCTAGCGAGGCCATTTACAGTGAAAAGACAGCACCACAGCAAGCATCATAGCTACAGAAGCCACCGCGTGCAGCTACGACCATCCTATAAAGCTAAGTAAAGTATACGGACGGACACAATCAAAATACAACAAATCCAAAATGTCTGAAAGTAAATCCTCCAAAGCCGAGACAGAGTCAGTCCGTTCCCACAAACCACCATCAAGAGCAGGCTCATCAGCTAGCATTGAACTGCTCAGAGCAAGAGCAAAGGCTGAAGCTGCTCAAACAAGAGCCTCATATACAAAGAGAGAAATAGAAATTAAAGTCGAGCAAGCACGCTTACAAGCTACTCTTGACGCGCTGAGAGCGGAACAAGAGTGTAAATTTTTGGACGATTCTGCTGAGCAGGAGTTTGATACAGCACAGAATATAGATGCTAACAGCCAAGAAACAGCTAACACAGAAGAACGCTGTCAAAATGCTGACCAACACAGTGCTGCAAAAGCAGAAAACAATCCAATTCCAGATCCCCAGCAGCAGAAATCCTGTGTTGAACATGAAGCCAGCATCCCACCATTAACAAACATAAGTCAAACGGAGTCATATAAAAAGATACAGAATCACAGATCTTCTGTGAGCCACCTGAAAACACCTTAGACTTTGAAAGATGGTTAGAGACATTAATTCAGGCTGTGCTTTCAAAGCTTGGTAAACTTTTAAAGTGCCCTCATTCTCACCAAAAACGTTTGTTGGATCTACTCTTGGACAAATTCAAGGGGATGGATTTGCATTTAGACCGAAAAGTGCAGAATTATTTTGACTGCATTGCTAATGCCATTTTCACTGATATTTGTGACCAATTATATAATTGGTCACAAATATCAGTGAAAATGGGGAGGAGTGGGGAGGAGGATTCAATGAATTTAATGGAACAACCAATATTTAATATCATAACTACTTCAGTATTCCAAGAACACCTGTTGGCAGTAACAATTATCGATAGACTGGAATCATATGAAAAGAAAGAAAGATGCAGACTTTCAGTGGAAATCTTTGTGGAAGGACTGATTTCCCAGGTTGCAAAAAAATCAGGCACAGTCTTCAGCATTGAAAATGCTGAAGCTATCTCCAACCGGCTTACCATGAAAATCTGGACTGAAATCAGGGCAGAATACGACAAAATCCCCCCAGAGAAGTTCAAGAAACTCAGCAAGAGGGGTTTCAAATCCCTCTGTAAAAGATGGAAGCATGCAGCGGTTATTGTGACATTCTGGCAATTAAACGTCCAAGATCTTGATGAAGATATTGTTAAAACTTTCAAAAGAAAGATATTCCCAGAACCAAGTTGCATATCTAAGTGCTTCTCATCGGTGCGTGCATTTTTTGGGAGGTTTAAGGGAGGAAACAAAGTTTCCACTTTATAGTGACATCGTGATATCAACAGCAAGATATTTTCTAAAACTCACTGGACACTTTAAATTAGCTAGTTTTACATTTAGATCAGATCAAGTCATTTTTGAAATCCCCAGGAATGGTCGCGGCAGATGGCCACCCCGCCCTGAGCCTGGTTCTGTCGAAGGTTTCTTCCTCTTAAAAGGGAGTTTTTCCTTCCCACTGTCGCCTCGTGCTTGCTCAGAGGGGTTTGTTCTTTTGGGGTTTTCTTTTTAATACTGTAAGTTGTTACCTTACAGTGTGAAGCACCTTGAAAACACCATTGTTTCCTTTGGTGCTATACAGATTGAAGTGACTTGCACTGACAACATAACTAAGCTGGGACTTTAATTTAACATCAATAAAATTATAAAAATATTACATCTTGATTTCTGCTTGTTTTCATTGTCTGTGACTTAATGAATACAAATGTGTAATTTAACAGATTTTTTCTTTATGTTAGTCTGACCGGTGATTCCACGTTGGCCTTAGGTGTTGGCGCGGATACGCTGCAGCCCCTGAGCCATTAATGGCCCAGCACACTACAGTAAAAACAAAACAACAGCCATCTCTCCAACTAGGAAAGGAAAATAATAAACTGCCTCCTTGGAGGCAACCTGACTCAAAACAGTTGCAGTCCAACTCAGACCGAATGCAATCACTCTCAGGCAGATTGATGAAGATCTGCAAATAACTGTTGTCTAATTTATAAACGCAGACAGATTGCCAACACGTCTGTTTACAATAGAGGACTGTACTTACATGGTTGCAAACTGGTTGTTGTCTTGCTTATATGAAAACATTGCTTTGGAGCAATGAAACTCAAACACATTCATTTTTAAAATGCCTCAAAATGAAATTTTGAAATATTTGGCTTTATGCTTTGAAAGTGCCGTTGTGAGTGGGAGTGTGAAATCCTTACTTGATGTGTTCCCTTTGCCTTTACTGTTTTCAGTTTTATTTGTCATATGCAAGTTAGCACAAGGTCAACATTGCAATGAAATGTGTTTGACGAGCAGCAGTCACTCAGCAGCATGGTACAGTAGAAATATAATAAAATATAATAAAATAAAAAATAGAAAAATAGTAAAGCGCAAAATATTAGAGAGACGTGGTAAAAGAGAAAAGATGACTAAATATATATGTATCTATAAATATAAATATATGTACACTAGTGATTAAATAAGAAAATCTTGAAAAGAAATGACGGGAGGCCAAATGGGATGTTGCACAGGAATGAGCAGCAGAAAATTACAGTATTACTCAGACTTTTAATAGTCATATTGTCAGTTTTGGCCGACGGTCATGGGTCACTTCCACTAAAATAGCACGAGACTGGAGTAAAATGTACTTTATTAATGAGAACACATGGTGATACAGCAAAGAATCCAACCCTTCTGAAAAGCAAATGGCTTCCTGTCATACTCTACCTGATTCAGGTGAGCATCTGGAATAGACCAAGTCTGGGGGTCAGCAAACCAAAGGAAAACAAAACCCTCCCCATAAGAAAACCACTACAATATAACCAACACGTTCTCACTCCCAAAGCGTAACATTTTACGCTAGGTGACAAATCGTCACCATATTACGTTACATTTTACGCTAGGTGACAAATCGTCACCATATTACGTTTTTGGCTACCCACCACGTTCCTAAATGACGACCTCGGAAAAAAGAGGAAATATGAGAACCGTCTGGACTGAATCTACACATGTTTGCTCTTTTTCTTCAAATCGCTTAGAAACACGCTATTTAACATCATTAAAGTCCTGGTTAAGGTTAGGAATAAGGTTATAGTTAGGGATAAGGTTAGGTTTAGGGCTGGAACACATGGCTGGAACGTCTATTATGGCAGGACCGTCATTCCACTGGAATTCAGCCATAACCCGACCATGAGAAAGCACGTCCGGCGATTTAGCTGAAAACATCGGAAGATCCGTTTTGTCGGCCATCCAAAGGTTTAGCAGTAGTGCACTCTTAGCAGCTGCAGTCTCCACTTCACAATCGCTGCAGCACATGTCCAGCAAAATCGCTGGACATGCTCGTAGGCAAGAAGTGAAGCAGCACATGTTGGGGAGAAGTGAGGAGGAGAACAGACACAATTTTGCACCGGAGGTTTTCGGGAAGCTTTTATTTTGGTATTTCCGTTGATCCGTACAATAAATTTGCATATTAGCCTAAACATGTAGGTTTAACATTTAACATTTAGCATTTAGATTTAACATTTAGATTTAGATTTAACATTTAACATTTAGATTTAACTTTTAACATTTAGATTTAATATTTAACATTTAGATTTAATATTTAACATTTGATGAAAAGTTACAAATATTTTAGTAAATGTTGTAAAAAAATTACTCGAAAAAATATGTTTTTGTAAGGTTTTGAGCTAAATGTGGAAAAATGTTGCCGTTCATTTCAGCATGTTTCACTTTACAAACGGTGCCCCATAATTTGAACACGTTTTGGTCGATTGTGTTGGTCCGTTGCCAAGAACATGGGCAGGTAATCAGTTTTTATTGACCATAATGTGCTTGTCCACGCGGTTCCCCGAAGCAATTCCTCTGCGGAGGATAACCACTGCAAACATTACTAAGGTGCTAATCAGGTTTTTTACCACCTTTGGTCTCCCAAAAACAGTGCAAACAGACCAGGGAACTAACTTCTTATCCCGAGCATTTAAACAGACTTTAATCTCTCTTGGTATTTCTCATTCTGTGTCCAGTGCTTATCACCCAGAGTTGCAGGGTCTGCTGTGTGTGACCAGCCCCACCGTGTGTGGCTCTTTGTGAGTAGTTCTTAGCTGAGTGGTGTTTTCCCTTAAGTGACGGCGGCCTCCATTAGTTTGTTTGGCCTGCCTGGGTATTGTTACTAGCAGCGTTGCTGTCTTTTTCCGTTGAAGCCTTGTTGTTTTCTTTTGTTGAAGTGGTCACTATCTCTTTGGGTTGACCTGTCTGATTTATCATTAAAGCAGCGGTGCTGTCTCTTTTTGTTGTTACTATTTATATGATTGTTGAGTTAATTGATTATAATAAAGATATATTTTGTGTTAACTACCTCTGCCTGGTGTTCTTTTTGTTTCACCCAGATCACACTGTTACTGTCCCCCACCCTCTTCGCCTAGCTTTCATGTGGGGACGTAACACTGTGAATGATGCAAAGCTACTTTAATAGAGTCTAGAAATAAATAAAGGAATAGCCATGACTGTTAGAACTAATATTCACATCAGAACTTCGGCTGCAGCATTATTACAGCACAGCAACAGTGCAATAGATGCGTTGTTTATAACAGGCAACACAAATTTCCGATATTAATCCTGTGGATCCGTCAGAGTAAGATCAGCTGATGATTTTGATGGGACAAAATGTCAAATGCATCAGGATATTCCACATCAATCAGTCTCCTCTGAAGAGCAGAGTTCTTTTCTTCCACTTGTGGAAGCAAACATAATGAACAATTAGGAGTGCCAATCATAGGATAACCTTGATGATAAGCCATGTTAACCACTTGATTTCCTCAGGGGCAACGCCTGTGTGAAAACACCTGCTATCAATCAGCATTGTATCCTTCTTTCTTTTTTAAAAAAAAAAAATCCTTTGTTCGCGCTGTTGCCTGAGATTACTGTGGACTCTGTTTTCCCTCGTCTTTGATTCCATTAATGCTGTAAATGTTCTCCCTTATTGATTCGTTAGATTATCAAGTCACTCTAGGCAAAACATTTTTATGAAAAATACAGCTATTATAATCACTCTATATTACAAGTGAGGGCACAGTACAGAAAATGATCTAATTTGTACTAATGGAGGAAGCAGTGTGCGGTCGGTTTCATGGATACTAAAAGAAATGAAAATCAAACAAGTGATAAACTCATTTAAAGTGCATTTCCCTTTGATGGCTTAATGTTGACATTAAAACAAGGCAGCTACAAAGCATAATAAATTAAAGACTCTGACTTTCAAACCCTAAAAGCTCTTTATTTCATCTTCTTTACCGTTCACATTCACCCAAATACAGCTGTAGCAAACAAACAATGAGACAGCAAGTGAATAAAGCTGAGCTGGACAGACTATTATATGCTAGTGTAAAAATTACATCAAATCTATTGCTATTAGTTTTCTTATCATATCAACAATTGACACATGAAAAAAAATCACATCAATAAAAATACTTAGTTGGGTTGATTTGATTACATCAGGCTGGAGATTGGTTTTTACAGGAGACAAATGGCTGTTTTACAAAGAGAGAGGCGGGGAGTGATGAAGCTTTTAGCTGTAGTGGATGATGTACTGTTGTGTTTGAGTTGTTCCCCTTGCAATCATTTTACACAAACATCTTTTGCCTGTGTGCACAAATATACGCACAGTAGTCCACGATTTTAAAGAACATTATATTAATTTAGTTTCATTTCCTGGTGACTTAACCATAACATCACCCTTAATCCCGTCCCCATACATCAATCCGTCCATCCATCCTCTTCCGGTTGTCTGGGACCTGGTCTTAGACTAGCAGCCTAAGCAGAGAAGTCCAGACCTTCCTTTCCCCAGGCTAACGGAGCGACGTAATCTCTCCAGCATGTCCTAGGTCTGCCCTGGAGCCTCCTACTGGTGGGACATGCCCAGAACATCTCACCCAGGAGGTGCCTAGGAGGCATCCTACTCAGAAGCCCAAACTACCTCAAGTGGCTTCTTTTGATGTGGAGGAGCAGTGGCTCTAATCTAAGCCGCCGTTGAATGACTGAACTCATCACCCAATCTCTAGGGGACATACTGCATTGTGCCATATTTAGTTTAGTTTCTCCAGGCTGGAGAAACTAATCAGGAAGGCTAGCTCTGTGGTCGGCATGAAGCTGGACACTCTGGTGACAGTGGCAGAGAAAAGGACACTAAAAAAACTGCTGGGCATTATGAACAATGCTGGGCATCCTCTGCACACGGCCATTAACAACCAGAAGAGTCTGTTCAGTGACAGGCTGCTTCTCCCCAAGACAAGAACTAACAGACTTAAAAACTCCTTTGTCCCACACGCCATCAAACTGTTTAACTCCTCTCTGGAGGGGAGAGGGAGGGGAAACAGGAGGACAAAGGAGGGGGGAACAACTAAGCTGTAGTGCCTCTTCACCTCACTGTGCAATACTTTTGTAAATAGTCAATGGTGCAAATAGACCTCAATACTTGAAATGTGCAATTCACTTGTATTTTTATTTTTTATTCCTATTTATTCTATTTATCCCCTTCGTATATTTTATTTTTATTTATATTTCTCTCTGTATTTATATATATGTGTGTGTGTGTATATATATATATATATATATATATATATATATATATATATATATATATAACATTCTGTAACTGTAACTTCTGTCGGTGCTGTGCTTTTGGAAACCGAATTTCCCAGAGGAACCCACTCGAGGGATTAATAAAGTTCTATCTTATCTTATCTTATCTTATATGTCCATATTTTAACACCTGCTAAAGATTAGATCAGTGGTTCTCAAACTTTTCACGACGAGTACCACCTCATAAAATATATGGCTCTTAATGTACCACCCTTATGACCGACATTAAAGTACAGTAGTATAGGCCTGTTTAACAACATATACAGTTTATATGAGGCAATTTTATTTCTTATATAAATGTTATCTATTTTAACTGTCATAAACAGGATGTGACAAGTTATAATAATAACAATTGTACTGCACTAAAACATTCACAGCAGGTGGGAAATCTGGTCTTTAAGTGGTGACGTATGAACAAACTACTCTGTGTTTATTAAGGCTGTTGTGTTTTTAACATGTTTTAATGCTTTGTATCTTGTTCTAGTTAATCTAAACAAGCAAATAAAAAAAGGCATTGATCACTGTCACCCTCTCTCGGTTTTTATTACCACTTTTCATTTTAAAACTCAGTTTTTCAAACATTACCATGTAACTACAGCCCAGCCCATGCAGCAGTAAGTTAATGACTAACCTCATATTGTGGATGGATCTCAGTTGTTCTCCCTGACTGAAGTTTGGTCCGTTTACAGCATCCTGCGATTGCATTTGTCCCTAAGCCTTGGGAACCCTCACGTTAACGTTTACTGAGTGGAAAAGTTAGTGTTCATCCTCCAGCTTCACTGTGTTTATGTTATGCTAACATAGCTGTGTAGCTAGCCACCACATTGCACATCATTATATACCAGCTAGCCCAACTCCAGTAACCCTACAAACGTCACTGCTGTTTAGTTTTCCGTCTTAATTTATGTTGGAAGTGATAGCAGAGCTGTACATTTTAATTTTTCATTAAAAAAAAAGTTCCCTCAGTCAGAACATGGTACATTATTTAATCTGGAGACTTCCCGCGTACCACTAGAAGGAGCCCAAGTACCACCAGTGGTACGCGTACCACAGTTTGTGAACCGCTGGATTAGTAATAAAGGATAATAAAGGATAATGAATAAAAATGATCATCAGCAAGTATTTGGAGGTCTGTGGATTGCAAAGATAAGGCTTAAGAGAAAAACCTTTGTTATCAGGATCTGAACCTCCTCGCCTTTCCCAGTAGGCAAAAAATAATAATTGGATTAATTTTTCACAATTATGCAAAATATAATATTTGTAGGACAAAAGGGTAAAATATTAGCTTTGTTCTTTTTATGTACCCCCATCTTACACATGCGCTTGTTCCTGCTGCTGACTGCGGGTGTGCACCACAGATCACATTTAGGAGGAGGATAAGCCCCTCACAGAGAGTGAAGAGTGAGCCCATTACAGACATCGCTGTGTAGAGTAAGGATGCCCTCAAACTCAACTCACACAGAGGCCCCTTACCAGCCAATTAAACTGATGTACAATGTTCATATTTGTGTGTGTGTGCACCCTCACACATGCAAATGCTCTCTAAGAGGCTGTTTTTTTTCCCTTTCTTTTTTAAATTTCAAATGTGAATCTGTCGCATGGACAGGACAAGAGGAAGAGAGGAACAACAAGGGAGGCACATAGTGAATGCACACACATAAAGCGAACATGCAAGTGCTCCTAATCTGAATTGCAGATGTTTTTTGTGGCCTCTCTGTCTGCCAGCACCATAATGATGAGCCGTCCTCGTTAGAGACTTTTAGCTGTAATTATCTGTTAATGGCACTTAGCCCATCAACTCCTCCTCTCGCGTGTCCCACTGCAGGCACGGTAGCTCTCTCTTGTCTCTCTCTCTCTCACACACACACACGCACACTCACATTCACACTCAGACAGAAACACACATACTTGCATGTAGTTAGACAGAGAGACACATGTACACATCCAGCTGGGAAGACATCCATGAACACAGAGATGGAAAAGACAAATACTCAGAGCTGCACAAACGGTTAATCAGAAATCCACAAATACAATCACAAAAAACACACACACAAATGCACACACGTGCCATGCCATATCCCCGCTCCCCTGTCTGCCCGCATGGCTAATCTGTGCAACTTATTATCCGGGAGATAATAGAAACTGTCATCCATGAGGCAGAGGGAGGAGGGAGACAGTGGCAGAGGGGCGGCTGTGTGTTCACTGCATTTTTAAACAGAGACAGATTTCATCGCAACAACTTTATGAGGCCAGATGTGGCATATTAAAAGCAAGCTTCCCAAAGCAGAAACACCTTACCACTGCAACAAATGATGCCACGGCGGGAAAGTAGGAAGCAGCAAAAACGCTGATGGAGGTAAAATGAAATGGACCAAGAGAGACCATGGTGAAAGACGGCGCAAGAGGGAAAGCACGGGGAAGGATACGAGGGGATAAACTGAAGCAAATTGAAAGGGCTGAAAAGCATGATTCTTTACAATTAAGTTTTAATGTGATGGCTGTGAAACACTTCAATTGTTAATCCTGTGAAATTATTCTCACGCAGGAGCACCATAAACCTGCTTCTCAGTGGCAGAAACAATGGAAGACAGGATGATAATTAGAGGAGAAGAAATAAGGGAGCTGAGCAAGAGCAGGCAGTAACGTAGAATAATCAAAAGAGAGTTACTAGTGAAATGTAAGCACACAGATCCAGCAGTGTGTCACTATGTTTCCAAGTGTGTGATCTGAAAATAAAAGAGCAGATTAGTTGGTCTTTGGTTGAAAAGAGGCAATCAGATTAGCAGCCTGGGTCTTGTTGTGTTCCTGCCATCTGTGCCAGATGCTGCTGTTGAGTCAAAACCTTAGCCAAAGTATGCACAGGGTACCTTTTGGGGTCAGACATTAGCAGAGTGCCAGTAGGGGCAGCAAAGCATACAGCCTGCCTAAAGAAATAATGGCTAACTTAAGCTCATAAACATGCTTTTTCTTCATGTCATACTTATACAGGTTGTTTTGTCTGTCCAAAGAAAGCAGGTCCTGGGTTTTAAAGATGTTTCTGGGATTTTGATTCGTGAAGCCTTTGAAGACTTGGTAGTCTGTTGTGAACCCTCTTTATTTGCACTTCTTCACTGAGTCTTCTCTTCATTGCAGATATAGATAATGCTATGACTAACTGCTGGAGAGAAAAAGGATTTCTTTGCATCTTCCATGGATGTCTAGGTCTTTATGCCAAGGTGTGCGTTTCATTTTGTCGCGTATGTGCTCATTCAGACACTCCAAATGTTTCCACTGTCTCTCTGATGTTTTGTTTTTGCAGTATATCTTTGTCATTTACATTAACAGGTCCTTTGACTGCCTCATATGGTTTAACAGCTGCAGTTTCAAATCTGGAATTGACTCCACAATCAGATTCAGTGTATTTGTCTGCAATAATTCATAAACAGTCACTAAGTGGGGCACTCCCGTTCATAAAAGCATCTTTTGACTGAACTGTCCTCAGTGTGGAAACATGGCTGTAATTCCTCACCAGTTAGCAATGAAATTAAGGTGGAACATTGAAAAAATATCGTCATTGTTTCATTTTAAATGTACTGTGCAGGCACACAGAGTACTAGCACAACTACATAATGATTTGATGTTAGAGAATTCAGTTTGAAAAGATACTTCAGGAAATCTGTACCTAAAATTTTGCCAAAATTTCAGACAAAACAGTTTTCCAGAGAGAGCGAGGGAGGTTAGACATTGAGGTCAGCTGTGCTACTTCATTTTCATAAGTACAGGTGTCACTCCAGGCACCCCAAATATTTTATTCATTTTAAGTGACAGGTGGAGAGAGGAGATTTTTGCACTCAGACACCTGGATGCCCTACTAACTCCGAATGGTAGCTAATAGAGTCCGACATGAGCTCCATTTAGCAGAGGAGAGGGAAATGGTTGAAGAGAGAGAGAGGGAAAATGAGAGCGGTAGCTTGCAGGTGTGGAGTGAGGCTGGATTGCCACCACAGCACTGTGAAAGTCGACTGCTCGAGGGATTCTAGCAGGTCAAACAGAGAAAATTAATATGTTCTTTAGTAGTGTGGATAGTGTTGAAAAATCTGGATTTTCTACCTCTTTCCACCATGAAAGTAGACGGACTGCTTTTAGGTGGATGAATATAAAAGGTTTAAATTTCCCACATGCATTAATGTGTCAGTCAGTGCTCAATTTGTGACAGACTGGCTAATTGTTTGAGGCTTCTTCCCACTTTCTGCACCTTACTGGAATCAGCGCCAATCCCCAGGCGACAACAGAAAGCTTTAGCTGTGTAATGATTGTTTTATCTTAGCAATGCGCCTCTGGAATTTTATATAATAAAATAAAGGCCTTAGAGACACCAGGTGCATTAGTAACAAAAAGATCAATGGAAAAATCCTGTTTGTGTTCCTGGATCAGTTTTGCGTGGCCTCTTCTCTCTTTATTTAAGAGTGTGAGAATTTTGAGAAAAACTAATGAGAAGCTAAGACAGCGCCCACTCCAGCAAGGGGAGTAATCACAAAACCCAAAGAAGGGAAAGCAGGAAAGTCATAATGTTACTGTTTCCTGCCAAATTGATATCTAGCCATGAAAAGTCTCAGCATGCTGTCGTTTTCAAGGTGGCGGTCAACAATCCTGACTAATGTTATGCCAAGGACACTTGTTTTTAAATCAAAGTCTTCTCGAGACCAAGAGCTGATTTAAAACACACATTTCAAACACAGGTTGAATCCTCAATAAAGAGCAACAGCAACGCCGGAACAACTCTCAGGCCAAATAGTGCCAACTCTTTTTGCTGGCTCATCCATCAAACTCTGAGTGAAATGTCACTCCACAAATGTCTCCATAGACTAGAAAAGTCCCCTATCTCCTTTCCTTCCCCCCATTACACAGTCAAGTCCATTTTACCCGATCATTCCTGCTAACCTTTAGAAAAACTTGTCTTTTTCTTTTCTCTGTGAGCCCGACAACATGGACAAAGAGCAAGTATCTCCAGTGTCCATGTATCATATATATTTTAGCACATAGAAAAGAAAGGAGAAAAAAGATCTTTGGAGGTTTTAACACCCTTTAGGACACACAAAACCCCTTCTTTCAAGCTTATTTCATTTCGTTTTATTTTAGGTGGGCATAGGCAATACTATTTATCTCTAAACATTCCTTTTTGCTAAAGCATATAGTGCTGGATCAGGAGACTCTGAATCCTCTCTTAGTTGTGCTGCAATAGGTGTAGACTGCCTGGGGGATTCCCATGATGCACTGAGTGTTTCTTCTTCATTCACCTTTCTCACTCACTATGTGTTAACAGACCACTCTGCATTGAATCATACTTGTTACGAATCTCTAGCTCTCTTCCACAGCATCTCTTTCATCCTGTCTTCCTTCTCTCACCCCATCAGGTCACAGCAGATGGCCCCTCCCCTCCCTGAGCCTGGTTCTGCTGGAGGTTTCTTCCTGTTAAAAGGGAGTTTTTCCTTCCCACTGTCGCCAAAGTGCTTGCTCATAGGGGGTCATATGATTGTTGGGGTTTTCTCTGTATGTATTATTGTAGGGTCTACCTTACAATATAAAGCGCCTTGAGGCGACTGCTGTTGTGATTTGGTGCTGTATAAATGATATTGAATTAATCACTAACTCATACCTATGCTAGAAGTGAAGTGATCTTTGATATCAAAGGCATGGCAGGTCCACATCCTGATGGGAGTGCTGGTTAGACAACAAAAGAAGTGAAGTGAAAGAGCATGGAATTCATTTCTCAAATGAGTTTTCAAAGTAATTATATCAAATGCAAAACATCTGCACTGAGTGAACTCAATGCCCTAAAAGAAAACGCCAAAAACACAAAACGTCTCATTGCTTTTGGCTCAGTTTGAAACGACGTGTTTTGACCATAAAGGTCTGCACATAATCGTTGATCACAGCGCATTATTTTCTGTTCTGGACAATAAAATTTAATAGAAGTCATAAAAGCACACCCTGAGGACACTGATGTAAACCCTTTCTAAAGAATCTGCTTATTTAGCTCAGAATTGCATTCAATTTTATTCAATTCAGTCGACCAAATTTCTGTCTTTGACTTATACAACTCCTGGTGTACACTCTACACTCTTTATGTGAATGAAGAATAAATGTTACTTAGCACAGTTAAAAAAAAACCTCACTAGAAATACTCAGTTTTCCTGAACAAGCTGGCAGGAGCCAGAAACACATTTTGGGTGGGCGGGTTGGGGAGTTCTGCCATGACTCAAAGCTGTAACTTCTTTACTACACCCGTACTGTATAATCAACAGAGTACATCCAAATGACCTGTGTATGTGAATTCACTGTAATGTCTGTCTATATACTCTCGCAGTCCTACTATACCTGGTGGTTAGAAAAACATCTTTGATTATAAGCACTTAAATTTTCTGGCAAGTGCTGTTTTTGCGGAAAGATGATTTATTGTCCTAAAACCACAGGGTCATTTTAAAATTTGTTTCAGTTGCTTTGTTGTTATTGAAATTAAAAACAGGTGCACTAGAGGGGCAACAATGAGACAACCCCCAAAACAGGAATTGTTTTACAGGTGGAGGTCACTGAGATTTTGTCCCTAATCATTGTTTCTGGCTGTTTTTTCACAAGTTTTGCATTTGGCTAGGGTCACTGTCTCTGTTGGGAGGATGAGGCAATATCTGAACCCTGCTGAGGTTGCACACGTAGTCCGACTCCCAACATAGTCTCAAGAGCATGTAGGAGATTCCAGGAGACAGACAGTTACTCTAGGAGAGCTGGAACAGGCTTCAGAAGATCCTTAACCCCTTAGCAGGAGCGGTATTTGGACCTTTGTTCAAGGAGGAACAAAATGAGCACTACTAGTGTGACAAAATGACCTCCAGCAGGTCACTGGTGTGAAAAAAAAAAAAAAAAGTTTTAGGAGGCCCTGTGCAGAATTGTCAGGTCTACCACTGACGCCCTGTACTATTCAAACACTACTCTGTTCCAGTTGATTCCTCCTGTACAACAATACCTGTCCCCGTGTGGCGAGAGCATGCATGCAGTTACTGCAGGAAGGGTATTAATACCACTGACTGGGATGTTTCGATCCATCCAACATTGCCAGGTTGCACTGCAGACTATCCAAGAGGTTGGCGATACCCTAGTCACGATCTGGGAGGAGATCCTCCAGGACACCAGCATTGTCAGGCATGCATACAAGCATGTGAGGGCCAAAAAAAACCCCAAAAACCAAAAAAGAATCACCTGGGATACCATTAAACCATGTGGCATCCTTTGATTCCTAACACATTACACAGTTCACGTCAGTATAGACATCCAGCATGATCTGATGCGTTTCTAAGTGTTCCTTTATTTACTTTTTGGAGCTGCACATTAATCCTCAGTAAAGTTTTCTAATCCTAGAGTCAAGATGTTTTAAGACATTTACTTTTGAATGAGTGAATGTGAGTGCGAATGGTTGCCTGTCTCTGTGTGTTAGCCCTGCGACAGACTGGCGACCTGTCCAGGGAGTACTCCGCCTCTCGCCCTATGACAGCTGGGATAAGCTCCAGCGCCCCCCGCGATCCTGAAAAGGATAAGCGGAAGCGAATGGATGGATGGATGAAACTAGTGTTAGGAAAAGTTGCAAAGAAGAGTGAGAGTAATAAATTTGATTAATAGATTATGCTGCAACCTACAGTAGCTGTTACAGCCTGCACAAGTTGTCAGCCCATACAGAAAGACAAAGAAACAAAGAAACAAATACAAATGAAAACAGTATTCACACTAAAGGGTTGGACAGTTTTTATAAATTTAATATATCAATATATAGAGATATTTATCAACAGCTTGATTTCATAGAAACGTGAGTGAGACCATTTTGGCATACAGTACAGATATTCAATGTAAGTACAGAAGTTGCTAAGTTGTCAACACTCCCCCCCCTCAACAACCCGCCCCAGTTAACCACCCAGCCCCCCCTCCCTCAAACAGACACAGAAGACAGAAAAACAGAGTAGAAGTGTACAGGAGCACAAAACAAGGCACCAATAAATTAAAATGATTCCTCCTCCTCCCCCCCCCATCCCCACTTAAAAAACAAAATAAACCCCCCCCCCCCACAAAAAAAACAAACTAACAAAAGACGAATTAAATTTAAACAGAATTAAATACAGTAGAAACTCTAAAAATCCGCATTGCTGTTAAAAAGCAGGAAAGTAAAACAGAAACGAACAAATGGAAGTGAAAGTAATACAGGAACACTTTGGCAGATTATTAAATTTTAGTTACAATCAAGTAGTAAAGAAATCCAGTGCTCGTGTGTACAAATAAATTCATATATCGTCTACACTCCTTTTACCCCAGAAGTTTATGTACATCTTTTTTCTCCGTTTTTTTGCCGCTGTTGTTGTTTTTACAGATACATTTAAAACATTATCAAAAGATTTCTGCAGTATGAAAACGTATTATTTACAAGTCAGGATTCAAAACCACTGGACTGTACCACTGGACACCCCCCTCGAGCCCCAACCCCACCACACTTTTATTTCCTCCCTTACAAAGAATGTTATTTCTTTACACAGTGCAGAAGGCTTTTTGAAAAGTTTTGTGCAACAAACAGCATAAAGAAAAAATGCCTGTCTTATGGCTGAGGAATGGTTAGAGGCCCGAATGTTTTTTCCTTTTCCTTTTCTTTTTTTTTAATCTTTCCTTGCAGACAAAGACATATCAGCAAGATTTCTGAGAAAATGTAGGTGGACAGTTTTGCAAAAAAAATAAAATAAAAATCTGGAGCCTTAGATTTTCTTTCAATTTCTTCATCTTGTTTGACTGTGGAAGGACCATAAAAACGTATCAAAACGTTCCCCCTGTACATATCATCATCATCATCATCCCGAGCCATGAAAAGATTTACACAAAGATCACCTTCTTTCCCGAAAGCCTTCATTTTACACAGAGTGCTCGAAAAATCTAGGCAACTGAACGCTGCCCCTTCAAGTAATCAAACATCAAGTAGATTACACATGAAACTAGAAATAGTCTGGTGAGGAGATAGAGAGGGAGAGACAGAGAAAGGAGGAGAGCAACAACTACAACTCACTTACACAGTCCAAAAAAAAACCTCCCCACATAACAAAAAGAGGAGTCAGTGTATCGAGGAAAGTCACTGGGTCAACAAAAGCTAAGTGCCATCCAAGTAGAGTCACTGAGGGTTCCTTCCACAGTCCAAAACTGTAGCTCAAGGGGGAGGCCGCTTCTCCAAGCTGAGTGTGATTGTTCACCGGTTTGCTGGTTCACATTTTTCTTTCTATCTCTGGGGACTTCCTTATTATTTTTGTTGTTGTTTCAGGTTATTTCCTCCAGTGTTTTCTTTTTCTTTAATTCTTCCACTGTGTGCCTGTCTACCCAAAGACTGAGAGCCCTTGCCAAAGGAAAGATGTTCATGGGTGAGATGAAGATGAGAGGGTTGCAAGCGAATGAGAGTGCACAGAAACAACAGCGTGGACTTTGCCCTCGAAGCTAAAATTCAACAGTGCGACAGCCAAAGAAACACTTTAAAACTCACAGTTGGAATTACATTTGATACAGTGCTCGAGGAGATGAAGCGGTGGAGCGATGTGAGAAGAGCATTGTGGTTAAAGCAACGTAAGGTCTCCGCTCAGAAAAGGAAAAGACAAGCAACAGTACGATAAAATGGAGAGCACAGATCAGGAAGACTGTATCGGGGTTATCAGGACTGTTAGTATTTACGCTGATAACAAGCAACAACTTCCTCCCTCGATTTAGTAACAATTTGCACAGTTTATGCACTTAAGGTGTCCATTGGGATTGTTCTGAATATTTGTTTTCTCAATCAGTGAACGAGTTAAATAGAGTTAAATATCAAGGAGTTAAATATTATAAATATGCCTATACATATGCTTTTGCTGGTGTAAACAGTATGCATTCTACATAAAATAACAACTTATATTCATTTCAATCCTGTCACCAAGAAACTACACTGAAACAAAACACAGTCTCTAGCAACACATTTTAGATGTAGTAGCTGTAGGCGTCTATACATATAAAGGGACCATGTTAGTCCTTTTATATAGTTCTGATATGGTATATGTAAATATTAGCTCTGGTTTCTATTTGGACTGTAGGTGAGAGCTGTTTGAGCAGCAGTCAACTAAAAGCTCTAAAACAGAAAGGAAAACAGCTCTTCTGTTGTTTTGTATGCCATCTGTTCACCTTGAACATCTGATTGCCAATTCTGGTTGGGCGTGGTATATAAGCATAATGTATTCTCCTTCAAAGACAAACAAAATAAAAAGACAAAACAACCTAGCATCTACAAGCGTCTGAACGATATAGAATTCTTAAAATAGTCAAAATTGCTGATTTAAATTTGATAAACTCATATCAGCTGATATGTAGTTGTTTACTCATTTACACACTGCCTGATGTTGTTTGGATCTGCTGCTTGTTGCGTGTGTGGCATTACCGCCAACAGGGAAGTTGCGACGCGCCCTCTAGTGGACAAACTATGCAACATCAACCAATAAAATCGGCCTTTCAGATAACATTTTAGTATTAAGTACCATATAAATGTCATTTCTAGGTGACAGCATTGATTCTGTGTTAAAAGTAAAATAGCAAAGCGTTCACTTCACCAGAACAAATGTACCCTGTTTTCTTCCTTCAACAAAAGGTAGTGAGTTCCAGTAACTCAGAAATCCATACAACACAACAATGCCAAGACCAACTCATTTAATTAACTCATTTTTCTCAAAGATTTCAAGTTTACTAGCAAGACATTTTTAGACGTATATCAACATTTTCAATTCAGTAAACACAGTCTACAAGGAAAAAGTTCATTTTAGTGCAGTATATTTCCCCATTAATTGTTAAAGAACTCACAGTATCGTTTATAATGTTGCACTTTGTTCTCTAAAGCAGCGATTACTAGATCAACACTGAACTAAAAAACAAATAGTGACCCAGTGCACTCTAAGCTTATCTGACCTAGAGGAAAAAAGCTGATATAGCTGACATCACACCAGTGGTTAGTCCCTTAATAGTCTTGTAAATATGGAACAACAGTGAAGCAGATGTCTAGAGAGCCTATGGTCACAGTAAGCCCTCCATTGCCACTACAATTACTACCTTGAATAGTTACAGACAAAGAACCGTTCCGGACTTCTTTCAATGTCCTTCAGAAAAGACGAATGTTCTTGAGGTGACCACACAGTGGACCAGCCAATCTGTCTTCACACTGTAGCCATAATAAGTTTCCTACACCTCAATAAATAAGCAATTTATTCTCCTACCTGCACCCCCCACCTCCAGCATGGAACTCGATTAGACCTGAAGCAAACATGGACATGAAGGAAAGTGTTGGCACGCAGAGCTGACTCAGCTCAGGGAGCTGTGATTTATTTAATCTTAAATTCACAAAGATATCTTACATCCAGATTTTTCCATCACTACCTAATCTCTCCTTTGGGAACTGGATCCTATACGCATGAAAACTGCAGTGGCTAATCTACGTCATTGTTTTCAGTGTTTAGTCAAATCTGTTCAATATATGTCAATTCTTAAAGGCCTAAAAAGCAGTCACTGGAGGAAACTAACAAACCAGTCTAACGTCATGCTGAGTGGAGTCCCAATCTTCCCCACTGTGCAGTGCATTACATTTTGCTTCATCTGTACAAGGTGAAGATGAAGGGAGATGGCCTCCCCCTTGCGCTCGATCCTCCTCCGTTAGATGGATGTAGGGGGAGCGCGCTGCTGGAGAGGACTACAATTTACCTGTCTAGCTTGCTACTTGTCACACACAGTTCACACAAATCACCCACTGTGCTTCATAAACTGAGGAGGAGAGAGTGCCATCCTTTCGAGGGAGGCGAGAGGAGCGACTGTCAGAATACGGCGATGCCAACACTGGCAGAAATCCGGGAAAACAAACGACCCACCGTTCATCTTCCAAGTACAAACCTGCTCACATATGGCGGCGTATAAATTCTGGCAGTCAAGCCCTACACCACCTTTCATCTTTGTTTTCCTTGCCTTTCTGTTCCTCCCTCGTGGTTATCTGAGCTTCTACGCTGAAGCTAAGCCTTCCAAGAAATAGTGAAATCCATGAATAATAACCGTCATTAATCAACTGTTGCATGAATACATAATCTGAGACCGTACTGAGTCTAGGATGGAAGACTTTAACATTTGCATTGGGAACTTTTGTGTGTGTGTGTGTGTTATTTAGTCATATTGGATTTACTAGTCCAATACGTAGGATCTTAAATGCAGCATTGATCAGATTCATTAGGCAAGAATGGAAGACGAGTGTTTCATGTATTTATAGTTTAGACCATCCAAAACTGCCTTACAGAGTATATAATGTGTTTTAACTGTGCTTAAAACTGTCAAATTTTCAATTAGGACACTAAACGATGTCCTGAATAAGAACGCTGGCAATTTGCCTCGACTACTTGTAACAGTTCTGCTATTCTGTCATCGCGGCCTCTAGTGATTCCCTATTCCAGCACAAGATGAGCAATTATTACAATATTCATTGGCATGAATCGCAACTGATTCAATAGGCTGGAAGCTGGTTCGAAGCAAGCCAAGGAAGATCAGGTCCCATTTTTCAAATCAGCGCTCAGCTCAGTCGGCCTGGGTGTGTTACTCATCTGCACACCGCACAGAGACGGTGACAAGACATAAGAAATACAGCATCACATCCAGAAAACACACAGCTGCATTGTTAAAAAGGGGGAGTAAAGGTAGCCCCCCACCCCACCTCATCCCAAAAAACAAACAAACAAAAAACTCCAGCTGGGACTGATGTTTATGGGGTCACTCAAAGTCAAAGACCTCTGTGTTTTCTTGCTGTGATGAGCTTGTCATCTCACTCTTCATTTCCTCCAGGATTCCCATACAGCAAGTGCAGCATGCACTTACATGTTTTTAAATCCGATCACTAAACAACTATTTAACATCCAATTCCCTGCATCAATTCAAAAGAATATGTTCTCGCTGCTAGAATATTGACGCTGGCAGATGCAAATGAAGACTCAGAAACACATGTGGGATTCTTGCTACTCAGTGCAAACAGGAAAACAATCCCAAGTTCATTATTGACTGTATGTACACCTCTGATGGCAGAGGCCAGGGGATTACCCATAATCCTTTGCCTTTTCTACCCTGCTGCTTTCAGCCTTGAGGCACTACCCTCTGGTAGCACAAACCCTCCAATTGCAAAGGAAAAAAAAAAAGAAAGAAAAAAAAGTCTCCTTTATCCCCAAAATCACCTCTACATGTACGACGACCCCATCAGTTTTCCTCTCCTTGGCTATATTTAGCTTTACAGTAAGTGAAAGGGCAAATCTGAGGGACTAGGTGTGAAAAAGGATGACACCCCCCTGCAACAAACCCCTTCAAAAAGGTCTCCTTACATGACAATGAAGAAATACAGCGTCCTTGCTTGCCACTGTACTGCACCATCCTTCCAAACTTGTCTTTCGTGCTGTGCACTGAGAGGTGCTGGTCACATATTTACAACAGCAAACGCAACAGAAATAAATACAGTGAAAGCACGAGGAATTTAAAATGATGCACGCCGCCTTCTCCTGCTTGCACGGCAGCCAGAAATCCTTTTATTTACAAAGTGCACTGAGACAGCTGAATGAGGTTAGTATGGACAATATCATCATCAAGCAGCATTTTGAGCAGCACTGGTGCTAACAAGAGGCAGAGAGAAGAGAGGAGTGGAGCAGAGGCTACTAAACTAATAGTAGTAGTAGTAGCTAATAATGGTAGTAGTGTTACTCCAGTGGAGACGGTAGGAGATGGAGGTGGGATTTAACAGGTGTACATGTCATCCCTGCTCTTTAAAAACGGGGAGGCAAAATGAGGTCTCCTTTTCTTTTCTCCTCTGCGTTGTACTGGCCTCATTGTAGTGGTCTAGAGGCTGTGGTGAGAGGAGGGGGCCAGTATGGGAGCGCAGGGGTGCAGGCTGCATCCCCCTCCTCCCTCAGGGATAGCCATCATCCTCCAGACTGAGTGCCACGCGCTGCAAACAGCAGATAAAAAGACCGTTACCACAACAGGCTGGTTAAGGAGAAAGAAGTGAGATAGAACAGCGGGGAATGAAAACAGAGAAGCTCAGTGGAAAAAGAGGAGAAAGGGAGACAAGATTCCAGTCTAGGTGGAACCCAGAAGGAAAATGGCAGCTTTGTTATGTGATGCCCTCTCACTATTCTGCCTCCTCTCCCCAACCTTCGTCTTCGTTTCTTTCCAATTCAGCCCCCCCCCCAACGTGTTGTTTGTCCCCTCCTTCCCTGGCTGCTCGTAGCGAGGAATGCAGGCTGCCTGCCTACGGTTGCGAAAGTCTGGCCCACATAATGCAAGCCTGATTCCTCTGGCTGCCCAAGCTGCCACACTGAGACAAAGGGCAAGAAAAAGTTAGGACGAGAAAAGAAGAGGAAGAAAACCACTAAAGAGATAAAAGGCAATACATAAGATTTGTACAAATGTTTGTAATAAAACTGGGAAAACGAGAGAGAAGGAGTAAAGCCCCCTCTCTCGTTCGGCGAGGGTAGGTTGTTACTTCGACCTTGAATCTTAATATGACTCAGTCGTGCACCTGTTTCAGTGTCTGTCTGAGCGTGCTTCCCGCCTGTCATCATGCCAGTGATACCCAGAATTCTTTGCCTTCTTTCTCTCCGGGGTGACACAAAGAAATCTGTGTTACCATGCCAACAGATCAAAGCGCTAGACTCCCGTCTCGCCCTCCCTCCTTTATCCTTTTTGGCTGCCCTTCGCCGCTTGCTCTCTGACACCCAAAACAAGAAGCATATTCGGTAAATGTCATAAACTCCTAATGACGCACAGTCTGGATTTAAGGGCATTTTACTTTACTGCTACGTGTTGCAGCTGCCGCTGTATCCAGGGTTTGTAGAAAATGCTGCTTCCAGTGACTTTTAAAACTGCATATACATCAATGGGAAGTCATCAGGGTAATCCTGAAATTGCGTTGCTGAGATTTATGGTTTCTGCAAGATAAATTGTATTTCGAGAGAGTCCTTCATCCTGATTTGTGCTCCTTTTTTCAAATTTTGTGTGACCTCAAAACAAAATCGCATTAGTTCAATGCTATGACGCAACCATCTACTCTACATGTCCAATTTATTTGTGAGCAGTGGCTATAGAGCGACTCCTCTTTCACCTCTCTTTTTTTGCATCTCATCTGCACTAATCATGATTTCTTGGCTGCTGAACGTGTCTGAAGCAAAGGAATAATGCTTTGCCTGTGCACAAGGGTTTTGTCAGGAAATGGGGATCACTCACTTCAACAACCAAAAACACTAACACGATGCACAAATAAATGGGATGGCGGGTCGGCAGCAGGGATGTATCGCATGAATATGGTCGCTGAAGGTGAACGAAATGTGTGTCGAGGGTTTACGTGTATGCATGACAGGTGTGTTCGGTAATTACTTCAAAAACATAAAGAAATAAAATGACATGTGAACGTGTGCGAGCCTGTTCTTTCTTTCCACCAGGCTGACATGTACAAGAAAACGGGCTTTTCCAAACCCTCGTGCCAACTCCCATTTTCCAAATATTTCACACCTCTTCCTTCCCTCCGCAGTACCTCTCACTTAGCGTTCGAGAGCATCGGCGCCCCCGAATACCAGTGAGAGTTGTTGTCTGTGACGCCGCCCCCTAGAGGAAGCGCTATGAATGGCTGACTGTGGCTGCCACTCACTGCTGGGTAGACGTGACCGATGGACTCGCTCTGACGCCCGATGTGGATTTCGTCGTCGTCATCCTCTGTGGTTTTGCGGTACACTGGGTTGTCGAAGTTCATGCTCTTGGTGTTCTTGCGCCGCCAGTTGCGCCAGACCAGGTATCCGCCGGTGCAGAGCAATCCGATGACCACTGTGGCAAGGATAGGGACTGCATGTGTTTAACACACACACAACAACAACACACGGCGGGAGCGTTAACACAGCCCGGGGGACACAGAGCGGCGCTTTAAGCACTCACGCACAAACACACGTTGCACTGTTCACCTGAAGGCTCATTATTTTTCAGTTTTGGTTTTTGAAATGTTGTTCGCATAACAGCTTCTCAAAAATTTTAAAAACAAAACAAAACAAACAACAACAAAAAAAACATGGAAATATTCGCCTTCTGGAAAACGTCCAGAGGTGCACAAGTAGATGAACCTGAAGGGGAAGCAGTCCACTTTTCTGAAACTGTTAGAAAAACTGGTGGCACTTTATGCATCTGTTTCTATAAATTTAGTGGGCTGAGCTTTTTATGTTTCATCCCCCGCATGTCTTCTGTATCTGCATTTAAAAAAATCTAAGCATTTATTAGAGAAACAATGAGCCTTCAAAGAGGAACTAATCATTCATTGCATTATATCCCCCCCTCAGTGTCACGAAACGATCAAAAACATGCACACACAATATGCAACATAAATGTCTGCATGGTACACATGCACATAAACATCATTCCAACACACACACACGTGGGCACACTGAACCAAACTGGCATTTTATATTAAATCTGTAACCATTCAAGCCCTGAAGACACTGATTACGACCTTGTTTTTGAATAAAAGCCCCACAAGGTTGCTTAATTGTCATCAGCATATAATCCTGGTGCGCATTGCTCAAAAAACAGAATTTTGGGCAATGATTTATAATTTTGTATTTTATTGCATCGAAAAATTAATATCTGGAGTGTCCGGATGGGGTTATGGGAGGAGAATAAGAAGAGGGTAAGAGGAGGAGAGAAGACGGGGAAAGGGTTGGGATTTGGAGGATTTGAGATAAGCGCCGTCTCTCCTCTTTCATTACCATATCAGCATAACTGCCCTGCAAGGACCTGTGTGTGTGTGTGTGTGTGTGTGTACACAGTGCATGCTTAAGAGTTTTTGTATAATGAAAGCGCAAACACCCAAACCAGAGGTAAGTCAAGGAGGTTTGGATATGTGTGCCTGCATTCATAGATGTGTTTTCCTACGCTACAGTACGCCTGTCTAATTGCGACTTTATTAGATAGACACTTGAGATTCCTTCGTGGCTGGGTTGGAAACCCCAGCTCCTCCTTTGTTCTTCTCTAAATGCTCAATGGTTTAAAGGGAAAAAAAAACAAAAAAAACCATCAGCTTTCCTCTCATTTAGAAAATTTATCTCCAATGAGCGAGTGGCAAAACAGCCTGTCTTTGGCTAAAACTGATAATCATTGCTGGGCTGCTTCCCCTTACGGAGCTGTGGGTGGGTGTGGTGCATTGCTGGGTATGAGCGGAGAGCTGGGGTGCAGAAATCCAGCCCGTGTGGACCTCCAACATTAATGTTTCAAAGCTGCTAAAAAAAAAAAAAAAAAAAAAGATTTGTGGTGGCAATAAATGGGAGAAGGACAAAAAAAGGATAAAGCGGAAAGGGTTAATAGTCTCCGGGGTTATTTTAATGAGCTGATATTTCAACTATAGAGACTGAAAAGAGAAAAAAAAATAGCTTTACAATCTTTTAGCGCTCCCCTGAATTATCAAACTTGTTAATATTAGGGATGAAAGAGATCTCAATTAGTGGCATATGCTGCCACTATAAGGCCATTTGCACATTCAGCTGATTTCCCAGTCACGTTGGGCATGAAAGTATGAAATATTTCCATAAAATTCGATTTTCATTTTAATCGGAGCTAATAGAGTAGATTAACTTTTCTAAGCCGGTTTGATTGAAAGAACTACAATTGCCTTTTTCTGCCTTTGTAGAGGCAGCTTGATGGTTTTCTCTTTATGTTTCATTGCCTAAACAGACAACAGCATTATGTCTGAGGTCATTAGCTTCCTGCTCCAGGCCAAAAACACAATTTCATGGCATTAATCCACTTTTCTCTCCCCTCGTCTCCCGTAAAGCGGTATAACCCACTCTTAGTCCGCTCGGTCACAGAAATAGGTCAGAACATTGGCCTGATTGATACGATCTGATCAGAGCGGTGAACACGAGCAAAATGTACTAACAGCTGGTCGTGTGATGACAAAACCTGAATTGAATTTCACATTTGCTCAAATGTCATTAATAATGACATAATGTGCATATTACAGCGGCCTGGCCGTTTACTGACAGAGGGGCTCACTTCCATGTAATGGCTTTTTCTAGCCATAGGCCACGAGGATATTGCTGGATAATACCATACCTCAGTACATTTTTTCAATAGATGCGATACAATTTTATGCCCGAATCTCACTATTGAACCAGATATAATGTGTTGAATTGTTATTATTTTAATGAGAATGTTTTAGATTTAATCAGCCAGGTGGAAACGCAAACATCCTAAAACCCAGGCACACGCACACAAACACATAACCTCATACTCACACGCACACACATTAACAACAAAACGCACGCAACATGCAGTTAAGCAGACTTGAAGGAGCGAGGAGGGAGAGGCAGGCAAGCAGAAAGCAAAGACAACACAGTGAGGGAGTCAACAGTACTCACCGATAGGAATGACTATCCCCAGAACAGCTACTGTGATGTTGTTACCTATGAGGTAGTGATCACTCGCAGCTGAGATGAACAGAAAGATGGAAGACAAGAAAAAAGAGAATCAAACCAAGAAAAAGTTTTGCTTCAAACCCCACCAAGTACCCTCCTAGAGAGAAAGAGAGATTTCAACACGGGAACATCAAAAGAAAGGCTGGAAAAGGATATTTGCATAATATAAGGGCAGAGAATCCATCTGATTTCAGTTTGGACTGCTGACTTTGTCTTCCCCAGCAGCATGTGTAAATGAAAAAGCCAATGAATCACACAGGGATGGCATAAAAATGCAGTGAGATGCCTTTTAATACACGAAGGAACAAATGCGTTTCCAGAAACCAATGCATCAGAATTTGTATGAATATAAGCAACGAGCACATGATCTCGCATTACTCCATTCTTTTTCTACGAGACGTTTCAAAACTGTGTCACAATGCAATGCAGAAGACATTTATTCTGGACATGCTTTGCATCCTTACTCCCCTTCAGCTCTCACCCCAACAGGTCGGCGGGGGAGCTTTTGACATTAATCTCGCTCCCAACCCTCGTATTAGCAGCAGGCTAGCTGTTAGCCAAAAGTGTGATCAGATGGCTATAATGAAGTCTGGTAAGGAAGATTAACACAAGAGAGCACAGTGCTGGCCCTGCATACTGATTGGCTCATTCGACAAAGTGACTGTTCCAGTTCTATGGCTGGCGAAAAGAGACAGATGGCATGTGATGGATGTGACAGACAATGCAGACGCACATTATTCTTCATAAATGAAATCATATAGTGAATGAAATGCAGATAAATGCACACACGTGCGCACACACGAGAGCCACAAAAGGTGAAGCGACTTCAGACAGCGAGTTCTGAGTCAGCAAAAGCGAATTTTGGCTTTTCTTAAGTGTGAGTGACATCCAGTGGGTCCTACAGTAAGACTCAAAAAGGCAGATTAACTGAATCTCATTAAAGAAACTGCTCTGGAAGAAAGCTGTTCTGGAAAGGGAGGGCACTGAGAAAGGGAGAAGAAGAAGAAAAGGGGACAAAAGTCTCAATTTCAGGAGGGTCATTCTTACTGGAGGGATTTTAATATCAAAACGTTTACTGCCACTTATTATTTAAATATAACTGTCAGGGTTAGAATGCTATATCCAGTACAATTAACAATGATTAATAAAACAGTATATCGTAAATATACTGCTCAAAAATATACTTTAAAAACACATCAGATCAATATCTGTACTGATATGGACTGGGTAATGTGTGAGGAATGAGAAGATGCCACATCGAAATGAAAATGATCAACCCACAGACGGCTGAATTCAAAGAGACCCTGAAAATCAAAGTGAAAAATGATGCAGCATGCTATTGCTGTTTTGTGGAAATTTCATTGCAGCATCTCAAAATGGTATGTGCTTGTACACATCCCTGACCAAGATGGGGCACACTCGTTACAGGACGACAGATGGTGTCCTGGGAGATCTGAACCAGGGCTTCACTGAACTCCTGGACAGTCTGAGGTGTGACCATACAGGATCGGATGAACCAAAACATAACATCCCAGAGGTCTTTTAGTGGATTTGGAACTGCCTGCACACTTTTATCACATGAGGTCAGGCATTATCGCACACCAGAAGGAACCCAGGAACAAGTGCACCAGTGTAAGGTCTGACATTGGCTCCAAGGATTTCATCCTGGGAGCTAATAGCAGTCAGGGTGCCATTGCCTAGCCTGTAGAGGTCTGTGCCCCCCAGACCATCACTGACCCGCCACCAAACCTGTCATGCTGACGATGTTACGGGCAGCATCATGGCTTCTACAGACTCTGTCACACGTCTGTTTTTTTTTTTTTTCCAAAATCTTGAAATTAATTTTCTTTAATGTCGCTGAAAGATGTGCAAAATTACTACCGATATCAAAAGAAAACATTGGTTACCAGCTGTGTTTAATCTTTGCCCTCCCCAATCAGACTCCTGGTTCTCCCTCGCCCCACCATGCCCTCCCTCCCTCCCCCCAGCAGCGCACATGTGTAACAGCTGATGCCGGCAAACTTGACAGTGTGCACCGAGTTGAAAATTATAACACATGGCCCGTGGGTTTGGAGACTCGTCTTGTTCATGCCCCATTTTTCTCATCTGTGTCTGCTCCACCTCTCATCTGGAGCACTTGTGGTGTGCTGAGGAGGGCTGACAACTTCAGAGACCGGAAGAAACGTGCCTCTCGCCTCTTAGTAACTCTGAAGTACCGCGACCCCTAAAGTAATACAGCAGGCAACCTCTTTAATTCCCAGAAAATCACTTTCTCTCCTGCCTCTTTTTCCATCCCGTCGTTTCATATCCATGTAAATGCCGCCTTTCCTCCCAACAGTGTGTCATCTACAACTCCCATCCTCCCCGTTAAAGTGCTGGACTGTCATGTTCTTTTTCGCTCTCTGTTCACTCTTCGTTCTCTGTGGCTTTACTGTCTCACACTGCACGTTTTTGTTTTTTTCATTTAACATTCCTTCGTTTTACTCCTTGCTCCGTTTCTCATTCATTTCCCTGTCCTCCAACTCCCACTTAAAACTTTCATCATCTTTCCCCGTTTCTCTCCATCTGTACAGCTTTTTTTCATCCTCAACACCTGCTCTTTTAATTCTTTTTTTCTCTCCTCCAAATTACTTGTTAGAATGACATAAAGATATACAAGTATTACGATAAGTGTTTTAGTGTTAATCTTTCTTTTAGGGCATTTAAATAGTGCACAGGCCCATTATCTGACATAAATATATATTCATCTAAAGAGTCAGTATTAAAAAGGGAACCTTTTTCATTTTCTTAGAAACAAAAGACAAAATAAAAAGCTGCCTCGGCAGGTTGACTGTCTCAATTCAATATTGCCATGCAGTAAAAAAGCTAAGAAGACTTTCAAAACAACTGCTGAAAAATACTGATCTCACAATTTGGTGGCTTCATCAATTTTGCTGCGTGGTGCTATCAAGGATTCTCGTCCGCTTCCAAGTACAATTTAATTCTTAGCGTGGCTTTGTAAACCATTGTTACGGCTGTTAGTCTGCTGTCACTGTTTGTCTGGGCTGCAAAGTGGTATTTTTCTTGCGAGCCAGTGAAGCGTGATTGGCGCGAGAATGAAGAACACTGCCAGTTATAGAAAGAGAGCGAGCGAGAGCTAAAGAGAGAAGGGGAGAGAGGTACAGAGGGAGAGACCAAGACAGAGATATAGACAAAGAGAGTAAGAGAGAGGCTGTCAGAAAGTGAGGATGAGTGATGAGTAGTTTTATGCGAGAATGGAGGGGACTGTCATTTCTTAGCTCTGACACTTCTGTTAAGACGCTTGTCGCGAGGGATCAACAGTAAGCAGACCGAGACATAGTGCAGGCCTGTGAAGCGTTCGGACGGGTGTGTGAGCAGATGAGAAAAGGAATAGAGGAGGAGGTCGTAGGGCCAGTAAAGCAAATGATCAGAGGGAAAAGTGGAGGGGAGGAGAAGCTAGAGAAAGGAGGGATAAAAGTATTGGTTTTTAGCTTCCTGCTGATTTAATGATGGTGGTAACAGCAGTGATGGTAGCAGAGCAGAAGAAAACACTCGCTTTACACACATCCACATTCCTGTCATCATGTCACTTACCTCTGTGGGAGAGGTTGGCATTGCTCTCTTTCTGAATGCTGTTGGGAGCCACGGCAGCCAATAAGGGGGTGTGCGTGGACGTGGACTTCTGACTAGTGCTGCTCAAACTGGTCGTCTCTGTACTGGTAGCGGCGGGAGTCCGAGGGTGCTCTGTGATTCTGCCGCTCCTGGTGGTCTGAGGAGGGGCTGGTGTTGTAGTCTTGGCTGTGGGTGGTAATGTGGTAGTAGCAGAGGTGGTGCTGGTGGTGGTGGTAGAGGGCGTTGTGGTCGTGGCAACGGTTGTGGGAGTTGTCGTTGTTGTTGTGCTTGTTGTGGTGGTCATCGTGGAAGTTGTGGTTGTGGTGGGGGCAGATGTCGTGGTTGTTCGGGGTCGAACTGCGCAACAGAAAAACAACCAGTAGGATTTGAGATTTCTCTCCAGACTGCTCAGCTGTTGCAGCCGTTTCCACTTGTAAGCTCTGCATCAATATTCAGCATACAACTGCAGTCAACAGCAATGCCTCCATTGTCTTATAAGATGAGATCTATAATCTCTTCTGAGGGTTCTGGGTCTACCATGGGGTCTCCTACCAGGAGCGCGCCTGCAAAACCTCCAAAAGGAGGCATCCATGAGGCATCCAAAATAGATGCTCAGCTGGTGTGTTTGATACGCAGGAGCAGCGGCTCTACTCTAAGGTCCCTCCAGATGTCCAAGCTCCTCAGTGTCTCATCTCTAAAGCTGAGCCCAACCACTTTATAGAGGAAATTCATTTTAGCTGCTTGTATTCATGATCTTACTCAGATTTCATGACCATAATTTCATAATTATTTATTTATAGGCTTTGAACTGAAGTCTGTAGATCTTACATCACACCACAGGTTTGGATTGAGACATAAATGGATCAGTAAATGAAAAGCTTCACCTTTCAGCTTTCCCCGTGCACCACAGCAGTCCGGTATAACACCTGTGTTACTGCTAATCAGAAGTGTGACACTTTAAAGTCCTGTACAGCACCACATAGGTACTGTGATATTTCTATGTGCATACTGTGCTAAAGTGCATTCACACATTCATAAGTAACAAGTTGCCAGATGGATAAGTTGCACAAGCGCATAATAAGCAGAATTTAGTGCAAGCGTTGCAGTCAGTTGTTGCAAACATCATATCACATCACAAGAAATGATCTGAGAAAACACTACGTTGTTAAAGCAGATGTACTACACCAGTACGTTTGGTTCATAGTGTACTACATGTACTAAAAGAAGTATTCAAGTCAGGGATTTTAGCTGAAGCTAAATTACACCACATGTCACCCCAGGCTCTTCCTCTGATCACTGTTTTTTTTTTTTGGTGTATCAGATTTACACAAATCCCAGTGCACACACTGCTGCTGATATAACATTCGGGTTTGTGTTTTCTAAACATCCATCCATCCATCCATTCGCTTCCGCTTATCCTTTTCAGGGTCGCGGGGGGCGCTGGAGCCTATCCCAGCTGTCATAGGGCGAGAGGCGGGGTACACCCTGGACAGGTCGCCAGTCTGTCGCAAGGCTAACACACAGGGACAAACAACCATTCGCACTCACATTCATTTGCACATTCACACCTAGTGACAATTTGGGTTATCCAGTTAACCTATCCCCACAAGCTGCATGTCTTTGGACGGTGGGAGGAAGCCGGAGTACCCGGAGAGAACCCACGCAAACACGGGGAGAACATGCAAACTCCACACAGAAAGACCCCGGCCTGGTGTTGGAATTGAACTCAGGACCTTCTTGCTGTGCGGCAGTTTTCTAAACATTATTTTTAATATAAGTGATATGAGTTTCTTTGTGGTTGTAAAACTGAAATTTTGATCCAATACAGTCACAATTAAACCAGTGAGTTTTTCCACCAGAAATGTTTGTGTTACAGTAAGAATCCAAAAAGCTTTGGTACAAATGCACTCACTGCCCCTGCACCTACTCCCAGCCTCTCTCACAGGGATTCTTTGAAATATTGCCTCAATACATCTTCATCGTCTCTTTCCCCCGTTTCTCTGTGTCAGCTCCTCCTAGCTCACCTATATAGACATTAGGTGTAGGTCTAGTAAAAATAGCAACGTTACAAATGTAGTGACTCTATAAGGGCAGGGGGACAAGCTGACTGATGAAATAAGGTCAGCGAGGTAGGTTAGAAGTGCAGGGAAGAGTCCCTGACCTAGTTCCCAAGATAGTTTTACACAACACTTAAGGTTCAGATTCTCTGAAGGATCCAGGGCACTTTTAGCTTTGTAAACATTGTACTGTTAAATTGCAGACATTGAAAAATACTGTATTTGGAGTATCCAAAGTATTATGACTTAAAACAAATAGAAACAGTATAAATAGAAACGCTTTATATTTAGAATTTTAAATATTTGTGCTTAAATATGACCTAAAAGATGATCAGACTTTAACACTAGTCACACAGATGAACATAACTCAAATAAATAAATGAGACAAAAATATTCTTGGTAATTTAATCCAGTATTACACGGCTTGCATGTTTGTGGGTTTATTTAAATGAACTTCAGGTCTTTCCAAAATATTTCTGTCAGATTAAGTTTGACTTAGAAACAAGCTCAGTCCAAATAATTTTACTTATACATAGAATGACTTGTGTGCTTCGTTCTTGCAGCCTTGCTGTGCACCACTGCTGTTCTATGTTGTACTGATGGAGTAGCTGAGAAGTTAGCCTGGATTCTTTGTGCTCGTAAAAGAATTTAGGAACCGGAGAAAATTCAGGCCTTACTATTGGACTGATCACTGTTAGCCAACGACCCCTGAGAATGGCAACAATGCTCCTGAATTTCACTGTGATCCTAGCAGCGTGAATCTCATGTGACATTTATCCACACGAATCATTCATTCAGGTGTGCCTGTGGAATGTAGACTTACTGATCGCGCAGCGTCTCATGTCTGGTCCTAGCTCCATGCCGTCAGGACAGGCGCAGGTGTACTTGGGGGAGTGGTCTGTGATCTGAGGCGCCTTCAGGCAGAGGTACTCGCAGCCACCATTAGGCAGTGTGCCCATATTACAGGTATCAGGACCTTTGGGAACACAGGCAGAAATGTAAATTTAAAAAAAGACTTTTGGCAACACATTTATCTCTTGGAAAACAATAAAACCCCAAATGTTTTATTAACGAGCTGTACTGGAAAAGAAGAAAAAAAAAAAAAAACTTGCACAAAGCCCAAATCTCAGCAGCCCAAATTTTATTCAAATTAGAACAAAGAAAATATATCAAAGGTTTAAAATTACAGAATGTACAATTGTAACAAAAAAATAAGGCCACTTTGAATTTGATGGCAATAACTAGTCTTAAAAAAGTTGGGACAGGGGTAAGAAAAGGCTGCAAAAGTAAGTGCTAATGAAAAAGAACCAGCTGGAGAAACATTTTGCAACTAATTATGTTAACTGGAAACATGTCAGTAACACGACTGTGGATAATCATGTTATATTATATCATCTCGCAGATGCTGAGGTTCATCAATCTGCAGAAAAAACACATGAAAAACTGGATGAACCTAAGAAAAAGAAAAACCAGCATCAAATTTGACACGTAGGCGCCAGTATCTCATCAGTAAAAAGTTTCTGCTGCCATCAAACTATTAACTAGTTTGATGCTAGATTTAGGAATCTAATCTTTATTCCACACACTCTTGCTGACTTTAGAGATGCGTAGGTGAATGCAGGAGAGTCTCAACTGCTTTTAATCTCTGTAACCCAAATAAAAAATTTACATGTAGTTTCTTAAGCATAGTTGCAGACTCATGGAGAAACACTGCAGTTTTGTGTCATGTGGGGAAGCGCGAGAATTAGGTCAGGTTGCAATCTTTCCAGATTTCTTATGTTGCTTTGGAGAGCAGCACGCCATCAGCTGTCAGGAAAAACAGCAATATCACTTGCTACACAGAGCGAGATTTTAATAAGCTGGGAATACATTCATACTTGATGTACAGTATCTCAGCATAATGACTATGTAATGAGAACAGCTGTCTAAGTTCTCAAAGCTCCAAATGTGGTAAAAGGTTTGGAAGGAGTCATCAAACTGGGGAGGATGGGGAAAAAAAGGTTAAGGAAGAGTGTAGGAAGGAAAGAAGAAAACAGAGGAGGAGAGAGAGGGAGGCAAGAGAAAAGTGAACGAAAATGATGAGGATGAGGATGAAGAAGGAAAAAAGAAGGACCGAGATGATAACAACAACAAAATTATGTTGGTTTTAAGCCATAAAAGCGTCACTTTCTCCTCCTGCGCTGCCTCTCTTTGGTCTCCAACTAAGAAGAGTGAACCTAGGCTTCAAAGACCCACTGAGCGCACACAAAATTAATAATAAAACAGACACAACTTGGGAAGGATCGGACGAAAGCCTCTTTTAAGGAAGTGTGTCGATAAACATGAAAGACATCTGAGCGTCTCGAAATATGTGGAGACGCACAGTACTGTACCAAACCACACTTACAGATAATATTCCTCACTGGGGTTTTCCTTAGGTGCAGTACACTAACAAATAAGAAATGATACAAAATGCAAGAGAAACAAAGATAAATTGTTAAAAGACAGGGCAGAGAGGAGTCTGAACTCACCAAGCGTTGCAGTCGAGGTCACATTTTATCAAATACTTTGCTTATCAATGCTACTCGTGTGCTTGGGGGGGCTACTCGGTACACCTTCACTTAGCCTTGCAGTGTTTTGTCTTGCTTTTGTTGGCATTTGGGAGAAAACATTTTCCAATTCTGTGATTTCTTTTTTTGACCAGGACTCTTGATTTATTAATGAGGGAATGCAATTAGCTGCCTGCTGGCGCACAGACAAGATTGCTTCTGAGCGCTCAGTGAGTGAGGAGAGAAAACAAAGCATGAAAACACTCGCACAAACACATTTCTGGCACGCAGTGTCAAACACACCCAGGTATTCACAAGCAGAGGTGTTGACAGGCACACACGCGTGCGTGCAGTCACACACATCGAGAGTGCAAAAAAAAAAGACAAACACATCGTTTTGACGTGCCCGTCACATCCACCGGTCTAATCACACTCATCAGATTATCTGTTTATTGTTTCAGACCGTTTCACTAAGTGGATCCTCGTGTCTATGTGCTGATAATGCAATGCTTTGTACTCAGGAAGGAGGTTAGATTTTGTGTATCCTGTGTGCACATACGCCCCAAAATCCTGCTCATTATACCGAACAAGATCCTGCACGCTTACGAGTGGCAAACAGCACCTAGACAGAGACTGGGCAGTATGACAGACTGAAAACGAAACAGACATTTTGACTTATTTGAGAAGGTCATCTGGGACAGCCCCACTTAGATCACCTGTGCTAAGCTTCTATGCGTTTCTTCTTCTTACCCTTGGGCTGCCTCTGTTCATGAAACACCACCAGGTCCAGGGGGTTGTTAAGGTCCTCTGCGACCTTGGCCACATCATGTCCCGTCAGTCGGTTGGCGCTGTATATCGCTTCATCTTCCAAGTCTGTCCAATACACGCGATCCTGGGTTAAAATAAAGCAAAGTCAGCTTGAGAAATACACAAATAAATAAAAAGCCCTAAACCAGCCTTGATGATTAATGATCAACCTATTAAAAAAAAAAGAAGAATAAATGAAAGATATCTCAGCTAATGCCACAGATAATGTTATAAAGCCACATGCATGTTGCAGATCCAGAACTGCTTGTGCTGTACCACTTGAGATCGGACACTTTCCTAATCAAATGGCAGTGATGACGATATATATTTCATATTTCAGTAACAGAACACTTACAAAAATGTTTTCTCTAAAGAGGGCGTCATTCTAGCGTTTTATAAAGCTGTTGTTGCTTATCATTTTCAGAGTCCAGTGATTCTGTAATTCAGAACCGTGAGACCTCAACTATGGAGCAACCATGCTGCAAATGAGCATAATCTGCATACAACTTTAGAATAAATGGCTTTTCATAAACACCATTTGTCTCTGCTTAGAAGCTGTGCACGGATATTCATTGTAGTCACCGTTAATTTAAATAAAAAAAAAAAAAAAGGAAGAAAAAAAGCCAGTCTGCTGCAAAGAAATGTCCTCATCCCAACAATGGCTATTTGATTAAATTTACGATTACATCTGAGGATGTGTTGTGGTTTACTTGAATAGAGAGGTGTTTTATATCCAAGGTAACTGGTTAATTTTTCAAAAATGCAATAAAAAAAACAAAAAAAACAAACCCAAAACATGCCATTTAGCCCCCATTCTACCATCTTTACCCTCCAGCACTCCAGGTATTTAAGATTATAGCCAGTCTCTCTCTTCTCTGGTAAAAATAATCAGCCCCAAATAAACTTAAAAACACAGTCACATTACTCCAATTTGCCAGAGAAGAAAGCCCAGGTGGCACTCTTTGCTAATTTCTATTTTTAACCACCCTAATTATAACAGCTACTTAACAAATACAAGGACACAGAGGAGGCGTGGCATCTCTTGGAGACGGTTTAGTTAAAATAAGCCACCTACTCTGTGCTCGGTGGGTGAAAAGGGGAGCAGTGTTTACTTAAAAACCCCCCAAAAAACCCCCAGTAAAAACACCGTGTTAAGTCTGTAAGGAAGTTGCATGCTTGATAAGAAAAAAACAGCCCCGGTGTTTTATTGGAAAAACGTCTGTACCTTTGACTCTCTGTTTAAGCTTTGTGCCAAAGCAGAAGGTAGTGACTGCTTTGGCGGAGCGTACGGTGTCTTTGTAGTCCTAGCTCAGCTTCCTTCTCAATTTCCCTTCCGCTCTTTCACACCTGCTCATTATTCTCTTTAATGATACTACACGATATAACCGCACAAGTGCTCACGGCACTTGGTTTCCACAGCAACCCCAGACGGCTTTGTCTTTGCAAGCACACATCAATTAAGAAAAAACAGAAAAATGCAGCAAATGACTGCACGAGAAAACACAGACAGGCTGATATCATGGAAAGCTCGATAAAACAACGAAGAGACTATTTAAGAGGTGAGTGTGAGACGGAGAGACCAATCAGGAAGAGTGTCTGCAGGTTTTTTCGTCGTTACAGGGAGGATGTATTTTTATCATCTTTTTAAAGGCAAAGACCTGCAAGACTTGTATGGTGTGCGGGTATGTGTGTGTCCGTGTGTGGGGCTTAGTCACAGCAGCCATCCATGCTTTTTGTGCCGTATTATCAGTGGACTTGACCTCTCTCTCACCTTCCCCCTTCCCCCCCCATCTTTCAGTGAGCTCTCTATCACTCAATCTCTCCCTCACTTAGGTTCTGATAACCTTTACTCATATGACGGTAGTTCTGAAACAATGAAAGACAAATATCAGCCACGCTGATAAAACACTACTCAAATCTATTATTCCATCTCTTCTTTTTGCTTCTGTCGCTCTCTGTCTTGATTTCCACCTCAGCAGTCAGTCTCTGACATTGTTTTCCCCTTTTTACTTTCTCCACTGTCAATCTTTCCGCGCGCCGCTTGTGACCTTGAAGCTTCAAACAGCAGCACAAAACCTGAGAAGGGCAGTGCTCTTCAATTGTAGGATCAAGGTACATCTTTTATGTTTTGAAGGATAGGCCAGAAGTTATACACAAAGCGCACGCAGACTTGCTCCCATGAACACATGGCGGCACGTCACATCAGATGAAGCTGCAACTCGGGGGGAGTGCACGTCTAAATTTATATGGAGCCATTTTTGAGTCGAGGGAAAGCAGCCCTTTATGATTTGGCTGCGATTCTATCCCAGAAGAATATGCGTCGGGGCTGTCTGACACATCTGTCTGATGAGCTTCAGGTGCCTACTGGATACCTGGATGTTATGCATGAAAACTACAAATGAAAGCTCAAACAAAGCCAACCCACTCGCCTGTTGAGGATTTGATTTGATTTTTTTTTTATGGGTTTGATCTGCATTCTTTGGCATAATTAGCCAAGTTCTGAAATATTAATGTGGGGGCTTTTTCGGTAAATCATTTAATCTCCAATAAGCTGCAAAAGAGAATTTTCTCTCATGTGCACGTTACAACGTGTCTCTAGTTATGTGAGCTGACTAGTTTTCTTATTTGGGCTGTAGATGTGGACAGAGAGGGCCTGACGGACGTCTTTGTCAGGTTTTTAGAAAATAAAGCTTTGATCACATGTCATTTGACTGCCCCTGTTTTCACATAGAGCCTTTAAAATTTAAATCTTTACATATTACTCCAGTTTTTATTTCTTTCAACCACCACTTCTCTTCTCAATCCCATCCCACCTTCTCTTCTATCTCCTTCCTGTCAAGAGCTGAAAAAGAGACAACATTACTCCCTGCAAGCTTCTGCGATCTACATCTCCTCGGGGCTTGGCATGTAGGCAGGCGGTCGGCACTAACTGGTAGAGTTTACATGCGTGTGTCTGTTCAGGGTTTGATACAGAGGCCCTGCATCTTTCTCTGCAGTGCTGAGAAAACCCGTTCGCTCATCAGCATCAAAACGAAGTCTGCAGATGACACACTCGAGTGTAATGACTTGTAGCGTTCACTGTATTGCTCAGGAATATGAGGAGCTGGAATAAACCGTACGCCGCACATGAGTTGACAACTCATATCTCACATGCTCAGAAGAGCAGCTATATGGATGTGCATGTGAAAGAAATGGACGCTTAAGAGCTGTGGGCTTGTGGTTTTTGTTATGCTTGTGCATAATCAAATGTGGCTAAATGTCAGAAACATTTTCTCTGCATGCGAGAAAACGTGAGGATGACTGATTTGGGGTTACACAGTCCCCACAACAATTCCCGTTCACAATAAGTTTCTACAGTTTTCACAAAGTTTTACATGTGATCCCCCAGGTCTTATTATTGTGGATTTGTCTTAACTGAAACTTACCGAACAGTGTATGAGCTAAATGTGAACATTTTACAGTTACTTTGTTTTTAACTAAAGAATAGGAACAGTTAAATTAACGTTTGCTTAATTTATACTATTTAAGAATCAACTGCAACAAGTAAGTGCACTCTTTGTTAGCGTGGCTCCAATATTTGATTCACCAGTCCACTTTCTTCCACTCAGGGACAGACACTATGGGCTGAGAACCATTCGTGCTCACATTCACACCTACAACCAATTAAAATCACCAACCTAAGCTTCACCCAACCCCATACATGACTGTGAACTGTGGGAGGAAGCTGGAGTATGTGGAGGGAATCGACACAGCCACAGGTAGATCGTGCAAATTCCACACAGAAAGGCCTCAGCCTAGATTTAAACCCAAGACCAACTAAAGCGAGGCGACAGTCCTACCACAGCAACACCGTGCAACTCGTGCATGCTGTAATATTTTTTACTCTCTCTTCTTTTACCTTTAATAAAACTCAAACTTCCTGGGCATGGATGACACCAGTTTTAAATATTTTGCATGAGTGACTCTGTGGGCTCTCGACACAGATGATTCTTTGCAGGTGCTCTTTGCTGGAGGTGTTGTTTTTCTTGCTCCACAGTCCACCTTAAAATACTCCAACTGTTCTGCTGAATTTGAGGCAGGACACACAGGCCACAGCTTTCACTTTTTTCATTCTATAAAAACTTGTGTTTGAAATTGCTATGTTTCGGCTGGAGAAAATGTTGTCCCTGCAAAGCATCTTCACACTAGGAGTCTGTTCATTCAGTGTAAACTTGGGTATAGACTTGCCTTTGCTATCCATCTACAAATGGCTACAAATGGTAGATTCATTTTAAAGAGAGCGACTTAACATCAACCAAAAATACAGAAAAAACACATCACATAAAAGTTCTAAACTGATTAGTATGTAATTGAGTATTTGATCCCCAAGCAAAACATGACTTAGTTCCTGTCTTGTTGTTTCATGGAGTTGGTTTGCACACATCTCCGGAGGGATTTTGGCCAGAAACTCTCTAAAGTCTTTAGGCTTCTTGGGAACTTTTCTATAGGACTTTATTCTGTCTCTCTCCATTAAAATGAATCATATCAGTGCATATCAGTACACCGCACTCCATATTTTCTGCACTGTTCAGTAAGTGTGCTTGTCCTGGTCAGGTCTATGCTGCAGGCTTACCTTGCATCACATATGCAGGACGAGCACTGTGCCTTCTGTTATTGGTAGTATGCCCCATCCTGTCCCTCCTTACTGATGCTGCAAGCGTGTTTCTGTTTCTGTTCAGTAGCCTAGAACAGTAGCTCTTTTATCCTATCCTATCTTTATGAAGTATCACAGCTGGTGGCTTACTTGTTAGAGCATTTCCTTAAAGCCAGAATGATCAAAAACGTTCAGTGTTTTAGTTCAAAATTTGAACGAGGCAATTCTAAAAGTAACAAACTTCCCATTATCGGTCTGTAGGCACCGTGACATCCTCCTGTGCTGCTAAAGGTTTTTAATTTGGTCTATATCATAACCAGAGCAGAAGAAAGACCAGAAGAGCCGAGAGCTATTAATCTCCTGGGGTGAACTTTCACTGCTGCTCGAAACATCGGTTTTCTTTCTCTCTTTTGCACGCAAACACACAGACGCGCACACACTCACGCGCTCTCAGCTGGGCATGATGGATGTCCCTTCTTCCCTTTGCTTTCCCATCATCACACACAGTGTGTGCAGCAAAGAGGGGAATGGAGCAAACACTACTTACTGATCACATTTTCACCTACCACTTTCCCCACCTTCATCCTTGCTCTCTCCTCCCTCCTCCAGTTGTTTTCCACCTTCCACACCATCATCTATGCTTGATGGGCCCTAACGTACCGATTCACTCCCACCTCAATAAATACACCCAAATTAGTTTTATTGATTGATGCACTCTATTGTGACTCTACACTCGTCAGCAAGCAAACAACAATTCCTTCTCTGGATTTATCCTGCTTCTATACTTCTATAACATCTCCATTTCTTTTCAGTCAGTCAGCCATGTCCCTGCACTGACTCATCTCTCCCCCTCTAGTTCTCGCACGTCTTTTACCGCTAGTACACTTTGAAAATGTGTGTCAGTCCTCCATTTATGACGATGAACAAGCATAGTAATAAATGGCATCAAAACAGTATACTTAAAAACCCACTGCTAAAATTTTGCTCACTGCAAGTCTAGAAATACGCAACCATGTTGGGAATCAACAGACAAGATATGATTGTCACTTACAAGGCAGCGATAACTGATCTGAGACCCCTTTGGTGTGTGTGTGTGTTTACATTTATTTTGGGAGTGAAATAAGAACTTCTGGATCTTGTTTACCTTCCAGGTAAAGCCTCCCACTAACTCTATTAGGAAATAAAGAAAAAGCGTGCTGTGTATGTCCATATATACTTAAAAAGAGTTCTGCATTCTTCACATTTATTTAAGAAACTTTAAGCAAACTGATTTCAAATTAACCCCAACCCTAAACCAAAATTATATAAGACATACACTGAGAAATTTAATCTAACCAAGGACATTAACCAAGACAGAAACCCTACGCGTGAACATATTTTACTGTCAGCTAAGAACAGGAAACTGAGGCTACAGCGTACACAGGCTCACCAAAACTGGACAACACAAGATTAGAATAATGATCCCCGATCTGATGAGTCTTAGTTTCTGCTGCTACATTCGGATTGTAAAGTCAGAATTTGGCATAAATAAAATGAAAGCAAGAATCCATCCTGCCTTATATCAACAGTTCAGTCTGGTGGTGATGAAATAGTGCAGGGGAAAGTTCTTGCCATTCTTTGGTCCCTACCCTCTACTAACTTATGAGTATTGTTGGTGACCATATCCATCCCTTTACGACCACAGTGTACTCATCTTCTGATGGCTGCTTCCAGCAGCATAATTCTCCATGCCATGCCACTCAAATAATCTCAAACTGATTTCTTGAACATGACAGGGAGTTCACCATACAAAAATGGCTTCCACGGTCACCAGACCAAAAAAGGACCTTTGGGATGTGGTAGCACAAAAGATTCACATCTAACTGTTTGATGCCTTCATGCCAATATGGACCAAAATCGTAGGAATGTTTCCAGCTCCAACCCTTAGTGGCAAGGTGTACCTAATAAACTGTTCAGCATATATTTCAATAGGTATACAGCTAGAGCAGAAAATATATCCCTGTATGATGATATAGTCTAATGATGAATTATTACATTAGCATAAACTAAAATTTGCCCAAAAGGTTGGAAACGAAACAAAACACTGCACACTTTCAAAAATGCATATTACAGAAACAGCTGTATGCACCAGACCAGAGCTCTGGCATTACCGCCTGGTCTGATTCTTTGCATTTGAATCTCAATTCTCAACTGCTGTACCTCAAAGACAGTGAGGGCAAAGGGATGGCCCAGGTGGTGATGCGAGGAGAGCAGCACTTTGCGGTTGTCACCATTGAAATCCACGCTGGACAGCAGGTGCAGCTTGGAGTCCACCCAGTAAAGTCGTCTGTTGGACAAGTCTGAGAACATGCAGGGAAGGGGGAGAGCGAGAGAGAACAAAATCAAGAGGGGGTAGGGGAGAAGGTGAATGGAGAGAGAGAGGTCACTCAGAGTGAAACGGCCCAGGGTGAGGGGTATATGGATGTAATGGCCCAGTAGCTACACAATCAATCTTCTTTGACATGACGACCTCAGCCCCGTACTAAGAAAACACAGATGTGATTGTAATATTGCCGCTTGACTTCTTTGCTGGAGAAAATATATGTGCCCTTGAACAGATTCATTAGTCTTGCTGGACCTATTTTAAAGACAAACTTTGCTGTTTCGCAAATCTCAAATAACTCCACATTTCAGCCACTGCTATATTATTTATATTAGGTCCAAATCATTGTTGTGTCCTTGCTACGAGCGGCAAAGTGTTGTGGTGTTTACTTTGAAATCGAAACACCACATTGAATTTAAACAGCAAAGGAAATAATCCCTGTATTACTCTTTTTTTTCACCAGACTCTAAGATTATGCTTTTAAGAAAAACATTTAAAAAACAGAAAGCAAGAATTTAATTAGTAATTAATAAAGAATTAAGCTTTTGTGTGCAATAAGCAATTCGAAAATTGGTAAAACACTGGAAGTATATGAAAAAAAAGCACCCAATAAAAGCACCAAAGTAAACTGAAGGAGGAAGAGAATTAACACGATTCTCGGTCCCCATTCACCTCTCCTGACTCAATCACCTGCACTGTTCGGTGGTCTCTATGAAATCAATGACCAGGGGAACACAATTCACCCTTTCTCCCACAGCCGCCTGGCGCCAAGCCTCTCATTCGCCTTATTCCAAAAAATAATTTGTTTTCATACAGATGCGGCGACACCTCAATTCCACAGAGTGTGGCGACTGTGTGCTTCTATTTCTCCTCAGGCAAGGGCAGCTGAGAGGAATTGGCTGGTGCTTCGGAGGGAGTTGAAAGGGATGAGGGGAGGTATCGACAGCACAGAGCGTCTGCTTATTAATTCGGAGCCTCATACTCACTGGCTTGATTGATGAGAGCCAGACACAAACTGAGGTATATAACAATAAGAGCTACTTGGGTTTCAGCACCCATAGACTATTTTCTTCTCTCAACTTGTGCTGTTTGTCTCTCTCTGGCTTTCCTCCATGTGTTGTTTTTTTTCTTTGTGTTGAATTCACTCAAGACACTTTTTTCTCTCTCTCTCTAAAAGCAATGTCAGCATAATAACCTTTTTTTTTTTTTTTTTTAACAAAACTGCTGTCAGAGCTGATTGATTTTTCTATCTGGGCATCATCTTCTAGCTTTTCATCCTTCTTCCGTGGGCTTTGAATGTTCAAAGCTACATGTTTTTTTCCTTACCTAGAGTTATTCCATTGGGCCATTCAATGTGTTCAGACACCAAAATTTGTCTATCCACTCCATTCATCCCAGCCTTCTCAATTTTGGCCTGACCTCCCCAGTCTGACCAGTACATAAACCTGCGGGAAGATACACAAGTTAGATTAAATTGAAGCAGCAACCTCGGAGGCTGAGAAATCAAGCCAACGTGACCTGCCTGCATTCTCTCTGAGGGCCACCAGATGGTGATAGCTGTGGTTGTAAAAGAGACCTGAAGTCTTACAGAAGGCTATGAGAAATGGCTTTCTGATTTTACTCATTTGTTTTGGGTCATACTGAATAAAATATCAACTGAAATATTTTGTAACCATGTTACAAAATGATATAAAAACCGCACACTTGATGGCTAATAGCTGTCCATCAGAAGTCATTAGCCAATGATTGTGCGGTTTCACACTTGACTTCTTGTCAACTCGGGTTTTTTGCCAACTAAGCTGGTGATGGCAAAAGCTTCAATACAATATGGCACTTCAGAAACCAATGTGTGGCTATCTGTGACTGAGTGCCTAGCTTTAGAGCAGGGGTGAAAAAAGTTTCTAGCTTGGTATAAAAAGTAATTTTCCAGCTTTGTGACATCTTTACATTTCATCCCTTTATAGGGGCTTAAAGTATTAATACTTAAAGTTGTGAATTATTAGTGCTGTGGAGCATGACGCTTGGATGCAGGCGGTTGTAGCACCAACTCGTGGCAAGGCTTCAACTTCCGCTACTTCAAGTCATCGAACTGGACCGTTTTGTTTCTGCGTTTGTGACCTTTTGAACTTTTAATACAATCATCTAACAAATAATATGGCTTCCTGTCTGCTCTACTTTTGGTGAGTGAAAGTTAGTATTTTATTTATCTGTTACTTAATAACTAGCAGCTTATCTGTGTGTCTAGCTAGCATTAGCTGCTAACTTAACATACAGCTTATCACCCAAATACAGTCCAAAACCAGTGAGAGATGCCATTGTTCATCTTTATATACATGTTGTATCATTAAGGCACGGCCAGTTCAGTGTCAGAAATGAAAGGAGTAACTTTGCTAGGACCAGTGAAGAGAGGTTAATATGTAATGTCAATTGTTCTGAAAAACTCTTAACTGACAAAATCAACTGTACTCCGTCACACGATGTTCCACAGACATCTTCTCTCATTTTCTTTGCAAAATGACTGTATTATTAGTAAGACAGGCATTGAAAACATAAAAGGGAACGCACTGTGCAAAACAGCAGGTACTGGAAACTTGGACCTTATCTGAATATGTGTGTCCATGATAAAACTGTGAAATCGTGGCTTCATTTGCATGTATTTCATGCTAGTCTAGCTTTGTAGAGCTGTGAAAAGACGTCTTTGGGGAGCTCAAGGCACCCGAGACAAATGGAAAGAGTTAGAAAGGGAAGACAAAGTGTTACATCCCATCTCAAGAAAACTGTTAAACTGCTTAATCTAACAGATGGGCTCAGTGCTACAAATAGCCTTTACTGACTTTAGGCCAACTTCTACACCCAATCTCTTTCTACTATAACAACACTGGCTTTTACAGACACACACACAATGACAGTAGGACCTCTTACTCGCCCTCCCTCCTTCCTGCCTTTTTGCTCAACTCCTTTGCAATCTTTTGCTCCTTTGTGCATCTTTTCAAAATCCTTTTACCCTAAAACTAACCCAACTCACCCTTGGTGCGGATCCACAGCGATGGCTCGTGGCTCGTTCAGCTCGGTGGTTATGAGCATTTTCCTTTTCCTGCCATCTCCCGTAGCGACAGATATGCTCTTATTGCCTGAGTCCGTCCAGTAGATGTTCTTGTGGACCCAGTCGACAGCAAGGCCCTCCGGGGAGTGGAGCGAATCGATGAGCGTCACCTGCTGTGATGAGTCACTGGCCTTGTTGATGTAAGCGCTGGTGGGCGGATGGAAAGGAAATGTATCAGTAAGTAATCTGGAAATTATAAAAGCCTAATCCATCACAGAGGTGCTGGCACGATAGATTTACTACAGTCTGGCTTCCTTTCCTTGGGAGGAATGACTTGATTGTGAGTGGCTTAGATATCTTGTTGGGAACATAGATTCTTCACTCTATTCAGGTGTGAGGGGCACCCAATCCTGACACCTTTATAACAACTTCAGCCTTCACACCAAACACAGCCTCCCAGGGAGAATGAGTCTGTCTTTTTCTATCAGCACCACATGCCTATATCTCCCCTTTAACCGAGTGTCCCTTTCTTGTCTTCAGTTTCTTTGATTTTCCTCCTCCTTCCACTTACTCTGTCAACTCTTCTATCCCCATTCCCCACTGACATTTCCTTTACTGGTGAAAAATGTTAAAACTTAATAGATTACTGCCTCGACAATATATGAATGCAAGAGCAAGATGGAAGAAAAAATGCTTGATAAAAGGTTGGGACAAGCAATGTCCCAAGTTGCACAGTGCCTTCACATTTTAGCAACGCCTACAGGAGTAAGAGGAGATGGGAGGTGCATCTTAACTAAAGAAGAAGGTTGACTGGTAGTCAGAGCTTGGAGATGCTCACTGTTACATTTTGTCAACCCAAATGTCTTCATCTTTACAGTCAGGTGAGTGTGGGATGTTATTGTGTGAGTGTGATAGATAATCTATGGGTTCTCAAGAGTGCCTCAGGGTTTGTAACATGGATCCAACGCCACACTGTTTCACCCTCGAGGTTAAATTAAAACGGCTCAAGCATTGTGGACATGAAGGAAACCCATCGTGTTATTGATGCAGCATGCAGCTACTGAACTCTACTGAAAACGCCAGAACAAAAATTACATTTGACACAAATTCAATTTGAAACAATTTTCTTTTGCATTACATTCTGTTCTGTGATACGGAGTAATCGCGAGTTCCACTAAAACATATTTTCTGTTTAATCTCTTGTTCAATTTCTCCAATATTTAATTTTTACGAACATAGCGGATATAAAAATTCAACACGTCAGGTTTTCATGATGTATAGAAATGAAGAAAATGAGATCAAGGTAAACGATTTAAGAAAATCATTTCCACCTTTAAAGTTTAACCTGCACAATTCACAGTCACTCTTCAATTCTATTTGGGTGGGGGACAATCACTGAAAAACTTACAATTACCTGGCTGCACAAATGTGCGCAGCCTTAGACTAAAATACTGTTAAATACCTTTTTTGATTTTACTACACCGTTCAGTCCTTTTGGCTAGGAGTTTGCCACAGCACTGCGTCTCTTGATTTGGCAATACTTTGCAAAAGTGCCACAAATCATTGTCAGGTCACCCCACAGGTTTTGATTTGGATTCAGGTCTAAGTCTTTCCAAAACTTTAATCATCAGGTGAAGACATTCTTTTGTAGAATTGGATGATTTGGGTCATTGTTGTGCTAAAGGGTGAAATTCCTCATCATTTTCGTCTAGCAGCTGCTTTAAGTTTTTGTGCCAAATTGGTATCAGTATTGGAACTGCTCATATTTCCGTCCATTTTGAGTAAAACACAATGTATTTTATGGTATATTTTACAGCTTGGACATGCTTGTGTACCCTTCTCCTGACTGATACCTTTAAATCATGAGATCTCTTTAACGCTTTATAAGCTCTTTCTGGACCATGGCTTTTAATTTATGTATGTCACATTAAAAATGGACAAAGTTCTGAAGTCATTTTTCTTGGGGTCATATTTTCTTAACATCACAAATCCAGATATTTTGACAGTGCTATGAAGATGTTTTATATCAACTTCATATTCTTTTACTCACTCTAATTTCACTATGTCCTTAATTTGAGTTAGAAAATCTTCACAGAGACTTAGGTTGAACAGGTTGGTGGGCTGAACAGAGGCTTCAGGCACAGTGAAGAATAAGACAGAGACAGATGAGTCCAAGTCCACTGAGCAGATTGCATGTTTAATTGGTTGAACCATTGTTTGCAACAGACATCTCCATCATTGGGAGAAGGTAACAAGTCATCGACCCGTGGCATGCTAATCACTATGAATTAGTCTGGAAAACCACATTATCACATTGAGGGTGAATGAGTAGTGCAGACTTTAATAAGCCTAACTATTTCATATATCACCTTATCAGGGAACAAAACAAAATAAATAAAAAAAAAACCCCACAATTTACTGATAGTAGTCCAACCTAATAAGCTCCGATTTCTAATTTCATCTCTACCTGGGGTTAAGATCTGTCACCAAGGCAACTTGGACAATTTGCTTACATATATTCTACTGTGGCGTTACAGGAGAAAAGAAAACATATTGTAATGTCAAAAAGAGCAGATATTCTAAACAGCAGGAAAACTTGATTCTGATGCTATGCACTTGGGTGCAAGTGCAGAAGATTTTGCTTTGAAAGATTAGAGAAAAGAAAACACCATCAAGGACAACGCCAAGTAGATTAAGCTGTATAACTTCCCTCGCTGTTTGCTACTTAAAGCAACTTTTGATATGTGAGTTTATTTACGGCATCGAAAAATAGACTTTGCTGTGAAAAATGAGTTCATTTGTCCGTTCCCTGTCACAAGCCCTTGACTGTGTTACCAAGTTTGTGTGGGAGAATGTCTGCGTGTGAATGTGTGTGTATGGAGATGAATAATGACAGCGATTATTGAGGCAGTGAAATTAGTGAGAGCATATGGCTCAGCTGAGATGATAGAAAGCCCCTCCCACAACCTGTCAGCCATCAGGGTGACACAAACACACACACAAATGTATGTGCAAAGCTATGATATGTGCACACACACAGACTCACACAGTGTGTGTGAAGGACAAACAGGTGCGGCTGACTCACTACCAGAAGGTGTGACAGGTTGAAGCACACAAGATGGATGGATAGAGGAGAAAGATAATGAACATGTTGGCTGAAGAATGACAAAAGTGAGTTATCTAACTTTAAGGTCCTGCGTCTATACAGTGGCTTTCATCGTTTTATATGGGCTTCCTCTGCCTTTATAGACAGAATATATACACATCATTTACAGCATTTCAATAACTGTACTAAAATATACAATTATAGATCATTTTTCTGTCGATTAAACAGAATGATCCAGCAAAATCTAGTGGGTTAGTGACGCAGTGCGTTTTCAGTTCTGTGTAGCAGTACCTGATAGGGTTAAATAAATAATTTAAAAAATAAATATAACTTGTCATTGTGTGTGCGTGCTGTATGTGTGTGTACCTGTATATTTTCTGATGATACAGATCACACCAGAACATCTTGTTGGTGGACACGTCCACATCCAGGGCCACGGCATTCTTCAGTGTAGGGACCACTTGTGTGTACTCACTCTTCAGCAGGTGAATACGACGGATTTCATGACGGTTAGTGAACAGCAGGTACGGACTCTTTCCTGTTGGAAAAGGAAAGATGTTTGTGTTACCATCAATGAAACCACTGGACAGAGAAGTTATACAGAACAGCTCATCTGCCCTGTAACCCACTGCTGTGACTCTAAATTAGGAACCTACCAAATATGGGCCGTTTGTACTGCTTTTGCTCTTGGTATGTCACAGGGAAATATTTGTTACCCTTGCAAAATACCTGTACGTGAAAGCTGAACTTGTGAATCTGTACTGTTATAGGCATTTGCAGCTAGACTGCTGACTAGAACCGAAAGTATGAGCACATCACTCCAGTCCTGGCCTCTCTGCATTGGCATCGTGCCTCATTTTAGAATTCAGTTTATGGTTGTTTGATCAAGGCTCTTAATGGGCGGCCCCTAGCTTGTATTACCAGTCTTATTCATTTATATTCACCAATATTTCCCAGTCTCACAGACCCACTGGTGAAGGCCTCTTACTGTACATGTCTCAAGGTCATGCCTCAAGCAAAGAGGTGACAGAGCCTTTGCAGTCGTTGCTCCACAGTTTTCAAATCTACACAATCACGTGAAAGCCGAAGTTCTGATAGGACTCTATGCAGTCCTCTGAAAAACTAAGTACTCTTCATGATTCAGTAGCTTGTAGAATCACCTTCGCAATAACTTGAAGCTACTGAAGAACTTTGGTTGACTGTTCACAACGTTGGTTCAGTTCATTGAGTTTTGGCAGGATGATGCATAACTCGGGTGTAGGTCTGGATGACCTTAATTGGACCTTTGCAACACCTTCATTCTTTTCTTTTTCATTCTGTTATAGATTTGCTGCTGTGTTTGACATCATTGTCTTGTAGCATGACTGAATTTGGGTAAAGCTTTAGCTGTCAGTCAGATGGCCTCATATTTGATTCTAAAATACTTTGGTATACAGCATCGTGCTTGACAGTTGGTATGAAGTGTTTGTGTTGATTATGTCGTGTTTGGTTTTTGCCAAACGTGGGGCTGTGCATTATGGCCAAACATTTCCACTTTGTTCTCATCTGTCCACAGGACATGGTTCCAGAAGTCTTGTGGTTTCCTCAGATGAACTCTGTAAAGCTAAGGTGTGTTTGCCGCTGTCTTTCTTAAGAGAAGAGGCTATCGCCACACTTGTTCAATCTTTTTGTGGCATCATGAACTGTCATGAACTTTGACATTTAACACCCTAATAGGGCTTTTTTAAAGTCTGAGATGTAGCTCTTGGGGTTTTAAGCAATTTCTCTGGGCATTGCATGGCCTGACCTTAAGAGGAATTTATTGGGACGCCCATTCCTGGGAACATTGTGACATTTTGTTAACACACATACACACAAAATAGGCTGTTCTAGTGTTTCCCTTTGCTATTCTTCACCAGTCTAATAACCTACATACTGTTGTGTACAAAGATACCGTGGGTAGTGCTGAGTGTTTAGCCTTATTCCCAAAAGGGAACATAATGTAAGCCAACTGTACTCTTGTTTTGCATTTGTACTATTTAGGTCCTTAAAGCATGTATTTTTGATGATGTGAACATAAATTATGTATCCAAACAACCCCTTTAAAATAATAATGTTTCCCATCTACACACAGATTTTAGAACAACATCATATTATTGAGTGAGTTTTTCACACAATTATGCACAACAGGGAAAATGATGTATGTGGTATGATTCAGTCCACATGGAAAACACACACCCCTTTTTAAAGACTATTGTTTTGGAATAAACATGCAAGTGTGGTGTCCTACTGTTGGAAAAAGTTACATTACTCTTGTTAGTGAAGTGACCCAACAAGAGCCATGCCACAGTCTATTTTAAGTACAACAGTGCATTGCTGGGTTCTCTTTTTCAGGGGCATTCAGGATGTGGCGTTCGCTGGCACATTAGTTACCTGGTAGGGGACACACTTCAGCTGACTGAAGGTGAGGATGGCTCAAGCATTTGAATAATTCTAGGTAGGTGACAAGGTCAACTCTAGCACACAGAGATACCTTAGTTTGTGAGCATGGGAGTTGCTGTGACATCTATATTTTTGTCATCAAGCACTTTCAACCTAAAATACAAGAAATGTAGTCCTGGACTCTCACTACAGTGCAGATAATAATACATCCATGTTTCTTTTAATTTAGCAGCACTGGTGTGTCCTGGATTGCCACTCCCATTACATTTTCCAGCACGTTTTTTCACGTTTGTTCTCTGTCCTAGCTGTCACGTCATCTTTATTCTCCACTGTCCACAAAAATCAAAACTGCATTCAAACAAGACAAAGCCGGCCGGCAGCAACGTTCGAGCGTGCACAGACAGCACAAACTCCTACTTTCACACAGACTCAACCGTGCTTTGACAGGTTTCCTCAGCCCTGGTTTATTACAGGCCACTGCACAAGGAGAAAATATTACAGTTCTACTACTGCTAGGATCCAATCATTTTTCTCTTACTACTGGGTTTGTAATCATCAATTTCCCCTGCTGAGAGGGCGAGCGAGCGAGAAAGCGAGAGAGAGACAAAGGAACAGGCAAGCGCAAGTAAATCTGACAAATGCAGGTAAAGTCAGGGAGAAAAGATCATTAAGAGGATGTAATTAAGGAAGGACGAAGGAAAAAGCCATCAACAAAACAAGTGAAAACATGGGAAAGTGGGAAAAAGAGAGAGAAAAGTAAGAACATTTTGAAGCCTGTATAATGAGGACATGGATAACTCCGACATGTCTTTCATCAATCCCCACAGACTCACTTTTTCACGACAATATCTCTTATCCCTCATCGGTGTTGTCACAGCAATATGTCCTTCTGAAGTTTATTTTTTAAAAAAAGAAAAAAAGAAGCTGAGTCACTGTTTTCCAAAAGGCCCCAGCACTACAGATGTCATCAAAAAGTGCAAGATTATCTCTTCTACAAGATACTGCAAAGCTACAGTCAGCTATCTGAACAGCAACATGGTTCCGTAAATATATTTTAATCTGCAGTGCTCGTTCAGGGCTGCTCTGCCCCATCAGCCAATTAAGATAAAGCTGCAAAAGGATAAGTGCAGCCTGGGAAACACTGTTAGATGCTGCAGGAGCACTGATTTCCAGGTGTTTATGTTGTGAGCTTCACAAAGTAAGAGGTAAATAAAAAAAGAAATCCCCCCCCCCCAAAAAAAAAAGACAGAAAGGTCAGAAATAATGGTGAGAAATTCTGCAGGCTGACAGCGATGTTTAGCTGCAGCTTTTGTGAACTGGTCAGCACTAGAGGAGGTAAATAGGATGATGGTATGTCTGGAAAAATGCACGCACGTCAAGGTCAGAAGTGCTTGTTAAGACTTGTCGTTAAGACTTACAAACCGTGCTACATAATGACGAACAGATGCGACAGCGGAGAACAGAAATGAACTTCCCATCGACAGCTGTGTCAAAAGTCATTCAACTTTCCTGTCATTCGTTAACACAAAGCAGCTTACATAACACTTCGTTATTTTTGTGGTTAAAGGGCACATGGGCTTATATTTTATTTATATTTTATATATAAAAAATTGTCGGTGCCTGGACTTTCATGATGAGAACACCGATGTGCTTAATAGATCAGTTAAAGTAGCAGAATAAAGATGTGTAAATTTGAACCTTAATTCTGGTTTAATTTGACCAGTTTCTTTCCAGACAAACAGAATTAAATGCTAAATAACATCATAATTGAAGACAAGACACAACTTTTGATGAGTTTTGACATTATTCAGCAACATTTTTGGTCCTGTGGCAAAATCTTCTGACAATGGGGTGGAAAAGAATTTTTCCAGTCCTTTAAAACCTTTCTGAGAAGTGTGTAATCAAACTGTCAAGAAAGGTACAAATTGTTCTCAGCTCTGAGGTGAAGCCTGCAGTACACTACAGATGAGAGAGATGACGAGACACAAGTGAACGAAGCAAGAGAAAAGAAAAATAACACAACACTTTGGACCAAAGGCAGTTTGTAACTTTCCTCTGCATCACTGCCGCAGCCTGTCGTGCATTTATCGAGTGTACCTGTTATGTAGTCCCACAGCTGTTACACCCTTCGCCATTGTATTCATTTATATTTCTTTTAATTTCACAGACTTTAATTGAAGTATTTTAAATAGGGTTTTTTTTAAATACAGCCACTAAGCCTGTGTTAATTAGTACGAAGTTAATTTTATTGTTACAACTTAGATTTGCTAATTGTAGTGAACAAGTGACAAACTCCAGAGGATAAAATATCAAATTCAATTCAGTTTTATTTATAGCTCCAAATCACAACAGCAGTCACCTCAATGTGCTTTATATTTTAAGGTAAAGACCCGACAATAATACAGAGAAAACCCCAACAATCAATGTTGCCAAGTTCTTTGAACAAGCACTCGGAGACAGTGGGAAAGAACAACCTCCGGCAGAACCAGGGAGGGACAGCCGTCTGCCATGACTGGCCTAATTTGCAAGTATGCACGCATGTATGGTTCACCCCGTCAGTGTGTACATCCTGCTTTGCTGCCATTAGCTAAAAACGAGACTATCTGGTCAATTTCCTGGATTCTGCCATATAATGCTCACACACACAGAGCTGAGAAAAGAAGTCACATCATGACTCCAGCCTGAGATGTTACTTTGAATTAGCACTGCTGGTGTAACACTTGTGTATTACTCTGAAATGAATCTGCAGAGACAGAAAGCGCATTCTAGGATTATAAATGAAACGCAGTTACTGTACACCAAACACATCGTAGCGTTTTCACAATTACCTAGACAGACTCAACTCACAGCAACAGCATATCTAAAAATGGACTTATATGCAACTTTAATAACCTTCAGATGATATGAGTATGACAGCTTCTGAACTTCAATATGTGCATATGATATTGGCACCGGGTTCGTTTCCTATCTCATCGCAGAACGTGACATTCCTCCTAACCAGTCAGTCGCAGGGGAATTGCATTTGTGTAGAAATCATGACGTGACTCCTCAAAATAACTACTTATGCGCTGTGTACATGTACGGTGATTTCTGTTGCTGCGCACGTGCGAGTCTAGAAATGAGTTCATAAGCAAAATGCAGCTTCATTAAATCCAAATTACCTCAGCTTCACAAAACAGGCATCCCTGTACTTATGGTCCCAACCCGATTTGTTCCTCTGAATAAACAATCCTCAACTTAAACAGGAATCCATCCAGTCACATTTCAGACTTCCTTTTTTGTCTCCTTTGGCTATGCTATGTAATGATGAACAGTATGTATACACAAGCAGAGAAATGAGTCATATACCGCGTAAGTATCCATCTCATTTCTCTTCTGCTTCTCCATGCTGCCATCTTATAAATGGCCTGGCCTCCAATAAGGATGTTTGCTCTAGCTAACAGTAATAAAGATTCCCACACAGAGACACAAAGCAATCAATGCTGTTTTTTATGCCACTTAGGTTAGAAGTGAAAGTCTGTTTTCTGCTTTAAGCACTCATTACCAGACCAGTTTACCCTGTAATGACTTAACCTCAGACCGTAATTACTAATAACACTCTTTTCTCTCTCGCCGAAAAGTAATTTGCTGTGTAAGTCAATCAGTTAAAAGTTCCATTCTCAATGTATGTAAATAGAGAGTAGAAAGGAATTAACATCACCAGAACATGAGGCAATTTCTAGCCTAGAAATATAATGTATATATATTTTAAATCGTTAGCACATGTAGCAAGATAGCAGGTACCTATCCGTAAAAGTTTAAATTGAAAACTAAAATTGCATATTTAGAAGTTTGTTTGTTTTTTTGTAAAAGCAATCCCTTAATGTCTTCATATGGCTCAGATGTATGGTGGCCCTGAGAGGCAAAACGGACTGCAACTTAAGAAAACACCAGCAATAAGAAAAACGCTGCAAAGGCACACAAAACACAACAGAAATAGGAAAAACGACAACGGAAATAGGAAAAAAAAAAAAGAAATGGGAAAAAGCTTATTTCCAAAAGCACAAGAGAAGTGTTTCTGGGGAGACAATAACCCGACGGACCAGTTGCAGGAACCAAAATATGCTAAGAACTGCGCTGGGAGACAGAAGTGGAGGATCTATTGGTTTTGTGAGGAAAGAAAAGATGAGAGGTAAGTGTGTTAGTCTAACTATTAGCCTAAAAATCCGTCATCAGTATTATATGAATCGTGATAAAACACGCCTACCATGTTTTGGGTTCCTGCAACTGGTCCGTCAGGTTATTGTCTCCCCAGAAACAGTTCCCTTGTGTTTTTTCCTATTTCCGTTGTGTTTTGTGTGCTTTTGCAGCGTTTTTCTTACTGCTGGTGTTTTCTTAAGTTGTAGTCCGTTTGACTCTCAGGGCCACCGTACAGATGCAACTTTGCATGTTCACTTCTTTGAATATTCATGCATATATAAGAGATGCATACTAGCCACCCACGTCTGCTTCTGTGTCTCTACTCTAAACAAGTTGCAATATTGGACTAATTCGGCCATGCCTCAGCCATCCGTGTTTGAGCTGTTAACTGATTTTGGAAAATAGGAAGAAGAAGAAAAGTGAACTTTACAGTGGCAACATAGGCAACATGTTGTTCTGGTTTGTTCAGTCAGGCTAGTCACCTACTGTGTTGCCTGCTTATTTCACCGATATGTCTTCGAACACAGAAACAACACATCGTAGGGACATGCTAATAAGGTTAAAAACTTGAAAGCATGCACTGTTAACACATTCTAGACCAGGGGTCGGCAACTCCAGGCCTTGAGTAACTGTGTCCTGCAGGACTAGATGTGTCCTTAGTCAATTACAGCTGATTCAAATTGCTAAATGACCTCCTCAACATGTCTTGAAGTTCTCCAGAGGCCTGGTTATGAACTAACCATTTAATTCAGGTGTGCTGACCCAGGGTGATATCTAAAACCTGCAGGACAACAGCACTTGAGGCCTGGAGTTGCCTACCCCTGTTCTAGACCGTCTGTTTCCTGTACTTCTTAAAGTAAAATATATAGAAACATTATCTGCAGGTACTTAAAGGCTTGGTAACCACAGGATTGTTGTCTTTAAGGTCAGCTCTAACAGACTGAAAACTGTGCGAACTGATTAGAAGAACCCAAATTGTGCTTTCAAACAAGTCTCATGTATACCTAACGGGCTCATGTACAGTTGTGTTTTGAATAGCATTAAGGAAGACTTCTTTTCAATTGCAAACTTGCCAAGTGCAGCTTAGAGGACAAGATTTTATTTTCATTCAAACTGCTGTTCAGTGTATTTGCTGTAGCCAACAATGGGTAGAGACCCTGCCTGTGTCCTGCATTGAGTGGGCAGACCTTTTCCCCAAATAACACCCTTCCCTTAACACTCTGGGGAGAGCAAAAGCAGCTGGCTGCAAACTTTCATTAGTGAGAGCTGCAGAAAAAAGATGGCAAATATTTATCTTTGCACAGATTGCTGTGCAAGAACTGCATACAAAGCAATACTCTCCTTTCACGGAGTGCCACTGTGTGAGAACTGCGTAGGATGTGACTGGGTAGTCGGCGCTAGAGTCGGAGCGCCGTTGCTGAATATGTGAGAGTTGGTTTCTATGTGTGATTCCTCATATGTATGTGCGACTGTATTTTGGTGGGAGCTTCCATCAATGACAGTGTGTGTATTCACTTCCAAAAATGTGTGTGTGATAAATGCCCTACCTACGGCTTTGCAGGTCTTAGAGGCAGGGTCCATCTCATAACCTTCATAGCACTCACACTTGTAATCCCCTTTGTAGTTGATGCAGATCTGACTGCAGGCATCTGGGTTCTCACATTCGTCTATGTCTGCAGAGAGAAACATGGCACAAAGACATAAAGATCAAACAACATAACTGTAGACACACACAGTCCTATTTGTCTGGAGACTGAGACATAAAAGAGCTAATATTTTCTGTTTCTAGCATGTTAACAACCTTTCTCAGCAGGATCCTCACTTCAAAAAAACAGAGAGATCTTTTGTTGAGAAATTTGAATGTTGTAACACTAATATTTTTGAGAAACAGACTAACACTGTTTTAACTGGATAATAGAAATGATGTTAAACACATTTGTATATGGAAACAGCTTAAACCAAATAAATTAGCAAAAATTGAAAATCTGACACTTCTGAAAGCATTCAGGGTCATATTTAAAGCTACAGGTCAAGGTCCTCCAAGGTCAGCGTAACCAGAATCTGGGGACAAAGGGGATGAACCTCCCAATACTGGAGGCAAGATCACTGAAGTAGTTAAACAACTCCATGGTGGAAGGTCCCCAGGGTGGATGAGACTGGACTCGAGTTTGTAAGCCTCTGGATGTTCTGAACTGTCTCAACTGACATACCTCTGCAAAATTGGATAGAACTTGGGGAGAGTGCCTCTAGACTGCAATCTAGGATGGTGGTTCCCCTCTTCAAGAAAGGGCACCAGAGGGTATGTTACAACTTCAGGGGGATCCGATTTTCTCAGCCTACCTAGGATGGTCTGTGCTGGGATACTGAAGAGGAGAGTCCATCCAGTAGTCGGCCCCTAACTTAAGGAGAAACAATGCAGCTTTTGTCCTGGTTGTGGAACACGGGACAAGCTCTGCATCCCATTAAGCATATTTAAGGGGACGTGGGATTTTGCTCAACTATTGTCTTATTAACTTAGAGAGGGCATTCAATGGCATTGCTTGCTGTGTCCGCAGGGGCTGCTTCTGGAGTATGTGGTATTAGGCCCTTTGTTAAGGGCTATCTGGTCCCTGTACAACTGTAATGAGAGCTTGCAGTAAGTTGAACTGATTCTCGGTTTCTAGAGCTGAACTTTGTTTCTGCATCATTTCACAAGCCATTTACAAGCAAAATAATCAGAAACCAAATGCTAACAATTCCAAAACTCCCTTTTTTCAGCGATCCCGGACAAGCCCCCTCTTGCTCCCCTAAAAAGGTCCAGTGGTTGAGGGAAAGTAACAAAGGGTGTCCGGGTTGAAAAAAGGAGGCAGAGAGGCAAAATGATTACATTAACAGGTTTTATTAATGTTTCTATTAATAACTAAATTAAAAGAGACAGACCAGCCACTATTACCTTTTGAAGAAAGAAAACAAAACTCAGGTGATCATCACTAAACTAAAAATAAGTCAAAGGGGGTTAGTACCAAAACACACTCCTCTCCACAGAGTAGGAGCAATAGACAACCATACTCACAGCTCACTAGCTACAACCCAACAAAGCTCTCTCTGGCCCTAGAGCTCAACTTTCTCTGGCTTTAAGCATTCTTAATTGCTGATGGGAGTCAGCCGTACAAAAACGGTGGCACCAAAGGCAAGGAGATATGGCAGGACACATCCAAACAAGAACGATTTCAGGAGGAGATCCTGCTAGGGCCGTAACAATGGGTGGACCGACCCATTAGGTAATCAGTGAAAATGTAATTAGTGCTGAATAGGGAGTAGCAGTTTGTGTGAACTGATGTTTTGTTGTTTTGTTCTTCTGTACATCATTTATCTGTTTTTTATGGTGGAACACTTTCTGATCATCAGCATCCCAACATTTTACAAATGCCTCATCTTACATTCTGGACCTGGCAACCTCGCTAAGGAGACTGGTTGTTAAAATAACTTATTCATGCTCCCAAATCCAGAATGTCTGCATGCAATTAATAAGTTGCAACATGCATAAAAGACAAGCTTTAGATGAGGCAGTTTACTCCAGAGTGCTAACCCCATTTTTTGCATTTAAGTTAGTTATCATACTAGATTTTTGTCTCAACCGGGTGAAGCAAATGCAACTAATCTTAAACAGCAGTGTTTAATGAATCATGTTAATGTTTTCCTTAGACCTGAAAATGGCCATAGTTAAAAGTACCCTGAACAAAACAACCACAGAATAGCACAGATAAAGTTCAGCTGATTAATGTCACTGCCCTTTGGTCGTGCTTCTCTGGACCAAGGCATGAGGAGCTCTGCTGCACATTTGCTTTCTCTTTACCTCCACACGTCTTTTTATCCAGGAGTTTGTAGCCAGAGGGGCAGTCACACTCATAACCAATTCTCTGGTCCTTGCAGATGTGGGAGCAGCCACCGTTGTTGTCTGCACACTCATTCAGGCCTGCAGAGACAGAGTGGCAGCAGAGGAAAGGGCAGGGATGGCAGAGAGGAAACAGTGAAAAATAAAACAAAGAGTTTAGTATTGTTCCAATAAATTCCAGCAGGTTTTTAGACAGAATAACTTTGGCAACACAAGAACAAGATGGACAGGAAGACAATCCCACGGGTTGGTCTGTATGGACAGTTTTAATCATCCTGCCAGTAAAGATATTTTTGTCCTGTCTGTATACATCAACAATTCAAGTTTGTGTGTGATTCTTGTGTGCTCTACTAGTCTTAGCTAGTAGTTCCTGGAACGGATCCATTTTCCAACAGGAACCTTTGCTTATCCCAGGTGCTACTGCACTATGTTGCCTATTGTAACACAAGCACGTGCTCTCCTTCATCCTCTCATCCAATTCTCTCCATTTCCTCTGTTTTTTTTCCTTTTAACAGAACATATTGGACTGAGTCATCCTTCCTTTCCCTTTTGTATCAGTTTCTGTGCCTCCATTTATCCCTTTTGTCTTTCAACTACCCTCCAGGGAGTGAAGAGGGATCTCTGCAGAAAGCTAAAGCTGGTACTTCATTACCGGTTTACATTAAAGATTTAAGCTTCAAGGCTACAGGTACTGCTGTGAGACTAAGACACTACTAGAGATAGAAAAAGAGAGGCAGCAAGACATTAAGGGAGACTCACAGGAAGAGGAAAAGAGTAGTATGGACTTTCACAGATTTGCATTTAATCAAAATTAGACTGGTAATTTATAGTAGAACGGAACAGCAACTGAGTATCAGCCTTATTTTAAACTAAAATAAGGCAAAAACATGAAAACCTGCTTAAAGCAGTTTAAGCAGGTTGTAGCAGAAGCACTAGAAAACAAAAAACAAAGTATGTGGACACTCATATCCATATTTCTATTCTCTTGTAATGTTGTATAGTTTGTACTGAGGTTTAGTTAAAATCCAAATCACATAAACTATAATGACTTTAGCATGGGTAAAACATGCAGGTGGCTGGCAGGAGGTTCTTTTCAGATACCAATAAACTCTTTCTAACATCTTAATTCTAGCGCCAGACAGACACTGAACTGTATGAGATGATGTCTGCAGCAATGTTGGAGTAAAATTCTTATATTTCTGTGTCTATACACATCGATTTATGGATCAATTTGTGGATCGATGTACATAGACACACATATACACAGAATGAGTGAGTAAGATTCAGAGTTTTACTAAATACCAAAAATAATCCGGCAATGTCATTCACAAATAAGCTAAAGCTATATTACTGCTAATAAGTGATATTACTGTGTAGGCTCGGCTTAACTCAGCGCCATCTTCTTGGCTGTGATGTGTGCTAACTTCCAGTTCACAGATCATCATATTTAATTCTTATCATGGGAATCATGGCAGATTCTTCTCTCACCCCAACCGGTCGCGGCAGATGGCCGCCCCTCCCTGAGCCAGGTTCTGCCGGAGGTTTCTTCCAGTTTTCCTTCCCACTGTCGCCAAAGTGCTTGCTCGTAAGCGGTCATATGACTGTTGGGTTTTTATCTGTATGTATTATTGTAGGGTCTACCTTACAATATAAAGCCTTGACTGTTGCTGTGATTTTGCGCCGTAAAAATAAAATCGAATTGAATATATCCATCAGCTGTGAGGTTAGAGGAGGATGCAAAGGCAGTGCGCACACATATAATTTTATACTGACACAACAGATGCCAGGCCACTCCACTTCAGAGAGGCTATGGGTCAAGTGCAGCGTCTCTTAATAACCTCAGACACTTTAACGTGTACATAAAGTAAAATCTCAGGCTTCAATTCCCTTTGTTTCATTAATTTGATACGATTCTATTAATAAGTATACTTTTCTCAGCCGCTTACATCTGATTGCGGATGAACTGCACTGCTTGTGGTGTCAAATGTGTGACCAAAGCTGAGGAAGCAGTAATTATCTGTGCTGTTTGGATAATCTCTGTGGCTCTTTATGGGTAACGTAGTCGTGTCACGCTCTCTCGACTAAGATCGCACCGGAGGGCAGAGTCGTTTGGGTCTTTCATCGTAACAAGGTAGTTGAGAAATATCCTGATTTACTCAGCCTTGATCAAATGAATCTCCTTTACATAGAGAAGAGTGACCACCCACATTTGAACAAGCTAATGATCCCTGGTAGAGTGTGTGTGTCAGTGTTCTCACATTAACGTGTGTGTGTGTGTAAAGAAACACGAAGAATCTTACCACACTCCTTCACAGGTTCATCTGACCAGTCCTTGCAGTCTTTCACGTTATCGCACACCTTGCTGCTGTCGATACACTCCCCGTTCTTACAGCGGAACTTTTTGGGCCCGTCGCATTTTGTAACTGTAGTGAAGACATCAGATGACATAAAAGGTTAGACTCTTAGCAAGTGTTTTAATCACATTGCACACCAAATAAGTGTTTGGCAACACAATAATTCAACCCTACTGTGATGAAAGCCTCTGGCGCGTCAGATTTTGTAGAGTACAAGATTCTAATGCAGATACAGTAAATGTCAGCAAAGCAATGCTGTCGATGTTTCTTGTGGTCTGTGGAGATAATTAGCCCAAAGGTTGACTCTTTTGACTCTCAGTGAGAAGCTTTAGGCAAAGCTTGATCAATAAATTGCTTAGTTCTATAAATAAGACAGGCTACAGGGAGTTAAGTGCGAGGTTAACAAATGTTTGTCGCTATTCTAATTAGGGAAGCTTACTGAGAAAGACATATCATATGTATGGTAACTAATCGTAAACACAAGCTCAAAAAAAGAGAAAGGCTTCATGGATAATATATGCATTATATGGTTTGAACTACAGATGAGCCAGAGGCAGCTGAGCTCCCATCAAAGAGGCCCTTTAACTCTCTTGAAAGTAGAAGCTAAATAAAATGTAGAAGAGTAGCAGATGTGACATCCAGTGCCTATTAAATGCACGAAGCAACTCAGTTGCTACATATCTGTTCTGTCCAAGTTATACGCAGCTGAGTTGTTACAGTAAATAAAAATATCGCTGTAGCTTCTTTGCAATTCTTTGAATCATCACCTCCGTCTTCGACCACTCAGGAGATTTAAGTGGAGGGAACACAGGGGAGATTTAAGGCAGTGGAGATTCACAGCCTCTTATCCTCCCATGCCTCTAAGCCTATCTTTTGGTGGACATTTTTCTGATTAAAGTTTCTCATGGGGCCGAACTCACCAGAGAGGCCAACTGTGCTACTCTTCGTTATAGCTCCTGTGAAGCTAGTTCAAAGTATTAAAGTTGTAATTGGCCACTTTTTTTTTTGAGTAAATGAAGTTTAAGAAAGGAGGCAGAAGCGAGAAGCAGAAGGCCTGAAAACATAAACTGAAACTTTAAATAAAATCTGGAATTTTGACTCTGCATTTAGAAGAAAAGCCAACATTATTGGGAGGAAAACAAAATAGAACAATATGTTCTTCTAATAATAATCGGGATGTTTGCTTGTTTCATGGCCGTCCTCCTTTTCCGTACTCGCGAGACGCTTACCGTTGACACAACCTGCTTCATCACTGTAGTCCGGACAGTCGTGAACTTTATTACACTGCTTGGTGCCGTGAATACAGGAGCCATCGCCACACTGGAACTCATCAGGTCTGCACGTAAGCAGTGCTGAGGAACACAAAACACACAGAGTTAAGAATTAGCTGAGTATTCCCATTAGTCTAATCCATGAAAAGACAATGATAAAGTTCCACAATGCAAATTCAGAGCATTTTAAATTGTTCACAAAGTCAAATTCAGCCCTTTTCCTCTCACATTGCATTCCAGTATTCAGCTCTAATCTATCATACGCACCTCTTGATAGGGCATAAATCTTCATAAACTGCTATACTGAAAAGAAAAGCATTCATGTATTCATCCAGCATCTGAAGCAAACCCACATCTAGTGACCTATTGAGAAGGTGTGTGCATGTAAATGTGCATATAGACATTTGTGCTTGCTCTAACGTGGAGGGACGGTTTATTTAACTCATTTGTCTTTTTAACTGGCTATTTAATTATTCATGTGTTGTGTTTTGGACTGGCTCCGCCAACGGAGCAGAGGCAGACATGATCAATGACTGTGGAGCCGATAAAAAACACACGGCAGACAATCTCCGTATCAGGAAATATGGTATTAACACAGCCACACACAACGGTTTGAGCACATTTGGGTTTTCGGGCTCATAGATGCATTATTAAATGAGCAAAATTAAATGCAAGCTTGCAGCAGGACATGTGAATGCCAGGAAAAGGGGAAGCTGAGACATACTTTGAAACACTCAGACAAAAAATAAATAAAATAAAGACAAACAGATGTTCATGCTAAAGCCTGGACCATCGCAAAATGTGCCGATTCCTTCAGCCAAATTATTGGGATGTTAGCTCAGCTAATAATGATAAATCCCCGGGATGAATAGTTATAATAATGGATTGCCATCTGCGGAAACGTTGACAGGACGGAAAGAAGGAAAGTTGCGATACGATGTGACCATTTCTCATTTCCATTAACCTTCTGTCACTCTGCTCACAGTCGCTTGTCTCAGTGTGTCCGCGAAGAAGCTCGAGGTTATTGAGACAGATGTTTCGAATAAGATGGGAAATGATACGTAAGGGGCGCGTGTGTGGGAATGAGCAGAGCCTGATGGAAACGAGGCGAAGAAGGAAAGAACAAACTGGAGGTATAGTTTGCAGTTATTTTCACAATCCTCATTTACACTCAAACGGTGCTAAGCTGTCTTCTATGTTCTCATTTAAATTGCCATCCCTCCATTCTCTTCTGCTTAACCTTATCACGGTCGCTGTGGGGGCTTCAGCCTATCCCAGCTATCGCGGGGTGAGATGCAGGGTACACCCAGGACAGATTCCCTTTTTTTTTGGTTAATAGAGAGATTTTTGGTCTATTTTTTAAATGTTTTTTAGGCAGTTAGCAAACACTTTGAAATGTTTTGGAAAAGATATCAGTTGGTAGCAAGGATATTTTCCTTTCTTAAAATAATAAATACGTTAATTATTTTAGGAAAATAGTCTATTTTAATAAAATATACTCTAAGCTGTCGGCTGTTCTGTTTACATGTTTAGTGAATTTTATTTTCAGCCTCCAATTCTCCAAGCTAGCAGTTAATAACTCAGTGAATAATGCATTGAACTTCCAAACAAAGCCGGTGTTAGCATTAGCTAATCAAGTCAAAGCTCTCATTAAAACATGCTCAGGTCCAGTCAAAGAGACTAAAGTGGGTCTGAATGAAACACCAATATCAAGGTCATAGTTCTCAAACCAATACATGACATATCATCGTCCATGTTTGACTTTTATTTACATTTATGGCTGAGACAAGTCTTGATTATACTCCGCTGTGGAGACATGAAGGGTTAGTAGTCATTTCCTGTTATATATATTTCCTTTAGGTCTTTTGTGGTGCATGCATAGTTGGTGCACACTCGTGTCAATTCTCCACAGACAACTCTGCACAATAACACGCACAGGCAGGCACACGGGCATCCTCAAAGATCGATGCTCAAAGTCTGATAATGAAATTTGTGCCATTCAGACCTGAGTGGACATTAGCATACTTGCAGAAAGCAGATTCGAGGCTTTAGAGTGACGTTTCGACCGTGTCACAGATTTAGACATTGTTTTTAAAACTTGCTGTCAAAATATAACCACATAAAAGCGACCAATCGTGTAGTGCTTACCTACATAATTATTCCGATCTCGTAAACGACGACTCCACAGACCCATGTAATTCTGTCTGGAGTGCAGCAGCCATTAATTTAAGGATAAGGAGGGTGTGTACTGTGATAAAGGGCAAGCCGTGATCTAAACACTGAAACAACATGTACTCTGTGATTTCTGCTTTATTTTTTGTACTAACACCTTATTATTGTGGGTGCATGTGTGTGTTAGAGCTTGCACCTGGCTGCGCGTGCGGCTGCGCATTGTGCTTGTATCATGTCTTATGTGTGAAGTTGCTGTCATCTCTCTAAGTGGTGTGTGGGCGTGTGAAGAGGAGACCACATGGGGGTCACGCTTGATGAAGGACCTTCACCTTACACAGGCTCAGATGGGTTTGTCTCTTCTTGCACAGATCACATGGTTGCATGGCAACACATTTGTGGATCGTCACGATAAAATTAGAATTGATCTTCCTTTAGTCATTTGGTGACACATTTGTCACACAGTCTTTGTTCAGAGCAGAGTCGGTCTTCAAAGCATAGTCCTCCAGTACAATTAAGCTGCTGCTCTACAAAACAACTGATTACCTTTTGGTATCCATCCGTAACTTTCATTAAAGGCAATAGCTGGCATTAGCTTCACTACAACACCCGCCAATATTAAATTACATGACCTAACAAGTAAAGATAAATGACACAAAATATCCAAAAGTACTAATACAAACCATTCATCCTAATTTCTAAAATTAATAAAACTGGATTCTTTAGGCTGATCAGTTACTTCACTACCACTCTCCTCAGACTGATCAGAGTTGAATTGTGCCCGTTGTTATGGAATAATCAAAGATAATTAAAAAAGATGTTTTGATTAAGGAGCATGCCAGTGGTGTGACTCGTTCCTGTGTTTTCTAATTGCTTTGAACAACAATAAAGCGAACGGCACAGGGGGAGCACATGGTGGCAAAAAGAAAAAAGCTGACTTACGACAGTTTGCTTCATCTGATTTATCCTTGCAGTCTGCATCGCCGTCACACTTCCAGTTCAAATGGACACACTCGCCGCTCCCGCACTGGAACTCGCTCACCAGACAGCGGGGTTTCTGGGGCTCCGTCCTCCGGCTGCAGCGCTCCATGGACTCGTCTGACTTGTCCTTGCAGTCGGGGTCGCCGTCACAGCTCCACAGGGCGGGGATGCACTCCGAGTCGTTGCAGCGGAATTCATGCTGCCCACAGGTGGGAGCCGAACATTTCTCCTCATCGCTGGCGTCCCCGCAGTCGTCGTCTCCGTCACACACAAAGATCGGTGCCACACATTTCCCGTTACGACACTGGAAGTCTTTGGAGGGGCAGGCCTTGCCATCTGCAGGAGGAAAAGTACATTAAATTATAATTGTATATGTATTTTATTTAATTCTCATCGATTATTATAACCTGTAATATTTAGCAAATTAATATCAGTCTAATAATTACAGAATATCTTTAGTAAATAGCCTTTTTTCAAGTCATTAAGAAACATCCATTCAGAGTGGGAGTAGATCAGGGGAAATACGAGTTAAAGGACGGCTATAGTTCAACTTATCTCTGCATTTAATCAAACCCAATCAGAGGTGGGAATATGCACACCAATATGTCTTTTTACACCTTCTCAACAGATGGTAGTAATGTTAATGTTAAAATTTAGAGTTAACAAGAAGAGAGTCGTTCCACAGCTTCCTTTTTAGCTCCGGAGCTTTTAGTGACTGGCAAGAATCAAAAGGAAAGATTGATCAAACTGTCGACAGTTGCGTGGCGCTGAAGAATACCAGCACAGCTTCCTTGAAAGTCTGACAAGACAAAATGCGGCAGGTGCAAGAACAAAGCGAAGGGATAAAGAACCAGGAAGAAAACATAAACTTGCCCTGTAGAAAAAGTATAAATGATGAAATATTAAAAAACGTAAACACCACCTCAAGAGACTCCAAATACTTTCAACATATAAAGATGCTGCTGACCATGTATGGGACGAGGTCGAGGGCAGCAGGAGTCCAGCGTATATGTATGGCTGTATGATGAGCACAGCTGTAGAAACGTCGCTCCTAGAGTGTGTGTGTGTTTATACATGTGTGTGAATGTTTGGACAGAAACACCTGTCAGGAATGAATATTCATGTCCATGTCTGCATTTAGATTTTTTCCAGGCTGGTAACTAAAGACCTGCGACGAAAAGTATGATGCCATTTCAGCTTTTAATGTGTTGTGTTTCAGTGTGCATGTGGTTGTTCTGTTGGTGTTGTTTTATATTACTGTGCTTATGTTTCCTTTCAGCTGTGGCATTATCAAATTCCAGACAGGGTGGACAAATCAATTTGAATCATATAATCTCCTCAAAAAAAAAAAGGGGGGAGGGAAAAATCAAAACAAACCACTTCACTGATGCAACGCTCCTCTCTGGGCGACCGGCATAACTTCTTCATTTTCTCTCTCTTTTTTTTTTTTTTACCAACCCACACAGTACGCCAAAGGGACTCATTATGATAATAGGCTATCGGATTCCCTGTTAGCTATTACTACTAGCATGCTAATCATCCCCACTCAGATCTAAGTAATTTAATTAACATGAGCACAAAAACAACATCAGCAGTACCCCAGCAGAAAGTACGGTTGTGCAAGATGCATAAAGTTACAAACGGACTGTTTTCAAAACTTTCTGCATCAACAGCGAGACACACTTTCTTTATGAACATTTCAAACAGATTTTTGCTAGATCCCCGAGGACGATTATGTGTTTCTAGTTAGATTAAACACCTTTTATGCTCTAAAGAGTCCATCATTATAGCAGAAGGCTTGGTCAGCCAGGTGTGTGGGATATAAACAGCAAGGCTGGGATAAGAAGCTTGTTAGTATGGTTCCCACTGGGAGACTGAATGACAAAAGAGACAGTTGGCTCATAATAGTTCTTCCTTCTACTACAAAAATAAGTAGGCAGTTTTTTTTGTCTTAACACTATAATGAAGTTTAGGTTTTCCCTAGCATTTTTCCCTAGATGCTAAAGTGACATCAAAACAATAGAAGCTATTTTGTAAGGACTAATGAGTCGCAATATACACCCGCACCTAAAGTGCACTGTGTATATCAGCTACCCCTTGTTTTTCTGTAAGTGCAAACATATCTGAAAATACAGTAAGGCAAACATTTAGTTTCTACAATTCTAAAAAGTTTGAAAATCAACATTTGGTTTTTGACCACCTTTATTCTTCAACACGACCTGAACTTTCTTAGGTAAATTTTACTTGTAATTCTTTAATTAGCCTTCAGGAACAGTTCTCCAGGACGCTGTTAGCATAATTGACAGGTTTTTGACGGGGCTTCCACACAAACGCAAAGCAGGAGATGAAGCATCGCCAAATATGTTTCCAAACCAACTTCATTCTAAGCCAAAGACTAGAAAATATGGTGAAGCATATCTTCCCTTTGGCTTCATCTGCACAAGTGCCGAGGTAGGTCTCCCCCGCAGAATTGGTTTTCCCTTTGTTGGGAGCAGCGCTGGGCTCTCCAAATCACGGACAAACAGTATCCCACATTCTTGATTTTTAGTTCACAAACACTTCTTGTAGTAACTAACTACTCCTGACATTCTGGCGATGTTAGCTCTTTATACAGTAAAGTTACTGGGGAAAGATTTTTCTTGTAACTGATGATTTGAACCAAAAATACTACTACTACTACTTCTTTTATTCTTGTTTTGATCCTTATTAACGACTTCTTGAACAGTAGTTTGGTGAGATGCATTTCTTAGGTCACGTGTCAGGTCTTTGCTAGATTTCTTCCCATTTCTGTCAGACATTACATTCAAATACTGTTCATCTGCTCAAAGTCTTTAAGGATGCACTGCACACCATGCCCTAATGTGCCAGGTTTTTAGCCAATAGCTATTTGAGAGATGGCACCTTTGGAGGGAAACTATTAAGAAATGAGAGGTGGCTCAAGACTTCTGCACAGTACCGTACGACACAAGCAGCAATAACTATCTGGCAGCACTGCTGCATATCAGGGCCTGGGATATAAACTGGAATTTAAATATAGAAAATGAACAGCCTATTCTCACAGTCAGCCACCCAAGTGTCTCTGACATTCTTGTGTCTCACACCTCAAAAAAGTGATAAACCATGAATCTGTTACTTTCAAAGGAGTCCTGTCCTCAGGGAGTTTGGAGCCCTGTCAATATGTGAAGGACCAACAGTACATTAGGCAGGGTTGGTCATATGTAATGAGTATATAGATATGATCAGTCGCATAAATTCAATAACGTCATATTTGGATTCCACATTGGTAGAGCACAAATGATCCAAATTGACGCTGCGTAACATTAAAACCTTCTTTGTCCCTTTTCCTTTTTTTTTTAAACCAGACCAGTTAACACAGAAAAAGAATGTCGTCTTTCAAACCTTTAAATAGGTGCACAGTTCTTTCCAAAGAGGGAATTAAAGTATTCAAACACAGGCGTTCTTAAAAGCACTTCAAACAAATTAGCTTATAAAATTAGACTCTTGCAAAGCCATTTTCTTTTGCCTCTTAGGTCACGGGTATTGTACGTGAAAATGTCGCCTAATATGACCAAAACTACTTAAGTCTTTTTCAGAAAGTAGCAGGTTTGTCTCAGATAACCCCAGTTCTATCTCTGTGTCTTCTGGCTTCACATAACCAGCTCTAAGAACACCCTACAGAGATCTTTAGACTGTTATTTTTTGCATCACTGACTGCCCACTCTGTGAAAGACAATTTAAAGTTATTGCACTTATAATTAACACAATTTGCTGATGCTGAAAAGCCATATTTGCCCGTGTCAGCGTGATGCAGTGATTAGTGCTGTCAATAACAGCAAGACTAAAAGTTCGAACCTTTTGGCCGGCCTTTCTCTGACGAGTTTGAATAATAATAATTAAGGAAGAAGGACGGTATGACCTGCACAGAGCTTTCATCTCAACATCATCCACCGAGGCTGGAAGTACATGATAAGATATCGAGGCATCCTACATTCACAACGGAACATTGACGAGTTGCTCTAAACAACCCTTTTGAAGTTTTTTGCTTTGGTGTTCTTTGCATGAAGTAAATTTTCAAAAACCAAAGAAATGGTAGTGATTAACTTACTAACCTAGCAGGCAAAACATTACTCCATCGTGACGTCCGACGCTGGACGTTGGTATTACTGCAGGGCAAAAGTGTTATTTACCTGTGTTGGGCCAAGACTACTTAGATAATCTATCAATGGGAGAAAAGTGAAGACATGAAGAGACATTTTGCAATGGCTTTTACAATGTAACGCCAGAAAAATTTTGGTATTCTAATTAATTTGTCACATAAATGTGTCATTACGAAAAGCTGATCTACAGCTGAAATGAGCCGACACGGACAGTCTGGGTTTCTGCGGAGAAGCAGGGACTGGGAGGCAGGGTTAGGAGAGGCGTGCTCACATGTTGGTGCCATAATCTCAAAGATTAGTGTACCCGGTGATTATTGTACCCGATAGCAGAGCAGAAGACCTCAGTACTGTTTTTGCCCACCAGGTGGGTGTGTCCCGGTAGCTCGGACATCAGATGAAAACTATAGATTGCTGTCAGTTTTAAAACTTGATAAATTCCCAAAATCACTTTGGTCTTTGGTTGATTACTGTTGGTGGCCTCTGCATTCATTCAGGCTTAAACGAACCCTTAGAAATGGATACACTGATAGATCTGAGAATAGAAATATTGGATGTTGTAGTCTGAAAGAGTTAAGAGGTATCTGATTATACTATAGAGGTGGACTCCTGACTGTTAGTTAAACACACCCATCCAACAGATTAGTGGACCAATTACAATTTTAAAAAGGTAATCAGTAAGCTGTACCCAATTCCATCTTGACGGTTACTTTCCCCTGTAGGTGACTGTGCTTAACATGGGGTCAAAGCTTTTACTCCATCCATCCATAGACCCACCAGTTAACAGCTAATAGATGAACCAATAAGATAGGGCACAGCTCGTTGACCTTGATCTAAAGGACAACTGAACTCTCTTTCAGCATGGAGCAGAACATAGCAAACAGCTATGCATACACGCACACGCAGAGATTAAAAGATAAAGAATCTTTAATAAAACACAAACAGCCACAAATATACAAATGGACAATAAAAGAGCCCAAAAAAATATTGGGCACACACCCACACACGCATCATCTCTCAGCTTTTGTCCACGAGTCAGTGAGTTTAATGTTTCTGGAGCGAGGAATCCAATCAGACTGTGGTCTAACATGTCAGGCACTGAGCCGCGGTGTGTATGCACATACATGCACGCACACATACACACGATCTTGTCCACATACGTACATTTGTCTGATCACTTCAGTTCACCAGGTGCACTAGCAGTAAAGCAAGCTGAAGATCACAGATCAGCTCCTAACAACCAGAAATGGAGATAAAATATTTACTTCGCAGTGATGTGTAAAATGCTGCATTTAACTAAACTGCAGCTCTGCTGGAACAAAAAAAGAAGAAAACAGCAACACCTGAAAGCATTTTAACACTGAGCAGACTTAATGGGCCGTATAGAAGACAAGCAACATGATCATCTTCTTTATGGAATATCAATATGTATGGCTTATCTTTCACGAGAGCATCAATAAAAAAAAAAAAAAACACATCCGTGTCAATTCAAGCATACCTTGTACCATCAGATACGCGAGGGTAATTTTAAACAAACTGCCATCTATATTCATGAGGATTGATGTTAGGGGAGCAAAAAAAAAACAAAAAACCTCAAACAGCAGGATTTTTTTTTTGGCTTAATTATTCAATATTTATTAAAAAGTTAAAAAGTATTATTCTGTTTAGTGCAGATGAAACTAAAGCAAAGACATTCTTATCCAACATCAGAAAAGCATTTTGATAGGTCCAAAATGTATTCTCTGCTAGCTCACGGTTGACTTTGGACCGATGTTGCATGAACTGTCACTTTGCCTACAGTCTTCACTGCTGAAAACCTAACCTGCAAAAGCAGGAATCCCCCTCACCAAAACAAAGGCAAATGTCATATACTCAGGAAAAAAAAAGCAAATGCCCTTTTCAAAGAAACGGTGCTTTATAATAAAGGGACCGCAGAGGAGTGATGGTAATGCATCGCACACTATACTTACCATATTTGTACAAATGACACCAAGAGAGAGCAAAAGAGCTCTCCCTCCATCTCTCACTGACATATCTGACCTACTTTTACTGGAGCTCAGGAGAAAGTACAGTATTAAAAGTTAAAATCAGTGTGGAATTACATGACCTCTGTTTTTTGGGGGGGGGGGTTTTTGGCCCACCAATAAGAAAATTCACGAATTTCACAGTTTTCTTGCTCTCCACAACTTAAAAGCATTCAAGAAATATCTTCAAACATTGTGTGAGAACATTTCTGAGAACAGGTACCTAATGTACCATTTGCTGTGTGTCAGGGAACATTACCCTTGGAATCATTAAAACAGCAAACTGTCAGAGAAAGAACAAGCCAGAGGCGTCAACTTCCCAGCATCGCCCTGCAACAACACGGCTGTGTGTCACCGGTGTTTTGAAATGTTAACCTGATGCCACTCTGAATCTAAACACTGAGAAGTAGACAGAGGGAGAGGCAGCTTTTGATCATAATTTTAAATGATGCAGTTTAATGTCTCCTTGCTCTTTGAAATAAAAGCATAGTACAAATTCAGTAATTGGAGTTAAAAAAAAAAAAAAGGAGAAATGGAATGATATATTATAGACCAAAATGTATTCTAAATTTTTGACTCATCTTTCTCCAACAGAAATCAAATATTCTTCAGAAAGTTCTTCGCACAGTGGTTGCAGAAGTTTGCATAAATGTTCAGCACTTGTAGGTTGCTTTGCTTTCACTCTTCTGTTCATCCCAAACCAGCTCGATGGGGTTTAAGTCTGGAGTGTAAATGTTACACCCCTGGAAATGGGGGAAAGAATCATAAGAGTGCTTTTCAGTTGCTTCTCTCATGTAATAGTTTAATGCAATCAAAATTGAACATAAGTATTTTACATTCTGCACCGCTCAATGTGAGGGAAAGAGCTAATTAATAAACCAAAATAATAATAAACTGCTGACTATTTGTATGTTTTCTACATACAGATATGTTTACTAGCTCCTGCCGTTAGGTACTATATAATTGCTGTTAAGCTAACTGAAGTTCGTTATGTCTAAGTATTCAAAACTATAATAAAATGCTGATGGTGTCCTGGGGGATCTCGACCCCGATCTGGACCAGGATATCACTGAGCTCCTGGACAGTATGAAGTGCATCCCAATTGCTAAATTGAAAACCTTACCAAGTTTGAGTTTGACATAGCAAACCTGGCACTGACAAGTATTGATGTCCCATGCTGGAGGAGTTGAATTACCTGTGCAACCTCTGTAGGGTATCAGTAGTAGCCTAGTACCTAGTACCCTACTAGCGAAAAAACAGTCTGAAAAGATGAGGAGGGAAAGCTGCTATTAGCCTCCACCTAATGTGTCTCATTGTTGCCCCTCTGGTGCATCTGTTGTTAATTTCATTAACACCAAAATAGCTGAATTAACAACCTCCCAATTCTACTTGACTGACCAGATCAATATTCCAGGAATTGACTTGATGGTACACTTTAATTAAAAAGTTTTCCTTTCAGCTTAAGATTTCTCCAGTAATTGGACAAAAATGTTACATGTTTAAATACAGCTATATTAAAAACAAACACAGAGGTTCTGTAGTGTAGTCAGACTAAGTTCCACGAGGAGACCCAAAACCAGGTGGTGTAATAATCCACCAAATCAAACATGCGGAGCTACCTGCTGTGGTGAATAAGGAAGCTGACAGTGGCCTACATGTTGACAACAAACACAAATGAGTCTAACTAAAACACAATCTGATCAATTCGTATCAAAATCAGTTCTATACCATTGTTAATACAGTGAAGCAACAAATGCAATCGATTTTTTTAAAATCACAAAATAAATGTAAGCATTCCAATTTTGGCTTCCTTGCTCTGCCTTTCAAAGCTTCCAATCACCTGGGGTTAGACAGTCGTTGCTCAGAGTAAAAACATGTCAAACTAAGTGTGAAAAGCCAGTGAGAATAAAGCCTTGATGCAGCGTGGCAGCTGAGCCTGAGGAATCCGACTGAAATGGTAGCTTAGACGAAGAGAAAAATGGCACAAAACTTATTGAGACTCTGAAAGTCTCTAAGCAACCTGATTAGCATACTCTAGGGAAAGACTTCTCTTAACCACCTTCATGATGAGCTGGGACTATAGGGACTGTGCACACACACACACTGAACACAAACGCAGCCCAACACGGCCGGTATACTGAATAGAACAGGATATTTCAACAGCTCAATCATTATGCCATCTGACAGCAGCTTAGAACTGAATATTAACAGCCTCACAAGCAATCACTGCAGACTGAAAATGTGTGTGTATGTCTGTATACAGCTCCTGTATGATGAATGTCCCGGTGGTCTAGATATACAGTACACATAGACGTCCATTTGCACAAAGAGCACTCTGGGCATGTAAGATCTCAGCCACTGAACGTTAAAACTGACGTGCCCGTTACTCCCTTCTCTTCCTCAGTGTTAACTCTTATCACTGTCCTCAATTTCTGTCAAGCGCACATCACATGTGTAAGCCACATAGCCATGCTCGTCTGCTCGCCTGTCTGAAAATAATTGTATTATTATTGTCAGAAGATTGAAATTATTATAGGCTGGTCATTAATTGTGGTGCTTGACATGACAGCACAATGACCAAATTACAATTTTGGATGGCTTGAATTATATGACTGTCATGGTGCTGGGTCTTTGACCCAGTATTTTGAGTTGTGGTTCTGGACTTGTTATTGGTTGATAGTTTATGTTCTAGTTCGTGAATGTTATTTTCCAATGCCTCCTAGTTTGTTATTTATAAGTCTTGATTTCTGGTTTGTTTATGTTTGTTTCCCTTCATGCCCAGTCTGTCTCTGTGTCCTGTCATCAGTGTCCCCACGTTTGTGTACCTTTGATTATTCCTTCTCAATGTCCGGTTTCTCTGGGCTCTGTCTCCGTGAATATGTTTGGATATCCCCAGTATGTCGTGTCATAGTGGCCTTGCCCCGAGTCCCAGTTTGGAGTTCACGTCTCTGAATCTGAGTCTCTGTGTGTGTTACTTCTTGTTTTATTGTCTCCTCTCTCGTCTGTGTGATGTTCAGTTTTAGACGCTCTCAGAATTGCTGTAATGCAACATTGTGTAGCACTGGACATGATCCTGGCTGAGAAAGGAGGATTGTGTGTCTTATTCAACACCACATGCTGCACCTACATCCCAGATAATGTACATTCTTTAAACATGGCTTCAGATTCTAAAGAGACTGTTGATCGGCGTTGGAGTTTTCCTGGTTTTATTTTATTTTTCTTTACTTGTGTTATTCCTTGTTTAAAAGCTGTAATTTCACAGATGTACCGAAACCGATGAAGATCATGAAGACTTCTTTTCCTATTTGTAAGATGAAGATGAAGTGCAACTAATGATGTAGTAACTAATAATGTGAAAGACAAGTAGTTACTTACTGATAACATGTACATTTCATTTCGTGATAAACAGGAGGGAATGTCAGAAGAAAATTGTATATAGTGTGATCAGCTACATGAAATGTATTCTCTTATTGATCACTAAGCAAATGTCTACGTGACTTTTGACATGTACTTTTGTGTGATAAACAACTAACAGCTTCCTCTTTCTGTAAGAACATACAGATTTAGAAAAAGGGGAACCTCAGCTCAGAGTTTATAGAATAAGAACTCTGAGCTATTTGTACACACACACACACACACACACACACACACAGAGAGAAAAGTATAAATTAAGCACGCGGACAGTGATGAGACGCAGGTCGTGCGTCCATGACTGCCCTCGCGAGTGAAAGACAACTGCAGTGTTTGTGTTTTCTAACTCAGGTGTCTCAAGCTGAAGAACTACAGGGTGATTTAAAGAAATCCCCTGTCAGCGACCCTTGTCTCGTTAGTTATGATTCTCTTCAGCTGTGTTCCCCAGGTGTGTCCACTTCCCTTAATCACCCTCTTGTGTATATGTTGTCTGCATCGCTCTGTTTGTTGACACATACTCCGTCATTGACGGTGACGTTTTCTAAATGTCAAGTTAGCTTGTTGTCAGTTAGTCAATTCATAGTGTGCCCTGTTATTGCAGAGTTGTTTTTTTGGGATTTTTTGCTTTTCATTGCTTTTTTTCCCCCATTAAAAAAGTCTGTAGTTAAGAGTTTAGTTTGCCGAGTCCACTCTGTTCACCTCATACCTGCTCACATGACAACCATTGACTTTACTTAGTGCCTGGTTTTAGTCTGATAAAAACTATTAAGTCATAACTGCTTTAATAATTTGAATGTGGCTCATTGTTGCTTTAAATTCTTTGCTAATGGCTTTTAGTAGAACAAGACAATCACATAATGTGATTATGTATTAGCAAATTACTGACCACTGCGTTAGCAGCAGCCATTTAGGTGACAAATAAATCATTAAGTTAAAAATAAAAATAGCAATAGGGCTTTGAAAACATTTGCTTGCCTGGAAAGTGTGGTGGGTCCTTCAGCTGTCTAGAGCTCGCTGGGCAGGAAAAGCAGTAAAGTGAAAAGATCCTAGATCTGACTCGAGCTAAGCGGTGTTTGCACCTTGATCAATTTTCAGACAAACAGGCTTCACTGTCATCTCCAAGTAATACTGAGAGGGTGTGTGTGTGCTTGGCCGGAGTTGGGGGGTGAAAGAGGAATTGAGTAATGTTCTTAAAACCATCAATGGAAGAAAACAGTCTGCTCGAAACTGAAGTGCAACCGCCTCTGGGTGCCTAGTGAGCCTGTTTGTGTGCTGGCGCTCCATTACATTACACCTACGCGCACAGTGAGAGCAGTCAAAGGATTATAAATGAAGGAGAACATAATGGGAAGAAACTCTGAGACAACTGCTAGCACTCTGTATCTATGCAGCCACCTCTTGTAGTGTAAATGTGGGTGAAGCAAGATTAAAGAGGGAAAAATGCATTACGACGACTAGACTTTTTTTTTTTATGTCAGTGCACTCTTCTTCGTCTTCTTTGATCTGTTATCAAATAATGGAGTCCGTGTTTTCTTCTATAGCTTCCTATAATAAAGAAGCTACATATTGCATGTGTGTAGATGCATAGGAAAAGGGGATGTGCAGGAATATGTTTTCATTTGTGTAGTTTTTATCTGTGTTTTTCATTAGGATACTTACTCTGTGCAGAAAGCACCTGAGCTTTCTGATAAACGTGTTTATTAAGATGTGCAACTTTTTTCCCCCACTTGCTTCTTTTTATTTTCCATCAGAAAAACACACATATACAGTACACAATAATCTCTCCCTCTGCTCGGCTCCTCTCTGCCCTGCTATAAAACACCATCTAACATATCCCTGGGCATCCATTCGGCAGCAACTTGCTGTAATGTAACGCAGCAGCACTGGCAGATGTGAAAAGAGCAACAGGTCCTCGGGGCCTGCGGGAGCTTTCACACTACTGTCTTTCTCCCTTTCTGCAGATGAGGACAGAGAGGGGAACAACACACAGAGAAACAGTCTGCTGGAAATATCTGGAGCGAGTATTAGCACTGCAGAGAGATGAAACTAAAGCAAAGACAAAAAGAGGCATATGCACTGGGCATAGATAGAGATGCTTTCACTGACTGGAGACTGGAGACTATAAAACCATCACATTAGAGTGTGAAGAAGAGAACTAAAAACACCAAAGATGTGGTAATGCTATGTTTAAGTGGCAAACTTTAAGGTTCAAAAATAAAGCAAATGCAGATTTCCTCAAATGGCAAAAAGACAAAAACATGTTCAGGACCATGTAACTCCTGCCTTCATCAGAGCAATGGAGAGTGATTTTCTACACAACAAAATCTACAACCTACTGACCTGACATACCACTGATGGCAATACTGACACGGGCAGCTCTAGTAACTCACTGTCGCAAAGGTGCCCTCTCAGCACAATGAAGCCACTTGAACACTGCAGTACTATGGAATAGTCTTGAGCCACCCCTCATTTTTTTTGTTTTTTTTCCAAGGAAAATGGGAAATAGCTGCACTAATTTACTGAAATGTGTGCAAACATACATGGAATTCCATCACAAGGGAAAGGACTGGGTTTGTACAATTCTATTAAGCTTGAATTTTAAAAACAATTGGTATGACCACCTTTATTCTTCAACAAATCTATTTGCAAAGCTTTCTTTAAGTAGTCTTCAGGAACAGTTAAGCCTACATGAAGGACATATAAAGCTCTTTCTTGGATGATGGCTGCCTTTTTTGGTCCTCTCTGTCAAGATGATCCCACACTCCTTCAACAATGTTGAGGTCTCTGGGGAGGCCAGTCAATGACTGACAGTGTTTCATTGTGTTCTTATCCAGCTATGATTTTATTGCATTGGCATTGCCTTCGGGATCATTGTTATACTAAAAAAATAAAGATGTTGTCAATTGGACATTTCCATAAAGCACTGGTGGATCAAAACCTAATGGTACTCTCCTGCTGTCATAATTCCATCAAATTTGACAAGAGCGCCAACATCCCTGGCTAAAATGAAGCCCAAAACCATGACAGAGCATCCACTGTGTTTTACAGATGGCTAGAGGCACTCACTGTATCTCTATCCTGACCTCCTCTGATTTGAGATAGGTTTTGATGAAACTTGAACAAGAAATCCTTGTTATAAGCAAGCACACAATGTGTTTGAGGTACATGAAATAAGACTAATCAGGATAGCCTACTTCTACATAGACTTGCTCCTTGACAATTTTAAATGACAAAAATACAGAACAATCAAGAATAAGAGTGTGACAGGCCCAACTGGACAAGCTTATCATTCCCAATAGACTAGGTGTGGGTTAGGGTGTCTGTATGAAAAGGCTTATGTTGGAGCTATGTAACTGTAATCTTTTTTTGTTTGTTTGTTTGTTTGAATACATACATTAGCACGAATGCAGCATTTTTATTGCTGTAAAGATAAAGTAGCCTGGCTCACTGTGATACAGTTGTGCTGCTTCTACAGAAGGGTTAGTACACTTAGAAGAAAGTAACAGAGAGGAAGAGGATGTGTCAAGCAAGATGGATTTAAAAAAAAAAGATCTTTTACAAAAATCGACTTTCTACTTTCTCCAGGTAGAAACGACAGAAGCACATTCAGTCATTCAACTGATATGTTGAAGAATTCAAAATGTCAGTTTATTGTTGTACGAGGAAATTAGGACCAGTGTGTAAGATTGAACTTCCTCTATTAGCATAAATATCATATGTTATTCATAATTCTGTTTTCATTTGGGTATTGTTGACTACACATGGTATATGAATCATGTTATTGTTAGGTCGGAATGAGCCCCTTGTATCTAGAGCTCTAGAGAACAGCTCAATGTATTAAAATTATAAGTTGAGGTGGTAAAGGACACTTTTCTGGCATTTGTTGGTTGAATTCTTCACCTAATAAAACAGAAATTGGAAAAAAGGGAGTTCATCCATCTTGAAAATACTCTATCAGTGTTGAAAACCCCCCAAAACGTTTTAGCATCTGCACACTATGAAGCATGCAAACACATAGCTTGCAGCAGATGTGTGCCTAAACACATGCAATTTCACATTAACATAAATTAAAGGCTCATAAACTTTCTTCAGAGGCCTCCTCTTAATGTAACAGATATCCTCTCTTCCTGGATCCATGTTTTATTCAACATTTGGATATGCTCAATTAGCGGCCCAAATTAACATTAGCTGTACAACTGTAGCTGCTGACGGAGGGCGGGAAAGAGAGATGGGAGATCAAAGGTGCAGGAGGTGGTGACGGCAGCAGTAAGGATAGGGGATAGGGCTGTGCGATATGACCAAAATCTCATATCCCGATATAAGACATCTATTGTCCGATAACGATATAAATCACAAAAATGTAACATTTTCTGTAAATTCTGTTGCGTTAAGTGTTTCCAGCTGCGTGTCATGTAGCTGGAGTCGAGTGTTTTAACCGATGCATGAAACGATACATTTTTAGACATAGGTTGGAATGGCGTGAGTATTTATCACACGGCGTGCTGCGGGGAAAAGCCTGTTCTAACGTTTGAGTCTAAGGTTTATTTTTTAGCACCTGGCGGCTCTTTTTTGCTTCTCATCCGTAAACACTCTGCATCTTTCACGTGATTCAGTTTATTTTGAAAAGTCTCAACAGGATCTTGAGCTTTATTGTGAAAGGTTTATGTGGAACATAAACAAGCGGACACGCGGTGGTTTTACCGTCGTTGTTGCTAACGACAACGCATAAAAACAAACGCATGTTTGTCTGTAGTCTGGTTATATTGAATATAAGAGAAAGAGAGAACTTTAAGAAATGAATATAGCCACTACAGTGACCATCCAAACGATGAAAAAATATTACCGTAAACGGTTTATTTTGCGACACCACGAAACAAACGATTGCGTAAAATGAAATGATAGACGTTTTTATATCGTCATCCGATATATATCGTTATATCGAACAGCCCTAATAGGGGATGGATGAAAGTAACAGATTTCAAAAAGGAACTATGTTTTCAGACACACCATCGATGAACTAATTTGTGTTTGTGGGTGGTATAGCGCTCTCTCTCTCTGTGCAGCCATTTCTATAGTTTTACCAAAGATCTTGATGAGCACGCTCCCACAATCATGACATTGTAAGAAAGTCAGGCAGGGCTATTGGTCCGTTATTCTGCTTCCAAATGTTTATCACGTAACTGAACTTCATTGTTTGTGTGGCAAACACTCATTTGATGTTCCAGCTGTGTCTGGTACATCAATTAAAGATTACTTTTCCAAGAACAACAAATGGAAGAGCGGGAAAAAATTAGGTTACCAGATACCCAAAGGGAGTGCTGGTCTCATTAGTCTTTGCAAATGTTTTATCTTTATCTGTTTAAAGGACGAGAAGGAGGTGGGCTGACACATGCATATACTTTTATATTTTTTCTTGTGCTGCAGCACCAGTGACAGTATTGAGATACTCGCTTAGTAATAGGTAAATAATGACACCAACAACGCATCGCTTTCCCCCCTCTCATACCTGTGTGCATTCAAGGTGCAGATGTAAATAAAGTTCACTGTACTTAATAACATCTAGCCAGCGCTACAGACGAAGAGTGCACAGAAATGGACTAGTACTTCTTTTTTTTTTTTTTGTGGTTGGTAATTTTAAATGTAGCTCCACAAACATCAAACACACAAACTGTTTCTGTGAAATCTTTCACAAAATGTGTCTGCTACATGAATGAACAGTTAGTGCATTTCCCAGGGAGGGGAAAAAACCTAAATGCATGATGGAAAAAGATGTAAGAAAGAGAGAGGGCAGATGAGAGATCATTTTAATATAACTGCTCTGCAGATGAAATTTAAATCTTATATGTAATGTCCTAATTCATTTTAGAGTTTTTAAATCAACAAACTGTGAGTATACCAATTTTGTTTTATTCCCAGTTTTCATGAAACTACTGTGCAGTTTAGTCTAGTCTAAACTGGTTAGTTTGTTGTGAACATTACAGCGATGTTGCACTGCTGTAGAGCGGCTGTGGTGTTCATGGTTAAAGTTAGTTAACATCAAATTAAATTCACTTGCTCAATTCTACATTTCATACAAGCTTTATTCGGTTTAGAAAAATCAGCTATCGAGTCATTTGCTTATATCTTACTGAATTTAACTGACTAAATCTCCCAAGGGCAGTGATTTTCTGAGAAGCAGCGCTGGTCACAGCCTGCACACAAAGAAATCCCTTCTGTCGCTCACAAAACAAGTTACTGTGTGAAGCATTTCTAAGCGATACTTTTCCCCACATTACACTACTACGCTCCATCTTAGGGTTCTCCCACCTGCCAAATCCCACTTCGACCCCTGCATGGACTACAGCAGCATTAAGCTACGGTAACATTATATTATATAATATATATATTCTGTAAAGTCTACTCCGACAGAAACCCTCTTCAGAGATGTTATATGACTTGCCCCATAAGCACACAAGGGTATTTGTATGTGTGCGTGTGTGTTATAGGGGCAAATGCAAACTTCAATCTTGTGCCACACTGAAAGTGACACATGAGTATTGCTAGATATGACCTGCAAATATTTCCATCACAGATTTCATGACAAAGTAATGAGAGTGCTTATTTAGACATGAAACTGATATGATCACATGTCCTCAGATTAATGGAAAGGAGTGTTTGTAGAGGAGGTGTATTCAGGAACATGCATTCCCACGATGATGCACACAGACTCAGAATGTAGAAACAGTACCTGTTTTGCTGCTACTACCACGCTGTGACTAAAGTGACAGAAGTAAACAGTCATGTAAGCTGAGGAGTCTTTGTGACTACAGCTCTTTTAATACTTTAACCAACAATGAATCCTCTTTTGTGACTTCCCACATAATATGATGAAGCGCTGACATTTTCTATTTAAAAAAATAAAAATAAAATGTCAAATCTCGGCAGACCTGCAAGTAAACTGTACCTTCAGAGGCTGGTGGAGGTGTAAAACTGCAAGGTGGTGCTTTTAAACGCTGTAGTGTTCTTAATTTGTGTTCCTCCACTTATTGAATTCGTTATCCGCATCTGTAATAAGGCGATATCTGCACTCTGTGTTTAACTGATGGATATGAAATTTGAATTTCAGATATTTTGTGAAATTTTGTGTTTTGGAAAAAAGAGTTAAGTTTTCATGAAAATAAAGACTAGCGTTAATGGATTCATTGTGCTGTTGGGCTTTAAGTCAGCTTTAATGTGTGATCTCTAAATGTCCGGTCAACTTTTTAATATTCATCAAAGGCTGATCTCTGCAGCAGAACGCCTATAACACCCACCTATATAATCAAACCACTTCAGACAGTAAATCAATTACCATCAAGGGCCCTATGAATTTCTTTCTTTTTTCCCCCACAGGCGCATTAACCACTTTATTTTCTACTGAAAAAGGTGATGAAGAGTTGGCCAGGCCAGGCAGATGAAAGGCAATGGAAGACTATCAATACACAGAAATACAATGGAAAATTACAGGTGCTAAGCAAGCATGGGAAGAAAACTACACGAGATACAGACGGTATGTGAACAGTGCAGCTTGGGTTACATGACTAAATCAACAGTGCCTGCTGTTTTCATTAGGTCATGGTCATAGACTCCCTATAGAGATCTCCTTGTGCTACCGTCAACCTAAAGCGCACACACACAATAAAAACAGATGAACTGGGACAAACACAGAAAAGACTAGAAGGAAGGTGTGGGAAAGAAGATGAGTTAGGACATCCTGCTAACCATGAGAAAAACAAACAAACCCCAAAACAGTTATCACAACTTCTAAAATGTGGAAAAATTCTAACAAATTCCAGATTTCATGTGTTTTACACTAAGAAAATTCTGGATTAGCACGCAGCTGATGTGTGAAAGCTTTTTTTTTCTCCATATAGACAATAGAGAGGTGGGAATCAGCAGATGGCCCACAATATGGTATTTTCACAATACTTCACTCATGATGCGATATTGTTACGATTTTTAACATTTTGCAATATGCTGTGCAATAACAAATCAGAGTTTATCACCTTATGATGCAATCTGTTTCTCATAAAACAACAGTTAAGTGTGATAAAGACAAGAATTCACATTTAAATTCACACTTGCTATAAGGCGACCCTGCAGTCCCTCTTGTTCACAAAATTCACCGAGTACTTGAATTTACGTAATAAAGCATCAATATTTGGGTCTCTATATCGATATAATATTGGCATGCAAAGTATCACTATACTATGCTACATCGATTTTTTTTAGGATGGCATTTAACGTGAATTATTACACTGAACAAAAAAGAAGATGCGGACAGAACACAAAGAAATCAAAGAGGAGAGTTCGCAGAAGAGACATTAAGGAGAAAGAGATTCATGCTGGTGCAAACCACAGGATCCCTCTGTGGAAGCAAACAATAGCTGCAAACCGATACTTTTAACTGTGATGAAGAGGCATGTGATGCACTCGCAGTGTGCAGATGCCTCCGTGACTTATGTGGTGAGCCAATATCCATGGTTTGAAGGCAGCATGTTACAGCTAACAGCAACACTGTATTAATAATAATACATGAGGAGGCATTTGTAGAGTTTGTTGACTGCCAAATTGGGGAGTCCGCACATTTTTGCGCCTCATCTTCAGCATGAGAATATATGAATGTCAAAGTTTGTGAAGGACAATGCCAGCATTATGGGAATAATCTGAAATGCATCACGCAGATAATCTTGTAGTTTCCTAGTGAGGACACTTGGTACATGCTCTCTCTGCTTTAGGCCCCCTGCATACAAAAACTGGTCTAAAATGACCCCACTTTGTCTCCATTAAAACATAATGACTGTGACAGTAAAAAAGCCATTTTTCATTTGGACAAAGGCACCAACATTATATTAGAGATATTAGAGAAATTCAGAACATAAAGGGCAAACTGTACATGCAATCTATATTCTTCAGAAAAATATGCTGTGGGTGCATGTGTTTGTTTCAGGTTTAAAATCAATAATGCTGCAGGCCAGCTGTTTATGCTGATGAAAATCAATACCCCTTTTTCCTACAGCTTTGATATCAGCTGGGAGGATGTATGCTACAAAGTGTGACAGCAGTCAATGTATGCGTAATTACTAAAAACATGTGAGGACATTGCTGATCAAACAAGTGTGTGCTTTCTGAAGAGACAGACTTGGGCTTGATTTCCATCATGACTGTAAAGTAGATGACAAGAAATTTAGCAGTCAATTCCAAAAGCGTTAGAATGCTTTGAAGTAACGATGGGCAGAGGTTCAACAATCTGCAAAAAAAAGTGCATTTACAAATTGTGGAACGATTTCAGAATAATGTTCCTCAACATAAAATTTCAAAGACTTTGGGTATCTTATCATTTACGGTTTATAATATAAAGGCTGAAAGTCAATATTGGATGCCTGTGCTCTCTAGCACTGCGTTAACAACAGGCATGATTCTGTCATGGAAAGTGCATGGACTAAGGTTAAAGCTCTATCAGACAAAGAAGATGCCATACGTGGACATGAAAGCATGCATAAATGCTGCCATCTTTGCTAAGTAACATCTCAATTAAAATGAACTATGGTAAACTGACTAAAGATGGCTAAAAGATGGACGCCGCACACTCTGGACTAAAGAGGAGAGGGACAGTCGGGCTTGTTATCAGCCCTACAGTTTTGGCAGATTACACATCTGGAAAGGAACCATGAATACAGGTATACATACAGGTTTTAGAGCAACATGTGTTTCCATCAAGATGATGTCATGACACTATACTAAACTGCATCCTGTGTCTATTACAACATCTGGATGCTCCACTGGCCTAAGTGTAGTCCAGACTTTCACCGACTGAAAACATTGGGAGCATTGCAAAAAGAAAAACATCACAAGAAAGATTCAGGACTGTTGAGCAGCCAGAATCTTATATGAGACAAGATAGAGACAGTCATTTTCTTCTACCAGTCCAGCAGCTGCTCTCCTCAGTTCCCAGATGTTTACAGACAGTTGTTAAAAGAACAGCAGATGCTACACAGTGGAAACCACGGCCCTGCCCCAACTTTTTTGAGACATCAAAGTCAAAAAGAGACAATATTTTTCTTAGAATTTGTGCATTTGATGTGTTCTATTATAAGTAAAATAACTGCATTCAGTTTATATTTATGTTTTACACAGTGTCCCCACTTTTATGGAATTGGGGTTACACGTTACATTATTCCCAACTGGAATACAACAGACTGACTGCACTGTAACATGAAAAGTGTGCCGCGTGTTTAACTATGTGCTTCTTCCTTCACCATTTCCACCACAAACTTACCCGCGGCGCACTGCTCCTCATCTGCCCCGTTCTCGCAGTCCCTCTCTCCGTCGCATCGCCATGACAAAGAAACACATTTGCTGGCAGCCCCTCCGCAATCAAACTTCTCTGGAGGACAGGTCTGTCGGCCTGTGGTTGCAGGGCAAGGGTGAAAGACAGCAAAGGAGAAAAGGCGGAGGGTGGGGGATAGGAAGAAGAGGAATGAGTGGAAGAAAATTGGCGTAAAAAGGGGGGAGAGAATGAAGTCAGGGAGAGTAAGATGGGACAAGAAAGGGAAGTAGGCAAAAAGATGGAGAGAGAAAAGAGAGCCAGTCAATGAAGCAGTTTGATAACTTAGTTATCTTCTCTCTCAAATCGATCCCTCTTCAAAGGTCTGCAATTAAATTAGACACACAGCTACAGTGGAACAAAGGAGTGGGAACACTGTCACACAAGACACAGAGCTGGGGGAAAAACAATGTAGACAAACAAACAAAGAAAGAAACAGAAGGAAGCCAAACAAGAAAAAAGTGCCCAAGTCTGTGTGTGAACAACTGTTTCAACCAGGGCTCATTTTTCCATGAATATTTAGCCTTAAGTGCTAGATAACAATGTGCCAAAATAAATGTTAAAAAGCCCAAGTCAAGACCCCACAGCTCATTTCCAAATTATTTATAAATTGAGCTACACAACATCTTTCCAAAATGCGCCTAATTCACCTCTTAGCTTAAACTCGGACACATATCGCAACAAACTGCTGTGAAAAAGGACACTTGGTGTATAGAATACTATATTAGTTGTTATTTTGAGTGTAAATCAGAGAAAGCAAAAGAAGTGGAAAGCTGCACATCGCAGACAGTGAAACACACTCCTTTACACACTGTGTGCGACTGAGAAAGTAGTCCCTCTAGATAAAAGCCTATTACAGTAGTCAAGGCCATTGTTCCTGCGTGTGTAACCCATGAGGTTGCTAGAGGGAGGAGGAGGGAAACACTCCGTTCTAATACATCAAATTTACACAGCCCACAGTCCCTGCAGCAAATCCCCGTGCCTTTTTCCGGCAACCCACTATACACCCTCACCCTGCCTCATTTTCCCCTCACCTCTCTCTTTAATGTCTCTCACTCCCACTCTAACGCCACAGAGACTCGAGCCCCAGATTACATTACAGCACTGTGTCAAACTCAACTCCATCAATTACACACATCTGACCACCAGCATGCTCGCTGGCAACAAGCCTATGTTTGTTGCAGCCGCAGATCAATAGTACCTATGGGATTCGCCCATTCCGGCTTCCCTCTCCATTTTATTCTTCTCACATTCCTCCTCCTTGTTTTGATTTTTTTTAAACAACACTCTTATATTCAAACACTGCCCCTGGTGGTGGGACGTTGGGACTAGTTTAGCCAAGAGCGACTGCAAGAATCCTCTCCAGCTGTGCACTTTTGGTTGATGTGATCACCTTTGAAGTCATCCACTTGAATTTTCAGTCTTCTCTAAAACTGGGTTTAAGGTTAGACTTGGGCCCTGGTGCCGGGCTGGATCTTTTGGGTGACCACTTTCCTCTCACCTCCATCTTTCTTCCTCTCACTGAATATCGAGCTCTTGCGCGAGCATCTTTTCAAACAGTCATCCCCTAAATGAGGTTTCTCCTTCCCTTTAAAGAAATAAAAAGCCTCCTGCAAATCCGCTTTAAAAGACCCAGCGAGTAAGCGCCATATCAGCGCAGTGTAGCTATTACTGCCAAAAGGGACTGAATGGTCTGCGTGTACAATAAGAGCGTGTGCGGGTGAGTGCTTGTGTCCATGTTCTTGTGCCTTTGATGCAAAGAACGCAGCTCTTCTGGATGATGTGAAGGTGTGAATGTGATGTGGGTTATGTGGAGGTGTCTTAATATGTGAATTGTCTCAGCAATCTAAATGTGCGCCTCAGAGATCTGGTACTATACAGACAATAGTGTTCCTGGCCTCCACATTATCTAGCTTTTCTAAGAGAGTGTGTGTGTATATTAGTGTGTGTGTGTGTGTGTGTGGCAGTGTAATACTACTGTGCGAGACTTCGTCAGTTTCATACAAAGCCTAACATGGAAACATCCCCTAAGGGCTTCAGTTCACCAAGTGTCTGACTGACAGTTGGGTTAAAAGGATGTAATTTGTCTGACTGACCATTTCTGGCCCCTGAGAGCCAGAATGGTCGACTCACGGATAAACTGCCAATCACGAGGCTGCATACAGATGAGCAAGGGAAAAAAAAAAAAAAAAAGAGCTAACACTGATTATGACAAAACGAATTAGAGGATTCTCACCCCAAGGGTAATCATTTTCCATAAATACAAAGAAGTACGATTCCTGCTGATGTACAATCAAACAGTAACCTATAACTATTAAAAAGTCAATTCTTCCGCTCTCTATTAGAATTTGATAGACCATAATAAGAGTTTCATCCCCACCAATAGCTTCTACATAAGGTCTCTCTATTTGCTGCCTCAGTTACTGTGCAGCCCATTCCCAGACAAAATTGGGTTGTGCAAGCTAAGAAATCTGTTTTTACGCTGCATGCGGAAGCAACAGGAGTTTGTGTGGACTAAGCTGAAGCGGGTAGCACATGGAGCAATTGGCATGATCAACATCGCCGTGCCTGTACAGGCCAAAATAAGAAAAACAAAAACATGCCTGCTCTATCAAGTCTGCATCTCAGATTGCGTCAACTAAAGGACATGGAAACACGAGCGTGGAACAATCTGATCAGCATGTAATCAAAAGGAAAACAAACATCGTATCATGTATTTTTTAATCTAGGGTGTATTTTTGTTTTTTCCTTTGCCAGTCCAGATGGTGTTGATAATGAAGTCGCAGTTAAAGTTGCTTTCCCCAGTCTTTCAAAAATTGGTGCTGAGCACAAATTTGCCCTCTGCCTATCTCTCCTTGTTCCTTCTCTCACTAAATGCTGACAAGGTGGACAAAAGTGGTAAAGCAGGCACTAAAGAGAACTGCAGGACTTCCTGAGGGAGAGATACTGCAGACTCTGATCGTGTTACATGCAGAGTGCAATATCTGACTCCTGCTCCCACCTTCTCAGGAAAAAGATGTACACAAGTCCATAAAAGCAAATAAATGCAAATCCTAATGCAAATAAAGACGCACATAACTCTAAACTACAAATGCAGTGTTTGTGGAGACCGCATGTACACCAAAACAGCTGTGAATCATCGCCTCAGCTGCCAGTCAAAGGCATGTAAGTGAATTCACCTTTGTACTGAATGAATATTTCAAGAGCTGTGAAACTGCTGTGGCACAGATATAAACACTTGGCCATTAGCTCCCAGCTACCTTTGCTTATTGCCAAGGCTTAGAGCAAATAATAGGCGAGGCACTGATACTAGCCATGCTCCAGTGGAGCTGCTTGGTGATGAGCAGTAAGACACTGAGGGCTCAATACAGCAGCTCCCTGGTGGGTGTAGGCATTATCGAATAAGTGTAAAAACGGGTTGGGAAACAAGCATGTACTCTTAGTGAATATAACAGGATACATCAGTGTAAAGGAAACAAACAAGTGCAAATTGGCTGGATGACCAGGTCAGAGCCTTTCCCTCAACTTTCATTTCTGTGACACAAACAAAGCACACGAGGCTCAACAGATTCAGCCTTGAGCCTCTCTATTCACACCGTAACCCCATTTATATATTTATTCACAGGCCGACTCCGGGTAAGGGGTAATTTTACTTTGAGAGCATGAGCCTGATTTCATTAATATGGCAGTGCTATTAGAGAATAGCAGGTACTATGAGAAAACACAGGAAATTATGATGAGGGAAAACCAATGTACCTAGTTAAATTCCTTAACAGTCTTGTGTGCATAGAATAAGTTAAAAATTCACTGCTTAGTGTTAGCAATACAGCCTGTGAAGGGATGCAGTAGCGAAATGCTGCAAGCCAAACTAAATTTATGAGTGACCTCCGTGGCTTCCTGTGCAGATTGCATTAATAGAAGCTTGCGCTGCAGTGTGAAAGTGAACTAGGACGAGATAGCTGGCTCCAGGAGGAAAAAAAAATATTTACACAGCAGCTCTAGCTTTGTGAATTTATTGGTAGGAAGCATATTATCACATGAGAAAATATTCAATGAATGTTTGACTTATTAGGATAGACCGGGATTTTGATGATTGGAAGAAATGCATTCAGTGTCAACTTTATTTTAACTACATAAATCCACTGTATATTTTAAGGGAAAAATGGCTTTAATCATTTTTAATGTGTTGGTTTAGTATTTTGTACATTCTGGATATGAAATAGGTTTTTGCTCATCCTGGGGTCAGAAAACTCATTTGGCACACAGAACACGATGCAGTCTTTTAATTCAAACAAGTCCACAACCAGAAGTAGTACACACTTGTTATTCTCCTCACATGGCCCGTCTAAGTGTCTATTATGAGGAGGGTATAGGGGTGGACGGAGCAAGGAGCTGTATGCTAATGAACTTTTGATGAACTACCTTCTTAATTTCCCTTCACAAGGAGGGAGGGATTGGAGCATTGTGGCGCGGCACCACGTCCACTATACAGCTCCATGCTTAGCATCGAGGCGAGTCTCGTAGTTGATTGATGTAGAACTCCCCAAGCCCCGTAGGCTAATGCTAAGATAATTATTTATTACGAGTTGCGTGTGTGAGGCCAGGTAATAGAAGCCATCCTTAAGTCACTGTCCATCACAATGAGACACAACGTCAAAACAAAAGCCACTTGGGAGAGTATGTGGTAATATGGCACATGATAAATGAGGAGGAACGGAGGCTTGTAGATGATTTACCCTGTATCGACACGAAGCATTGTAGCTGCATGAATTTAAAATGCTTTAAGGTACACCGCAGACGGCACAGCACTGATTGATGAGGTACCCCGTTTTAATGTCTTTTTATGCAAAAAACACAGAAGAAACATGACATGTCTCACTACATTGGTGGCATATTATGAATGCCCAGATACTCTGCAATGCTTTGAATGTCAATTGAGTCAGCAAGCAAGCAGTACAAAGCAAAAAAACAAAACAAAACTGTGCGCCATATGAAAGGCATTAAGTTCTTTGTAGCCACTTGCTTTTTATTGTGTCACTTCATTTTTCCTGGTCTTTTTTAACTTTAGAGGACACAACATAGTTTGTAGTTCCTTCTGGTACCTATGTTCATCAGAGCTGTGAAAAAAAGAGAAAATAAACATATTTCTTGCATGTGTTTGACAGATCATCAATTGAGTCCAGCAGGGGGGAGTCCATAACAGTTGATCGTCTGTGAAACTGAATCATTAAACTCAAGTTTCAGCCGTGAGGTGGCATCATAAATTGGCGACTGCCTGCTTGAGAACAGTAAACCTTTACTGCTTGGCTACTCTGTGTGGTATAAAATCTGGGCCGAAGCATGTCTTGAATCAATACACAGTGAGGTACTGCACCTTACTGGAAAGCTTGGTCTGTATATTTAAAGGTCATATTAAATTTTATCCATGTATTTTGAGACCATTAAGTACACGCCACACCACAAACACTTAAATGTCTCAGCCTAATGTCTTTATATTTATCTTCAAGTATACAAGACAAGAAATAAGGGCGAAAAGAAGGGAGGTGGGATGTAAGGTGGGAGAAAGCGGTCAGATATTGGTCACAACATTGGAGAACATCAATACAAGGACAAACTGGAATCGAGGCAATTAGAGGAAGCTACTAGAAAGAAAGAGAAAGGCATCGAGCTGGAATTGGATCGGAATGGGGCTTCTTGTGACTGCAGGGCCAAATTTACACAGATAAGAAATAAATAAATAAATCTTTGGCCACTCACTCATTTACGCTGGAAACATTTTTACAAGATAACACTCTACAAATTGATCGACCTGCACATTAAGACCCAATCACAAACGTAAAATTCCACTCCACTCCATGTAATTCCACTCAAGCCGAATTACATCTTAATGTAGAATCGAATTGGAGAAGCAGTCCACGACGCAGTATGGAATAATTACTTTTGTTTTAAAGCTGTAACCTTAGTGAGAGGAGAAGAGCGCAGTCGACAAAGGACGGGAAGACGAGACCTCGCAGATGATCAATGATTCATTCAAGACCTGGGATGTAGGGATCAGCCAATTATTCGGCGTGTAAGGACTTTTTAAATCTAATGGTTTGATCGTTTGTAGTGGGTCGTGTCATCGTGTGGACACTCATTAACCTCATTCCAAGCAGCAGTCTTTTTTGTCCTCCCTGAGGCGCCCAATGCTTTCATTAGTGGCGCGTAAGGTGCCTCCAAGGGGCAGACACTTTGAACTGCAGGTACCATTTATCTTTGTTTCGTAACCATTGACTAAAGCTTTCAGCTAGTACCTGCTCAGGTCTGAGCAGTGATATTTAATGTGGTTATTAGAGGCAAAACAATTAGTCAGTTCATTAACTGCATGATTGACAGGAAGATAGCTTATTGAAAAAAAAGGTGGGGGAAAAGTGAGATATTCTTTGGCTGCACATCCCAAATGTGGTTTTCTGTCTCATACGTCACTTTTAACTAAATATTATTAGGTTTTGGACTTTTGTTTTGTTTTGGACAAGATATTTGAATAAGTCAGCTTGAACTCTGGGAAGTTGTGACAGCATTTTTTCACCATTTGTCTGGCATTTCATAGACTTTAGATCAATCTATGATGAAAAGGCTGGCAACCTGTCCATGGTGTGGCATGTGTCTACGGTAGGCTAGGCTCCAGCTCCCCCCCCCAACCCTGAATTGGATAAGTGGAAAAGTATGGGTGGATGGATGAATCAGTGCATGCATTATATCCTTGCGGTCAGTTTTTTTTCTCCCCCCTTTCGCATCATACAGAAATTTAGTAAATATACAGAATTTGTCCTGCATATTTACTCACATTTGTGCAAATTTGACAGACAAGATCAGCAAAAGAATTGAAGGATTCAAATGACATGTAAATCTTACTTCAGGTTCAGTGACAGTTAGCTTTGTTCGTGGTGTTGAATTAGCCTACAAAGCACTGCATTACTCACAGAAGAAACATGCTTTATCGGGCACGAATAGCTCACATGGATTATTTTGCAGACAGATTAAGTGTGCCTAGGCATGTACAACAGGCAGAATTACTACATGCACGAGTTAAAAAGGGGTTGCATGTGCTCTAAATATATGGACTGTTACATATATTTGTTAATGCATGACTGAGTACATCTTTGGTTACCTTTATATATCTTTCCATGTATGTGTGAATGCTTGAGCATGAACAACACTGCACATTGAGAACTGGAGCATAATATTTCATGGCAATGGGGAATTGTATTTGGCAAAAATGACAATGGAAAGACAACGGAGCTCGATTTAGAAATCAAACAAGAGCGTCACGTTAGAATTTTTACTAAGGTCATCTAATTTCACAATTTAACGTCCTTAACTAAGTGAGACCATAAACTGGAGATTTTAGCATAGGAGTACACAGGAATTGACCCGTATTTTGAAGCTTTACATGCGCCATTGCCATCTGGGTTACCAAAAACTAGATGTGATGGGGAGTAATGAGTATGACTATGTTTCATCCCATAATTATATAATCCCCTATTTTCAGACATAGTATGGCCAAGATTTACAAAATACTTATTTTTTTTCCTTTTTTGGCCCCAAATCAAAGACCGAGGCCATAAACAGCAGAAAAGTGCTTACAGAGTTCAAGAAATAAAGTTATTTTCCGGACGTCTCTTTGTAACGACAGCTATTGCCATTTTGTGGTCTTTGGATAGAAACCAAGTTAAAGGCACTTCAATATTGGCTTCATTTTTCTAACCTGTAAGCTACAACCATCTTTTATACAGTCTATGATTTCATGCAAGTTTCAAGCGGTGTTCCGGGGTACTGCTAGTAGCTAGTAACAATTAAACGTTAAATGTTTGGATGGATCCAACATAACAGATGTCTCCTTTCACAAATTTTGTTTACCTATCAACTCAAGTTTGGTTGAGTTGGTTGACCCTTTGGTGCGGAATGTAAATGACGTAGAGTTTGGAAGCAGTGGGAAAAGCCAGCCCAGCTAAGTATGTATCGCCAACTCCACCGGCCATTGTCCTTCAGATGTGAAATCCAATTTAGGGAAAGGGCGTATGCAGTTAATATCAGATTACATTGTAAATGAAGGTTAGTGTTGATTAGTGCCTTTCATTGGAACGTTGATCTCCAATTATTGCAGCCCTGATGTAAGGAGTGGAGGGAGAATGTTGGAGAGAGAAAGATCAAAGTCAAGGGAAAGGAAAGGGGGAAAAAAAACTGATCAGAGAGAGCAGGTGCAGAGAAAGGAGAAAGAAGCGGGATTCCAATAATACAGGAAAACAAGGGGGGCTGGGAGGTCATGCAGTGAGAACAACAAAACAAAACTGTGAACCTATGACAATAACAAAACAGTAGGGGTGCAACCATACTCGTATTGATATTTAACGTTCGATACAGTGCTTTTGGTTCGGTACGCATATGTATCGAACAATACAAAATTTTTAATTTATTTTATCAACTTTTCTTCTGACGATGCTGTCTGTGTTGAGCGCTCAGTGGATCTGCGTTCGACTACTCCGCCTAGGCTGCACTGTCGAGTGCAGATCCACTGAGCGCAGCGCAAGCTAGCAAGACAGAAGCTAAGCTCATTGCAACATGGCAACTGCCTCAACGCTACCAAACTGAGCCTCCCCCACCCTCATTCAGATCTGGCGTTTGGAACTATTTTGGTTTTCATGTGACGTATGACCCTGATGGTAAGCGCGTCATGGACAAAAGTAAAACAGTATGTCCGATGTGCCATGCAACGCTCAATTGATGGGAACTAGTGCGTTAGCGCAGTTAGCTTGTTAACGTGTTGACGCCGTCCAGCCCCACGCACGGGGCGATCCGCGGTAACTCGTTAACGGAGATTTGCGGCGTTATGGTGTTAAAGTCATTTTAACGAGAGTGGGAACACAACGAATATGACTGCACATTTACGCCGACATCATCCTAGTGCAAAGACAAGTGGAAGCAGACAAAAACAATCGTTGCACACCTACAAAACAGCCACAAGTCCAAAGTAAGATCTGAAAAGCCTATGGGGATAGATAACCAACAGCGGCCCCCCGCCATCAGGATGCGAACCGGTGTCACTGCAGCTATATACAACCATGGCAACAAAGTTTCTCTAGATGTGAATTTTTGAGCTGTGTGTTTGAAAGCATGTAACAGTGAGTGACAACATGCCTAATAGAATTCAAAAGTCTTGCACTCAGTTCTGTGCAAACCTCTTAAATTCCCAGCCGAACTATTTAATTTTTTTCTGCAAATGAAAATGTGAATAAGGGCGGGTAGATTTCTCCTGCGGGTTTAGCTCACATGTATTTCTCGTAGGTGACGCTGAAAGTTTCCACTGAAAATTGCTCTCTCTCCCTCGTGCTCCCTCTCTCTATTTTTCCCCTAACTCTATCCGGTGTGAAGGAGCAGGAGAACACGGTTGTTAAATGTGGAACCATTAGCACAGTCTAGACCTATGTGTCTGGCAGTGCCATGGGGGGAAGAAATACAGCGCAACACCAGCGCTTTCATAGGAAATTGCCACTTTCTTCCAACGGGGCCCTCTAAATTGTTGTTTAGTAGACGACGCATTGGGAATTAAAAATATTGCCAGTGGCTAGTGCCACATCTCTCAGCTGATGACAGAATGCAGGAAAGGGAGGTACACAAAAAGGAAGGCAAAGGAGGGAAAAAAGGCAGTCAGGACTCTATTGAGGGATGCAGAGCGTTGCGCTGAACTTGATGGGGAAACTGAGCTCATTTCCTCCGAGGCACTTTATTGAAATGCAAGGGCAATGCACAAAAATAGATCTATAAAGAGAAACAAAGGCAGGTAAAATTACTTCTAAAGACTTCTCTGTGGAATTTTGAAAGAAAAATATTTCTGGCTCTGTGAAGCTGCCTCTCTCTCGCTCACACACCACCACACACACACCCACACACACACCACACACACCACACACACACACACACACACACTAAATCTAGGCAATGGAAAACGGGTTCGGTCGAATTATAAATTTAACCAATTTTTGTGGTCTTAAAAACAAGAGAAATAAATAAATAATTTCCTGGATAATTAATTTGAGTCACAATGAGAAAATGGAACCCCACGGAGAATGTTTGAAAACGACAGCTCTGCGGGTATCATCCCCAAAGAACATCTGCATGAATCACACTTTATTACTGTAATTATCAAATGCAAAAAAAGGCAAGCTTTATATCCAGTCGCGCTTCTGCCATGTCGGCAAATTGTTATGTCCACACCCTCACGTTATACTGTTACCACACAGCTATTTAAGTCACAAAACACCAGTTAAGTTATGCTGTATCAGCTTTAAGATTACTTGTGTTATGCATACTTTGGTCATGGAGACGGCAGCTTCTCTTTATTTGCTGTTCTTCTTCTAGCTCCTATCACTAATTTTTCCACTGTAGACATTTTTGACAAATCAAAATTAGATGCATTTAAATATCTATATGAAACTCATCTTTAAAAAAAATAAATAAAAAAAAAAATCACTCTTATCACTTCCTACATGCAAACCTATCATGAACTCCTCTGTATACCAAAGTATTCAAGAGTCAAATGTGAGGCCACCTCCCTGAAATCCTAAAGACTGGCCACAAATTGGGTCATGCAACAGCACAATAATCTCAAACACAGCAGCCAATCTATAACAGAATGGCTGAAAAAAGAAAACAATCAAGGTGTTGCAATGGTCCGAAGTCCAAACCTCAACCCAGCTGGAGTGCTGTGGAAAGATCTCAGAGCTCTGCGTAAACGAATTCCCGCAAACCTCAATGAATTAAGCAACACTTTAAAGAACGTGAACAATGTAAAGACTGATTCTAAATGTAAAATCAGGTGGTTCTAGAAGCTACTGAATCAATGGGTGTGCTTGATTTCTCACAGGACTGCATAGAGTCCCTCTTTCATAAACCCCGCCCCATGGAATAAGTCAGCTTAAAGCCCTTTGCCACTAGTACCTACCTAGATTGGCTTGACGTGACTCGACTCAGATCACCTAATGTGTGTGGGGTCATTATAGCAACACGGTTGAACGTCCTGTGACGTCATTGGTATGCAACATATACACCACAACAAAGGAGGACGTCGAGGCGATGGTATACCAGCTGCTCGGTCTGTGGCTTTTGGTCAGACTCGGGACACACGGTGCTGTTTTTATGCAGCAATTTTCTTCGTTGCCAAGTTTTACAAAAAGAAAAAAATGGCGGTTTTCATTTTTCGTGAAGGAGCTCGCCTCCGATTGCTTGGAACCACGGCCAAGTAGGTACCTAGTACCAGGTACTACAACCTAATGGAAAACCCTAAAAGCGTTTCCATACCGTCCCGAGCCGACCTGAGTAGGTACCAGTGGAAAAACGCTATTACTTTATAGACATGACATGCAGAATGTTAAATTTTGTAAGCTCATCCTTGGGTTATGCATATATCCTCCTGAGAAGCAGCCTATTCAATGATATCCTCTTTAAGTGATATTTGTTTTTGGTCTATATCTTGTGACTTATTTGAGCTACCCTACTAAGTCCTGACGAGCTAAATAAAGGACATCCTGGGCTTTCCACTGATATCTCATGTGTTTGGATGGCCTTTCTACAAAAAATGATTCTTTTTGGCTTGGTTCTTTGGAGGATGAATCTCATTTTTACTGATAAATGTGTTATTCAGACCTGAAGTGTGGTATAATAGAGTCACAAAACTCATGTTAGTCTTCTGTGGTTACATAATGGTGGGTTGTAGATTCAATCACAATAAACACAGCAATAGGCAAAAAGAAAGTGGTGAACTTTGGTGGCATTTAATTTTTTGCATATTGCAGTCTGTGAATGACATTGAGCTCATAGCAACTAAAAGAACATGCAGCAAGACACTAGACTTCATCGTCTCTGAAGTAGCTAGGTGACCTCCTAATATTCACTCATATATTTCCAGTGTTCATAACCATATAACAGCTTTTGATTTTCTTTTGCACAGTTCTTAAATTTGCACGTTGTTAGTGTGTCCTTTAATGACAGGTCACTTGCTTTCTCCCAGACTGAAAGAACAAGGAAGGCAGACAGGTAGAGAGAGTTGGATAAAAGAGAGGGAGAGGCCACCTGGGAAATTATGGCAGGTGCTGCCGCCGCCTCAAGCATGAAAGTGAAGCTGTCCGACAGTGCAACTCACTGGATCCTTCCCTTCCACGTTCCAAAATAATTAACTCGCACAACCGCCTGCCTCCTCGCTATAATACGCTAACCTGCCTATTGTCTCAGCACACAGAGACAAGGCAAAGCCTACCTCATGACACAGGAGGAGGTGAAACTGATGACAGAGAGGACAGAGACGATGACCGAATAGGAGAAGCTGGCAATTAGGGCAATGCTGTATAGTTAAACATTAGATGACACTTATTGTATTTTCACCTGAGACATTGTGAGTGTCAGTTTTGAATTCAAAATTCTCAATGTCTTCATCTTGACTTAATATCACTGAGATATTATGATCAGCTCTTCATCGTGACCGATAAAGACTCTAAACTTCCTCTTTACTATAAAAGCATTGCAACTTTAGCCAACTAAATATCTATTAGAGTAAGAAAAATAGCACCCGTCCTCCATTTGCCTTGCCCAACAATTTCAATATTTTTTGCTAAAGTTGTTTCCTCAGACGTGCCATAATTACCAGGTCAAAAAAAAAAAAAAAAAAAAAAAAAGAATCTGAAGAGTGGCGACTGGATATAAGCGCTATAAATCATCGCTACTAGAAATTGGGAAAGACGTCCTGCTGTGATGAGAGACTCTGCTTTGACAGTTTGTGTCTTTAGATGTATGAGTTTCATCAGATGGAATGAAATCATGGCACTTTTAAAGCCCGGTGGGGTTGGGTAAGTTGATAAAAAAATGATCTAATGAGATTATAAATATAAAAAAAGGACTAAACAGAGACACAGTTTTCAAAGTGTGACCCTATATTCATGGCCTTTAATGACACATTGGAACTCAATATTGTAATCTTGTAGTATTAAAAGAAGAATTTTAGGGAAAATATCCCGAGTTCAAGGCCCTGGAATGGAGTTGTATTTGAAGCAAAGAAACAAATGCTGCCAAATCCTTTATAGTTTCTTCTGAGTAAATTAAGGAATAATTGCTTTCTTATCATATCAAAGAGCTAAAGGGAATAATAAGACTGTTGCTTTCTCGGTTTTATCCCGCTGTGTTTATCCTATCCTATCATGAATGATGATTTGAGATGACTCGACTTATAAAGTTATCACAATTCTCATTTCTGTTTGTCTAATTTTCTCTTATTATGCTTCACAATAAGAGGCTTTTCAGAACACTCTTTATCATCATGCCTCCGAGTGTGAAAAATGCCTGAGTAGACTTAGACTACTTCTACTGATAATAAGTCTTTTGTACTATGAATATAAAATATCCTCCACAACTTCCAAAACACACAAAGCCTAAGCACTCTTGAACAGTTTTTGCTTTTTAGACAAAGTTTTCAAGCATCACTTGGACTGACGGGGCCACTGGAAAGGTTAGACGTTGCTCCATATGCAGTTAAATAAGGGGTGCAGAGTGTCTCGTGTTCAGTAACTTTTATCTACATGGGGACACTTAGACGGTGAGGAGTCCTCACTTTCATCCCAGAACTATAGATATGCACCAGCAGAGACAGAATACACATACAGATGGGGTTTTAAATAATACTTGAGAGACACTACACAGCTCCTTTAATCAGCCCTGATTGTCAAACTGCAGGATCTTGTTGATGCCACTCAGTAAATGGATGCTGTAATGTCTAGACCCCAGAAATTCAGGGCTTTGATGTCTGGTAAATGGACTGGGTTCCCAGTAGCATGGAACATTATGAAAATTTAAAAGAGAGGTCATCTGTCTGGTCATTTTCACATGACTGTAGTGCATAATGAGTCTATTTTTCTAAACTGGTAACTGCAGTTGATGCAGGAACCCTAACATAGTGCCAAAATGCAATAAAGATGCTTAAGGTATTTATCTAGTATTTCAAGGCTAATTACCTCAAGAGTTTTTCTGTTATACTTACATCAGACTCATAATAATATAATTGAGTAAAAAAACTTAAAATAAAACTATTAAAACAGAAAATCATTACTTTTATTTTATTGCCTTCGTGTGTTATTCTACATCTGTTCTGCTTGATTTCTTCCTCACCACCAGCTGGTTGCAGCAGGTGACTGTCCTTCCCTGAGCCTGTTTCTGCAGGAGGTTCCATCCTGTTAAAAGGGAGTTTTTCCTTCCCACTCTCGCCAAGTGTTTGGTCATGGTGACAATATACAGTTGCATGTTATTGTGATTCAGTGCTACATAAACAGAACTGAATTAAAAGGTTGAACTGAATATACTTAATGGTGAAGTAGTCGAAAAGTCAGAAAACAATCAAACAGATAAAGTTAATCATCGTGTGGACTTTACATTCAAGAGCCCCTTAAAAACATTAATGATATTCTTCAATAATCAAATCATATTTTGAATGGAACTTTGTACCATGCAAAAAAAAATGCACGTACAATCCATTTGCAAAGTGCTAAAATCAGCAGTGATAATGTTAATCCAGAGTATTATCCTGGCAATGCCACTGTGAAATCAGCTTTGCTACATTGGCTAAATTGTTTGCAATGCCGGAAATTAAAACCTTATGTGAACATAATGTAAACATTAGCAACCTACTCGATAACCATCCTAACATTTTAGTTTGTGCCTTGTGAGCAAAATATAATATGAACATATTTAATGAATTAAATTAAAAATACTTTTTACTAAACTTTATGTTTCAGTATGTAGGATGATCATCGAGAATCATGTAAATCAACTTGTATTGGTACTACTTGATTTCTGGTATTGTGACCTCCTTCATTTCTTGTGTGGACTACAAAGTGCAGCAACGTTTGCAGCAACAATGCATGTAAAACTAATTTATATTTAGAAATGTATTTAAACATGGTTCTTAAACACCGAAGTATTTAGCTTAGTTTGTAACACCAATTTGCATAACTAATTACTAAAAAGGTGTTTTTGTTAAAGTGCCACTTTGATTAAACTTTTCAAGCGCTTTAAGTGGAAAGCAACTGATTCAAATATATATGTTGTAGTTTGATGTTTGTTTACTTACTTTAAATAAATGTTGCTGTTGAGCAATGTGAATTTATGATACTTCAATCGCAATTTATGATGCAGCTATTAAACAAAAATGTGTGCACGGTAATAAATGGTTAGCATGGTCTCTGTTTGAATTTGCTTGGACCTTGCGTGTCCTCCGTATGCCTTTTCACTGGAGAAAACGTTCAGTGCAGAACACTGTGCACACTCTTTCATGCATCAACCAGCACTCGTCTGATTGAACATTTTCTCCAGAATCCCCTCCAGGCCCAGGTTCATTTTCAGACGTATAATTACAGACAGCTACAGAGAGGCCTGCCTGTGTGTGTGTGTGTGTGTGTGTGTGTGTGTGTGTGTGTGTGTGTGTGTGTGTGTGTGTGTGTGTGTGTGTGTGTGTGTGTGTGTGTGTGGGGAGAGAGAGTGTGAGAGTGTGCGTGTGTGGTTTCAGAGGCGTCATCGGAGGTCCATAGTTAATCAGCAGGCGACCTGAAGTCTCGGGGATCAGCTCATCGATTCCCTCCTGGGGCAATCAATTCTATCAAAGGCATTACTTAAACTGAACTCAGATCAGAAAGTGGGAGACAAACTGCCCAGAAAAAAATCACAAGGACAAAGTAAAGAATGTGACACAAGGCGGTAGAAGGCTGTAAGAAAGGGGGGTATATACAGTTTATACTTTAGGACAAAGTCAAGTGTTCTGAGTGAGAGACAGAAAAAAAGGAAGATCTTAGTGAAGATGATGATGATGCTGTTAGAACTGGCTCAGATAATAAAATACAGAAGGTAACAAAAAAGAAACAATGAATCCAGATATACTTTATGTTTCTATAGACTGTATCACTCAATTAATGGTAGATCTTTTCGAGATTTTTTTAATTGTCATATTAAATGCTTTTGTCCAAGACTATCTTCAAAACAGTATGTGAAGAAGATTCATGTATGAAATAGAGCAGGGCGATATGACCAAAAATATTTATCACGATATACATTTGAAAATTTGCGATAACGATATAACTGACGATATAATTGACACTAGACAAAATACTTTACAACTCCACAACTTTATTGGTGCAAAAAAACCCAAAACATCAACGTATTTTCATTTAAACAGGCAGCTGTTTTTTATGTGCATTAAAGTTATATAAAAATGTAACAGTGCAAATGCAAAATCCTTGCTGACAGTTTAACCAAAAAGCATTTCCAGTGGAAACTGGCCGACATATCCTCAGCATAACCATGTATAATATCCACAAAACTTAAAAAGAGGTTATACACACACAATACGGTAATATTATGTTGAAGCACAGTACGTATCACTCCGCGAGGCTCTTGCCTACGACAGCAGCGATGCTCTGACAATCCATCAAGCGGTGCGGCTTTGTAGCTTAGCAAAGTCGTACTAAAACATTTGACAGATTTTCCAGCGCCGTGTACGACATAAAATCATTTCCAGGTCAGTAAACGCAACCAGAATTCATACATAAGGCACACGGGATTATAAGGGGCACTGGCGATTTTCAGAAAAATCAAAGGATTGATTTTAAGTGTGCCGTATTTTCCAAAAAACACGGTAATAACGACGGCCTGCTAGCATGCGCTACCAAAAATAGTGCTTTGTTGTGTATCTGACGGACGAAAGCTAAACCAGTTCCACACCACTGAAGTTGCAGCATTTTTACAAACCAATTCTGGTTCATCCGTTTTATTTAATGATCTGCTTTCGCCGCCATGCGTATGAAAACAAAGGCACTGCGCATGCGCGTTTTACCCAGATTCTATCGCGATATTTCATTTTTCTATCGTTGCCCAACATTAAACCGGTATTACCGTGAACGGTATGATATGGCCCAGCCCTAGTATGAAATATGGTTGCTTGTGTAGTCAAGCACTAAAAGAAAACTAGATTAGTCAGAAACACACATTAACGTTTCCAGAAAAATGTTAATACTATTCTGATGTTTGCAAGAAAGCGTATACAGCAAACTTAGACGTTCTATTACATGCACATAAACTCATCTGGACACACACAGCCATGAGGATCAATGGCTGGGAAAGTTACAGAAGCTCTGATAGTGTCTGACCTTGATTGGATGTAATGAGACTTAACCACAAGTCCACTAATCTGATGAAATGACCTACAGATTCACCTCGTGATGAATACTAAATAAGAGCATCGATGCTAGTTTTATTCACATGCTTATGCCAGTGCGTGCACTTGGATCACTCATAGGCACGTGCATGAATGCACGCACCCACACACATGTCCTTGGCCTATCCCAATCATACTTATTGCTTTAAGGATCTTCAAAGAGTCCTTTGATCACCTCTTTGAAAATCATCTTTTAAAAAAAAACTGCAAATAGGTGTTAGCCTTTTTGAAAAAGAAGGAAGTGGGAAGTCAAGGCACCACTAGCTAAGATGAATTTCTGTAAAATGCCAGTGATCGCTACTAATAAACAGATAATTCATCTACGTCAAAACTGAAAGCCATCATGCTTTCATGTTGACTACACCCCTTATGCTCTTTTCTTCCAAAACTATCTTAGAGCACGCTTACTATAATCATTTGATACAAATATTTATCAAGTTTATTTTTTCCCCCACAGATTTATTGAAAGTTATTGACAACTCCAAGACTCAATCTTTGAGACCTCCTGGTCTGTGTTATAAACAACAAATTTCCCCACACGTGGGACTAATAAAGGTTATCTTATCTTAAACAGCTTGAACATGTAGATAACAAACAAGAAAAAGAAAAGTATTCATAAAGTTTAAAGCTATATATAGTAAAAGCCTCTTATATCAAAGAAGTACTTTGACGTCTACCAATTCTACCACAGGCCATTAGCCTCCCATCCAAAAACAAAAAGTAAAGTCTTTAAACACTTGAGCTTCAGTGAGCTTCTGTTTCCACCACACTAACACATACACTATGTAAAGTACTGTGGCTTGTTGGAGGTTGTTGAAGTAACTCTCTTTTTAGGTGTGAAATCGAAGCACACTGTGTTGTTCTCAGACATGCCCGGATTAGTGTTGTTGTTCCGGACAATATGATTTGGCACAAGCATTCCCACTACTATCTTGACGACATCTAGCTTTAGATATACTGAGCCCAGCCCCAGTACTCATGAAGCTCCCTAAGTTTTGGAATCAACGTTTTCAGACATTTACTCTCAGGATTTTTCCTACCATGCTTTTCCCTTCTAGTCAAATTTCCATTGATATGTTTCAATACAGCACTTTGTGAACAACCAGCCTTTCTGGAATTAACTTCTGTGGTTTACCCCACACGTCATTTGAACAGGTTTCAAGTTAACGGTCTTGTCCATGATTGAGGTCACATGTACTGAACTAAACTGAGTGATACTCTGTATTTACGTTGTATGAATAGCTGTTTATGCAAACCCAAATTAGATCATTTGAGACACTTGATTACTGATTTTCAGGAATCTGTTATTTTGGCTATATTGATATATATGATGAATATGATGAATATGATGAATGGAGAACTGATGATAGTTTACATTTTTTAATTCAAAGAAACGTATTACTTTTTTAAAAATTGACAATTGACAATTTCTCATTATGTTTATTATTATGTGTATTATAAGCATGTTTTGCAACATTATGGCATCACTAATTTGAAGTGAGAAACAAAAATGTTGACATGGACAGCTTATGGTTAACAGTTAAAAAACCTTTGAAATAATATAACATGTATTAAGGAGAGAAGTACAGTATAATGTATTTCATTGTTAATGAGCTGCTGCATTCACAATTTCCAGAACAGACTCAAATTCAACTGCAGTCATTTTAATAATTACAGGAACACTAATAAAACCTTACATTACATTTGTCTGTGTAAAATATAACTACATTACCTGCAATGCACCGTAACTATCAAACAGCATTACAGTTTCTATTAGGGTTAAAGTGATAATATGTGAACTTGGACAAGATGGGAAAAAAAGTTTCTAAAATGCACTGCGTGACTGAACATGTAATTTAGAGAAATTTTCTCGTGTCATGAGCTACTTAATGAGAACGAGATGAATTTAGGGCTCAGTAATTATTTCTAATTCTCCCTTTGAGGATGCTCAGCAGACATCTTGTCCACTCTTCTGCCATCGAGGGCCTTGATCAAACCTTGTACAAAGGTTCTGAGTCTGCTGCTGAAGCGGACAACAAAAAAGCCACTAAAAGCTATTTTCTGAGGCAATGTGCGAGAAACAGAAGGTTAGCACGGCGGCTGGCGTGCAGCAAAATGTGCCACACTGAAAATGAGTGACCTTGGGAGTGTTTTATGCTCAGGGAAGTATGTGTGTGTGTGTGTGCATATGTGCTGACAAAACTGACTTTGCTCACAGTTTTGCCCAGTCAGTGTGGCTGTGCTGCTACTTACTGCAGATTGAATCGGCTTCATCTGAACCGTCTGCGCACTCTACTTCTCCGTCACAGCGCCACCTAGCAGGAAGACACTGTCCATTCTTACAGGTGAAATCTGTGGCTGCGCACGTCTTCTTCGCTGTGTAGAGAAGAGAAACATTCAACATTATCATATGGCCTCAAGAAAGCATTGTGTCTGCTGATACTCTGATAGTCATCAACACAGTGAATGATTAGGAATCAATCCATCCATTTTCTTAACTGCTTATCCAATTCAGGGTTGCAGGCAAGAGACAGGGTACACTCTGGACAGGTTACCAGTATAACACAGGGCTAAGAGGGAGACAACCATTCATACCTACAGCCAAGTCTGAATAAGCAGTTAACCAAACAATCAAGTATTTGGACTGTGGGAGGAAGACCGAATATCTGCAGAGAACAAACTCTACACAGAAAGCCCCAGTCACCCGGCACATCCGAAACCACTATTAGACAATATAATTGATATTTACTTGCACATAGTCTCTTAAGCACAGCAAACAATATCTGATTAAAGCTAAAAAAGAAAAAAGAAAACAATACTTTAGGAAAGATGTGATGTAGAAGTACGCACCAAGAAAACATGTCAAATGTTTTCACTTAACAAGTCAACAAGGTAATTAAAATTGAACTTTAGTTGAGAGCAATTCTGAGCACCAACTTGAAACCAATTTTCCAGTCCAATTTTAATTTAACCTACAGCAGGCAATGTTTCTACTTAGGCAGTCAGAGCATCAAAGGTGTGTTCAAGTGCAACTTGTATCAGAACACGAGAGGGAATGAGGGTCGTTTGATTAGGTACCCTTTGTTTGTGCGTCTTCTTTGAGGCAGACTTAGTGGGTCAGGAAAATGAGTCTGGTGATCCAATGTGAGATGGGTTTTATTTCTTTCAAATTCAAATAAATAACAGTGTTTCAGGTTGAATGAATGAGAAAAGCACTGGCAGCTTAACCAGGCCTCTTTCTGTAAGGATGTGTTGGATATACTACATGTGCTGTGGGGGTCAGAGGTTTTTCTCCATTTTTAACCACCGCATGATCCACCTTCCAGGCTAACACTGGCTCTGTGTAGCAGTGATAGCTTACGGAGTCCAAAGGTTTTGTGCAGTCACTTTCTCCAAGCAAATGGAAAATTGAAGCACTTGGGTCTGTCACGGGAGAAGGTAAAAAAAATAAATAAAAAATCTCTCCCTGACAGTGAGAGCCAGTGAACAAGAGAAAGCACTCGCCTGGCATGTTAGCGATGCCTTGGCTCACCATGATGAAATATATTGGGGGAAGGAGGTGGAGGGGGTTAACAAATGGCAAGAAAGTGTGCGAGTGTGAACAGCACTGTGCGTTTGGTGGTGTGTAGGTCAGCGTGATTTTATTCTGACAAGTGCATTTTTTTCATATGCACCACATACCTGATCTGCTGGGAACACAGGTTAGATATGAATACTGTGTGGACATACAGAGGTCTAACTGAATCCTAGCTGACTAAAGAAAACTAGCAAAAGTTAAAAAAAAAATGGGGGGTTAAATGCGGTAGAGCAAAAAACAAACACCAATAGCTTAGTTTAACGTTAATGGAACGAGATAAAAAGAAAATCAGGATTTTGTCAAAATTGTGAACACAACTGAGACCACAATTTAGTTGTTTGGACACCATATTATTAGGAGAAAGGGTTTGGTGTGTGTGTGTGTGTGTGTGTGTGTGTGTGTGTGTGTGTGTGTGTGTGTGTGTGTGTGTGTGTGTAGTCTATGGTATCAACGAAAGCAGAGTAACAACTGAAAGCCCAAAGGAAAGCTATAATAAAGAAGCACACACTATGGAAAAGAGCATTAGTGGGGACTAATGCATTCTAAATGTGTACGTACAATTACTTAAATGAAATGATAATGTATGGCAAATTGAAGAAAAGTCAGACACAACCATTTGCTCGCACGCTCACCTGTACAGCATTCATACCAAGTATAGAAAAAAGGGAGTTTAGGGACATCTTGTGCAATAGATTGAAGAAGGTGTAGGCATAGAATAAATGAAAAAGAGCATATCTCTTGGGATTCCAGACTAGTCAGAGCCAGAGACAAAAGTAAATAGAACGAGAAAAAGAAGAGAGGAGAGACTATAGGGGCAGAGAAAGAAAAGACAAGAGGGATACAGGCTGTTGAGGTGGGGTCTTGTGCAATGGCATTACTCTTCACAACAGACCACATAAATCCTTTTCCTTCCAACCAGCATGTTAACATAAATACCACCTCTTCCACTTTACCCTCCTTGTTTTTGTCTTTCCCTCCATCTCCACCTACAGCCTGATAAAACACCGGCCACAGTGTACACACCAGAATATTCCTTCACCTTCACAATACATCTGTGCTCATAGCACAACACAGTCATTTTCAGCATAAGACTGCCTAATTCGGATACAGATAAATATTGGTTCAGGTGAAAGACTTACAAGCAGGAGTTAAAGTGGGATTTGACAGATGATGAAACCCTAGGATTGGATGTAGCAGTGCAGCACGGAAAAAATAATAACTTATAAGTAAATTAGTTTTTATTAGGCTGCGATACTACTCCGATATTCATTGATCTTTGGGTTTAGCAGACTGAATTCATCAAGATATAAGTAGATGTTTCACAAGCTGTATCCCCATGTCCTGATCCACACAAGAAGCTAGTAGAAAAGGTAGAATTCAACGAGTGAGCTTCATCACTTTAAACTGATGCCGTGATGCAACTTCAAACTGACCATGAACGCCGTGTCTGCTCTGAACCAACATAGTTGATCATTAGAAGTTTAAACTAACCAGTTTAGCTAGCACCAACTCTACCAAACTGACAGTTTGTTTCATGCAAGCTTGAATAAGACAAAATTAGTATTAATGTACTTTAATTTTAGCTTTGTAGGTTTTCACATGAACATTACGCTATTTCAGATCGACAAAACAACCCTTGTTTACAACATGTAATACAAGAGTTTTTGTAAAACTTAAGTATCAGTTAACTAATTTTCTTCTTATCTTAAGTATGAAAATGAAAATATAATTTCCCTGATGCCTTCCTTCTTGTTTTGGTGGGCAGAAATCATCTTCAATGATAGCACTCTTACACATCCCGGTTTACACTGGATACAGGTTTTTTTTAAACCCCCCCCCACAAAGAAATGTGTTTTGTAGAGAATACTGGACATTTTAATTGTTCTGGGGGGAAAAAGTCAGCAACTAATCTTCAGAAAGGGGTTGTGAAAACATAGAAACTTCAATAAAATATATCGTAACTAGACAATACCATTCATCTTGACATTTAAGGTTCTAAATAAAATTTCACACGCACAGGTCTACGGCAGAACAGTCAGAAAAATGTAACAAAATAAAAATTCAAATTAAAAACCCAGTTTTCAGCAACAGGCTCAAAAACTGACACTAAGAATAAAAAAAATACCACTACACATCAAAAAGACTTTCGAATTTCACTTCTTCCATTACACACAGTAGAACTCCTTTAGTTAATGACTATGGAAGGAGCTTAATAGCTGTAAAAGCATGCATATATTATTTTAGAACCAACTAGGAAAACATCTACACATCCTCCTAAGAGTTGCTGATACACACACAAACTGCTGCTTACATTTACATTCTGATGCTCCAAGACCTGTCATATACAGATGCCATCCATATGGAACAGCCTAAACCTGCCTTATGATAAGGTTATTTTGAGAGAGTGAATAATGTGCAGTGGAAAACTACTACAGACATATTATGCAAATATACCCATGCATACCTACCAACAAACCCTCATCCTAGATGTCAAAAATCTGATTTTAGTTTACTGTCAAAAACAAAAACACACCAATAACTCACACATAATAGGATTTAATTAAAAAACTATAAATACATCAAGGATGTTCTATGTTGTATCAACATACTGCTTTTGGGAACAACTTTTAAATCCCCTGAGATCCCCCAAAAATGTATGGTGTGAAGTAAAAGCCTATTAACATTGAACGGTCACACTTGAATGATCAGTATTAGGAGGCCTTACATTAATACTGTTAGAGCCCAACCAATACAGGATTTTGAAATTGTTGAGCAGTAAAGACTCCAACAACCCCTTCCCTTGTTATTTTGGTTCCCACATTTAAGAGAGCAATGGTGAATGAATGTGCAATTTCCACACCGAAATAAGGCGGTTAGGGCAGTGATCTTATAAAGAAACTAGAGTTTCTTCATAATGACAGTAGACTAGTAAATGAATGCCAATTAATTGAGACATATTTCAGAAAACACATGTATGTTTCTTAAGACCTCTCAGGCTAACCATTTCCTTTTTTTGTGGAGAAAAAAAAAAAAAGGTGTTTCTGATTTTACTGGGCTGGCCTCATCCACATTTAACCTGGGTACATGTGTCCCATAACTTAAATTACTTGGACACCCCAATGTACATGGTACCAGAAAAACTGCTCAAGGATGCAGCTACTGCACAAGCTATGGCATTCAACTAACGGCACACTCCGGAGACCTTTATGATCAATGAGTGACTAAGCTGCCCTATCGACATTCATACAGCCTACATTCTGTCCATACAAAGCGCATACAACAGATTCCTCTCCATATACTCCTGACAACATGGTTTGAGACACTATAGTTTGCCCTGAGAAAAGGTAAAGGTCAGCTCCTGCCTTGAAGTAATTCAAATAACAGACTCCATTACACACACACACAAACACAAAGAGGGACAGCAGAATGTAAATTAAACATCCAGCAGCTACAACAGAGGCATAGCTGTGTCACCTCTAATAAGGACCTGTTGACTCCATCCCTGAAATGTTGATTTGCAATAGCAACAATGGCATGAAACAGACAACAGCGCTGTGGTGAGATAACTTTCCATCCTTTAATTAGAGGTAGTGACAGTTTTGAATCGGGTTTTAAGCACCCTGAATAAACTAGCTTTGGACTTTTACACTGCTTTGCCATTCGGTAGTCCTTAAAGTTAAAGCTTCAGTCTTTAAAAATGTGAAGCAATTTTCACGTTACTATTTTTTTATTGCTATAAATGAAGCTTTTTTTTTTTTTTTTTTAAATTCTCCCTCATGAACACGTGCTCATGATTAGAAAGATACCAATGTCATGATAGCAGAAATTTGTAGTTGGCAACAATATCAGTAGAATTTTTTATTATCATGAATTTTTTTTTTTTTTTTATTTAAAATGATTGTGTATTTAAATTGTTAACATGATATTTTGTTGATAGGACACGAACTAAAATATGAAGGACAGTTGCCAAGTAACCTACAAGCTATAACCTTATTACAGTACATGCTAGCATAAGCATTTGTACAACTTTAGACAAACAAATAAATTAACCTATGGGACATAGCTGGTTTTGCAGTGGCAGTGCCAGCTGTCTCAAAAAACCTGCAACTTGCATTTCACGATAAAATAAGATACTTTAGATACATTTAATTGAAACTCATTCACCTTTAATTCTTTAAAACGATCTGGATGCCGGTCTCCCTAACCCTCGTCACAATCTTCCACATCTAATTTCTGTTGTGCCGAGTACAGCTCTTCCAGCGTATTACAAGCACCGGTTCTGTTGACTTCCCTACACATTACAAATGGACCAAGCAAGCAACTGCATTATTTCCAATGGACATCTATATCATGACTATTAATCCTGCAGATTATTTTAAAGAATGATACGAAGAACTGGCTTCATTGTTTAGAGTCAGATATGTCCTTTTTTTTTTTTACCCTGATGCCTATGGTTATTTCATAAAGTTGGGATAATAATGTGTTTGAAAGTAGCAACCATCTGGATTGGCCGTGCGAGTTGCAGTAAATTAACTGATATTACTGAATCATTAGGTATCTCCAGTACCAGGGTCAATATCGGTATGGCAGTGCACTCATGGAGGGACCTTTCTTTGGTTTTAGGGCTCAGCATCAGCCTAACATGGGTTTCTGCTGGCTTAGTTACACTTTTCCTTTCCTCCAAGGCTATTTGTGTGGAGTGCACAGTATTTCATCACACATTAAGCAGCTCATTCAGAGAACCGTCGTTGGGAAAATTTTCCATTACATAGAAAGAAGTTCCTGCAGGTAATCTCTTTTAATCTCTTTTTTATGCATAAAGTCACACAACACAGTCTTTGCCCTGTACCTTGTGCCTGAGCTTTCTCCAAATCCTGCTTTTATTTAGCCGGACCTGATATTTAAGCTAGTGCTTAATTATGTGAACAAATAAATAAATAAATTACGTTTGATGCTGAGACAAATTCGGTTTAAAATATCCCAGTAAGAATTTACCAAACCCACTCAGTCTGTTCTTCTAGCGAGGAAGGCCAGACTAAATACCAGGGTAACCATGTTGCATCATCAGTCATTCTATTACAGAGACTCAGCTCAAACTGTGTGCAGATAATTTGCATGTTACACAAAAGCTCATTTGAATAACTAAACCGACAAGAAATGTGTGACAGACGTAGACACAGAACTTCACCACTAAGTGTTTGAAGCAGCTTGTGCAGTCATCGCAGCAGTGTAAAAGATAAAAATCCTGGGAAACGCCGAACAAAGAACGGCTGTGTAAACTGATGATTAGCCTATGAAAATTAACTCGCTTCCCCCTCAACCTGTTAGTTGGAGTTAATTTCTTGCTCACTGTATTTACTTGCCACATTATTCATTTTCTTAACTTAAAATTCTACAATGGGAAAGTTTCTGCCCGCCCCCGTTTTTTTTCCTTTTCCTTTCTTCCTTTTTTTTTTTTCCATCCCTGGCTGTCCCAGAGATAATCTTAAAGCACAACCTAGTATGTACTACACAGTAGAGTACAAACCCTCTTGTAAAAGGACAGAAGGGAGGAAAAAAAAAAATTAGAGACAAAAGGAGCAAGAGGAGCGAGATGAAATGTGGGAGAAAGAGGAGAGGAAATGGATGATCCTCCACATTGTTGTGATCGGCTAAAGAGCTAAAGAACGGAGCATGTCAGGAGAGCGAGAGAGGCTGTAAATCAGTGAGCGGAGGTGAAAACCACAAACGTAAGGGAGCGCACATTACTCAAAGAAATCTATGTGAGTGTGTGAGCAAGAAACAAAGACGACAATGGAGTAAAGCAGAATAATGTTGGTCTTTTGAGGAGATTAAAGGCCTATCAAGCTTCCCTAAGCTGCAGACAGAGATGTAGCGGCGAAAATACCGGGATAAAATGGCAACCATTTTTAAATTATCCTACTTATTAAAAACTAAAAAGGAAACTCAACTGGAAGCAACACCTTTAGGTATAACTGCAAAATTCAAGTATTGAAAAAGTATATCAATGCTAAACCACATTAACTCTAGTTTCAAACAGCAGCCACAATTTGCAGCAATCATCACCGTTACCAAAAATGCTGCGAGTGTAACACTCTAAAGCCTAAAGGCAAGGCCAATAATCTAAGGAAGTGCGCTTGCATGTGTGCATGTGTGTGTGTGTACATGGCCATGAGACTGATGCACGCACTACAAAGGCCAGAGATGTGAAGAGAACTCATGGACAGGCAACTCAGACAGCTGGCCAGATCAAATACGCCATATATTATGCTCCTCTCACCACATCAAATACCACCTACCAGTTCAAAGAAGCTTGTTACAATTTTTATGATCTCCCTCTCTGGACACAGGAGAGTCGGGCCTATAGGGCAAGACGTTGGCTCTGGATTTATTTATTTTTTGGGGGGGGGGTACAAAAACAAGAGAATAAATAATGCAGAACACCAGAGGTGAGAAGAGTTGGGCAGGGTACCTGGGTGACACTTGCACTGTGTGGTATTAAGAAAGCCTCTGAAGTTGAGCGTGGTAAAGATGAAAGAGACCGCTGCAGCAGCGGACAGTTGGGGAGCATTTCCCAGTGACCTGAGGTGCATGCATGCGCCGTTATCTTCATCATATGCAACACCTAGCTGCTTCTCTGTAAAACAGGTTTATATATGTAGGTGAAAATATTTTAAAAATGAAATGAAAAAAAGAAAGAGGCACACCTAACTACCCAGACCTCTTATGAGATTTTAACAGATAGTTTCTATTTTACCCTGCACAACTTTTCTGATATTTACGGTAAGGTTATTTTAACCTGGGCTGCCTTTTCCTTTGTCTTTACGGTAGTCCAAGTATGTACACAGGACACACAGTTGTTTGCATTGTAACTTTACACGTCAAATGTAGCTGAGGAAAAACAAGAAGAGGAGAAACTCAAACTACACCATTTTCAAAAGCTCTATTTTTTATTTTACTTTTTAGATTTTATTATTTAAATGTATAATAAACATTGTTGAATTACTGCTGAATTGTACTTTCTTTGTTTTATTTGACAGCCAGCTGTTGGCTATATACAGACACTGATACAAATTCAAGACGTACTGCATATTGTGTGAGGTTTTTTTGTTTGTTTGTTTTTTTTAACTGGACATCATATTTTAGTTGAATACCTCTGCCGCTGCTTGTAATGTAGCCTAGAAATTACACTATAAATATATATTAGCGTCACAAGCATCATATAGGATATGTTCAAGGACCAATTCCAAAACAGGAAGCAATAATGTCAGGAAAGCTAAGGCGCATTATAGAAGAAACGCCAGTGCAGTTTCCCCTCATATTCAACTGCTTCCCGGAGGTTAATCTCTCATCGGTGTTTGTCTGCATGAGCGTGTGTGCCCATGAATCTGTTTATACCTCTGCTTAAGGCTGTACCTGTGTACTTATTTTAAGACAAAAGCTTGGACCGCATTCTCTCTGTTCAAAGCTTCCAGAGAAATATGAAGAGTCTTTTATGAGAATCATTTTGCTGTGACGGGGATTAGCTTTAAGAGGAGCTCATGAAGAGAGGCTGTGGTGCGGAATAATGACGCAACTTTTACTATTTAGTTTTAAGGCAGTGTGAAAGCAGCATTACCTTAGTGTGAACAAATGCACAAAGCATCGCCACAGGAAACACACTCTCACACACGCACACACTTCAAGGATACATTGACAAGCACAATTAAAGTTGCGTTTTTGGCATCGAGCAGGTTTGCCTAACATCTTCAGCAAATATTAATGCTATCAAATTACTACTAAAGTCCAGTTTCTGTTTTTCCACCCGTTTGACATTGAGTGAAAATGTTGCATATAAACAGGTCTTTAAACTCAAGAAACCAATTATAAGAATTCTCTTACTGACTGGTTTTATGCGTCCACTTTATTTGATCTAACAGAGTAATCCTTCCTCTTTGTATGCACAACACAAGCCTGTGTCTCCCATCTAGAAAAAAAGCAGCAACTTTATCACGTTTTCTCCCGTCTCCCTGCTACTTGACCTTGGCTAACGCTAATGTGTGCCTGAGCCAATAAGTGTGTTAATATGCATACAGGTGTGTGGTCCACTTTAGTCTTAAATCATGCTAAAATGATGCTAGTGGCCACTCCAGCCCCAAGATGTCTAGCTCAACTTTTACTCTCCCCCAAATAGAGGGACTATGTAATCAGTTCCTTTGTTTGTTAGCAGTGTACTGTCCATAGTTTTCAACATATCACTTTTTAAATTTTGTGTGATTGTAGACACCGTTAACCACAAAACTGTACAACAAATGTTTAAATTTTTTCCAATACAATGCACTACAGCAGCACAACGATGCCTTAAAGTTTGGCAAAAATCACACACTACAGGACACACTATGGCTTATAAAAGCCAAAGATTTCAGCCCATTCTGCTCCAATCATATGGGTAAAGATAATAAAATACATCATTTTAATATGGAAGGCTTCAAGGTCATATGTCAAAGGTCAGGGTCACTTGAATTAGGAAAAAGCTTTACTTTCCATTGGATCATCTCCAAACTTTAAAGCAATATATTAGTCACTGGGGCAACATAACATTGAGCTCTTTGTAACATTTTTTGTTTCGATAAAAATTTGAGGACACAAAAAGAATACACTACACTCGATCTGAAACTGAGGGTCCTTTACTCTGATATTATCCAGTATTGTGTGCCTACAATGGTAGACGTCAGACATACTTTTACAGCATTACAGCTTTAATGCCCCAGCTTTGACAATTACCAATCATCTGGTCTGTATTTTCTCCATCTGGCTAAAGAGAAGGAAAAAAAAAATCTGTGTTTTATGTTGGTTTTGTCATTGTGGCTCTGTGTTGTTCCCAGATTCTGGGATTTAACTCCCAGAACACCAGCGTTTGCATCAGCCTTATGCCAAAGCCTGAGACCTCCCAAATTCTGTCACACCCCCCCTTTCCCTTACATAAGTGGGGCATTACAGCTCTGCAAAGCAGCTTAGAAGTGAAGGGCATGAAGCAAGACAACAAAAAGAAAATGGGAAAAAAAAAGAAAAAAAAAGAATTAAAGACGCAAGATCTGATGGGATGACATTACAGGAAAAGTATCGGCCTGCTTTATGCTGTGCTTCTCTACGCACATACTGTCGTGTTTTTCTAACCTTTCCCCCTCCTCTCCAAACCTCATCCTTTTTTTTTCTTTTTTTTTTTTTTTGGGGGGGGGGGGGGGGGGGGGGGTCATATGTCCAAAAGACTTTTTTGCTTCCTCTTTGAGACGAACAAATCCAAGTGTTTTTGTCGTTGTGCCGGTGAGTGGAGCATCTTGTATGAGCGACCTGAGAGCGGTGGCTTTGTGCGCCGCGCTGTTTTATGTTCAGAGACTGCTAATTAAGTAGGCTCACAAAAGGGGCCACTGTGGGAGCGCACGGTGAGAAACAAACCAGGCCGCGCTTGTTTTTGTTTTGTTTACGCCACGATGCCCCGCTAGTCCTTCAAACCATTATGCGGGATGAGAGGCGTGAGCAGCGCATCATACCAGATCTGTCGAGCACGAAGAAGCAGAAGAGGTCGTGAAAAGTGTGTGTGAGCAGAGGCCTTTAACAGGTGTGAGTAAACATTGTGTGTGTGTGTGTGTGTGTGTGTGTGTGTGTGTGTGTGTGTGTGTGTGTGTGTGTGTGTGTGGGCAGAGAGACTGTACTCTTTTCCAAGAAGTCAGGAGACTATGAGGTCATATCTTTCTGCTCTAGTACCGCTCATTAGAAATGACATATGCTTAGAGCAACCTCGCTGCTCCTGTATTCTCAACTACCTCTATATCGGTGACATCGAGCTCTCAGACTTGACCTGCATTGATTTATTAAACACAGGCACTGATACCGACCCCGTTACTCGCATACATACTAGCATTCATGCACACGCACAGACACACATGCTTGCACACACTTCCTCCCCTCTACCTCCACACGCCAATCTCATCAGAATATCAGGCGCTCAATTGTTGAGACAGTGCCATCGAGTCAATATAAAACCCCATAAGGCTTTGCATTCATGAAGGATCCATATTCAACACACTGTATCATAATGTGAAACTATGAAGATGCCATTGCAAATACAACTTGTTATTTTTTCCCCCCTCAAAAACTCAAATATTGTATTTTCAAAGGGAAGATCTGTCCTGCTGTGTTAGTCAAGAAACAGTTTCAATCACGCCAGCTTCCAGCCGGACTCCAGAGGTCAGAACACATGCGCACATACACGCAAACACACACACACGCAACACACACACACACACACACACACACACACACACACACACACACACACACAAGCCTACTCACTTGTTCACTCAGACGTATAGTGTAAATCCCCCACTGGGGCCATAAAATTGTTGTGATGCATGGGGGGAGGGTGGGATGTACAGTGCTATATGAAACCCTAGTTTGTCAAGCAAACACACACATAGTCACACACAATACACAATAGTGTTTGCTCTTTATGCGCACTCCTATACTGCTTATATTTGCACAACCCAACAGGAAGAGCAGTAAACTCCGACCTCTGCGTTTTAAGCCTATAGCTGCCCGCTGACGTGCTGAATAGTCAAATATTCATCAGCTCTCTTTATCGATGCATAATTGCTAAATAATGAATAACCTTGATGACTTATAGCAATTAAATTTTCAATTGCAAAATAGTGGAAACCCCAAATTTAAAAGCCAAACTGCCACGTGTGTGACAGCCACAGTCGAGTGGCAAAATAAAAATTGATAAAAGCTCTCCTGTAATTACTCTTCGAGCGAGCGACTGACTGACAAGCAGGAACGGGTGAGGTTTCAGCAGCCCGATCCCCAAAAACAAAAAAGAAAAGCCTTGTACCAGCAAACAATGTCCCCTGCTGGCTCTATGAATCGACGCTCGCTGTGAGCCTCGTAATTTCCCTCTGCACTTCCAACCATTGCCATTCAAGTCCCAAACCGCTCACATGCCGCGCGCTGCTGGTCGGGCCACATGACAAATTACTGCTGGGCTTATTATCAAAAATCAGCACTCGCCAGAGGGAGTGGCCGGGGAGGAGGAGGGTTACGACGGAGGGGGGATTCCAATAAAGCCTACTGAGCGTCCACAGACAAAGGAGAGGGACGAATTCCTCCTCCTGCTGCTGCTGCTGCTGACGACAAGCAAGAAGAATTCATTTCAATTACAAATGGTCGCTTTTTGGAGGGGAAAAAAACTCAGAAAAAGGTCAACAGGAATTGCAGCATGTGTGCATCTGTTTGTACAGCACCATACATTATCTGCATTCCTATCTATTTATGGTTCAAAAAAGAAGCTGGAAGAGCAGAGCGTCAACCTGCAGTGCGATGGAGGACGGCGATTGTTTTGTTGTCGTGTGCGTCTGTGACACGCTGACCCGCCTCCATGTTGTGCTGCGCTCTCAGCAAAACAAAACCACTGTACACAGCCTCCTATCCTTTGTCTTTCTCGCCACACTTATTCGTTCTGCATTACTTATGCCCTTCTTCTCCACCCTTCCCCTCCTTCCTCCGCCCCCACCCCCTACATTTTTTTTTTTTCCCCCCCCTTTGGCAAACAGCCAGTTGTCTTTTCTCCTTTGTCTGCTCTGTTTGCGATCGCTGATTAGAAAAATAAATGATTTTGTAAAATGCAGATCAGCTGCAGGGATCTCCTGCGAGATGCGACGAAACACCTGCATGTGAAATATTTCACAATGAACGACGTCTGTGTGTCTATAACTGTATGTCCACCCGCCTTAATTACTCTCATTAAACTGAAGGAACCCAGAATCGCCACTATAGCTGAGCACAGTTAGCACATTTAAAATGGTCCCGGGTAAGAACCCTCTGCTTACCCTCCCAGGACCTGGCATCCACATGTGTGGACATCACATTTTGGCTTGTCTAGAACACAATACTAAATTTTGCTCTACAAGGGCCTGATATCCACTTATTATATTATACTGCCACTGTTCTATCGAAATTTAAAACGAATGTCCTCATATGTGGATATCAGGCCCTTGTAGAGCAAAATCAGATAAAAAGATAATTCTTTGTTTTACATTCATCAGGTCACAATCAGCCCAAATAGCAAAGAGAAATTAAAAATGCATACCATGAAAGAGTTTGGGTCTTAGGAGGTTAAACTACACCATCACCACCCACCCTACCTGCCGCTGCTGTGGGGGCTGATCTAAACTGCACAAAGTTTGTTGCCTACCAGTTTTAAGGGTCAGTTTATAGCCATCATTGCAGTTTGTTCAACACCCCACGAGCGTCACATCCATCTCTATTTCCTGTCATAGCTACTGCCATTTTAATTTTAAAATTCACTTTTAGGTTTGTTTTTCCTCCTTTAACACACATACCTACAACTTGCTTATAGTAAGGAATTTCAAGCTAATCAGGAGACTTGCCCACACAGCGGCCAAAGGAAGCTCGGTCAGTGCCATGACTCGCTAACTTCCTCTTTAGAGCGCCGAGACTGTCTCGAGCAAGTTAAAAAACTTAAAGTAAGCATGTATTCTACGCTAATCCCTTTAAGGCCTACATGTCCCATCATCATCAGCTGCATGAATGAAACTGCACAATGACTAAGCTCTTTTTGTTGGCCCCCTCAAAGCTTCTTGATTTGGGAACATTAGGAGGGGAAGAAAAGAAAAGCATGCGGTGGGAACCATTTGACACAGCCTTTGTTGCAGCTTATGAATCATCCCGCTCCGTAAGCCGACCAAATGAGCTCGTCTGTCTGGTGTAATCTCGTGACATCTCAACTTTAAATGGAGGAGCTGCCGGGAGCCGTGTTGACATTTCGTAATGACGACAACTGATCACTGTGACTAAATTTTCATTTAAGTCGGTTAAGAGGTGACCTCATCCGAGTTCGCTTTTAAAGCTGGGAACACACTAAGACACTGGGATTTTTTGATAATCTTAAACAACATGGGACGTGTTTTAATTGGCCAGAAAACCCTCCCTCAGCTACTCTGCTGACAAAGTACTGCTTAACTGGCCCACAATCAGATGAGGCTTACACTGAACTTAAGCCCAAATCCCCCAGTCTATGTAGCCCACTGACATATCTATTAAAGTTTGTTTCAACTGCAGAGCAGCATTACTGTTACAATTATGTTAAATGATTTTACATAATATATTCATTCAAGTTTTATTTCAGTTATCTTATACAGTCTTCTTGTTTTCTGCTATTCAACGGTTGTTTTTTGGCTTGTTTATTGTTACACTGACTTGCAAGTGCTTTGCAACTGCTGTGAATTGCAGCCAGTGAATTACAATCAACTGCTTAAATTTCCCAAAATGGCAAAAACTGACGTCTCTTTTTACATACATCTACTATACAGGCAAAAGTATTGAGGACACACCTTTTAATCTTTGACTTTGTGCTGTTTCAGTCCCACAGCCACAGGTGTATGAAGTCAACCACCTTTACAAATGCTTACAGTGTGAAAGAATGGGCGGTCCTAAAGAGCTCACTGATTCACAGCGTGGTGTTGTATTTGGTGCCACCATTGCAACAAAACAGTTTTCAAGAGTTCTTCCTTTCTAGATATTCCACAATCAACTGTAAGTGTTATTACTGTGTTATTACAACTCAGACCACACAAAGTTACAGAGGGAGGTTTAGAGACACCAACGCTCCGCTGATTCAATAAGTTCAAAACGTCTTCTGGCATTAATATCAGCTCAAAAACTGTTCTGGGAGCTTCGTCACTGCATGGGTTTCTATGGCTGAGCAGCTCCAGTAATTTTGCTGTAATTTTGAGTTTAATACAAGGCAACCAGACAAATTCCTCAAACCTTGGTTCCACACTTCTTCTTTAATGAGTATCACGTTCAGTATTTCATATACTGCATGTATTCAATCACTGCATGAAAAAGGTGTCAAACAAAAGTTCTTTCAAATCATTTTGCAATGGGTAACGTTTTTTTTTTCCCTGCATATTCATCTCAATATTCTGTTAAAATTGGCAATATCATGGTTCAGCAAATATAGTACCAACTGTGCCTCTGTATTCAATTGCTACTTAAACAGTGGTTTGCTGGTGCTTTGGAGACAGTAACCGTGTCCCGACACCTTCCTTTTTTGTCCTACTCACAAAATCATCTGCAATCAGTCACGGTCACATGAAATAAATCAGTGAGGATGTGGCCACAGATGAGCATGTTTTCCAAAGGAATGACCTAAAGTTACCTCACACTGTGTGGCTCTTTTTAATCATCGTGGGTATCAGAGGCACGTTGGAGAAATAACTGCTCTCCCACTTCCTCCTTCTGCATGCTTCCCAGTCACCTAGGTGTATCCACGGATACCCTGGGCCACTGGAATACAAATACAACCCAAACGCTCGCCTCTCAGCCCCATTACCACGCGCACACACACACACACACACACACACACAAATCCCAAACCACCCCGTCTTCACTCCTGTTCCACTGTCTCTCACACCATCCCCCTTCATTAACCGTTCTTCTGTTTCGAGTCGGGCACAGGGGACTATTTGTTCAGTTTTAATAAACGGGACAGTGGGGAACCGCTCTTTCATTTGCTCTTCAGAGATTATGCAAAATTTAAAGTGGGATGCATTATGTACCTTTGAACTAAAGAAAGGGAGGTTTACTTTTAGCCTTTTACCCACTTTCCCTATTTACGCACATGGGTTAGAAGACTGATTGTGCAGTCAGCGTGACACAACTACCTTAGTCTCACATGAATGCAAATTTGCATCTGTACCTCCACCTCTCTGTCTGATTTCAGTCATGTGCAGAGGTTGTGGGGGTGCCCTTGGATCACTTTGAAAAAAAAAAATCCCATGGAAGGACGATGAACAGACTCCCAGCAGGTGCTCTTGGCCACACAACACAATACTAGAATAGCCACTGGCCGAAGTGGCAGGAAAGCGGTGCCAGGAGGGCTGATGGTGAAGGGCAGAGGGTGGGTGCCGTTGGGCGATAGGGTGGGCAGATTTTTTGGAGCCAGCAGTGCGCGGGCCCCGGCTTTTTCGGTGGCCCCGAACAAAGCAGACCTCTTCAGAGCCATCCAGAGATGCAAATTGCTCTTCATCAAAGTTTCACACTCCGTTTCCAGCGAACAAAATGAAAATGCTGGCTCCTTGGCTAGAACTGTCAGTAACGCCCCCTCAGTCCTCTGTCCTCTTTCAGTGTTTGTAACTGGCAGTTCTTAGACGAACAGCCAGGTGAGTACACACATGCACTCGCACACTCACTACACAGTCACATTTACACACACGCACTGGGCATCAACAATAAAACTCTCATAGACACACAGATACACACACACCCCTCCAGGCCTAGCTTGCTTTCCACTGGCTGTGTTTTGATCCAGTATCCCACTGGGAGGCTTACGATGAGCCCTGCTTCAAATTAGGCTGGGCAACAGCCATCAAAGACATCCCTGCCGGAGGGGTATTTAGACCCTGATCAGCCTCACCCAGAGGCACCTACAGGTAAGGGAGAAACGTGTGTCTGTGTGGGAAAAGCAGACAAAGAGAAAAGGCAGTTTCATCGCTACATGTGCATATATATATGTCCAAGAAGGTGCCTTTAATATTTCAGGATAGTCTCCTCCGTCACTCCTTATTCTCTTTTTCCCCCCTCATCTTCTCCTCTCTTTTTTCCGCCAGCTAAGGGGAAGATGACCTCAACTCCTGGCTTAATGTGATAACAGCAGCGCTTTAACCTAATGCAGAACTGTCTTCCAATATTCTGTTGAAGTCTGAATGCCTTTAAAAAATGTAGGCTGAGCAAACAGGTCAAATACGCCACATTAGCATTTTTGGAAAGAATCCCTGGATGGCAATGATGTTTTCTAATTCCTTTGTGTGTGTTTGTGTCAGTATGTGTGCGCTCTGTACAGCTTGTGCCAGGCACTTGGGGGGTGGGGGTTGAACCCGTATGACCACCCAAATCCGCGGCTAGCCGGTAAGCTGATCTAAGCTTTACACATGGTTTCCGTCAGTGGTGAAGGAGAAAGTGCGCAGAATAAAAGTATCCTTACGCTACAAATTTATGTTGATTTTAAATAAAGGCTCTTTATTTCAAAATCTTAAAAATGCTTATGTTGAATATATGACAGATTGGTATGCAGTATAGTCCAGGTCACTAAAATGAATCAGGTACTCTGAGATATTATAGTGGGAGTTTGACTGAGGGGATATTTTAGAAATGGACAAAAGAGTAGACAAATGGAGGCTCGGAAGCTAGGCGCATAGAGCTCTTAGGTTCTTAGAAGCTCACACGTGTGTAACTAATGGACCTTTTTCGATCAAACGGGCACAGCTTGAGTTTTGCCTGTAATTAAGCAACACTTTAAACAAAAGGATGCAGAAGCCATCCTGTGAGTTTCCTGATGTACTTTGGTAAATTGTCAGGCTGATCATGAAAAAGCTTTAACCATTATAAAAGAAAAACAGCACAAAGAATTAACACGAAGGTTCTTCACGTCGTTTTCTTCCTTTGTATCCTAGTTCTGTGCGATACTCCAAATCGATCTGAAGTCAATACCGTATTTTAACTTATAACGACAGCTTATGTGAGGGGGAGAGCGTTTTGTCATGACTTATAAGATGAATCATTATAAACGTGCAAATATTGTACATACTTTAATGTCTCACTGTGCTTTTTATTTTCCACAATAATTAGTTAACACAATAAAATACACATTTCAGCTTTTCATGCGTCTTAAACCTCCACTTTTAGAATCTTTTTTTGGAGACCTGAAATGCAACTGTACCTCTCTCTAAAGCATTTTGTGTCACCTTCTGTTTGCCTGTGTTACAGGATATAAATAAAATAGACGCGACAGTCTACACAAAACGGTTCAGACATTTTTCACGTTTTGTGGTATTTTTTTCTTTTTCCAAAGTAAATCATTTTTAATTGAACACAATTTATTGAGCTACATACTGAACTTAGTGGCTAGAAACAAAGTATTGATCACATAGTGCCAGCATTGATATGACACCAATACCAGTGATATTGAGCCACTCCGCTGTATGCTTTGGATCATTACATAGATATAAATAGCGCATAATGTCAAATTTCAAGTTTCCCAGTCACAGTTTTCTCTTTTTTTGTGCAGTTATTTGGTCTCCCTCTCTCTTTAGGCTTACACAAAAAGGTAAACCAAACTCAGCCACACTCTTGACATTGACAGAACAATCTGCACAATCATTATACTGCTAATACTCGTCTTCCCCAGCGTTTCCACCGATTTTGAATAGGCAACACAGGAAAAGAAAGGCTGTGATGATTAAATTCCATGCAATCCAGTTTTAAAGAGCACTAGGTTCACCAGTAAGGCACCAAACCGTGTACGTAACAAAAGAGGTGCTGTAGCATTAAGTATTAGTAGTGTTGTGCGTGTGGCTCTCGGGACTTAAAAAAATAAATAAAAGCAACTATAAGAACAGCCATTTACTATACATCCCCTGTTATTTTCTACCATCTACGAATGAATAGAGTTTGCTTAGAGGCGGAGAAGGCCCTTCTGATTAGTATTCTTTAGAGTCTGTAAGAACAGACAGGCCCACGATCAGAATGCAAGGAAGTCCTCTTTCAGGCAGCGAAGGAGTGAGGGTGAGGGGGACGAGACAGCAGAGGCTTGTCTACCATGTAAACAAAGCTTTAAAGATCGCATTTACAATGCAGCACAGTCGTAAGCAAAGGAAAAAGCCTTCGTCGTCTTTAAGGTGTCTTTAAAGATCTTTGCAAATGGTTTTGGCGAGCAGAAATTAGTTTAAGGTACGGAATATCGAGTCAGCGTGTGCCTCGAGTACCCATTTTCCCCAAAAGACCACGGCATCTGAACATGTCGGATAAAAGGACAGTGTTGTGACAAGAGGAACAAAGCGTGTGCAGCCATGAAAAAAAAAAAAAAAAAAAAAAAACGTGCTGCCAAAAAAGAAAAGAAATGCAGACGCTGGAGTCCTTGCAAGCTGAAACATTAGGATTCCTGAATAATCACAGACTGATCAAGGTGACACCTTCTTTCCCCCCTTTATTTGTCATGAATTAATGAATCATTTCAAATTCTTAAACACTTTGTTTTTTTTCTTTCTGACTATTAATAAATGTCTTAACAAACGTCCGACTCTGACCTCTGAGATCAATGTCTGAGTTATAGTGTTGAATTCACTCACTGAAGCCTCGAGTTTAAATGCAGCGCGTCTTGATTTTTGATTCCTTCAATCCAAAGAAACACCGCGAGCATAAAATGCCATCAAATATATAATGATAGAGTTGTTAACATTTTGAAAAGAGAGATATATTTCAAAGAAAAAGACACAAAAACAAAACATTTGATTTCGTTGTGGGAATTAAATGATTCTGATTCTTCTCATCGCTGCCACTCCAACACCGTTAATTAGATTTAACACATAATAGCTCCACAATCCCACCAGGATATCTCTCCTCCCCCATCCTCTCTCACTGTTTTTCTATCCTTCTGTCCATCTTCTCTCTCTCACACACACGGCACACTAAACAACCTCTTTTTGTGGTCCGTGTCATTGATATTGCTTGGCTGGGGCCTTTCAGCCCTGACGGATAAGGAGCCCATAGGAACCGACTGAACTCTGATAAAGGTATAGCGAACGGAAGCGAGTGTGGGTTCAGGCCCCTTTAGCCCTCCAGAGGAATAATTTACAGCTCTGCCACAGTTGATTTCCCTCACTACGGCCAAAGGCAGTCAGAGACTGGCCATAGCGACATAGCTCACTTGCAGATAGCTGAGCATAGCAACATACAATCATACACAAAGGAGCTAGGAGGCGGCAAAGACGGGAGAGAATGGTTTGAATTATTAAAGAGAAGAAAAAAATAACATCACTAATGACACAAGTGGGGATATCGGTCATGTGCGAATGTGCAACATTCCCATTTTGTTTGTTTGCAGTACTGAATAACCTTATAGTACTTTTTAGTTCACCTCTTAGTGTCCTTTCCTTCCTGAATCCTTGATTTATCGACTGTGTCAAAGAGAAATCAAAGTTATTGACTGAAAACAAAAAGGAACAAATTCACAAGGTTGATTCTCAGTATCGTCTTGCACCGTGCTTCGAGTCCACTTTGTTGTCATGGAGATACTTCAGTTGAACCATACAACCTCGGTGAAATGAAATACAGGAGAGGTGGCAAAAAGTACACATTTGCGACTTAAATAGAAATAGAGACGCTTGTGTTAAAAAAAAAATACTGAAGCACTGATTCAGCGTCTTTCCTAAATTGACAGTGAAAAAGTACAGCCTCTGAAATGTACTCTTTCAAAAAAATTAGCTCTTTGAAGGACAATTCTACCTGCTGATTTTGTACTAAGCTGACTGGACATCCCACGGCAACAATTTACTGACATCTACACCTTGAACACCGTTCCAGATCATTGTGGCGCACTTTAACCCCTGAGTAAAGTGCAATAAAGGATCTATAAATTACATGTTTGTGTCTCTTTCATGTGTGTCATGTGTGACAAGAAACAATGATGAACCCCCCCCCAATAGGATTGTCTATAAGGCTTTGTTGTTCCTTCCACTGATGCTCATAATGATTAGTATAAAGGATGATCAGTATGATCAGTATAAAGTATAAATTAGAGATATCTGTGGAAAAAATGCAGGAAATAAAAGAAAAGTACTTGAAAATCCTCTTAAGTGCAGTACTTCCCACTTTTGATATACAGGCAATATAATGGTGGGTTCACACAGAAATGTCACCCTTAGTCAAATTGGAAACCCATGCATCAGTTTGTAGGCAATCACGAGTCTTCTATAAAGACTTGTGTGGAAGACGATATGTAAATCAATAACCATTTATTATTTTATTACGTAAAATGTGTTATTAGATTAAAAGTTTCACATTCAGTTCGGTTTTTTTCCCTCTAAGTAGAGTTACTTTTTTCCTCAAATTGCTTTTTTTAATTTCAAAGATGAACTTTAAAACAAATCCACCTGATTGTCCAGAGAATACAAAAACCCTTTCAGCAGTGAGAAATCAGGAAAAAGCAATAAAACACAAAGGAGGGTGGAGCAACTTAGAGATCAGTACTTTAGCTTCATCAATCACAGTTTTTGTAGACGTATCTGTTTATTCAGCCCCTGTGGGTATGTGCATGTAACATTTGCTTCTGTGCCTGCCAGCAAATGCAAGTGGTCAGAAGTGTGCATTCAAGCTGCTTTTATTTATTTATTTTTATCTGTATGCAGCTGCAATACACTTAACACCCTCTGACTTTTTCATTTGTTCCACGTAAAAGAAGATCCAACTCTCTCAGCAGAGTACACAAACCTCTGAGCCGCACAGACACACATTCCCTCTGGTTAGGCCAAAAGAAGAGATTGGCTTTGACATCTGCCTCAGTGTGTATTGTCCTGTTCTCATTTGTATGGGGCCTAATATCGCCCTAACCTTTCCGCCACACAGCGGTTCAATTGCATCAGCATAAAACTGCTTCAGTGAAAAGCCAATTATCGTCTCAATCGCGCCACAATACAGCTTAGGCACTGCCCACGCCACTGCTGAACGTACAAAACAGCCAACAATGCTGGCGAAGTGACAAAACTGGGGCAGGGCATGCAACAGTGACAGAAAGGAGGAAAACTCGATTGCATTCCTAATCAAAAACTCATTGTGCAGAGGTTTTATAACACATCTTCTAACAACCTCTTAACCGCATTAATTTATGATCTGTAAGGCATAAGCTGCATCTTGCTTTATTTTTTTTCCCTCATAATGTATGGAAACAAGGCAGAGGATGAAGAAAATTGTGGCTGTAATCTAGTTTGCTTTAGGTGAGATATACAGTTGGAAAATATATAGTGTTATACAGAAATTATATTGCTTAGTTGCCAGTGTTTACATCTCTCTGTATAGATGCTATGACACTAAATGAAATACAGGGATTCTGTTTTAATCATAAAACCTAAAACGTAAAAAAAACAAATAGAGCAGGCACTACGAGTGGTAATAAATGCACAATTAAGATCGGAAACGGTAATTTGCCTGCAGCACTTGAATGTGAAAAGGCATCAAATGATTCTCTTAATTTCGTGAGCAAGCTACAGCGAGAAGATTGCGTAAAGGTAAAATGTGAATGCATGAGATGAGGCATCTGACGCTATCTGTAAACCCCTCTCCCTACTGATTCATGTTCAATTACCACAAAATGCAGTGGAATACTCATCTTAGGGTAAAACATGAGCAAACAGCACACTGCCGATCTACAACAAACATGCTTAACATGCTTAATGTGTTTTTGCTTTTCTTTTTTTGCTTAGATAAGTAACAAGTAATCTGCTGCACTGGCAGCAATGGCCGCTTTGAAATGGCTGGGAGAGAAAAGCTTGAATGGTTCAAGTTTTGTTCAAAAAGTCACGCTGACACTATGGCGACACAATAGAATTTCATTGGGAATGGAGGTAACAAAGGGAGAGAAATGACTGCTTCCATCCCGTGCGCGTGTGTTTGTGCATGCGCGCGCTCGATTGGGGCGAATACAACTCCAAGCCTTTCTCCATGTCTGTTAGTGGGAAACAGTTGAATGGCAGGGAGCAGGGATACAATGTTATTACCTTCTGTAGCTCCACCCCTCTATCAATCCATCTTTGCAAACACACAGATTTGCCCAACTTCAGTGAAGCATGGAACAATCCGTCTTTCAGTGCCTTTATTCCTGGGAAAAGCTTATAGATCTTAATTGCATTACTGGGAGGCGTAAAGAGCTAGAGGGAGCGTCCAAACCCGGTGAAGGAAACCAGAAATGGAATTCTGATTTAAGTGAAAGATAAATAATCCGTCGCCGACACTCTAGAGGTGTTCTTTGCCTTTTTCTTTCACTTTATGACTCTGACGCAACCACAACTGTTTTTTTTTCTCCCCATCAGAACCTACACATCTCTAACAGCACCACTGTGCAAATTACACCAAATCATAATGGTTAGAATAAACAACAAATCTGATTAAATTGCTCCCAAACTGACACATTTATGCTCTCCTGAAGTGGAAAATCTTTTAGTCAATGAAGAAATTATGCGAAAAATGGGAGTGGAAGTGAATTTTATTTAATTAATAATGACCCAAATGGAATGAAATTGAATCTTAATAATAAATCCAATCATTTCTGTATGTGTATTATAGAGTGGGTGTGTCTGTTCTTTACCTAACTTGACAGTAAGAAATAAGTAAGTGCAATGCCAAGTTTGGATGAGAGTTGAGCCCAACTGATTTATTAGGAAGCTGATTTTCCCCATTTGCCGATCTTTAGGCATTGGCATTTATTTAAAAGATGAGAGAAACACCCTTCGACAATGTAAAAAAAATGTTGATGTTGCACAGTTTGCTCACCAGAGGGCACTCTGCAACATTCCTGTTGGGAACAAGTCCTGCAAACACAACAACTATCTGATCCAAGCACACATATCAAATGTTAAGAAAATCTGCTTGTTTCATGTATCTGAATAGTAAAGAAAAATATATATTTCTCAATCACGAAATATCAATATCGCTCCATCTGTTTTATTTGCCTTCCAATAACAAATCAGATTTTTGAGTACTCCTGTTAAACTCTATATAGCAGCCCTGTACTGTACGACATTCCTATGCACAAAAACAAATCTGTGTTGGTGGGGAAACATGACTCTTTTATTCACATTGTAAATTTGAGGCTACACTTTATACACAGCTTCCAACTTTATTTACATTTTTGTGGCTTTTTAAAATGTTACTTTCAGTCTTTTAAAAAAGCTGGATCTTTCAGTAAAACAATGTTGTGTTGCTCAGAAATTGGCCCCATGCGTTGAAGCTGCCAATGTCATATTTCATCTGTTTTTTGTTTGCCCCCCCCCATCAGCGTTACATATCAAGCTGTCAGCCTGCCAAAGCTGATTTGCTTGCGCGTCGAGGCAGCTTATTCAAACATGGCATCTAAACAGAATACTTGCTATGAAACACAGAAAAGGCTGAATGTGTGAAAAAGTCCTCTGTAAGAGAAGAGATGTGAAAAACCGAGTGAGAGAACAGCATGTGCCATTAGAGGAATGGAAAAAAGAAAAAGCATAAAAGGCAGATTGGGAATAAAAAAAAAAAAGCTGACAGTTTGAACTTTAAACTTTTCGCTTTCTCTCTGCCAAAACACAAGGTATCTATTGTTCAAACTAAAGGCCCTAAAGTCAGTGTCGGGGCCTTCCGAGCCCACACGAGGGTGACAACTATAGGCTTGAACTCTTAGATTAATGCTGTTCCCCTTTCTGTCTCCAACATGGACCCTAGACTTCTATAAACGCCTCCTCCCCATCATTTAGACTAGACATCCACACATACACCACCTCCACCCCCAACAACTCTTTGGCAGGCTAGCACAAACAAGGCGTGAGGAATGTGGCTTCAATCGCTGGACGGGCCACGAAGGAACATTAACTGCCGACGCCGAACAAAAGCAGAAGTTACGAGTGTATGAGCGCAATGCTGCTTTTCCAGACTACTCAGAAATTTCTAAATATCTAAGGGCGTATAAACCTCTGCAGAAAACAAGTTTGTGGAACAAAACGATGCGGCTGGTAGAGATGAGCATAGCAAAAAACTTGGTTTTTTCCTCAAGAGAAGTCTCATTGGTTAAGGCATTATCCAATTACCTGCAGATCAGATGTGAACAGCAACAGGGCAATTTGCACAGCAGGAGGAGAAGACAATGAAACTCTTCATCCATGCATTTGTCCTGACCTCAACCACTAAAAGGGCGGGAGACTGTTGTGAAACGACAGTTAAGAGGACGAAATCGAAAAAGCAAGAAGAGACGAGGACAAGTCAGAAGCAGATCACACATGAACATCAATTTAGACATTGCGGTGAAAGCGTCTGCTTGATATCAATTATTGAGAGCCTTCATGCAAGCAAAGTGGCCGGGCCACCTTTTGATTTACCCTCCCTCACAATGTAAAGAAAAAGAGCTGAGTGACAGTCACCAAAACTTTGTATAGCTGTGCGACAAGTATTAATGATAGTGTACTAATGATAGCTGGCTGTTCTTGGGGCAATAAGCACCTCTAATGGCAAACACAGAGATAAGCTCTGTTCCTATGCAGCACTGTGAGACAGATGGTCTCATTACTCCTGATTGAGAATAGGGAGAGTAGTTTATCCCGAGAAATGGGCAAGAAGAATCGCAGTAGAGACGAGGAAAGAAAAAGAGCTACAGTAAGTCAATAAATTCATTTGTTTCCAGATTCCAGAGAGCATTTTGATACACTTTTTGTTTTGATCCTTTCAGAATTTATTTTGGATTAGGCTTTCGCCGACGCTGCTGTTCAAATATACATAATCTAGTCTGTATATATAACTCGTGGAGGAATCCAGGGTAGCCAGCTGAGCTGGTCGGATGTTTCGGTATAGCTGCTCGAATAGCTTGTTTTGCTTTGTAAATATATTTGTGCAATTAAATCGATCGAGGGGCAAACAGAGACGGTGGAATGCGAATGCCCGAGGCAGCTGAAGAAGTATCTGCCCATACTGTACACAAACAAAATACACAGTACACAAAAGTTGAGAGGCAAAGACAAATATTACCAACGTCTCGTCAAACACTCGAGAGATAAACACTTCGTGCCGCAGATATAAAACACTCAAGTGGAAAATTGATTTAAACTTTAAGATTAAAAAGGAATCGAGGCGAGAGAGTGTATAGATTGGTCTCAATTGAGACCAATCAAATGTCACCTGCAAACTTCGGATGCAATGCATGCAGTCCTGCTTTTAGTCGGTACCCCTAACCCTATATCTGTCACCAGTATTGCAGAAGGCCAGACTTACTGCGTTAAACTGACATTGACACATTGCAACAAAAGGAGGAACTGTCTTCATCTAGATTGGTTCAAATCAAAGATGATAGCTTTAACACTGCGAGTCAATTGAAGCTGGTTGGGGTTGTTTCCATCCAAGGGCCCCTAAAAATTACTGAGTTTAAACTGCTGTCAAACCCCTGTCAGCTGGGGTATAATATCCCTAAGAGTAACAGAAAGGTTGCTGACAGAAGCAGTTGGAGGGAAACATCATGTTTATGACAGCATGTAACGAATTTTATATCACTACCAATTTTTTCCACATTAGACCACTCTAGATGGCTCCAATTTAAATCAGTTAAAAGTTTTAAAATTTCATATGTAGAAACAACGTTAAGGAAAGATCCAGCTGATTGCATTTGTCTGTAACAAGTTTTTATAATGAAGATTTGTTTCTTTTTTTGGCTCAAAAGGAAAACAAAATTCTTCTATGTCCATCCAGAATCTCATATTCTGTGGATCCCACTGACTTACTAATTGCTGAACGGGTTTGATGTGTAACCATAAATATTTCATTATTACTATAGCTTTTGTGTGTAATATTGGTCCACTCCTTCGGCCTCACTACAAAGAGCTCTAACCACCTTCATCTTCAATGACTTTGACGTGAGCAGTTCAGCACAGAAGAAAAAAAACAAAAAAAAAAAACAGGTAAATTGGGGTTAATTCAGGTTACAGCTCTGTTCAGTATAGCCGTCTCTTAGAAAATGTCCTGCTTTGCTTCTTGAATGCATGTTATCTTATTACAGAATATTGCTTTATTATGAGTATTAATCAGAGGTCTGGAGTGATTTCAGAAAAACAGCAGTGCCACTTTACCATAAGGAAACAGTGTTTCCATGTAAATAATTTTCTTCTACAAGTGCTCACTTCTGAGTGCTTGTACTTTGAAGCACTTCATTGTTTGTTTCTTTCCACTTTGCATTTTTGATGTCTCGTATTTAATCCTATGAAGTTTGAATGCATTTGTCATAAGCTGCTTCAGGCAAAGCAGTCTGTCAGATGAATGCAAAGTAACGCGAGGCATCATCATCAATTTTAAAATGAGGAAAATCAAATCTGCAAGCATAGATCAGTTGTGACTTTGAAACACCTGGCGGAAATCTTTAAAAGTCCTCTGAGACACTAGTTTCTAGATCTAAGGCTTGTTTGGGGCAAATTTTAATTAGTCCTCTGGATAATGGATTGCTATTATCAACTGATTTTATCAGTTCAAAAAAAGTATCTAACAATCCAAAAAAAAAAAAAAAAAAGAGGTAGCAGATGTGGCTGTGGCATAAATCAGATACCTCTCAGCTGTGGGCCTTGAGCAAGTGTTTTGGACTTACAATTTAAAATGGAATTTCACTTTCTATTTAAAATCAGTTTAGGCAGAAAAAACTTTGTTAGGATCTAGACAAGAGCATGTGTTGCATTAAAAAAAACCTTTTTTCCCCAACATTAACTATTATATTAGGAAGCTCTTTACTGGACTACCAGATTGAAGACTTCACCAAAGATTACTCTAGTACACACACTTACTCAGACCATTACTGGCAGTACTACACAGTCTGGGTTTCTTCAGGACTCATTGTATATACAGTAGAGCACCTAAAGTTAATTTCTGAGGTAAATTAAAACTGATAATGGCCATTTAATTGAGAACACTCTAAGCGGGTGCAAATTTCACAATCTCTGACAAACGAAAGCAAGTTTAATCAGGGGCTGTCTGGCCAGTGCCATCCTCCTGAAAGGCCAATTCATAAAGCCCATGTGAGCCCTTAATGAGTCAACCTCTCCAAAAAGCTCCAGAGCTACTGTTAATTACATAAAGACCAATTCACCATGGACAATCATCCTCAGGCAAAATACTGGGAGCCCAGGTTAGAGGCAACAGCGCTGCATAGCTTGGCATGCTACAGCCCTCTATTATGCAGAAGCAACAGGAAGTGCCTGGCACCACCCTGACAGCGAGTACACCGACCTCTACAGCAGCCAAGACGGTATCAGCCCTGCTGAAATGTAAACACCTTGAGGAGCTGGATGCATTTGAATGGGAGCACACTTCTGTTTTTTTTTTTTTTTTTGAACCATTATCTATTTAAATGAAACAAAAAGCTCAACAGATACACACCGAGCCCAGAGCACAGCACAAATTAAAAGTGTATATCAAACTACTGGATTCTTATTTTGATTGAAGAAAAGAATCGATGCTTTTGCTGTTTAAAGAAGACTGCTCTCTAACAAGCAGACTGCGTGGCCTTTATAGACCTTGGATAGTCAGGAAAGTGGCAAACTGTCTCCAAATGTTACACTCGATCTTTGATCAAGTCTTGGAAGTCATTCAATTCACAGTCATCTGCCATCACTATAAACCCTTCAAGGCTGACAGCTGGCCCTTTGATGTCAAAACATGCCCTTTGGCAAATATATGAGTATATGGGCAACACTGCTAAATTATCAAAAATAAAAGAAAAAAGATATACTTTCATCCTCCTCTAAAAAAAGAAAAGTAAGGTGAGCTTGATTTGTTCAAAGATCTTTGGCGATCCTCTGATGTGATATTCCGTTGATTGAGATGTAGCTTCAAAAGAATTTCTACCCTTGGCAAAACAGTGTTTTTACTGTTTCATACAGGGATCCAACAGAATCATTTATAGCTGATTCAATGCCGAACGTCAAACAAGACTCCCTTCATCGCTGCGCATTTCTGCTTATAATACTGTGCGAAAGAAGAAAAAAAAAAAAAAAACACTTGGTGATGCCCCATAAATTATGTTTTTCACGTGTGCATGTGCAATAAATACCGCAAATGACTGCCTGAGACTCACTGAACGGAGAAAATAATTCTATTTACATGTGCCATGCATTCACGCTCAGCATGTGAACATCTGACCTGTCAGAAGAAGCTCTGGATGGATCAGATTAATGGTAGGGTTGTCCCCACGATTATTATAGGCTTTTCACAGTTGGTTTTTCATCACTCGGAAACATAATTTCCAGAGGCTTGCGCTATGCAGCGACTGTGATAAATGGCTATGTGGCCTGCAAAAACGAGGCATCCAGCCAAGCTGCAGGTAGAGAAGGCAAAGGATCTACAGTGAATGTAAACTCTGAAGTAGAGGGAATAGTTAAGTCTGTGTGCCATATTGTTTTACTAGATTAAATTTAGTATTATGTCATATTTAGACCCACAGCTAGCTAGTTCCCACACCCTACTGTGGGAAGCATAAGAAAAGCCACCTAACCACTAAGGAGTGCCTAAGCCATTGAGCATTTCACAATGCACAAAGAGATCAATCACACAGTGTGAAAACAATGGAACTCAATATCCGGGCTGCAATGTCAGATCAGCAGAAATCTTGTGAACTCTTAGCTCTCAAAACAATACAGGAGGGAGAGATACGGCCTCCCGTGTTTTATTCAGCCTGGCAGCCCCTTAAGGAGATCAAAGACTCTCGTGTTAAAAAACTTATGCAAACAAATCCTTTTTTTTCCCCAAATACGCTAATCACATCTTGCTACTGCTTAGCTAAAACCATCCTCTTTAACTGCTTAATATCCCCATCCCATTACAGCATACAGTATTCCCTGTATTGGCAGCAGGCAGCTTACAGAGCTCAGCTCTATCGATCCGTCTTAGTGATGGTTAGACATGCCTGTGCTGCGAGCAGGCAAAGGGGAAAAGCAGCGGGGCATTCAGTCCGACTCAGATGTGGCATTCCTTCTCGGTCCATCAATGATAGCAGAGAAATCTCATTTCACGACTCACTGACATGTTTGCAAAGCCACATCAGCGAAGGCACAACCTGAACAAAGCTCTAAGGAGACTCTAGCGCCAAGTTCAACCTGTCTGGGTCCAGGACACATCCACACAAGAGGTGAGAGAGTTAACAAAATGAAAACCTAACAGCTGAGGTGAGTGTGATGCCTCGAGGACAAACATTGACAACATCTGCTTCTTTGGTTGCTAATGGCTTATTGATTCAAGAGGCAAACACCAGCCTTCTTTTCCATGAAAACCGTCCCCATCACAATCGAATCAAAGCGGCTGAGCAGACATTGCTTCACCTCAGAGCTGCTGGGCAGGTACCAATAATAGCTGTGTTAAAAATGCATTTCCTCTGAATCTACAGTTGTTGCCATCCAGATCAAATACTTTGCAGACCGCATGCATTTACGCTCCAGCAACCATGTCCAAAGGGTCCTTCAAATCAACTGATAAAAAAGGCATTTTATAGTAAGAAAACCTGGATTTTCGTCCCCCTCCCAAGATCAAGAAGCCCCCATGTCTCAAAAACTGCCCTTATACACATGTACATAGTGCCAAACTGAATAACAAGAGGTCAAAGGTGGAAAATGACTTTAAACTGACTAAACAGTGCTGTGTGAAACCACCCTAAAACCTAAATATGAAAGTTTCATGAGGAACTTTCATATTTGCTTTGTATTCTGTATGCAGCAAGGTGCTATAGATGTGCAAAAGTCTGTACGGGCTAGCAGCTAGCCGTGAAATGAAAGTAAATTCTCCGTGTTCTCCAGTAGTCTAGAACACAACACCTTCTTCCTGGCTTTATTTTTGTTGCCCTGCCCCAGACAGATCTGGCCAATAAGTGGACTGAATATTGTCACGTGGTACAGACCACATTCTGGTTTGCTTGGAGTTTACTTGGATTTTCCTGTGTGTGAAAAAATAAAACCATGGGAAACAGCCACATGTCGACACACTCAGACCAGGGTAAACAAACCAATGGTGTGAAACACCCTTAAGCAATTTATGGGTTAATAGCAACGCCTACATTAAAATATGTACATCAGCCAATAAAGTTTACTTTCAAATATTTTATTATGTCTTTCATTTAAAGGCACAACATCCCTAAGACCCTAGAATTAAGGTGTAGTGCTCTGCAAACATACAACCCACATTCAAGAATTAGTCCACCATTTCAGCTTTTTTTTTTTTTCCCCAAAAAGTAACGCTGGTCTCTTTTGATAGAAACCTTGAGTCGATCGAGTGAACTCATTATCATTTAAATCCAGGCTATAATGAGCACACAGTATGTGCCTTAACCTGTTCAGACACTAGAACGCTCCAGCAGTACTCTGTGGTAATGCCCTTCCTCTGTGGTGATTTAATAGCTACCGTTACTTGTTGCTTGGTAGCTCTGTGCATTTGGTTCGCCTGTGGACTGAGATTAATGTGAGCAGGCCAGTGGGGAACCGGTGCTCAGAAATAAACTTGCTACTTGGCAATAAACTAGATGGCCTAGGTATTCATGAAATCAATGGCTGAAACCCATCCTATTTATGTAACGTATCTTTGCCATGTGTTGGGCAGGGAAAATCTGCGGATACTTCACATCGAAATGATATGAGGTAGCGTCCTTTTTCTGCTTTCTAAAACAGAAAGCAGAAGCACACTTGGAGCCGTTTACCATTTGCACACAGATTATTTGTGTACGAAGAACGCGGGGCAAAAACGTCCATATATGGAAACCAGCAGAATACCGGTAGTCTCCTATGCCTACAATTCTACTGCGACATATTGCACGCACACACACAGACACACAAGGATCACATAAACATGTATATATGCATGCACACGCCCAGCTGGTGTCCAAGTAATTTTGGCCTGTTACAATGGGAATCCTGAAGGCTTCAATTTTCACAGTGACTAAAGCCAGGAACCAGACTCAGGAGTCCAATCTGTGTGTGAGCAGATTTACAAAGAGGGAGGTTATTAGAGAGCACACATTTTGTTCGGGTGTGTGTTCATGTGAGCGTGCGTTAACTTCAGTTCTTGCCAGTACTGGGGCAGGGGATGGATAGCAGCCCACCATAACAGCTTCTCCTCCCTCTGTACTATATATGTATGTGTCTGGGGATATGTATTAACCTCCAACCTTTTTCTTTTTCTTTCCCGTAGGCCACTGCTGTGCCATTCCTATTTCATACCGCTGAATATGCAGCTGTCTCTTTTCTGATGACGATCCACGTCAAGGCTAGAGAGATAGCTGCTGATCTCAAAGGCAGCTTTGACCGCTCTTGTACACAAGCACCACAATCAAATGCAGATCAAAGATATTTTATGTCCTTCTAATGTGCATTAGAGTCTGCAACGTCTCATTAATTACTGAACTTGGACTACTTGGCAGACATAATTGCACATGCAGATCTGTCAGTGGACATGGTAACACTTTTTGAAAATTAAAATGTCAAAGTACTTGGATTTTAGTTGAATTACATCTAAATATTACACTTCACTTGGATCAAGAAAAAAAAAAATCCACCAAAGATTTCAAAAAACTGTTCTTCAAACTGCCCGAACCACTCAGCAAAAGGAGTAAATAAAGCTTTAAAGGATTCTTTTAAAAGATGTCCAAAGGTGCCTCTCTCTGCTTCTGCTCAGGGCGCCGAGGGAATCAACTGGCAATTTCTGATCAGTCAAAAGGAAGATGTTTCACTCCTTTTACACTTGTGCACAATCACTGGACTTGAAAGTCTAGAGTGCTTGAGAAATGATTCCACAATAAACTTGCTGTCTTTGCAAAACAATAAGAAGTTCAGCAGAAACTTTGAACTTCTTTAACTCCGTGGCCTATTTTTAAACAGCAAACATCACAAACATCCTCTTTTCATTTCCCAAACACTTATTTTTTCAACTTTACTATAAAAAGCAGATAATATTTTCATGAATTTCACACATAACACTACCTTAAACCCGACATTTCTGCAGCTTTTCTTTGTAGCCAAGGACTTATTTCTCTGTCCATCAGCAGGCCTTGTAAAACTAAAAAGATTCCCAGTGTTCCTTACAATCCCTCATTTGCTTCCCATCTTTGTCTAGAGTGAATGGTAATCTTCCTACATCTCTGATGGGATGATCTCAAGGTGGAAGTCCAATTATTTCTGAGGTGAGGAGATTACATGTGTAATGCAAATCCCCCTTCCTTTCCTGTGACAAAGTACATTATAGGATAATTCCTCCATTATTTCCCGTAATGTGGTGTTTAGATGGTTCTCCAGCCCGACAGCGCTCTGAATGGGGCTGTAGGTTTTGGTTTGAAGGGGATTTTCGAGGGAGGTGGAAATGACTGATTTCTGAGATTCTGGACAGCTAACATATCACACGTGCCAAAACCACACAAGAATACACACACACGGGAAGGACGCTTGTCAAGGCTGCACAGACAAAGACGGTGTTCTGACACATGCCTGTAACTCGTAGCAACCCAGAACAAGGTCAGAACAGCTGTGTGATACACCAGTTTAAGAAAAGGTGATTTCCCCCCCCCCACCTTTTCACCATGACAGTGTTCGGATGCTTAAGCGTGTGCGCGTAGGCAGCTGTTACTAGGCCACTAGGTCCCTCGGGACTAGTTGGAGTCATAGCCACCATCATCCCTCTTTTAATAAATACACACCTGGACCAACCTGGAATGAATTCCTACAGAGGAGCTTACAATAGCCTTATTTTTGACCGCGCGGATCGGGACGTTTAGAGCTTCGTCACCACCAGCAAGAGCTGCTGGTCAGCACTTAGTCACCACTTCATCTGAGACTATTATGAAACACAATTTTGTAATATTCAAAACTTTTTTTTGTTTTGTTTACGTCTCCGGCATAAAGTGGTACAGTCGGAAGACAGCCAACGAAAGAGACAGTGAGAGAAGCCTTTGAACTCAGCGTGCTCGAGAGGCTAACGGCGGGACAGTGACCTGCTGCGACCTTGCCTTGGCATTGTGGTGCCTGTCTGCAGCTATCAGTGTCTGTGTACGTATACGTTTGTGTGTGCGTCTCTACCTCCAGTCATCACAAAGCCCTTCTCACCTAGTCGTTTCCTTTTTTGTGTGTGTGCAGAAAGATACCTGCCCCTTACACACCCATACACACCCATCTGTTTTAATAAAACACATTTACACAAAGAATACATCAAGTCGTCGTGCAGAATGAGGGGCATCCGTCCGAAGTGACTAACCGACAGAAAAATTTCACCAGGGTAAGCAGGTCACCTCAGCTCATTTCGGCGCGCTCTGCCTTCCCCGCAATAAAAGGCGAGCAGAAAAAAAACTTAACGACCAGATGGTAAGCACTGTGACGCATTAGCAGCTAAAGAGCCAGGTGGAGGTGTAATGACTTCATGGACACAGACACACACACAAAATCTCCAACATTGTTCTGTGTTTACAATAATGTGTATAAAAGAAGCCTCGTGCATGACAGTAGCGTCACAAGGAGATAATGTAAGAGGGTTCTTTACACCTCCCCAACGGCCAGAAATCAATGAACACAGATTTAAATTCAACACTTTGAAAGGGTAATATGCTGCTGTTTTGCTTTTTTGGGGGTTGTTGGGATTTTTTTTAGTTATGAAGTGGTGCAATTTTCCATCAACAAGGTCATATAGTAGCTGCAGTTTGTAGATGTAAAAAAAAAAAAAAAAAAAGAAGAATATCGGTGGGAGGAGGAGGAGGAGAGCGGTAAGTCTTTAGTTGTAGTACAGACTGAAAATGCAATTTTTATAAAAAAAAATTGTCAGCATCATTCAAACAGAGATCTATCTAAAAGCTAATTTAAGGAGTTGATGTGAGTATTTATAAACAGAAGTCAAACAAGAGGCGTCCACATGTATTGAACAAGATGTCCTCATTGTGATGGTTTAATCACAGAAATGTCTGACTGAAAGCACCCTGGGAAAAAAAATGCTTTGCTTTTCATTTTTCTGCTCTACAGTTTGGCTCATCTTTTTTCCCCAACTTTGGTGCAGGCTGTTCTACCCTGTATTCAAAATGTTACACAAAGCATTTCTCGTTCTACCCCCTTTGTTAGCTTGATTCAGGCTATTTAGCCATACAAACTGCTAGCTATCCCTCTCACCTTATTTACAGCGTTAATGTGGCAACGTTTCAACAATCAAGTCTAAAAAAAAAAAAAGGAAAGAAAAAAAGAGCAGTATCTGTTCCAGGTAGAAATGAACACATGAATGAAGACGATGTTATGTTGCAGTGAAACGAATGAGCCTGATAAATGAGAAGTGACAGCGATATGTGCCCCGTGTTTATGGATGTCTCACACGAGATGTGGGGGGGTGGGGGCTGGATGTGGGGGCTGGATGTGGGGGGGGAGAAGAGAGAAAAGAGAGAGAGAGATGCACTACAAAAAGGGAGGGGCTCATAGGAGGGTGAAAGGGAAGAGAGCCGTGGTATATTGCAGGTATCCTTGCAAAAGCAATTTGTATTGTATCAAGATAGGTAGGTGATAACGTCTCCTCATTTCCGTTCTGCCAGATTTGTACTGTACAACCTAAACATCTCAGTTCCTTCATCACAATAGAGGGAAGGGGGCCGGGCGGGGGGGGGGGGTGGGGCAAACAAGGATTGGTTCTGATCTCTTCTTTGATCCCTACAGCAAGATTACAGCTAATAACAGTGAGCCGTGGCAGCATTGGAGGACAAGAATAACCTCACCAAGGTGTGGAAAAGAGAAAAAAAAATCTCACTGTAGCACAAATAAATGATGTAAATCAGTATTCATCAAGAAAAAAGAAAAAAAAACTGGTTTATAAATGCAAGGTTGAATGCTCACAGGAAAAATAATGTAGGATGAAACAAAAGCCAAGTGCAGCATCTCATGTCAGTGGGTTAGAATCTGAGTGTTACTGCAATGCATTGTCCGATATCACGGTCAGTGATGCTACGATACGCAATAATCATTACGTCATGACACGTAATAAATATTATTCTTGCATACATGCAATGCAATGCATGTACTGTCTCATCCACAGTAGTAATTTTAATGCAAATTTGTCCAGTATTCGTCCAAAATAATCTTAAAGCAATAAAAAAGATAAAGATGAACTCAAACAATACACACAGTCCCTCCATATGCAAGTGAAAATGTTCTCAGTGCTCTGCCTCTGCCTAAGGGCACTTCACTCTAGTGGAAATGAGACTGCATAAACACATTCCTCATTACAACACGGGGTCGCCTGGCAAAAATAGTCCACTGGAATGCAAGGGAGAGCGCTCAAGGCACGGCACGAGTCTTTTCCATATGCTAATTCAACATCATTAAATATCATCAATAATGCATTTACCTGGAGTTGGTATTACAATGACTTTCATAACTGCTGTGTACAGTAGAAATGAATAATGCATATACATGATGAGTTGCAGTGGCCTTTTATTTTTAGAGGCATGAAATGACACTGAGCAAAAGAAAGCTGATTTTGACAATCTTAAGAAGTTGTTTTGGTTTTCTTAAAATGTGTCTCTAAAATGGCCACATTTTTTAAAGTTACAGGGTGTTAAATATCACCACTAGATAACTAGTTTTATTACTGAGTCACCCCAATAACTCACTGTTCATCTGCAGATAGCAAAGTGACTCCAGACCAGTTCCATCGCAAGGTCTTTCACTATCCGGGTAGGCTGTCAGTCCAGTGACACGTAATAAATATTATTCTTGCGTACATGCAACACCTGTTGATATGCGGGCTTGTCTATTTACTCTGGAGCAGGTTAACTTTACGGAGTACATTATGAGTTAATAACTCTGTGAAGCTCTTCTGACTGATGACACCCATACCCCGGTGAGCTGTTGAGGACATGCTGAACCTTTCTAACAATAAGTGACGCCATTTTTGCCGCTGTTAGCCTCCGTTAGCTGCTGTTACCCAGTGTTAATGAAACCGTCTTTGAAGTGGATCTAATATTGTTGGACTTTGACATTTAGTGAAGAAATTCTCATAAAACCTGAGAATGTAATCAAACTGTTTATTAAAGGCCAAGTATGATTTTGAGGACACTTGAGCCTAACATCAGGTAGCCTAATCTTATCTTATAACCAGCTGTTGCTTTGTCTAGCTAGCTCGTGAGCTGTCCAGAGACGGGAAGGTCGCATGTCTAATCTGCTGATAATAAGTAATTGCAATAATATTGTGAATGAGTAATCATGTTTCGTTAGAGTCCTAACTTCTGTTCAAGATATTAGGATTGAGGTGAGGAGGAAGAAGATGAGATGTTATCAAGATTCTTGTGGTGTTATGCCTTTTTCTTCACATTTTCACTTCTTTGGTGAAGCTGACTCCTTCTCCAGAAAAAACTAAAACAAAAAACACAGGTATAATGTTTCATACGACACATGGGGCCGGTCTCTAGCCACATACGTAAAATGCAATCAGTTGGAAGGTAAATGTCCTTCCCGTCTACTGAATTTAGATATGCATACTTATACCTGTATTCACAAATCTTCTAAAGAAAATTAGCTTAAAAGAAATGCAGTAGAGGGCAACAAATCCTTTTCCAATCATGCTTCATGTGCATCTAAAAATAGAACGGACAGATCATTTATTCACAAACTGAAAATGCTTCTTCCTACCGTACATAGCGTTTACAGAAAATGACCTTCTTGTCGAGCAGTAACACACACTGTACTGGGTCTGGTTTTGGTTGGATATAACCATTAAACACTCATATTAAGCCATTTGTCTTAATCTCAATGCTAAAAGCATTTTTGCTTACAGAAAATAAAGTCACTAACAGAAGGGAGGCCCTTCAAAACCGATTCCAACCAGACAAATCAATAGTGAGGAGATTTTCTCCTGTTCCTGAGGCTTGTCCCACAGAGCTCAGCCCCATATGTAACTGTCAGTGCCATGCCTCTATATCATAACTCCACACTGTGGCTGGGATGCAGTAATCCCATTTTTATTAAAAAGGCAAATAAAAGGAAACCATCTGAAACAGGTTTAAGCCTTTCTGACAGCCAAGCATTTCATTACCACGGCTCACAGTTTGTGTGTGCGTGCATGTATGTATATGTGAAAGAGAGAGCACACATTCTGCACATTACAAATAATACGAACAAGAACAAGGGTCATTTTTAAACAAGCTAAATCCCATATATGGAATATTTTATCCAATTACTTCCTTTAAGATCTTGCAACTAATTTTCCTTTTTCCCCCCCTGCCTTTTCTCCATCACTAAAAATAAGATGGTGTTTAAACACTCTGCCAAGTACAAAGTTGAAGGGTACAAGGGCTACGCAGCTAAAGCCTCTCCTTTTCAGGCAAATTGAGAATAACACTCCTTTCTTTGTTCTCAGATTTTGCTTTAGCTACTTTGATCTTTTTAAGGAATCACACCACCACCACCACCACCACCTACACTCATCCTCAAATTGTGCAAGTGGGAGTGAGATTAAAGCCACAATGTGGGACTGTGAGGTCTAGGTGACTGTTCGTACAAGTACAGGTGGACCATCTGACGAGTCTGTTTTTTGAGGAGTCATACAGATAAACAAATAAGTTAACCACATTTTCACACATAAACTAGGCAAATGCATGACTGGTTGTGGAACAATTACAATGATGCTCAAATTTTTCTTTTTGCAGAAAACAGCATATTGGACGAAGATTGGCAATAGCCTTAGCAAGGCTATCATTGTTTCAGTGTTGGAGGGGGTTAATTAGTAGCTGTGGAGGCAACAACCACCTGGGATCAAATAATGTTCCTCTTTCCCTTGAGTGAAGAAGTTTAACAGCATTTTGTGACTCTGTGCTCTCAGGCACAAGCTGTGCTGTGGTCAATACCAATTATCCCGCTAGACTTTTAGAATGGAATTTTACCAAGTGTCAGGACAGTCCACAGAGATATCCCCGAGCAACTAATTTACTGGTTTAAATAAGAGAATCAAAATCAGACCAATTTGAAAGTTAAAAAGCACTAAGAAAACAGTCTGAATTGAGCACAGTCTAATGAACGACAACAAATACCATCTATCCACACACTGCACGTGTCTTCTAAGAGCTATTTGAAACATTTAATCACATTATTTAATAAGCACTCTATTTTAAACCTCTTCATGAATGACACAGTGGCAGATTGGTTTGCTAAATTCAGATTTGTTAAAGTTAAATTTTATTATATATAAAGTCAAATCACAGCTGTCACCTCAAGGCACGATATGTTGTAAGGTCAAAACCCTAGTAAGTGTAGCCTTCGTTAGCAGTGCTAGCCTAAATAGCCTTGTTTCGTAGCAGCCAACTGCCACCAGATGGAGCTGCTGCCCAGACATCGTCATGGAAAAACGCTGTGACTCTGTTCATCTAGGCCTGACCTTTTTGTTAGGGCTACTATTATTATATTTTGAAGGTGAAAGAATAAGATTGTGGTTACAAGCAGCGGAAATGAGCTTTCTCAGAAGGGTAGAGGTCCTCTCAATTACAGATGGGGTAAGGAGTTCGGCCGTTTGGGAGGTGCTGCTACACCTCCACATCGAAAGGAGTCAGGTGAGGTGGTCACCTTCTGGGTAAGATGTTCTAGGTATGTACTACTAGAAGGAGGACATGCTGGAGAGGTTGCATGTCTCGGCTGGCCTGGGAATATCTTGGTATCTTTTGTACCCTCTATGGTGATTTCTTCAGCTTTGTCAGGATAATGAGTAAAGTCAATTAAAGATGCAATAAAGTAAAATAAAATTGAAACAAAGTCAGGAAGAAGACATCTGGAAGTTACACTTTTGTGTCAAGTTGAAAAGACTTTGTTTCCACTCTGGGCACAACCAGTCATGCCATCACGAGTTCATGTAAATCTGTGAGGGGATTTGTGAGTCTGATCACGTAGCATAATTCTGCTACAAGGGATCTTGATTATTGCAGATTTTTCAAGGAAAGATGAAGGTGAAGTTATCTTAAAATGATTTGCACCATACAACCAGATTGTTACAGGTTTTTAAAACTCCTTTAAAGCAAACCTGCTGTGCAAAAAAGGAGCAATCAGTCATATACATAAACCCCCCACATACACACACACACATAAGCCAGTATATCAATGATAATGACATGTGTTCTCATATAAAAATCTGTAAGTAAAAAGCCCCAGACAGACATTGGCCTTTAAAAGAGAACTTCAGTGTGTGGAAGATGTAAAACTGTCTGAAAGTTCATCCTGTGTTCTAGTGCGTGTGTGGCTTCAGCTGAGTAAGGGAGGTCTTTGTGTTTCATTTGCTTTCATTCAACTCTTCATCCTCAGCAAACTGGTATTGGGGTCAGTGCCTTCATAAGCCTCTGTTCCCAGATAAAAAGGGAGGGGGAAAAATAGGAGCAGGTGGCAAAAGGAAGAGGAGAGGAGGAGAAAAAAGAAAAAAAGAGTGACTGAATGTAACTAGAGAGCAAGAAAGACATTCAAGAAAAAAAAGAAAGGAGCCCTTGATTGTCCTGCATGCCAAAGTCATTGTGGCCTGCCCATAGAACAGCAGGACTGCCCACCACTTCAGCTGCTCTTGCACTGTTTACAGATCCCTAAAGGCCTGGGAAAAGCCGTCAACTCGGAAGAATTTCTTGTAGAAGCAGATGAAAGCCTGTTCCTAAAAAGTCTTCTTAAGAAACAACACATGACAGGATCATGCGGCACAGTCAGTGCAGAAGAAAGAAACACTGGAATGGGAGCATTTCGAGCGGAGGAGGAAGACGCCAGCACATCCACGGTGATGAAAATGCAGAAAGCTGGGGGGGGGGGGGGTAATGATGTATGAAAATCATGAGTCAGCATTCTTGCCAGAAAGGGGGATGAGGTAGAGGTGTAGGTGGATGGAAGAAGAAATGATAATTTCATCGACTGCCAATCAAGCAGAAAAGGCTGTGACAGTCACAGGTCTACATTGTCGAGCTGTAAGCAGTAAATTACAGATGTGCCACATTTAGATGAGCAAAGACAGCCTCGGGTTTTTACTGTCAAGGGTCAGTTGCACTTACATCAGGAAAGGAAAGCAAAGGAAAAAAACCCGATGGGTAAGCCTGCACATTAAACCTCCAGGCATCACAGCACTGTAATACACAGCCTGCTGTACAACTACAACTACAGATTCAGCTTTGTACATGTATGTATTCAGTTGCTCTAATGACATATTTGGGTAACATAGTTGAGAACCTTTGACGTTCACTTCATTCAAATCACTTTATTTTTTCCACCCGTCTAGCAAGTATCCTGACTGCACCCAGTCAAGCTACAGGGAAATAAGACTTCTTCTACGAACTACCTTTGCATGGAACCAGAACGTTTCTATTGCTTGACAGAACATCAGGATCTATTTTTGACTAAACCTTATACTTTGTGCTTCTAAGCTGGAGTATTTCATGGCACATATAGGGAAGGAAGCTCGATTTAATGAGGAAACAAGACCAGGAAACAAACATGTAAATGGCCAAAAAAACCTGATACTCATGTATGAGGAAAATGGGAAAGTACATGCAAAATTCAAACACCACAGCAGCTCAACAGTTCAACTGTTAAGATCCAGCATCTCGTGTGGCAACACTGAGCCACCCATGATAATGCCTGTTATGATAATCAGGGATGGGATTAGGGACTGGGTGTTAGGTGATGAATAAGCAATTAATCCATCCTTATTACTTGGATATTGATTATGAGGACAGAATACAAATAAATGTTCCTCAGTGTAAGTTGTTCTGGGAGAGAAGTTTTTATTTAAGTCAGACTGTAATTTTTATTAAAGCTTTTACTTTTGAAACGTTCCTTAACCACCGCCATTGGAAAGAGATTGGTGCCTTATTTTTTCCAAATTAACAAGTGCTTTTAAGCACAAATCTAGAACATGACTAACACCTCTATTTCATGGCCGCACACCAGGAGAAATATATGCTAATATTTTAACACAGTCCCCCTCCAAATAAATGAATCCATGCATGGATGAGCGCAGACTGACACCCTGAATATCATCGCATTAGATAGCAGGGACTAAGTGACAACTCATGTGTAAGTATATGGACGTTGCCGGGTGTGTGCGTTAATAGAGACCAAAAGGCCAGTTTAGGTGCATCGTTCATCATTATTATAGCGACATCTCGTAAGGCTCCATCTTGGAGTGACAGCTCTCTTTAACGGGTTTCCAAAGAGCTATTCCTCCAAGGTGGTAATGTTCAGGCACCCAATAACAGGAGCTATTAAGGGGCCAGAAACACTCTTGTTACATCTATAAACACATTCATGTTCACAGACTGCCAGTGGAAAGGAAGATGCCAACTTGGGAAAACAATTTCTCTTTACAGAAATTATGTATCTGCAATATATTCCTCCTAATAGGAAAGGCACGAGGTGTGTTTATTAAACCTGACACACGAAACATTGGATTGATATATAAAGTGCATCTTTCAGTGAGTGTCTTATACCATCCCCTGCCTGACACATAGCATCGTGCAAGCACTTGGCAACAGTGGGAAAGAAAAACACCCTTTTAACAGGAAATAACCTCGTGCAGAACCATGTTTGGTTGGTTGGGGGCCAAAACAAATAAGTTGACAAAAAGACAGATTTACTTTACAGCGGTACAGCGACAGAGTACTCCAGGGAATTATCCTTCAATGTCTTTGGAAACTCTGGGCACGTATGCATTTCATATTCAACATCTGACACTTTAAATCTAAATGACACATTACCATCAGTGTACAAGTCATGGGAAGTGTTTGCCCTGTGAAAACAGTTGTATAATGGTTTCTGCTGCTATAGAGGGAGCTGTTCAAAGTCTATATTCTAGAGAGTTCTCTGTGCTTTGAGGCTAGACCTTTTTGGACAAAGAAAGTATTGCCCAGAAGGAAAATTGAGTTTTACAGTGCTGGTGGCTGATAAAGAAAACATGTTATCGAGATGCAATCGTTTGTGTAAAACTCAACTGCAAATAAATGTCAGGATTATGATTACCCTATTTTGTAATCTCCCTCCTGTGAATCATTCCCCAGGCAATATAACACAATGCACAACAACATATAATGATTTTCAGGACAGGGAAAAAAAAAAAAAAAAAAAAAAGAGGTAATGTTGGTAAAGGAAAACTGCAGTACTCTGCAAGAACAGAATTTCTTTGTAAAGCTTTTGGTCAGACTTGACAATAAGAGGTATGCCTTTACTTTCCCTGCTGAGGGGAGCCGAATAATTCAATTGATCCCCTTTTCATAATTAACTGCTGCTGAACAAAGGAGCACTTTAGCCAACAAATGGTAGTAATCCACAGGAGACAAGGAGTTAAATTATGGCTATAAGTGGGTCCAGAATGGGTCATTAACATTGTGGTGTGGTGTTATAAAGAGACTTAAGCCATATGAGGAAAATAAACTTCCAGTTTCCCCTATGTACAAGTCTAGCATGGCATATCCATATCTCGTATGGTGATTTCATACACATTTTACATAAAAAGAGATAGGCACCACTTTCATAAATAAACCACATGATGAAACATTTCTTATGAGATATAAACACATTTAAAAGCATAAATCATCGCTTTTCTTTCAGTGGGAATGCAGTGGAGTGGTTCCTGCTTCTGTTCAAACCCTCCAAATAAATCTATGGCAGCAGGTGAAAAAAGACAGGTGGTTTTCTAACTCTGTGTGATCTTGTCTAAGGGAAAGCAGACAACAGGGGCAAAGTAAGAAAAAGAAAAGCAAGGGTGAAGACTAGAGCGAGGTCCAAAGTCCACCCCAAAGCCTAGAAGGGCAGAAAGGAAAAACAGGATCACGCGAGGGTAACGACAGTGGTAGGAGGTGAGCTTTCACATTAGATCCTAGGAAGGAGAGGTGTCAACTCCTTAGATTCAACTAATGCAAAGTCTGTGGATGTGTTGCATCTCAAGAAGCAAATGTGGGCTCAAGCAGCGAATGAAAACCCCCTCACCACCACCACCGAGACTGCAGGCACGTAAGCGGTATGAAAATCGAGATAGGATGGGGAAACAAGCAGCACAGCAGTGGGATGGAGATCATTTACACCTCATCACCCTTTCATGCTTTCTCTCTCCGACACTTCTTGTTCTCATACACCCTCCCCTCCTCTCTACACAAATGGCGACAAGTCATTATGGCGGACCGCACTCGGGTAATTGGAGCAAAGAGTAGAGGAATCTCTACGAGGGGAGGGTGACGCTTGGACCAACATTTCTTTATGTGCCTTGAAAGCTATTAGCAAGCATAAGATTTTAACTGAATGCTGCACATGCTGCAATTAGAGCAAGCTTTTTGTTTAGAAATGCAGACAGTTAAATTATTATCTGTTCTGCCAGAATGTCATCCTCAGAGTTGGATTCTCGGTACTCAGAGCGCACAATTGTATGCAACATTATTGCATGACATTTCAGAAGAGTATTTACTGAACAAGACCTGCTTTCAGGTATTTTGATTGCTCTTGCTCAAGAGATATAGAATTTTATCCATAACAAATCATTATCTGATAATTATCCATCACCTTCCACCGTTTTGATCCACATTGTGTCCAACACAAAATGTTAGCCTAGAAAAGTAATTTTGGTGTATGTTGGCTCATTTTGGGGGAAAATGATTTGAAAGTAAGCATTACTGTTTACATAGACTACATATAAAACACCTGCCTGGAGTAAAGCAGAAAGTGACAGTCACAGTCTATAGCCAGCAGTGGATGTTTTAAAGATTTTAGTTATTATTTAGTTATTATGTCTGTGAGAACCTTCACAGACATATTTAGTTATTAAGCATTCCCAAAGGCTGTATTGCCTTCCAAAAAAATGTGGAAAGTCACCAATCATGGCTGGACCTGAAAAGGTTTTAACACCATCACAGCCATATCCGAGCTCATCAGTTGCTTGCTACCTTAGCTTTTGGGGACAGTGGTCAATATTTCAGTGCTTGTGGTGCAGCTAGCAGATGTCATTATTTACATCTGCAGATCAATTGCTAGAAAACCAAATTGTCCCCAGATGATAGCCAGTGGTTTCGAGATTGCATTTCGGGAAAAGCAATCTGACTTTTCTTCGCCACATTTACCGCTTTCCTTGCCTGGAACCAGTATCTTCGCAAACCTCATTCATCAACGGACCTGAGACTATGCCCAAAGTAGAAAAGGAAACTAAAAATAGAGTCTATGACCCAAAAGCCTGTCCCTAGATCAATTTTATAGTATATTACCAGTTTGCCCTGAATGAGTGGCTGAAAATGGATGGCTCATTCCTATATAGCACTTTTCCAATCTCCCAGAGTACTCGAAGAACTTTGCCACATTCACCCAATCACACAAGCACTTTATTCTAAGCTTTTTAGTGCTTCCTAACATTCATACTCTGATGGATGCATGGATGAACTTGGGGTAAGTATCTTGCCCAAGGATACCTGGCATGCAGACTGGGGGAGCCAGGGATCGAACCACCAACCTTCTGATCAGTAGATGACTGTACCTCCTGAGCTACAGCCACCCCCTGTATTACAGTAACTACACTTTCTTTATCGGTGGAAAGAAACTGTTTCTTATCCTGCTGAATAAAGGTCACAGCATGTTCCAAAAAAATTCCTTCTATGAATTTTAAACATGTTTCCAATTTTTAAAAACAAGATCACTAGTATTGGGTCATTGCTGACAGACTGATCGGTATCAGAGAAGATAAAGTTATAGAAATACTATAGTGACGATCCCACCGAGATTCTTTTCCTGTAAAATCTTCGGCTAGCTTTAAGGTATACTTGAGTACTTGTTATATATCAAATGTGTTCGCCAAACAGCCATGCTACTGTTCACATGACATAGAGAAAGCTTTAAAACCACAACCCTTCCACTTGCTGGAGTAGGCATCAACATTGGATTGTTGGTATCAGGACATATCAGGACATGCCAGTGTGATTCTACGCACTTAACTTGCTGAGTGTAATGTTGGTATTACTGATAGAAAGTATGGCTAAAAACACCAAAGCTGATCACAGAAGTTGGCAGAAATCTAGACAAAGCGAGAGCCCAGAGGATGTGCAGGAGTCTTGTTCCCTCTCAGGCTGCTTGAATTACAAAATGCTGAAAGGTTAGTATAGATTTTGTTTTTGTCTAATGCTGCAAAAGATACACGTTGCCTCCCCACCTCCCCCCGCTTTAACAAAGCAGAATTATTCTTTCAAATATAGTGATTTTTTTATATCACACAACATTGATTAACTAACAGAGAGTGACAGAGAAACACCACAGGCAATGACGAGGAGGAGGATGAAGTGATGGGGGGAAGGAGGATGAGAAGAGATGAGCCCCACAGCAAGTCACAACTCCAGGGCATCCTCTCTCTCGCTTTCTCCAACTCTCTGACACACACACACACACACCTACTGTAACAGTGGCTAACAAAGACTGTCATGCATAAAGCCTTCCTCACTGTTCTGACCTCCAGCTTCTGAGGACTGTCGATGCCGTCATGTCTAAATTGCCTGAGGAGTCTTTGCCTCGAGGAGAAAAAAAAAAGAAAAAAAAAAAGAGAGAAGGTATGAAGGGAGGTACTGCGCTCCAGATGGGTTTATAATACTTCTGCTCATAATGTTGTGATTTTAAGTCTGGTTCACGGTCCATTATGCTCCCGTCTACTCTATTTCTCCCCGTGTTATCTGTTACGCTCAGCTGTACAATGGCCTCTTATGCAACTCAACTTAAGTGAAAACTGATTTTGAAATCTAGACAGCACATGAAAACATCAGGCATCATCAGATTGAAACGAGCCCTAGGGTTAGTAGATGGAAACTGCACTGCTCACATTTAACTTTAATTAAACTATTAAGTTTTTATAAGCTTGTTTGCTGTCATAGGAAATGGTTTTGAAGTGGGGCCTACAGGGTAAACATGGACGACTCTGTCAAGAGCTTAGAGACTGTTGATCGATCTTGTCGTCAGATCAGGTCTTCAGGCCGAACAAAGTACATTTTACCCAAAAATGCTGTTATGCTGCTTCCTGAAATGGATCAAATTTGGTTCTACTGATTATTACTACAGGAGTGTTTCTTTACAGTGAAATTCATCATCCCCAAAAACACAGAGCTTGACGTGGCAGACCACACAGCCAAAATACCGCACCACAATTTCATATAAAGCCAGCGTAACATCCTACTCATCCTATTCACACTCATACTTAGTCAGACAAAATCCCTTACAGAGAACGCTTAAACAGTTTATGTCTTCTGTTTGTTTTTTTAGGCCTCTTAATAAAGTAGTGCATACAAAGAGATTAATATCATTGTTAAAAGATGCCCTGAATCTCTCGAACAATTTTTGACTTTGACGTTGCACGCGTCAAAATTCTGCCAAAAATTCTGGGTTGCTGAATTTTTTTCCCTCCCTCTCTCACATCTAATTAATGCAGATTTATTGCACATGCATGCATACAGACCCCCCTTTTACACACACACACACGCACACACACACACACACACACACACACACACTCTGGGGAAATAAAATGCTTACAAACACAATCTCTCACTCAGCTCCACCCCGTCCCATCCCAGCAGACATGCATGCAGTACATGCATATCACCCCAGCTTAATCTAATCCATTAGTCATATTAAGCAGATGTGGTAGCTTGTGGTAGGCCAGACATCTCTATCTACCAGCAGCAGATGCCGAGTTCCCCAACTGAAACTGAAATATAAGTATATATTATTACATTATTATATATTATTTGTCATTATGGCTGCACTTACTATAGATGGGAATATCAGCATAACATCTTATTAGGAATCCTCCCACGATGCAGCGTTATGTCGTTTTCTGTGCGTTTCTGTGAGTTTCAGCAGCCAGTCGAGTGGCTGCGGTGGGCATCGGGCCTGAGACAGCTGGTGTAATGACATTTTCCCAGCGAGCGACAGAACAGCATGTTTTTTTCTTCCACGGATGGCGAGCGCACAGATTTAGAAAGGCTTGAACAGGCATTCCCATTCAAATCAATATTCCTAACAGAGGTCATTTGGCCGGTACAATCGAAATGAGATGGAGGGAAAGAGGGCATTATCAGCGAGTTATAAAACTGAGTATAAGCAAAGTGTGTGAGAGCCGTGTTTAAAGCATTACTAAGGAAAAGTTGCATTTGGTTTCACTGAACCTGCCGGAGGTGGGTGTGGGGCGCCTGGGCTCAAACCTTGCGTCTTAATCTGTCTCGAGTGGCAAACAATCCTGTTTCCGGTTATGTTTGGAAGATTACGTTCTACAACACTAACTTCAGATGTACCGTACAGCAGAACCCATCAGGGAGAGTGATACAGACTGCTTTTAGCTGTGTGAAGGTGGCACAAGCGGGTCCTGTGGTCTTGTTTCTATGGATCAGTGCACTGAGATTTAGCAACCCACCGCTTTCACAAACACAAGCTCACATGTGTTGGTCTGCACCTGGACCACATTTTGGACTTGCACAACCGTTTAATTCAGCAGTCTGATGCAAACACTTGCAATATAATTGCACCGTCAAAATAACATTTATTTTTTAAAAGCACTGCCTGAGGAGCTAAACAGACACTAAATAACAAGGCAGTGGTCCTCTAACTTATTCTGTCTATACAGACTCTGGGTTACACTGGGACAAGTGTATCACATGAACATAATTCCCAGTCAGGGAGCTGAGTACAGATTAGATGGATATGTAATATCTTGCGTTTGAGTCCTGGCTATGACCTTTCCATTCATTCAGTCTGTGGCTGCCACATTAATTAAACTGATAGTGATATAAAGAGAGATGGAACACATCAGCCATCGCAGGTCTACAGTTACACCATGAAGAAAAAATCCAAACTATTAGTAATTAATCTGAAGACTAAAAAGAAAAAAAGAAGTAAACAGTAACTAGTTTGTTCTGACTGACAGGCAGCTGTTAACAGTGTGTGCTTACGAAAAGCTAGGTTTAAAATCAGTACTTAACTCATAAAATCGAGTGGTAATTAAAACAGATTAAATTTTCTCTTGATACAAGGGTCAATAATCATTTTAGAAAATGAACATTATTTGAATTGGCAAGCTTTTAGTGGCTAACTTTTTTATGGCTTTTCCTATTTTTCCCGGCTTTGGTAAATATCAATCAGAATCAATGCGAAAAATGGTTTTAGATTCAAAAGAGACATGAAGATATGTTTTGTTTTAATTCACACAAGTGTGAGAGAAAAAAACCCCCACAGCTTACATTTACCCAGATTGTGCAGTTTGAATAGTCCTAAGTATATTTCTTATGTTTGTCTCAGTGGCATGGAGATTATAATGTTCCAGCAACTATGTGTCATGTTAGAGATCGTTTATTCATGAACTAGCTGTAAGAAATCACAGGGACATGTTTTACCGAGTCATGTGCCATTAGTAGAAGCCCGACGCCTGTCGATCTGTTCCACTCGTTGCTCATCTACGACTTTTACATACAGGGTTATCTGTCATGTTCTGTTTTTGCTGCAATTTTGCCTTCTGTTGTAATTTTGTACGAGCAACTTCTTTGTGTTTTGCAGTCACCTTGTGTACTTGTGTTGGTATGACTTCCTGTCTTTGTGTTTGTGCCTGGTTATTCATTTAGTTTCCAGTATTTGTTTACAAGGGACTTGTACTATGAAGCAGGATACTGGCTTAATCAGGTAACTTTAGGGCTAATCCATGGTTTTCTGTACTGCTTACTTAAAAATCACTGACTGAAGGTGTGTCAGTAACATTAAACTTACAAATGTATCCATTTGTAACTTTCAGAGCTCCAACGTGCGCTCATCACCACAGAAATAAACAGCAGCATCGAAAGCGCATTCAGTGATAAAATAATCAACTGGAATTAAAATTTCTATTTTACCGCTCCGATTTATTTATTTTTTTTATTTTCTTTATAGATTTTTAAATCACCATTTGATAAGGTCTCTGAAGTAGGTGGCACTCATAGGGATCATTTTCTGGGGAAGAAACGTCACGACCCATGAAATGCTGTTTTTTGATTGGTCAAATGCTGCCAACACCATCCCTTCCATGTGAACACGCAGGGGAAACCATGTTAACTTAGCGCGTTGATAAACATTTGTCTGGATAAGCGATTCCAGGTAACTGAAAGATTTCTGGATTCACTGTATTATGAAGCAGGATTTTGACTCATCCGGGTAACTGAACTTGCGTGGTAAAACAGGGCCAGGTGTTCCCTTGTTTAGCTCTTGGTCCATCTAATTGTCCAACACATGCAGTTAACGGTAGATGATACATTAAAAGTGGATTACAATTCGTTTTGAGGCAGCAGAAGATGTTGATCAGAGTACGGCTTTGACAGAGTTACATTTTTATACTGATATTAATATTCAAATATGCAACTGCATATTTCCTCAGCTTTGGAAAAAATTAGGTTTGTCATTGCAACAAACTTCTGTTTACCTTTAGCCATTCTGCATTATGAAATGAAGTCACGTTTGCTTTTTCTTCTCTCTCTGCAGCCATCTGAAGTATTAAAGCTTAAAGAGTCATAAAAGCCTTGACCCAAGAAGAAGAGGAAAAGTGGGAAACTGAAAAGCTTAAGAGAGGAACACTTCTCCTTTCTCTCTCTCTCTCTCTCGCCACGATGTTGAATTGTGGTTCAACAACAAGCTACACAAGGATGGCTGACATTTTCACTCGACACGGAGCTCCATCTCTCTCCGTCTCCATCAAACACACACTTTTATTTGCAATTCCTCCTCCAACCTGTCCTAGCAGTATTATCAGCAGCTTCTGAGCATACACAGAAGTGGTTTGCCTATAGGGGCCTCTGTGTATATCACCACCTGTGTGCAATACTGTACGCCTGTCTGCCGTCTTTCTCCCCGTTTCTTATGCTGACATTTTAGCAGCTGGCCTCAGTTTTCCCCATTCACAAAGGAGAAATTCTCACTTCATTATTATTCACATTTTCCCCAATAATCTTGCAGTAACACAGGAAATGCAGGAAAGCTAAAACAAACATGGGAGGTTTATAAAAACTGGCCATTTGGTTTCACTGGAGCACAACAGCTTTTTAATATGAAAAGGGGAGCAAGGGCAAAGGAAAAACATCCAGAGAGCGACTTTTGACAGCTTCCTATATAATGAAAAATATCTGATTAGCGCATACGTCTATTCATTAAAATGTTGCAATAAGGCACAGCGAAATTGAACAATATTTATGTTTCGGTGGTGCCGTTCTTTGGAATGAGAGAAGTGTTATGCATGGATGTGGAGTTATTAAGTTACTAAATTTGAATGTGGGGTGGATCCCCAGGCCCTGAATCCTCCATCCATTCATCAAGGATAAGAATAATTGGATTTTCAAGAGGCTGGGGACAAATATGAGCCAAACACAGAGGGCTTGGGTGTTTATCCATGCAGGAGAAGTATAGGAGCTCACACTATGACCTTGACTGATCACCTCCACTGAACAGCAGAGGAGGAAAACAAGCTGGTTCTGCAGGAGTCAGCACTAGAGACCATGCAGGTGTAAGATTTGAAAGAAGATTCATGGGATTCAATTTTAGTCGCACAAATCTAAGCAAAATGTTATTGACAAAACTTACAAAAAAGATATTAAAACATGTTTATATATTATATTTTAGCAATTCAGTGCAGCCTGTTCTCAAGTGACCCCATCCTTTTGTGGAGGACGGCAGTTTCACAGGAATCAGCATTAAAAGGAGTCCTGGTGTATAAATTATATAGCAAAGAGTAGGAGAAAAAAAGCGTTGGCCACAGTCAAGCCTGTGTTCAGCAGTTCATTGCATAATTGCTATTAGATGGAAGATTCACCAATAATATTTCTATAAAAATAATAATACAAAGGCATGCAGATAATGCAAGATGAAAGATATGTATGCTCAAAGGATGAACTTGGAAAAAAAAAAAAAAAATCATCTGACATCTATTTGTACAGCAGAAGGTTGTAGAGGCCATTATACACTGAGCGCGCTGCAATAAAACATGAAATTCTGATGTTTTTGGATGGAAACGCATCGTGTAACGTATACAGACACGCTGAAAGCGTTGCCATTTTGCAAAGAGGTTGTCTTTTAAAAACATGCACTGCCACAAAAAAATGTAGTCGACATCAGGCAATCATGAGCTGATGTTTCTAAACAAGAAAAGGAAGAAACAAAAGATTCTGGGTTTATCAAAAAGTTTCACGAGACGGCAGCAGCAGCAGGGAGACTTTCTTGATCTGATCCAGGAGTTGAAGCTGTATCGTGGCCGCTTTCGTACATATGTCAGGATTGTCAGCAGGGCAAGTTGAGCTCCTGCCGGTAGAGTTGGGACCACATCTGAGGAGGCAGGGAAATCCTTTCAGAGACATGACTGACCCAGAACAGCATTTAGCTGTGTGTCTGAGGTATATACAGTTTCATTTTTACTACTTGTGTATTCAGTACTGGCGCGCGTATTGCGCTATTTGTGCCCCTGTGAACAAATGCTGTGGTCTGATTGGTCAGATCTGTTTATTTAGATCAAATTAATCGACTGTGTTAGGAATAGGCAAGTCCAAAAAATAGTTTTAAACCACGAAATAGTCACAGCGTTAAATCTGTAAAGGACTTAAGACTGCTGATGTTCTATTTCTCCTTTCCATTATTGTTGAAATAATACACACAAAGAAATATATGCACAGTTCAGTTTTAAAATCCATCATCACACCACAGTTTCCTGGGATAGCACGCTGAGGAGCTCACTCTCTGAGGCATGTCTAACCTTTCTGCTGAGCCCTGTAGGGGCACCTATAAAAGGAAGCATCATAAATTATCAACTACTGCAATTAAGCAGTTAAAGAAGGGTGGAAAAACAGTGCTGATTTTTCTGACCTTCAGGTTACAGGACAAAAACTTGCTGAGCGGTAAAGTCAGACGGTATAATTGGAGGGGAGAGTGGATTAACTTGTTGCGGGGCATAATCAAAAGTTACAGAGCAAGAAATGGATGTGATACCAGGAGCAGAGGAAGTGCAAAGGAACATAAAGGACATAAAGCACTGAGATTCAACCTCACTTTTAATACTCACGTTGAAAGCACTACACTAAACTTGAAAGATTTGTCAGAAAGGAGCCGGTCCTCCGCCCCACACAGCTTCTTATAACCGTCATTATCTTCAAAGGGTTTTGCTAGTTCCCATCTAATCTCTTCTAAAATCATTCACAGATCATCACTGACTGACATCCGAGGATCAGCGAGTGACAGAGATGGAGAAGGAGACCCCACGTAGACCATCTGACACCCCACGATTAGTGCGCGCGAGTGTCCTAATCTCTGCAGAATGATACCCCGTGATTAAACACAGTGGGGATCAATGAAAAGCCAGAACGCGTGTGTATGTGCCGCGGATGGGGTGGTGAGGTGAAGATTAACAATCATCATTAACACAACACATGTCCATTAATCTTCATCGTAAAGCCTGCTATTATTACTACACTGAAAAGTTCAGCTGTTTGTCAGTGACTGAGCTGCACAGTGCTGTACTCCTATTGCACAGTGCAGGAAACACGTTGTGCATATAAATTTTAATGGACAGATTGATGCGCGTTTGATACGAGTCCAGGGCAAAATGACTCACGCAGCCTTTTGTGCCTCATTCAATTCACTACTATTTAAGTGGTTCCATAAGCTGCGTGCTGAGACCTTGCACAAAGCACCGCTGAGTCAATCTGTAACTCTGTCACAATATACAATATGTGTGAACACAAAAAATACCCAACACCAGTCTATCACTGAAACATATGGTTAGTTTAATACATTTGCTCATTAATTGTATAAGCCATTTGGATAAATATTACTTGGTTCAAGATTTTCGGATGTCAGGATATGCCCCTTTATTTGTCAGCTACTCCATCATGTTCAAGAAACAGAAAATGATAAAGTGTAGGTTTAAAATTAAATCTTTTTTGAGCTAGGGTGGGCTAAGGAAGCATATCAACAACTCTTTAAGCATCTGGGAAAAACAAAAACAAAAAACCGACCAAAAGAAAGTCATATATTGATTTTTGAATTTGAAAACAAACTTCACCAGCAAAAGCTTGACAAGTAAAAACACCATGCACATGACATTCAAATATTCAACCAAAGAACAACCACAGCTGGGGTTGGAAATTCAGATTCCTTTCAAATGACCCTCATTTGCAAAAGGTTCAGATTTGTTCTCCCTTCACGCTGCCATAACCTCTATACACTTACTATCGACTATGCTCCATTACCTTGTCCAGTCTATAGATATTTTCTTTTGTATCCGTCCTCAAGTAACACCAAGGCATTTATGTTACCCAGAGCTACACATGACGAGTACTTCCTGCTGATTCACGTAAAAACAAGAGGCACTTCAAGTGCTTCGTCATTACGTAAATTATTCATAACAAATAATTCGATGATCTAGTCACACTAATTTTTTTAATGAATAATTGGCAACATTATCAAAAAGTCAAATAGATTTTTGTTCCTATTGAGAGAAGAGAGCGGCAAACTTGTTTTTCTTAAATAAAATAATCAGTTTAAAAGCACTGAAGGTTTTCAGTGTCAGCTAAGCAGTTGCTTAGATGCAGGTAGGTGGGTGTGGGTGGGGGCTGGTTATCGGCTTCATTTGTCCATTTTTAGATTTTCTTTCAGATGCTCCTCAAGCCCCTACTGAGTACGGTTGGCTTTAATCTTCTGAACTAGTTACATTTCCAACATCATTATCAAAAGGCATCTTTGCTCTCCTTAATTACAAATCTCAGGAAACTCTTAAGAAAAGTGTTAAGAAAGCCAGGCTTTTTTAACACTTGAATATATTCAATAGCGATCAGCTTTGAAATGCACTCCTAATTGCAACTGAAGGCAACATTTCATACCAACCACACAAATCTGTGAACCTGGATACAGATTAGTGCAAAGAGCTTAAAGTTTCCACAAACTAACAAAATGCAGGAATGAATCATACAACTCTTTTCTTTTTTCTTTTTTCTTCTAAGTGCTACCTCAAAGCATGTCTTAGCTAACACTCAGAGTCCCACACAAACAGTTATCATATTTAAACACTGGTTAAACCATCTCAAGGATACCTTAGGCACCTGCTGGGTACGCCTCGACATTTTCACTGTTGAATTTCTGCCCATCAGATTTCATCACACTGGGAGAAACAGTTTTTTCCCCTGAGTCATCTTAAGTAAAGTCTTGTTAGCAATATGAGTGAAGCTACCCGACACACCTTTTCCTCCCCGAGGTGCAAGTGCTTTATTGAGTTGGATGGCAAACAATGAGCCGAATTCCAATCGGCTCTAGCTGGTTTTGAATTAGCATGGAAAGAAGGGCAGCCTTGATTAGGGGCCTTGTGGTTTGTCTGGGCTGATAAGGGTCCGACCGGGAAGGAGACGAGCGACACATCGATCCTACACAATGAGCACTGTGTGACACGCTGGAGCCCCAACGTAGATTAAGACTTAATGAAAACCAAATCAGATGAGGAAGAGGAAGAAAGGGAGAAACGGAGGGGAGATAACGCGGGGAGGACGAGCAGGGCAGTCACACAGGGAGTCCTGCCTCAATGTGGGACACAGTTAGGCAAACAGGAATACTCCATATTGTGCAGCCAACCCTCAAGAATCTATCTGTATTTGTTATTGTGAAAGAAATAAGATGCAAAAGTACCAAGGTGTTATAAAGCTGATATAGCCTTCTTGAACACAAGTCTTCCCAAAGTCAGCTGACAGCACAACCACCCACCAGGATTGTGATTCTTTGGGTCCTGTGGGTTTTGGGGTGGGGTCTTGAGGAGTTGGCTCCTTTTAGTGCATCCTGCAGAAAACTGATTGTGGTTGGGGGAATTTGGAGGCCAGGTCACTGCCCCAGGCGTTGTGTCATGGCTATAACCAGGCAACATCCGCATGAGTGCCAGGACACAGAATTTTTCAACAGTACATTGCAGTGTAACAAGAAAATAAAAGTAATTCACTTCCTGTATCCATGGTTTTAAAGTTGCAGTCGATTTGTTTTTTTTTTTAAATTGTGTTTTCACAGTGCCAACTACTCTTTGACTGCTATAAAAATCAAGTGTGAAGTACTGGAGTCAATATATCCCTCTTGTGAAGAGCATGACGGACACTGTCACCATTTAATGACCTGCAGGCCTGAACTCTGCCCACATGTAGCACCAGCACAGCTCGAATGAGTGTCTACCCGCTGCCAACTTGAGCCATAACAAGCTGCAAGGCGTAGGAGAGGAAGGCAGATGGGTGATGATAACTGGTGGGTGAGCATGAATTGCAAAAATGTGAAGGTGTCGGTGAAGAGGGTGACTCAGTGGTGAGCCTCACACCGTTAACAGACACAGAAAGGTGTGTGCGTGTCTTCATGTCAGAAACACTTATAAAACTCAAAGACAGAATTAAACACTTGTGACTGCCAGCACTTGAGTGCTGTTTTTACCTTCATTCATTAGCCGCTAGCAAAAGCACACAGACAGATCTCTTGTGGTTTCATATGGTTTTTATTGGACAACAGATACTCTACCCTCAATTTAGAGGAAATCAAAAAGACCAAGAATAGCAAGAGCACCAGTAATTCATTTAAAACCCTCTGAACCTTTTACTGATAATATCGTATGAACAGTGAAGTCGTGCAGTGAATTTTGTAGTGAAAGTCCAAGGGTGTAGGTCAATGTGGAAGGTTGGCCATACAAAGCCCATGACATCAATATATTTGGGCCTAATGTTTCCAAAAAGGCGTCCAAGTGCATGCATCTCGAAAAATTACATCATGATGGAAATTGTTTATTATAGCTCAGGACCAGTGACCTTATCATCATCCCCCACGATGCCATTTGAATACGTGCACATGCATGCTCATTAACTGTGCTTCATCATACTATCAATTCAGTGTGAAATAACAAGGTTGCTGTGCTTCAACGTCCTGCAAATACTAGGTTCTTAATGTGCATTTAGGCTTAAAACACTAAGTTGGTTAAAGAGTAGGTACAATTTGGTTGACCACAGCCTCAGAGTATCATGACATTTCATTACCCAATATTCCACAGGAGCACGTGCATGACGCTTCAGAGATAATAAGAGAAGCTGACTGGGATCTCTCCTCATTTAATGAGGTGACATACACACAGTGAAGGATGAGTGTTTTCTAATCAGCACTATAATTCAGATTTAGGTCTGTTTAGATGGAGGTCACTGGGTATTTAATAATAAGCTACATGGTCTGCTAGTTTTAGTGTGCGCGCGCGTGCGTGCGTGCGTGCGTGCGTGCGTGCGTGTATGAGGATGGTGCAGAAATGAGCACTGGGGTTGCTTGTAATTTTAATATCTTAAGAGATTACCATCTTTTGCAGTGTACTCACTCACCGCTTACACAGTTTGTTACATGTGAGGAGCCTAATTGGCAAACCTAAAGATGTATATGCATTTAAGACAAATCCTAGTGCGCAGTGAAAAATTGTCCACTGTGCAAGACAATTCCAGCCAAACCACAAGGCCAACGAGGAGCAGATACAATCTGCTTGCACAAAGGTGTGCACTGGCCTTTTGGTTTGTGCACAAAAAAAACGAGAAGCTGCTTAGATATGCAGACTGAAATACACCTCTATATATTGTATATGATGACAGCCATTATGCTACTTTTTCCTACATTCAGACAAAGCTGGAGGCTCCGCCACACGCTATGACCTTGCATTGCTTCACTGCATACACACTCCCACTCGCACAGGGGATAGTCAGCCATTTCCCTTACCTCAGCATGACACCATGTGTACGTCCATGTTGCTCTGTGTGTTTAAATGGCACTTCTTCTCCATGTGACAGATGGCCCCCCCCCCCACTCACAGTAGCAGTAAGTCACTTTTGGATGCAGTAACCTTCACACCTCCCAAGAATTTTTGGACTGGGGTGGGGGGGGGGGGGCTATATGTGTGTGTTTGTGTGTACAACTTCTGTTGAACTGGACAGACTTAAGATCTGTGCATTGGCGGGATCTGTCAGTGTGTTAGAGGACCAAAGTGAGCCAAATGAGGCTAAGGCGAGCCGAGGCTTTGGACCAAAAGCCTGTGCAAGAATTAGGTTTTAATATTGTGTAAAATACTTTGGTAAATGAGGCTTCTAACAATGCAACTGTCAGACGTATAAATTGCAGAATTAGCAATTCATGTAAATTATAAATTGAATTGTAAATCACGAAGGAGGGAAACAGATGGCAGCCAGAAGGTAAGGACAGGGCAAACGGACACCCTCGTCTGTGACGTTTCTGCATTTCTGCTAGAAGGCAGTTTGCCTTTGTCCAACTGTCGGAAAGTCAGTGAAGAAATGTTGCTCTGTGGCTGCTCAAACCAAGTCTGATGTATAAAAAAAATGCTGCCTGCAACTGTGAGGTAGCCATATAGTGTTATCACAATTACTGTGACAGTTGAGCCCAAAAACAACTTTTTTTTTTTAATCCATCGGAAGAGTTCAGCTGTGAGTTAAGTTTTAGAAACTGTCTGTAAATCTATCACCTTATGCACTCAAAGCCCACAAAGAAAAAAAACACAAATACATCTGAAAAACTACATCGACCAGCTGAAAGGAGAATACAGCTAGCTAGCATTGCAGCTTGGCTAAAGGATGCAGCAATAATGTTTACTTCCTGTCAAACTGTCAATACCATCAGGCTCTGGAGGCGTTCTTCTACACAAGGGATACAGACCACAGATTTAGTTCCACAGAAATAAAATATTAAACATTTACCACATTAATCTGGTCACAATGACAATTTCAAGGCCAGTAAGCAGGTCGGAATTTCGGTAAAAAATAAAAATAAAAATAAAATTGCTGATGACTATTTTTTCCACCTGCTGCAAACCACCCAGCAGGCCAAATCAAAGTGTCCTTCTTGGAGTTAAAAAAAAACAAAAAACAAAGAAACAACCCCCCCCCCAAAAAAAAAAAAAACAAAAAAAAAACCAAACACCTTGGAAAATCTCACTCTGTCCCCAGAACCCTTTATGACATCACAAAGAAGATCTGAATAAACAACAGGTACCATAGCAGGTAGTGGAGCGCTGGTACCTGGAGCATGTGTGCCTGCAGCCTACTCTCAGAAGCAACAAGGGAGGAAGCAAAGCAGCTAGAGGATGTTTGTAATTATAATTAGCATATTACATAACGGCAGCATGTTTGTTAAATACCCTTTCTCCTGGGTGATGCAGTTCTGTCTCCATCACTTTACAACAAACTTCAGCTATATTTCACTCACTTTGGAATTAGTCCAACTTACAGTACACAAACAAAGGAATGGAAGTATCTCAGACTCTCCATCCTGATATATTCTTTATATGCACAAAGGGCTCTCATGAGCACTCAGGTGTAATTCATAAAATGCCCTCACAATAAGCCTCGTATTTCCATTCTTCTCTGCTTCTCACTCTTTTTTTTCCCCATTATCAGCAAAGATCCAACACCGTCTCCTTCGCCTTCCTCTTCCACCCATTCTCTTTCATCTGTCCTTTTCTGTCTCTCCCTCCATCTGATGTTACGCCACTTTGCCAGTGAGGAGGAGCAGAGGAGAAAAGAGGAATGAATCTGGGTCACAGGAGGCCATGCATCTCAAGTCTCCGCTCTGCCACAATAAAAAGGAAATTGATCTGTTCCTCGCCTGCTCTCCCACTCCCTTAGCCTTGAGCCTAGAGACACGCACAGACACGCACACACGCACGCACACAAAGGCAGACACACACAGCTGAGTCAGTCCATGGAAACAGCGTTCATCCGCTTCTTGGATCCATCCTTTTTCCAAAGCAGCAGGTGCGCTCACACACGTGTGTGTGTGTGTACACACACACACACACGATCTCTTCCCTCCAAGCCACCCTGTTCGCACAAGTTCATGTGTGTCAGTAATTCTATTTCACAATTCAAATGAAAGCAATTAACAGAAGAACTTTCCTGCACTTTACAGAAGTATCCATCAGTAAAATTCAAACTTGGGCCAAAGACGATCATTTTTCCCCCATTTATAGTTTTCATAATATAATTTGGTAAATAACGTTTCAGAAGACCGTGTACACACTCCCATCACTCATCCCCCAAAGCCTGTAGTTAATCTTAAAATCAGCCATTTGCATTTAAAATTTATGTTGCTGCACACCAGATCTGATAAGCCTTGCAGTTGAATCCCTGAAACTTTAAGTTAAGAGATCAACCCTCCTGAAAAAAAAGAAAAGAAAAAGAGGGATGGGGACAGACAGATCTTCCCTAGCCATAGAGCAAAAGAAAATACAATCATTTTCTCATTACCACGCTTCCTCGGTTAGTTGGGCTAATTTGGAGAAAACAGATTACCTTCTTCGACTCGAAGTCACCCCCACGAGTCCCGGACATCTTTATACTATTATTCCTGGTGTTCCCTGCCCTGCATGCATGTGCTCTGCTTATGGAGCTGAGAAAAAAATAATCAGTTAATTTATGGTTTTTGTCCACTGCAAAACACAATTTGCTCACTTCAAAATGCAACCATTGCTCATGGAGGAAGTTGGTTGCTGATCTCACTGTCAAGTCTGAGGGAAAGATGACGGTTTGTCAATATAAGTGTTTCAGCAGAGTTTTGTTTCTAGGAATGCTGAAGGCCAAATTGAACTCTCTCTCTCTGTGTGTGTGTGTGTGTGTGTGTGTGTGTGTGTGTGTGTGTGTGTGTGTGTGTGTGTGTGTGTGTGTGTGTGTGTGTGTGTGTGTGTGTGTGTGTGTGTGCGTGCGTGCACTGCTTATATATTAGATCTTTATTTTCTGACCTTGAAGCCTCATTGTGGAAAGCTTCCTAAATCAGCGTGCTGTGGGTTTTTGCGTTTGTGTTGGTCTTTCTGTGCAGTGTACTCGTGTGTATCTGCTGCCCCCATCGATGCTTGGCTTAATCAATTAGTAGAGAAGTCTGGGGTCTGTAGGGGGAAACGGGGAATGGTCAGGCTCCTCCATTTCCAGCTGGGGTCACTGGCTTTACAATCCTTCAAAGTTAATGACCATCTCTGGGAACACACTCTGTAATGTGCTCTCCATTATAGACACACAAACGCACACACAGGAGGTGCAAAACTCTTCATCACCAGGACATTTCGGAAGCATATGCAGGCGCACACAGAGAGAGAGACTCATTATCCGACACACCAATCCATAGTCTCTTCATCACGGTGACACTAACAGTAGGAAGCAGGCGCGCACACACAGAAATGCAAAGTTACAAAGGATCCTACGGTATGAAAAGGCTCATAGAGATATACACACTGTCACTGTGTGCACAGCATTTTTATTACTCCCTCTGCCACCAAGGTTATGAAAATAATGAAAACTTTACTGGAGGTGGGTCTCCAACCTAGAAGAGATTAACTTTTGCTGAAAAATGAAGCTGGTGGCAGTCAGGTGATTTCCAGATGACGCCACTCTCCTGTGTGAAAGATTCCTTCAATTTTCCCAAGATCCCAAACACCACTGGTTTGAAGTCTGCTCCAAACCATGACACAGCCTCCACCGTGCTTTACAGATGGCTGAAGACACTTAGTGCTGTACCTCTCTCCTCACCTCCTTTGTATACATCTTGACGTAGGAAGGAAGTGAAAATGTCAAATTTGGATTCATCACTCCATGAGACCTGCTGCCACTGATATTAGGCCCACTTATGTAATTTGGCATAATTCATCCTTTTCCCTTGAGTAAGCGGCATTTTTTTTTTTTTTTTACACTTAAATGATTCATAAGTCTTAAGTGGCTTACCAAAAAACATTAATTCCCATGAAAATGGGTGAAAAATGTCCATTGTATGTAAATTCAGAGCTACATAACATGGGACAGAGTGCTTGCTGCATGCAAATGTCACACACTGCTTGCTGCAAAAACTGTAGTGATAGAAGTTTTCACAGACGACCGATGGTTGTCCAAAGGAGAACGGCCTCCTTCGTTCATTTGGTTCAAAATAGTCAAATATCAGAAGCATGAAGCTCTCAAAATGCCATTTCACGCTTCTTTAAAATTCCCTTGCAGCTCCTCCTGCTGACTCCCTTGTGGTGAGCGTGAACATCTGTGCTGGAAAATTAAAACTTAAGAAGCAAGCTTGGCTGCAATTCATACATCTATTTTTTCTTTTTTCTTTCCTCCCACACTGCATAGAAAGATGGATCGTGAGAAACAGACACAAACACCTAGATTGTGATTACTGAGAAAGGCAAGGAGCCCCTTTTATCAGTTTAATCACTCAGTGTATTTATTTATATCATTGCACAAACATTTAAAGGATTTTAAGGAAAGTGGTTGAATATGTTGCAGAAAACAAGATAAACCACACATGCACATACATACAGACAACCGCGCACACACACACGCGCACATTTAGTCAAACCTATACAGACATCTGTTTGTCTCTTTCCTTGCCCCAAAAGAAACAACGCAATCACAGCACTTGCACACATGAACAGCTTTACCCCCCTCTGCACAGCTCTTCCTGTTGATTAAAAGGCTTGCATCAGGGACAGAGGGAGAAAACAGTGAAGGGTTTAAAACTGAGGAAAAGGAAAGAGAGTGAGGGAGAGACTTCTTGAGGAAAGTCTTGTATCTCTCTTTTTCCAAAAGCAGCTACATACAGGTGCATATAGTCTGTGCAAAGTCAATGCAAACATGAACAGGTTTAAATTAGCTCTCCTTTATGTTACTAGGGGTCGGAGGGAAAAAGTTGATACAGCAGAGTATCGCAATATTTTGCTTGTGATATTGTGCCTATGCACAAACACCAAATATGAATATTTTATTAAACAAATTTAAATACTCTGGAAATACTACAAACTCGTCTCATCCCCATCCTGAGATTATGTTAGCTGAGCAGACTTACATTAAATTGACTCATATGAAAAATAATGCAATAATTCAGAGCAAGCAAATAGCTTAGTTACATAAGTAAATCTATAACCTCCAAGTATGTTCAGTCTTCAGTCACTAGATTAAACATGACCAAGGCATGAGAATAAAGACATGTTATAACTGTGTTTTTAAAAACAGTGTCTCTGAGATATTTTTGGTTGGTTTGTTTTTAAATATAATCATATCTCTAGTGCTACTTTAAGCACCAAAACACACACAAACAAACATGCACACACACAGACAACTTGCTAGTAAACTATTATGCCTCGATCCTTTTATGGATTTAAGGGACCAATTAAATCAAACATGAGAGCAAGCACATGATTAAAGATTTATCTGCCCAAGGTCCCTGCAGCCCCTTCCCTTTTCACCCACACACTCTGACACGCACATACGTACACACACCTTCTAGCACTCTGACCATCTGGGGATGTGGGAAGGAAAGCATTGATCTCATTAAAAAACAGACTTTACAGATTGCTGCTCTCTCTCAGACACAGACACAGACACACACACACAAAAACATGCATACATTTGCCTTTTGGTGTAATTCACTAACTGAAGTATAAACATGCCATTCACTGAAATCAATTAGCCGCGAGTTGCTAACTTTAAACACATCTCCATAGACTCTAGAGACATGGTACTAATATGATAAATTAAGGTCAACCACACAGAGTTAAACTTTCATTATAAAACACACACCTTGCGCACACACACACAATGTGATTTGTGACCACTGCTTTCAGCATTGACATATTTTAGATCTCACCCATTATTTAAACCTCTAGCTGTAGATGTACCATAGTGACTACAACAGCCCACATCTGATTCAGTCAAATTACTGATAAATGCATGTTGCAATTTTGGTTACTGACCTGAGATCATTTTATTGTATGACACATCCAATTATGCCAAATATTTTGGGCAACTTTTAGTTTTTCCTCTGCTAAATGATGACAAATTGCTCACATATAAAAACACACATACACAACATAACTTAACAGAATACTTTGACAATGATTTTGATTATGAATCGATCATTTAAGTATATTTTCAACCAAAATATGAACGCCCTGGGCACCACTATAGCTCACTGGCTTTTCTGCTTACTGTTAGTATTTTATCTTTCAATTTAAAGATTGTATTTTGTTTTCAGAAAAGCAACATTAAGAAGGCATCTGAAATCATAACGTATTTGATGATAAATGCAGTGTACCACTTGAATTGAAACCATAAAAATGCTCTTTGTTTGATTGCACATATACACTAGTAAGACCATCAATGATCTACAAACATATTGATGTGTCCTACTATTATACTTCTTTTAAACACTTCTTCAATGTATAGGAAATAATGTGCGTGCAAGCTGTCAGTCTTCCCTCTGGACTCTTTATCAGGTGCAAGGTGTGAACGGTTCGATTAGAAATTGATCGAACCATCTCGAGCGTGTTGAGCTGAAAGCATGCCGTTGCTCTTTGAAGTTTAGAAAACAGACACGCCCACATGCACAAATACACTCGCGCAAGAAATGTACTTTGCAAACAAATCCTTGCTCGGACCACTCCTCGCAACGCTTTCTGAATGAATCTGTGATCTGAAATTTGTAAACAAATGTAGAACCGCGTCAATGCAAGAACAAAGAGCCAGCTGTCTAAGAAAGTGCAAAGGCACATCTTTTACCACTTTCAGCCTCATTACTTGTGAACATCCCACTTATGGATGTTTGTCTAATAACAATATTAGCTATGTGGAGAAATGGTGGCACTGTGCAATTCCAATAGCAAATAGCGCTTCGTGCCTGTTTGACTAACAAACACAACAAATGTGCCACATCAACAAATTATTAAGAAGTAAGAAAAGTTTGAATGCACTTAATTAGTGAATGAGGCCCAATGTCTCTTAAAAAGCCAAAAAACCGTGGCGTCTAATAAATGCACGTTGAAGTAAATGATGTCTGGGCAATTTTAATATCTCAATAAGACATTTCAATATCGCAGACTTTAAGCAGAGGACAGGAATGAATAGAATTAATCAGGGAAGCTGTGAAGCAGTCTTAATTATAGACGGCAACTTGAGACTGTCTCTTTATATCACTCCATGACTCGCACAACTGAAAGGGAAATGGCAATATATGGCTGATTATTCAGCGATTACCATGAGATTTGAACTCCCGCACACTTAAGTCCAAAGACAGGAGTGATGCTCGATAGAAAGTAAGTAGATGCTGAAAAAAAAAAAAAAAAATAAAATTGCTTTTGAACGACTTCAAAAGGGGCATTAATTTCATTTAACTTACCACAGCAGAATATGGATGCTGACGCAATAATTTGTTACTTCCATTTATCGCAGGATCTTCCAGGTGAGAGAAACAGATGTCCAAGAAGCCTCAGTAGTAACAAACAAGTGCCCAGCTTTGAATGCCCATCAACTATACAGCCTTTACCAACAAAATCTGGTTAACAGTCTAGGATTATGTTAATAATACTACATACTCTACACATATAACTGCTGGCTAACCAGCAGTGTCCATCATTCAATAGTGCAATGAAGGTTAAATTCAAACTACAAAGTACAGGTACACATCAAAAGGTGTTTCATCCAAAGAGTGTCAGGGTTTAATTAACCTCTATGATCACTTATGAACACATCAACACACAAGAAACGGGACCAAGTGGTCTTGTCTGGGCCTAAAGAGGTGGAATAAAACCATTACATGGAGGGAAAAAAAAAAAAACATCACTGTAACAACACTGCGGGCCAATTATGTTTAACTACTGCCTGTGGTCTGTCACAACTGGGTCACTCCATGCTGAGTGAGATAGATGCATGTGTGTGTGTTATAGAAGGTCTGCTTTGCACATGTGTTGTTATGTGATGACAATATTTCCAGAAGATATCTTTCCAATATACACATTTGTTCTGGAAATTTGGGTTTGCAACTCAGACTTTATAAATAAAAGGCTTTATTTTTTGCTTTGTTTGTTTTTTAATTAGATTTTACTCTGAGTTTTAATAATTTATTGTCTGGAACAGTTTCCAAAGCTGGGAAGGCAAATATAAAAACAAAAACAAAAACCCCAAAACATTAAAACTATAACAGTAAAAAGAAAGTAAGGTTTCCATGCTCAAAATGCTTTATTTTTTGGCTTTGGGAATCGGAGTGTCAGGTTTTTCTTTCTAAGTCTGCTGAAAAGTACTTTGAACACTTCGTACTTCCAGCCTCCAATCTTCCCCTGGCCTTTTACTTTAAGAAGGAACTGGGAATTTAGCTTGGAAGACTTCTTTTGGATGTTTACTTGTGGGGATTAAATGTTGGCTTCTTAAATATGGCTGTGGGATTTAGTGGTGGTTGCACCTGAGCGCAGCAGGCACTGCAAAGTGTAAATTCATGGGCAACAAGGCATGAAAACTTGCAGATGGGCCATGGCAGTTGGGGAGCCCCCCCTCCTCCTCCCCAAGCATTTCTTGCTAAACAGACTCGGCATTTATGGTGTGACGGCCAGGGCTTCACTATTAATCCTCTCCGAGAACAGCTAATCATACTACCGCATAATCTTTACGTTCCAACTAAAAAGTATTGTGTGTTCCCACAGTTCTATGATTTGAGAAAATACACTAAAAACAGATGTATGGATTCAGCATTAAGGGCCTAGAAGCTGTGGGGTGTTGGATAAGCCTCACAGAAAATGAGGGGGGGGGGAAAAGTTCTGAATACAGGCAGCAATAGGAAGACGAGATGGAAGTGTTGAAATTGTGATGCCACATATAACGTGACGAAGTGGAGGGCATACGCAATGACAGAACACAGCAGAGAAGAAGCTTGCAGATAAATGTGAGCTGCTCATCGGTAATGGCGTTTAAACTCCCCGAAGTAAATGTTTTCTGAAGTGATGCAACAACATAAAAAGAAATGTCTCACATCAAAAGAATTAAAACCCACGGGTCAGGTAAGATTCAATATTCCAAGCGAAAGCACAACATTAGCAAGCCGGGGCCACATAGATGGCATCAAGCAACATTTAAAAATCTAAAACCAAACAAAGGCAAAATCGCTCTTGTGCAAAGCAGGTTACTTTGTATTTTATACAAGTTCATGGTATTCAGTCTCTTCATGCAAAACTGTGCGTGTACATGAGTGTGTACACCAGAGAGACTACAGGTACAGATCAGATTTTTGCATACGCTACATGCAGGTCTGTCATGCTGCTATGGCTATTTTCATCTGTTAATTCGATGGGTATGTGTATGTGAGTAACTGGAATTTCAGTTTTCCTCCCACAAATCCCTGAAAAATGTTTTGGCTGATCATGTTTCTGCTTCGTTTAATTATGCTAAACCTCAGAGACCTGTCCAAATCAAACAAAAATTGTCAACCACAACCACAACAACAACAAGAGGAGCTGACAAGCAAAAAGGCTTCTGGACTCACTTTTAATGCCATCCTGGAAAATATACATAAACACATGCTTATGTAAATGCAGACACTGATTTCAAAAAGCTAAAGGGAACAAGAAGAGCTGTTTGGAAAAGCAGATATATAAAATAACACTGCAGATGCTGCAGGCACCATACGGTCCACTCTAAACCACACACGGTTCTCAATGCACACTGTTTTTAGTGATTTATATGGTTAGTATGGAGCCTAGAGAGCCTGACCAATATTAGCCATTTGCAGTCTTATCAGTTTTAGCATTTATAACAGTTGATAAAGTAAATAAGATACAGGAGAAACACCCTTCAACCATGTCAACACGGTTATGCTAACATAATAACATAACGTGATGGTAAACTTGACCATTCTCAACATTATATAGCTTGTCCACTGCAGGGCACTCTGCAACTTTCCTGTCGGCAACGCCAAGTTAGTCGAACAACTTGTTTTATTATGTTTTTCCTCTCTTTTTTTTTTTTTTAAATATATAAATAGATACACTTATGGCTTAAATTTCTAAATCTTAGGGTGTTTAGCGTGTTTTCAACATTTTCAAAAAACTTCACTTCTGACCTTGACTTTGAGGTCAAGATTACCAGATTTAAACTCATCTGAGATTTTTAGTAGATGCACCAATGATATCAATTTGAAAATCCACGTATTCAGAATGTTGGGTCTCCATGCCGTTAGGCAGGCAGACGACAATAACACATCCACTGTTACTCTATCCAATAGGAAGTGTATATTAGTCTTGCTTTTCCCAGGATCTCTGAACATGTGGAGGAATGTTACATATCAACACTTCACATCCAGTGAAAGACAAGACTGCTCAGTAGACCATTTCACACTTTATTCTCTTACACAATTACTTCTGGAAGGGAGATGAGTCCTGCATGACACGTTGCCGCAGTTGTCCAAATGGTGACGGGCACCCTATTCTAGTCTAAACAACAGCAATTCAGTAAGTTTCCACTAGAAGATGGTTCCCTGTTATCTACTGTTCTGCAGGCAAATGTGGGAGAGTGTCTACAACTGAAGGACACCTATTATAAGGCCTTTATTATTCAAGGGCTGTGTCCACTTAATACTACACTATATGATTATATGGCATTTTGATTAATATGAGGATTATTATAAAGGCACAGTATTAAAGCACTTCAGGTAATATTATTCTAACAGGAACCAGGATGTAAATGAAGTTCCACTGAACTATCCAAAAAGTTCTAATAAAGAAAAATGTTTTCCCCCTACATACATAAATGTACAAATTTACATTAGCATACATTCTGCAGTTTAAACACAGACAAACATCTAAAAGGAACCTTTGAGTACCCTGAACAACGTTCCTGGGACTAAATGCATTGGACAGTTTGGGTGAAAATGTGTGTGTGAGAGACAGAGGGCCTCTCAGGGCCCATTCAGAAGGCATCACCCTGCTTCCAAACATTCAGGAATTATTTTCAATGATGCACAATAGGACGTGGGGGTGGAGGGGACACGGCAAAAGAAGCAAGAGAAAGAACTGTCACTGCTTAAAACACTTCATTGATGGCGGGAAAGAAATCAAATAAAAAGGGAAACCTGATCCAAACTACAATCTGCTTTAAGATTTGGCTCCTCCATTGAAAACAGCATCTTTTAACAACAAGTCACAATCTTTGCAAAGCAGCGAACAATCCAAAAAGCCAAGGACAGTCCGCATGTCAATACATCCCATGAGTATCCTGATGTTGCTCTAGCAACTACAGCGCACTCGCTTTTTATGTTTTACTTCAAACACACTTCTAATAATCCCCACATTGTAACTCCAATAGGAAGTACTTTTTAATCTGATTTTGAGCGGAAGATCAGAAAAGTGCTTTAATTAAAAAAATAAATAAATCATTTTTTCTCCTTAATCAGTAGAGAAAAAACACAGTGCTTGCTGTTGATTCCCTCCCCATTTCCTCACCCTTTAATCTCCCCTCGCTCTCTTTATGTTGACACAGTGTGAGCGCTAGGCGATAATGAAGTATCCTGCAGGTAAAACATTAGTAATGTGTGTATCCCCAAAACATAGCCTCTGCGTGCATGTAAGATTATGCTTTGCAACAGAATTTCTCCTGATAACCAGCATTACTGTGCAGTGGGTATATCATCAAAGAGTGCCTTATCCCTCCACCACCTCACCCCCATCATTCTGCGACACATGACAAGCAAAATCCCCTCAAGGTAAAAAGACCCGTTTCACAGGCTTAAGAGCTGGCGAGGTGTGTGTGTGAAGAAGATACGTTGTGTGTATGAGTTTGTGTGTAATCTACATGAACAGCTTCATTCAAAACAGATGGAGGGAAGATGACAAACACAGAAAGAAGAGAAACCCCCAAAAAGCACAAGTAGAAAACCAAGCACCAACCAGCTGATTAATAGTTTTTTTCCCCCATTCATTGCGAATAATTCAAACAACTGATCAATTATCCACAATGTTCATGGCAATTATTTTGCCATCCACAAGACTTAGAACCTTGAAACAGGAGGAATTACATCCTGGATGAAACATACATATACAGTAGATTTGGTATTTCGATTCAACACAAGCTACTTCATGGATAAAAATTTAATTTGTGTCATGGAAACAGTAGCTAACATTTTTACACTTCTTTGTGCAGCTATTCAAGAATTTTAGCATCTGTATCAGTTGGTGTTTTCCTCTTGCTAATGATGCTGAGATGTAAAGTTGGTTTACCAGAGGCTTTGAGAGTTTTGCCTTTTTTTACCCCCGACATCTTCAAAGGCTTTACCCATCTGCTTTCTTACAGCAGGTGCTGGGCCAGAAACTCGAGTTTCTCAGATGACAAAAAAAAAAAAAAAAAAAAAAAAAAAAACCCCCACACACATCACAATGGAGCAAAATCCAAACACGAAATATCGTCTGTCTGTGCGTTTACCTCTTTGTCCGCTCAACTCTTCCTAGACGATTAAGAGTATGGTGACCAAACTTTGTGCACAGGTATAACATAGGCCCCTAAGAGTTTTTAATCTATATCAGATATTACAATGTCATTATTTTGCCTAGCAACCAAATTTTAGCATTTATGAATCAATTACATCTTGTAAAAGCATTCTATCATTTGAATTTCATGATAACATCTTGCTTATATCCACATAGATGGAGTTACACATGAAATATTAAATATGCATAAGCTAAAAAGGCTAATTTTTAGCATATAAACAACATTTACCATCCTTTTGCCAACAGCATGAATGGGCTAAACAACAGAGCATTGACAAGTACTCGTGAAGCATAAGTCAGAAATTAAAGTAGGAGCATTGTTAGAGTTCTTCCCCCCACTACTTAAATCCTGTGTAAAAACTTATGATGAAAACTTTTGACATGCTGCACTTAAGTGCCCTATCTTGGTGTCAGCTGAGCAGACTGGTATTAGCGGCCATGTTTTATTCATCAGCATTCTTAGTTGTCATTGCATATGCCTTATCCTGACTGCATATACAAGGCAAGAGAGCACACGGTGAAAAACAGGATTACAGGAAATGTAAATAATAAACTGGAAGCACATGAAGATATTCGCTTAATCTGAGTTGGGGATTAATGTCATGATACCCTGTCAGACATGGCTAGGTTGGGGGGTGGGGGCAATAATAACTACAACACAGTCAATGCATAGCTAAATATAAGCACGCACACACACAAGCGGTGGGGAATTAGGATTGTAGTGTTATCGGGGTTTGACTTTGAACAATATGTGACTTTGCAGCCGAGCGGGCAAACAAAAACAGGTAATCTTTCGGAAATGGCACAAGCTAATTCTGACAAAACAGACACAAGGGAGAGGGAGAGTGTAAACACAATGAAATAAGTGTAATGATACCACCAGAACTCACAAACTACTGCAAGAGAGTCACTTTGCAGAGGAGCAGGAACCAATTTTGGATTTCCAAAATATGTAAATACCTTATACTAAGCACAGGGATCAGCCATGTGTGACTGGTATCAGTTCCTAAAGCTAACGATGAAGGTGTAGTCTCACACTAATAATAACAACACTAACTAATAGGACTGTAAGTACTGCAGACAGACAGTAAAGTCTCAATTTATTACACACACACACACACACACACACACACACACACACACACACACACACACACACACACACACTTCTTTTAAGCGTGTTTGTAGGCTACATTTCACACTCCTTCATGTCAATACAAAGTCATTATTTCATACACTCGGAGGCCTAACGTGCAGGAAACGATGGAGGCAGCGAGGTGTAAAATATGTCCAAAAATGAGCGGACCAACAGATGGACACACAGGCAGAGCGAAAGAAAGAGAAGGCAGAGTTAGCGCCTCAGGCCAGCACTGACCCCAGCTAAAATTACCCTGCTGCTGTTTTGCACCACTGCACCCAACACCTATTCAACACACCAGGTACTGTTATCGTGTAGAACATGATACAGGCTCTGACAAAGGTGGCGCCCTGGCAAATTCTGGGGGTTGTCATCTGTCAGGTGAGCAAAGCTGCATGGGAGAAACTGTCCATCTGATTAAGTTTCATATTTATAATCTTAACAGAAATTTTTTTGTATTAGGATTAGCCAGGCAGAATTCTTAACCTTTAATGTGTTTAAAAAAAAAAGCAAGATAGGGACAGTTTTTCATATCAATAGTGGATAATGACACTGCTTTACTTTAGATCTGAATAAATTACCTTTTTCATTGATACAAATGCTGGCAATCAATACATTTCATACATTTCTTCTAAAAAACTGCTACACAGAACTGCCATCACTGTGAAATGCAGCTTCACAGATTCTCACTGTTTAGCTTCAAGACTGATAGAATTTGAAGACATTAATCTGCAGCTGACATCCAACAGTCTGTAGTGGCAGTTAAAAATTACAGTCATATACATGGTGTCTGAGTGCAGAATACAAAGGGAGTAATGTGCAACTTTATAATAAAATAAAAATACATGAGACTCAAATTGCAATAAAAGCAAAAAATAAACAGTTTCTAAAGGACAGCCTTATCTTTTTACTGACAAGCTTTTTCTTCAGTATGCAATACTTATCCGTTTCACAAACACAAAATTAGAGAGCTCCACAGGGCCTCAATAGTCACACCGCACAGCAGTGGGGTTCCTTTTCTAAAGATTAGTGCAACACTCCATAATCGTATGCACACACAGCTATAGGTCCTCGGTGCCAGCACAGGAAACTAAATGATGACGTGACGTGTCACTCACACCCCATGTGTGGTTGTGGGTGGTTGACCTGCTAAGAAGCTGGACTAGAAACATGTTCAGTGGTGGCGTTAACCCTGATATCAGATCTGTGGATTTCTGCTGTTTTAACCTAGACAAGTGCAGAGTCTGTGTGTGTGTGTGTGTCTGTGTGTGTGTCTGTGTGTGTGTGTGTGTGTGTGTGTGTGTGTGTGTGTGTAATGTATTAAGCTACTGGTCCCTGCAAACTCATATTCCCATTAAAAGTCTGACCCCAGCTGTGAGAGAAAGCCATGTGTGTGCGTTCATGTGTGTGTTTGGGTCAGCAGGTGACCAAATGTGTTTTGGTGAGCCTATCAGTACAATGCCTTTTATGCCTGAAGCGTTTCTCTGCAGTCTCTTATTACAGTGTCATGTGTGTCTGAGTGTGTGTGCCTGTTTGTGTGTGTGAGACAGAGAGAGGCTGATTCCACACACACCCACAGAAGCAGCGTGAAATGTGTTGTGATGTCTCCGCTATGGGAAGCTGTTTTGAGACCACAGAGGAGACGCTCCCCTTCTCTGACCTGCTCAAACTCATTGTCTTGCTGTGACACACACACACACACACACACACACACACACACACACACACACACACACACACACACACACACACACACACACACACACACACACACACACACACACACACACCTATTTTTTTTTACCTCCATCCTTATGTCTTCTGTCTTCCAGCCCCTGCTTGTAAATGTTCTGAAACATTAGGTCCTCTGAGTTCATTGGTGGTTTACGATTTTGAATAAGTGCCTATCCTCTGGCTGAACGTGTTCCAGCAGCGTGTGAATCATTAGTAAAGGCTGCAGAAAATGCTTTCAGATCAGCAGTGAGTACGCCCCTGCATATCGCTTGATGTTGAATAAGTCATACCCGTATCACTTCTCAAAACTTGCCGTTTTTTTAGTTGATCAGCAGACATTTCCTCCAATGAACAGTCACTGAAACTCTGAACTTACTAAGAACATGAAACCACATCCTTTAGTCAAATAAATATTTTTTGGGTTCACATGGGTTTAAGCAGGTTAGCCACAAGCTTTAAACTATGAATCCAAATGTATGAATGCAAAGTCCCAAAAGTGAAGTACAGAAGCAGCGTGAGTGTGATGATACAGGGATCCATTAGTGCAAGAAAACATTTATAAATGGCACAATGAATATCTGTGGATATACCAAAATAATGACTGAGGGGGTGACTTCCACTCTAGAAAAACCAGGCAAAGGAGGGTTTTTAAATGCTTGGACTGTTTCCCTATTGGACGCCTACTAGGGGTTTCTTTTCTGATGTGAGTGGCTTCTGTCATATTTTGGGCCTGCTTCCTGAACAAAATGACTTTGTGTGCATCAGAAGTTAGTGAGGTTGATCTCCTACACAGTTTACTGGGACTAAAACCCAAAACCTGTTCTAATGTCTGTCAAAGCACATCTTTTCTACTTTAGTTGAGCACTCAAAGCAATTTATACAACATTCCCCCAATAACAAAAGCACTTTTTTCTACCCCAGAGCTTCCTACCTAACATTCACACACATTTATGCTCTGATGGTATTGGAGAGGAACTTGGGGTTCAGTATCTTGCCCAAGGATAGTTTGGCACATAGGCTAATCAAATCAAATCACCAAACTTACAACCTTAGTAAATGACCTGCTCTACTTCCTGAGCTGCAGCCACCCCAGTTGAGCGACCTCTGTAGTACGAACCTGTTGCAGTGCTGCATCTCATAGTACCATCCACATACAAGTAACTCTCAGAAGTTCTAATCTTGATTTTGTGGCTGATTAGAAACGTACTAATATTAATATCGTCAATCCTTAAACCTGTGAACTTTTAATATTAGGCACAATTGCTTAACTTCAAAGTAACTGTGCCACGTGATTAAGACAGTTTGGAAGAGAGGAATCTACAGTAATGCAAAAGAGGAAGAACAATTGAAATCTAACAGAGTCCTGATGTGGAATGACTGTACAGTAGCACTTGGGATTAGACGTGATTAAATCCACTTAAATCCGCTGTTAAAACGATAAGGGCTTTTTTCTGTATGTTCCACAGCTGAAATATAGGTCACACAGAGCCAAGCAGAGATGCAGAGTTGATGCACACACATGTGCAGCAGTGTTCTGTTCCCTACAAAGAAAGCGCGTGCACAAAATCCAACTACCACCACCACCTCCATCACCACTTTACCCGTCTCCCAGGGCAACAAGAGCAGAATCTACCAAGAGGCATGTTGAGAATGAAGGAGAGGAGAGGGGAGGAGAGGAGCAGGAGGAGGAAGGAAAAGAGAGAATGAAAGAACGGGGAGACGGACACAAAAGACAACCCAATCTACCAAGACTTATTCTAATAAGCTGCTAGGAGGAGGATACTATAGGGGTAATCCCTGCTGTGGGACACCGGTCTATGGGTGAGTGTGGATAATGTGGCTACCGTCTGATGGATACAGATAATGGAGTACATGCTCAGACAGTCATATCTGGCCTTGGCATGTGTAAAAGAATGGTGTCTGGTTTATTTGCATACAAACTACTGCCTAAACTCTATGTGACAAACGCATGTTCGCATGTAGGTTTTCATGCAGTGTCCTCCTTCAGTGTTGCACACATGAAATTTAAGTAATTCCTGCTTCCAATTTGTTCAGAAACCAAATTATGCAATCGACTTAGCCAATAACCCTCCAAGCTCGAGGAAACATTGATGTTTGGGATAAGTTCTCCATAATAAACTGTTTAAATCTCATGCAGGGAAACTGAGAATAACTAGGCCCATGTCCACACAATTTTACACAGTATCATTTTTTTGTATTCTTTGGCTAATTTGCCATAAAAGAAATCATGTTAAATTACCAAAGAGCACTAAAAGGGTTCTTTGTGAATAAAAGTGTGTTAAAAGATGCCTGTACCCTGTTTAGCCTATCCCACCATCACAAGGGACAGAAAAGTTTATTATTTGGCTTCGCTGGGTTTATTCTTCCCACAATTGTGCTGTAGACCTTCTCCATGCTGCCCCCCACTCTACAAAATTACTTGCTTCTATTTTCCTTATCATAGCTGCCCTACAGCATCCTGTTCCTCCCAATCATATCTGCCCCTCCTCCTCCCCTTCAACCACCACCTCCCTCTCTCCATAGGGCTCATGCTGGGTGGGGAGGCAGCAGTGGCAGTGCTGGCATCTGTTCGAAGGGCTGGTGCGTTGCCAGCCACCGAGCATCACTCCGGCAGCCAGAGTCACACTGTTGGATTTATCTCCAACCTGTCAGCTGATGCTTTTTGTGGGCGTTAAGCTGGGCGGGCATAACCTTTTTTCTTTTCTTTTTTTTTTGGGTGGGATGGGGCATTCACACTGCCAAAGTGGCCACAAGAGACTTGGGGGGGTGCGAGAAGTGAGTGGCTTTTTATTTAAAAAAAAAAAAAAAAAAAAAAAAAAAAATCACTTCCAGCACAAGCTGAGGGCTGAAGCTCTCAAAGAATAGAGCACAAAGCTGTTAGGAAGGGAGAGCGCAAGCAAGGGATGAAGAGTATATAAGGCACAGTGAGAGGGGCTTGAAAAAGTAGATAAAAGGTAGAGTCTGAGCAGGAGAACAGATCAAGAGAGTGACAGGGAGCCCAGGAGGAAATCAAACCCACATCTGAAGCTTACAGGAGCACATTTCTGGTGCAGACAGAGCAGCTCAGTTGAAAGGTCATTCTGTCACCTTGTGGCTTAAGTACCATTCTAATGCTTTTTAAAAAAAACAAACAAAAACAAAACCCAACCCATACTCAATTAAAAAGTAAACCCAACCTGTTAGACTGAAGCGGAGCTCATTAAAATCCAATTCAGCTACCGTCGAGTATTGCCCACTAAATGTCCAATAATCCCAATCAGTCTCCGCAGTCAGCGACACGCGCCTGTAAATGTCACGGCATTCCTGCATGAAACTCTCGAGACAATCAGCAGCAACCGGCGTGCCAGAGGACGGAGTCATGCGCTCGGTGTGCTGGTCCCTGCCATCAGTGAAGAATCAATTGTCCGCTAATGGAACCATTCGAGCAATTAGTACCATGACAAATTCATAAGCGATGATTAGTAAAGTTGGTTGTCAGTGCAATTTCCTGATAGGATCCAGTTCAGAAGCATAAGCTACCAGCCCCCATTCCCCTTCCCTAACATAACACTAATACAATAACCGAAGGCCAGAAAAGCAGAAAATTAGTGGTTAGCTCCATCAAAGAGCCCGAGTACTTCAGAAGAGCCGGCATTACTCAGCATTTAGATGTCATGTAACATAACCCTGAAATGCTATCGCTCCCTTTCACATAGGACTCCATCTGTGAAACCATGCTAGATGAATTATGAGACTGTAAAACGCTGAGAACTGATAACCAGACTGACATTATCTCCACACAGCCAGAGAAAAATTAAAAAAAGAAATCATCTTTTGAAAAAAGAAAATCTGCTCATGTCAGAGGTTTGCTTAGTAAAAAAAATTCCTGTGGCCATGTGACTTTGATCCAGGATCAACAGTTTCTGCGCTCTATTGTGTAGAACAACTGAATGGGAGATTCCAGAGGGGCCCCAAGCAAAATGATTAGGAGCCAACTCTTAGTATAACTTCATTCATTCCAAAGTTATATTTGGAATTTAATCGGTTATCTACAGCATCCACCATTATCCATTCATGTGCATGTCTTGTTCTGGAAAAAAACAAGACATGCACTCCAGACTGCAGTATTTAGACACTGAAGCCTGCCACTGAAAATCCAGAGTTCATCCAAAGGCGCCTGCTCCTATGGAAGCAGGAACGCAACTATATGTCACGGCAGGTTCAAACTCCAGGAAGCAGCGAGCAAAGGAATCATTGTGTTTAGTCAGCCAACACAAAAGACTCTGTACGGGCTACTTACGACAATTCTCCTCATCGCTGCTGTCGGGGCAGTCATCATCTCCATCACATCTCCACACGATCGGGATGCACGCTCCGCTCTTGCATTGAAACTGCCCGGTCTCACACTCTGACTGCGTGTGAGTTCCTGTGTTTTGAGGGAAATATTTTTTAAAAAAAGAAAGAAAGAAAGAAAGAAAGAAAGACAAACTGTCTGTCACTTTCATTTCTCATTTAGAGATCACATTATGAACTTCACAGGAGTGAATCAGAGAAACAAAAATGCAACAAATTACAAACAAGTTTGGGAGGTTAACTGACAAACTTTCATTTGTGACTAATGAAAGTGGGAAATTGGTAAAGTTGCCCCAACTAATAATGTTGCTGCTGTAATCAAGTAATAATTCAAGTGTTTTTCAAATGCCAACTATCCCTTTTTCCACCATGACTGTAATGGGCATGCTGTTGTTTATGTACCACTATGCCACCTTTGGTTAACTTAGGTTGCTGCCGAAGTTCCTGCTGACACTTAAACATTCAGACCAATTTCAGGCTATTTCATCTGTTCAAAATGTTAGCTCCAATTACAAAGAATGCATCCAATGCACACCACTACAATCTCCACTCAGCGACCACATCACCACTGACAGCCTTTTTCCATCTTCCAGCATCAGCTAGAGAGCATGTGCTGCCCTTTATTTCATTCATTGTCACCTCCTACCGCCGTTAATAGCAGTCCAAATGCGGACATAAGTATGTACGCACGATGCACACAGCACATTATCTCGGCACTTAAGAAGACGCCGATCGCACTGACAGACAACTCGTTTGTTTTGTTTTGTTTTTCAAACAGGCAACCCAGATCCCCTGAGAAAGCGTTGCCAGTGTCCGCGCTGCGATGGAAATTCACCCCTCTATACCTCGAAACAAGTCCCCTACCTTTAGCGCAATGGAGGTCCAGGAGTAACAGATGTAATAGCACGAGCTTTCCGACCTCTGTCCACATCGTTAGATCCTGGGGGGCTCCGCGGTTGTCCGCATGTAAGTAAAATTTCCTCCCCACCCACCCAAAAAAAAAAAAAAAAAAAAAAAAAAGACAGTGTGAAGAATCTCCAGCGAGTGACTCGCTCCGTGCTGCTCTGCCAGCCTGTCTGCTCGGAGTGTGTGAGTGTGCTCAGCCCGGCTTGCTGCTTTCTCTCCCTCTGCCTCGGCTGCAATTTGAATCAGTGACGCTTATGGGCGGGATAGTTTCAGCGTGTGATGGTGCCTGCGGTTAAAGTAGTAGGTAGGAAAAAAAAAACTACGTGGCTGGCTGCTAGCCAGAGGAGACACATCTGCAGAAAGAGCTGAGTCACAGTCACTTTTCTTTTATTTCCTATTGAGCATTTTAGTAGCAAACCGAAAGTAAACTGCTAAATAAATAGTTCTGACTTCCTCATCTTGAGTTTGCTTGAATGATATATATGCCGGTAAGCTAGTCAAAGGCTTAAAAATGTAGCCAAAATTAAGGAAATGTAACAAGCAAGAGGAAGTTGCCCACCTCCGTGAAACAACGGAAACCCCAGACAGGTTCTCTGAAACGTGGTTCACTTTTTCTGGAAGTGGGTGTGTACTGTAATGCAGACCGTCTTTTTTCACTAGTCCTAACCCGGTAGTTTTGTGGTCTTAACCTAGCGATTTTTTCATTGGTGTATCAGCAGGTGAAAATACAAAGGTGGCTGAATATAAGAGTTTAAGGGCTGCTGCGCAAAAACTGGAAACAAAGAACGTTCCCCAGTGACTATACAAATCCCTGTAAAATGATAATGTCCTTAAAGGTACAAAAAGGCATTTTATTTATGTTGTTCAACAGAAAAAAATGATGTTGTGCTCATAAATATTCACTGTTTAGTGTGTAATTATGTCTTCCAGTCACTTGATGTGTTCTCATAAACTTAGAATTTAATCCATTAAACAGAAGCGGGCGCCAGTTTGTGAAAGCCGCTCTGTTGTCACACCATCTTCAATACAGTGGCTGAGATGGACGTTGAAATTCTGCCTAATCACGTTTAATCAGTGGCGGCTGGCCCATAGGGGGCGCTCGGGCTCCGCCCCCCCCAAATGTGGAGGAGTAAAAATATATATTTTTAAAAAATTCATCAATGATAGTTTTACTATGTGTGTGCCCATATACAGCCAGGCGTATTTTAACATTTTCACCAGCTGACTCATTAAAGTTCAACCAACAAACGGTGTTTTTCTTCTTCTGGGGCGCTCGTCAAAGCGCCCTTGATATGCAGCGAAATAGCCTATCATTAAATGGTTGCCAGGGGAAAATAATAAATATTTGACCTATCAGCGTCGCTGAATTAAATGGTTTGGGGGCGCTTAAAATTGCGCCCCTGCAGAAAACGCGCGAAGATTTGCTGTTCTAGAATTTTACCTCAGTCAGTAGCCTAAGTGAGCTATAAGGTCAGAGAGAGACGATGGCAGCGGTATTGTTAACGGTTGAGGCACAGCCTCCCCCAAATTCGGTTAGATCGCTTCTAACCTACCCTTTTGCCAGAAGGACAATGGCAGAAAAACTGCAAGTTAAAGAGTTGGGACCTGACAAGCCCGAAATTCAACTAACCCAGGCAACGAAGGAGAAGTCAAAAGCATACAACAGGACTTTTTGTCGGAGTTGGTTCCAGCGCAAGTCGTGGCTGACAGGCTGTGCATATTGATTTATATGATGCAGCCGGCTTTATATTGTTGCTTGATTACACCACACAACATTGGATTGATGTAGCCTAAGTAATGAGTAAGTGGACACATTCATTTTTGCTTAAAGGCTACTGGATGCTAATTTCTTTCGCTTTCTACCTGTAACTTATGTAGCTAGAGGAAAGCTTTCTGTTGTGTGTTGCCATCTAGTGGGCATGAGGTATCACTGTATGAGTTAATCACCTAGCAACAAATTAAAATTGTGTTGTTTGATGTACTCATTAAATGGGTCATTTTAGTCGATATCATAAAAATTGCCCCCCCTGAGATTTTTTTCAGGAGCCGCCACTGCGTTTAATGTATGTGGCTAGAAAATACTCGTAACTTGTCCACATTTACTGATATCCTCTTTATTGCAGATTATAACATTATGCCAATTTACGCAGGGTTTGAGGTTCTAAAAAAAATACATCACACAGTCGAAATAGTTTGAATGAATGTTTATTCTCTAAGTGTTCAAGTCCAAAATGTTAGATCCATCTCAAAGAAAGTTTCACAGTTTAACCCCTGTGCCTACCAACAAAAAAGTTCAGATTATTCTTAACAACTCACTTCAGTATCGCTGTCATGGGACAGAAGTGAGCATCGATGACTCATCGACTCGTATTGGACATTCACAAAGTTTTACAGCCTCCTTCAGAGTAAACAGACATGGATACCCGCCATATTGACACTGCAGCCATCTTGGCTGCTTAAGTAAACAGCAAACTGACAGTCTACACTCGCTACAGATGAATGGCGGCCAGAGTTGTTTGCCCTACAGCGGCCACCGTATTCAGGGTTATGCACTTGAATTGAGAGGATAGGAAAACACAACTCAGTTAAGTTACTTTAACTGACTTAAGGATACGCAAGTGGATAGGTGATGGATGTATTTGTTATACCAAATTCGAATATTGTGTCCCAATCGAAATCATAGATTGTACATAGAACATGGGCACAGCCATCATGACTTCACTCTTTGCTTTTGGGCTCATTTTAAAGTTTCATACTAGCAATTTGGCTACTATCAGGTTTTTTTGTAGCTAGAAGTGGGGGTGGGTGACATAGTCTCAAAAGTATAACATTTTAAACAAAGGTATAAAATAATTTCTTAACACTGTTATTTAACAATCACTAAAGTATTTAACCTTATAGCTCGTTAGGAGCCTGCACAATATTGTCACGTAATAAAACTGAAAAATTTGCACTACCTGGGTATTTCTATCTTGAGTCAGGTCTTCTACCTGGTTGCTTAAAGCATGGCTTTTCTACCATGTAACCACATCAGTAATTTCTATCCACCATTAGCTCTTCATGTCATACGGTGGATGCAGGTTACTGATGAGTGCCCCAGCGACAGTCGGAGGAGTCATTTGTTTATGAGTCACGACTCACCAGCTGCGGACCATGTTTTACAAGCTGTAGAAGGTCACTGTTGTACCTCTGTCCTGGCCTCTTCTGTACATATTGACAATGATCTGAACCAAATTTTTTAAAATATGGATTCATCACTCAATTAGACCTGTTGCCACTGATTTTTTTTCACAGCCATCGTTTCACTAAAACTATTTTTGATGAGGCTTCAGTAAACCGTACATGGATTAACCGATCTAGTGCATCTCTAAGATCCCATGTCACATTATTTTTTTAGGCCGGACTCGTTGTCTTTTGTTCTTCACTAGTCCCATTTCGTCATTTTTCATAGGTGCCACCAACGAAAATGAGAAAAAAATTATGTGTTTTAGCAACAGGCGCTTGGTAACAAAGTGCTTAAACAAACAGTGTCTCAAAAAACATACATCTGAAAATGCTCAGGTACAAGGACTGTACCAGAAATGAGTGAAAAAGCAGATAATGTCCAAAGAAAAACGTTGAAAGACCTTCAGAAAGCTTAGAGAACTGTTGCAACCTCTTCAAAAATACAAAGGAGTGACTCAAAACATTTGCACAGTACTATATTTATTACTTTCTACTTCACTTGAAGGACACATAAGCAGTTGGCGGCCTTGTAGCGTAGCGGTGTAAAAGTCTGTATAGTCACAACTAAATGGAGGGCACATGGACGGTGGTTCAAAGACTTTAAACAGATGATAGCATTGGGTTGTATACTCACAGATACAGAAACCAGTGTAACGCTTGGCAAATACGTTTATTACCAGAGATGCCATAATATTCTTTTAAGACAACCTTGAATCACACAGTTGCTGATAGCTGCTCGTGGTCATTTTTGGCTCTCCAAATCCCCTTAAATGTTCACTTTGTGCAGAGCCTCACCTCTTTATATCATTTATAATTGAGGGGATCAGTTGTTATTCCTAGAATTTGGCTCAACCTGAATACACAGTGCAGAGCAACATGCTGACAACATAATAAGTACCTGACAGCTAAATGAGAAGGCATATTGGTAATGTAAATCACACTGTTGTCCCAAACAGTCATGAGGTTGTCTTGAAAAACTGACCTTTGGCTAAATAACTGGAAAAACAGAGACCTTTTTCAGGAATAAGGACTCCCGTGTGCTCAAATCATATTCTGCTCCTACAAGCCAGAAACTGGTCACAATGAAATGTTCACTGAGCAGCACTCACTATTTGTTTTGTTCTCCATCAAGTTTTTCTTTTCAGTGTACTACCACATGGCGGGACTCGAGTGAGCACCAGATGAAAATTCATGTGAAAGCAAGCATGTTCAGTGGAATCACCACGTATTCATAAAGTCTTCTCTCCAACACGGTGTGAAATAAAGCCGTGTTGTCTTTGCTCTGTAAATGTCCTTTTTAAAGTTTGTCAGCAGCATCCGAAATGGCCATTGTAATCCAGTGATAAATGTAAAAGATAACATTAGAAGTCCTCGTGTAATTTTCCCACATACATCTAATTTTCATGCATTGTGTTGCTATGGGAAACAATATAAGCTAGCTAATAAATGGGAACACCACTGGCAAATCATGTTTTATTCACTGGCAAATGCCGCAAGCTGGAGCTGTTTTTTAATGCTTTCCAGTGCGTTTAGCAAGGTTTATTTTGGTTCCTCATCTTCTAAAGTAAGCTTGTTAAACAGTTGAGTAACTGCCGTGCTTTCATTTAAAAAATTGTAAGCGATATGTGTCATATGTTTTGTTGAAATATGAGGCTGGTGGATTTTTAGCTGTCTGGAAGAATCATAGTGAATAGTTTAAGAATAAAACAAAGTTGGGGGTATGTAGAGTCATATCAGTAGAGATACTTAAAGCCAGAAAAGTGACCTTAAATCTTGAACTGAATGAAAAGTGTGTGCATTGAAAGGGAACAGCTGGGTCTGCACTGCTGTTCTATGCAGCAAGAGTTCAGTTTTGATTTTCTGCAGTTCAGCATGGCTCATGTGCATGAAATGACTTTAACACATGAATCAACACATGAATAATGAATAAAACTACTGTATAAATAGAAGGGGAGGAAAAAAATACAACTCGTGCCTCTTATACATTATTCAATAAAAAAAAAGAGTGTGAATGAAACATTAAAAAGCTAGCACAGGTGCAGAAAATGGTTAAAAGGGGGGGTGGATGTTTGGCATCACTTTCACATTAACTGCTAGCAGTGTTTGTTGTTCCTCGGGGGAAAGAGTACATCACAAAAGCAAATGCATATGTTATTACTACAGGAGACATACCAGAACAGCTAGAGAAACTCAAGAAAACTTAAACTCTTATAGTATACAAATTGGGTTTTTTTTTTTAAACTGTGCGTATCTGGTTTTAGATCCTCTGAGTTTATTGCACATGTTTGACTTTTCATGTACATGTGATGCCATTTTGAAGCTCAGAGGATAACACTGTGTCTGCTGCACCTGTGGCATAGCCCCACAGTACTGGTGAACGTGAATATCAGCGAATTAAAAGGTCACATGCATAAAACTTCCTGAATTATTGCAAGTGAGCAGCAATCTGCAGGAAGAAAAATCAGCTGCATTAGATGGAGAGGCTTTGAGATTGGCTAAAAGTACATAAAAAACTCTTTCTGCCAGTAGTATCTCATTGGAATCGGTTAAAATCGTATTTTTTGTGCATTGCCAACAGTGAGCTCAAGCTAATAATAATTCTTGGCATTTGACGATACAGTCTGCAGCCTAGTTGATTTTTTTTTTCTTTATATGAACAATTGATCAAATGAGTGCATTCGCTCCGCTGTGCTGTGAAAGTTCTCACCACTGTAACACCTGCAGATTATTATTACTCAGCTCTGTAGTTTCATTCAACTCTACAAAAGCTTTTCGCTGGTTTCATAGCTTTACTGTTTTGAGTTATTCTCTCCATTCTCATTAGTGCCATTTTTCAGATGTAGCTGCCAAAAGCCTTCTTCACAAAATCCCCCCAAAATCCCACGTTCAAAACCAACAACAGAGGATTTAGCATTCAAAGAGGCAGATAATATTTTCTCTCAAGTTAGTAGAGTCCACACAAAGTTAAAGGTGAGTATTGGCTATTTCGTCTGCAGGCCTTTAAAATGATCCCAGAGATTCCAGGTATGTCTGTGCAGTGGGAACTTGGACATCATTTTCAGAAAAATGAATTAAATTCTTTGAACTGTTCAACTGGGATAAACGCTGATTAATGAAAGAGGTTCTCAGAGATTGTGATGAGATTCCTTTGCGTCGAGTCACATTCACCCGCTGAAGTGGAGAAGGTCGTTGATTTCATCGGGCAGCAGCAGGTCTACCTGAATGAAGAGAGAGTGCGATACGGAGGGCATGCTAGCAGCCTGCCATTGAATGTCTGAGGTGAGACCATGCAGCAGGGCAGTTCCACTGCAGTATCATGCTGTCATGTTTCAACACTATATTTAACAATTTCTTCACCCCCCCTTGAGGTCGATGCTGAAATCGTGTTCATCTTTCATCCCTGCACACACAGCTGGAGCTAACGTGTGCATTCATCTTTGCCGGAGGGTGGTGAGTGAGTCCGACTCAGACCTTCAGACCTTTAAGAAGATTGCTTTCCTCCTCTGTCTCTGCCCATCTCTCTGCCTCTCTTTGCCTGCGCTCACTCTAACCATGCTCGCTTTCTCTTCCTCTGTTTTTCGTTCCCACTGTTCTTCTTTCATTTTCTGTCCTTTCTTTCTTCCCTTTTTCTCTTTTCTACACTGCGCCCACTGTCTGGCACGAGACAGATAGTGCTGTCGGAGGAAGCCAACAGATCCGGTGGTCAGCAAATCTTGTGTGTTTCCCGCGGAGCATCAATGTGTGTGCTTGCGTGTGTGTGTGTGTGGCACAGTACTGGATATGGGACAGGAGAGTCATCTGCTTTCCTGTCACAGCTTGTGACCCAAAAACCACAAGTGAGGTCTGGTCGATAGCTGGCCAGGTGCCTGCTGCAGGCGAAGAGGTGAGAGATGAGATTTTGACGTCATTTCATCATCAGACAATATAGCAGAAAAGGTTAGGAAGCTTGCTTTAATGTGCTCTGTTAGAGGATATGTATTATTGATTTTTGAATCCATATTTATGATGCTGTTTCTATGTATTTTCTTGGATTTAAAAAAATGAAATCAAGAACTAGCTTCTTTCAGTGATATCAAACTTAAAGCACTGTTTTTCCCCTTATCCTCTACAAATTTCTCACCGTCAATATTACTATTACTATTTAAATATCTATATTTCTAAACCATGGTATTTGAAAATGGAATGAAAACCACTGTTTAAAAGTAATGTGCATCACCAGAGACAGTTAAAAAAAAAAAAAAAAGAGACCATTTTAAAAAGGCATTCAGTATTTTTGTAAATTACTGCCACTGTGGAATTTGTGTTATTTGGCCATTTGGGTCCTTTATATGTAGGGATGGGTATCGTTTAGGTTTTATCCGATACCGGTGCCAAATCGGTACTTTTGAAACGGTGCCGGTGCTCAAACGGTGCTCAAACCGGTGCTTAAAGAATGGAGAACACAAAATTGGTCCAAAAACCTCTCATGTTCAGCTGGTTTTTTTGTAAAAAGATAACAATGTTAGCCTTTTCTGCAGCTGTGGGGCATATATGGTATCACTCTTGGCTGGAAGCAGTGCTTAAACAATGGAAAAAACACAAACTTTGTCCAAAAACCTCTCATGTTCAGCTGTTTCCCTCTTTTTCTTTGGTCATTTTAGCCTTTTTGGCCAGGGTGAAGGGAGCATCTGCCATCAAACAAGAAGACAGCTGCATGTAGCTATGATGATGTTTGCTAGTTCACCTTACCTGCATTAATTTAATAACGTGGTTAGCCTACTCAACGTAAATTGCACCCGAACAACATTAAGCTACTCACGCAGAGAATAACGGCTGCTGCTGCCGTCATCATCCGTCATCATTTCTACTACACTGGCAGGGCTAGGGGCCAGGACTCTCCTCTTCATGTTTTTGGGGGATGTTGCTAACTCAGGGTCAGATAACAGGCAACCCACCCGCAGTTGATGTGCTCGGTGTGAGGTCTCGCAGCAAGCTATCAAATACGGCGCATTTCTCGGCTTTTAAAAAAAAACGCTATGCGTCGCCAGGTGTTTCATCGGATTTGAGGTGTTACCTCCTTTGACAGTATCACAGTATCATCTTAAAGCACTTGTTGCAGGCTGCTGAGTTTGCATATTTTGCTGTGAAGTACAGCCAGACTTTTGACCGCTTCGCCTTGGGCATTTTAATCTGTAGCTCTGCTCTAAAAAAACGTACGTACCTGGACCCGCCTACTATCCTCGGAAACGTAAAATGATTGGCTAGAAGTGTATCACAGCTCAGGAAAAAAAAGCACCGAAATAAAGCACCGAAATGTGCGCTGCTTTTCGGTCTGGTTACTACCGTTTATGTCAGAACCGGTGCCATCATGGCACCGGACACCGGTACCCATCCCTATTTATATGTGAAGTTTGGATGTTCTCCCTGTGCCTCTGCGGGCTCTCTCCAGGACACTCCCACTTCCTCCCACAGTCCAAAGACGTGCTCGTTGGTGATTCTAAATTGGCCGTAGGTGTGAATGTGAGCACGAATGGTTGTGTATCTCTCTGTGCTGGCCCTGCGATAGAATGGCAACCAGTCAAAGATGCAGCCTTTCAGTTTGTAGCAGGTGGGATGGCCTTCAGCCCACTGATCAGAAACTGGGGGTAGTGCCTGCTCACACTGCTCACATCGGCACGTTGACTTTGTTTTCAAAACTGGAGCCTGCCATCAATCCTTTTTTAATAATTCATATAGGTGAGGAAAAAATAGATTGTCTTTAAAAATGGACATAACCGTCACAAGTCCTGTTATGAAGGCTCAACTGACACGTGGCTCTCGCTAATAAGCAACACACTGTCATGAGGCTAAAGTGACTTATCAGATGCATACAGTGCTTTATCCCATTCTACTGGGAGCGATAATTGTCAGAAATGAGCATGATGCTGTATTTAGTTTGACATTAATGTAGTGACAGGACATCTTATTATACAGACTGTGGACTGGAATAACCACCACCATGTTCACATCACTTGATCTAGAAAGCCTCTTGATTTGCAGGTCTTGAGTTGTGTTTTGGATTCACAACCCTTTCATCCCCTGACATCTGACCTTATTCTTTCTTCCACAAAAGTTGGTACTGAGCCACGGGGATAAGGGCATCCACTGAGCTAGGCTACACCTGGAGCTGCCAAAAACCAGCATTTCTATCTAATGCTGAAGAGTTAACAGCTATATGTAGACACAGGAAAGAGGAGAGAAGACACCAGTGTCACGGCTGTTTGATGGAGAATTGTCCTGCTTTTGTTGCTTGAGAGCTGATGTTGATTTATGAACGGATAGTGCAAATTTTGTAGAAAAATAAAATCATTTGGCAGGTAACTTCATCTGGGTCAAACCTATTGGTGGCACTTCTTTCCAAACAGCTTGTAGTGGTTAAAACACAAATGGGGTTGAATGAACCTCACTGCCAAAAAGCCTTCATGTTTCTGGCAGCATGACCTCTGTTTTTCAATAAAATTGCCAGGATGTTCTTTGTTTCAGAGCTTGGTATTTGCCAAGTACATAAAATTCTTACTCCAAGCTTGTTTTGGCTTTCAACTACAGCCACTGTTGATATGTTTAATATATCATTGCATCTCAGATATGTTTAATGCAAGATGTCAAGCTGTTTGGAAGACCTGCACTTTAATTTATCAGCAACACAAGTAGACAGAAATGAACATTTGTATTTGTGTGCTCTCCCGTCCTTCACCTGCATTTTGAAATCATTCACAGACCATCTCCCACTGCAGAATGTTTCTGGCTTTAGTGGGGCATAATCACACTGACACTGGAACTCATATCCTGCTACATACCCCCCCACCCCCCGCACATACATAATTCAAAGGCAGAATTTTTCTCATGCTCTAGTAATCTGGTTAAATAATTTGGGATTACATTGCCTCAGCTGCACACCAGTAAGGGGATCAGCGCTCTGCCCATGAAATGCCCTCTGTTGTATGGTACAAAGGGCATCTCAGTCGCCCATGTATTTGCAGTCTGGATAATCTCCCACTGGCTTTAGCACCGAATGCAGGCATGGTTTCATATCTGAGAAGCTTTGTTAACAGCTAATAGGCCTGTTTACTCCACCCCCCAGGCTGAGCTGTGACTTTGACGCAGACAATTTAATCAGGACCAATCAAGTCGTGGTACAAACATAGGTTGGTTATTAAAGGGAAAAGCATGGCGATTCTTTAACTTTTAATTTGTGGCTTGAAATGGCTTGAGTAATATTGGATGTAAATATGAAGCCTCTATGTTACTAGTTTAGTTCTCTCCCTCAACTGCCATCATTATTCCCGCAACATAACCTGCTCCAGCGGGTCCCAGCTTACACATTAGTGTAAAGAGTGAGAGGCACAGCTTATTCGGATTGGCCTCTTTGGTAGATGTAGGGAAGCAAAAAGCAGATTTGTCAATGATAGAGAGAAGGCAGATAGAAAAGAGAGTGGAAGAGAGGAAAGGGGGACAGAGGTGAAGGTGAAGGAGGGCAAAGCATCCGGAAAGAGCAGACCCAGTCTGCCCTCTTCCCTCTGATTCCTCACTTACTAGGTCCCATGAGAGAGCAGAGAGAGGGCTGAAGAGATGGTGCAGAGGGAGGTAAAAAGAGAGGTCAGATCATTAGGCAGACAGAGGTGAAAGGTCAGGTCTCTTTCTGGAGAGGAGAGGAGAGGAGAGGAGAGGAGAAAGCCAGATCCGTCAAAAATTCCCACAGCCTGAGCTGGCTTACCAAATATTGATTTGTACATCCATGTAGTGTCTAATAGGACTTAAACTCTTAATCTTAGAGATACAACAAGATGATTAGGATTTCTGAAGAGGAAATGCAGGATAGGAGTCAGATGACTTAAGATTTACTGAAGCAAAGAACCTGCAGACATTTCCCTTGACAGCCATAAACATTTACACTACGAGTGAATTGTCTGTACTGTTTGTTACTCAACAGAAGTGCTTAATGTGACTTTGACACTTGCTTATCACTTAGTTTCTTTCTTTCTTTCTTTGAAAAGGCTCCAATAATAGCTCCAATATTCCAACCAACTCATTTTTATAATAATCTTTTACTTAATAAACATAAAAAAAATATTAGAAAAAGGATTTAAGGATTTAGATGTTTCTTGAAAGAGAGTCATGCATATATATATCAATTCCAACATTGCCAGCACACATCAGAATTCATAATAAGTTACTGCACTCTGTTCTTTTGCTACAAGCATCTATTCCCATATGAACCCCCATTCCCTCACCATTGCCATTTAACTAACAATAGCACCTCATAAATAGCCATTTATTTTCTTGGAGTCTCTGTGTGAGACTGTGACTGTGCGGGATGTGTATAAATGGACGAGGTCTTATTTATGTCGCAGTGAACCTTGCTCCGTCAGCAGTGGCGGCGCTCTCTCTCACCTCTGCTATTATTTCCCCACATGGCTGATAATAACAATATCAGTACAGGATGAAAATCTGCTCATCTAAATGCAAATCACCAATGTCATTTCCAGTTATTTACTTAATGCATTGTGTCTAATTTTCATGTACGCAGATGAAAGTGTTTCCATCCAAATAAACATGGTGCTGTGGAATTTTAATACTGAAATTTCTCCCTACATCTTTGCTGCCTCAGTCTTTTATTTGGAAAAGAAGTTTACACTGAGATTTTTAATGCATCTTAACATTATGAAAAATCCTTAATGTCAACCTGGTATTCTCCCCCAAGATCCTTGAGGTCTGCAGACTAAATGCTTTTGGTTGTCCATAGGTCCAGATTGAAACACAGAGGAGACCAGGCATTTGCTGTGACTGCCCCCAAACTTTGGAAAACATTGCCTTTGCATGTCAGGTCCTCCCAAACACTGGATACTTTTAAAATTCGTCTAAAGACCCATTTTTATTCTCTGGCTTTTGATTAATCATGCATTTGTTACTATTATTCTTTTTATGATTTTATTCTCTTCTAAAACACTATTCTGTTTTTCTTTTATGTTTACTGCCTTGTCCATTTTATTGTACAGTACTTTGATCAACACCTGTTGTTTTTAAAAGTGCTATATGAATAAATTTGAACTTGAACTTGTTCTTCACTTACGTTTTTCACACACTATGTGTTTACACACCACTCTGCATTTAATCATTAGTTATTATTAATCCCTCTTCCACAGCATGTCTTTGTCTTCTTCCCTCACCCCCAGCCAGTTGCAGATGGCCGCCCATCCCTGAGCTTGGTTCTGCTGTAGGTTTTTTCCTATTAAAGGGGAATTTTTCCTTCCCACTGTAGCCAAAGTGCATTTTCATTTGGGGGGGAGACATACAGTTGGATGTCTCGAGACCAGTCTTTTATGTGGTCTTGGTCTTGTCTTGGTCTCGCTGTCTCGGTCTTGCTGTCTTAGATCGACATTGGTCGGGAGATTTGGAGTCAACAGTATCCATGACACACAACGTAATGTTCGATAATGTGTCATGCGCAAAAGCATCAGCTCTAAGAGCCCTACTTAGAGAGTACTTTGTAGTGAATCAGAAGAGTCGGCTCCTCACTTAATTTCCTTTAGCTGCTCAGCTCTCACACAGTGGCTCCAATCATAGCTGGACTGGCCATTGGGCATACCGGGCATTTGCCTGGTGGGCCGATGGTGATTTTTCGTTTTTATTGGCCGATGGGTTTTTTTTTTTTTTTTTTTATAATGGTATAGGCCGTTTTTACACATCGGCGTGTTAAAAATAACTCAGTTGTTTGGTGGTGGCTATGGCAGAGCTTCCACAGAGGCCAGCAGGTGGATGAGGGAAAGGGGAGGCAGGAAGAGGAGAGGCCCGAGACAGCCGCCGATCCGAGTGTCAGGTGAACTGAACTTCCGGTAAGAAGTTATGACCTGCAGTCTATCTATCCACCTAAACCAAGTTTAGGTGGAGTTTATTTTCATTGTGCTGACTTTTTACAGTCAGTTACAATAACTCATACTGCGTACTAGCTAGCATGACAGAGTTTCTGTACAGCTGGGTGGGTGCTATGATGTTACTGATAGTGAACTTTATTTTATTCATAAGGTTAGTTAGTAGAGTATACAAATATGAGACGAATCCGTATTCAAAGAAAATATTACGCATTTCGTATTGAGCTGAAAAGGAACACAATTTGTCCCGTACTTCAGCTAGAATGAAAAAAAAAAAACACAAGCTGGATTTATTCTGCGTCTTTACGCTGCACAGCTGCCTCTTCTTCTCTTCTTCTCGCTCCCTCCCTCTCCTGTTGCTACTTCAATCATGAAACTGATCAATGATCAGCTGATTGGCTTTTCTGACACAAGTCCCGTCTCTCTTGTTTGTTTATAACTTTGCGCCAGAAAGAGGAAACCAGCGGATGTCGCGCTAAACAACAGCAGCACGTTTAAGCTTGATAGGCTGTTGGTAGAATTTATTTAATATTACTTTCTAGTATCAGCTGATGTTTGCTGGAGCCACAGACGTAAAGCTGCTGGTTGTGATATCAGTTTGGATATGTGGTGAGAGGAAAACATGAATATGAAACCAGGAAATGTCCTTACTGAATCATCAGAGCTGAACAGGTGATGGAACTGAACTGAACGGTTTCTGAGAAACAAATAACACCAGGATCCTTTTCTAAGTAGCTGACAGCTGGTAACTGTGCAGGGGTGGGTCTAACAAAGTTTTGCCAGGGGGCCAGGTAGGGCATTAACAGGGAAAGTGGGGGCACAGACAAATACTTTTCTTTCTTATTCTCATTTAAAATGTCTAGCTTTTAATAAAGAATTGTCTGTATCTTACAACCAAAGTTTCTATCTGATGTAAAATGTATAGAAATCACACATATACCAACAAGACAGCATACACCACTGTCACAACAGCGTTTGTTTTCATTCAAAGGCTTCATGGCTTTTCCTAAAATACCTGGTGGGCCGGTCCCTAGTCAAAATGCCTGGGCCGGTTTTTTGTCCCAGTCCAGCCCTGGCTCCAATCCCTCCATATTGTGGCCAATCACATGCGAGGATATAGGATAATATCATTATGTGAAAAACAGAGAGGGTGAGAGACGCAACAGTCAAGTGGAGTGTGCGTCTGTCCTTTTAGTAAGTAAGTGAGACAGACAGTGGTGAGGAGGGCTGTGCAAGTGCATCGCAAAACACATAAAGATGCCTGACACCCATAAACAAAGCAGCATCTGGCTGCAGTTTAAAGACTTTTTTGTCTCGGTCTCGTCTCGACTTTGTCTTGTCTTGACTCGGTCTGTCTTGGGTCTTGGTCGTGTCTTGGTCTTGATACCCTCTGGTATTGTCTTGGTCTTGGTTTAGGTGGTCTTGACTACAAGTTTATCGTTACCTTACAATATAAGCACCTTGAGGCAACTGTTGTTGTGATTTGATGCTATATAAATAAAATTGAATTGAACTGAAAAATCATTAAATGCAACAATGCTGAAACTGGGCTGTTACCTTTTTTGTGTGGTTAGGGAAAAATATAATGTAAATTAATCTTCTGTACTTCTACTTAACACTATACTGACTGAAGATATCAGAATGTTATACACTGTTATACCACTGTTCTTGGCTGTACAGCTGCTGTAAATGTAGTTTAAACTTATGAAGTATACCTTCCCCCATGTGTGTTTGTACTGGCAGAAGGGGATCTGTCCATGAGCAACTGGATCACTGTATGATGACTTTATGGCTACTTTGTCATTCTGGTAATTGACCATTTGCTAAATCAGATATAGCGGGACATGTTGCAAAATCATTTTTTGTAGATGTGCTAGGGGCAGACTGGAGAAGCACAGTGGAGCTCAAAACTAGCAAAACTGAAAAAGAAAAAACCTCTATGGCATTACTTTTTCTCTAAAAGGTATCAGCATCAGCAGTGTTAATAATATTCACAAAGAACAGCACATTACTGTAAATAAATCCTCTGGACTGTCACAGCACTATGTTACTGTAATGTTGACTCCTTCATTGGGTATGATTGCGTTTTTGTGTTTCAGCGTGAGAAGACAAAAGGAGGGGAACATGCAGCAGAGGTCAGAAGTCATGACGGCATGAGAGCACGATGCGTCTTCACCCACGAAAACACAGAGGATGCCCAATTATTTGCTATTCAGCGGGGATTTGACTTAAGGGCTGCAGCACTGTTAATGAAGTGAGATGGAAAGTAGGCTATAGGGATGACCTGGCTTGTGTTCAGACGAGCATTTAAGTGGAATTAAGAACAAGGGGATGAAGACAGAATATTGAGATCGGGTCTAATCCTTCTGTTCAAGCAGTAAACAACATAGTAGAAGAGCAATAAACAAAAGAAGTAATAGTACATGTTCTGTCAGTACACCAAAGAAAGTCCAGGAGCACAGTCTTATGTAATGTCATGCAATTACTGTTTGAATATTTAATTTTTACCTCTCATAAGGTTACCCGTATGAAACCATCAGTTGTACGACTACATCTGATATTTTCTTAGCAGTACAAAGCAACCTCCCCCAGCTTAAAAGAAAAACTGATCACCAAAGCTTAGGGCTGCCAAAAAACAGACATAACCTGAACCCTCCAGCATTTGTACTGTACCTACAGAGGTGACCTTTTCAGATCTTATATTATATTTCACAATTGGGCTAAATGACAATTGGCAATAGTAAATCGAATCAATTCTAGATGGCGTAGGAGAGAAGAATGGGAGAGAGAATAAGAATGATTAATGTCGAGTTGGACTGGAGAAAAGAAATCGCAGACCGCCTCTGGTTGAACACATGCCGGAGTGAAAGAGCGAGCTGCTGACTCAGGAGCCATATAAAAGTGAGTGATGCCACTTACCAGGATTTGGCAGGTGGCTGCATGTGCTTGTGTTTCCCTATGGGCCTGTGTGTTTTGGTCCAGGAGGGAGCAATGAGGCAGACATAAAGGCTACATGGAAAGACGTGGATGTAGATTGATAGCAAGCTGTGTGCGCTTTCGCTCAGGCACATGTATTTGTGATTTAATAAGTGAGTGAGGTATGTTCGATGGGAAAAGAAAAAACAAAAGAAAAGAGAAAAGCTGAGAAAGTCAGAAAATAGAAAAGGAAGATAGCTCCAGAGCTGGCGACACACTTGCGTTTGGTTTTCTCCGCAGCAGGAGGAGGGAAGTGGTTTAGGGGGTTGCTATACTCTTAAGAGTGATATTGCTCACAAACAACCTCCCTGGGGGATTAAGTGTAAGGACTTATACTCTGAGAACAGGGATCTGGTCTGTTCTTCTGCTGAGTCCCTCCTGCGCTCTAAGATTTGGGGGGGGGGTCAGCTTAGACCACCACATGCTGGCAACATGTTGCCTAAGCCCAACAAGAGGCGATTAAAATAGGTCAAGTGGAGCTTTGTGGAGGGGGCCTTTGTCAACCTGTAAACCCAGGCTGAGTACCTTAAAGAATAGAGATTGGTGGGAAAAGAACGCAGCAAACATCCACTTGTTCGCTGAAGCCAAAAATGTTTTAAGGCCTTTTTTAAAAAATTGTTTCCTTTTGGGAACTGTAACCTTCATATCTGAGCATGCTACTGCTTTACAGATTAAAAATACACACAATATGAATAGAAAATCCGTTTATCTTACGTTGTTTTAGCAACAGAAGCAGCTGTTTTGGGTACTAACAGCATCAAATCAAACGTGCTGGCTTATGTCTGCCTTAACAATTTCATTTTGAGAGGAAGGGGTTGGTTGGTTGGTTTCACACAGGGAGTTATCGCTCCGGGCTACAAAACGGCAACACACATGTGCCTCTAAAGAAAAACTATTTAACTCACTTTCCCCCTTTTTCCCAGCTCAAAGACAATGTTGGCAAAATACAAGCAACACCATATGCCCCGATTTCTTAACCTAATGGACTAGAGTAAAAAAAATAAAAAATTGGTCAGAGGCATATTCCTCTAGAGCCGCCCACATGAGCGCAGAGCTATTTGTTTCATTAGATTAGTTCCCAGGATGACTGACTGGTTTGAAAAAAATCCTGACCATATGGTGTTTGCACAGCACAGAGAATCCAAAAACACACAAAGCATGTCAAGGTGAGGGAGCTGCTATCTGCTCACGCTTCTCTTCACAAACAAGTCCTTTATTAATAATTGCATTTGCAAAGACAACATGATTCTTGTTCGCTGTAGCGGGTTTCTTTATTTGCAGCAACAACTGTAACAGCAGGAGAGCTGCACATGGCAACTATTTTACCTCTAAAGCAATTTCACTTTTCTTGCCATTAAAGACTGCTTAAAAGTGTAGGTTGACATTATAAATATGCTGCATTTTAACCTCAGCGTTTCACAGTGGTATTTGGCCCGTTTATAACGGTTCCCTTAAATGTTAAAGGCTTTATCCTCTTTACTTTTAACCAGGTACTGCATGTCTCCTGCATGACCTTTATTGCTTCCGCTGCCCATCTGTCCAGGCATCCATTCAGCCATCATCCATTAATTTAATCAGTCAATAAATCAATCAGCCAGTATGCTGGATTTCATCTACTGCTTCTGAAAAAAACAAAGAAAATCACTTTACTAAAAACATTAGCGCTCTAATGTGCCCAAATGTTGTAGATGAATGGAAAGGCTGTGAAAATTTTAGAGCACGCTGGAATGACAGGGCGATGCAGTGCAAGTGACAGATGGAGGCCGAACAGAGACAGATTCATTGCAGGGAGCTTTGATGTACGACTGGCTGAGCGGTACCTGTTGATCTCGCTTTCAGATGAGCTTCTTTGAAAGCTCATTCTGTGAGTGAAATACAATTTAGCGAGGTTTACGTTTATGAATACATTACAGCTACACTAACTGTTTTGGTTTTTTTTGCATCATGCACATCCTGAAATACGCTGGGGGTCTTTGTCTGCTCTCTCGGTCGCTCTGTACTTCTCCCTCCTCAATAACAACCGTCATTACAAACGTGTTAGACAGCTGTGAAGACATCAGTCAGGCTTATCTCATGCTGAAAGTGAGACAAAAATCATACGCGGCAGGGCATGTAAACATGCATAAACACTTTCTTCTCCCTCTTTCCACCTCTTGCACACGCACACACACGCAGTGTAACACATCACGCTCCTCCCTGTCCTCCCTCGGCTCCTTTCATAACCCTCCTCTTCATGGGGCTGCTTTAAAATGATGTCACTCACAGTCCCAGCCAATTCTGCCCATGTCACTGTTAAATCCCACTTGACAGAGGCTTTGTCTGTAGGTTGGAGCTCTCTGAGTAAACAGGCACGAGTTTGTGAAGAAGTGAGCAAAAAAGAGAGAACAAGATGGAGGTGCTTTAATACATGGAAACCGGATTTTTCTTAAAGCATTTTCTTTCCCTCTAAATCTGTATCCAGTGTTGGGAAAATGTGTAGCACACTTCTTGGGTCCATAGATCTAAGGTGTTTTAACTGTCAAAACCAATCGCGTTTACTTTTAAAGTTCACTCTGCAGCAGGACACAGAGCACAGTGCTTTGGGATTCTGGTGGGAGTTCTTACTTGGATCCCTTTTCCAGAATCCAGAATGAATGATGCTCAAGAGATAGAGCGGGCTGTTGACTGCTTGGAAGGTTAGAGGTTTGATCATTGTGTTGAAGCGTCCTTGGGCCAGATACTGAACCCCGATTGTATGAGTGTGTGAAGTTAAACTGGAAGTGGTGGAGGATGTATAGGTAGATGAGGCACAGGTAAGTGACATTTTTCTGATTAGCTCAGGATTCCAGGTAAGTAATCCTTTTGGGAAAGAAGTTTCGGCTGGCCAAGAACTAGCAGGTTTCCTAAGAGCGACGTTAGCAAGGAAATCTCACTGGGACTTTCTGAGTGTCTGATCACCATCACTCTCCAATGACAATCTGGCAAGAAGTATAGGTTTGAACTGGTCCTTAAATATAGAACAGAATTAACATTTGACAAACAGGTGTGTCGGCTAAAGACTGGGAAACAGACTGGCAGAGAGCAAGCTGGGTCCGACCAAAACTCCACCCGAGATTAGAGAGAAACAAGTAGATTGGAGAGGGAGAAAAAACCTGACCAGCCCTGGACCATGACATCAACAAGTCATCCCAGAGGACAACAGAAAAAGACAACGTTCTAGCGATCAATAGTAGAATAGAACAGAATAACCACTTTCTTGTCATTCAGAACATACACCAGTTAGTGCACAATAGAATTAATGTTTTGTGCATTCTTTCACCATCGGACTGTACAACACAAGTAATAAATAAATCTAAATGTACAAGAATCTTAGAGAAATCTGCAGCAAGTCATATACATGTACAAACCTGCACAGAATATTAGGGGAAAAAAATTGCACAGCAATAATAGCAGCAGAAAACATACGTTTTCCTACAAATGATCAATGTGCATGGTCGTGCGCAAAGCCAGCAGTACCAAAAGTTGCTGCAGATGTGTCATATTTGGCTCGTGCAGCCAGCAGCCTTGTTAAGGAAAAAAGAAATACAAGCTATAAATAGCCCTGTCACCTAAAAAAAATCGATGCTTTTTATACAGCGCAGGTGTCAGAAACATGTGCATGTGTATCTCTGCCGAGCATGATGCAAATGATTGAAGCGGTGCAATGTTCTATCAGCCGCGTAAACTCCAAATGTGTGTGCATGCGTGCTGGATGATTGGAAGGGTTTGGGGAGGTAGACTGATAATGCATCTTTCCTGCAATGTCACCCACAGAATGATACAAATGTCTGAATAGATAAAATAGACTCCATGCAACATATTCATGGAGAAAGTTTCTAAAGTTTCTTATCGCGGGCCGTGATCGTGCATGCTGTACCTCTGAACATTTCCACTGAATGACAAGAAAAAATGGAAATGATGGTTTCTAGCATTGAATTATGATGTAATCCACTGCAACGCTGCCTTTCTAATAATGAGCTCCAACTTCAAACATATTTGCGTCAAATTCATTTTATGTTGCACTTTAAGGGTGTATTGTGTTGAAGTTAAAAAAAACAACTTTTGACCTTTTTTTTTTTTTTTTAACTAAAGAGTGTCTCTAATATTTTGTCCAGCCACAACAGCTGACAACTAACCAAGTAAGTAAAAAAGAAATAATCTTACACAGCGCTCCTACATAAGTGGTTTCAAATTCGGGGTTGTATCTTGCCCAAAGATATCTGGCATGCAGACTAGAGCAGCCAGGGATCAAACCACCAATCTTCTGATTAGTAGATGACCTGCTCTACCTCCTGAGCTGCATCCACCAGACAAACAACCCTACAATATACAATATATGCACTGGATGTGCTTACAAACTTGACTGCTGGGTGAAAAAAATCTTTTCATAAGCAGTATTTACAATGATCACCAACTTATAGTCATGAAGAAAAAAAAAATCTGAATGATATATCAGGTGAGAAATCACTGAGAATATCACCATGGGATTTCTACAATCATCTGCAGCATTTAATCTGTCTCCGTCACACTTTGTTTTGGCCTCAGCTGGCCCGAACAGAGCCAAATAAAGCTGCTTTACCGGATATATGGCCCAGATAGAGTTCCAGATCTACTACATGGCCTGCTTTGGTATTTTCATCATGCTGCTGCTGCATGAACGCCTCCCAAGTTCAGGTCTTTCCCCCCTCCCTTCTCATTTACTGAAGGTGTAACACAAAATGTAGGTTCTGGGTTTGCAACTGGAGGACTTTGTTAAATTTAAGCTGCAGATGTTTTCCTGTTTCTATTCTTGTGTTTTGGGTTCTAGAAAAACTATTTTGACTATCTGAATATGGCAACAACTGATGTACCTGTAATTTTAAAAACTGTAAAGATTCAAAGTGCTCTAGGAAAAGAAAGGTCAGCTCTTATTGGTGCAAATAGATGGGGAGTGGAAAAGCGGGACGGAAGAGATGGAGGGTGCAGTGGCATGGGGAGAGGGAACAAATTAGCAAAGGAGTGTCAGGTGCAAGAAGGGGATGGTCCTCCTGCTGTTAGTTGGATGGAGGACTGCTGAGATACAGGTCACGGGATGGCATTCAGTTGCCATAGGCAACCATGGCACATCCGCTAATGAGACAGATATGAACACATGCAGAAAAAAGAAACAGAAAGATGAGAGCCAGTCAGAAGCAAATGGTGCCAAAGGGGAAAAAGGAATATAGAAATGCCCAGCAAATATCCTTAACTGTAGGTATCTGTTTAAAAACTGAGCATTTAGGTTGATGCCTGCTCAGAGCTCTCAGACGGTGGGAAAGGGAAAAGTGTGCAATTTGGATTGGAGTCAGAGATCAAGTTGGTGTTTAAATTCCCCCCTTTAGCATAAAACTGTAATATTACTCCTATACCACCAATATCCCCTCTGTCAAGCACAACCTCTCTGTTAAACCATTTTTATTGAACTGGTTCATTAAAAGTTCATTTCCAGTTTAAACATTTAATTCTCACTTTGCTCAGTCGTTTTCTGAGCTGGAGGCTAAAGACCAGTTCTCATCTCTTTCATGCTGATAAGGATGAGTGATGGGATTTAGCACTGAGCCAGGGCACTGATCCAGGCATCTAGCCTCATGCCCTCTCCTAGTCCCAAATCCCACTCCAACACCACTGTAACAACAGCCCTGGAGTTGGAGCTTAATAATGTGACACTGGATTCAATCTATTTTTACTAATATTTTGGCCTCATAACTTGGTGTTGTGATAGAAGTTGTTCTGGTAGAATGAGCTTGAAACTGAGTTTCATGTCACTTTGTTTATGATTATGAGTGGATATTTCCTCTCTGTCAAAGTGGGTCACAGTACCGATTATATTGACAGTGAAAGCCAAAGAATTTACACAATACTTATGATCACCTGCTTAATATTGTGTAGGGGGGGACCACCCTTTGCTACCAAATCAGCCTGACCCATTGAAGCATGGACCCCACTCAATCTCTGAAGGTGTGCTGTGGTATCTGGCAACAAGATACTAGCAACAGATCCTTTAAGTCCTGTAAACTGCGAGATGTGGCCTCCATAGATGGACTTGTTTGTCCAGCCAGTCCAACAGATGCTTGATTGGACTGAGATATTTAGATGTGGACTTTGACTGGGCCATTCTAACACATGGATGTGTTTTGTTTTAAACCATTCCATTGTTGCCCTGGCTTTATGTTTAGGGTCCTTGTCATGCTGGAAGGTGAACCTCTGCCCCAGTCTCAAGTCTTTTGCAGACTCCAAGAGGTTTTCTTCCAAGATTGCCCTGTATTTGGCTCCATCCATCTTCCCATCAACTCTGACCAGCTTCCCTGTCCCTGCTGAAGAGAAGCACCCCCAGAGCATGATGCTGCCACCACCATATTTGACAGTGGGGATGGTGTGTTCAGAGTGATGTGCAGTGTTAGTTTTCCGCCACACATAGCGTTTTGCATTTTGGCCAAAAAGTTCCACGTTGGTCTCATCTGACCAGAGCACCTTCTTCCACATGTTTGCTGTGTCCCCCCACATGGCTTGTGGCAAACTGCAAACAGGACTTCTTATGGTTTTCTGTTAACAATGGCTTTCTTCTTGCCACTGTTCCATAAAGGCCAACTTTGTGCAGCGCACGACTAATAGTTGTCCTACGGACAGATTCCCCCACCTGAGCTGTAGATCTCTGCAGCTCGTCCAGAGTCACCATGGGCCTCTTGGCTGCATTTTTTGATCAGCGCTTTCCTTGTTCGGCCTGTGAGTTTAGGTGGACGGCCTTGTCTTGGTAGGTTTACAGTTTGGAATCATGTATGATTTTCGTTCCACTTCTCACGTGTACACCACTTTGTATCGGTCTTTCATGTGGAATTCCAATAAAACTGATTCATGTTTGTGGCTGTAATGTGACAAAATGTGGAAAAGTTCAAGGGGGCCGAATACTTTTGCAAGCCACTGTATGGCTGTACTGTGACCAAATAGACCCAATAGATCTAAAAGAAAACAAACAAAAAAACCCCCCATCTCCTTCTGCTTCAGGTCCACAAATCACATGGACTGGCAAATTCCCCTCTCAGGTATCCTTGACAGGGTAAAGCACATTTAGCATTGTTATGTTTCTTTCATCATAATGGGTAAAATAATTTGAAAGAGGACACCAACAATTATTCCTCTTCCATCAAAACCTTCATTAAGCAAGACAGAGAAGGTATGAGACAGTACTGGGTGCCCTTACCAGAAGATATAGCAGAGGGGTGGAAAGGCTGTAACCCTAAGAAAGAGAGATGGACTAAGAATAGACAGAGAAAGGACAGAGATTGCCAGTAAAAACTGCCAGGGAAGAGAGAAAGGAGACAAAGGTGAGTCGACATGTGTAATTATTACTGTGACCAAAATGCTGGAAAATGCTCAATTATGCCTGAAGAGTAGATAGAGGGAATGTGTGACTATGTGACAGAGAAAGAGAAAATTTATGGGAAAGGGAAAGGAAAAGAGGAAAAACTGTGAGATGAATAAATGGAAGCAGTAGAAACAGACAGACAGGAGGACAGAAATTAAGACAAAGAAAAATGATTCGAACTTTGAAACCCAAAGAGAAGCTTCAGAAAGGAAACAAGTTTTCAATGAAACAATTACTCTACAAGCAAACAGCTCAGTCTAAAGGTTATCTTCTTATAATGACTGAATTCTTTCTTCTTCCTGACTGCTACAATCTAGATAGAGGAGCGTAAATTAGCCCGTTTCTTCCCCTTTTTTACTTTGTTTCTGCACAGCCTTTGTGATGGCAAGATAAAAAGAAATGGACTGAGAAACTGCCAGGGGGGAATTTCTCAAAAGGTGATGAATTTTGATGATATCAAATCTTCATGAGAAAATAAGAGCTGCGAGGAAATGGAATCATTCAGGCCTTACCAAAAAATTGCATCATTTAAATGTCAGATTTACATTCCTTCTGAAAAGATCCGTTTTCTGAACTGATGATGGCCTTGATGCTTTGACGCTTGGTGCTCATTTTGACGGATTTGGTGTGTTGACATAGATATGAAAAACTGTTTCAGTCATTAAAACAGCATGAGGTCACGTAAGGATGTAAGGAGATTAGAGCTTGAAAGTTTGAGTTTGATTTGAAGATGAAAATGCAGAAAATATTTCATCACACATGTACAGACTAAATAAATTTTGCACACACATATACACAGGCCTACCTTCCCACTCTGGCCATCCATCCATGTCATATCCTACCCTGCTTTATTTTGCAGTACAGGTTGAGGCACTACAATAATCCATGTCTTAAATCTCTGTGAAGAGTAAAATTAAGATATCGTAATTAGAAACAAACCTACACACTGTGGGGGAAATAATTATTTGACCCCCTGCTACAAGACTGTAGACCTGCACAAGGGTGGAATGGCCTACAAGAGTATCGGCAAGAGGCTTGGTGAGAAGACTGTTGATGTGATTATCAGTCGCCCTGAAGCTCAAAGCAAGATCTTGCCTCATGGTATGAGGATAGTCATGAGAAAGGTGGATCAGTCCCAAACTTCCTGGGAGGAGCTTGTTAATTACCTGAAGGCAGTTGGAACCACAGTCCACCAGAACACCATGGATAACATACTACACCATAAAAAGAACTTTGCAGTTGCTCTTTGGCATCAACATCATCCTTTGGGGCTGTTTTTCTGCAAAGGGTCCAGGACGACTTCATCGCATTTAGGGACCAATGAATGAAAACCTCCTCCCCTCCCCTTCAGTCTCACAAAACTGTTAACTTCCACATGAAAAAGCAATGCCAACTTTATGATCTTTAGCTGAAAACAGTTCAGGCAGTTCACTAATATCATAAGCATGTCCAGAAAACACACTTTTATACCATTCAGTCACACAGGAAGGAATTTCCTTTGAGTTCAGTTAGTCACATTACAACAGTCTGTTGTTCAACATCAGTCTTATGTAATCCTGGGCAAAAGTTGAAATGCAGATGTTTCAAAACCAGTTTCAGAATTGTGTTTGCAGGGAAATCAAGGACATGATATAGAAAAACGTACTGCACACATTTAGAATAATACCTGGGAGAGAGGGGAAGGTGAGTGGAAACAGAAAAAAAGAACAGTAGGTGTGACCTGGTGACGATTAAAGAAAAGGAGACAACAAAGGTGGATCTGGGACAGAAATAAATGTCACACCTGAGGGAACTGAACACGGAGCTTAAAGAAGACAAGCCACAGCAAGACTCTGTAATTGGACAAGGTGCTGGTCAGACAGAGGAACAGAAAGAACTGTACTGACACAGTGACAGTCACAGGGACTCACTGACAGACACATGAAAGCACAGGTGTGCACACACACAGATGCCCCAGTGCACTGACACAGTTATTATAGAGGACACAGGGAGATGCAGGATTGTGACACGGTGAGGGTTTTGTACAAAAAGCTGCCTCTGCAAACAAAAAAAGCACCAAAATCCCATATGGGAGTAAATGCTGTGGTTTGTGCACCAGTTACAGCATTCATTTTGCACTGGAATCTTGCTGATGTGTGCATGCAATCCCTGGTTTTCATAATTGTCCACAGAGTTCCTTTTCTTTTCCAGTGTTTACCTTGTTTGCGAGTGGGGTTTTTTAATGTATGCTTTTTACTAGAACACTTAAACAGAGGCATACCTGCATTCACAGACACACTCTTTTCCCATTTGTTTCAACATTATGTCATTTTGCGGTGGAATAAAACAGTTAAATTTCCCAGCTTTACAGTCCTCAGAGAGATTTTCTTTGGAATAAATTGTACTCTCATTCACATGTGGAGAAAAACACACAAAGTGGAGTTCCACCTGTACCCCTAAACGTGTAACCTATTACCATCCCACACAGGTGCGCATAGACGCTCACACTGGAGGCCTCATTAGCAATCCAGCTGCTTTGACTTATCTATAAATAATCCTCTGCCTGTCTACCCACAAAGTCCAGAAACCTTAAAGTAGTTGAACCCAAATACAAATCAAAAATATTATCAATTTGTGCTTGTAATGGTACATTTTGTATAATGGTATTATGCCATACTATAACAACACACTAATAAAAAAAAAGAAAATAAAGAATTTGATGCTGAAATACCAATAAAGTTATCTATTAATTTATTACTGATTGTTTTAATTTTATTATATACTTAAAAAATATATATAAAATAAAATATATTTTTATAAATCTGAATATACATTCACTTATTTCACACTTTTGTAGTAATATGTGCTTTGGTCCCCCAGGAAATATGCAGTGCAGTTTTTGGTCAATTGTGGTCAATTATTCATTTAATATTTTAGTGTCCTCTTTCCAGGTGAAAATAATAAAGTAATTAGCTGAGACTAAAGAAGGTGTTCATGCCAAAGTCTAATAGTGACGTAAGGTCAAGGCAAAAGTAATGTATGCAGGCCATCATAACATGTTGTAACATGAGTAAATTTGTCTTCAGACATGAGTAGTTACTATGGTTTAAACATTTTTGGCTTGCTGTCCCTGTGAGAATATTTTTGGACCACTAATCACATCCATGTGGGTGAAAGGAATATAATAAAAGAAACCACAGACTTTTCAACAGTAATCAACTTTTCATGTGTACAAAGATTATTTAAATTCCATTTCTAATGTGCAGAAATATGCAGAAAGTGTGAGTTTTCAGATCGCTCTGTCATTTAAAATAATTATTGAAACAAGTCACTGAATCTGTTTCAACTGTAGAGTGAAGCTTACAATTCGATGAACAGTAACAATGTTTTGTGCTTGTCCTTGAGAAATATTTTAACAGCACAATTTTAAGGAAATAGTCTGTTCCAAAAGGTCCAAAGTCAAGGAAATTTGCCTGTACAGTGCCTTTCAAAGTAATCTTCATAAAAGAAATTTCCCATGTGTGATTTCTCACTTTCTTTTTTCCTGTAGAAGTTATATTACAGGGGAATTTGTAGACAAAAAAAGGTTGTGATGCTGTCCAAAATGCAAATAATGGAATGGAAAACTAAGTGATCCTAAAAGAAATAGTTGCAAAAACATTTCACAGCTAATTAGATTAACTGGAAACAGGTTAGTAACATGACTGGACTTGATGATATTATATTCTTTAGATGATGCTTCCCTAATAGCATCTTAGAGAGGCAGAGTTTCTCAGGAGTAAAGATAGGCAGAGGTTCTCCAGTCTGCAAAAACTGCTTTGAGAATGGCATTCCTCAACATAAACTTGTGAAGACATTCAATATCTCACCATCTATATTACAAAATAACAGATTGAGAGAATCTGAAGAAGTCTCTGTGCACAAGAGACAATCAATATTTAATGACTATGATCAATTAAAAACACGATAATGATTCTGCTGTGGAAATTACTCAGTGGGCTCAGATACCCTTTCATAAATCACTGTCTGTGAACACAGTTTGCCGTGCCATCCAGCTTAATGCTCAGTCATGTAAAGAAGAAGCCATATGTGAACCTCTCTGTGCCAGTGCTCTTTTAAAACAGACTGAAACAAAGTGGAAACGTGTTCTGTGGTTAGATGAATCCAAATTTGAAATTCTTTTTAAAGAGTAGAGAGAACATCCCGCTTGTTATCAGTACTCAGCCAACATCTCTGGTTCTTTTGGGGTTCATTAGTGTCTATGAAATCAGCAGCTTGCACATCTGGAAAGGCGTCATCAGTGTTGAAAATTAAGTTTTAGAGCAACATATGCTTCCATCAGGCAATATCTTTTTCAGGGGAGGCTTTGTATATTGCAGTAAGACAATGGATCGACTGCATACTGCATATAACACAAAAGCAGGGCTTTTTTGTAAAAGACCTTTCACCAATTAAAAACATTTTAAGCATCATGGAACAAAAACATTTCTACAAAAAGATGCGGGACTGTTGAACAACTGGAATCCTCTATCACGCAAGAATGGGACAACATTTCTCTCCCAAAAAAATCTACCAACTCATCTCCTCTGTTCCCAGACGTGGAATGTTTAGAGTGGTAAACATGGCCATGTCCCAACATTTCTGAGATGTGTTGCCTCAAATTGAAATTCAAAATGATCAGATTTTGAATTTGGGATATTCCCATCAATGGGAGTTTTTTCAGTTTAAACATCTGATCTTTTCTGTGTTCCAGTGTTCTACAGTAACATGTCATTTTATGAGATTAGAGACTAGTAAAAAATTCCTACACTGTTAACTACACTGCCACTGTTAACTGACACAACTGTGCTATGTTTGCTAAGCTCCCAGAAGACATCTAGGAAGTCAGTACTTAGACAGTCCATCAGGTTGCAGACGCTGACCATGTCTCTCATCCCTGATGTCACACCTCGGTGTCAGTATTACAGACCCATGGGTGGACTGGCTTTTCAACTGTAAAGCCAGATCGATGAATACTAAGACTGCAGGCCTACGCTATAAGGAGGGGGACGTACACCCTCACCTTTTAACCCCTACCACATCATAACGAAACAGTACAAGTCAGAAGGGGAGAGGAGGCAGTAGAGGGAGGGAGACAGAGAGAAAGAATGTTTGAAAAGATTGACATGAATGAATGACAGCAGCAGATAGACAGATAAAGAAGACCTTAGACCTCCGCTCATCTGCCAGCACAAACGCTCTCTCCATCCATCAGTCTGCTGGTGCAGAGACAACCCTGAGGTAGAACACTGATGCCTCTCATTGATAGATGTTTGTAGAATGGAGAGAGGGAATAGATAGATAGATAGATAGATAGATAGATAGATAGATATACTATGAGTTAAATGCTAACATTTTCACAACGCCAACACCAAAACTGATGCTAATTAGCCGATTAGCACATATTTTCCATGTTAGCTATCTTAGTTCAGTTGATTAGCATACCAAGATTTGCAAATTAGCTGTTAGTTGTGTAGATGCTTAGTTCTAATAATTAACAATGCATGATAACCTTGCTTCTGGCAAGGTTACAAGTTTTAGCTGAGATGAAAATCATCAAAGCATTAAAACAATATCTTGCATCCAAAATTTCAAATCCAGACATCCTTTTAAGCATATGCAAAAGTGAATATTTTGAATTTCTTAGTGGAAGTTGAACCCACCTCTCTCCTCGGGGTTCTTGAAAATCCCAAAATGAGGTTTTAATCAAAGGTCTATCTTGACAGGAAGAAAAGCAGGTTGAAACTCAAGTGATTTCTGAGGAGTACTTACTGGCGTCTTCTATTCATGGAATTAAATCTTAATTCTCATTTCAGTAAATCAACGCTGAAGAGGCTGACTGAGCTTAATTAAGGAGTCTGTGTTGTAGGGAAAAAAACATTAATTGACATCCTCCAGAGTGTTTTGTCTGTCTCTCAGTAGAAGCTAATCAGCATAAACTGCAGAAACCCAAGTAAACAGCTGCCAGAATATTATGACTGTTCATTCACAACTGTACATGGCTTTCTACTAATGAGGGAACATTCGTGAATGAAAACGCTTGCAGTTTCAACTTTAAATCGCTCACTGGCTCTGTGTGCAAACACAAAGCACTAAGACTTATTTTTGAGCACATTGCAGGGGGAATGAAGCAGTGAAGGGAAAACCGAGTGCAGAATGAGTGATTCATACTTCCCTTTGGCTTGAATGTGTCCAGCAAGTCACAATAGGTGACTGTCAGCTGAAAATGCCCGAAAACGCCATCATTTTGATCTTCAACAAATCTCTCCCTGGGCACTAAAAGAGCGCTGGCTGGTGGAAAAAGCCATGACTGGGTCACTTTGTGCTGAAACTATAGTTACTACACACTAAAAGTTTGTTTCTAGACTGTAGCATTTTTAAAATAGGTCATTGTTTTTCTGGTTGGTTACTTAATGTTGTTACTCGCAGGTGTGCATGTCTGTGTGTTTTATTGAGGCAATTTGTATATGCTTTAGGAAAGATTGTCAGATATTCTTTCTTTACAGTGGATTTAATAGTTCATTGTTCTCTCATGTCACTGTCGTGACATCATCGATATTGACATTGTTCTTACCACAAATATTAGGCACTATTACATGGGATCCCTGAAAGTACTGCATATTTATTGTTCCTTTGCTTCTGCTGCGTCAGTTTTTTCAGTATTTGCATACAGAATAGAGCCAAAATTAGACTAAAGCCGTTATAGTTGATTTTCTGACTAGACTCATATACTGTGTCTGCAGGGGAGATGACCCTGTGATCACTGTTGCTGTCTCATTAAAACATTATTACAGTTCATGTTTGTTGAGATTTGCTTCTTTTGGAAATTATATCTCCTCTGAGCAAGTAGCACCAGTTACATACAAGCAACTGTGTAATTTGAATATACATGCAGGAGCATCATTTTCACACACAAGAACCATTTTGACTGTTAATGTTTTATTTTAACCTCCTAAGACCTGAACTCTTTCACGACATGCATTTTTAAATTCTCTTTGATATCTGGGCATATTTGGGCCCGGTGAATGAAAAAACAAAGAATTACCAGATTTTTTTTAACCTTATTTTTGTTTTTAAGAAAAATAAGAGCCACAAATGAGGATATTTGTTTAAAAGTTTGATAGAACAGAAGCAATATAATGTCCTTGTAAGTGGATATCAGGCCCATGTAGAGCAAAATTGAGTATTTTAGTCTAAATAACCCAAAATGTGATGTCCACATATGTGGACACAGTGTCCTAGGAGGTTAAAGAAATGGACTGCAGAACAACCTGAAGGTTTGGCACAGCAGTGCAGTACTTACCTCTGTTGCATTATAGAAGAAGGTACAAATAAACCTTTTATTCAGCCAGGGCCTTTGAGTGGACTGTTCCAACTGTGTACAATGAATGATTTCTTCACTTTTTAAGCGGTTCCTTCGAACCTTTGAAGGATTGGGTCTGCCACCACTTTCAATCAGTTGCTGTGATTCAAAGTGACTTGTCTGCATACACAGGGAAATAAAATGTTAATAGGACAGAGTCAGTCTGCTGTCAAGCTGGCAGTTATATGCAATCTGTTTGTGATAATACAGCAGTTAACTGTAATAAATTGGTGAAAACATGTTGCAAATCTGTTGCCGTCTGTATGAAACTCATATTAACTGGGACAGCAATTAAATAGTTTTAAATAGGAATAAAACTAGAACACAACCAGTTGACAACCCTTTCAGTCAAATCTCCTACTGCCAAAGAATGCGTTGCAGATAAGTTGCACTTATCAGACTGACTCACATTGACATGTTGGCAATCTGTCTGTTCTATAAAGGACATGGCCATTATTTGCAAACGTTTGCCAATCTGTCTGAGAGTTACAACAATCAGTTGTTGTAGATTTGAGGGAGTTTGGCAAGGACCAAATTGTGATGGCTAGAGGACTGGGTGCATATCCAAAACTGAAGCTCTTGTGGGGTGTTCCTGGTCTGCAGTGATCAGTATCTATGGAAAAGAGATCCAAGCGACAGGGCCATAGGCAGCCAAGGCTCCACTTGGGGAGCGAAGGCTGGTCCTTGTGATCCGAACCAACAGACAAAAAAGTTTATGCTGGTTCTGACAGAAAGGTGTGAGAATACTCAGTGCATTGTAGTTTGTTGTGTAAGGAGCGACATAGCCACAGACCAGTCAGGGTGCCCATGCTGACCCTCGTACACCATTGAAAGCGCCAACAATAGAGACATGAACATCAGAACTGGACCACAGAAGGATGAAGATGGTCGTCCGGTCTCATAAATGGCCTGTATTTGTATAGTGCTTTTCTAGTCCCTAAGGACCCCAAAGTGCTTTACACAACCAGTCATCCACACATTCACACACACATTCACACACTGGTTATGGCAAGCTACATTGTAGCCACAGCCACCCTGGGGCGCACTGACAGAGGCGAGGCTGCCGGACACTGGCGCCACCGGGCCCTCTGACCACCACCAGTAGGCAACAGGTGATTCCCTGTTGGCTGTGGTCTCTTTCAGTAAGATAATGCGCCCTGCCACAGGAGGTAAAAATTCTTCAGGAATGGTTCGAGGAGCGCAAAAACAAGTCTGAGGTGTTGACTTTTCCTCCAAATTCCCCAGATCAAGCATCTCTAATATGTGCTGCACAAACGAGTCCGATCCATTGAGTTCCCACCTCACAACAGAACTTAAAGGATCTGTTGCTAACATCTTGGTGCCAGATACCAGAGCACACCTTCAGGTTCCTAATGGAGTCCATGCCATGAAGAAGCATTGGTCATTATCATACAGAGAAACCAAATTAACATGCACTACAAGAGCATAGTTAGTTAGGTCACCTACTGTTACTGTACTTCTTTTAAGATACCAAAAAGCTACATAAAGCTGTGATGTCAAAAGAAAGTTGGAACATGTAGTTCTGAATCGCTCCTTTGAAGGGATTTGTCTCTCATCGCACTGTCTCGCTTTACGTAATAGAGATACCGTTGGCTGTCTGGTTAAGAAGGTAGCAGGATATCAATGCTGTTTTTTCCCCTTCTTTTTCAAACCTAATTTAATCCTTTCAAAGATTACACAGCAGCCTAAAAAACAATTTTAACAGGAGACGGATTACATGTTGAAAGAAGCCATCTCAGTTAGCATTATTTATTCTGGCTATAATCTCAAAGGACAGAAAGAAAATTAATTTCAGATGACCTGCTTGGTTTACATCTGTGTACAGACCACAGAGCTGCACCGTTGCACAGTATTGGGAGAGACAGAACCCTCTGGGTGATACACATCTGTATGTTACTGCCTGCGCATGAGTTTGAAATTTGAATTAAATGGCACACATCATGGGCCAACACACAGCACGCTGACAACAATAAATACATACGCATGCAAATGCATATTTTGGCCCCTTCAGCAAAGTAATATACATTTATATCACTGTCTGCATATGTTTTGGTTATGCATAAATACAGCATCAGAAAGAAGAAAAAAATAAAACATACCCCCCACCCCCTTCCATACACACACTATACCTAGACACTAATCTACTCTCACTTGCTCACACGCAACTCCATGCAGTCCGACACTGACTCACTGACACAGTCATGCAAGGGGCGAGACTTCGAAAACCCAGAGGACTGAAGCCACAGGCCAAATGTGTTTAGTGACTCCTTTTTTACTCAGACGCCTTTCCGCGTGATATGGCGGCTAATGCGATATAATTAAGATTGCATTGCACAGACACATTCTGAGGGCTGACACACATCTAGAGGGCAAAAAGTCCTTTTTATTCCGAGTGCCGAGAGAGGTTGAGGGGACCGAGGTAAAAATGGATGCGGAGTAGCAAGGAATATGCCGCTGATGCAAATCAGCAGTGGTATTCAGGCATGAGTGTGTAGGGGGAAAGTAATGTATGGAGCCTGAGTGCCTGCTTCACAGAGATAAAATAAAATCTCATCGTTAAACGATGTCACAGTTCAGCCCACTGCATTTTTGCCTAACAACTGTTTGCTGCTCTGGAATTAGAGACTCACTGGTTTGTCACAGCAAATGGTGACAAAATGCTTAGTAGATTAACTGATTTGTGGGGAAACTTAATGAACTATAGCCTTGAAGATTAGCTAATTGTAGCCTCGCAAATGTAAGATGCTCTGCTTCTCACTTGTCTATATTATCGTACATTTGGCTTCTTTGTTGTGTTCCTGCTGCAAGCTGAGTTAATATAAACATTTGTCAGTGTTGAAAATGGTCCATTTGGAGGCTCTAATATTAGTTAACTCGAGGCACAACTCTCAAACCCATGAAGGATAGGCTGGAGTGCTGCACAGAGAGCTATATCCGCATGTACAAGTGCCCACATGGAGATAAATATAAACCTGTGTAGTGCCGCTGTCGACTCCAACCAAAGCCTCTCATCTGAGTTGGCAACTTGCTGCGGATCCCATCAAGACACTTGTGACCTTGTTCATAATCCAGATCAGACTGCAGAACATGTAACATCTGGAAAATAACATGAAAAGTTCTTCTCAGTCCAACAGCAATGTTTTTATAGAGCGTACGTCACAATATTCTTAAAACGTAACTCATAAACCTAGTGTAAATACATTTATTCCATCTCCACTTTGTGTCTTTGTGTCTGACATGAAATGAAATCCAGTGCAAACTTTGGGGAATACAAAACTAGAAAATGGCTCTGATATGTAAATATGGTGCAGAGGAATTTTTAGACATGCAAAATTGTGTCCCCGTGGTTTGATGCCGTGATCGACTGTGACAGCCTCCTGTCTCATCTCACTGTTGCCATGGGTCATAGCAAATGTGAGAAGGATCTCTCTCTCCCAACGTCTCATATAGACACTTGGTCTCACTTTGAAATCCACTGGGCACATTTAATCTGTAATCTTTTAATAAGCAGGGTGTGGCAGGGCGCAGCAGTTCGTGGCGCAGCTGCGTGGGAGGCTGACACACCAGAGCTCAATCAGCTCATAACACCTCCACTATATTAAAAGTGCCAGACCTGAGGTTAATGTTGTTGTTGTGTGTAGGAAACAACTGCAAAGCTGCTGCCGTGAGTTGTTGGATACAGCGACCGTGAATAAAAAGTGTTTAAAAGTGCGAGTATGTGGTCGGATCCGTCTTCACTGCCACACAGGGGTAATATTGTGAAGAGGTTTGTTTTATCTAAACCACAATCTTTTCCAAAACCTAACCAAGGAGTTTTAGTGGCTAAACAAAACAAACTAAAAGTTTTTGAAAGACTGGGAAATTAGTGATTATACCATCACCGCTTCTTTCTTTATATAGACTGTTTAGAGACTTTATTGGTTTCAGCCTGTGTTTTAAGGCAGCAGCGCTTAACAGACAGCTCTGAGACACTGATGTTTAATGCTGTGGGATGAGAAAGTTGACATTTTCCACACTTGAGAAAATAACATGATCTTTATTAAGATTAGGTCTAAACCGTGTGGGGAATTCAGTCTTAAAAAGACATAGTGAATAAAAAGAATTGGGAATTATGAGTTGTCCAACTAGATGCTCACATTAAAAACACACACACTCCATCTAGCAGGTAAATCTGTTCAACTGCTTCTTAATACAAAAATCTAATTAGCCAGTCACATGCATAACTCAGCGCATTTAGTCATGAAGACATTGTTAAAATGACCTGCTAAAGTTCAAAGTGAGCATCAGAGTGGGGAATAAAGGTGATGTGTAAAGGTGAAGTTATTTTGAAGTTCTCATTTTGGTTGGTACCAGGCAGGCTACTCTTGAAAAACTGCTGATCTGCAGGGCTCTCTGTAGGCTTTACAGAGAATGGTCTGAAAAAGAAAAACATTTCCAGTTAATGGCAATTCTCTGGGTCAAAAGGGATTACTGATACTAGTAAGGGCAGACTGGTTAGAGTGCTTTGAGCCAGTAACTAAAATAACCACTTGTTACAACTAAAATGCACAAAATGTTGCACATTTATGAGCTACAGCAGCAGAAGACCACATCGACTGCCACTCCTGTCGGCTAAGAACAGAAAACTGAGGCTCCAATTTGAAGTGTAGCCAACTTCTGATGACTGCTTCCAACAAGAAATCTCAAATAATCTACTGGTTGCTTGAAGATAACAGTGAGTTCATTGTACCCACAGTCTCCAGATTTAAAGCCAATAGATTGCCTTTGGGATGTTGTGGAATGGGAGGATAGACCTGCATATACGCCCGCACTGACACCTGCCACTAATACCATTAGGAGTCCTCATACCTAAACAACAAAAGTGGTCTTATGTTACCCTGTGATTCAGATTACAATTGCGCTTAATTACTCGACTAAAGCCACGGCAAAAGCAATTTTACAATATCTGTCTTGACTGAAAAGTTACAAAGGCTGATGGATATAATAACTATAATGATTTCATGGAGATAAAAGTTTTTTCAAATCTCAGTTTCAATCACTTCTTTGATGTAAACTAAACAGAAGTTTGTATGAATCACTCAGTCAGGCTTATATTTTTTAGTCAACGACTGAAGCTCAAGGCTGTTAGATAAAAATGCTGGAATTTGCATGTCTAATTTTGGCAGAAAATTGTTTTTTATTCAAAAAAAGTGAATGTACTTTCCTGCATTAAATGAAAACAAAAAAAGAAACCAGCCTTTATGTTTTGGGTACACAAATGTCCACTATCTCCAAAAACAAAAGAGAGAGGGGGTACTAGAAACCACCCAACCTAACCAGCCAACCATTATTACTTCTCCTTTCATCCTTTGCCTTTGTCCTCTGTTATATATTTGTTACTACTTTCCTTACCACATTCACCAAGTTTTCCTTTCTTTCCTCCAAACATTCTTATGAACACTCTTTAAATGTGTGTACCCCCTTTCAAGTCAATTCATACATCTTATTTTGCATTGATCTGTCTCACTATCCACATATATTTCTGTCTCTTGGCATCTGCCCCTGCATCCGTCCCTCCCACTTCACCTGCATCTGTTATTCCACATGGCCCTATTATCATTTCAAAGAGGGACAGTGAGCTCTGCCTCTGAGCAGCCCTTCCTTGAAGTATCACGTTGATTTTAAATGAGGGTCCTCATGAACAGTCAACAAGGAGTTCATCATGAAAGATACAACAGGAAAGGATTCATCTGTAACACAGACAGGCTGGCTTGGTAGAGAATATGATGGTGCCAGTGTGAGATCAAAGGCTCTCCAGCGCATAAACTCCACACATTCAGAAAATTGCAGACCCAATGGCAATTTTCACAGTAGATGTGGTGAGGATCATTGTTGGGAATTTGGTGTGCTGCACTGACTGTCAGTCTGAGATTATTTTTATTTCTCAGTAGTTTAGTTTTTGTGGTTGTCTGCATCTGATCCATCTGTGTGCTTGTTTGGGCTTGTTTTTTCTGATTTAACCACACTTCCCTCATTTGGCAGCATGGCTCCTAGACGTCTAATTAGCTAGAATCAATGAAAGCACCTGTGAGAGGTTAGAGGTGCTCCAGCAGTGTAATGTTATTTTTTAAATGTAACTTGTTACACTACAAGACTAGTGGCATTAAAAAGCAATCTTTTCCCTCACATAATTCCCTCCTGAGAACAGCAAGTAATGCTGTGAGTACTTTTGCATTTATACAAATGAAGCACACCATGTTTACATAGTTTGTTTTATTCCCCAGAGGCTATGTAGCTTGACTTAGCGTGTTTACTTGATTGCATATCACGCTGATAATGGCAGTACTTCCTTCACCATATAAGTAACAGCAAAACTCTTAATTTCCCTTGAAGTAGCATTTAGCTAGCAGTTGCTGCTTAAGAGCTGTGGCAAAGTCTTCCTAAAGCTCTGAAAGTGATTCATTTGTCATTTCTTTTAAGCTAACGGCTGGTCGTTTGCCATTTTCCAGGCTCTGGTTGTCTAGGTAACCATCCAATTACTACCAGGTCATATGTCTGTCAGTGGTATCTTATGTTCTCATTGGTAGTTGCTTCAATCGCTCACCTAGGATTTGGAAAAAGTTTATCTCGGGTCCCACCATCTTTGCGCCACCGGTAGTTGTCTTGAGTGTAGTCATTTGCAGTTGCTTCCTTGACTTTCTATGGTCTCTGGCCACCATGTTGCTGCAAATTGCTGCCAGTGTAGACACAGCTTAAGACACCTAGAGACCAACCTGGCGACCACCATGACTTACGAAAAATGAGTATTCTTCATTGGTTGGAAATGGTTGCTCAAAGTTGTTGGTTGTCACTGTAAAATCAACTGCTAATGCCCAAGAAGCACTAGCCTAGAGACTAGTCAGTGACCACCTGGCAGCTATTTGTCACCTGGCTCGCTGGCGAGTGACCGCAGGTGGTTGCTCACTGTTGCTGACCCAGGACCATGCAAAATACTCCAAATACTTGTGCAGGGTTAAAGCTTTCCTGTCTGCCATCATACTGGCTGACTTTAACATGCTCACAGACAAAATCATAGGATTTGATATATTCCACAAAGCATAAAAGAGTCAGAGATAGAAGAAAACACTGTCAATAAATTTGGGATATTTTTCTTTTTGTACAACAAAAGGAACAAGATCTTTTTTTTTTCAATGGTAACAAGTTTCTTATTGAAAAACTAATTTGTTTTGATATCCAATGAAAAAGTAATGTAATATCCTATTTCATAACTTGTTACACTGGTCTTCTGGCCTTTAATGCTCATGGCTAAGTATCTACAATATAAGCATCCATACAAATGAAAAAAAAAAAATCAGCTGTTGATCCATATGCCAAGACACCTATATTAAGGTTATAATGTGATTCTACATGTCGCTGCCATTTTTGAAACCCAGCAACAAGGGAAATGGCTCCACACAAACCAACACTGTGTTCCAGCAAAGAGGTGCAGATGCTCACAGTTCAGCAGCAGGTATATCACCAATCTGCATTTTGTCGCATACAATTGACGTCATAGGCCTTTCAGATGCTTGCCAAAACAAGCCGAACCATGCTGAGGTGGTACTCACTTGTAATGGAGAAAGACCAAAACTGAGTAGAGAACAGTCAAGTTGGGCTGAGGAGGTACTAGTGGAAAAGAGGCATTTGTTGTAACCACCCATTTTGTCTATTTGTCTACCCAGTAGATCTATAAAAACAATCATGAGCCTGTTCTGCTGCTGCATGACCTCTACAACCACTTTCACTACCCACGCACCTTTTCTGTATTCTAATGGCAAAAATACCAGGAAGTAAGTAAGAAATAAAAATACAAAATTAGACTGAACTGATATTTATTGACACCTCAACAAACTAAAAAAAAAGATTTAAAGCAAAGCCGCACCACACTTTGTGCTTTCTGAGCCTTCAGTTAAGATTTCACAGCCTCGTGTTTCATATGCTGTTGTTCAGCCAGCGAGTGTCTTGGCGCTTAAATGTTTTGGAACTGCTGTTCAAGCACTGCCATCAGTATCACTTTGGCAGCATTAGTGGCTATTGTAGGCAGAGCTCGGGTTCCTGTCTTCTAGAGGGAAATCAATTGAGTTCTCTGGCAGAGTAGACATAATGCACACATGGGGCCATTAAAAACCTCCACACAAGCTCATGCACACCTAAACATGTACACAAATAAATGTATATTGATGACCCTTAGGACAGACCCTGACAACCTCAGAGCTTGTGTGCCTTTTATTGCCTTTCCACTTTCCCCTGACACAAAGAAATGCACTAATGAGGGCATAGATGTTAACAATATATGTAGGAAACCTAATGATTACATTTCTATGCAGCACAAAACATTGTGGAGGTCACATTTACAAATCATTTGACAACAAAATCTCTTTTGCAGACATTTTATATAGTGTAAAGTGGGCAGGAAACACACACACACACACACACACACACACACACACACACACACACACACACACACACACACACACACACACATATATACCCAAGCTGACAGATCTGCATCTTGGGGCTGCATGACCCCCTTTTCCCCAGAAAATGATGGTGTTCATCTTGACAGCTTAAACGTGTGACTGACATATGTAGTAAGAGCCCGAGGTTAGCGGTACGACCTTGTCTTTCCTCACATCTTTGTTGTCCCCGGCAGCGTGCTTGTTTGTGTGCATTCACATGTATGAAATGCCCTGGTGTCTCTGTGTACAGCTGGGAACATGACTCCCCCTCACTTTGTTTCAAACAAGCTGCACAAAAATGTTCAGGGACTTTGCCAGCGTGCACTTTCAGCTGGCAGAATAATAAAAGTAATATGTGTTTGTTTCTGTTTTTACTGTTTTCTCTGTTGGCTTCACAACAAAATACAAGTGCTTGTGGAAGAAAGAGTCACATTTAAACACACAAAATTCAGTCAAACACGTACACGTTGCTGGGCAGGTATGGTGCAAAAAAAAGTAAAGATTGTGATGTTTCTATGTCACATCTGAGCGACAGTCACAGAGGACACAGTGCGTGGACTTGTCAATGATTGACCTTTAAATGAGTAGGAATGAGATGACTTAACATACACAGCTTTGAAACTAATTATATTCACACATTCATCATCCTGGTATCATATTTTTTGTTTTTTTCATTTAACACCAACCTTTATTTAAACCATAATTCCAGCCTTTCTGTGTCTTAATTGTCTCTGTAAACATGCACATAAAATATTTGAAGAGAAGACAGGTGGTGTGAAATGCGTCTAACCTCGACTATTTATTTTTCATTCTGTTGTATTTATTTTGTGTCAAATTGCCTCAAGCCGCATTATGTTGTAAGTTAAAAACTGCACAATAATGCAACGGAAACAGACAAAACCCAACAATCAAATGACCCACTTTGAACAAGGACTTGGCAACAGTGGGAAGGAAAAAATCCCTATAACAGGAAGAAACCTGTGGCAGAACCAGCCTCAAGGAGGGGCAGCCATGTGCTGTGATCAGTTGGGGGTGATGGGAGGAAGACGGGACAAGAGATACGGCGTGGAAGAGAGCCAGAGATTTATAATAACTAATGATTAAAAATCAGAGTTGTGTATAAACACATGGAGAGTTTAAAAAGGTGAGTGAAAAAGAAACGCTCAGTGCATCATGGGAAGCCCCCAGCAGCCTACACCTATTGCAACATAACTTAGGGAGGATTTGGGGTCACCTGATCCAGCCCTAACTATAAGCCTTGTCAAAAAGGAGCATTTTAAGTATAATCTTGAAAGAAGAGAAGGTGTCTGTCTCCTGAATCCAAACTTGGAGCTGGCTCCACAGAAGAGGGCCTAAAAGCTGAAGGCTATACCTCTCGTCCTACTTTTAAATACTATAGGAACCACAAGTAAACCAGAAGCCTGAGGGCGAAGTACTCCACTGGGATCATACAGCACTATGATGCATCCAGTGTCTTCTTGTGTTTCTCTAGACTTTACATTTTCTTCCTCCATCAGCCCCTAAATTCTAGTTTCTTTTTCTCATTTGATAGCTCTAGTCTCTGCTTTTGTTGCTTTAACCACATATGTATTTGTGGCTTAACAGTGTTGTCCTATGTGTGTGAGAAGTAAAATCAGTCAACCAAAACTGCTATGCCACCTTCTCCAATATCTTTGTAACCTTCACATTTGTTAGAATTGTTCTCTATTGTGGAGCGAGCAGGATGAGAAACCTGTTTCATCTATAAATATGAAGGACCACAAGCATTTTACACCAGAGTTCATGCACTTACCAGCTTTAAACATGGCTGTTATAAATTCTGGGATTTCCACACTTGCTGGTGTTATGTCTATCTGTTTTCATAATTTCATAGGATTTTCTTTCCATTAATAAAACCTGCTCATTAAATAATATTGGCCTGAGTGCATTACAGTGTAATATTCCCTTAAACCCCTGCTAGATATTAAATGGAGACGATACATCTTAAATTAGTTTCCCACTCTTTTTCAAGGATGCCTTATTTTATCTTATTTGTACTTTCTTTATCCTGTTCGCCACAATTTATTATCTTATGAAAATGATTTAAGATAATCAGATAAAAAAACATAGTATTATCATCATTTTCAATGGGTAGTGCTGTAAAAGCTACCTGCCTTATGATCTTCAGGCAACAGTCCGATCGCGTCATCTGTTTGGAGGAGCTGGCTAAAGTGCTAAGCATGATGAGGCACTTGGAAACCAAACATCCAATCAAGAGAGACAACTGGCATAATTCTAATTTCTAAAGCACTGAACCAGAAGCCAAAAGATGATTACTTGGGTTGACAGAGGCAAGGAAGTATGTTATAAAGTGGCAACAGTTTTCTGACAAAACAATCAAAAGAAGGAAACATATCAAAAATCATGAAAGGATGCAATGAGTAATAAAGTGATAACAACAGCATGTTTACATGTCTATCTATTATTATATTTGACAAGAAAGAAGAAACAGATCAAACTCTATTGCACGTATACTTCTTCGAACTATGCTTCTTGCTAATATGTACAGTATTTTACAGCAGCCCTCATCACTGTGATTTGGACTCTGAGAATCCCAAAAAACATATCTTTTGAGATTTCTCTAAATCCAATAGAACTGGCAATAGCAGAAAAACCAATCTTCAAAGTATAATTAAATCCGGCTGCCTTTGATACTCTTGCCTGCCAGGGGTTCGATCCGTCTAAAGACGATAAGAAATGCCACTCCCCTCCATTCACTGGATAAGAAATGCAATAGTGTTTGAGCAGGAAGAGATCAGATTTACTGTGAGGGGACATTCGGACAAATTTGAAAAATACTGACAGCCTTCATCACAATCAGAGGTGTTTGGATGCATTTTTTTAAATATCCATTATATACATAATGGATAAAAATAGACATTTATGATAGATATGTATTATACACCATGAGAGAACAATTTTTTTTTTTTCAATTTCTTTGTCTGTTATTTTTTTTCTCATGTTTTCTTTTCCAAGAAATTGGTACAGCACAGATGTGCTACAGCAGCATTTCTGTAGCATGTGTGTTAAAAAAAAAAGTGATAATCTGTCATCCACATGATAAAATTAAATTCAGTGTCAGTAACAAAGGATGTATTTGTCATTCAGTGAATAACAGCGGCAACAAAGACATACTGAGTCATCTCTATGCAGTCAAATCCCGTCATAGAACAACATGTTGTTGCGCACTTGCACAGTCAAACAGCAAACGATGCACTGTGTTAATCTGTCAAACACTATGAGAGATTAGTAGATGTTTTCTTAATCAGCCACTCAGTGCTTGTTTCTGAAGTGTGGGTGACATTTGTTTTTGCATCTTAAACAGATCTTTGTCCCGGTTGCTCCTCTGGCATCAGCAAGTCAGGCTGAACAAGTGGAAAACAGACTAACCAAAAGAGCAGCGGTATATTTTTACCATTAAGAAAACCTTACTGCCAAAACTTGTAAGAGGAGCAGTAATACTTTTCTGTTAAGTGCACCGGATTGACGTAACCTGTAGAGGCACTAAAAATTGTAAACTGGTGAGATATAGGTAATGGGATAATGAAGTGATCTTTGCTGAGATTTATTGAAAATGATTAGGAATCAGTTTTAAAAAAAGTTTTGTTTCCCATCTCCCTTGAGTGTGTAAGAGAGCAATGTGGAGAAGAGTAGGACACATAACTAACTAGAAATAAAATAGGCTCAGGGCGGAGAGCAGAGCACCCTATATGATAGTTATTTAAAATGACATGGCCATCACCACCACTGTCTGATAGAATTGATTTTCTCGATCTCATTTTATTTCTCCATCTGTTCTGGCACTGCCCTCTCTGATATGTATGCACCAGTGCCTCCGGTCCATCTCCAACCTCAAGAAGTCCTAAATGAGCTGAAGCTTTGGCCGATGTAGCTCGCAATCCGGCGTTTCTCTGTCTTTGCCAGACACAGTGTCATTCGCTCACTCATGTTCATTCTTTGTCTTGTGTTTGCAAATTCGAATATAGTTCATAGCAGAGCTAATCCAGCACCAGACAGATGTCTTGTATCTGATTTATTGCTACACAGGACTGATTTTGCAGTGTAGTTGTATAAAACATGAGCACTCCTCCCAATAGGCAAGGGCTATACTAATGATGTTTAATGATGTTTTTAATACCACATACTGACATCAACCTGCTTTTATTACACTCTGATGTCAGTATTTTCTAATTTGTGTGACCCTGACCTTTGACCTATGACTCTGAAGCATTGCATCTGAAAATTGTGCATTTTATTCTGATTACCCATATGACTGGAATCAGCTGAAATCTTTGGCTTCTGTAAACTGTAAAAACTTGAGATTTTAAGATGCATTAATGCAGTGTGTGAATTTGCTAAACTTTATGACATCATTGTGACATCGTCACAGCCTTTCATATGCTATGTTACTCGATATGGTTTCTTAAAACTTTTGTTTCCACAGTCAACTTTGACCTTGTCACTAACAGTGAAGGTCTAGGTCAGATGTTTAGCTAAACTAGCTACTCATGCCCCCCAAGACCTAGTATGTTATTGTGAAGTTTTAACATAATCCATAAATAATTGTGAGTAATATAAAGTTTTCATTGATTTTCAGCAAACTTTACTCAGCTCAAGCTGTTACTGGTATCAACCATCACACAAAATTTGAAAATGTGGATGCTGTACTGCTAATAAACAGACAGACAGACAAGCAAACAGAACTGATTACAAACTTTCTCCTTTAGGGGGGAGAATCTGAAGCCTTGTTGATCAAAAGTGACCAGTTATGTAATGTTTGGGTCAGAAAGCACTTCTGTATTTAATTTAAAATTGTGCCAAATAAAATAGTGCCAATGATACTTATATATATGTCGAATGTAGTGTAATGTGTACCGCCATTGCTTTCTCTCCAGTAAACATTTAACTTCCCTCAATAACAACCATTTCCACTGAGGTATAGTGTTAGGGTTTTTTCCTTCCATGTTGCAATGATGATAAAATAAAATGACAGGGTGCAGGCTTAGATTTAGAGTATACTGCGGCTGGAACTGCATATCAACGCAAACATTTGCTCTGAATATTGGGGGATTTGACTGAAACGCCTGAGGAGATCCAATGTATTTAATAAAAGTGGAAGTTTAAGCACACAGACTTTGGTGTGAAATTCATGCTCCCCATTCCCCACGAGGCAGATGGAAAGCAAAAATTAAAACATTTTCTTCTTCAAAAGCGATATGCGGCAGGGTTGTGTAACAGTGTGTTGGTTTAGAGAGTTAGAGCGTGAGGTAGAAGGGAAGGAAAAAAAATGATGCAGGCGCAAGATGAAAGAGCATCACAAATAGAAAAGATTCTTTAAGAGTTATAGTTTTTCATTAAGATGCCCATGAAATTATCCATTAAACACATCTGCAAACTTCCCATTCCAATTACGCCTGTATCTATAATGAAAAGTTTACTGTGTCCTTGGTTATGTTATGGGGGCGGGGGGTGCATGTCAGATACACTGGTTAATGTCATTAAAACACATAAAAGGCGCTACATTTATAATGAGTGCGACTTTAACTCAGATTATTACTAATTATGTTAATTTGTATTTTCCACTTGGAAACGATCAAATTCAGTGCGTTGCAATCTAACCTGGGGCCATAGCGATATAGCTCCATTGTCAGAAACAGAGAACACTGTTGTTCCCTTCATTAAGATGTTTGCTCACAGCAACACTGTACCAGCAAGTACAGCCATAAGAATAAGTGATTACTAACCCTAAGCGCATTATTTGGTTTGCTCATTAAAATCGTGACTCGTTAGATGGCACTGATAAAATCCAGTGTTCCATAGGCAGGCCTAATCCTCCAATCTGCTTTCACTGCTGAGAAAGAAACACATCTGGATGTCTTTAAGCACCTTTTCATATCTTCCTATGGTCGTGTTGTGTCCTCCTCTTTTCTCATTTGTACCTTCACTGTTTCGAAAGGGAATTAAATCATCTGCACTTATTTGATGTTCCAGTGAATAATCTAATCTAATCTATCTATCTATCTATCTATCTATCTATCTATCTATCTATCTATCTATCTATCTATCTATCTATCTATCTATAGATATAGATATATATGATACACAAGCATTATGCTTAACCTAATGAACTGGGATGCTGATATCTGCATGTAATAGCAATTTATCATTTGTCCATATAAGCATACAGTATGCTACAAAAGCTTATGATTGCCAGTTTTGTTCCTGCCAATCTAACAGATTCTGTTCTGATGTGAAGGGAAAATTGTCCTCATCCTCTCTCTCATTCTATGTCCATATGCTTCTGTTGGGTTGGATAATCCATAAATACAGGGTTAATTTCCACGGTTATGTGGATGACATGCCACTATGTGTTCCAGTGACAGGTAATAATCTAAGTGCAGTCTCAGATCGTGTGGCTTGTCTCTCTGATGTTAAATGCTGTGTGTCATAAAAATTTCTTTAATTGAATTTTGGATCAAAACAAACAAAACAAACCCTGAAAACCCTGTTTTAAGTATCAGATGTCCACTTCCTATCTCCAGCTTATTTAAAGCTCAGGCTGCCAGACTGGGAACAAGACCACGCCACTCTCATCCTTGCTGCAGTTCATTGGCTACTGGTTATGATGGCTATACCCATTTAATGTCTTGAGGGTTTTGATGAGCTTTTTGCTGTCTAAGAAAATAAACATCTAATGATGTCCTAAACAACATCAAAGCCTCTGTTTAGGATTTGATGTTGGTGATTTTTAGCAGAAATCAGATGACACCATTTGGGGAATGCATATAAGATTGAAAATTATAGGCAATTTTACCCGATAGGGGCATCTAGTGAAAAAGTGCTGTTGGCCGCATATTTAGAAACACCGCATCTTAATCATACAAGTGACAAAAAATTGAAAATTCTAATAACTAAGAGTGTGAAAAGGGGAGAGAGAGGGGGAGGGAGTAAACAAACAGAGAGAGACAGAGACAAACACAGAGATGTGATTAAATGCCTGAGAGCCAGAAGGGTATATCCATTCCACTTGTCACCAGACAGTCACACCGTTCCAGCCAATGAGAAACCAACACATGCTAATTGCCAGTTAGGCAGCCTGTCAGTCATCTGGAAATGCCTCCTGAATCAAATTTGCATAATTTCCTAAAAGTCTGGCACAGCCGGCACGGGATGACACTCAACGGCCAAAGCTGTGGCTGAGTTTTTGTTGTCACATTTGACTTCAGTGAATAGCCATTACGCTCCCATCCAAAAATCCTTGCTTGAAATATTCTAATCTTCTCGCGTCTGTATGCCTTTTTCTTCTTTTTTTTGCATTTGTACGTGCATGATCATGCGTGTGTGTGTGTGTGTCAGTGTGCATCGCAGTGTATACACCCCAGTGATTTGTGGCTGGTAATTGCAAGGAGGGGGCTAATAACAATGGTGTCAGGCTGGACTGAGGAGACTTCATTATTAATATCTTGTTTCACGGGCTAAACACTGGGCAAAACATGCACACACTCAGCACAGACACTCATACACATCCTATTCTGGGTTGTCATCACAGCAGAAGGCAGTAAGAGAGAGTGATGAAAGGAGGAAACTGAGGAAATGAACAAACTGGGTGAACAAATTGACTCTGGGCATGTTATGTGTGAGTGTGCTTAAACACGTCTCGATGTGACTGTGTGCATGCTTTTGAATTATAATTCAGATGTCGTCGAAGTTTGTGGCAGACGACTGCAGATGCAAATGTGCCCTATGCTAATTTTTTGATCTGACAACTGCAACAAAAGCATCTGTCCCCGTAGCTCCTTGTGTGTCGATCAAATAATGTCACCTCATTCTTCCCTCGTGACCTCCAACCTGCAACATCACTGTCACTCAGACCATAACAAATGTTTATTTAGACATCCACCAATGGCTTACTGTGATGGGATGGGTGGACTGCACCAATCCAAGTCTAAATGGACTTGGGTGGCAGCGTGGGGAGATGGGGGTGTAAGGGAGAGCCATTATTATGCTCACAGCTATCTGGTCAGGAGATTTTTTTTCCTTCAACCTTCCCAGTTAAATTTGATTTTTTTGACTTGTAAACACAGTCAAACGGTTAAAGAAGAGTGAGGCTGTTGCTGTTGTTTGTGTTGTGTGTGTATATATATATATATATATACATATATAATTTTTTTTTTAAATTACAGTGCAGCATCAAATCAGTTAACCTTTTGGGATATTGACTTGCCCAGTTAACTAGAAGAGGGGTTGGCAATCAGTTTCAATTGCTTTGGTGTTAATGAAATTAACAGCAGGTCCACCAGTGGGGCAACAATGAGACAACCCCCAAAACAGGATTGGTTTTTACTGCTTAAGGACACTGACATTTTTCCCTCTTTGTCTTTTCTTTCTTGTGGCGATACCCTACAGAGGTTGCACAAGTTGCATAGGTAGATAAACTCCACATCAGTACGTGCCATTACTAGAAGGTTTGCTGTGTCTCTCAGTACAGTCTTGAAGCATGGAGGAGATTCCAGGAGACCGGCAGTTACTCCAGGAGAGCTGGACAGGGATGTAGAAAATGCTTCACCCATCATAACAAATATCTGGACCTTTGTGCAAGGAGGAACAAGATGCCCACCGTCAAAGCTACAAAAATGACCTCCAGTAGGCCACTCGTGTGAATATCTCTGACCAAAAAAAAAAAAATAAAAAAAAATCAGAGGGCCAGTTGACCCTCTGCTCACTGCCTGACACCGTGGAGTCTGATTGACATTTGCCATAGAGTAGCAGAAGTGGCAGGTCTGGCACTGGTGCTCTGTGCTTTCCATAGATGAGAGCAGGTTTACCCTGAGGACATGTGAGAGACATGAAAGGGTTTGGAGAAGCTGTGGAGAATGCTATGTTGCCTGTAAAATTGTTCAGCCTGACTGGTTTGGAGGTGGGTCAGTGATGGTCTGGGAGGCATATCCATGGAGTGACACGCAGAACTCTACAGGCTAGGCATCGGCATCAGGTATTAGAATGAAATCCTAGGACCCATTGTCAGACCCTACTCTGGTGCAGTGGGTTCTGGGTAACTCCTTGTGCTCAACAATGCCCAACCTCATGTGATGAGAGTACACAGGCAGGTCCTGGATGATGAAAGTTGGCTGCAAAGGTTAGTTTAATAATGTTTGTTACTTTCTCTCCTTGCAGTATTACTCTATAACAGTTTATTCAGCATTATTGGGTTTCTTTTGGCTCTTCTCCATTTCTGCTGCTTTATTGTACTGTTGCTTATAACCACTACTCTTATAACCCAACTCACCAATGGTTTCATGTGTTCTTTCACCAGCAAAAGGTAGACAAAAGTACTGTTTTTAAAATCTGTGGTAGGTGGCATCAAAGTGATGGATCTGCTCATCCTAAAAGAATATATGGAATATGTGTGAAAATATAAAAGCTTTAGAACAATCAAAAGGCAACAACTGAAGTAATATAGGACTGACAGCACACTGGTAATAAATGTCCCGTGGGATATCGCATCTCAAAGGAAAAGACTCAGGACTTTGTCTCATAGATCACAGTCAGATGCAATCTCACGCTCAGCACTGAAATAATAGCTTTCTTGAAAACGACTCATTTTCCTTTCTTCCTGCACTAATTCAGATTTTTTTCAACAAATATGTGTGACATTTGTATGAAACTTTTATTATTGTATATATTTGTGGCTGTGTGCACTTTGTATATGTATCTGTATGGTTGTGTGTGAATATGAGTGTGTTAGGCTGCCAAGATGAACAAGAAGTGCCACTGAAGTGGAAAATTAGTCATTGTAAACATGTAGTTAAGTAGACCGGGTCAGGGATGTCCCTGTAACTTAAATGATTTATTGTGTATCCCGCTACCTTTTTCCCCAGACATGCTCATATAAGCACAGTTTCTTCAGTTTGCCTCACATCCTCACCTTTTCTTCCAGTGATAGAAGTGTTGCTGTGTTAATGGCAGGAAAAAAAGGAACAAATCAGGCAACATCTTTTGTTGTTGTCAAGTTTTGAATTTAGAGTGTTTTGATAATTTTTACTTGCTACCTGTGTTCATTTTAATAATTTGAGGTATTAATTCTTGCATTGAAATGTGGGTACCAATTAAGATTGCCTTATTGTTTCACAGATTGAAAACAAGCAAATGCAATTTTATTTGAAATTGTATTTCAAAATAGGACAAACTTTTTTATCCAAAAGATTTATTTTCTTAAAAAGCTACTTCTATTAACAAGGTAATTTTTATATTCAAAGTACATAACAGGAGACAAATTTTAATAGAAAACATATTGGTTTTTATAATCACAATTTGTAGTCTTTTTTTTAGTAATTTGTAAGATGCATTTTCTAACATGAAAACTAATTTAATTAGCTTAGTTTAATGTTTCATGATTAATGTTTCTGATGGAAATCTAATATGAAGGTTCTGTAGTTTAATAGATGTAGTAGCTAACAAGTGAACAACCTTTGACTTAGATTTTAGTTTCCAATTTTTGTTTTGTATTAAGCTATAGCTCCAATATTGAATTTGTGTTGTATTTGTGTTTGGGTACACAGTTCTTCCCTTGTCGGTTCTTCCTCTGTGATGTCTCCTGTGTTTATATCTTTGTCCTCCAGCGTTTCCTGTCTTAATATTTAATGTGAATTTTGGGTTGTTCCCTGTTTTACTTTGAAGGTTGGTTTTCTTTCTTCCCCTGAATCCCCTGATTCATTCTCACCGCTGTTCTGCCGTCCTTTGTATTACTTTCCATGATCTCCTGGTTTCCCTTGCTTCCTGATGTTTTTGGATGTCTGCTAAGATTTACATTTTGGATTTTGTTCTTAGCCTGAATTAAAGGCTTGCTGCAAATGGCAGACTGTTTTAGTCTGCCACTCTGTCAATCTTAATTGACAGATTTTTCACATACATTACACATCTTAGCATTATTATATTCACTTAGCCTAACATCAGCATCTTACTAAATTCACCCAGCATAAGTGTGTTCTATATAAAGAGAGATAAAACTATGCTGTGGGAAAAAAATGAGGAGGCTAAACACATAATACATACTGATTACTGGTTACCACTGATGCTCATCAGGGATAAACAAAGACTTTAGATACTACTGAGAAGATTTAAACCCTCGTACTAGGTCACTTAGGTCGAAGGCATCTTCCAGAAATGGTGACACTATTTTCCAAAGAATATATTCTTCAGTGAGTGATGATTTTTTACCTGGTAAACACTAATCTCAAACATACCCTAACCCTTGTGCTTCACATCTGCTCTGAAACAGGTTAGATCTGCAATACAAATTACGATGGCAACGTACCTCTGTAAGAAGCGAAACACCTTTACAGTACTGAAAAACCCAGGGACACCTCTGAAGTTACCTGGATAGGCCCAAATCCTATTTCATAATACAGGCCTTTCTTTCCATTCTTATCATTTTCATTCTACCCAAGCAAGTGGCCCAACTCTGGCACTGATCATCTTTAAGTTGTATTATTTTTATTATATTTTGTTATTTTTATTCTCTTTATATTAACACTGACACCCAGTGATGGTTTCAAATCGATTAATATTATTTCACTGCTCAAAGAACATTAGCAGTTTCACATCATGGTATTACAGATTTACAATGTATGTTAGTTTTTTGTTTTTTTTTTACCTCTCACTGGAATTAATAGCCATCAGTGGAGAGATGGGAAGGATCCAAATGCAGTACACATAGGCAGGTTGAAAATACACAAAGGAGGAGCCTTTATTGGCTACAATAAAAGGCAAGAGGTGGGGGGACTATATATACATACTGGGCCCAATAGCAAAGAGTAAACAGAAGACCGTTTGTATCGCTGATGACCAGATTAAAATAGTCAGTATACCATGCAACCCATACCTATGCGTGCTAACTTCACTTTCCTGCATTGTGATATTATTATCCATATCTATCATCTGTAATATCTGCCTGAAAAGAGGTATAAAACATTATTTAAATGCTAATGTCTTTTGACAGATTAGCATACACAGGAGCAATATATTTTCTACTGTTTGACTAGGCTCACAACTGAGCTATTTCACTCAGTACAGATTCACTCTGAAGCATTTGCTCAGCCATCTATGACTTCATTTAAAAGAAAATGGCTCAAAATTTCTTGTGTGACGATATATTACTGTTTGCCCGGGAATTCTATTCAACCTTTCCCGTCACTGAGAAGAGCAGAGGGCAGGTTCAAGTTGCAGGAATTTGATGTTTGATGACTGGTTGACAGTCTCTAATCAAATCTTCCATAATATCTATGTGCAGTAATGGTGGCAACATCAAATGAACAGTAAAATCTTATAGAAGAACAAAACCAAATTGTTTTACAATCTAAATACAGAGGTATGGGATAAATCTGTCACTCCAGGTTGAAATAGTTTGTGGGGAAATGTGTGTGTGCACAAGTTTGTAATGTGTTCAACGCGTTTCCCCTCGCAGGGCATCAAATACCGCAGTTCTGTCAAAGCTGCTTGTGTCTCTGAGATACGCATAGGATGTCCTTTGGTGCTGTGATGCACCAGCTGAGGCAAAAATTAGATGCCGAGAGCAAATGCTTCAACCACATATAGAAGTACTTCATGTATTCATTTTTTCTTTTATCCGTATGTCACGAGCCGGGATTGAGACACAGCTGAAATGCTGATGAATTATCTGTTGGACAAGTTTGGAATATAGATAGAGCTTCAAAAACGGATGAGAAGCATTTGATCTCGAGTTCTAGCTGAAGTACTCACTTTTAAGGCAGCAGAACAGTCATGAAAGATCAATAAACTCACCTTAATTCCTTGAAATATTATGAAATCATGATGAAATTACATTTTTCTTCATTTGCCGGATTCTCAGTCATCCCACATTATCTCACACTCACAGAGAGAGCATTTGAAGTTTTTTTAATCAGTATTCATCAAAGGACCGCATCACCCTGCCAAGTACCCCAGGTAAGGTTTTTACAGCCAGGCATGCACCGTGGCTCACAGGAGGGCAGAAGTGGAGGGAGTAAAAGCAATGGCTCAGTGCCAGGTTAGCAAGTACTTCAGGCTATGTCCTTTATTAGAGCAATCATGATATTTGGTGATTTTAAAAATCAGATATAGCAACTGATTTTTTCCCTCTCAGACACACGAAAATAACATAGTTGCATGTAGTGATTTATTAACTCTTCTACATGTTGCCTGATGGTTGTTGTTTGTGACGCTCTAAAAATGTGCGTTCCGAACAGGTAAGTTAAGTGCCCTGCAGTGGATAATCTATGCAACAATAACACATAACAAGGATGAAAGCTGTTTTTCTTCCATCTCTTCTTTACTTTTTAAATTTTCATTTATGGGTGTTTACAAATAGATTTGGATAAAGTTACTATCAGCTGATAATATCGGCCCACTGATAAATCTGCCTGATGTCCAGGATCCACACAACTCTACGGTGTCTTAGCATCTTTAAAACAACCACATTTTGGAAGGATGGGACGTGTTTTGGTTTTAAAACAGTTGGGTTTGTGAAGACAGTTTTGGCGACAATATCGCAGACACACTTGTTCACTTCCCCATGGGGTCTTTGTTGTCAGATCGAGCAAAGAAATCTGTGCACTTACTTTCCACCACTGCTGTTCTTCCTGTAGTATTTTCTCCTGATAAGCAACCAACACTCTGCTTCCTGTTTGAATGTGGCCTCACTATCAGCCCAGATTTGATCGCTGCTGCTTGTATAACTGCTTTCTCTACACAGCTTTATTATCATTCTTATTCTTCTTGTGCACTGACACAAACAATAATGAAATATTTGTACATTTTTCCATATTAAAACTGTGTGTTACACATGTATGAATGTGTTGTGTATTTAAGATTATGCACATCATGTGGCTACATGATAAATAAATAAATAACAACAGCAAACAACAGAGAAGAAAGTAGGAAAAATAAATGAAGATAAAGATATTAATGAAAATATAAATAGAAACAATGATTAAACGGAGGCACTAGGTTATGACCTTGGGCCACGGGAATTATCATTTATTTTAAGTGCTATTACTATTCTTATTATTATTTTACTACTATTTGACATTAAGAATTTCTTTTACAAAGCCATCCCTACGGTGGCCCTGAGAGGCCAAACGGACCGCAACTTAAGAAAACACCAGCAATAAGAAAAATGCTGCAAAAGCACACAAAACACAACGGAAATGGGAAAAAACGGATTTCCAAAAGCACAAGGGAAGTGTTTCTGGGGAGACAATAACTCGACGGACCAGTTGGTGGAACCAACATATGCTAAGAATTGCACTGGCAGACACTTAAAAGAAGTGGAGGATTTATCGGTTTTGTGAAGAAAGAAAAGATGAGAGGTAAGTGTGTTAGCCTGACTATTAGCCTAAAAATCCGTCATCAGTATTATATGAATCATGAGATTAAAACACACTTATCTAGCATGCTTTGGTTCCTGTAAGTTGACCCTGCAAGTTTGGTTCCTGCAGCTTCCTTAAGTTGCAGGCCTCTCAGGGCCACCGTACATCCACCTTAGAAGCAACACAGTTTACAGACATACATATAGGATAGATTTTATAAGAAAGCAAAGGGGTGCATTACTGTCTCCCACTTACTGTGTGAGAGTGAAAAGGAGGACCCAAGTGCAGACATGGAAGGAGACAAAAGGTTCAAACAAAAAGCGAGCCGTTTATTATGGCTGGAAAACCAGCCACGTATCTGTATGGCTGTTAGTCATGATAACTATGACTAACACTAAACACAGATGACCTGACAAAGACTGAATGAAACACACAGACTAAATACACACAGGATGTGATCGGGGGAAGTGGAAACACATGGGGAAACAGCTGACTGGAATGAACATAATGACTCCACAGGGGAAAAGTAAAACTAAGCACATTTAACATAGAAACACAAGACTTTCAAAATAAAACAGGAAACACTGAGATGTAGACATGACAACACAAGCTTGACAATATGGAACACAGACAAGAAATGCATTCAACTAACACAGAGGAAGTGGGTGAAACATAACCTAAACTAAAACTTAAGGCAAACTAATAATAATCCTAGAACCTAACATTATATCAAAATATAACATAAGAACAAAACAGACAAACTGAAAATGCTGGGTCACAGCTCCTGACAGTTACAGATGTTCATCGCAAGACATCATTGTCAGTAATCATAAAGGGACAATATGGACTTGGAACATGTTTTAGACATAAAAAGACATAAAAATCACCCTGATGTGGAAGTTCCAAAAGCCCATATACAATTATGATATGCTTACAGGCTCAGTGATAATATGAAAAAATTAACTGACTTTAACTCTCTGCAGTCTAAGCCATGGTAGGTTAGGTAACCCTAACTTTGTGTTTTGGAGAAACATAGAAAGATACTAGAATTTTTTAGATTTTCTTTTTTTTTACCATAGAGAAAAATTTCATAAAAACAAAAATGACACATTCTGATTGCCCAGGGTTGTGATCATCACCAATCACAACATAGACTTCAGAGGGTTAACAGGGGGTCTAAATATTTTGACAGAGATGGGGGCTCAAAGCACAATGTAAAGACAATCTTTATTCTCAAACGTATAAAAGATGCATTAAAGTCGCAGTCTCTGCCTTTGTATGCGCTGTGCGCAGAGTTGTTTTGGTTCAGTTGACACCTATCAAATATTAATTACTTCATTTCTTTTGAAGGTGGAAGAATTCAAGCTGCTCTGGTTGAGTCTCGTCTGTTGTCGACTTCAAAGTATCGACCTGTGATGTCCAGGCTTCTGCGTCTTGCATCATATTTATTCAATTTTTTTCCCGTCCCTCTCTTTTCCACAGTACAGAGCCGTGCAGGATACGCTGCTTTTCAACTGTCTGAGGAAAGGTGGTGGGGGGTGGGCTGTAAATGAACAGCTTACAGTGTCCGTTTCCTCTGAGCCTTCTTCCTGTGTCTCCTTTCGCCTTCCCATATGGAGGGTGGTATGGCATCATTATCAAGAGGGAGGCAACCATCCAGTCAGAGAAATCGACAATTAGGAAGCAATAAAGTGGAAAAGCATATTCTCTATGCTAATGAGTTTCCCAGCAGCCGCAGTAGATTCTGATTAGGCCCCACCACTTTGCAGACGTTACTATTACTGTTACTTATTCCATTTGTGTAAAACCCAATTTATTTATTTCATTGTAGTGTTTATCAGGACCACGATACGCGGCCCTTAGCGCATTTTGGTGGGCTTTGAAAAAGAAGTGACAGACGAGGAAAGAAAGCTAATTTGATTCATGAGTAGATTTAATGGAAGAAACAGTGAAGCGTGAGAGCATCTATAATGTACCCCCAGCGACTGTTCCCTATACGCTCTCCCCCTGCTGTCACAGGTGCTGAATGGAGAGCAGACACGGGAAGACAATCTAGTTTTCAAGCCTAAAGGAGCAGACAGGGGAGATACCAAGTGTAACATAGGCTGCAGAGGGAAGTTCAACCTGTGTCTGCCTCCGACGCAACTATGATGATCAAACGCATGAATGTGAAGACCGAGCTCGTCATTAGAAGTGATTTGGCGGCACAGACCCTCTCTTTCTGCTGCCTGCTGTCTTTTTGTTTCGTGTCAAAAGCAATTTAAAACCACGTGTCAATTAATGCTGTCTGATTGGTATCAGACGACACTTCCAGGAACATGAGATACCACAGAGCTTTGATGTTTTCATTTTTTTTGTACCCTGCACAGCTGTGATTGTCTTTATTAGTTTCCGTGTATTTGTGTAGTTTTGCATCCTGCTGGAATAAAATAACATTAGAAGCCATTTAAAACGCCGCCCTGGTGCCAAAAGGCATCCGAGAATTATCTCACATTTTGTCATAATGATGCGATTTGCATTGCAAAGCATCTGTCGGAGGCCTCTGCTGAATCTGCCAGAGACCTCATCACCTCTACTGTAAGCACAATTTGGAGTTTCTGACTTACAAATAGCTCGACTTATAACGAGCACAGAGGAGTTGAGATTTGCCACGTGCTATTTTAAACCGTCAAATACAGCTTTATGTTTTTCAGACCCTGTCATCAATAAATTTGAGTAATATATTTATTAGAGTCCAGGAAATCTTTTTCTCATCCACTACCGAGGTGCTTCTCTTGCAGGAAAAGTGCAACGTAAGCCAAAAGAATGAAAGACTGGTTGTTATTTTCAATTATTTGAAATGGATTCAGATAAAATTTTGCTTATGCTGAATTTTGGTGCAGGAAGTGCTGCTTAACTGAAAGCTTATTCAACTAGAAGCTTATTACACTTTCATAGCTGGACAACGGAGAGCGTTTGGCTTTGTGTCTGAAGGGATATTGCAGGCCATTCATTAAGCCACGCTTTCAGGGAGATACCTGAGACAAGCTAAAAGACAAAAGAGCCAATAAACCAGCAGAAACACATCCAATCTGATAACAGAAGAAAAAGAAGCGACTAATTTGAGATCCTCTTGTTCTCTTGATATCACAACTCTAGTATCCCATCTTTGGCTGTAAGAGGTGCCTTTGAATCTCATGCCAGCCAGGAAGACAATGGGCGAGGTTGTAAAACTGTAGTAAAACTAAAAGTAAGGGGAGTGTGGCGACAGTGCTCTTCGTCAACCTTCCTCTATGGATGCTCAGATGTTGTCTATAAGGAGAAAATGATGCGGGTGAAAGGACAGGTGAGAAAATGCTGGGAGGAAGAAAAATGTATTGAAAAAAGGGGGCTGTGTGAACATGGTGCTCTGCTGTGTCAGCATTATTTAAAAGATCTCATTAACCTGATCATGAAAGCAACAAAATCAATAGTCAGTGCAGGAATAGAAAGCATTTCAAAGAGCTATAAATGTTCCGTATTTAGTCCTCAGGTTCATGATGAGAAGTGGGGTTAAATTCATTGAACAGAGATAACACAGAGGCTGTCTAGGTCAGGGGTCACCTGTCTTCTATTGACTTGGCCTGAAACCAGATTTGGCAAACAACACACACTGATCAAGGATTCTGAATTTGTGCAATGACACTGGGTCACCTTGATCTTGAATATCCACAGTCTGCTTTATTTGTGTGAGGAAAGTCATCTCAGCTGCTCTACAGCTCGAGCATCTCGATAGCTAGAAACTAACATAGCACCAAATCACAACAACAGTCGCCTTAAGGCGTTTTAAACCCCAGCAAGAAAATGAACCCTATTAGCAAGCGCATGGCAACAGCGGAAAGGAAAAACTCCCTTTTAGCAGGAAGAAACAGGGTCTTTGGAAGGGCAGCCATCTGCTGCGACTGGTTACCCTTGTGACGAAAGTCCTGCTTTGTTTTTCCTGTTTGTCTGTGTGCAGGTGTGTATCTGCGTGCAGTAGGAGCTGAAATGAAATAAATAAAATTGCTGTTTTAGGTGCACTGGCTGAATGCTCTGAACTACACTCTGCCACCTAGTCTTTCCTTTCAGTTCTTCCTGAAAAGGAATCCTTTTCCAGTTTTTCTCAGCGGATGGCAACTGCTTGATTGGATCTACCTGTTCTGTCTGGCAGTCTGTTCTTATACATCACCAAAAGGAGACTGACTGACAAGTTGGCACTAAAACATATAGTCTCAGATCACTGACACAGACCTTCGACCCAAGTTGTTCTGAAACAATGCACCATTAACGAACGACTCGTGTTTTCAGTCAGACAACTAATAGCTGTGGTATTGGTCAGCATCTCACTTATTCGAGCTTAAAGTGAAATGTTGGTGGGTTGACAGTAGAAGTTCCATAAAAAAACCCATTATCCTCTGGGCCATTTTGTTTGAGCGTCACTCTAATAGCATCATTGGTCTTCATTTGTGTTCACGAGATCATGACAAACTTGTCACATAGCATTAGTGTCATTTTTACCTTCGGTTTGAGCACTGTATCCAACACCTGCGCCGCTGCAATCCACCGAGTGCCTAAAATACGATGGCAGCTTTGCACTGTGACATCGCTGGCGAAGGAAGAGTTTTTCAGCGCTGTCAAGACATAAGGTGAAGCGTTTCTCTGCTACACAAAGTCAGGGAATAAAATGAAATGGTAAATCAATTTAATCAATTTCAAATTCATGGTTCTTCTTCAAATAAAAGCAAACACATTTAGCGCTTACGTGAAGCTGTAAAACTAATTGTCTGAGGGCAAATATCGACTTTTAGATTACACTCCATGTTTGTTTCATTTCTTTCATTTTGTTCATAGCCTGCCAGAATCTACTTTCTTTGAAACACAGCGGGGCTGCTGTAATTGTATTCACAGATACAATATGGAGGCTTCAGAAAGAAAAGTTTGAATCGAAAGTGACGGGGAAAAACAGAAAAAATGAGGGGAAAAAGGAATAAGAATAGAATAAAGGGCAGGATAAACTCAAGGGCAGATGGAGATGTTGAAGCCAACAGCACATAGTGTCGGCTCAAATGGACCATGAGGGGGCAACTTCTGGCTCCTGGAGGATTTTCTTCAGGTCATCAAGCATCACATCATGGAGAGGCGAACGCAGCCATGGTCACGGCTATAGCCACGGAAGCACGGGCGAAGCCAAAACCCTGCTCTGTTATTTCCACATTCATGACTCATCCTAAACCGAAAGTTTTCCTCTTCATTCTCTCCTTCATTTTCTTTGTGTGACTGGGCTAAACAGTAAACTGTGACCACACTCTGGCTTGACTTAGAGAAGCATGAAATATATGAAACCTCGATTGTGCCCCCATTAAAACATCTGAATATTTCTGGCCCAGATAGATTTTCTGCTCCACTGTCTGACTCCATCCGCAGCGTCTCTTCAGATCTCTCTCGCCCACACCAGTGCAAAAATATCAGCATACCCTAGAAATATAAGTCAGGTACACTCTGTGCTTTAGGTAAAGCCCGATACTGTCACTGTTCTGTCACTGGTGCTGATGCTGCAATGCTTTTGCCCTTTTGACACCTGGATATAATCATGACTTACAATTGCACATGTGTCCATTTTGTAAACCCCCTAAACCAGGGGTGGGCAACTCCAGGCCTCAAGGGCCGGTGTCCTGCAGTTTTTAGATATCACCCTGGGTCAACACACCTGAATCACATATTCATTACCAGGCCTCTGGAGAACTTCAGGATATGTTGAGGTGATCATTTAGCCATTTGAATCAGTTGTATTGGATCAAGGACACATCTAAAACCTGCAGGACACGAGGCCTAGAGTTACCCACCCCTTCCCTAAATGCAATACAACATCACAAAACACTTACCTGACTAATCTATTGATAAGAGAAATAGGGTGGACATAACATCATAGACTGGCCCATCAGTCCTCAAATAGCTTTTTAAGTCCATCAATACCTCGATTCTTTTTCTTTTATCCGATTCAGGGTCATGAGGTACACCCTGGACAGGTCGCCAGGAATCATTCACACTTAGGGGGCCATTTTTATAAGCACCAATTCACCTAACCGCATGTCTTTGGACTGGGGGAGGACACTAGAGAACCCACGCAAATGGGGAGAGAACATGCAAACTCCACACAGACTCCAGACTTTTGTCTGACTCTGACTCTTGGTGGCGCTGTCACTTGGTGTTCGCTCGCTCTGTGGTAGAGTATCACTTCCTGTTCCTGCTCAAACACAGTGGTGTTTCTGAGTAGCTTATTTGCTTAGCAATTTAATTAACAACTTTTAAATACATTCTTCTTTCATAGTATAATCTTCACGTGCTTCATCCGAAGCACACTTTCTGTGTACTCACTACCTAATTTATAGCCAAAGTATTCACTCACTGTCTCTGTACTGTCTCGCTAGCTTAGCTTAGCTCGTAGCCGACTCATTAGCACCATGGCTACTTCACCTCTCCCTCCTGCACTTTCTTGCTCATTGTGTCAGATGTTTAGTTACTCCTCGGCCTCCTTTAGCAGTAATGATATCTGTAACAAATGTAGCATATTTGCAGCGCTGGAGGCCAGGATTACTGAATTGGAGACTCGGCTTCGCACCCTTCATTCACCCGTAGCTAGCCAGGCCCCTGTAGCTGGTGCAGCCGAAGATAGCGTAGGCCCCGCTAGCTGTTCCCCGGCAGATCCCAAGCAGCTGGGGAAAGAGGGCGGCTGGGTCACGGTGAGGAGGAAGCATAGTCCTAAACAGAAGCCCCAGGTACACCACCAACCCGTTCATGTGTCTAACCGTTTTTCCCCACTCGGCGACACACCCGCCGGGGGTCAAACTCTGGTAATTGGCGATTCTGTTCTCAGACATGTGAAGCTAGAGACACCGGCAACCATAGTCAATTGTCTTCCAGGGGCCAGAGCAGGCGACATTGAAGGAAATTTAAAACTGCTGGCTAAGGGTAAACGTAAATTCAGTAAAATCATAATTCACGTCGGCAGTAATGACACCCGGTTACGCCAATCGGAGGTCACTAAAATCAATATTGAATCGGTGTGCAACTTTGCCAAAACAATGTCGGACTCTGTAGTTTTCTCTGGTCCCCTCCCCAATCAGACCAGGAGTGACATGTTTAGCCGCATGTTCTCCTTAAACTGCTGGCTGTCTGAGTGGTGTCCCAGAAACGATGTGGGCTTCATAGATAATTGGCAAACCTTCTGGAGGAAACCTGGTCTTGTTAGGAGAGACGGCATCCATCCCACTTTGGATGGAGCAGCTCTCATTTCTAGAAATATGGACAAATTTATTAAACCCCCCAAAATATGACTATCCAGAGTTGGGACCAGGAAGCAGAGTTGCAGTCTTACACGCCTCTCTGCAGCTTCTCTCCTCCTGCTACCCCCCCAAAAACCCATCTCCATAGAGACTGTGTCAGCTTCCAAAAAGACAAAAAACAAACTAAAAACCAGCAACAAACAACTTAAACATAAACAATTACAAAGAAAGAACAATACAGTATCCACATCTGAACCAAAGAGTAAAACAGTGAAATGTGGATTATTAAATATTAGGTCTCTCTCCTCCAAGTCTCTGTTAGTACATGACTTAATAATTGATCAACAAATTGATTTACTCTGCCTTACAGAAACCTGGTTGCAGCAGGATGATTATGTTAGTTTAAATGAATCAACACCCCCGAGTCATTCTAACTACCAGAAATCTCGAAGCACAGGCCGAGGGGGCGGTGTGGCAGCAATTTTTCACACCAGCCTATCAATTAATGAAAGACCAAGACAGACTTTTAATTCATTTGAAAGCCTGATGCTTAACATTGTCCACCCCAGCTGTGAAACTCAGAAACCAGTCTTACTTGTTATCATCTATCGTCCACCTGGGCCTTACACAGAGTTTCTGTCTGATTTCTCAGACTTTATATCTAATTTAGTTCTGAGCTCAGATAAAATAATTATTGTGGGTGATTTTAACATCCATGTAGATGCTAAAAATGACAGCCTCAACATGGCATTTAATCTGTTATTAGACTCAATTGGCTTCTCTCAAAATGTAAAAGAACCCACCCACCACTTTAATCACACTCTAGATCTTGTTTTAACATATGGCGTAGAAACTGAACATTTAACAGTGTTTCCTGAAAACCCTCTCCTGTCTGATCATTTCCTGATAACATTTACTTTTACAATAATTGATTACACAGTGGTGAAGAGTAGACTTTATCAAAGTAGATGTCTTTCTGAAAGTGCTGTAACTAAGTTTAAGAATATAATCCACCCACTGTTATCATCTCCAATGCCCTGTACCAACATAGAGCAGAGCAGCTATCTGAACGCTACCCCAACAGAGGTCAATTATCTTGTTAATCATTTCACCTCCTCACTACGTACGACTCTGGATACTGTAGCTCCTGTGAAAACTAAGGCCTCAAATCAGAAGTACCTGACTCCGTGGTATAATTCTCAAACACGTACCCTAAAGCAGATGACTCGTAATCTGGAGAGGAAATGGCGTGTCACAAATCTAGAGGATCATCATTTAGCCTGGAGAAATAGTTTGCTGCTTTATAAGAAAGCCCTCCGCAAAGCCAGAACATCTTACTATTCATCACTGATTGAAGTAAATAAGAACAACCCCAGGTTTCTCTTCAGCACTGTAGCCAGGCTGACAAAAAGTCAGAGCTCTTTTGAGCCAACCATCCCTTTAACGTTAACTAGTAATGACTTCATGAACTTCTTCACAAATAAAATTTTTATCATTAGAGAAAAAATTACCAGTAATCATCCCACAGATGTAATATTATCTACAGCTACTCTTAGTACTATTGATGTTAAGTTAGACTCTTTTTCTCCAATTGATCTTTCTGAGTTAACTTCAATAATTACTTCCTCCAAACCATCAACCTGTCTTTTAGACCCCATTCCTACAAAACTGCTCAAAGAAGTCCTGCCATTAATTAATTCTTCGATCTTAAATATGATCAACCTATCTCTAATGATCGGCTATGTAGCACAGGCCTTCAAGCTGGCTGTAGTTAAACCTTTACTCAAAAAGCCATCTCTAGACCCAGCAGTCTTAGCTAATTATAGGCCAATCTCCAACCTTCCTTTCATATCAAAAATCCTTGAAAGAGTAGTTGTCAAACAGCTAACAGATCATCTGCAGAGGAATGGTTTATTTGAAGAGTTTCAGTCAGGTTTCAGAGCTCAGCACAGCACAGAAACAGCTTTAGTGAAGGTTACAAATGATCTTCTTATGGCCTCTGACAGTGGACTCATCTCTGTGCCTGTCCTGCTAGACCTCAGTGCAGCGTTCGATACTGTCGACCATAATATCCTATTAGAGCGATTAGAACATGCTGTAGGTATTACAGGTACTGCACTGCAGTGGTTTGTATCATATCTATCTAATAGACTCCAGTTTGTACATGTAAATGGAGAGTCCTCTTCACACACTGAGGTTAATTATGGAGTTCCACAGGGTTCAGTGCTAGGACCAATTCTGTTTACATTATACATGCTTCCCTTAGGCAGTATCATTAGAAGACATAGCATACATTTTCACTGCTTTGCAGATGACACCCAGCTCTATCTGTCCATGAAGCCAGATGACACACACCAATTACTTAAACTGCAGGAATGTCTTAAAGACATAAAGACCTGGATGGCCGCTAACTTTCTGCTTCTTAATTCAGATAAAACTGAGGTTATTGTACTCGGCCCTGAAAATCTTAGAATTATGGTATCTAACCAGATTCTTACTCTGGATGGCATTACCTTGGCCTCCAGTAACGCGGTGAGGAACCTTGGAGTCATTTTTGACCAGGACATGTCCTTCAACGCACATATTAAACAAATATGTAAGACTGCTTTCTTCCATTTGCGCAACATCTCTAAAATTAGAAATATCCTGTCTCAGAGTGACGCTGAAAAACTAGTTCATGCATTTATTACTTCCAGGCTGGACTACTGTAATTCATTATTATCAGGATGTCCAAAAAACTCGCTGAAAAGCCTTCAACTAATCCAAAATGCTGCAGCAAGAGTCCTGACAGGGACTAGAAAGAGAGAGCATATTTCTCCTGTTTTGGCTTCCCTTCATTGGCTTCCTGTTAAATCCAGAATTGAATTCAAAATCCTGCTCCTCACATACAAGGTCTTAAATAATCAGGCCCCATCTTATCTTAATGACCTTGTAGTACCATATCACCCTATTAGAGCGCTTCGCTCTCGCTCTGCAGGCCTACTTGTTGTTCCTAGAGTATTTAAAAGTAGAATGGGAGGCAGAGCCTTCAGTTTTCAGGCCCCTCTTCTGTGGAACCAGCTTCCAGTTTGGATTCGGGAGACAGACACTATCTCTACTTTTAAGATTAGGCTTAAAACTTTCCTTTTTGCTAAAGCATATAGTTAGGGCTGGACCAGGTGACCCTGAATCCTCCCTTAGTTATGCTGCAATAGACGTAGGCTGCCGGGGGATTCCCATGATGCATTGAGTTTTTCCTTTCCAGTCACCTTTCTCACTCACTATGTATTAATAGACCTCTCTGCATTGAATCATATCTGTTATTAACCTCTGTCTCTCTTCCACAGCATGTCTTTATCCTGTCTTCCTTCTCTCACCCCAACCGGTCGCAGCAGATGGCCCCGCCCCTCCCTGAGCCTGGTTCTGCCGGAGGTTTCTTCCTGTTAAAAGGGAGTTTTTCCTTCCCACTGTCGCCAAAGTGCTTGCTCATAGGGGGTCATATGATTGTTGGGTTTTTCTCTGTATCTATGAAGCGCCTTGAGGCGACTTTTGTTGTGATTTGGCGCTATATAAATAAAATTGAATTGAATTGAATTGAAGATGGTGGATTCAAACCCACGACCTTCTCGCTGTGAGGCAACAGTGCTGACCACCACACCACCATGCTACCCTTTGGAAGTGTTCTATAATATGACTGAAGGTGAGTATGAAGGCAAGCCATCACTCATCTTGGTGTTTGTGCTTCCGAGTGATGCTGCTTCTTGACCACGGTTCAACCTTTTCGAAGGGAAGGAATAAATCTAATCCTTTCTCAGTCTTGCCAGCCATGCCAGGCGGCTCTTGCAGAGAGTAAAGCCCGAGGCATAGATTATATCCTTTTCATCTGTTGCCAAAGTTTAAGACTTGAATAAAAACCACTTTGGGCCAGGTTAAAGGAGGCGATTTAAACAGCGCTGTCATGGGAGACTTCTCATTCTGGTTCTTGTTAATAAATGCTCCTGTTATCGTGGACTGAATATTAAAAAAAAGTCTCTAAATGACCTCATTGTGTCTAATAAGGTGACGTTCGAAGTACTTTTATTTAAGCAGGTGTTTGTTTCATCTTAACAGGCTTGACAAACTCAAATACTCTCTGAGGTGCAGGTTAAACCTCCCTTGAAAAAAACTGTCGGCTTAATGGCCCCTGCCTTTTGCTGATAACCGCCGAGGCGTCTCCCGCTCTTTGGAAGCAGGTGGATAAAACAGCTAAAGCCTTTGTATAAAGGCACCGTGAAACATAGCCCAGTGTCTTTTTTTATTTTGTTCTTTGAAGTGAATTGACATTCAGCTCAGGATTTTGTTTGAGCATGCACACTCCCTCCCAAACTCCTCTGTTTTTAAATTTTCCTTCTTTAAACTTCAGCACGTTATTTAAAGTCGGAGCCGCCCTCTCGTCCTTGAAAGCGACTTACAGGTCGTCTGTCTTTCGCGTTTCGTTTGAATTCCCTCTACAAGCTGATTGAGGGTGTCAGTCATAGAGGGAGAGGACAGGCTGGCAGGTCGAATGGTGGGAGCCAAGGAGTCTGTCAAACTCCATCGCTGCTATAAAAATGGAACCAGAAGAGCACAACTCTCAGTACAACCGCAGGACACTTTAGAGAGTGCACATGGAGGAGGAGGGCGTGTGACTGGAATGCCAGAGCACCATGTCACAGCTGATGACAGTCAATTTTTCTGAAAGTCAAGGGGCTTTGAGAAGCGCACTCCATTGCAGGCAGCAGCAGAGCTGATGGTATTAATAAGGGGAGCACTTACCTGTTTTCCAGGGACATATACCGTACAACAGCGTGCATGTCCCACCAATTATCTACCAAGCAACTGTGCCCTTTAACCCATCTATCCATTTCTGGTCTGTTCTCATCTCCCAGAAAATTTAGAGCTTTTGTGTAGCAGAGGTAGCACTATTGTGTTTTATCCATGGAAAAAAATTTAAAAAAGAAAAAAATTAGAAGGTTTGTGCTACAGTATAACATTTTGTGAGTTCGGTATATGGTACTAAGATTTCAAAGAAGTTGTTGCAGCGTCCCTCTTCTTCTTCTGCTCTCAAGATTTGGTTTCATTCAATACATGAAGACAGTCTCTTCCTGTTTTGAACACAAAACATTTAAAATATTATGTATGATCCATGCTCATATGCATCATTTGGTGCTTTTAGAGATTTCTATTCAAAGAAATCTCTGTGCTGAAATGTTATATTAAACTTTATGGGCGGATCTCTGTGGTCCAGGCCTGACCAATAAAGTCACTGTGATTCCTCAGCTTATTGTGATGCATTTTAACCATAAGTGACACTAATTTACACAGTTTGATAATAAAAAATGTAAGCACTCATATCGCCAGTAGGTTATTGCAGTATGAGCTCAGTTTATTCGGTTCACAGTATTTTAGTGCTTCTGCAGCAATCAGAGTAACCAACATGACTGAGGAGGACACAGAGCGGTTGGGCCTGTGCAGGTCAGACTTTGGGAAGTACCCCTTGTGTATCTTTGAAACTAAAAAGAGGTCATTAGACAGCTACTCAAAAATTGCAAAACAAATGGAAAAGTTTTGAGCATATTGTAGCTGTTCAAATGCATTGTCAGTTCACTGATTAACTTCTGTAACTAGAGAAAACGTCTCTCTTGCTTTGCCTCTGCAGTCTAAGAGTATGGTTTTGTACTTCAATCACTGAAGCTACATTTATCTGAGTGTATTAGTCTAGCATTGTTTATTTATTTTTAAGTAGGTTGGCAAAGTGACTTAAGTTGAAAAAAAAATGGTTGTCCATCTGTCATGGTCCTGGGTCGGTGACCCAGCGCTTTTGGTTATCATTTTCTAGTTTATGATGATTATTATTTTTTGAGTTCTATGTGTTATTTTTGGTCTGCCTTTGAGTCTGTGTCTCTGTCTGTCTATGGTGTCACCCCATCTGTTTGTGAATCTGTCTGTTTAGTTCAATGTCTTGTCTGGTTCCATGTGTCTGAGTTTCCTGTTTTATTGTGAAGGTCTGTGTCTGTTCCCCCTGCCTCGTCAGCTGTGATTTCTCCCAGGTGTGTTCCCCTCCTGTCTCTCATCCCTTGATTACTGCCATCTGAGTATTTAAGCCCTGTGTTTCTCTGTGTTAGTGTCGTGTCGTACCCTCATCTAGCTGTGTGTTCTGCTTCTATGTTCCTAGTGTTTGGTCTTCTGCTCCAGTTTAGTGTTTCTTTGCAGTGTTTCAGTCCTTGGTTCCTCTGTTCTGACTTTTGGTTTTCTTTTGGTGAGTTTAGTTTGTACGAGGTTTTTCCCAGCAATAAAGCTGCGCTTTAAGTTTCACTTCAGTGTCTGAGTTCTGCATTTTGGGTCCACCACTCCTGCTTGCCTGCCACACAGCGACCCATGACACCATCTGATTCATATGGTCTGCTGCTCTCACTGTAAGAGTGAACATTTCAAATATGTAAAAAAAAATTGCACATTTTTGGGGGATATTCTATAACTGCTGCTGTTTTTGTTATTCCTTCATTTTCAGATATGTAAAATATGCCATTCTTGTCAAAGGTGTAGCAGCTAGTATGTGTATTCACATGATGGTGAAGTCAGGAAAAAAAAAAAGAATATATCAGAAGAATACTTGCTGAATTTTGTGCAACATTCAGAAGAACCAAAGAGCTTATTGTAATGTATTCCCTTATATTGTTTTGACATTTTATCTGATTTGCTTGATCTTTTTCTTAGACTTATCAATTAAGTGGCACATCACATGAAACATTTATGCAGTTTTCACAGTTTTCATTTATTCATTTATTTTCCTTTTGAAGAAACCTACTTCAGTTTTTTGAAAGCCACTTGGACACCAGCAGTTCCCCCGAGTGCTGCGGCCTCTAGGGACCAGCTTTCTTTGATATGACCTTCCTTTCGTTCTTTGTGAGCTTTCTTTGATACACATGGGGTCACCATGGGTGATGCTTTTTATCTCACATAGATGTGTATAATCACTTGATGCACAGTGCATCATTTTACGGTCTTATTCTGAAATGAATTCAATTCATTTTTTACCTCAACCCTTTTCACACAAAAGCCCATAATGACAAAGTGAAAAAATTGCTTGAAATTCTCACAAATTTATTAAAAATAAAAAACTGAAATATAACATTTACACAAGTATTTATAAACTGAGCTCAGTTGTAGACACCCTACAAGCTTGGCACATCTATTTTTGGCCAATTTCTCCCACGCAGAACCTCTCGAGCTACATCAGGTTGGATAGGGAGCATCAATGCACAGACATTTCCAAAGATCTTCAGTTAGATTCAAATCTGGCTGGTCCACTCAAGAACATTCACAGAGTGGTCTTAAAGTCACTCCTTTGTTATCTGGGCTGTGTGCTTAGGGCTGTTGTCCTGTTGGAAGATGACCCTTTACCAGAGCCCAAGTTCCAGAATGCTCTGGAGCAGGTTATCATCAAGGATGTTTCTGTACATACATCTTTCCCTCAGCCCTCACTGGTCTCTGAGTTCCTGCTCCCAAAAAATCCCCACAGCACAATGCTGCCACCACCATGCTTCACTGTAGGGATGGTATTGGCCAGGTGATGTGTGGTGCCTTGTTTCCTCGAGATGTGATGTTTGGCATTCAAGCCAAAGAGTTCAATTTTTGTTTCATCACACCAGAGAATTTTGTTTCTTATGGTCTGAGAGTCCTTCAGGTGCCCTTTGGCAAACTCCAGGTGGGATGTCATGTGCCTTTTAGTGAGGAGTGGCTTCCGTCTGCCCACTCTACCATACAGGCCTGATTGGCCCAGTGCTGCAGAAACAGTTGTCCTGCTGGAAGGTTCTCCTCTCCACCAGACAATGTTGGAGCTGTCAGAGCGGTCACCCTTCTATCATGTTTGTTCAGTATGGTTGGTTGACCATCTCTAGGGAAAAGTCCAAATGATTCCTAACATTTTTACAGATGATGGAGGTCAGTCACTGTATTTGTTGGGAACTTTACAATACTGCATATATTTTTCTGCGCCTTTCCCCAGATCTGTGCCTTGATACAATGCTAGCTTGGAAATCTGCGGCCCATTCCTTGGATTTTATGGCTTGGTTTGGGCTCTGACATGCACTGTCAGTTATGGTACTTATATAGACAGCTGTGTGGCTTTCCAAACCATCTCCAATAAACTGATTTTTATCACAGGTGGATTTCAGTCAAATTGTAAAAACATCTGTCAAGTGATCGTTGGAAACAGGATGCACCTGAGCTCAATTTTGAGTGTCATGGTAAAAGTTGTGACTTATGTACATCTTATATTTTTGTTTTTTAATAAATGTAAAGTGATTTATTGCTTATTGAGCTATTGTGCATAGTCAAATGTCAATTATTGTCAAATATTTCACTATTTTGGGAACAACATGTCTTTTAAAAGGTGCTGATGGACTGAAAAATATGTTTATGACTTACTGTAACACATTTGTCCACTGTGGCAGAGCTCCAGATTGCTGCTTATTGACACGACAAAATGTTAGATCATCACAATGTCTGCTGCAGTCCTACATTTTTGTTATTAAATATTTGATTTTCCTATGTTGGGCTCAGGTGGCTCTTACCAGTAGCTTTACCATCTGATCTTTTGGCCCTTTATGAGCTCACAACTACAATCTCCTGACTGAGCACATCTGGCTTTGTCTAAATCTAGAATCAAGACCAAAGATGACTGGCCCTTTCCCATCTGAAACGCTGAGACTAAGACATGGCATGGAAAAAAAATCTACTTATATTTTGAATTTTTGAATATCTATCTATCTATCTATCTATCTGAGAGAGAGAGATTTTTAAGAGAATTTAAAAATTGTCATTGTCAGATGATGCAGAGACAACAAAGATGTCAAATGACCAAGAAATTCCAAAATTGCCCCGGGTGTAATTGCAGAGCGCCTCCAGTAGGGAGCAGGCTTTTCATAGCATTTTAGCAGAGTGTGTGGTACCCATGCAGACAAGGAGCTCTTTTCAAACTGAGCGCTAAATCAGAGGAAGGAGGCGCTCCAGCTTTCATTTAAATCATGCACTATTCGTGACAACTCATTGGCAAATGCAACAGCATTTACTGATGTTGACATCATAATAAAATATACGAAACCATATTAATTCTCAAAAATATGACAATGAGATTAATTTCCCCTCGTTAAACCAATGTTAAAACACTTATCTACACATTTACTCAACCCTTACTGAGAGGGAATATTTTTGCATTAAATTTTTTTAAATTTTAGATTATTCTGATTTAGAGTCAGAAATGGTAAATGAGCCTATATCAAGAGAACCATTAAATCATTGAATTCTTTTTATGAATAAATGTGAATATGAAGATGACTCCTTGGTAATATGAAAATGTCATTCTTCTTGTTTCACTCTCTCAGCCTACTCTCCCGGAGGCGCGTGCGCAATTAGCCCATATTGTAGAAGTCTGGTGAAACATAACAGCTTCCACATGCACCACTAACTGCACGTGACCTTATTGTATATTTTATATTAAATCCACCACCTAACCCACCTATATGTTAGAATTTACTAATGAAAGGCGTCGGACATTTATGCTAAAAAACATATTTTCCGGACATAAACTGAGATCTTGCGCCGTGCGGCAAGATGCTCAAGATGATCAGGCAAGTTGCCAAAATCTCTCCTGAAAGATGAGAACAGCTTGGAAGGTGGGCAGGGCAGGGCAGGTATAGGCGTTTATAGGGAGAGGGAAACGCTTTTGCTGTAGATTGGGCTTCCCCGAAATCTTTGCGGATGAGTCCCGCGCCAGGAGCTCGGCATTGTGGCCCGGTCTCCTATCTGCTTCTTCTTGGAAACGGCGTCAGAGAGCAGCTGAGCAAAGGCTTAACATTTCAAACGTCTGGCGGTAGGCTGTAAAGTTTCCACCCCGAAAACAGTGTCATGCGGCAGTAGCAGTAGGGTTGGTGCAGGACACCTCGGCACATGCCTTGGTGCTGTAGGAATGAGTTTTCTGTAAAGCTTTGCGCACAGCCACTCCAAACCAGGGGCCTCGTTTTTTTTCTCTCTCTTTTTTGTTTGCTCATTTAGGAAGGAGCTGTTCTGTTTCTGTTTACGTGTAATTCTCCTGATTGAATTGTTACATATATATTGGAAGATTTCTATTTAAACACCCTCCTGTTGAAACTGAGCTGCATTGTATTGTGCCTCGAGAATCCTGTTTAACCATTTGCGTAAAGGTTAACTCAGCCAAGCACCAGGAAAGCAGATTCGCAGCGGAATTCCCTCAGTATTAGTCATAGATGTCCGCTCAGCTGGGAGGAGGCCTGCAGCCGGAGACCACAGTAAAACTTGAGGAACTAAAATCTGAAGAAGTTTTTGATGTGACAAGGCCTGACGGATGTCCCCGGGACGGAGGAGAAAATAAAGTGGTTCTGTTCCCGGAGGGACAGCAGCAGCAGCCCCAGATGAAGCCACGCAAGATGACTCGCAGTCCAAAATGCGCCCGCTGTCGAAACCATGGCGTCGTTTCTTGTCTGAAAGGCCACAAACGCTTTTGCCGCTGGAGGGACTGCCGCTGTGCCTGCTGCCTGCTGGTGGTGGAGCGCCAGCGCGTCATGGCGGCGCAGGTCGCTCTCAGACGGCAGCAGGCTGCGGAGGTGAGACGAGCACAGGGGCAGGTCAGTGAAAGAAGAAAGATAGGGGGGCAACCAAAAACAAATAAAACAAACAAACAAAAACGTATCCATGGCATCCTGTAGATGATTATTATGGAGCAAGTACGCACAGTGTATGGTTGATGAAAGGGCAAAATCAGTAGGAAAGCTCCCCAAAAATTGGTTCTGATCGTCTGGACTAGAAAAGCTGAGGAAGAGTCTGAGGCAGTGAGGGTGACAACACGTTTTAATATCACCTTTGGATAAGCGTCCCTGTATCTGTTTCTATAGAAACACAAGGGGCATATAATACATTTTATTAGGTCGTTTAGAAAAAAACAGTTCACAGTCTGTGTTGTAGAGATAGCACTACTGTTTACTTTTTCACTCGATACAATAATTATATATCGAGCAAGGGACAACATTTTAAAATCTCGATGAACGTGCAGAACTATGTCTTTTATATTTTAAATACTTACATTGTTTTCATGTAACAGCATTTATATGCTCAAATTTTAAACATTTAAGCCCTGTTTTGTTTCTAATTTGAATGAGTGGTTTGAGCTTTAAAGAGAGAGCGTCAAGTGCTCATTAGGATGACAGAAAAGAAATATAAGAAACCAGCTCAGTGGGTTATATCACAAATAAAAAGAAAAGTGCAGAAATGAAAAGAAGCAAATGAGGTAATATAATGATAATAATAATAAAATCCCTTAGAATAATGAGTGCCTTACTTTGCTAATTTGGCATTTATAGGGAAAATTACGTTGATTTTATTACTGCAGACAAAATTCTAAATCCTCCTTAAAAAAAAATCAGTTTAAACTAATTATATACATATGGTATAATAATGGATTTTATAAATAGCAGCTATAGATACAACTGGGTACTTGGGTGCTTCTTTGCGCAAAATAGCATACCAATTCCACATAGTTAGCAATCCTAGTAATAGCAGTAATGCTGAAGTTAAAAGGGCAAATTCTCTCTGTCTTTAGTTTTAATCCCAGAGATTCTCCTTGCCTCTTACATCATGTACTATTTTCCTTTAATTACCTTGTGAACGTCTGACTGTAAGATAATTATGTCCAAATGTCTTATTCCTGTTCATATGTTTCTCTCAGGGCAAGAAGGGGGTCAGGTGTGCAGCTCCACTGCGCAGAACGGCATATCAGTGTTACACCAGAGCGGCCGAGTCGAGCATCGTGGCCAAGAGCATCCTGCAGGGTGAAGTTTAATTAGCGTCTCCTTTATCGAGTCTTGCTTTATTCCCAGATTTTCATGTTCTGTACATGAATGAATCTTTACGTGTAGACAACTTCTGCTTTTGATTTAATGATATTTAGGTTCATGCAACATCATAAATTAAGCTTTCCATGGAGCATATCATCATTCACCTGCTCTATGCTGACATGGTAAAGCTTTTGAACGTCCTGTCAAAGCTGGAAGAGAAATAAAATTGTGCAGACGTAGTTTCCCTGTAGGTTTCCTCCAGCTTTAACCAGTAGAAACTCAATTTTAACTCTAACTGGCATTGTGGGAAACAGCTTTTCCCCCCAAATAAATGTATATTTGTCCCCAAATGGTGACAGTGACCTTCTCAGTGACATTTGCAGCCCCTGTGTAGAAACGTGTAATTGCATTAGCATTTGCAGGTCCTTTTGTAGTCAGTGTGCCACGGGTATTCCTTCTTAGTTTGGCTAGACACACTTCATTTATCCAAACAAACCCCCCATCATCGAGACGTCACTATTTCATAACAACAGGCCATTATTGTAATACACTGTGTGCATTATTACCTGCTGGCTTGCAGTCAAGACTTGCTGGAGGCTTTGTCTTCTTTATAGCCCTCTCTGTCTTCCCTGCGCTCTCAGTAAAGCAACAGTGACGCGGCTAACCAACTGCATTATTAAAATAATAAACAACAAAGTGCTCAGACATAAACACAGCAATTAATTGGTCGGAACAATATCATTATCCATAAATTGACTGCATAAACAAATGTGTAATGGCAATATGTGGCTTTGCTCCCACGTTCAGGGATCAAACCTGCTGTGCCTCCAGAGGACGACACCCCTTGCTGGTCGAAGCAGACGCAACGTGACCAAACACACTTTACGTGCCCCTCTATCAGCGCCCGGATGAGGAAGAGACGAGCGTTTGCAGACAAAGAGCTGGAAAATGTGATGCTGGAGCATGAACTGAGACAGAGGGAGCTGCAGAATGACCTTTTCCCCCCCTCGGCCCTCCTTCCTATGCTTCACTCTCCACCCTTGCCCATCTCCCCTGGTCTCCACTGCTGCCCACCCAGCAAGGATCCCACAACTGAAGGGCAATCTAGCTATGTGCCCCTGTGCAGATACAAGCCCTTTTATGAGTGTGACTTCCAGCTTTATCAGTTCTTTCCCCTGAAGAGCAGGTACTCCACAGGAAATGACTATAATGACTTCTTGTTATGTCAGAGCTCCCAGCAAAGCAGGCAGGAGAAGGAGGTGCAGAATGGATGGAAAGACAGCGAGAAGACAAAACAAGCAGAGGTCATTCCTTCGACATCCATACAAAGACTCCGAAATGATGGCAAGGCCATGTCATGTGCTATTCCTGTCAAATCCCCTTCAAAACGAGCAGAAATAATGGACTCAAATGGCTCTTCAACAGTCACACTTGCTATTTCTGCATCAGATCAGAGTGTCCTGGGTCAGCCAGACATCAGTGCACCCAGCAGGATTTTTGATCCCAGACCTTTGACAGCTAAGAGCTGGAGCTCAGACACTCCTGCCGCCCAGGCAGCTCCTCATGCCGACTCTGTTAAGAGCCCTCACGGCGGCTCAATCAGGACTCCGGCTGTGAGGCCATTACCTTTTTCTGTAGAGGCTTTGCTGAGGGCCTGACAGACAACTGCAAGCAGAGTATAGTGCATACTTTATTATGCACAACCCAACCTGAACTGTCTGAATATAATTACAAAAATTGATTTTATGGTACAGGTTTGGAAACGCTATTCTGTAAAGTGCCAAAAGTGAGAGATTTTTAAAAAAATATTTCTATAGAGTAAAATCACAGTGTTTGTGTTTTTTATTTCCATGAAAAGTTATTTTACTATATTTTATCTATTGAAAAAAGTAAAGCTAAAAGATATGTATATGTGCTACAATACCATATTTGTATTTCCATTCTGGGCTAATTACATCTTGCACCATGCATACTTTGAAAAAGTGTTTTCTTTTATCATCCCATGTCAGTAGTGCCATAAAAATCTACTGAACCACTCTGTCTGGACTGTCTTTCATCAGTCACGCTTTATTGTCTTCATCCTCAGAAGAAATACACAATACAGACATAAAACAAAGCCAATGAAAAAGTCAAGTGCTTGTTGAACTTGTGCCCATTCCTTACTCGATGCTCTGATTTTTAACTTGCAGTGCAGATGTCCCTGGCTGATTTCTGTGGTGCTCTCACAGGGCTGTTTAGGGTCTAAACAAGGTGCTGCTGCTCAGAAATAGAGCACCAGGTGAAGCTGGTTGTTTGTCAAGGAGACAGTTAAAGCACAAAGACTTTCATAAACAGCTTAACATTTATCTACTCCTTTTTTTTCACCAAAGAATAAACGCAATGTGCTTTAAATATTTATCAGCATTTGATAAGCTTTGTAGTTCTTCAGATGGAATACATGTTGCCATTCTGACATTATGACTGTATAAATATTGATCACACAGCACGCGGTTCAATATTTCACACAGTATCATTTCATCACACCAGCAGACTGAGGGGATATGGGAAATGCTCACCAAAAGGTTGACTGGGAGGCTGCCAGTGTTGCCTAGGCGACATTGTTCTTTATTGTATGCTGAGCCTGACGCCAGCCGAGTTTGTTTGAACACGCATTTGATCTATATCCGGTTTTTACTTCTTTCTCCTCTCCAGTTTTTTTTTTTGTTCTGCTCTGTAATCTCACAGAGATGGAGGTCAGATACTTTTGACAACTCGGGACCTTGTGGCGTCAACACAGAGGTGATAGCGCAGAGCCTTTGTTTGCGAGAGTCTACCAGCATATCGGAGTGCCTCTCTCCCCCGTGTCTTTTCACAGACAGACAGGGAAGGGAGATTGGCACAAAAAGGGGGAAAAAAGAAGATGAGATTTTGAGCATGCAGTCGCAGAAGGTGGGGCGTCCTGTTTTATTGCGCGCTATCTGTGTCATTTTTTTTAAACAAAAATTAAAACCTGTTCTTTTCCAGGGAACACAAATGGCCAATTTCACAAAAGATACACATCAGTCACTGAGAGCTGATAATGACTTCTGTGAAGAATAACACAAATGATCTAAATCAGCTTCTCCTCACCTGGAGGAAAAAAGCTAATTTATCTGCTTCCTTTCGTTTTTACAGTGTCCCTGTAGCCAAGCTTTGTGTCAGCTTAATAGGCAGTGAGTGCTCTGAAATGTCAATCACTCTCCAAAGATCTTGTTAGGACTGTGGAAAAACAGATTAGCTTTAATTATACTCTGTGCTCTTTTCATATGATATTGCACCTCCAAAAAATCCACCCAGAAGCAGAAGAAGGAACGGGTTGCACTGCATTTAAAATACACTTCTGCAATGGAGGTCACTTCATGGGCTGAAAACTGATGCTGGTGAACACATCATATTGCTGGACAAATACATGTTAAAACTTAAGCCTCCCTCAATATTATTTATAAATAAGATTCAAGTGCTGCTGCATTCTCTGGACCCAAATTAATTTAATGCAATCCAATCCAACTTTAATTCTAGGGAAGTTTAACAAAGTAGATCAGTTAAAAGAAGACAATAAAATACAAAAACACATATTAAGATGCATCGATAAATAAAAATAAAACAGAAAATTAAAAGTCTGATGAGAAAGATTGAGATGTCAGAGGCAAAGAAACTGCTCTGTGGTATGATAAATCTGAATTTGAATTACGATTGGGCACATCCAGGAAAAATGAAGAAAGAATGTGTGTGTTGGGGAGGTGGGAGGTGGTCTTTGGTATTAGGCCAGTTTGCTGACAAAGTCATTCCAACAGGTTAAAACACGTTTTTGAGTCTTCTCAACCCCTCTCCTTAATCCCTGCCCTCCTCCTTTGGTCGGCCACCTCTTGCACTCTTGCGGTTCAGTCTTGCGTTGTGTCTCCTTTCCATTTCAGCCAGATCAATTTCACTCAGTTCAAGGTAGAAAAGATTTGCTGTGGCATTTCCTGTAAGTCTGATATGTATATTTTCATCTTACAGACTGCATCATTATCAGCAGTAGGAACAGTAAACGTTGCAGACACTATAATGCATCAGCCAGCAAGAGCTGATGTAGATGTGACAAAGAGCAACCTCTAGTTTTACATGCATTAAAAAACAATCAAGTTCACCTCCGATCGATAAAAATTCAATGTATAACCAAGAAATTGCAGTCTGTACCTACACCAGCATAGGCCTGTTCCTTTACTAGCACAAAGCCATCACACTACAAGTTTACTGTAAAGTACTATCAACATGATCTTTCCCCGTATTGCCTTCATTTACTTTCCCACCGTTCTGTGTTTATGCTAGGTGTGTATACAAGGTAGACATGCAAGGAAGGTAAATTCTCATCAAGGGATTGTTATTATTATTATTTTTTTAATAACTACACTCCAGCCTCACTTTCAGATCTGACTGACACAGCCTGAACTCTCTGCTTGTTTGGTATGACCGGTTAGCTCCCCCCTTGGACAGCTCATCAGCAACATTTAGTATCAGGGCTCCGTGGAAAGCCTTTGATCGTCCTGCCAGCTCCCCTCATTACAGAACGAGAGTGGGCTAAGAGCATATGTCTTGGCCCAGCAAGGTCATTACCCCTGGCACTTCTAAAAGAGACACAATCTGAATTTAATGGTGTCGTAATAAGATGTGAGGGCAGGGAAAAGTACTCTTCAGGTTGGTGAACATCCTCCGGTCTGAAAAGAAATAAACAGAATTCCTACTCACAGGGTCTTTAGTAGTGATCTTTTTGGCCTGTAAAAAATAAATTCATTTGACGAGGTGTGAAAACTCGGGTATAAAATTGAGTATATTTGGATAATAAATACTAAATTTCAAACTGAAACAAAACGGTTTGACTGCTAGCTGAATGTTTACCAATCCAAAAGCAAATAAGGTGACAGAATTCCACATCTTGCCAAGAGCCTGAATATTACTACTACAACGAATAATAGGAGCTTAGAGCTAAGATTGGTGTTTTGGGTATATTTAATTCTTTATCACTCAAGTTTTATTTTTTTTTATTACTTCTGAGTTTTCTACAAACATAAACCTTGTTCATTAAAAACAAAAAATGTATTAAAAAGTAGTATTATACATATTATAATCCTTCATGTCGGGCACACAATACACAGCTCTGGGCAGAGAAGAAAGTGCCCTTTTTCTCAGTACAAAAACTCAAATTTCCTGTATGTTTTATGTGTTTGTATATCTCCAAGACACTATATTTAGTGTTCTGATTAATGTTATCATTACATTCCAATCTGCATTCCCTCCATTTATTTTTAACAAGTAGAATGCAACATTGAGTATCATGGTTCAGGGCAGCGCGTTTGATCTGTCTGCCAACTTGCACTTTGGATTTGTTCCTCTCCTACCCTGCCCTGCAACAGCCCTGCATGCTCTCTGGTGTTTGGTAGCCAAGCCTGACTCAGAGATACTGGTGTAGGGTTTCGTTGCTTACTTGTGTGTATCTGTGTAAGTGTGTGTGTGTGTGCTGCATGTGTGACAGACAGAGGTGCAACAGTCTTGCAATGATTTGTAGATGCCGAACAGTAATGAAAGCATCTTCCGTGCTATACTGCATGAATCAGCTCACAGTGATTTTGATGCTTTACAGTGACCACTAAAAATACAACAGTCTGCTGTTTGACTGTTTCTAAAGCACAACTGGACCCAAATGATAGAAAGGTGTGCCTTCACCTCTTTGACTAAAAAGCTTAGTGTTGCATTTCAATCACAGTGGCCGCTTGAGTAATTTCTTTAGATGTTAGAGAACCATGCCAGGAATCAGTCATAGAGGATTTTCTAAATTTAACCAAGATAACTGAGATCTTTGTGTTTTGTTGTTTGATCTACAGAGTTTAATTTTTTTTTTTAAGTCTGGCTCATAGTAAGAAGATATATGATCTCTGCAAGTGTCAGTTCAAGACATGGCATGAAATACCTTATGAGGGATAGATGGTAAAAACAGAAAAACAAGACAAGATCAATAGATCACCAGACAGCCTGCCTAACTCTGTCTGCACACACCGATTCTGTGCACCGCAGTCCTTACTTTTAAATGAAGGACAACTTTACTCCCCCCCAAGAAAAAAGGGGGTAACAAGCCAGGTTTTTACAAGAAACAAAAAAATGCTTATACTGTTAGTATATTTAGGTAGTTTTTGGCAATTCATAAGTAAGCTTAGGTAGTGCATGAGCATTTCTAATTATAGCATAACTTAATGTATTTTACAGGAGTGAAGAAATAGTTACGTAAAAGCATAAGAAATTCATTAATACTCTGTAGTAGTAATGGGTGATTTAGAGGAAAGGAGACACAATTATACTCTAAATAATTTTAAATACTGCATAATTTCTTGGTAATTTTGAGGAAAAACAAACAATATTTCCCCATCTTACATTGTAAGTATGCTGCACTTTTATTATGGAGTGGGCTAACCTTGCCTAACTTACAGGAAAGGAGATACTCCTGTACATCCCTTTTAAAAATTATGCTTGAACAGTGACTGTGAAAGAATAAATATAAGTTGGCTCTATCACTGTAAGATCACATAGCAAATTTTCATATTTATTTTTCTTTTAAGTTGTTAAGTGACAGCACATTTATGTTGGTAAAATGAAAGGACAAAGGAGTAATAGAAAATCCATCATGCACATCTATATAATGAATGTTATATAGATGTGCGAGTGATGTGCGAGTGAATGTGTTAAGATGAATCCACTCCATATTACATCCACCGACCTGAAGAATACCTCGTACTTTAGATGTAAGATTGGGAAATGTTTAATTTTTGCAAAACTTTCATGAAATTGCACACTGCTTCCTTTGTATCCTGTAAAAACTTATTCTACTGTACCAGTATTTAGGTATTTGTAGGTAAATGCATTTAGATTTCAAATAAAATAGAATTCCATTTAATATATGGGGAATTGCACCCTTGCTTGTGGACCATACAATAAAGTGTTACCAAAAAAACCAAATATCATTGCTTTGTGTGATTGTGATACTCAAGGCTACGTTTGTTCTGCTTCAGCAGATTTATTCGCAAGGATCAGACAATTCAGTCACAGGTGAAAGTGGTCTGTTTTTAACTTTTCATACTACTTTAAGGTAGCAAATTCTCCATAAATTCTGTCATCGGAAGACAGAAACAACAAGGCTTTAATAGCAAACAAGAGTCTGGTCTGCCCTGTGACACAGACATTCCTAATTGAACATAGTTGGGTTCCCGTCTGACCACCGCCACCCTTCATTTAACAGAAGAACAAACATACAGGCTCTCAGCTTAAAAGACAGCTCTGTGTGTAACCGAGTCTGCTGTGGTTGGACTAGAAATTTCACAGCTTTAAAAACATCTTTGAAACAGGCAGTGTAGAGTTCTCTCCCCACTTACCCCCATCCTGTAGTATTTGGGATTTTCCATCCAGTGATGTGTGTGTGTGTACAGTATTTGTGTGCTCGCATATGTGTGTGTGTGTGTGTGCGTAGCGGCCTTGTCGCTATTCCAGCGGCCTTGGGGACGACCGAGGGTGCCCATGGCTGCAGCTGTGTGGCGATCCAGTTACCATCACATGGTGCAGCTTGGCTCCTGAAGAACTACCTCTGCAATATTAGAAACCGAAGGAGACCACAAGACCGCACTTTCTCTCAACTCTCATTCTCTCTCTTGCTAGCTGTCTCAGCCTCCAAAGAGCATTGAAACACTGAAGGAAAAACTGAAACAACAGCCTGCAACAAGCTTGCAATCCTGTGTAAGCATAACATCAAAATTATAGTGAAAATTATGCAACTTTAAGCATTTGTCCAGAACTTCCTGCTGTTTAATGAATCATTTATTGAGCCACAATATTGCAGCATGCCCAGGATGGGTTTTATATGAGCTAAGATGCTACTGAACGATGTTGCTTAATCCTTTTTACCCCTTTCCTCCTCATTAATATGCCTTTTCCCTGCTTATCATTGCTCATCCCTTTCCTGCCCTAGGTACAGAGAATGAGGCACTTTTTGGAGAAGTGAACCCAAACAGAGTGAAGGGGGGAAAGGGGAAGAGCGCCGTAATCTTTTTCATCAGATATGAATGTTTAGCATATAAATACATTGTAATGCAGGTTTCCCAAAACCTTCTAGCAGCTCCACTCAGCTTTAGCTTAACCTTTGCAGGTCTGTACCTCAGCCTCAGGACTCTTACCTTTATAATATAAAACCAGCGCATGCCAGGCAAGTTCAGGAACTTTATAGACCAAGGGTGGCAGCAATAACATCAATGCAAAAACAGCTCAAACTGCCCCACCTTCATTAAAGCTGTGTTTATCCAGCTTGCTTCGGGTTTTATTCTATAGAAAATTCTGCAAACCCAAACTTAAACAATTCCATTGACCACATTCTGACTCCCGGTAATCCAATCCACCCTGATGTTATTCATGTCCTGATCTGTACCCCCTCCTTATGCTAACATATTGGCACCCTTTAACAAGTGTTTGATTATCCCTGAGGCCTATAAGGGAAGGACAGTGGGGTTTAATGACATATAAACCTGTGTTTTGATGTGAGGTTCACGGACCTTTAAGAATAACAGCTGGCACAGGCAGAGCGCTGGGAGGGAGTGGCAACTGTTCAAGGAAAAGTGTCAAGTTAAGATGGCGTGATAGCAGGAACCCTGCGGCTCGCTATAACCCACGACAACCTGCCAAGATCAGCAACATGTTTTAAAGCATTTTACTTTCCCTTTTAGTCAAAACAGATTATGCTCAGAGATGGACGCCTCGACCATGCAAGTGTCTGAGGTATTAAAAACACAGAGAGGAAAGAAGATGACATGCAATTGACTTTAATAGCGTTTACAGTGTAAATAGGGTCAGTAAAAAGATGTTATTAAACATCTCGAGTGTCAGCGGCGCACGTGTTAAAACCATTTACGGGGAACAAAGCGTCTATTTCAAGTTGGTGTTTTGACTGGTGGTGGAATAGATGCCACTGTGTCTGTCTCCCTGCTCAGTTCCCTCGTGACTGGTTCGAAAATGTTTTTTTGTTTTGAAATGAAACATTTCCCTGAATCCAGATGGTGCATCCTCCTTAGAAATACAACCATGACAGATCCCAGAACATTTGCCCTCACTCCCTCCCGGCCAGTCATGGTACATTAATAAAAAATTCTCCGGTTCCCTGATATTGTCAGGCATGCACACAAGCATCCAGCACGATTTTTCTCCCACACTGAGATCTGATGTGGTTTCTAAGAGTTCTTTTAATTTTTTCAGCAGTGTATGACACGGTAATGGGGGCTGATGGAGGATTGATTAAGCTCAGCTGATGTCTATTGCAATCTAATTTGCATCTCTCTCTGGTCCAGTGGACTGTTGACTTTGAACGAACATGATGTTATGAATCATGGATCTAAGTTTAATGATACTCTCTGAAATGGACATCAGGGTATTTAGAACTTCCAAGAAGCAAACAGGTGGAATACATTCAGAATTCAGGAACGAAACTCTCCCATAAATCTAGGCTTCAAAGCTTAAATATGAAATATTTAAATAAGAAAAATGGGATGCTTCACGCTGAAAAAACAACAACCTGAGAACAAACATGATGTATAACTAGTAATAAACCTTTCTGCAGTTACAGCTCATTCCAAATGCAGCAGCTTATGTGCTGGGAATGCAAAGAGGTCAAAGAAACTTTTCATTTCAAAACTTATTCAACACACACATTTTCAGCCACTCATCACATACATCATAAAGAGTACTCTTAAGCACATGAGTTAAAGTCAACTAGACTTCATGAAGCCTCTTATGAGGCTTCTTCAGGTCTAAAACACTGATTGGGAGACACAGGCATCACCTTGGAAGTAGTGCTTAGAGGTCACCTGAGCCAAGGTGTAAATCAAAGTGTGGATCATTAGATTGAAGGTGTGACTCCTTTGTGAGAGACTGCTTCACTGTGCCATTGTGTGATTTGGTAAGGTCACATGGGTCAAGATCTGAGTAGCTGCTTAGGCAAAGATCCCAAAAGTCCATCATAGGTGGCTAACAGCTGGTGTCACAGGCCACCACCTCTGTTTATTAATGGTCATTCACAGTCTTGTTGGTCCAATGTGTAATCTTCAGAGTCCTCATCTCATAGTAGATGTACAGATGAGTTTTGTCCTGATGATTGTAAGACTACCAACCTACAGAAATAACTAGCAGTACACAGCCTGTGAAAACAGTTGTAGAACATCTCCTGAGGAGACTTCCAAATTTTAAAAAAACAGCCATAATGGTGTCTAAGCAGTGGTCACCACAGTTCATTGCTTGGCTTCTTCATATTTTTTTTAAAAGTTTGTTTTATAAACTGGAGGACTGGAACTGATTTTGCACTATTCAGACTTTAAATCTGGTATTTTTGTTGTGACCACAGAAAAGATGAAATAAAGTGGAATAAAAAATGGTTCAAGTAAAGGCCAAATGTATGCATACCTCTTCAGATTAGTAATTATTAAACCACAACACCTTGCCTTTGTGTTATAACTGATTTAGGTTCATAACTGACCCCCAGGTTGGAGCTACAAGTATTTCATGACCTGCACACAGCTAGTAAAAGAAATCTTGGGGGAAAAAAAATCCTGTCTGACAGGTTTCTGTCTTTCCAACAAAATCTTAAATCACAGCAGCAAACCAGCACTGCTGTGAAACAAAATGAGTGGGATTCACCATGATGTGTGTGGTTTGTTGCTGGAGCTCTGCCTCTCCAAAACCTCGACGCCTGAGGAAAATGCAGCCATCTCTCAATCCACTTGAGTGGAATTGCCTCCTGTTTCAGAGTAACAAGACTTTTCAAGGTGGTGGTGTGTTAGGGGTGAGGGAGAGCAGCATCTGTGGAGGAGAAATTTTAGATTTCCACAACTACAGCGCAGATAAAGTGTTGTTGAGCATGCTTGCATGGATATGGGAGCATGACTGCTGTCATGCTGTCTTGTTATTGAGTCTCTCTGAAGTTACTCGCTCTCTTTCTCCTTCTAACACTCACTCATTCTCACACACAAAACTCTTGTAAGGCAATAATAGGAATGAAACAGCACTCTTTTTCTCTCTTTTTTAACAGCCAGCTCTGCGTCAATATTGCTCTTTCCCCAGCAGTGATCACACACAACCCTATGTCTCAATTTCCTTCTACACACAGCCAGCTCCCAAATCCAACACTCACACAAATGCGCACTGTCTTTTTAAAAAAAAAAATATTCCCATTAAGTTGAGCGCCTAAATATCCTAGGTGTAGCACACACACTCGACTGCTACCTTCTCCAGCCAGGCTACACTCTGGCCACTGATGGATTTTTTCCCCAAAACATTTGCTCTGTAACACAAGCTAGTCTGTCTTGTGTTTTCACTTCAAACAAAGCTATTAATCACCTTAATCGCCCTCAATTAACCCCTTATGCCAGATGCTCGCTCTGCACGTCACACAAGTGACTGCTCATTCAGTCACCTCTGCCAAACAGGTGATGAATCACCACCACAAGGCAATCTCCACCACTGGCTAATTCATATGATATCACTGCTTCAGATGACAAAACATTAGCTTGAGGGAAATGGTGGAAACAGCCACGGGGGGCCCAATAGAGATTAGTGATGCAGAAGGGTAAAAGCATACGCCCAAAGCTGTGTGTATCTATATGCTGCATGCAGGAGGAGAGGGAATCCCTGAAGCACAGAAACACAAAAGAGCATAGTGCCGAAAAAGAGAGAAGAACAGTTTATTTTCCAAATTCTTAAAGGCAATTTAGTTCCAATCTTTACTTTCCCACAAAGACTGTTTTTCTCCCAACACTGCAGCAGGAAAACAATAAAAAGGGAACAAAACACAAGAACAATGTAAGAGTGAACAAGACAGCAGTCCGTGAGATTAGTGATGTATTTTCAGCTTTCTGGGATGCACACAAATCTATTTGGTGTTCAACTACAACCAAAACTACATTAACAATTACAATCAAACAACTGAGAATAGCTGGAAGCAACAAACTCTATGTCGATGTAATAACTCTAACAGCTGCTGCCAAAACAACCACGCAGATAATTTGTTCCTGCAGTGTGTGAAACGATCCAAGCTTATTCGCAACAATTTGGTGTGACAGTATAGCTCATTATTTTTAGAATATATTTGTCATGTGACACAGCTATTGTAGAAGGCACAAAGACAGTGAAACATCACGGCCTAGGTTTGACTGAGTGCTTTTTAAGGTTAGAAGACCTAAACTTAAAAACTTACGAACTGACTTTGGTTTGAACCAGAAGAAGAGATGCTGGTTTCTCCTGTTAAAGTCTGACATTTTCCTGACCCATCCATCCTCCCTGACCTCACTCCCTCCATCGTAATTACTATGGTAACTAGAGGGCTTTGTCACTGAGACAAAGATTAGCTTAAATGACTGACACGCTAATGTTTCAGAAAGATCACAGAATAACAGGCTTCAACCCAGCCATGAGGTAGGAAGGCTGCAATTACAACTTTGCAACTGAAGCAGAATATCTTTATTGTCATTGCCATGTGTTTATTATGCAGTGCATTCACATTTAGTTTGAGGCCCTATAGATGTGCTCTGTAACATCTTACAGATTGCAGTAGCTCAAAGAAGTGATGGCATGGGTGTGTGGGGTCCTCACAGATGCTGGTGGTGTTGTAGATTTCCCCCAGTGCTGACTCTCAGTGATCTTCAGAGCACTGGAGAGCCTCCTGGTCAGCTGCAGTGCAGCTGAGTTAGTAAAATAAAATGTAATATGTTAAGATGCTCTCTATAGAGCAAAAGTAAAAAGTAGCCAGCGTCTTTCTTGGAGTCCATGGAAAGAACAGCTGCTGCTGTGCCTTCTTTACCTGTGTAGTGGTTTTTTTGAGCTATGTGAAGTCCTCTAACACATGAACTCCCAGGTCCCTGATACTGGACACCTTCTCAACACCACTCCATGGATGAGGACTGGAGTGTGATCTGCAACATTCAGAGACAAAGTATTCACTAAGCACCAGTCCACCTGATTGTTTACTTCTCCTCTGTAAGCCAGTTTGTTGTTTTCAGTGATGAGATCAGTAGCCTCTTTATGGCGTTAGTGTTGTACATGGGGACACAGTCATAGATCTTGAAGAGGGAGAATGGGATTAAGCAGTGTACCAGTGCTAAGATGTTTAGGGGCCCAGTGTCAAACCTTGAGCTCACTCTGACAAAAATGGGCTCAGCTGAACAGTGTTTCTGTCACACTGTTGGACGATTAATCAATTACATTTCACATTAAACCTTTAGGAAGGCATGGTGGGATGTCAGCACTGTCACCTCCCAGGAAGAAGATCCTTTTCTCTGTGGAGTTTGTTCTCCCTGTGTCTGTCTGGGCACTCTGGTTTCCTCCGTACTGAATAGTTCCACTCAAATATTAAATTTCTGTTCTGCTTTAACATAAAATGAATAAAAATATACTGCAGCATATCAACTTAAGGCTCAGCTTGACCCATAAAGGCAACAGGATAACCAGCTTTTTTTAGAGATTAGGTATCTTACCCACGGGATCATCTTTTATCCTTGTACCGCTGATTGCTCATTGGGTTACTCGCACCAGGGTCTGCTGCCAAATGTTTGATATCCAAGATGGAAGTATGCTCCTTTGAACACAGCTTGTGGTGCTCTTCTGCTATAGCCTTTCATGAGCTGGATCACCACAGATGATGCCAACCATGCTTGTTGACAGCAAGGAAGACAAGTGCAGATTTAATCAGACCCACATGTAGCAGTCTGTGGGTGATATTCACATTGCAGGGTGTTGTCTTTCTTTATGAAACATCAAGGGGAATTAAAAGGGGATGGGTAAGTTGTTGGGTCGTATCAAAGTGCTTGTAGAAAGCTATAAACAGATGGTGGACAACATGAGAGAGTAATTAGAAATTCATTCATATAAACACTTTTACAGCAGCATTCAGACAAGGCAGCTAAGCTTAACATGCCTTCGGGAACTCAGTCAAGCAGTTTAGTGCCTTCTTCAATAGGCGTGAACAGTGTTTAATATTAAAAGAAACAAAATATCAAGTGAGATCCTAATTAGCTAAGCAAGGGACCACAAAAGTTAGTGGATAATCCATCACCTGCTCACCCGGTATAAAATATTCAAAGATTAGAAGGAACACTGAATCCACTCCCACTCATCCCAGCTAGGATTAAAACCATCTGTCATAACAATAGCACAATAAATACTCCCCCAAATCTGAGGATAATAAAAGAGGGGAAAAGTGGGAGAAAAAAAGACAAGACTCATGAGATCTTAAAAAAAGAACATACATTTTATGACACCTTGCCACGTTCCCCCAGGAATGACTTTCATTGTGTAAATTAATCATTTCTAATCCCAAACTTCAGTGCCAGTGCAGTATATAAACCCCAAAGTGGGTACTTGCATCAATCATCCTACACACACTCACACACGTACAAACACTCAATTAACTTGTTATTAAAATCTTGTAAATTTTGCATTTTCAATAATAATAATAATAATTCCAGGTTTTTTTAATTTCAAATAAGCTTGCGCTATTCCGACTTGCAATTTTCTGGCAAAGTGAGCTTCTGCTTTGAGTCCTGTTTATAATGGATCCACAGTCCATGTCCAGGCGAAATTGATGTAAGTTTAAGGTGGCCTAAATTGGCTTGAAATTGCAGCGAGCGGTTACCACTATTTTCTAACAATCAATCAAACTGATGAGTGTGGCAGAGAAAGCTCGAAAGTCTAACAGAAGAGCTGCAGTCACTCCAGATTAGGAACATATTCACAGACAGTGGCTACACTGTTACAGGCAAAAAGAAAAGAAAGACGGAGAGACAGCAGTGGAAGGATTTAGTCGCGTGTCTCTTCTCACTACGTAACCGGTTATTACAGCAGGGCAGCGAAGGCTCGGAGGCCCCCTGACTATCATTTATCAATCATCATAGGAGGAGGGAAAGACCTTCCTTCCCTCTGTGAGTTTCCACTTGCAGTAGTTATGTTCCTGAGCACTAAATCACTGCCCTATAGCGAGTCACTGACACCCTAGAGAGTGAACCACGAGCGAATGAATGGAGGGAACTGGGCTGCTGTTAAGTCACTGAGCCGAATCACTGACAGATAAATGAGAAAACATAGTAGTGACGGTGCTGACAAATGGGGCTACTTTCCTCTCACAAAATTAGAGTGCATTATAGTTTGTGGATGGATTAGTGGCAAAAATAGGACTGACGTTACCAAGCCCCGTTCAGTTTTCCGAGGGTTCAACCGTCAGCGGTGATGCTAAGTAAACGGAGATCATATTGCATGAAAGTGCATGTCAAGTGTTACAACACATGTCGTAACACTTTATATATTTTAGAAGTGTTTTTTCCCCTTGTAATTCAGAACATTTTAACTATGACCCACCAGATAGGGATATGATGTAAAGGTCTTGCTTCTATTAATGGATTACATGTTTATTGTGAACATTTTCAGTTCTAGGAATCATCACAACATCTGAAAAAATATCACTGTAAGCTCCCCAAAAACATTAAACGTCCCCTTTATTATTTTTTTCCAAGAAAGAAAATGAATCATCATCATCATCATCATCATCAGCTTCTTTTCTTATGTGCCAGACTCTAAAACGGCGCTTGTGTGTGCAAGTGAAAGCAAATGTGAGGGGAAGATAGAGACAGACAGATAGAAATGAAGAGAGTGGAGACAGCAAGGCTGCTGATTGTCAGACTGCGTGTCAGACCCGACGCCTGCCCCTCTTCCTGTGCTCTTTCCCTGTCATCCGGCAATCTGCCCCATCACAAATCTCAGACGCATCACTGTTCTTACACACACAATCACACATACACAAAATCAGACTCAGAAACTCTGACTCTGTTTTTTGTGTGAGAACAATGTGTGTTCAGTCTTAGAAGTAGTTTTCTGTCCTCACACATGAGCTTTTGTTTGTTGCTGAGATACAATAACCAAAAATGTGTTTAAAAATAACAGCGAGCATATATTCCGAGAGCCGAAGGTTTTGATAAATATGACAGAAAGGACCGTAAAGATATGTTTCCTGAAGGAAAAATTGTTCTTATTTTGGTCTGCTGCAAAGAAGTAAAGGAGACATGGGCAAGATTAGATAATCTTAAATCTCTTAGATCCAAAGAAATGAATGTTGTTTGTTGCCTGGTGATGGCTTTGTTTATTCTAGGTTTATGCTATCCGCCTTCTGTGCTAAATGTATGTCCAGGTTGCTGGAGAACAAGATGGGAAACAGAGAAAATATACAGTCAAATGATGTGAATTCTTGTTACCAACTTAAAATGAGTCATTGTTCCCTGGGGATCATCAGGTCAGGGGCGAAAAGGAAAGCTTCTGACGCTAATGAAGAAAGACATTTGTCAAACCAAAACCACAGAAACAACCAGCTATTACTCAGCAGTGATGCCTGAAGGTAGGTTTGCTTGTCACATGTCTTGTTCTGGGTCCTGCAAAGCCAATGCCATTCGAAAACACAGAATCGCATGCATCGCAAGACAAATTTACCTCTGTAAGTGACACACAGAGAAGTTAGTCTTGCACAGACACACACTGTCTCTCCAGCTGTGTCAACAGGTGCACATTTATTTAGTTGTGACATCACGATGGTAGTTACATAGGGACAGTGTTTAAATTTGTGTGTAAATGTGTTTTTTGAGGCTGATAGGTATAATGACTGTAATTAATGATACTGCTCCACTGGCAACACCTCATGATTTGTCACCACTTATACTGCCATTCAAATACACAGCATATAACTAATAACCTCAGCGAACAAGTGCACCAATACTGCGTGTAGAGTCATGTGAAAAAACACATTTTCACAGGGCTCTGTGCAGTCCTAACTACACCATTACTGCTTCCATAGGAATTAAGAGGGTAAATAGCCCCTGCAGCTAGGTGCTGTTAATCAAATGCACGTGATTTACTGATCATTAGCAAGTGTAAGGACCAATATAAAAGCAGAAGTTTTGGCATTTTGAGATCAGGAGTATTTAGCACATTTTCACAATCTTCATGGGAAGTGAAGCAAGAACAGAAAAAAAGAAAAAACAACAACAAAAAAGCGCTTTGGTTTTATCAAACCAAAGGGCAGATAAAACCAAACACGGCATATCAGCACAAACACATCATCCTAGCTCCCAAGCACGGTGGTGGAAGGGTGATGATTCGAGCTTGTTTTGCATCCACAGGCTGAAAACAAAAGAATGAAAGTTCAGGAATTGTCTAGATGCCATCTGACTGAAATGCTGTGATGGGAAATTAAGAGAGCTGCACAGGAACTATTGCAATTGGAACATTGTAGCAAATAGTTGATCAAAATTCCCCCACAAAGAGTCACACAGAAAATGATTACTTAGAAGTTATTGCTGCTAAAGATGGTTTGATAAGCCACTGAATGTACTTGATTTTGCAGTCCTGTGATAATATTCTTTTCCACACAACTGTATGTGTGAGGAAGAACAATTTCTGCTTATGTGTAAGCTCTGGGAATGAGCTCTCAACATCTGTCACTTTGGAGAGCATCATAGCTGCCAGGAGGGAATGGACGATATTCCATGTGGGACAAATTAGGACACCGAAGAGAGAAAAAATAAAAGACAAACCCGCCGCCCCCGATGGAGTCATTTTTGCTCAAGTGTGCCACTACATCTTACTTACAAAAAGGTTTTATTTTCTATTTGGTGGTGTCCCCAAAGTCCTTGGGGTTTCAATAATAAACCCTCACACTGCTTTTCCTCAGGGAGAGATTTCTCCTGGACATATTACTGCAGGCTGAAATTAATGTGGCAACATAATAGTCCAACATAATGTAAATAATATAATGTAATGCAATACACATCACCTGTAGCACACAGTCACAAAAAATGGGTTTTGGCTGTTTGGGCAAATTATTTCATAGTGATTTATGTTCTTGTGTGAGATTGACTTTTACACACTGAAATTTCACTCCAATGCAAACAGCGCCATTGCTCGCGGTTTGGTCAGAAGGATGAAACGCCATTAAAACTTTTAACTATCATATACATTTATGTGAAGCGATTAAGTTGTCTTGTTTGCTGTAACACACAAGAAGGCTGATGGAAGCCCGTGCTGTTTGTCAAAGTGCACACTGTAACCATATTTTATTGAACCCAAATGACACTGGGTTTGTGATTTTCGTTGCACAGCCAGGAGGAATATAAGGTGTAATTAGAGAGGCGTGAACCTTCGTTTGAAAATGAAACTGTGCCTGATTATGTATATCCACGCATGCTATATATTTAGTTGCAGAAATCAAAAAAGAGTTCACAGCCTGCGCACTTGCACACACACACACACACACACACACACAGATCCAGAGGGAATGCAATGAGTGTGTCTTCGCTCTCCAGAGAGATACACGGAGATATATTCTTTCACAAACCCACCCAGCTGTCACATTACTGGCTTCAAGCTGTTACTTGGTAGATAAGAAATTTAAATAAAATGCTTGCGTTACACAGAAAAAAAAAATCCTCAAACGTTAAAGTCAATCTAAGAGCCAAACTATATCTATATTTGAAATCAGCTCACACTATAACAAACACTGAGCGATAAATAGCTGATTACATGCTATACAAGCCTCTGAGCTGTTGTAACAAACCACAGAGATACAGCAGACTTTGGGCCACAAGTTTAAAAAACATCTATGCACGAATCTGTTTCATTTTTTCGTTTACTGTGTTGAAATCAGAAAAGGTTAAAAGGAAAATCTGTTGTCCTTGAGATGAATCAGACAAAAAATTGGTCACAAATGTATAGTAGCTGAATATATTTTCAGTCCTCGAAGGAAAAAAGTCTCCTTTCAAACCTAATTTAAAATAATAAAAAATCAGAATGTCTTAAACATTTTAAGCTTCATATTGTTATAATAAATGTGTCGACCCGGTCCGTGTGCACTAGTAAACTTAAAGGACAGGACTTGATGTTGATTGCATAAAAACTGGTTAGCATTTCTTATCCTTGTGCTGGAAGGTTTAGGGTTAGGCCCCAAACAGATCCGCTCATGTAAATTAAACACTGAAAACCACTCTTGCCCAAAAATATGCTTATGGCCTTTAAATGCATTCCATCATTCCAAACAGGAGCCTGCAAGGAGTGAAAGGTTTTTGCAAGTAATTCCAGCAAAAGCATCTCCAAAACACACACATGCACACTCAGTCTTGGTCGCTGCATCCTTTGCTGTCTTTAGAGCCCAGTCATGGCAGAACACAAGCCCCATCTCTGACGTGCCTGGACAAAGGAGGCCTCTCCAGATGAATCTCTGTGTGAAGTGGGGGTCACTGCTGTTGGCTGTAACATAATCTCTGTTTTTGGATGGTGAAGAGTGACAGAAAGCAAGATGAGCAGTGATCCCAGAAAAGAATGAAAGGAGGGAAATGATGGAGGAGTTATGTTAGTACCTGGGTACCACTTTAGTGCAACTGAAGATTACTTTCATTCAGTTTCAAGAATAAATACCTTAATGCCGTTTCAACGTGGTGAATCAGGAGTGACTGAAGTTGGTGAAACCTCGCATCATAAGTACAAACAGCTATGCCCCCCTTTTTTAATTTATAGAAAATGCACCCATTAATCTTCTTAACTAGTAATTTTGCTGAATAGTGAGTCACTCAAACTTGGGCACTTGATAGCAAAATTTGGAAAAGACTGATCCGTCTTTTCACTGGGCTGTTGTCTTCTTCCAGAGTTTGTGTCCTCGTCCTAAACTTTTACCTTTCTCTCTGTTGCTCTCTGTATTCGAAGCAACGCAACACAAATGCACATAGAGAAGCAATACATCACCGGCAGCTGGTGCTGTGTCAACAAATGCAATCGTTTAAAGATGAAACCCATTACGAGTCATAATGTGGCTGGAATGAGGCCCTGCACATAAACAGCCTCCACTGTTGTTCCATGTCTCAGCATACACTTCACTTTGCCAGCACTTTATTTTGTGACACATTACCGTATCAGAGACGCACACATTAACACCTGCACATACACACACTCACACGCATACACGGGCCCGTTTTAATGGGAGAGCTGTAAAAAGATGGACTGCCAGGTGAAAAGTGTGATGATGGGTTGTTGGCAGCAGCTCTTGGCTGAGTACCAGCCATCCATGTAAAGCCATGTAAGCCCTCCAGGTGTGTGTATACTGGACGTGCGCACAAGCTTGTGTGTGTGTATGTGAATGCATGAAGATACATATTGCACATGTTCTCAGTCTTGCTACAGGAAAATGCCAGTCAGCAGTTTAGCCATCGCGGGAGAGCACAGGGGAACGTTTAACCCACTTCCCGTTGATGCGGCACCTCTCTTTTCACTCTACACACACACACACACACACACACACACACACATAAACCCAATCCTATTTTGCATGATGTCGCCAGGCATTATACAGAATAAGAAGCAAATGTCAGCTAAGCCATTTTTCTTTTGATGCTTACGTCTGTAGGAGAGCCGTGATCCGGATGTGGATGAGACATTGGTTCATTTTTTTTCCAGTTAAGCCAACACTTTGAAAGCCAGGAATCCTTGAAGGGATACACCGCTTCACTCTGGAAGGGCATGTGAAGACAATAGAAGCGGTGCAATGGTCGACCTACGTGTTGACCCAAAGTCTAGCAGAGCTCTGCAGCGATCGATCTCCAAACTCAAATGGCTCTGAGGCCAAAATACGAATGATTACTTCAGAATAAAGAAAGGCGAAGGATAAGCAGCGTTTCTGGAAGCACAAAAGACAGTTTCTTTTTTTGTTGGTGTGCTTGCTATCACTGACATAATGCACCTTAACCACACAAAAAACATTCGACAACTATGTCCACAAGTCTTCTTTCAAGTGTTTGCCCTGACAGATGAAAAACAATCTGGAATTTCTTTTTTTTTTCTTTTTTACTGTCTAGAGTTTCTTTATGATGGACAAGCTCGATTTCTAGCGGCTACTTCACTACTGACCTGCATTGTGAAGGGCTCCAAACGCTGTAGTTTTAATGAGCTGTCTGTCTGGGAGTCCATTTGCTTTTAATAAGCTCATCAATCTCTATATGCTCTCCTGCAGGCACAGCCAAATCAAAAAACGATCGCGGTTCCCATCTTTCACCTTACAGTCAGGCACTCCTATTGATAAATAGTCCAGCTTAATTGAAGCCCAGAAAAGAAGTTGTTTACTTTCCTTTCCTTTTTTTTTGTGATCTGTATTCGGCCTCAAGTTTTTCCGGTTGAAGTCTGAAAAGCGGAATATGAAAGAAATGATGAGTTTGTGAAGAGATGATACAGAGTTTGTGGGTGATCGTGAGAGATGAAGAGGAGTAAACTGGAGAAAATGAGAGGAGAATTGCATCACCTTTTCTTGGCTGATGAAATGGCTTAAAACTTAAGGTGATGACACCACGCCTGGCCGCCTCACCGTGAAAGTCTGGTCAGCCATTTTCTTGCTCTGCAGCAGATAATGATTATTCAAACAAGGTCTGACGGCACCTGTCTTCGAGTATCTCGGTGGAAGCCACTGGAAGTGTTGCCTAAAACCTCCCGTCCTGCATTAACATAGATTAAAGACATTTTTCCGAATATTGAAGTGTCAGTGAGGCAAGATTTTTTCATTTTGCTTTCACAAGCACCTTTTTTTAAAAACTTTATCCCACCATATAGACCGTCACTTTGAAGTTCTGTTTCATCTTTCATAAAACTTTGACCGGCTTCAACAAATTCTCAAATAATAATTTGCAGTTCTTTACCTCAGCAACAGAAAGATTGTCATTTTATTTGGAGAACACTGGAATTTTATCCCTTTCCCAAAATTTCCTCAATGCGTACTTAATTTCTTGATCATTTTATACTTTACCAGGAGAACACCCGCCTTATGGATGGTTTTTGCCAGGCCTTCTCATCCAACCTGGCCTCACAGAAGCGCCTCTGCAAGAATGGTGAAAAATTAAAGAAGAAACATTTTAATGGAAAAAAGACTTACACATAAACATCCATGGGTTTATTACATTGACAAGAAAGATGCAGTGTAACAGAGAAGGGAATGAGGAAGACTGTTCATTCCGAGCCCTTCAAAAGATTTGGTTCTTCAAGCATTCAACATATTTGTTAGGCTTCAAGGATGCACAATGCATTCTGGGAGGAAGACATTTATTTTCTGCAAATTTAAACTGAAATAAAAAACCCACGTTAGTAAGCACTTTGTGCAGCTAGATGCTTTGAACCACTGCTCACATATTTTTTGAAAGGCAGTTTTTATTGCTATAATTTATAATAAGTTAAGTTTAAAGACAAAAAACGTGGACAAAGAGGTGATTTTTTTAAAGCACATTATTTTACACTTTGCCAACTTAGATGTCTGTTGTTGCTTCGAGACGAGTATCTTTAACTCCAGAAACCAGCTTCTCAAGTGTCAAGCTTCTACCAGTTCCTCGTGAAAACGCTGAGCCGCAGCCAAAATTCGACTCCTCTTTTGTCGCTCGGTTAAAGTGCTAGCCGTTGACAGATCTGACATTTAGCTGGACGAGAAGAGAAAGGAGACCGGGAACTTAGTTCTGATTTCTCAAACTTCCAAAACGATCCACTTACAAGTGCAGGTGTGTAGAGGAAATATCCCCTTTAGAATATGTAGCACACCCAGTATTTAGCCTGGCTACACGTTTCCTGTAAAGGTTACAGGAAAGGGATTTTTTTTCAGCAGATAATGAGTTTTGCCCACTTGCACAGGGAAAAGCTTTTGTTTTTACAACATGCATCACTGTCACCTCATATTTCTGATACATTTTATGATTCCTTAATCTTACCACTCTTATGCGTTGTTGTTACAGGTTTTTGACTCACTTTTCTCACCTGGCATGTAGAAACATAATCTTTGTGTGACCTTGTGTGAGCCACCGTCACACCTTATTATATCTGTGCTGATACAGATTCAGCAATGCCCAGTTCTACCTTGGACCTTACACTCCTTGCCAAGTTATATATGGCCCGTTTTGAGTTTCCTAATTGATGGCTTGACATATTTATTATCCCAGCATGTCATGGCTGGTTTGGAGTCTTTCACTAAGCTCATGTTGGGAGTGATTAGGTGGCCCTCTTCACTTTCAGTGTCAGATGAAAATCTCCTATCTTGGAGAAGGACTTTAGCGAAACTGTGAGGTAGCTTTATAACTTTATTTTATTATTTTTTATTAGTCCTTTATTTACATATAACTGATGCTAGATTATTATAGAAAAGAAAAAATGAAATATATCAAAGCGCGTTACAAGCATGAAACCTCTGAGCTGATGGAGAATGGTGTAAAATTTCTGGAGGATAACCCAAAAAATGTTTCCGTTTGCTTTAAAATTAAAGATCTCCTCAGCGTAGCGACGGTCTGTTGAGTGTTGAGGTCTGTCTTGAGCTCCTTTCACTTGATGGGAGTGAATGAGTGCCAAGCCGTGACACAGCCAGATCTTTTTCAGAAAAAACAAAGTGGACCTCTTTGGCCAGGAATTTGACATGAGTGATAACCCCATCGCTCTCTCCCAACAATCTCCCTATTCAAGAGATCTGAGCCATGGACACTTGGGTTTGTGTTATCAGCCCTGGAGCTACAGAGGGTTAATGATGTAAAACCAGTGAGGCAGTAAACACCATAGTGGAAGAGCGAACTGCTTATCTAAAGGTCAGAGAAACGACAGGTACACTGACGACATTAGGCATCACTTAGATTTTTATCAATGAATTATAAGAAAAATAAACCAGACTGCAATGACGGGAACAAAATGAGATAAAACACTCACAACTACTGGCTACTTGATTGACCTTGCATGAGATCAGCAAGAGATGACAGTGTTGCATACAACTCAGAGCTCATTCACTTACCTGGGTGAGGAGATAAGGGGAGAATCATACAAAGCAAGTTTTATCTAACATGTTGCAAAATGCACAAGCATTTTTTTAGCACAATTGTTCTGCGATTTATCATTTCATGCTGAAATCATAACGTCAAAAGAAAATTAAATGTCTGTCAGTTATGGCTCCACTGTTCAGACTTTATAAATCTGGAGGGTTTTATTATAGTCACAATTGTAAGGAGTGGTTATTTTCTCTTAATGTATATCTTGATATTTAAAAATTCAGTGTTGCATGAATAAAGCGTATCAGCTTCAAGTACTCCAAATCCACTATTTGGCAACTGTTCCCATTAAGGTGATTTTACTGTGAAGTGTTAAGCCCACCAGCAGTGCTTTTAATAATCTCAGGCTCATCAATTCTCCTCTATGTATCTCGTGACTTGCTAAGATACTGTCTATTGACATTTTTTGAAATAGTAGCTGGTTTATCTTGGTCTTAATGCAGAGAATATGAAAAATCCCTGAATAACAAGACACTTAAGCGCTGGGCTGAAAAGCAGTCATTATGAAGATGATTGTCTGAGCAAATGCAATGACGGGGATTCGTGGCTCACGTCTCTTTCTCGGGCTAAATTTACTGATGTTGTCCAAAAATATTCTCTCATAAGATGTTTAGAAGCCAGGAGGGGAAGGCTGCTATTAAGTCTCAGTGTGATCTGTTCTGTTATTTCACAGTAGCACTGAAAAAAATCACTGCATCAAAATAATGTGGAATCGCTTTTTTATAAAGTGGATTGTTTCATGTTGTGATAAGGCTTTCGTGAGCTGTCAGATCAGACAGTTTTATAAAACCTTGAAATTGTTTTTCACGTTCCTGAGGCAATTCTTTCTCCTGCTATAAACTAATTTGGATAGAATCTTTTCCAAACAAATTAAAAGGTTGGATATGCCTGCAAACTCATTTCAGCTTACTGAAATGAGACTTCCGCTGCTTTCTTAAATAAGCTGCACACATTCTTATCTTCTGCTCCCCAACTTTTCATCTCTAAAATAACATTATCTTAAAGTCACAAAACAGTTGACAGCAAAGTGATTTTGCTTTGAGATCGCCACAGCAGGTAGCTCTGCTTTACTCTACTAGAGAAATGTGGGAGAAATTCTGCGTTTAATAACTTGACTGACACAGAAAATATGGTGAAAATCAGTTGCAAGTACATGCAGTCAAATGAGGAAAACAAACCAAATGATGATTGATGTAGGGAAGCAGGAAATCAACCACGCAGCTGCAGGGTAGCCATAGTGAAGCAAAAAAAATGATTACAGTCAGATAACTAGAAACAGGTACAAAAATGGTTTGGGTGCTACAGCTGCTTGTAAACACACACAATTTACCCAAGTGGCACCGAAAAGTGAACTCTATTTACGCTGGGAGGTTGATGAGGGACTAGAGGATGGCTGCCTGAGCAACTGCCAGTTGAGTGGGTCATGATGGCTCGAGTAAACTAGAAAGGAAAACAAGAGCTGTGTGCTTAACACGGCTGCCTTTTTAACTTGGATTATACTATTGTTAAATAGTTTTAATTTTATCTTCTGTCTTTAGATTGTGTTATCACATTGTCCTTATCTATATACTGTACAGTACTGTGCAAAAATCTCAGTTTTTACAGCTTTTCTTTAAGGTGGTCTTCAGCACTAGTGTGTACTTGCACCTGACCATTTTACGAAGACTTATTTTTTCTTTTGTTTGTTACTGACCTAACAATCAATACAAGAATAAAAAAGGTGCCTAACACAACTTATGAACCAGTGTTGTTGTGAATACACATAAGTTAGCAAAGAACTAAGTTTTAATTGTATCTTTGTTTTGGGCAGCCTGTCACAAAAATTCATATTTCTTTATCTGAATGTATGAAAAATGCCAAAGACAACACAGTTTAATAGATATAAAATAGTAAAGTTGCTATTAGTTATTAGATAAAAACTTGGCATATCTCAGCATGGTGTGCGATGTGTCCTTAAAACTGTAGATTACACAAGAACTGGACTGAAAAGTAGTAGTATCAAGTCTTAAGGAGTGAATCCAAATTTGAAATTTTGGGTTATCAATATAAATGAGGAGGTTAGGAGGGAGAGAGAGTGTTTAAAGCTTTGTGTGAAACACAGTAGTGACTCTGGCATGGTTTGGGACTGCACTTTAGCCAGTGGCATTGGGGATCTTGTCAAAATTGATGGAATTCTGACCACTGACAAGATTTTGATTTAGCATGTAATGCAATCTAGAAAGCATCTGATTTGCAATGGATTCTTTTTTAGCATGACACTGAACCCAAACACACTGCCAATGGAAATACTTTATCTAAATTTTGCACAACCTGGTGTTTGTTCTCGTTTGTTTGTGTGTGTCTGAGGCCTACCCCGAACCGCAGCTTCAATTCATGCTCACGCCATCTGCTATTATCTACCAGAAATACCATCAAACCTAACTGAGGATGACATCCCAGCTAGTCAAATGACTACAAGGAGTACAGAGAACTGACCCATGACTTTGTGGACTGGTGCCAGCAGAACTACCTCAAGATCAATACTAATAAAACCAAGGAGCTGGTGGTAGACTTCAGCAGGCACAAACATCCTTCACTGGAACCACTGAACATCCAAGGTATGGACATTGAGGCTGTGAACAGTTACAGGTACCTTGGTGTTCATCTGAACAATTAACTGGACTAGACTCATAATTCTGAAGCCCTCTACAGGAAAGGGCAGAGCAGGCTGTACCTGCTGTGGAGACTCAGGTCTTTTGGAGTGAAGGGCCCAATCCTGAAGACCTTCTACGACTCTGTGGTGGCCTCAGCCATCTTTTATGGTGTGGTCTGCTGGGGTGGCAACATCTCTGCCGGGGACAGGAAGAGACTGAACAAGCTGATCAGAAGGGCCAGCTCTGTTCTAGGATGCCCTCTGGACCCAGTGGAGGTGGTGAGTGATGGGAGAATGGTGGCTAAGCTGTCATCCCTGTTGGACAACACCTCCCACCCCGTGCAGGAGAAACTGACAGCACCGAGCAGCTCCTTCAGTGGCAGGCTGCAGCACCCATTGTGTGGGACGGAGAGATTTCGCAGGTCTTTCCTCCCCACTGCTGTCAGACTCCACAACAAAGACTTTGCAGCTGATCAAACACACAAACCCACACATGTGCAATAAGACTCTTATCTTATCTTATCTTATCTTATCTTATCTTAAAAACAGACCTGGGTAGAAAGACACAGAGTGGAACATGACCAGTCATGGACTGGCCTCCTCACAGCCCAGACCTCAACATTAATGAAGCAGTATTGGGTGAGCTTCACAGAGAAAAAACACTAAAAGTAGCCAACATCAAAAGCAGAGCTTGGATTATTCTTGAAGAAGCCTGAAGAACTACTCCCGAAGAAGAGAGTCAAAGCTGTGCTGAAGAATAAACATGGTCATACCAGTTACTGGCATATATACTGTACTTCTATGTATGTTGGCATGTTTTGATAAATTACAACACTTATTTTCCATTTCCTAGCAAAATATAAAGAAGTAGTGGGTAGCTCAAGACTTTGGAAAGTTAGGGTACATTCTTGGAATTTCCTACTAAGATTAATGGAAAAATTGTGTTTTGAGAGCTAAAGTTGAATGGACTCCAAATAAGCTGCTAGCATAGCATCTGTTCAACATGCAACAAAATTAGGTTTTAAAAAAAAGCCCAAACAATAATTTCTAAATAAAGGAATATTTAATCTAGTCTAGACTTGGTGAGAAGTACCTGATCATTGAATCATTCCACATATGTTTTCAGCATTTTTGTGTGTAATGCAGGAAATTCAGTTGTCTTCTGTGATACATGATTTAGCCAATACATGTAGCTTTCTATTAAGTGTTGTAAAAAGTGATACACCTGACACAAATGTGTCCAAGTAATAAATGCTGATTCCAGAGGGGAGATGGGACATTCACTCAGAGAGGTTGTGTACCTGGCATTTGTACAAGGGGAACGATTGTGTATTTTAGAGCATGTTTCCTCTCCTCAACGCAAATCCTTTGATTCAGCAACATAACACACTTGCTCACATAATCAGATCACATCTGGAACGCTGATAAAAACAGATCAATTGCTAACGCATGACTTTGTTTGTATGTGTGCAACTCTACATGTCACATAAACTGGGTTGTCTTCACCAGAAGACCAAACACACACATTAGTGGTGATAAGAGGCACTGAGGTAGAGAGTGAAAACACAATCTCTTCAGCAGATTGATGGAGCGTGAGTCATAGAGCACAAGCAGTCTCTCACAATGAGAAGCATTCATGTTTTCTCTCCTCTATCCTGTAGGAGCCGGTTTTTGTGTTGTTATAGTGTGTGCCACTAGGGGTCACTTTTTGTGACTTGAGAGTATGGTATGGTTTTATGGTACGGTATTTAAGGTGGACACATGCAACAGTTTGTGACCGCTGCACTGTTGTAATTTATGTTAAATGACGTTGGATACGAACTGTTGAATAACAAATGCAACCAATAGAAATCAATACAGGTGTTAAACAGACAAGATATGAACGGCTGGAGTTATTGGACTATGTCAAGTTTCATTCATAACAGTAGCACCGCGTAGCCCCTGCCATCAAACACCTTAGTGGCTTCAAGCGTAGGCTTTGCCACAAACCTAGGGATGCACTATTATGCCACCATTTACCCAACCTATGTTTAGCTAATCACTTGCCTGCGCTAGCAGTCAAAGCAGAGAAAAGCCATCCATGTAATACTCATTAGAGGCCATTGCTGCTCATGATTACAAGCTTCTGCAGTCAAGAAACTACATTTTTTTATGAAATAATAATAGCAAAAGAAAAGCAATGCCAGAGATTTTTATTCACCTTGCTTTCTGGGATTGAAACAGCCAAACATCTGTTCATGGTGTCCATAGCCACCACAGACTGACTAACTCCCCAAAACAACAGTGAGGCCTGTTAGGAACCACCTTCACAGTTATATACAGTAACTGCAAGCGTCTGTGTTCACAGGCAGATGTTTTTGAGGTTTAAGTGTCTGTTTTCTATTTGCATTTTAGGAAACTCAGCACAGCACTCACAGTCCTCAACGTGAAAATGTCCTCAACCTACTATTTCCTTTTCTGCCACAATCACAGCATTCTCAGTTAAAAATAGTTACATTTTTGGAAAAGTTACATACTCATCACTGTCATTTGTTTGTAGCCATCTGTTTAAAATTAAGATGTGATAGAAAATTCAGATAACCAATCTTGGCTGTGAGTTTCTTCTAATAAATGTAGAAGTTTTCTATTTTTCTAATACTGAAGAAGAAAGTTCTTGAACCTAACAACAATAAGCCGCTGTCAGCAAATACGGGCCATATGTTTTATGCAGCACCTGTTTGGGGAACCATTTCTCCTCAGCTGTTAGTACACAGACAGATAACAGTACAACCATATGATAAACTGCTCCATCAGCAATTAAAAGAAAGAAAGAAACCTTTTCAACCATACCAGATTTTTGTTATCAGCTGAGAGTTACAAACATATGCTTAGGTTCCAAGCTTATTTTGAGTAACACGTACTCTGCTTATCACTTGCCATTTCAAAGAGACAAAAAAAGGATGAAAAATGAGACCATTTAACAATTTGATATAGAAATATACAAACATCAATTTGTAAGTACTTGTTTTTCTTTAGGAAAAAGGTTTAATATTGGGTTGTTGTTTTCTTTTTTCTCTTTCTTTTTGGTTTGGTTTATAAATTTTCATACAGGAACAACATTATACTCCTCTGGCCCATGCAGCTGACAGTGTCTAGTTAGGGCTCCTGGCACGAGGGAAAAATATGTGTTCCCTGAGTGGTTGTTGGAGGTTGCTGGCTGTCGCTGGGTGAAATCAGTTGCAAGGAGGGACGCGTACCATGACAGTGATAAGTATCACGCAAACCTTTCAAAATAAGAGTTGTGCCTTACTCCTGAAACTAACACTTCATAATCTGTAGCTTTTACTTCGGAGGCGAATAATCTCAGTTTCCGGTTTGCATCCCAATCATCACAGTTTTACGATCACTTCATGAGAATTTCAGTGTTTGTAGACAACGCGGTGTCCTCCATACAAACTTTGTACTACAACTACACCACTTGTGTCCTGTGCTTGTGTGAGTGAGGCTTAACTGTAGGTAATACTAATGAGCAATCAAAATTTTATTATGGTTAATAAAACATGCGTAAAGCTGTTTAAATTACTTATGTGTAACTTTGGGGTGTCTACTATTTCTGCTATCATAGAGCTACAGTTAAGTCTAGCCTAATGTTTACGGCACTAATCTCTGCTGTTGTCTGTCCTACCTGAGAAAGTTTTCTTTCCTAAGACAAAACAGGAGATTACAGACAAGAGCAATGGTGACACAGAGCAACCATCTGATGAGAAGACAGCTTTCCCACGACCATGATGTCTCCAGTTAGCCCCGCACACCTACATGACTATCAAAACAAACTGGAAAGCGCAGGCATGTAAGTGTGTGTTTATCTATGTGGAAGAACATGAGCTCAGCTATCACCTTTTGTTTCCAGAGCAAGGTGGACAGACAGTCGCAGAGGGGAGGTGAACGTGAGCGTGCTGCTGCGTAAAGGTGCCCCGTGTCTCCAAACATGGCTTGTTTAAAATAGAGAATAAAAATCTATAATCAGATAAGCAAACAACCACAGTCCCACTGCAGGGATGGAAAAAAAGAAAATGAGAGATAAACCTGTGATAAATTATTATCATAGTACGTGAGGAGACAAAGGGGTGACATGAGTGGGATTTTATCTGCTGTTAGATTAGTGTTCTGCTTGACGGGCAGCCACAGACGGAGCAGGCAAGGGGGTCCAAAGGCAAACCACAAAACCACTTTCTCACGATCTTGACTAGACACATTTGTTGAGCTTCTTGTGTCCCCCCCATAAAAATCCTCGGAGCTTTGTTGTAAAAGAAACTTAAATTAACATTTGAATTTTTACATTACCCCTAGGAATTGATCTAAATGTATACCAAGCATGCAATGTGCTTATCTTAGCTTTGGCAGGTTACTGCACTCCTTAATCATTCACTCACCACTGGTTATACTGGTGTATTTTCATTGAAAGCAGCTCTTTAAAATTCCATTCTGCTATGTATTTGAGCAACAGAAAATCAATTTCCATTTTTATTAAGTGGTGCTTGATTTAAAAAAAAAAGAAAGAAAGAAGAAGAAGAAGCACTGATTCCTTTGAATTTCAGTCACAGAAACTCCATACAAAGGTCACCAGCTAGCAGGATGAGGCAAGTGGGGGTGGGAGGGAATATGGGGGGAATTTCATTAAGGTTAAAACCTCAGCAAACACTTCCTCCTCTTGAAAAATATCAGCACCTTTCATTAGCCATCATACATGTTAGAGGGGATTAGATGAAGTGTGACGAGACACAGTGTGTACCTCTCATTTGTTTTATGTTGGAGGGGTGGTTGGGAAAATGGCTGAATAATACATGACATGGTGTTTTTAATTAGCAGGGAGTGGAGGGCACTTGCTAATTAAAATAGAGTCTTATTATGAAAGGTCAGGGGACCGCGTTGGGGCCTGGGAGTTTGTTTAAAAGGAATCAAGTGATCTCTGAGATAAATGCAGGCTCCTGAATGAAGCCAGTCACATTCCAGTTGAAACTGAGTCTCATTCTGTGTGCTTGTCTTATCTTTTTTCACTGTCTGCAAGATCATTTGTAGATCATTTGTAGATCATTTGTAGATCATTTGGGCAAATTAAGCTGAGATTTCTTTCATGAAAGGAGGTTTTGACGCCTTGATCGACGAAGCTCCAACAAAAATATCTCATCGCGTTTGCTGTTACTCTTTGAATATATTTTCAAATTGATGGTGTGGTGTTGTTCAGACCTACTGTCTTCTCATTTTCTCCAAATTGTATTGTTATCTGAACTGCGCACACAGAATAGTTGATGAGCGGACAGAAATGCGCCTCTGCTGTAAACCAGCTAGTAAAGTCACTGTTTGCTTTCCTTCTAAAACAGATGAGGGAGAATAGGCAGCATTCGACTGATGATGAAAAGTCATCTGATACATTATTAATTTTAATATTTAAAACTAAAAAATGGAAATTGTCTCACAAGAAATGAGTCGGCTGAATTCATGGTTTGATGGAAAGCAGTGAACATTAAATTTGAACCCAAAAAGCTGATCCTGTTCCTTCGGACATAGCGTTGCCTAAAATCATTGTTAGTCAGCGGTGCTGGTTTCTCTCATTATGCAAATGACGAGGTGATGAAACGTTTCTCCCACTGCTGCATCCAGGTGAATAGAATAAACTTTCTGTGATTTTCTTACCTGGATGATCGATCATGCCTCGAGACATAAATTTACTTACTGTTCAAATTTTATGTAATTTGGAAACTGTATAAAAGATACTGGAGTAAAAATTATGATAAATATCGTTGAGAAAGAGTAACACCTTTAACATTGCTAGTTGCTTACTGTTCATTTCTGTTAGCTTGTTTAGATTACTGTTTAAAAGTCTGGGGCAACACATTCAAAAGTTCAAGTCAATCATTATGGAAACTTCCAAAAACAGAGCAGTCGGAATGGTTCATCGTGCAGGATTTAGAGCAGGGGTGGGCAACTCCAGGCCTCGAGGGCCGGTGTCCCTGCAGGTTTTAGATGTGTCCTTGAACCAACACAGCTGATTTAAATGGCTAAATTAGCTCCTCAACATGTCCTGAAGTTCTCCAGAGGCCTGGTAACGAACTAATCATGTGATTCAGGTGTGTTGACCCAAGGTGAGATCTAAACCCTCGAGGCCTGGAATTACCCACCCCTGATTTAGAGTCTGCAATTACATTCTATTTTTTTGAAGTTCATGCACCTCATAAAACAAAACTGCATATAATATGCTACCAGGAAATCTGCAGAGGATGCTTTTTGACAGAGATGGGGACAGTAACACAGGGGAAAGTTAAACTTCAAGTGTCTTAATTGACAAACAATATAATGTAATATAGATAGTTAATTTCCATTTGTGGAGTAAAACTGTGGAACAGTTTTCCAGCAGGACTACAGCAATTCCATCCATCCATCCATCCATTCTCTTGCACTCTTGCAGTTAGCCAATTCCACTAACTGCAAAAACTAACATTAGAAAGAAAAAATAACAAATTAAATTATGAATTAGCACAGGAACCTGGACCCATGACTAAACAATGACTGTAAAAAACTACAGTCATTGCCAAAGCAACACAATGATTTAATTTATTATAAGAATAGCACCAAATTTGCTAAGAGTCAATTTTTATTTACACAGACAGCACATAGACACTGTGACATCAACCAGTGGTTCATGAAGTGCCACTGGTAAACCACCTTGTGTTTAAAGACCAGATGCGGCAGTAAGAGGTGGATCTGACTGAGAATGAAAGAGGAGCATTTCCATGTGCCAGTGTACATGAGGTTGTCATCTCTATATTTTGGCCAAATTAGATGTTCAAAAAAAAGTTAAGAGACAAACATAAAAAAAAAGATAAGAATTTACCTGATAACCATCTGGACGCTGGCAAAAGAATGTTTTAAACGCCACAATTTTAAAATTGTGTTCACGAGGCAGGCTGACAAAGCAGCATGGCAGGATAATACTTTCATCACAGTTCACATCACTTTGTTTCATCATTAATATCTCTTCTAAACCATATTAAAGCCAAACAAAATGATCCCTTCCCGCTGACACTCAGGGACAAAAGAGATTAGATCCACTTTCCTAACATGAATTAGTTAACATAAATGGCATAAAATGATTCCTTTCTACCTGCATGCCACATGGGGAGAATGGGAAAGAGTTGTCATATTTGATTAAATCACACACCATCTGTAGTACCTTCCTTTGGCAAGTAGAGTTTGAACAAACTCACAAACTGGCCTTTGACTGTTCTCTGCCTGAGGAGCTCAGTGGCTGCTTTGATGATAACGTGGTCCGACACTGTGACAGGAGCCAGGGAACGAGGCTTGACACCGCAAGCCCTCCCATCCTCCGTTATACATATTGCTCACTCTTCCTCGCGCACGTACACAAAAACCACAGGGGACTTGTCACCCACCCACGCTGAAATCTACCGCCCTGCTGTTCCACATTTTGAGTTATTACCTGTTTCTATTATATCGTTCACACAGTGCCAATAAAGCATGAATCGAGTTATGAGACGGGAACCAAGAGCTGAACATTTCAGCCTTTATTAAGCTGTCTGTTAGTGCAAGAGGAAGCGTCCGCGCACGTACACACACAGAGTTACAGTTCCCACAATCAACACAGACAGAAACGGGAGAGCATAAAAGCACAGTGATCGCTTCAGAGATGAGCAGATGGGACGGTGTGAAGGGAGAAAGAGCTGGAGGAAGAGGAAGGCGAAGAGGGGAACTCAAATGAAACAGGAAATTAAATAAGATATCCTAATGTGAGGAGACAATTGGTAAGAAGTCATCAGACAACGTAGGCCACAGCAGCCTTGAAAGTTTATCAGTGCCTTCACAGGAATCACACAACCATAAGTACTATTTAATAAATGTGAAAGGGTCGTTATTCATGTGTGAATTGTAACGCCACAGAGTGCAGGGACAGTCAAAGGCGGTACAAGGAAATGTGAAAAATGCCACTACACTTTTTTTTGGTTTTTAAACACACTGCGCTTGTCACTGGGTAATTTCTCTTCTTTGTCATTCCAGTTGCATTCTTACAAATTTGTTTCCAGTTAGTGTGACACGCTCAAGGCCAATAAACCTTCACAAACATATTTGTGCAGTCGTCGGCTTGTGCGTGCTCGGCAAAAACGTGTCAACATGTTTGTCTTTGTGTGCGTAACTCGGAAAGTCCTGGTGAGTGAACCGAGCAAAATGCCTGAACAGTCAGCTGTCGCCCCAACAGAACATGTACAAACTAAGATCACACTGTAAACAGGGGTGGCTATATTTTCTCAGTGTGGACATGCAATGTAAGTGATTCACTTTCATGTTTGTCTCGTCACAAAATAGTCCAGTTTGCACTTAGAGGCTTAGAGACCTTTAGTGAGATTTTCTAGAGATTACCTCCTAAAGTTTGGAGGTGTTTGATGGGCATTTTCTTTAAACTATTCCCACAAAACCTCATCGGTTGTCAAGCAACACAGGGTGTAGTGTGGCATTGCAAAACAGAGTGATAGACTGTTATCCTGTTTACATCTGTGGTCAGAAGTTTATGTACACTTGCACACTCATCATGGGAATGAATGCTGTGATAATATTAGACTTGAACTGTTCTTATTCCCGGGTGGAAGGAGTGAGCATCATACAATCATCAGAGTTTGTGTTCTTCAACCAGGCAGTATCAAATATGGCCTTTTCTTTGCGTTTTGCCTAGAAGTCCAGCATCCAGGAGTCATGCTGGTTAATTCCGAGACTGGTGTTTTGTACATGCCATTTAATGACGTTATCAGCTGAGGACCTGTCAGGTGTCAACACTTCCTCCTTGCCCAGGTTTGCCTTCCATTTCCATTCCTAGAGCTAGTATGCAGGATTCTGTAAAGGGAGTAGTACGTTCCTTCTTCAGTTTTCTTGAATTTTATTTAAATCTGGAGCACCAGGGCTGGTGGCAGACACTCAGCTAGCAGATTTTATTTCTACGTTTTCAGTGAAGAATTTCCCATTTGTAGCAAACACAGCCTCGAAGGCCTAATAAATGGGCCGCTGTACGCCTACATTGATTTTCCAGCATTTGTCAATAACCATTTCCAGTATTTGAGATTCAATGAATGTCATTTTCATTCAAAAAAAGAGTGTTTTTTTTTTCCTGTGGAATACAACAACATTTCTAAACTGATGGGTTTTGCTATTCACTCAGAGCTCTTTCTCCACGTTTTGATGGGTGTGTTTGTTACAGGCAAACATTTTCAGCATGGTTTAGTGGTTTGGATGAAATCCAGTGTAAACTGGACTTCCCATGCCCTTGCATCAGAAGAAGGGCATAAGAAGCATCCTGGCTCATAGCCAAAGGATGTGCAGGATTTTGATCAGCCTCCACCTTTCCCGAAGGCATCAAGTCACAGGTATTTTCTGTAACTTTGATGATTAATGATTGATAGTGAAAAAAACTGTTTGTTTTTATTCAATATTTAATATTCAATATTTAATTGAATATTAACCTCTTAAGCCCCAAGCCTAACTGATCAATACATGGCTAAAAGACTCAAATGTTTTGGGGTTCTCATATTTCTTTTAAATGGAAGGTTTTATCTCTTTGCAGTATTCATTAGGAGGATCTATTCAAAAGTGATGTTGAATAGCAATTGCACATTGCAAACGCTAATGATTTAGACTGCATAGAGTTCAGCCTGACAGAATCCAGCCAAAGCAAAGCATCTTAAAAATTTTCACATTAAAATGTACTACAAAAGTGAGAAATATATATTTGAGTAAGCAAATCAGTCTTAAATTGTGAAACCAGAAGTAGGATGATTTCAGCCTAACCCCGGTGTATTCATTGGATTAATTATACTGACCTTCACACATGGTGAGTCTCTATTACACATAATCAGACATAGAAATTTCATTGTTTGCGCAGCCACTAAGTATCCAGGAGGTAAGAGTAGAGGTGAAATGACCTCATCAAACAGACTGACAGAGAATTAACAGGCGACAATACTGGCAAGTTAATTATGTGTAATTAATAACTAATCAATGTCATAATAAATCACTAGTGATTTCTTCTTTGATTTGAATTGGCAGCTTAAAATCAACCAATTCAAAACATCTTCAATTTTTATTTCATATAGTGTTTAACCTGTCAGATGCAAGTGTCACTTCTCTTTGCTGATATCACAGACTGAATTATTGAGGATTTAGAAAAATAATAACAATGAAAAGAAAAGTAGTTAGTTAGTTATTTTTTCCTCCAAAATAAAATACATTTGATTACATAAATCGTCTAATATAAACTGTTACTGTTACCATTCCACCATGACCAAATCTGAGAGCATGGCGCCATCGCGTGTTCGAGTCTCGCAACTGCAGCCAGCATGAGGTGGTGTTTACTGTTGCTAGGTAACGCGCATACGTAGTTTAAGGCCAGTGAAAGGCTTTCTGCTGATCCAACCCTAACTGTCGGCGTTTTTATTTTTCTCTCAACATGGCAGATAAAGATAAACTGGATTTGGTCCATCGGGACGCGATTCACGCCGAGCGGGTCCGGAAAGAGCAAAGACACCAGAAGCTCCACACGGAGTTCAGCATCAACCCCCACAGGAAATGTAAGTAAGCTAATCTCCCCTCTTGCTCCGTTTCTCCCTCACATCAAAAATATGATAAAAATAAGAACTATCACTTACTGAAAAGTGTGACTGGGCAGGGTTTTTTTTTCCTTTTGAATTTCACTGCGATTAGGGGACCAAAATCAGGGCCCTCAGCACTTTAGCAGTGCTTGCAAGCAAGGTTACACTATGATTCAGTGTCCAGCATGCTTATTAGGAAGAGCCAGACACTGAAAAGCACGAGTGCTGTGCATTTCATGGCAGTTTGGTCCTCTTTTGTAGAGCTCTGTATAATTGTTGTACTGTATACCTCCTTTTCTTATGTGTGTGTGTGTATGCTGTGTTACAGTGCATGTACTGCCAGACAAACCCATGTGTAGAAGAACGACAGAAGAGATTCCAGAGGACGGTAAAATTTCCATTGGAATTAAATGAGAGAAATATTCTATCCACCTATTCCGTTTATATAAATTTGTTTTTAAACAAGTTGGTTTTATAATTTGATTTTTTTGGCCTCCAGAGGATTTCATCAAGGCTTTCCGCAAGGCCCACGAAGTTCCTACCAAGAAGTATTCTATGCCACTCACTGAGAGCCAGGAGATAGGATGGATGTCGACTCCACTGGTGAGTAAAACTCTCTGTTAGTGGATTTTGGAACAAACTGTAGCTTAAATGTGTGAAAAATTAACACTAACAACCCCAACACTACTATGAAGACATCATGAAACCCCGCTTGTGTAAATTTTGAAGAATCTGCCCCAACCATTCTTTCTCAGTGTTTAGTCTGGTGTGGGATATCAAACTCGAGTAGAAATGGCTGAGACACAGCTGGGATATTTAATGTGTTTAGTTTAATTTAATGTCTGCAGCAAATGGTGCGACACCCAAAAAAAATACTTCAGGGAAGAAGCCGTTGTCACAGCCCAATGTAAACGACAATTATTGGTGGAATAACTTGAAAATTGGGAACACCATTGTTAACATGTCCAAACATTCCTCTTTTAATTAGGGAAACACATTTTAAATTCTGGGCTGACAATGATGCCTAGAATAACACAATACAGATATTTGTTTCTCATTTATTCATGCCATTTTGATATTTGAAAATTGTTTTCCTTTTTTATAAGACAGTAAACACCAGTAGGCTGATGTAATCGTGCATTCACCTTAACTCTGTTGATTTATTTTCCACCAGGTCCCGGAGTCCCGCCAAGACACCAGATTCAATTTCTTCCGATTTATGACAGACGTCACCAAACACCATGAATTTGGCCAAAGAACACAAAATTAACCCCCCCCCCCAAAAAGAGAGAGAATAGAAACTGAATGCCTACTGAAATGTATTTGTTCATCAAACATGCGGGTGTCAGCACAGAAGCTGACCCTTCTTAGAGAAACACTTGGGGGGAACATTTGCACAGGTCTGTACAAAACACACACGCCCATCACATACTAATCATACTAATGAATGGAAAAGGGCAAAACTGACAGCTGCTCAATATTATAAAATGTCATGTAACATGGGAGAGAATCAACGAGTCAAAAAGCTGAGTGAGAAAAGTAAAACAGAACACACAAACCTTAGGAGAACAGTGTGTCATTGAGAAGGTGGAGATACGGAGGTGTAATCACAGAGAGTGGATCTAAAACCACCTTAGGGTAGGGACAACTGCAGCCACAGATGCAAATATCAGGGTATCTACAGCAAATAACATTGTCCTTCTCAACCTTAGGAAAGCTCTGTATTTTGGAGCTGTGTGCAGTCCATTCTTGGCTTTACAGGCCCTTTGAATAGCTTCCCCAGCTGTGTGATTGGACTCAGTCCAATCACACAGAATATGATTAATATGGACCTCCATATCAATCCAGATGCATGTACGAAAGGTATATTGTACCAAAAAGTGTAGAAGAAGAGCTCATAGTCCCTTTAGGCAAATCCTGCCAAAAAGCAGAGTGCAAAGTCCAGTCTGCTGAGCAGCCCGCCAGTCTCTAAGAGCGATTCTTCATCTTCTTGCGCACAGACTTGCCTGGACGTTTCTGGAAGTCAAAGAGAAAGAAATTGTTTTCTTATTTACTCATTTGAATAAAACAGTCAATAGATAACCATGTGTGTGAGAGACTCACATTTTGTTTTCCTCCTTTCCCCTTCTTCCCTCCCTTGCCGTGAGCTATTTTGGCACGGAAACCGGAAACATCGTTGTAGCTTTCCTTGGTGTTCCACTTCTTTCCACTCTTTTTGCCTCCAAAGCCAAACTTCTGGTCCTTGAATTTTCTCTTAGCGCTAGGCCTGTGGAAAAAAATAAATAAATAAGAGTTTCATTGTAAAAATGCCACAAATCTGAAGCGGGACCAAAAAGTAAAAAGCAATGACTGCTGTGTGCACTGCTGAAAAGTTCAAACTTACCCCTTTTTGTTCACTGCTTTCTTTGAGCCCTGAGAAGATTCTTTATTCATCTTCTGGTCACCTTCCAAGAATTCCAGTTTGTCGGTCATTCCTAGAAAGAGAAGATGTTGTTCCCAGTGCTCAATAAGTGACGTGTCCAAATTGGTGTAGTGACAAAACAATAAAAGAAATAAGGAAATAACGTCCATGCTACACTTGTAAACACCGACCTTTCTGGTATTTCTTTACAGCGGACATCATGGCCTTCTTCTCCTGCTGTCTCTTCTGGATCACTTCTATTTGGACCTGGCAAAAAATTCAAAATTAGAGTCATTCTTTTAGCCATGTACAGTCGAAGTATCATACACATATAACACTTACAGGTGTTAAGAAGAATTTCTGTACTCAGTCACCAACCTTTTTGCCAAACTTCCTTTGCTCGCGCAGTTTCTTGGCCTTTTCTGACCTCTCCATAATCATCTGCTTTGAGATCAGCTTTTTCCTGATCTGAACAGACCAACAAATGAAAAAGTATATGAATTTAGGCCCGACAGAACAAAAGAACTAAACTCAGGCCCTGAACCAGTATGTGCAAAGAAATGTTAATTACTTTACTATATGGGTGAGAACTAATACTTAATTACAGTGATGCTGTTTCAGGTGTTATGGAACATGTAAGGAGAAAAAAAAAAAAGCATCATCATATAGGAGACCAGGCTCACCTTCTGCATGTGCTGATCAGATTTGGCCATCTCTGCAAAGTAGTCTTCGGGCCTCTTGGTGGCTATGCTGTGCCTGTTTAGGAGTGGCAGTGCCTCGAGGACTGTAGCCTGAGCTTGACGGTAGCTGTAAATAAACAAAAAACACAAAGTAATTGGAATGGTCTCTTTGTAGCTGTGTTGTATTTTTCCAGCATGTTTTTTAGGCTATTCTCTAAAACATTCAACACCGTATGCATGTTTGTAACTCTTTAGCTGAAAAAAAAAAAGAAAAAAAAAAGATGACTTATTTGTCTGACTCGTAACCAAACTATATTAGTGTGGTTACAAAATACAAGTATATGTGATGCTTTTTAGCCTATCGTCCAATCTCTCTCTGATTCCTTTTCTTTTTCTCTTACCACCAACCAGTTGCAGCAGATGGCTGCCCCTCCCCAACCCTGGTTCTGTCTTATGAGCAGGCACTATATAAATAAAACTGAGCTGAATTAACGGTCACTTACAAGAACATCTCCCTCTGGAAATCATCATCAGCATCCAGTTCCCCAGCGGCTGGCGCTGAAGCTTTCTCTTCAGCTTGAGAAATGATATTTGCAGCTGGTAGGTTGGTCAGATCCAATCTCTCCACCCAGGGAAGATCTTTACGAAAATCAGCAACACACTGTTTCAACCCCTCCTGTGTGACAACATAGGAGCAATAAAGGTACAACAAGTAACAATATTATTCACTTTACAGGGAATTTCGAGAACTGTTCCATTGCTGCTTTAAAACTATTACAGTGGTATGGTTGTTTATAGTACGTTGATCATCCCTGCGTAGCATAACTTGCTACTAACAGAAGATGTGAGATGCCACTCACCACATTGTTGGCGAACTTTTTGGGTTTATCCACCAGGACGTTCATCCCAGGCTTCAACAACCCCGCTGCGAAGGCTTCTTGCAGCTGGGCAATGAAATGAAGATGAATAATATTAACTCTGACTTATCTAAACCACCACTTGCTACAGCAAGACTACACGGTCCTACTAAACGTGAATTTTCCTGCTATCTAAAAAGCTTGATTAGAAAAATAAAGATTCTGATACTGACAATAGTACCAGGTCTCTGTTTGTTTGATTACCTTTATAAACAGCAGGCACAGTGACGTTTAAAACCTTAATACTTAACAGGAATGTGGTTAGCTAACGATGCTAGCATGTTAGGAAACTGACCTCATCGTCCGATAATTCACTGTTTTCCTCCTCTGAATCCTGACCGAGCAGCGCCTCCTCCTCTACGGACGCCATAGTCTTGCTGTCGATAACCATGAGATGACTATATGTGAACTATCAATGTTAAAACGTAAAACAATACGCCTCGGATATACAGTGCTCCTCACATGGACTATAAGGAGCCTTTCACGTGGAGCGGAAGTGACGCCTCTGAACGTCCTATCTATTCAGTTCGCCGGCGGATAAAAGGTGTAAAAAAATTAGTTCCAACCCGGAAAAAATTCAACGCAAAAAAAGTAAATAAATTAATAAAAAAATAATACAGAAGTAAATAACGTTTAAGTCACACTATCCGATAACTCAATGTCCGATTCGCTCTTTGAAGAGCGGCGAAAATCACAAGTAAGTTATATTACAAGTAAGTTTCTGATGCAACTTTTGTCACGTATCATCTTATTTTATTTAAATCTCCGCTTTTCATATAGATAAAAATGTTGTTTTGAATTACATTCCAGTCTTTAAATTTGATTTAACATATGAAATAAAATGCACTGGGTGGTTTAGAAAACCAATGATTGTATAAAAATCTACGGTCATTGACGAAAACACGTTTCCGTTAAGTCTAGTGTGTAATATCAAATAAGTCCTCTTAGAGGAGATGTTGTACACCTGTGCAGACTGGAAAGTACAGTGGATGGGTCGATATGAGAACTTTACAGTCTAACGTCAATTTAGAGATTCTACTTTAAATCTTTTCCTACTGTGTAAAGGAAGACTCAGGATTTTCACTTGCCACCTCATCAAGAAAGAAACTATCGACATTTCTTTCCCATTACTCAATTCCTGAGTCGATTTCTGTCACTTTGACATGGCACGACTGAGAAAAATGTCTGCATTTTGGCCCAGTGTCACTGTCAATGGACATTTTGTCTGTGGGGAAAATCAGGACAGCCCAAAATCTGGTGCTCTGAGTAAAGTTTGTTTCTGCATTCATTAGACATTCAAAAATAAATAAATTCTTTTATTGTTTATTTCTTGGGATGTAGCCTCTATGTGTCTTTAACATACATATCTCTGCCTGTGATCCTTTAATCATGCTACCCAAGGAACTTTTTCCTTAAACTCTCCAGTGGACATCACACACATTTTGATCTGTACCCGAGAGAAACCAGTGGATGTGCAGTATGCAAAGGCCATCAGCATTGAAATGTCCAAAACCGAGGAGTACTTCCAATGGGAGTCACAATCATTCACTTTAATGTTAGCAAAGGACAGTTTGTATTCATCTTATGTGGTCACGTAGCAGTTGTAGAGTGAAGGGCTTGCAGTTAGAACCAGAGTGCGTATGTGCTGAATGCTAATGGTGTGCTTTGCCTATGACCATGGAAGTAAGTTGATCTTACTCAAAATGTCACTTGAAAGGGATTCATCTCAAGTGGTCAAGCAAGGACCTCAACCATACCAAGGGCAAGGCGAAGAGCTGACATGCTTTAAAGTGTGCATACTAAAAATAAAACTAAGAGATAATTTACCCTTTCGGGTGGTGAGAAGTAAAACACTCCTAAATGCAATTAATGGTTAGTGGTGTTATGTTTATGCTGCTTAACAGATATGGTTTCCTTTGGAGGACAAGGTAATTGCAAACCTTTATTATAGCCACATAGCAAAGAGACAGATAATCAATAATCACCCAGAAAGTAAAGCAGAATCAGACAGGCGTATCTTTGCCTTTTTTCATTGTTTTATGTGGTGTCCAGGTTTCTCAGTGTGAATGTAACTTAAAGAAAAATATAAGACATATCCTTATATTGAAACTCTTTTGTATGGTAATTACCTGGGTGGTTGCTGGTGTCCTAGCTTATGCAATGTGCATCAGAACTGCTAACTGAACAAAGCAGCACATAGCATCTTTGATTTTCGCTTTCATACGCCATTCAAATAACTAAAAAACATCAAAAGATATTGAATCTGGAACTAATGCAGTATTTTAATATTTTGCCTATTTTATCCTAAGTTTTTTTTCTCTTTACATGACACTGCTGCTCTTATCTATGTTACTGAAAGTTAAATTCATTATCTCTTTGAAGGTTGCTTTTGAGATTGACTAATAGTAACATGAACAGCTTTCTTCTTAATAACCGTCTCGCTTTCATGACACCTGGACTACAAAAGTGATCCAACTTTACAGGCTTACTGACATTACTTTGATTTGTCAGGAAAGCTCAGAGTAGTCTTGCAGAAATGTGTTATTTTTAATGAATAACAGTTGTAATAATTAGAACATACAGTCATGGTGAAATGATAGTACACCTTCTGGCAGTTCAGTTAATAAAAGGTCATCTGGTCCTTACCCAGTCTTAAAATTAGGTAAATGCAACCTCAGATGGACAACAACACCTGATCTATTACACTGAGCCAAAATGCAGAAGAAAACTAAGTATAGCAAATCATTTAATAGCTTGTTGAACTGTAACTTGAAGTTATAATTTCTGGATTAACTATATGTCTCTCACATTGTAACAAAGACATTTTGGCTCACCTGTATTATAAGGCTGCTTCAGTTCATTGAGGTTTGTGGGCATTTATGCACAGCTGGGGTGGCCAACTCCGGGCCTCGAGAGCTGGTGTCCTGCAGGTTTTAGATGTGTCCTTGATCCATCACAGCTGATATAATGGCTAAATTACCTCCTCAACATGTCTTGAAGTTCTCCAGAGGCCTGGTAATGAACTAATTATTTGATTCAGGTGTGTTCACCCAGGGTGATATCTGAAACCTGCAGGACAGCGAGGCCTGGAGTTGGCCACCCCTGAGCTAGAGCACTTCTATCAGTTTGAGGTCTGGACTTTGGCTGGACCATTGCAACACCTTGGTTCTTTTCTTTTTCAGTAATTCTGTTGTAGATTTGCTGCTGTGTTTGAGATTATTCTTCTGTTGTGTGACCCAAGCTTGAGCTGTCAGACAGATGACCTCACATGTGACTTTAGAATATTTTATTATACAGAGAAGCTTGTGGTTGACTCAATGACTACAAGGTCTCCAGGGCCTGTTGCTGCAAAACAAGCCTAAATCTTCACCCTTCCACCACCGAGGTGTTTGTGCTGATATGCTGTGTTTGGCTTTCTTCTATCCAAACGCCACCTTTTTGGTCTCATCTATCCAAAATACATTGTTTTAGACGTTTTGTGGTTTGTTCGGACTTTGCAAACCTAAGCAATGCTGCCATGTTCTGTTTAGAGAGAAGAGCCATACTTGTGCCGTTTGCTGATTGTTCTACCATGAACTTTAACATTTAAGATGCTGACTGATGCTTGTAGAGTCTGAGATGTAGACTTTGGTTTTTTTTTTCAGGTTTTCTGAGCATTGCACAGTCTGACCTTGGGATGAATTTGCTGGCACATCCACTCCTGAAAAGATTGGTAGCTGTCATGAATGTGTCATGTTTTCCACTTGTGAATAATCTTTCTCACTGCAGCATGATAGACTTCAAATTGTTTGGAAATGGCCCCATAACCCTTTCCAGATTGATGGGGAGCAACAGTTGCTTCTTTAAGATCGTTGCTGATGTCTTTCCTCCTTGGCACTGTGCTAATTCACCTGAATACTTCAGGTCAGAAAACTGCCAAAGGTTTCAAAGAGGTGGTCACGCTTTCTTATGACTTAAGTGCATTTGATTATCAGCACCTGTCTGCTACTTACTATCTTCATTCCTATGGAAGCAGTACTGGCAGACAGATTGTATTTACTACACTGGAATTTAAAGAGAGTTTACTTTATTTTTCTTACCATGATTGTAGATGTAATAATTAGCAATAACAAACTGATTTCTATGTACACTGATGATGAAGAATGATCTTTTCATGTCACTTTAGCTTATTAATGAGACATTTAGTTTGGTATTAAACCATGCAAATTTTGTTTATTTCACAGCTCAGCAGGTTAGAGGAGTTCCACTATCACTAATACCAGATGGGCAAGATACGAAGTAGACTGGGGACTTCTGTGCTGACAGCCGCTGTTCATTTGAGATGTCATCGGCCTCTTTCAGTGTTTTATCCTCCTAGTCCTCAAAGCACAGACTGTCTGAGCCCCCCTGAGAGTGACATTCGTTCTATTCTGATGGAAATCGATTTCTACGATTTGAACATCACCACCCTTAATTCTTCCATTCTCTGCATGGTCAGAGCCCTGCTCTGAGATATCTTCAAAAGGAGAAAAAAAACCCCATAATTTACATTTCTGTCATTGTAATCGCTTGAGCCAGACAGAAATGTGGTCTATTAAATTCCCATTCTGCTGTCACTCTTCATATCAGGGCAACAGACTGCTTCCTGACACCAGATTGAAAATAAGTTGGATTCACTCTGTCAAGCTCCTCTTTTGGAGTTATTCCTGGCTGCTGGAGGATTGGACAAAAAAAACAATAATACAGTCACGACTGTCTGGGCCTAAGATGGGTGAGTGCTTTAGCTCCTATGGCTCTCAATCAGCCTAAAGAGATTTAGGGATGTGCAAGTAAACAATACTGGATGAATTACTGGGAAAAGTTTTTAGGTCATTTAGTCTTGATCTGTCCTTTCTTGAGTGGATATCCATTCCTTCTCCATCCATCAAAACATCTGTGAGATGACTGCTAAAGAACAGGCCTATACCCATGTATTACTTTAGCCACACAGTAGCCATATTCTGTTGTCTGTCAACCATGAGCAGCTAGCATGTGTGACCTCCAAGGAATGGGCTTACATCTATACTGTTGCCAGTGTTTTCAAGATCAAATATTATTAATACAAAGCTAAATTTGAGGATGATGCCATGGCTTATGTTGTGCTTTTTGTTGTGCCATACCCCCAATAAAGAAAACAGCAGCCTGTGGCATTTATGAAGTCGTATTTAGACACTACAGTGATCGCTAATATCAGTGCGTTCATATTTCCAGGCACAGTTCTTACCATGTTCACCAGATGCTTTTGCCCTCGCTTCCTGTGCCCCAGGCATTTTTGACTTTTGGAAGTTACATTCTGATTTGAGGTTACTTTCTCTAAAACTCTCTTTTATATTTATTGTTTGTTGTTGCTCATTTCTCATATTTTCTGTTTGCACTGTCTTCTCACCCTTACCATTTGAGACAAACAGCTCCCTGCCCTGTTGGAAGCTTCTTTCTGTGAAAATTGTGGGTTTTTCGTCTGACGCACCTTTGCCAACTATTTCCAAGATAAGAAAATCTTGAGTTTCTCATAATGCTCTTAGACACTGACCTTAAAATGCCTGGAGATGGTTGGTTGTGTATGGATTGAATTCAAATACCAAAAAGTACTGATTAGACAGATGAGAATTGTTTAGTTTTGTGGGTAGTGGGACAAAAATGAAAGTAATGCACAACTACAGTATTGCCATGGTTATAATTCACCCTGAATGGAAGAGGCATGAGTAAAATTTTACATAACAATAATAATCCATGCAATTGCTTCTGATGGATTTCCCTCAAAACCACAAATTTCAAAATCACCTTTATTGAGAACCTGGATCACCATAGTCACATCAGTCAAGGTTGCTCTTCTGGCCAGGATCAACACTCTGTTTCATGAAGTCAATCTGACAGTTACTGTTACTGGGAACTAAAAGCCAGAAATGTCACTCTAAGGCAAAAATACTGGCTTCATTTTTTTAAGCAACTTTAAGTATTGGCGTTAGCTCTCGAGGCTAATGTATCTTTGATCCCCAACACTATTACACTGCAGTAGGATGTGTTTACTTCATCACATCAGCATTTATTTTGATTGTCATTCTCAGAAATAGCCAACAGCACTTTAGTTCATCTGTTTATTCTCTCATAGTTCATCTATCTCCTTTTGCTCAATCTTTGGTCTGTTGTGGGTTACAAGAACAATACACAGTCATGTGTAATTGATGCTGCTGCAGGCAGCTGTCCATGTGTTTTGTCTGCAAGGGAGTATAGACCAAAATGTACTAGTGAAGAGGAGGCACACTGTGTGCCAAGCATGAATAAATACATTTTAGCCTGTACTCAATGAACTTTGTAAATTTGCAGTTCAAAAGGTCGTGTTGCATCCATCCATTCACTTCTGTATATGGAAGCGAACGGATGGATCGCATCAGAATGGAGACTATCCCAACTGTCACAAGGCAACACCAGGTCAGGGCTGACACAGAGAGACAGACAGACGTTCATATGGGCCACCAAATAACCTAACATGCATGTCTTCAGACTATGGAAGGACGCCAGAGCAATTAAAGAAAAAAACAAAACAAAACACAGACAATAGAAGAGCATACATCCAGAAAATGCCACAACCAGTCAGTGGATTCAAACTTGCTATGAAGCAGCCGTGCTAACCACTGCACCACCGTGCCAACCTTTAAGAAAATGTTTCACAGAAATTCTTTATTTGTGTTCTACTTACTAGATTTCTTTTAGGGTTTTCTGTCACATCTCATGTCATCAGTTCATGAGGAAGGCATGATTGCCACCATACAATGTAATTACATGGCGATAATAGAGAGCAGATGTTTCCAGAGGAAATCTTAGAGAGAAAGCTTTTGGCAAACTAGCAAAAAAGGAAAGGAAAAAAAGAGAGGAAATGGCTAGAATTGGAAATGACGAGGCCAGAAAGCAAGAAATTTCAGAAAGGTCTCCGACCCTGAGTTCCGACCTTGACTTTTGTCTAAAATGCTGACTGCTGACACTGTCCAACCCAGCCATTAAGTCAGCAGACATTTTGCTTCTGATGGAGGAAGCACAAAGTCCATTTGTGCGCATTAGTGGGGCACTGGCTGACAGACACTCATGTGGTCCAAAAAGTAACCACTGGCCAGGTGACAAAGTGCTTTATAATTCAGCCTATACTGTAGATCCTCAGGTGGTCATTAAGTGCCTGCAGAAACCTTGGTCACTAAGTGTTACAGTGAAAGCAAGTAGTCTGTGTTGGGCAGAAAAATCCACTCATGGCTTATACCCTTAAGAGTGAATACTGGTCGCTTCCCAGTGAGTTGTTATATTCCAGCTTTTTCTGGCCCAAGCTCAGTTTGCTGGAGAGAATCAGGCTGAATAACAGGTAAGGATAGGAACGAGACAAATCACTATAACGGGGAAATACAGTAGAGAGAAAAAGCAGTTCATGCATATGTTTATTCACATTATCTAGATGATAATACCCACCCTTCAATGCAGATTCACTGGCAGAATTTGCTTTGTCAAATATCAGTTATGAGGATACATTCAAGATGGAAAATCACTGGTTAAATAAAAAAAAAAAAAGAAGTAGAAACAGTACATTTTGTACTTTTTTTCCTCTGTTTATACTGTGAAAAATAAAGGCCTTTTTTTTTCCGTTGGTGGTGTTTTATTATAAGGAAGAACAGCTTATAATAACCCAGAGTTCTAGCTTATAGCAGACTGCTGTAAAACAAATGGGAAGGGGAATTTTGATGTGCACAGGTTATCTGTGTCATATCTTCTGTCTTCATTGTGCTCAGGGTTTGTTCGAGTATTCTGTATGGCTACAACTGTTTTTGAGAAGGAGCGCTTCCTGGATTCACATTGTTTCTGTCTGAGGTGCTCTTTGGAAGCCTGTGTATATCGATACACAGGCTAAAACAAAACTGTCAGAAAACTGACAGTCGTGTTTAAAATTGCTTTATTGTCATGGCATTTTTTAACCTGAAAAAAATTGCTAATGGCTATTTTGGTTTCATTTGGTAAGCTACATATATGAAGCACCCTTATATTCATCTCAGAGTAGAGCCACTGCTCCTCCACATCGAAAGGAGCCAGTTGAGGTGGTTCCGGCATCAGACAAGGATGCCCCCTGGGCGAGGTTTTCTGGGCATTTCCCACCGGGAGGAGGCCCTGGGGCAGACCCAGGACACGCTGGAGAGATTATATCTCTCGGCTGGCCTCGGATAAGCTGGAGGAGGTGGCTGGGAAGAGGGCTTCTCTGCTTGGGCTGCTTCCCCCGCGACCCGGCCCTGGATAAGCGGAAGAAAATGGATGAATGGATGGATGGACATGCCTTCAGTTATGCCTTCTGCAACCTTTACTCGAAAGGACTGACCAAACTAAAAGGTATATGATTACCAGAGACACTGGTTGTTAATTTTTCACCTGGTTGGTCACATTTTTTTTTCTAAATTGCATTTATTTTGGAGAAAAAACAGCAGACATTGGTTCTTTAGTCTTCAATATGTCTTGTGTGGGGTTCTGGGTACATTCTCATTCTGCACACATGGTGTAGTCTTCTGAAGTTGGGTGTGATAAGATCTCTTTTAAATCAATAATGGAAATTTAACAGAAGACAATAGTGATGAAAGCTGACCAACAGCAGTGAGTTGCATGCAGTAGTAGCTCCCAGTGGCCCCTAGTGGTTGAAATACTTATTACATCTCTGGTTGTGAGAGAATTGTGAACTCTCTCACAACTCTCTTATGTGATTTGTCTCCTCCAAGGCTCTCGCCTGGAGGAGACAAATCACATGCGAACAACCAAGTGGCATAACTGTGTCTTAGCATCTGTTTTTGTTAAGCAGAGTAGACCGGCAACAATTTAAAAAAATACTCGCCTCTTAATAAACAAACAAAATGTTTCTGTTCATAAGCATGCCAAATTCCTAAAATCTTGCATTCTCAGTGGCACTATCGTTTCCTTATTGCATCCACCATACACTAATTCTGTTGCTTTAAATGAGCTATAATATACAGTGGGGCAAAAAAGTATTTAGTCAGCCACCGATTGTGCAAGTTCCCCCACTTAAAATGATGACAGAGGTCAGTAATTTGCACCAGAGGTACACTTCAACTGTGAGAGACAGAATGTGAAAAAAAAAATCCATGAATCCACATGGTATGATTTGTAAAGAATTTATTCGTAAATCAGGGTGGAAAATAAGTATTTGGTCACCTCAAACAAGGAAAATCTCTGGCTCTCACAGACCTGTAACGTCTTCTGTAAGAAGCTTTTCTGTCCCCCACTCGTTACCTGTATGAATGGCACCTGTTTGAACTCATCATCTGTATAAAAGACACCTGTCCACAGCCTCAAACAGTCAGACTCCAAACTCTGCCATGGCCAAGACCAAAGAGCTTTCGAAGGACACCAGGAAAAGTATTGTAGACCTGCACCAGACTGGGAAGAGTGAATCTACAATAGGCAAGCAGCTTGGTGTGAAAAAATCAACTGTGGGCGCAATCATCAGAAAATGGAAAACATACAAGACCACTGATAATCTCCCTCGATCTGGGGCTCCATGCAAGATCTCATCCCGTGGGGTCAAAATGATCATGAGAACGGTGAGCAAAGATCCCAGAACCACACGGGGGGACCTGGTGAATGACCTGCAGAGAGCTGGGACCAAAGTAACAAAGGTCACCATCAGTAACACACTACAACGGCAGGGAATCAAATCCCGCAGTGCCAGACGTGTTCCGCTGCTGAAGCCAGTGCATGTCCAGGCCCGTCTGAAGTTTGCCAGAGAGCACATGGATGATACAGCAGAGGATTGGGAGAATGTCATGTGGTCAGATGAAACCAAAGTAGACCTTTTTGGTATAAACTCAACTCGTCGTGTTTGGAGGAAGAAGAATACTGAGTTGCATCCCAAGAACACCATACCTACTGTGAAGCATGGGGGTGGAAACATCATGCTATGGGGCTGTTTTTCTGCCAAGGGGACAGGACGACTGATCCGTGTTAAGGACAGAATGAATGGGGCCATGTATCGTGAGATTTTGAGCCAAAACCTCCTTCCATCAGTGAGAACTTTGAAGATGAAATGAGGCTGGGTCTTCCAACATGACAATGATCCAAAACACACCGCCCGGGCAACAAAGGAGTGGCTCCGTAAGAAGCATTTGAAAGTCCTGGAGTGGCCTAGCCAGTCTCCAGACCTCAACCCCATAGAAAATCTGTGGCGGGAGTTGAAAGTCCGTGTTGCTCGGCGACAGCCCCAAAACATCACTGCTCTCGAGAAGATCTGCATGGAGGAATGGGCCAAAATACCAGCTACTGTGTGTGCAAACCTGGTAAAGACCTATAGTAAACGTTTGACCTCTGTTATTGCCAACAAAGGTTATGTTACAAAGTATTGAGTTGTATTTTTGTTATTGACCAAATACTTATTTTCCACCCTGATTTACGAATAAATTCTTTACAAATCCTACCATGTGGATTCATGGATTTTTTTTTTTCACTTTCTGTCTCTCACAGTTGAAGTGTACCTCTGGTGCAAATTACTGACCTCTGTCATCATTTTAAGTGGGGGAACTTGCACAATCGATGGCTGACTAAATACTTTTTTGCCCCACTGTACCCATACAGAGTGAGAAACAGGCTCCACAAGGCTGCATGGTTTGCTTTCATGGGAGTGTTTCACTCTCCATCCAATTAGTGAGCTATTCCCCCACATGGGCAGGTGTTCTACTGCCCATCCGAGCCATTTTATCTATCACTACCTCTCTGTGATTCCCCCCCAACCGTTGCTCCTATCAACGACTTTCTTCTTCTCTAAATGAAGTGAAAATTGCATACTTGCTATTCAGCATCCCGGTGAATCACTGAATCAGGACACACACGGACATGCACACAAAATACATAAATACTGTGTGAAATAACCCACTCTCTCTTCCTGAACTGTGAGCTAGCTCTCCTAGTGTATTCTTCTTGGAATTTGTCACTGCTTCTCTTGTTTCTTTACCATTCCCTGCAGCCAAATATTCTTTGGTAATTCTTTAGCGTCCTTGAATTACAAGACTGGGATGATTGGCCTATTAATCAGTTATGTGATCAGCGATACTACAATCCTCTCCAGTTTTGTTTTTGTATAACAGACAATTATCTTCCTTTGATTGCTTGTGGCCTGAAAAAAGCAGATGCCAATTAAAACGGTCATGAGACACTTAACCAAATGGTTGTAGTCAAAAATGAGTAGAACGTTATCTAGCTGAATACATCAAGTTTCCCAACATTTGTTGTTTTTTATCATCAAAAATTTCAGCCTATTCAAAAGAAATCCTCATACCTGATTTAAGTTTATTTGATATCTGCTCACCCTGGAAAAAGATTCCACAATATAAAACACAAATGAACAAAACGATCAGTGCATTATGAACTCATCATGGACGTGCATCACTGATTTCACTGTCACAGAATCATGGACAGTGAAATTAGTGATGCACGGTGCAATTGATCAGAAGTGGGCCATAGCAGCAGAGCTAGAAACGTGCTGTGTGTGTGTGAGGGAGCTGATATTTCACCTTTACTTTGCTAAACCTCTATGCTAAAATGAAGACGTGCAGCAATCAGCCTGATTAAAGGGTTTGTTGTTGTTGCTCTTGCTGTTGTTTGCACCACAGGTAAGACACACCAAACACAGCAATCTCTGAAACCTTGGTGTATTTGTCATGGGGCTATTATGGGTGTGCAAAGAAGCTGAGGTGGCTGCTGAAGTACGGCAATAGAAGTTTAATCACCCCTATTCTGTGTGCTGAGTTTGGGGATTTGATCTGAAGAGGTCTCCTGGTGGACTCTAATCAAACATTTAGAGGGACCTTCCTCCCTTCCTTGTTTGCTTTCCTCTTTCCCTGCCTCCTCCTCCTTCTCTCCCTCATTCTCTCATCACTGCGTTCCTCCTCTGTCGTGACACTGATTAGAAGCGAAGAGACAAATTAATCGGGGAGCACCAGGTTGCCAGCTTTCTCTGACGGAGAACATCCACAGAATTTTTAGGGGAAATGCAACGTCAACTTCCATCAGTGCTAAAGGGGCAGGGTGTGTGTGTGTGTGTTTGTGTGTGTGTGTGTGTGTGTGTGTGTGTGTGTGTGTGTGTGTGTGTGTGTGTGTGAGCAAGAGTATGGAAGCAGCGCGGGGCCCATGCATAATCACCTTATTATATCCCTGTGAATGGAATAGTGAATTGATCTGATTAGAGGTTGGATGAGAAGAGAAGGCAAGAGGAGAGGCCTGGCATGCAGAGCAGCTCGTGCTGAAAGATGGGGAATAAGGAGAGGAGGAAGGGAAGGGAGGAAAAGAGCAGGATAAAGGAGGAGGAGGAAGACAAAACTGCAGAAGGGTGGGAGAAGAGAATGGAGGTTTAAAGATGTAGAGGGTGGAAAAGAAATTAGGGAAATCAGAAACAAAGACAAGAGCGAAAAGGGGTGAGGAGGGAATACTAACACTGAAGCCAATAAAACTGTCTGACCAACAAAAAAAAAAATCAAACCAAAGGGCCATTTAACATGCTGAAGCTGTTGACTGAATAACTTGCTCGGCAGATGGTTTTATTAGAAAATTTAGTTTTCATGAACACTTGGGTGCTTCCAGGGTCATCAATGGAGTTTGGCACTCATTGGGAAAGGGCATAAAGAGACAGTTCTTCTGGGGAACGTCTGTAGTTCACCTCGTAGGGCATGCATCCCACATAAACCTAATGAACTGTGCCAAAGCAAGTGCTCTCTGCCTAATTTAGAAATTAAATGCACTTAATAACCCCCCCCCCCCCCCCTTTTTTTTAAGGTTATTTAGCTTTAATGATGGTTCTGAGAGTTAACCCTTGGAAGTCCTTTAAAATACCAACACATTTAACACCAACGATAACAACTTAAGTATAATCAAAATCTATTGTTTCATTATTCATAGGAAGCCACACTGGTCCAAATGCAGCAAAGAAAAATGTTCAAACTACTGCAATGTTTCACAGATAGAAAAAGCCTATGAGCTAGTACTTTAAAGTTTCCTTTGAATGCAAAAAACTGTTTCAGTAACCCTCTGGCTTTAGCAAACTGCAGATGGACAGCAGCTTTCTTATTGGAGAGTGGTGGCTTTCTCCCCGCAGCCCTGATATGCATGCCATGTTTTCTCCTGATGGTGGAGTCATGAACATGAACATCATGGCTCAGTCACACTCCAGTTAAAATAGGACAGCATCTTTCTTATGACTAGGAAAAAAAGCTTTGTGATTGCACTGGAATTGCATTTCTCACAAGAGGTGCTGCACGAGTGTGCAACACTTGGGTGTTACACAGTCAGATAGATTGAAGAAGGTCTGCAAATAATTGCAGTCTAATTTATAAATGCAGGCAGATTGCCAACACATTGCTGTTAGTCAGAGTCAAGCTGTGCCAGTGAGCGCGACTGGTTTGTGACACATCTCTTTGCAATGCATTCTTGACTCAACAACTGGTTGTATTATAGATATATAAGTAAATAAAGTTTATTTTTGAAGTGCTTTTAAGAGACAAGGAGTCACAAAGCGCTGTACGCATAAAGTTCATATTTATTTTACTCTAGCCATAAAAACATACAATAAGACACAAAATAAATAAATAATAATTCAAAACAAATTCTGAACAGAAAGCCCATTTAAACTTTTTAGCAGCTTTTTAAAAGAATCCACAGAGTCAACTAAACGTAACTCTGGTGTTAGACTCTTCCACAGCCTTGGTGCCACAGACTGAAAGGCTCTCACTAACAAATTCTGAGAGTGTGAACAAAGACAGCCATCAGCAGTGTATTTTGTAGGAAGCATACATTCCAATATCAAAGCGAGATTTTATATAGAAGAGCAGCAAAGGCACTTTGCAGTTAAATTGCTGTCCTGTAGCAACTATGCCACTATTTGTTGAAGAATCGTTGATTTTATTTTCCAAAACTTTGAGGTTTTGACTAGACTCTGAATGTAACCGGTTAATGTGAATTTCTGTCTATTGTGAATGTCTTCATAGAGAGGAGCAGATGGACAAAGGACAGCAGTGGCAATGTTGGCTGATTTATCACCATTAATGACTGTAATGTCACAAACAGATTGCATGTAATTGCCAGTTTGACCACATTCAATTGCAAACTGCTGTTTTATCGCCATCTTGATGCACCAAAGTCGCTTTAAAGGTGGCGACTGACTCTGACATACGGGATCATTTTGGTCATGCCGCATCCTTCAACTGCTCTTCTCCTTACTGTGACTCTAGCCTTAGGCAACTCTTCAGAGATAGTTCCTTACCCACTGAGCATCAACTCTTTTCACTGAAGAACATAGGAATATAATTTGTTTATGCCATGACTGAGTTCTGCAAATATGTGTTATGAAGATCGGGTTTTGATATAGATCACTTCTTTAAATTAAAACACTTACACCTGATTAAGCACCTGATTCTAGGGTCACCTACAAACTTACTGCTAATCCTAGAGGTGCGCGTACGATTTCCCCTGACAGATATGTGCTAAAAGCTCATTTTCCTTTATAAATAAATGACTATGTGCTTAAATGTCATCTTTTTAATTGAGTTCTCTTTCTAGAATTTGTGTGAAAATTGGATGACGACTCGGGTCATATTTCTTAAAAAGAGACTTTGCGTGGTTTGAGTTTGCAGGGTCTAAATCACCAGTGCATCGCTGAAAACTAACAGAAAATTCTTCCGCTAGATCATAACAGAGCCAAAAAAGGGTATTTTCTAATTAAATCTCACTGATGGAGCTGTTTAGCTCTAGATGACTGTGGGCTTGCAAAATTAACTTGCTAACAGCAATGAAATACCGTGCAACTGATAAACTGCAACCAATCAAAGCCCCCCCCCCCCTTTTTTTTTTGCTGAGGCAGTCAGATGCTGAGACAAATTGTTTTCAGATTGCTGCATTACCATATGGCTTAACTAAATGTAAACACAACCTGTTTCTTACTTGCTCAACACCTTTGCCTGTCCTATTTTCCCTGTGAAAACTTTGGATTCACCACAGAAGGGTGTGCACATACACATGCATACGCACACGCTCTCACACACATCCATACAACTCACATCAACCAGTCAGCAAATCTCTGGGAGGCACGGCAGTAGATCATAATTAGAGCCAATCAAAAAGAAGCGTGGAGCCTGTTACTTCCTGCCAGCCAGCCAGTTAGTCCATCTGTCCATACTCAGGCCTTCTGTGCTCCACTGACTCTTTCACAACAAGCAAACAGATCACTTTCATTTGTGGGGAATGACTTGAACGCATGTCCTGGCACAAGTTTAACACAAGTACATGACATCACACTTAAACACTAATCAGTGGGTGTGTGGGTTTTTCATTTTAATACTGGTTTCTTTTTTGTATTTTGCACATATGTGTTTAGAGATCGCTGTAAAATTCCAACAGTGCGAATTATGAAAGTTGCCACTGACATTTTAGTCTTTGTGGTCTTTCATTCCATTTATTCATTTCTTTTTGTTTGTTTTCATTCTCCAAGCGCCTCTTTATCTTTGTCTTTCCTCTTCTCCTTGGCCTCTCGTCTCCATCCTTTCTCCTTCTTTCAGTGTGTTCCTCCCCCTAAATAATTGCCTTGCTCACTGACTCAGTGTCCACTCATTTATCTCCCGTCTTCCTATCTTCACTGATTACTGCTCTGCAAATCAGGTTTCTTCGTGCCTTTGAGCTTCCCAGCAACTTATTGCTCCATCTGTGTTGTTGTTGTTGTGTGGTCTCCAGCTTATTTGCAAAGTATATTTAAACCCTTTCTGCTGTTTTATGTTCATGTTATTGTTAATATACACACTGTGGTGTTATTATAGAGTAACTAGGTCATGAAAGTCATGTATTTTTTTTAAAAATAAGATTGTATGACAAGATATAAAGAAAGTTTATAGGCTATCTTTTAAGACTCGCCTTTATAAATTGTGTACAGAGAGGATTTGTTTTTTGGGGGGGGGGGAGAGAAGAAAACATAACAGCACAAGAAACATTTCAATGTACCATTTTAAAATGAAAGAATTTTCCATATTAATTCTTTAATGCCAGTCCAGCACAGAGTTGTAGGAAAAGTGCAAAAAAGTCTATGGCTGCACATTATGTAGTTGCATACGCCTATTTTCTCTTTCTTTACTCTCTCTTCAAACTGCCAGATGTAGTAGGGCCTGCCCTGCACAGAGAAACAGGATAACGTGACCAAGCATTTAGCAGGATCATAACTGTAAAGTTCACAGAACCGCAAAAGAATATTTACTATAAAAGTATTGCATTTAATCTCAAACCATATTAAATATGGACTGTATATATAACATTGCTGAACACAGAAAATGTGAGAGCAGTGTTAGTAGATCAGAGTGGAAGTGCAATCAAGTACACCTGTCCTCAGTTAACTCAACCCAAGCACAGCCATTGGCTCACAGCGACTGCAAAACACACAAACATAAGAGCTCTCTTAAATCTGTTGCAGTTGCAGACTTTCTGTGTCATGATTTATTTAGCTGGCTTGTTCTGCATATTGCTTTCAGCAGTTTACCTTTTGTTATTTTCTCTGGTTCCACTTCAAAACACACTGAAAACAGTGTGGGTGGAAATAAACTTCTTATATATAAACAAGCAAGATTCTGCAGAGATTTCTGATGAGTGGCTAAATCATTATGACTGCTCAGAGTTCATTTAAGTATAATTTTGACATCAACTGACATGTCTTGACAGTGCTGACCGCCAAAGAGATAACCACCAGAAACAGAGTCTGCAGAAATCACAGGCAAATATAACCTAAGTGCAAGGGAAAGTAAACAACAATAAAAGAAGAAAAGAAAAACCCTGGGAGCTATTGCGACTTGGCTTGGCAGCTACACCGTTTGGCCTACAGCCCAAAAACTACCAAGGTTCTGGCCTCCAACTATTTTTTTGTCACTCTCTTTAAGAGTTGTACACACCGTGACCCTTGTTTTTGGTTCATGAGACTCAGAAAGCTCAGAAACACTCCAAACAGCTCTAACATAAGCTGAGGTCTAATTAGCAAGAATACGGAACGCCTGTGTGAGTGTGCCAAACCTTTGAAGTGGCAAGGTTAAATTCATTAACACAACATTTACAGACAAGAATATGCACATTTTATCATCGCAGCTACTTTTACATTTTAGTTAGTTAAGGGCAACAACATGGTAATTAAGACTTATAGGGTTATACCTATGAATTGCAAGTAGCACAGTGGTGCTATGGTAAAAGGAGCTACCTTCCGGGAAGAAGGTCTGAGGATTGAACTGCCACTGGCTGGGTGGGGTTCCTCAAAGAGGAGTTTGCATGTTCTTCCTGTGCTTGTGTGGGTTCTCTCTGGGTAATACGGCCTCTCTGCCTCGGTCCCCAACATGTTAATTGACAATTCTAAATTGGCCATGAGTGTGAATGGTAACCTCGCCCTCTGTCTTAGTCCTGCATTTTGCTGTCTTTCTATTAGAGGCAGGCAGAGCAATCGCATTGATAGTATCAGTATCAACACTGGTATTGATATCGGATTGACCCTTGTGCGGTAGGAGCAATATATCGTTTCTGTCCTTGAAGTTCAGTGTATAGCTCACCGAACTGTGTTAAATAATTTCTTTTGGAAATGAAAAAACATGCAATATGAAAAATGTCTCAGTCTATTTGTGTTGACTGCCTCGTCTCTTTTATTTATGCCCTACACCACATTTAAATAACACAAGTTCACCCAAAATTTACATAATCAATGAGAAAAATTTACATCCCAGGTCTCCACTTTCAAAATGCATAAAAGCTTAAAGTTGAGTTTTATTGTTTTGAATAATTATTGTGGAAGTAAAAATATGATTTAGTGATCATAAAACGGTCCAGACTTTGCAATTTGATGTTGATTCATCTCATAAGTCGTGTCACCTCTACATAAGCTGCCTTTAAAAGTTTAAAGTATCAGTATCGATATTGGTACTGGCCCTTTCTTTACCTGGTATCAGATCGATACATCGATATATCTGTCTATTGTGGAACTGTGGTTTCCAAGCTGAGCAGATGCACAACAGCTCCTCCAAGAGGACTTACTTGACATTACATACTATAAGTAACGGTAACGTGTTTTCATAATGCACACATTAGTCTTTTTTTTATATGGTAACTCAACTTCCATCTATCTATCTGTGATGCTGTAAACAGATTATCATTGTCATCTAAAAGCACAGTCTTTCAGCAGGTAATGAAGTCTCTAGTGAGTTGTTGCTGTTGGACTTGTTCAGTAGTGGATTGTTTGACTCATGAAGTCAGATATACATCATTGTCACTCTTTCTGTAAAATATTTAAAGAAAAGGTAGAAATAAGAAGATCGAAGATGTGGCTTCCTATGAATAATGAAACAATAAAGATGTTGGTATATAAAGTATTCCTTGCTCTTTATTAACTGTCTGAACATGTAAAATAACTTTTTGAAACTATTTGTTTCATCTTCTAAAGGATGTACTTTTTTCTAAAATTATAGAAATACCTGAATCTGTGTTTATTATTTTCAGGTAAAAGCCAGGCAGGATGGGCATCATCAAATCTTGCTATGCATTCCAAGATTGCTGCTTTCATCACACCAACCCCGAAGCTCAAAATAGCTTGTTTTAGCATAATATTGATTTGTCATGAATGGAAAGAAGCATCTCTCGCTCTCTCTCCCTTTTGCATTTTTAAAATGTCACAAACTAAATAAATAAATTATGTCATTTAAGAAATAATTTTGTCTGAGCACTTTTTATATCTGTGGTCTCATTTTACCTGAGATGGAACAGTGTTTTAAGGCTTTGTTGTCAGTGGCCACGTTTTCAGAGCCACTTCTAAAGAAGGACAGAGAGGAATGAAACATGGAGGTGGACAAGGTGAAGCTGGCAAAGCAAAAAATCACAGTCCCAAGAGAGAAGAAATAAGACTTGAAAGAAAATTATCACAGAAAAATCAGCTTTCATTAAGCATTTGTGACATTAAGTCTCCGAATTCTTTGGAATTACCCATTTACCTAATTAAACGTAAAGCGTAAAATGCACTGACTGACACCTTTTAAAATCCCATGACACTGCTGATGTAACATTATACTCACCGGACACTTTATTAGGTACACGTTGCTAGTACTGTGGGGGACTGCCTTTTTACTTCAGCACTCCTTAATTCTTCATGGCATGCATTCACCAAAGCGCCCTCAGAGATTTTGGTCCATGTTCACGTGATAGCATCACACAATTGCTGCAGATTTGTCGATAGGCAAATCACCAATTCCACCACATTCCTGGTGTGCTCTATTGGATCTAGATCTAGTGACTATGGAGTAGAGTGTCTCACTGTTAAATTCAAGAAACCCAGCCACTGGAATATAGGTACACTATAGTCTTAAAGGGATGGACATGGTCAGCATTAATACTTGGGTAGACTGTGGTGTTTAAAAGATGCTCAGTAAGCACAAAGTAGCCCAAAGTGGCCCAATGTTTTTTCCCTAAGATCACTACACAACCATCAGTCTGAACCATTAACACAAGGCAGGACAGATCCATGTTTTCATGTTGTTTACACCAAAATCTGACCCTGCCATTTTAATGTCACAGTAGAGCTCGAGACTCACTCATGAAACAAGGCAATATTTTTTCCAGTCTTCTATTGTCTGGTTTTGGTGACACACTGTAAACTGTAGTCTCAGTTTCCTGTTCTTAGCCGACAAAAGTAGCAGCTATGTGTGATTTTCTGCTAATGTGGTGTATTTAGTACAAGCTTTGACATGTTGTGAATTCAGAGATGTTCTTATGCATCTCTAAATTACAATCTTGGTTGTAATGAGTGGTTACTTGAGTTACTGTAACCTTCCCATCAGCTTGAAGTAGTCTTGCCATTCTCCTCTGACCTCTGGCATTTTCACCCAGAGAACTTCGAGCTCACTGGAACTGCTCATCAGCAGTTTCTGGAATACAGCCCATCTGCTACCAACAACCATGCCATGTTCCAAGTGACTTCTTTCTTCTTTTTTTCCCATTCTGAAGATCAGTTTGGACTTCAGTAGCTTGTCTTGATCATCTAGATGTTTAAATAACTGAGTTGCTGCCATGTAATCAGCTGATTAGATATTTGCATTAAGAAGTTGAACAGATATACCGAACACGGTGGGAGTGTTTGACTAGATTTTGTTTCACTTCCCTTTACCCAAAGGATAATGTTATTCAAAAATATGGGAACTGGTGCCTGATAACGTTCTGAATGCACGATTCCATTTTGGAAAAATCATTTCATCATCAATCACATTTGCACACCTTTCTAAACTCTTCACAAAGTTCTCACCTTATTTGTGCTCAATGAGCCTCAGTATCATTCATCACAGTTGGCAAGGTGACTGAGCTGCAGTCTGGGTCAGGAATGATGACACTGAATCAGCACAGATGTGAAGAGAAGTGGAAGTGCACGCATGTAAAACACATCTAAATTATGAAACAGTGTGAATTCCTAATGACCTCCTTGTATCTTCAGCTTTGTAAGTCCAAAGTAAAGAGGAATAATTGTTACTACTTAAATTTATTCAAAAGCTTTATCTGGTACACAGTCTAAAAGGATATCTGACTTGAGGGCTTGGTAAGAAAAAAAGAGAGAGAGTAAAACACCCTGAAAAGGTTAAAATTGATTCTGGCATCAAGAAGTCCATTTAATCAACCTCTTTAAGCAATGCAAACGGTGTTGTACCGACTGCTTGCTCGATACAGCTCATTAATGTTGTCCCAAAACTTTACCCATTCATCACAGGCTTTGTAGAAGCGATCCTCTGTAACAGAGCTCACTTCTGTCTGCCTTAGCAGTGTGTGTGGCAGTCTGGCATTTGCCCTCTTTAGAAAGAGCAAGTCCATATTTCATCACCACCATGCTACTGTCTAGTCAACAGAAATTTACATCCCATCTGCGATCCCGGTCACTATGCAGTTTCTTTTGTTTGGCTGGAGAGGAGGGGATGGAGGGCGGTCATTGATACGTTTTTGTTAAAGTGTCACAGATGTTGAATGTGAAAACTTTGAGGCTCTCTATCAGAAAACCGATCGCACTGTAAAATAATTTGGACTTTCTGTCTCTGTTTTGAACGTGCAGAGGAAGTATGTGTATTTTTGGCATTTGTGTGTGTGGAAGTGAGAGAGTGTATACATTCACAACTACCTCATGATTAAAGATTTGCTCGTGGAGCAGCTGCTGCTCACATGCTCTGTTGTCAGATTGGTTTGTGGCTCTCTCTAATTATAATCCATTTCTATAGAACAGTTTACACTTCATTTAATCACATCAGTGGATCTGGGCATGCTGAGAGGACCGTTGGTGAGACACAAGTGATATTCATTGTCTTTTATTGGGTACAAGCATTTTATTTCAATGGTGATTCATGATTCCTTAAGCATAGCACCGAATGACAGAAGGATTAATACAGTAGGTGTGACTGTGAGTCATGATGAAAAAAAGAGAGACGTTTTCAAGGTTCGTCTAGAGAACAAAAAGAAGAAAAGGGGTGAAAGAAAACATATTGAATCCCAAGAGAATAACAACAAAGAAACATTAAAGAACACATACACAGATTATTTATTTAAAAAAAGATTTCAGGTGCTTTACTCCCCAGTTTGTGTAAATCATTTTTGGCGAATGTTAATGTATTTTTTCCAAGCTCAACAGGAACAAGGCCATTTGCCGTTTAATGTTCTACTGACTGAATGGACTTACTAAATGTTTTATTTCATTGCACTGCAGAGCATGAATTTATTTAATGAACTTTTGATTTTATGGTGAAAGTAGCTTGAACTCCCACCTGTGCCACTTCATTTCATGTAAGCTGGAGACACTATGTTTGACACGGAGTACTGGGTAACTTTAGTCCAAGAGTGTGGTTTCAGTCAAATGCAAATAAATATCTCATCTGAATTTATTGTGGTATTTTTTGTGTTAAAGCAAAACGAAAATTTTCCCTTCCTAAATTTCAACTAAGTGTCCCTAGACCTGGTCTATAGTCTGGTGTGCAGCAGAGCTGACGCTTTTAGCTAAACTATAGTGAGGATTCTGTTAACCAAGCAAGATGCTCAACCTCATCATGACCGCAAGAGGTTGGCAAAGTGGATAATCTTGGACATATAGCGCTGTGAAAAAAGTATTTTCCCCCTTCTTGATTTCTAGTTTTTTTGCACAATTAAACCAAATAAATTTTAATATTAAACAGAGTTAACCCGTGTAAATACAAAATGCAGGTTTTTTTTCAACTTATTTGTACCTCCACCATGTTTGACTGTTGGTATGATTTCTTTCTGTGAAATGCTGGCTCAGGTTTATGCCAGATGTAGCAAGACTCAAAACTTCTAAAGACTTCAGCTTAGGTCTTTTTGCCAAAAGTCTTGGGGACCATCAAGATGTTTTTTGGAAAATGTGAGATGAGCCTTTTCCTTGTGTTCGGCAGCGTTTTTGCCCAGTCTCTTTCATATTGTTGAACTCTGACTTTAATCGATGTTGTTCTGGATTCTGTTGTTACCTCCTGAATGACTGGGGATTTACTTGGGCACATGTCCAGTTAGATTTAAATAGCTTTTCTTAAAACGTGCATGATGGATTTACCTGGATTGCTTTTGTCTAATATTAACATTTATTTGATGAACTAAAACATACGAGTGTCACAAATGGGTAAAAAAAAGGAAGAGGATAAATACTTGTTCACAGGACTGTATAATATGCATACAGCCCAACTCTGGTGGTGCTAGCATTGACCCAAAGAGTCTGTCATCTGGGAAATGTCTTAGTGGATAGCCTCGAGTATGGCTTTCAAAGGAGGGATCTTTTCGACCCAGGTTAGAGCAGCATGAACCTAACTTCACCCCCCAAACAGCCATAATTGACATTCATTTGGTCACAAGTTAAGGGGAAGCCAAAATGAATTTTGAATTGATTCCAGTGTCCTAGGCCTTACATTAACATCCTATTACCAAGACTGCAGTGCTGGCTTAGAGTTAAAACACTTTCCTTTTGGATTTTCAGCCCCAGAAACATAGTAGGTCAAAGATTTTGTCTCAACACTGACTGGAAGTGGCGATCAGTCGAGGACACTGTTGTTTCATTATCTAAAAGTGACCTCTTATCAGACAATTCACTGTTATCATGCACATCTTTTACTGAGGTTTATCACTGTCAGCTCTGATGCTACTCTTAAAACTTTGTGTAGCACATCATTAAACAATTTATGACAAAAATTGTGTTTCCAGTTTACATTCACAGCTAATGCTGTTTTAATCCAAAGTATTTTTGCTGTTTCATTGCCTTTTGAAGTCACCTTGTTCTTAAAAGTCTGAAAGTGGTCATTTACATGCATCTTAAAAGAGTTTTTCAGCCGCACCAATGAAAAATTAATGAATTCTTGGAAAACACTTGTCCAATCATTAGAAAAAGCAAAAACAAACTGTTATTGATCAAAGGGCTCATTTCACTGCTGTTATTGGGCAAGAAAAGTTTCTGTTCCCTCATCATTGGTGATAGTTTGTATCATCTTGCCAACTTGGGTTATCTTTAATTTAAATGGAAATGAGACTCTGGTCCTTATAGATCGAGGATCAGGTGCCTGATCAGTGCTGGATGAGCTTCTCCTCTCATTTGGTATGCTTATGTGTACGTGTGTGTGCGTGCTTTTCAACTGCTATCTCTGTGCGCTTCAAACTTTCAGGGTAGGTATATATTTAGAAAATGAGAGCATTTCCGTGATGGTTAAGATACTGTTCAGGGTTAAATTAAAAAAAGTATGTCAAGTACAACTTTTTGGAAATTGTGGAGTTAGTTGAGTATATGTTTAGGTGAATATATAGCCTTTCAGAGCAAGGTCGGACAACGTATCATCTGTTATGTTGGAAAAGTTGGGTTGGCACCCACGCGATAAAAGTAAAAATCAATAAAAGAAATCAATAGAAAAGGCTACAAAAAATAAACATTTACACTGGAGAAGATGTGCATGTTTGATGCAAAATGTATTTCGTTTGAATATGGAGGCAGCAAGTGTTTATTATTATAAATCCTACCCTGTGAAAATGAAACATTGTGCTGAGAAGAAAGAAGATCCTGTAAGTAAGAATGTCTAATCCTTATCACTTATTCATTTAGTTCACATTTAACCTGCCAGAAAAATATGCTATTGTTCCAAAGCCTGTTGATCGTGTTAGATTAGAGGATTACATGATGCTGATATTTTTTATTTGTTCTATACTTACTTTTGTTTTCCCATTTGGATACTTCTTTTCATGTGTAGAAAAATTTATTAATTCTTCCAGGAATCTAACATTATAATTGTAATAAACAAAGAATAAAGTGTTTAAATTCAGTGCTGCAACCACAACACAACACATAGAGAGAAAACCCCAGCATGACCTCTTATGAGCTACTACCAAGCAAAAGTGGGAAGGAAAACCTCTCTTTGGACAGGAAGAAACCTCCTGCATGACCAGATTCAGGCAGGTTGCCACCTGCTGCCATCACTTGGAAAGAAGGTGAGGGAGACACAACAAAAGACATGCTGTGGAAAAGAGTCAGAGATGAATAATAATAATGATTAAATCTAAAGTGATGTATAAACACACAGAGAGTGAAAAGAGGTGAGTGAAGAAGAAGACTTGATATGCTGTGAACAGACACGAGCTTTTGCCTTAGTGTTTTTTCCAGGTTGTTGTGTATGTTAAAATGAATTTAAATGCAGATAAAGACAAAGATGTAGCTCAAGATAAAGGTTAGGATAAGGCTGAGGAGAATAATCATTGTTCTGAATACAGATCATTGCATGCATTGATTACGTATACACAAATAATGTGTAGCACTGCAGTTTGCCACTGGCCAAAAACAGAGGAGTGTGTGCAGGTGCATGGGGGTGCACATGTGTGAACACTTGTTAAAGTGACTGTATTCATTAGTGCCGACGTTACTTATTACTCCCATATGTCAGCAGCAATATTGCACGTCATCTCCTATTTTCTCCTCTCCACTGGTTCCTTCCCTAACACCTTTCCTCTAATTACAAAAAAGATAAACTAAATTACATTGAGTTTGTAGGACATTTTTGTATCAAATGTCAAGATGAACAACTGTGATTCACATATTCATAATATACTAACCTAAAGAGTTATTTTCCAGATTGAATGTAGATTTCCTCCCTGTATTTTAGGAATAAATCTGGTGTTTTCTTATGGCGGTGTCACCACTATTAACAGATTGCAGTGCATCTGTTCATGAGAACACTCCCCTTTTCCCTCAGGTGGGGCCAGAAGTATAATAAACACAGATGGAGTGTTCCTGCCACAGGGAGCACCTGGAGAGAAACATGGTGGCTCTGAAGAGGAACATGATGAAAAACAAGTTATTGAGACTCACAGAATGTCAACCTCTAGGCAATAAGACTGTGTGCAGGCGACAGTGAGCAGACTCTCTTCCAAGTTCAGTTCTTCTAATTTTCTAAAGTGTGAGGTAGTGCATTTTTATTATCGAAGCATTCGATACACATGGTTGACCTTTAATTATCAGAGCTGTGGACTATAAAGCTGTGGACTACATAGAAAAACTACTGAGCACATTTGAGAGGACTTCTTCGAGACTGATGCATGCTATAAGCAGATTCACACTTCAAGTTCTCACTTTATTCTGTGCCAAACATAGATATTTGATTGATAATATAGCCTATAATATCTATAAAATGAAAGACTTGTTTGAAATGTGGCTTTCTTTACAGAGATTCAGGCAGCTCTGAATAACATTTGAAAGTATTAGGTTCTAAGTAGGCTCTGGGTTGATTTCTCCTCTCTCTCACTCTGGCGAAGAAGACATTGGTTGTGCTTCTGCCTGCTTTTTGCTTTGTCTTATCCATGTACGGTATTTAAAGTCCGAACACATCGAACTCGGAGCACCGACTTGTTTCCCATTCGAGTCCAAAGTCCTTATCTCTGTTTCAAACAGAGTTAGTCAGTTACTGCGAAAACAAGGACTCCACTCTTGCTCACCTGCCTGCCCACTCCTCCTCCGCCTCCCTTGGATTACAGCCTGCCCAACTGCTACCCCTCCAATGCCCCAAATCCAAACTTAACAAGCAAGATCTCAGAGTTAAATAGGATGTCTCCTTTGCAAACCTTTATTTCCTGCTGGCCATCTCTAACAGTCTCTCTCCCTCTCTGCAGATCTCACCAGTCATGATTAATTCCTACCCCGTTGACCTCCTGCCACTTTAAACCTGTTGTCGGAAATCTGGGTCTGCTCCTTGCAAACCCAACTGCAGTTCAAGCCCCAGTTTTGTTAGACCCACGTGAGCAGTTTCTGGCTTTCTTGATTAAGTGAACAAATGCACTGTACTATGGAGTCCACAAATTATAAGTTATTACTGAAGCAACAGCCCAAACCAGTACATCCACCTCTAGTTCAGAAGCTCCTTCACAACCTCACACTTGCCATCTTGCTCCCCGCTCACCTGAGCCATTTGGCAGGGAGTTGGGATGTTGCTAAGATTTCCCGCTTCAGTGTACCTTGTTGTTTAAGCTCTTCCCATATGGTTATCACGAGATTTCACACATTAGTCTGTTAAAGGTTTACACTCTTCAATTGGCAAAAGCCTATATAATCACTAACCTCACCGAATCTGTCAGCTATGCCTAATTTAGTTTTTGACCAAGAGAAAGAGTTTGCCTGCTTTTTATTGAATCTTCTGAAAGGTAATAAGAATTCTCAGATTTCTCCTTATTTCGAGTTATGGCTGCCTAAACTGGTTGGGAAGGAAAAAGGCCCTCCCTAAATGATCAGATAAAAGATAAATTGTCATCTTGAGATGAACCAAAGATTTTTATTAATAATAACTGCCTGTGTGACATATTGATCAAAAGAGCTGAAGAGACCCAAACAAACACATCCTGATCTTTCTCTTATTCCAAAGGCATACCGTGACTTGGGTCCAGTATTCAATAAAGAGAAGGCTCTGTCACTCCCTCCACACCAAACAAATGCACAATAGATCTCGTCTTCTCTCCAGTCATCTATATAACCTCTCTCATCCCGAGAGAGAGGTCACGGAGAAGAAAAGATTAACTCGAAGCTGGTATAATTCATCTGTCCTCTTCCCTGGTAGGTGCAGAGTCTGAGACAAGATTCCCAGACATTTTATTGATTATTAAGGACTAAATCAGATCGCAGTAGAAAACAAGTATTCATTCCTATTAATCACATCCACTTTTGAGCTCACATTGCACCAGAGCTTTCACTAAAGTAGACCTTTGCTACTGCTATTGCTTATAGTCATGTCCAGATCAGGAAAGAGGATGAATGGAAAAGTGCACTTTGCATTACTCTTGTTTAGTTTGAATATCTGGTTCTACCCTTTGGGCTCACTAATGCTACCACTGTCTTTCAGGTCCAGAAAAATGATGTGCTGTGAGAGACATCCTGAACATTTTTAGACATTTTGATTTTCTAAGACTCCACCAAACACCAAAGACATGTCAGACTTTGCTTCAAGAGACTCTTGGAAACAAACTTGTTTGTGAAGCCTGAAAAATATGAGTTTCACATCAGCTCTGTCATTCCTGGGTCCTAAAAAAGGTGAAGACGGATCCAGAAAAGCTAAAAGCAGTCACTGATTGGCTTGTTCCTCGTGCATCTTGTAAACAGCTGCAATGGTTTCTGAGGTTTACAAATTTCTATCAGTGGTCAATGCTGCAGCCAGATTGCCTCACTGATAAATGTTTCCCTCTTTCACGCCAATTACCTAAATGCCAAACAAACTATTTGCTTCACTTTCATAACCTATTGCTCTAGTTCACGAAATGTCAAACCTGATGCTCTGTCCCGATAGTTATCTGCAGGCTCCAAACTGGCCCGAACCCTGCACCCATCCCCCCAGGTGTGCTGTGCTTCTCTGCACTTGCAGGTAATTTGCTTAGTCCACACTGCTAAATTTGCATGCCACCCCAAGGTAAACTGAATCGTTTCATCATTAAAATGTTCTTTTTGATGGCCCTCAGTAGACAATGATGGAACAGAATATGTTTTGGCATGCACTGTATGTGCTAGCAATAAAAGTGGCACACAACCACCTGCAGGTCATTTGCAACCACTATCCATTCCACATCGATCACTGTCTTACATATGACTCTAGCTCCTCTGCTCCCATCTGAAGGACGCACAGCCATTTACAACTTTACCAAAGCTACCCACCGCTTCTTAAACTGCTAAACTGAGCAAGTCATGTGCTCAGGTTACACAGCATCTCTTAAGGCATAGTCTATGTGGCGGGGTGTGGTCTGTGGCTCAGGTGCAGGGGAGGCTGAAGGACAGCTGGCAATAATTGTCTAATCTCGCCTCCCTTATTTCAGTAGCGCACCAGCACCTGGGAAGAGAGGAATGAGAGCTGATGCTGAGTTTGGTGGTAGGACAGCTGGAGCCCTGATCTCGGATGTTATAGTTTGAAAAGATGAATCACTGTAAATAAAGAAACTTGAACTGAGTCATCCTCGTATGTCTGTGTGTGTGCTGGGACCTGTAGTAACTGGCAAGCATGACAGTCTCCAATAGGGTTTCTGTTTATTGCCCAAGTTTAGAAAAGCTTTAGTGAAGCTTTGGGTGATAATGTTTGTTTGACCTCTGGCTGTCACTCGACTCTATTGGACAAATCAAGAACTAAAACTGCTCTCTGCTTTTCTCAAACACTTCCTTGTGGAGGTCTCATTATGATGGATTGAATATGCTCACCTCTTCTACCAGTTAGCGCCATGACAGGTCACTGACCTGTCCAGGGTGTACCCTGTCTCTCGCTTAACGTAGCTGACATAGACTCCAGCCACCCCGTGAAGTAGCAGTATTTGGAGACCAAGCCCTTCTTTGGACTGCTGATGAAAATCTTGCCATCTTGCTAACAGGAAGAGGACCTGGGCCCTGCTAAATGTTCCAAGTCAGAATGTTTGATTGTCCTTCAGAGATATTGTTTTGCTGCCTTTCTTTGCTACTCTCATCCATGAAAAATCACCCAGCCTTCCGTGTTTCACAACTAAAGCCAGTCTCTTCCAATCCCCTGTGCCCTCCAGCTGACGCCTGCCTCCCATCCAGGTCATTGACAAAAAAGGAGTTTTTTCCTTTTTTCTTTCTTGTTCACTCTCTGTCTCTCTCTCTCCCTGTTTTTAGTTGGCGAATGTGAGTTGATCATCTGTGCCTCCAACTATGAATGGAGTTGCCCTGTCCTAGGCTTGCACACATGCACCTGCAGTGCAGTGTCTTAACAGCATATGCTATTTAAAGACCAGATTGTTGTTTCCACAACAGTGGTAACTTTGCTCTTCCTGGTTAGTGCTTGTCCTAGTGTATTTCAGTAGCCTCTCCTGCTTCCCTTCCTTGAGTTCATGATTTGTTTCCACAGTACTTACCTGTTTTCCATCAAGGAGTCTGAAGATCAGAGCTGCCCTCTTACCTCTTATGCACATGGAAGCTAGTCGATCACTGCGGAAACATGGGTTCTTTTGTTGCTCACCTGCCTGCCCACAATCCATCAAACCTCCTCTGCCTCCCTTGGATTCCAGCCTGCCCACCTGCTACCCCTCCAACGCCTCAAACCCTAAACTTAACAAATAAGATCTTAAAGTTGAATACAGCATCTGTTTTGCAAACTTCTACTACCAGTTGTCGATCACCATCAGCCCACTAGTTGTGATTAGTTCCTGCCCTGTTGACCTCCTGCCAGTTTCCAATTCAATTCATTCTGTAAATAAATCTTTTAGACCTTTTGTCAGTAGTCTGAATCTGCTCCTTAGGTCCAGTTTTTGCAAAGTCATGGCAAAAAGGTTCTTTCTAAACACCGCTGCAGCAATCAAAGGAGATTGTGATAATCAATATAATGTGCCAGAGTGCTGTTGAGTGTGTTTAAAAGAAATGTGACCTTTTTTTGCAATTTAATTTGACTTTGAATAAAATATACTGCTGTGAGACTACATCAGTAACATTTTGTTTCACTCTCACATGCCAGCGTCCCTCTCTGGAGTCATTTGATGGCAGCCACTTTAAATTCAGTCATTGTTGATATTTGGTTTACTTCAGTTTGGGGGGGGCATAATACAGCTTGAAAAAAAAACAAAACAAGTATCACAAAAACAAACAAGAGCTGCTAATGTAACCAAATGATAGGCTGCTTTTGTTTTTGTCTGTTACCCCCCACTACAGCCCCTTTACCTCCCAGAGTGAGTGTGCTGGTTGGATCAACAGCAACACAGTGCTGTGCTGGGTTGACACATCACCCAGCGCTACTATTTGGAAATGCAAAACAACAGATTTTTAGTTTTTTGAATGATCCATTTCAAAATTAGTTGAGTGTTACTTCAGCTTGGCAGACACTTTTTAGCTGGAGCCCGATACACTGAAAGAGTAAATTGTCCCCTTAGACAGAGAACAAACTCTCTTTACTACAGCCAAAGTGAAAGGGAAACTCACACATACACAAACAACATCTTTAGCTGCACCAGAGGTCTGACAGTGTAACCCAAAACAACCTAAAATATTAATACATTTGTGATTTCTTCTGGTGGTGGCAGGGTGGTGCGGTTATTGCCACTGCTGCCTCGTAGCAATGCTATAGCTTAGTTAAACTTTTGACCTTACAGGAACATTATTAAACATCTGGGTAAAGTTCTTTGAAAATCTAATTACAATATTTGTTTTTTGAAAAAGTAACATCTGGGAATTTTCCCGTCTAGCTGGAATATTATTATTATTATTGTTATAGAATATCTTTTTAAGCGTGGCCATGTCAGTGTGTCAGACTTTAAGCTCTGGAAATACACTGGTTAGACATGAAAGTGATGAACCCCTCCAGTTCTGGTGAGATTATACCATTTACTCTGACACCATCAAACCAAAATGTAAAAAACTGTATTCATGATAACAGCACAATAAATAAAGAAACCTTGTCACATCTAGACTTTGGTTAAAACGTCAAATGTGATGTTTTAAAACTGACATTAATCTGCAGTTGCCTCACAGGTCCTAGGGGTCAATCCTGGCAGGGCCTTTCTGCGTGGAGATTGTTCTCCCTGTGCCTGCATAGTGCCTTCCTTCTACAGTCCAAAGATATGTTTCTAAGGTTAACTGGCAATTCTATGTCTGTCTCTCTGCTTTAGCCCTGTGATGGACTGGAAATCTGTCCGAGGTGTACCTCACCTCTCCCCCTATGAGAGCTGGGATAGGCTCCACATCTCCACCGACCCTGAACTGGATAGGCGACTAATTACATGGATGGATGGCCTATTCTTTAACATGATTTGTGCTTGTGTCATGCACAGACAGCTTGATTTTTTCTAACATTCTAACATATTACACATCAGACATTGAACTAATCCAAAGAATGACATTGCCAAATGGAAAAGGAAACAAATAAAATTGTACTAAACTGTAATATTGCAGCCATAGAGGTAATTCATCACGGGACACCATGTCTGAACATTAGTGATGGTGACACTACGTTTTCACTTTTATTTTTGTAATGAAATCATTTTACTCTTCTTTTTTGTTTTTATTTCCACAAGAGGCATAAAATGTTTTTTTCTGTATTATCCAATTTATGGGGCATCACTAGGCTACAAACGATATAAATGGATTATAGTTACTCTTGGCAAAGTCCCTCCCCCTCAAAGAAATCACCCAATAATCTCCTTTGTGTCAGAGATGCTATGCTCAATGTGTTATATCACAACGAGGCTATTTATCAGAAGGAACAACTCACTGTGAAGTAGTATGCAAAAAAACAAACAAAAACTTTGTTTGAACAAAGTGTTGGCAACACAGTCTGATGTTCGGGTATGTATAATGTACAGATGAAAAGATAATAAGGGTCCTTGGATATAGCTCCACTCCCACGTTCACTCTCTTGCTCTATGGTATCCATCCAACACATCTACTCTAATCAGCTCCTGTATCTTTGGTCTAAAAATAATACTTCTCTCCGTGCACATGACATTCTGTGGTAGCACCACAGTACGTGAGTGACTAACTGTGAATGAAGCACTTGATCTAATTTTGGAATGTGGCCCTGAAGAGGATGAAAATATCGAATGCAATGAAGACTGTGCTGCAGGAAGGAAACCTGCAGATGTGTGAATATGATCCAGACTCCAAATGATCAACAGATGAGGAGAGGCACCAGTTTAGTGCAGTGCCGTAAGATGTGATCTACGTGGATGTAGCTCCCAGACGTCCACACAAACAAACCAAACACATGAGTTTTCTGGCTCTGGAAGTTTCTTTTATTAGAAGAATCAAATGATGTTGTGCTTTGAATATAAACTGGAAGTATGGGGAAACGAGTCTTACTTCAAGACACGTGAAAACGCTGAAGGCCAAAGGTCAAATCTGAATTTGCCTGTCTGGACTTTGGCATAGCCATCTGAAACATTTGAAAATAATAAAAAGTAATAAAATTGGAGCATCGTTCTTCTTTCTTTAAGCATGTTTTAATCTTATTTTTTTTTATCCTTTTTTTAAATGCATCTTGAAAGATGCTATAGAAATGTAATGTTACTTACTTACTTTATTTGTTTATTACTTGTAAATGCACCATATCACCTGTAGTAGTTCTGTTTAAGAATGTGAAGCAGGTTTTTGGCTCGAGGTGTAAAACTGTAACCAGAGTGTATTATTCTTGCTTGACTCTGTCATTTCATGGGGCCTTTAAGTGGAATAAATTGTACATGAGAAGGACACGTCACAGTATAATAACACAATATTTATTTTTTTTAATTTTTTAAAAATGTTTTTTTTTTTGCATGCCAATAAAATACACAGATCTGGCCTTTTATCTGATCCCAGCTTCCCAGCCTGACCACGCTTTAGCAGATAAGTCGAATCAGTCTTTTTAGTTTCTGTGGGCAGAAACTGTGGTGATGGGGGGGGGCACAGACACATACACATCTATATATGCCAAACACGTTATAAGAATAGGTATGGATTTAAACTTATATAGGCTGGATACATGGAAAACACAACAGAAATTGTTTTTCTAAGAAGACCAACGGAGCCTATCATAGACGCAGTTGCTAAAACAATCTATTAAAGCGCTCAATAGCGCACAAACATCAGCATGATGGAGAGTTCCACAGGAGCAGCAATAGAAATTGCTCAGAAATTTGCTTTCTGTCTCAGAATCAATCACGTCATGTCACTGCTAAGTGATGAATGGCAGAAAAACAACAAGTGCACCGCCTTATAGCCCTAATGTTAATCAGTTAGATTAATATTATATCAATCTGTTAACACTAGCTACAGTTATTGATTAATCTATTGATCAGCAGACTTTTCGCCTCCTTGTGGACTGGAAGGGTTAAACCAATACTACTCTGTAAACCTGACAGCCCTCCACCACAATCACAGTGAATCTTTTATTTATCAGGAGCAGCCGTCCTTCGTTTCATGTGCTGGTTTCCCTCTGGGGACCCACGGCAGTGCGGAGGTCGATTCGCTGACTCTCTGTCCCCTCCCATCGGCGTCCCCTGTCGCCGTGCGCGGCCACACCTGCATTAAACGGGGGAAGTCCGTCCGGCGGAGAGGCAGAGAGACTGTGGGCTTTCACCGAGAGCGAAAGGGGGGGAAGCGCGGCACCCACGGCACATTCATTGCTCTGGACCCTCTCATCCAAAAGACGGCTGAAGGTATGCGGCGACATACGGCTGTGGGACTTTGATGATCTGGACAACGAGCTGGGAATTACTGAAAAGAAATCGAGCGCAGCTACTGCGCGGAGCTGAAGGCATTCAATGTGAACAGCTTAGCGCACAGGTAAGAGTGGCTTCTAATAAACAAGCTCCAAACACAGAGGAGTTTCAACTTTTTACCAACAAAGGGCTTTTTTTCTTAAATCCGATTTATTTAAAACTTACATGCGAGTTTTTGTAACTGCTACATTATTCACGTTCCTTTATTCCCGAATGAACAGCAGTATTATAAAAAGGATTATAAAAGAACGTCACTGTCGATCAGTAATAATAATAGTAATAATAGCGCTCATCTGCGCAGTAGTGCAGGCTGGTGTCACGGACATAGCACCTTTATTTTTAAAAAACAAAATATTTAACAATTTAGTAAGTTGTATACTAAACTGTTAAAGTGTTATCATATAAAGGTCAGTATCCGTGTCTCTTTTTAAAAATGTTTTTCTCTCTTGGCTTTTGTAAGGACTTAACTAAAAGACTAAATCTATCTATCTATCTATCTATCTATCTATCTATCTATCTATCTATCTATCTATCTATCTTATGATAGATGTAAGCACTACTTCTTAAAGAAATCCATTGTATGTAGATGTAGGGTGCCTGGATATTGGTGTCACTTTTCCCACAATAGTTGCATTGTCATGCTCGTATGCTTTCTGGACTTTCCCGGAAGAATAAATTGTCTATTTTATACTGAGGAAAACAAGGCAGTAAAAGATATTGACATTATGCCATACCCACTAACCTTTGCTCTGGTAGGCTGGTCCACAGTTATCAAACACATAGGGCTTCAGATACGCTGTAGATCATCACTTCATAGGGCTGCTGTCATATACTCAGCTATCAGTTTTGCTGCATTGTGGAAAATCCATAAACCACATAGAAAGGGAGTGTTGTAGCTGTATTCAAGCCTTTGCAATTGCAACAGATCAATAGACTGTCCAGGCATGACCCCTGCTGCTTTGCTCATAACCTCTTGATCTGCTGGTACTAATCTAAAGGCCGAAGATGAATCATGGCAGGGCATCTAAATGAGCCGAGGTTACATGCTGACTGTCAGTCTCTCTACACCGAAAGCACTTTAAGGATCATTTAAGATGAGGTCTAACTCTTAAAAACAAGTCAGGCTGAAAACAACATGTGATAGACCTCGTTAAGAAAGAGCCTGAAGTCAACACAGAGTGCAGGATGAAAGAAGGAGAAAAACAAAGTGAGTCAGTGACTGAGTCTGTGGATAACCGTGCAACACAGGGTGCGTTTTTTGTATGTGTTTGTGTGTTGGCTTTGAGACAACACACAAATCAGAGTAGAGTATCAGACAAGAATCTTAAATATCCCCTTTTCTCCACCGTCAGCAGACGCACACAGTCAGGTATGTAGTGTGGCATCGGTAGCAGCTGTAATGACTACATCCACTCCTGTCCCTGGGTATAATACACATCCATCAGTAAGCATAATGAATTCCATAAAGGGGTGAGATGAGGCTAAACTGCCAGACTGTGTTCAGAAAAGGCAATTCTTCCTTTTGTACTTGCATCAAATTGACGATCATAACTTTAAGCTGTTTGCACAAGATTGTTTTTACATCTACACGCATCCATACCGGCAGCTTGTAGAGATAGTGCTTTACCTCTGAACACCACCTCCACTGGAGGGGAGAACAGCGGGCACCACAATCAAGGGCTGAATCACTCGCAAAATGACTGCAGCTGGCTAAAAATATTAGATTTCACCACATCAGAGGATTATTTTGGCAATCTTTGCTGGTAGTTAATGTTAGCTATATAAGCATTCTGCTGTGGTTAGCGAAGGCACTTGCAGTCAAAACAGTGTCACTCGTATCATTCTGAAAAACGTCTGTAACACAAGCTGAATAATGTCAAAAATGCTTCAGCTTAGCCTGCAGAAATACAGTAAGCTTAAAATGACACTGATTTCTAACTTATCAGTGAGAAAATGCTTACTGCACACACAGACATAGCTGAGTGTCAGCATCCTGTATTCCTTACCAGTTTCTCCCGCTGAAACCCTCACATCATGTTGGCCGGATCCACTTTTGTCTCATCAGTGGGAGGTTCCACCTTTTTAAAAGATGAGACTAATAGCCATTCCAAACATGATTCAGGTTTTCACTTACGCAGCTTATAAAAAAAATACCATGTTGTTAGTGCAGTCTACGCTGGAGCTTGTTGGCATTATATATGAATCAATCAGTTATTTACTTCTATAACAGACTGAATTGACAAAGAGGCATGTTTAAGTTTGATGAAGCCGCTGTAGATCCACGGGCTGCTTTTCCCTTTGTGATCAGCACTGCAGCTTTAAATCCACTGCTAACATGTTGGTGTTTTAGCACTTGCGTCATTGTTTTTAACTGGGTAACACATTAACATGTGTTTACTATTGCTAGAACGGTGCTATTAAAGAAACCCGACAGTGATGGGAAGGCTATTTGCTTTCCAGGTACTTGCGAGCAGTAGAGACTCCAAGAAGTTACAGATCAAGCCCAAGTACAATTTATGTAATAAAATAAAGAGCCAATGATCTGACAATCTCATAGGAGGAAGTATTTTGCGACGATGGGAAGACAAAGATCCATTTTAACAGGAAGAAACCCTCGGGCAGAACCGGGCTCAGAGGAGGGGTAGCCATCTGTTGTGACTGGTAAGGGAGTGAGGGGAAGAGGAGATGAAGGAGAGCATGGGGAGAGATTTTTGAAACTTTATCAATACTCTGGCATGTCTCAGTTTTCTTGCTGGCTCTCTGTCTGTGATATATATATAAACATTATAGCAAACTGCTCACTCTAGTTTCATATTAAGCATATAAAAGTGTGGGGGCATCAGTGTTTCTTCAATCTTATCGATACAATAGTCATTAGAACATCTCACTTAACCGCAGGTGTCCTCCTCATATAGGCACTACAGAGAAAGTTGGGAGCTCATTATAGTTGTTAGGTTTCATCCTCCGGGGAACATAGATGTCAAAAAAAATTCCTGTCACCTAAGACTAAAAATCTGTATTAAAAGTTCAGCCACAACGTGCAGCTGCAGGATGGAGACATCAGTTCAGGTAGTGAGGAAATAGCCAGACACTGAGACAGCCATCTCATTCATTACAATTATCATCACCAGACAGCCAATATCAAATTAAAATATGTTGAAAATCACCTTTAAAACCCACAAGAGGAAAGGGTCAGGGTTAAAATAAACAAAGACAGAAGATGGGGAGGTGGGGGTGAGCCTTTTCCATCGTCAGCGGGAGTGAAGCAGAAGGGGACCAGCATGTTAATTGGTGATTTGATTAGCGTTTTAATATTGCAGCTGTGCATGACAAGGGAAAGCAACCGGCTGGACAGAGGTTCTTCCCTTTTTTCTTTTTCTTTTTTAATCAACACTCCTCCACTTCGGGGACCGAGGGTTATTACACAACTTAGTCATTGCACGTCATTCAGTTAATTTCCTTCAACTTTCAAAAAAAAAAAAAGAGAAAGAAAGAAAAAAAATCTGGATTTCTGGAGTCATGGTAAAGGAGCCAGTTTGACAGAAGCAGAAATATTCGAGCCATTTTGAATTGCGCTCAGTGTTTAAAAGCCCCATTTGGCTCCCATCGTACCGGCTGAGTGAGATCCAGAGCCTCTGCTAAGCTGAATTAGACTGGTCTACATTTTTGTCAACAGCAGTGTTTCCAGTGAGAGGAAGAAGTCTATTTAAAAAGAGAGGAACACCATATTCCAGATAACAAATTTGTGCAAATCGAGTTTTGGCTTTGATTGTTAACATGTGTTCGCGTTGGGGATTAACAATACTCAGCAGTTTTACCGAGGCTGATGAATTGGCATATTTTTTAATGTTGGGAATGATGGGATGTGAATACAAGAATGATTGAAGGGAGAATAGCATCAGAATTTCAAGGAGAAAACAATGTAAACACCAAAACAGGGAAAAAGGTCCAGGTAGCTGTGTGCATGACACATGTTTGCATGGGGCTTTGAGTCAAACAGGCTTTTACCTGAATCCAGAGGGACCTCTGTGAGTAATCCCCCCTCCACACCCCATGCACATCTCTGCCTTCACAACATCCCAATACCCGAGCAGACAGAAAAGATAAGAAGTAGCCACACAGAGGAGCACTGGTAGTGAGACAGAGAACGATATGAGAGGCATAGAAAAAAGGGAGGAAACGTGTGTAAAGCTATGGAGATAAGGAAGAGTGTGAAGAAAGCAGATGGGGATGAGTGTGTGTGCTTGGTTGTGGATAAAGTGTCAGGGGGGATGGTCTTGGCTGGTCGTGCCAGTCAGGGTGATATTGTGTCATAAGCTGAGATATAAAGCTCATTTGGGAAGGAAGAAAATCACCTGAGATGAGGCAGTGGGTAAGGAGGAGAATGAAAATGGGAAGTTTAAAGCATCTAAAAATATTAATATCGCTTATAACTGAAGGTCTGCAGCCACACTAGCTGCTCTGTGAAGCTGCCTAATGCATCAGATTGCAATGTCGACAAATTTTCACGTTAGCCATATTAACGCTAGCTAATTAGCAACAAAGTGCAGGTGGAGCAGTTGGGAATGCCATTAATGTAGAAGAGATTGGCAATTAGCCAAAGTTTCTGACAATAGATGAGGTAAGAAAACAACAACTTATTCATCCCAAAAGTTTGGAAATTACTGCGGTATATCTGCCAAAACATCGGAAACGTGTAGCTCAATAGCCCATAAAGGTAGAAGATTATGCTAAAAGAGGAGCCCAGTTAAATGGATTATAAAAAAGTGAAGGAACAACAAGGAACTTAAATCTAAACTGAATTTGGGTATTGTGGTATGAGAGAGCCACAACCTCAAAAGCACAGTCACCATTTTTTTGTCTTTAACCTAAATCACAGACCTCAGATGTTATGTTTGGTTGTAGTAATTCACTGACATACAGAGTTATCTGACCATGGAGGGCTCTCAAAGGGCTTACCAAAAGTTTTAACTGAAGCGTAAACTTTAGGGGGAACCAGTGTAAGGAAGACAAAATCTATATCCCATGGGACCTGGTGCGTGAAAGAGGCATTCCGGATCATTTGTAGGCGATCAAGGGATGATTTGCTCAGGCAGAGGAATAAGGGATAACAAATAATCAAGACAAGAAGCCATGCATAATTATCTCCATTTTACTTTGAGACACAATACATTCAAGATGGACAGAGGGTGGTAAGGATCTGTTTGCTATACATAGCTACCGACCACGTACACGGTCATTTGGATGACCTTTGTGGCAGCTGATGGAGGAATCCAATCGAGAAACATTGTTTTGCAGTAACATATCTGGTATTAAACCACTTTTTCTTTAATCACAACTACTGCAATCCATTCACATTTGTTCTTACCACTTAGATTAATGTCCCTGTCCACCCCAAAAGTCCCGAAGCCAGGTACAGTCGCACGCTGAAGTGTGATTGTAGCAGTTTCTCGCTGCAGCACTCCAGGAATCACATCAAACTACTTCCACTGTGTTCACTCTGGGCTTAATCACACCTAGAGTAATTAATTAGTAATGGCACAAGATTAAAATTTAAGGCATCGACAGATTCATCATGAATCATCCCAGATGGTACTTGAACCACTTCTCATTTGTTGAGACTTTTCACCCGGGACCAAAAGGTCATCCTGACGGGTGGCGCCGGACAAACTGAAAATGAATGCCTGCAGTAAATTTCATGGTAGTCCATCCACCAGCTATAGAATTAGTTAAATCCAACCCACACTGCCATCTTTAAAACCCCAGTGCCTATGTAGCTGAAAACAAACCATTAGTTTCTGAAAAAGAAACATGGTTCTGGTTGCGGTGTTGCGGGGGCTCATCTGGGTATTCCGTTCCTTGATAATGTGCAAGATTTTAATTAAGCTCGTTAATCAGTTTGACGATCACGCACCGGTTTGTAGACTTGAAGCATCTTTAACATTTGAACACAGTGATTTGCTTGCCGCTAGAGGGATAGAAGCTGAATTTCAGTGGCAGAACAGGAGAGGAATGAACGTGTAAGTGCTTTTAAGGTGAACCATAGGGTTAAAGAACAGTATGTGCAGCTCCTGTAAAAGTCTTTTCTTTTTCTCTTAGGTTTTCCCTTGTGATGCCTGGCAGAGTGAGGACAGTAATACTGACTCGGCCATTGTCTCATCACTTGTTCCGGACACAGCGAGGCTCCCCGAGTGTCTTGCCTGTCCATTGTGACTAGAGAACAGACGAAAGATCCAGCTTGCCTGCATAAAGACCTATTCAGCATCATTCTTCTTTGCCAGCCACCTTTGTTATACCAGGAACAAGAGTGAAGTCTCAGCACTCTCCTTAGCCCCTAGCCTTTCCCTCTGTCCCTTTGCTTCTAACGCCCTTATCCCCAATCCACTTCCCTGAACCCCTTTCCCACTCCCCAGGCCCAGTTTCAGCCCCATTCGGAGTCCCAGATGACTGCTCAGAAACATCCGTTACCCTCCCACTCCGCACAAGTCTTCTTTCCTCTCCCTCCAGCCCCCGTGGCGCTTGGCACCGATGCCCATCACATAGACAGATGGAGCCAACCCTGACCCCTCTCTTCGCCCGTGGGGACGCCAAGAGAATCAACGCCTGACTAGAGGAGAAGAGGGTGGGTGCAAGTGTAAAAGGGGGGGAGACAGGAAGTACAGCATTGCTTTGTCACCACGGCAACACATCGTCTAATCTCCCATGGACTCCCCTTCAGCCCGTCCTGCCGTCCTCAGATAAAAAATGCACACAGCAGGAAATTCAGCAGCAGGAGCAGAAGGATCTATCTTTTTTCTGACATATTTTTGCTTTGATTATTTGGCACTGATGCCTTGTTCTACATTTGTGCAGTAAGAGGATGTGAAGATTGGAAAAAAACCCTCTAAATATAGTGAACATAATTTAGAGGAAAGCAAATGAACTGCAAATACTGAAGGAAAGGCTGTCTATAGCACAACAAGTTTGGTTTTGAGCCCCAAACTTCCTCTTCCCCTCCAGTCTGTGTGCTCCAGAATGAATTCACAGAAGTTGCAACAGCCTGGCAAACAATATTTCAGCTTTTTTTAAACAGCATACAAGCCACTTCCCATTGTGCTGTGCTTACCTGAATAAAGCTGTTTTCTCTTTTTTTCCTCTGACAGTCAAAACGTAATACGCATTGCATTCCAGTCCGAGCTTCCCTGGATGTCAACACATGCTTTTATCTGCTGTAAGCTACCACGTTCTGCACTGCACCTTTGCCAAGCACTCAAACATCCACTTCATTTTGGGGTTATTGCGCTTTCATTCTCCCACCTGAGTCCCTGCATTTTTCTTTCTTTCTTTCTTTGCATTTTTAAAATAAGCAAAATTTTGCCTACTTCACTTTCTTTGGATGCTTTTGCTCTCTTCTATCAAACTCTGCTGACCGGCACTCTGATTAGCATACGATATCCTGACATCCAACTTTAAAAAGAACCCCTCATCAACAGTAAAACAAGGCACTAATGGCCGGTGAAATGAATTCAGCTGGCCAACATAACAGAGGCGGGAATACCGGAGTCCCAAAGCTTCCCAGGTAATTGGAGTGCAGTATACTGTATTTTACTCTAAAGCACAGCTCCTCTTGTGACCTTGTGGGCTGAAAACGTAGCAGAGACGTAGAGAGCGAAAGAGAAAGAGGATGATGCTCTGTTTCCGGGGTTTACAATTACAGTGTCTTTGGGATTTTTTTTTTTTTTTTTTTTTTTTTGGGATTTTTAATGACTTTAATTAACTTTTGGTTGCATTAGCAGTACAGAGAACGTTTTTACTGGTAGTGTCAGCCCATTTCAATCATTTCAGTACTTCTGCAGAGCTGAGTGTCCATGACACACTTATTATTCCTGTCACTTAAAAGACAGCCATCTACGGTTGTCTTCAGACACTATGTCTTCTGATAAATTGGAATAATAATCACTAGAGTAGCTTTCAAATGCCTTTATAAGCTACTTTAGACATCAAGATGTGCTGATTTATAATCAGCACATTTTTGATATGCAAGTACCTGCCACATTCATAGGTCACGACAAGTTCCGGGATTGTCAGTCCAAAATTAAGGGATGAAGCAGATTGTCAATAATGCTGCTTGTCAACTCAGCCTCGCTGAGTTTTACAGTCAGCGGCAGTAGTGCATCTGCGGATCTATATTTTATGAATATGCCAAGAGTTGTGGGAGTGTGAATCGACGGCTAAAGGTGTGAAGATTCATTGTTAGACATGGTGCACTGAAGGTTTTAGCGCACGGGTGTAAAACAGTGGGATGAAGATGACTTTGGGCAACAGCAGTGCCGCAAAATCTTTTTGAATTTTCAAGCACGAGGAGATGGCCCTACCTCATTCACAATCTGTGTCAGACTGTGTCAAGGTTTCAGACTGACAACCAAAGATTATTTCAAGCTTTTACTAAAGAAAAAAAAGTCAACTTTTGACATTAGTGACTTGAGCAGAGCACAGTGGAAAAACTGAATAATGTGTTTGTGTAAATTATTTGTGCCTCTCTACTTCTTTTCTATTTCTTAAAAGGAGGCCAGCACAGAGTTAGGCAGTGAGTCAGTGCTTTTGTGGAGATATTTATGAGGCCAATAAGACACGGATGATATGACAGGGTTTAGAGGTCATATAAGTGATAAAAAGAAGAAAGGCAGACACAGCCCAGCAGTTCTGTCTCTGTGTTTTGTCTCTGTGGGGATTCGACTGCGAAAAACAGAACATGAAGTAAGGTATACTCGCGTCATCGAGGGTTCAGTTTCATCTTGTGTCACGTGCCGGTGCCTCTCGCTCTGTCACCCTGTTGATCGCGCGCTTCATGTTACTAGGAGCTTAACGAAAGAGTATAAATAATGTCTCATAAACGAGTTCAGCAGGAATCAAAGGGATAGTTTCACAGCTTTGGGTGGCGTTGTAGCGTCTTTCTTATTTTCACCTTAAACCATATGTTTCTTCATCTCAGTGACTGTGCTGTGTTTTTGGCCTCACCTGTCAGTGACACTGAGCTCAAATCAGCTGGGATTAATTAGTGACTCAACATACATGCACAGGTGCACACACAGAGACACACACGTGCACATATGCAAAAACAAATGCAGACACTCAGTGAAACATGCACAGGCTTATCATATGATTAAACGTGATAACTCACATGTCCTTTTTATAGCATTTCCTTTGACTACTTATCTACAACTGTAAAAAAGCCAACCACACACACACACACGCGCGCGCTCACATACTGACACAACACTCCACCAGATACAGGATGTGAAAAGCTTCCAGAACAGCATGTTGCCAATAAACACCCTCCTTCTTGGCTGTAATTACCTCACTCTTCATTTCACACCTTGTGTATGCAACTCATATCTCCCCGTGTCACGGTATAACTGCTCCACCTCGATACAAGGCGGTACCTGTCCATACTGACAAAAAATGTGATCTTGTATGTTTGTTTAGTCTTTTCCAAACAGTGTGTGTGTGTGTGTGTGTGTGTGTGTGTGGGTGGGGAATTCAAAGATGCGATTTCAATTTCAATTTGGATCCACGACCGCTGAGGACAAACTGTGACTACTGTCAGCTTCTGTTGGACAGCGTGGGCCTGTGACTTTGATAGAAATAAAGCCGCAGACAGTTTTTTTTTTTTTTTTTTTTGAAAGACAAGCTGTGGAGAGCCATAACCTTGAGGTTGTTTGCTTGCTGCTTGTTTACATGACTCTGTTACGGGTGTGTGAAGAGGTTACAAACTACAGTGTGGACGCTAAATGTGCTGAGGTCAGCAAGAAGGTTAAATAAAGGGTTGGTGGTGATTTGGGGGGTTTACTCCAATTTGTGTTAACAGTGCATGTGAAGAAGGAAAAGAAGATTTACTGGACTCAAGGTAATAGAAAGATTCGTCAAGTGAGGCTGTGTGGGTGTCTGTTTGGAAGGATGAAAAGAACGAAAATTTACATTTGTGGATTAGCTGTTTGATTTTCAGTGTGTGCGTGGATAGGAATTGTTTATTCTATCGACAGCTGATGCTCCTTTTATCCAGCCGCCTCTGTAGTGGCAACTCATTACCATAGTGATAACGAGAGAAAGAAAAGGTTGCCGGTGTCAGCACACCAAGTTTTTTTTACACAGAAACTTTGTGTGTATATGTGTGTGTACGTGTCTTTAATTTGGCTGCTTTTTATCCGTTGCTGCAAAATATACACAAACTTAAAAATTTTAAAGAGAAACTTGACACCGAGCTGAATAACACTGTTTGTGCTTGTTGCTTCTCAGGTTTCACACAGTGTCAGAAAATAAAAGAGCAGAAACAAAAAACAAACTTGTTGGTGAATAGGAGGCAAAGAACTTCAATCTCTGGAGCTCAGCACGCAGAGGATTTTTAGCTGGTCTGAAGTTTTTCTTTAACTTATCTTGTACTGATCACATCCTTCAGGGTGTGGAAAACAAAGAGACCCTTAAAAACAAGAAGGAAGAAACAGAAGTAAAGTCTTCGTATATAAGCCTGTGCTTAGCCAGACACTGTTGAACGTGGGTGGTTAGAGCACCTTGAAGCGACTGTTGTTGTGATTTGGTGCTGTGTAGATTCAATTGAATTGAACTGAATTGATCTGAAAGTTAAGCTATTACTCCTCTCCACGTTGTGCTTGGGGAAGAAATGATAGACGAGCACTTCTTATCCATGCATTTCTGTGCTGTGACTTATTGTTTGGTTAGGAATTGAATCTATGTACTAGTTAGTAAGACAGTTATCTAACTAAGTGAGCTGGAGAGGCCACCTACAGCACTGAATGAACTGTATGTCTTGTCTTCCAGGTGACTGCTACCAACTAACACTTTTGCCGATGTGTGGATTCTTTGATTCAGAAACTAACGCATTAAGGATGACTGGGATCTGACTCTGTATCAGGTGTTAACTACAAGAAAAACTACAAGAAACTCCATGAATTTTCAGGAACAATACATCCAAACTAACTTTGTGGAACCTTTGAGTACAAACCATTGTGGATAAAATACACTGATCTCAGTAAAATTTTTTGGAACATTTTTGGGGAATTACATTTAACCTCTTTTTAGATCTGCTAAAAATTGAAAATTTCTGGATAATTTTGAGCAAATTCCCCCATAAAGCTTCTGGAATCTCTTGCTTGTCCTGATTGACCTGCAGTAACCTTTGGTAGATTTAAGAAGGACCAAAGTAACCTTGTGGATTCTCATTCCCTCGTTGTGGTGGTTGCATCCTTCTTCAGCAGGCTGGGAGTACCACCACAATGCCGGAGCTGGACAACCTTCCCCCCGCAAGGGAAGCCAGGAGTCCTGAACTGGGCCTTAATGGTCCAGCAGACCCAGCACAGATTCAGCACAGCATCCTAGAGGAACAAGTGGAGCTGTGGTGGTTCAGAGATCCTGGGAAGTCTTTCCTCTGCTACTGTGTTGCTGTGATTCTCATCCTGGGTTGCGGACTCGGGGGCGTCGGCCTTCTTTCGACTACCACCAGCGTCTCGAGTGAGTGGCGGCTCGGCACGGGCACAGCTTTGTGCCTGCTAGCCTTGGGAGTCCTGCTCAAACAACTTCTCAGCTCAGCTGTGCAGGACATGAATTGCGTTCGGAGCCGACAGCGGATCGACATGCTAAAGAGCGGCGGTTTATCGGACCTTCTAGTGGTTTTAATTACCGGGCTGTCACTGTTGATTTGTGGAGGGGTTCTACTGCATCTGGCCCTTGCCAACCGTATGCCAAAGCCTGGCCAAGCCCTTAATGACATGTACATTTCTGGAGTGGTTTTGCTGGCTGGAGGTGGAGCTGCAGTTGTGGGTGTTGGGATATACTCTGTAGTGGTGATCCTTCTTGAGAGGACGAGGCACGGACGGCGGTTTGTAGACCGGGTTTTGCACATCTTCACTGTTTCAGGACATATGGACCGTCACGCTCGAAGAGAGACTACCTCCAGTTTGGCTAACCTTATATGAGATGCAACCCCAATAAAGCTTTTTTTTGCCCACTGGCTCACCTAAATTAGAACTGGCTTTATGCCCAGACACAGATTCATACCATGCATGCTTCGGCAGACTGCGTACGAGATAAAATAGTTGAGTGTGTAGTATATTCTTAGTGAACACGTTAGTTATTGGCAGTCAGATCTCTGTGAGTAAGGATGCAAAAATGGAAAATGTCAGAAGAACCGAACACTGCTGTACATGGTGATGGTCTGCTTTTTATCTATAGTGGGTAAATGTTACTCCATTCTCACAGGACAAATACTAAACAGCATGGAGAAGACACACAGAACAACAACAAAAAATATTTAAGCCAGTTCTGATAAATTACAAGCACAATTTTTATCCCACAGGAGAAGCAAGCTACAACTGAGTACAGCTAACCTACAGCAGGAGTAAAGTCCATGAATGAACTTTGAGCTATTCCCTGTCTATCAATTCCAAGAACTGTAAGCCTACAACCAAACAAACCCATCTTGTTCTCTAAAAGATGAAGTAATGTTTTTTTGAGTCCTCATTTGGAGGGCGGCACATTCAAATTTATGCATGTGATTTGCATCTGTGATAATTGACCAGGGACCACACATCTGACCACTACCTGCTCACTGAGGCTCTCGTAGTTGCGGATGAGAGTGTCATCTGAATGGATGAAATGAAAATTGAATAAGATGGAATCTGCAAGAAATGGGACAGTATGAACATGAACAAAATCCTATTTATAATTTTTGATTCATATCCCATCCTCACGATCTTCGTGTATATGTGAAAATATTGCCTCTGCAGTTTCTGGGATGATGAATACGAGGGATTCTTTGGGAGTTTTATTGCCTCGGTTTAATAATAATTTAACAAAATTCATGCTGCGCAGATATAGTGTTTGTGGCAGCCTGTCAAATGTGATTGTTGGAGACTTGTATCACAGCACTTTAGAATGTATGAATAACTTGTGTTTTTTGTGCATCAACACTGTACTGTCTTAATTGTGACTCTCGCGGCGCTTTGTTATCTTAAACCAGTGTTAATCGAGATTTTTGATATCGTCACGGCATCGCATTCCACTGTGTACTGTAAAACATTCATTTAAAATAACGTGGAGGTCATAAAGAACAACCACCAAGCTTTGCAGACTCATTTAGTCTCGCTTTGTTGCATGGATTTCTCTCATTGTCCAGGTGGGCAGCCAGGGTGAGCATTAGAGTTTTGATACCACCAAAAAAAGATAATGCAAATCTTGCTGGATTAAGGCTTAAATAATAGGAGTTAGTCTCCAGTTCTGATTTTGTACCCACTATCTTGTGATGGCATCACATTTGCCACGACAATTGTCAACATGTTGTTCACATTCTCAGCCATGAATGGCCTACTCAGTATTCATTATTTCTTTATTAGATAAAGGATTGGCTCATGGCCGTGCTCAGACTGAGCCTTTATTTGATGTGAGCTACACACTTAAAATTTCATGGCTACATCTTGTGCTGTTGGACAAACCCACGTTCAGCTGCTTTCATGGTAGTTTTATCTACAGCTGGTGATGCAAGGGGCACATTTTACTCTGATGGCACTCTAAGGGAATCTGAAAAACAATAACCAGTATGCTTTAGAGGAAAGGCAAAAAAAAGGCATCTGGACTTTAAACTTGGAACCAACAGGAAATGCAGAGATCCATAAGGAAAGTTGTGTGTATGAGCTGTGCATGGGAATGCATTTATCCAGTCTATTTAAGGTGTTTCCAACAAGAACAACATGACAGCATGGCAGAACTGGCCTCAAGAAGCAAATACATTATAAGTAAGGATTATTTCATGAATCAAAATCAATCAGTGCCTCCCACCTAGCCAACTTAGAATCAACATTTTTCTTCAAAGTAAAATCATTTCATTACCTTTGACATAACTATGTGAAATTTTACCTTAAAAATGTGAATATTTTCTGAGTTACAATCCCTCAAAGTACATATTGGATGGCTTTGTGCTTTTTAATTTACAGTTTAAAGTACGGGAGATGATTCTGAAGAAACCACATTTAAGCCTTGTTAAAAATCGCAATAGAATCACCTTTTCAACCACTCCAAGTGACACAATGCGAAGCTAAAATCTTTTTGTTTATCAAAAATGTTTTTTAATAACCAACTCTGAGCATTAATCTCATGGGATATATTATATATATTATAGTTTCAGTGACAAAACTAGGCAAATTTAATGTCTATCACATAGAGTAGCAGAAACAAGCATTGGCACACTGGATGTTTTATTTACTTTCTGGCAATCCACTGGTGAAAACTTCAGAAGGTGCCTTTTGGGAAAAACTTCCCATGGGTCACACACCGTGTGGGATACTTGGCTGGTCAAAACATGCTGTTGAATCTGAAAGCTCTCATTCCAACTCTCCTTTTGGCACTAGGCTCATCTTATAGCCATGATTTCCTTAAAGCTTTAGGTGATCCTGAAAAGATGGTCCAGAATCTTTGGAATGAGGATGCAGAAGATCACCTTGATCACAGATGCTTCTTATGAGAGGTCTTGTTAAGCTGCTGACAGTTTTCTTGTGGGAACCATGGCACGTCTCTTTGCGTTGCCTAACTAAACTTTAGAGAACAACATCCAGTTGGTGTGACACTCGTACTGACCTGCTGGCTCATTACTCAGATCATGCATTAATCCAGATTTTTTTTTAATTTACAATAAAACTCATTAAGATACCAAAACTACCACTATTGCACTTCTCTAAATAATACTGAGACTTTACAAAAATACACTTTTAATTTAACCGCGGTGCATAGCTGGAGGTGTCATCTGTAGTCTCGGCACTTTGAATTTATTAGATGTGGGCTATTTCTGGCTCAGATAATAAGCCATAATCATTCCTCACAAAGCTGAGACGAAGAAAAATCAGTGAAATTAAATCCATTGCATCAGCCTGGCCAGTCATAGAATTTCAGTGCATTTGCAATCGTTTAAACTAGGTTGTCGATATGTCTACGTGAGTTTTTCTCTGAATTGGACGACTCCACGCTATGCTGCTGAAAATATAGCTTTGGTATCATTTAATCCTTCTTGTTTCCAGAAATATAAATATATATATAAAAAATATATCGCAAAAGCAATCATGTTTCTTCCTTTTGGAAAAGTTCGTTCGATACTTTTAAGACGCAAGGACAGAATCAGAGTAGAAGATGCAAAAGGTCATTCGTGTTTGTGAAACGCTTACAGAAGAACCTAAAAAATGGCCTTGCATTGTGTTTCTGTTGTGTGTGCGTATGTAAGTCAGTAACGCCTCTTATCTGTCCGCACATACGCACAGGCTGCTGCCTTGAGACAAAAGGGTCACACAGTTAACCATTGTTGGTGTGATGATGGACAGCAAGCTGAAGGCACAATGCACAACACAGTGATCTGTGGGGGCTGGCATAGACCAGCACCACTTTCTTTCAATACACACACACACACTGAGAAAAATAAAATAGCATGGACCCTGCTGGATTTTGACAACACACAGAAATCCTCTGACTTTTACTTACATAAGTTTGCCTTTTGACCTGCAGTGGCCTATACAGTAGAAATGACTGGCTGTGAACCCATGCATGACAGCCAGAAGAGGTGAACAGAGCGAACTGGGAGGCAGTTCTGATACTGAGGAGAGAGGACTGTGTGGGAGGAGAGGATTCAGAGCTTTTCTGTCAAGCTAAACAGAAGAAAGAATACAAAAACTGGACAAATTGTTTCTCTGCTATACACTGGATTTGAAAGACATTCAGACCGCTCTTCTGCTTGGTATCGTGTTGTTAAATTCATCTTAAAAGGATAAAGTGGTCATTCTTGTCCACAAGTTTACACTGCAGTAAAAACACGTTTTTTTCCGCTGAAGAATAAAAAAAAAAAAATCCAAATTCTGATTTACTAAAATCTTCAGACCTTGTACTGTGGCCCTCCTAACTTTGTTCAGGTGCATCCTGTTTGCTTAAGACTTTCCCCAGATTGCATTTGAATGGCGTTCTCGTTTGATTCCAAAACTAGGCTTCATTTTGAACACAGTATTGCTGAAACGCCAAACAACATCTGTGGGTGAGACGTGAAGATGCATATGGCGGCCCTTCAAATTCTACTCACAATTCTTCTAGCTTAACGCTATGCATTAGCATGTTGCATACATTTATTCCAACGACTACTTAGCTGTCTGCGGTCTAACTAGATAACAATTATCCCTAACCCCAGGCAACCAAAACATGCCAAAAAACAAAAGAACACTTTTTAATCAGAGTACAGCATCGAGTCAGTTAAACTTCTGAGATATTGACCTGGTTAATTAAGTAGCAGAGAGGGTTTTTAATTAGTTTCAGCTGCTCTGGTGTTGATGAAATTAACAACAGGAGGGGCAACAGTGAGACAATCCCCAAATACAAATGGTTTTAGGGGTGGAGGCCACTAATTGTTTTTTTTTTTTCACTAATTTGGCATTTGGCTAGGGTCTGCGGTAATACTACTGGTAACACAAGGCCATACCAGGGCCCTACAGTGATGTCACAGGTGGTCTAGCTCCTCCAGCATGTTCCATTGCCAGAAGGTTTGCTGTTTCTCCCACCACAGTCTTAAGAGTATGGAGGAGATTCCAGGAGACAGGCAGTTACTCTAGGAGAGCTGGAATGGACTTAACTCATCAGCAGGACTGATATCTGGTCTTTTGTGCAAGGAGGAACAGGATGAGCACTGCCAGAGCTACCAAATGACCTCCAGCAGGTCACAAGTTGTGAATGTCTCTGATCAAACAATCAGATGCAGACTTCATGAGAGTGGCCGGCACCGTGGAGTCTGATTGTCATATGCTGGTGCAGTAGGTCCTGAGTTTCTCCTGGTGCACAACATAGCCTGGCACCATAGCACAACATGTGGCAGTATGTTTGCAGGCACTTCCTGGAAAATGAAACAACTGATACCAATGACTGGTCCTTACCCTTTGCCTGACCTAAATCCAATAGAACACCTCTAAGACTTTGTTTCCATCCATCCAGTGCCACCAGGTTGCATCCCAGACTGTCCAGGAGCTCAGTGGTGCCCCAGTCCAGACCTGGGAGGATAGCTCCCAGGGCACCAACTATCATCTCATTAGGGGCATGCGCTGGTATTGTCAGAGCTCTACAAAGGGACCTCATGAGTGTCGTTATGAGTTGCTGAAATTAAATTTTGGAAAAATGGACTAGCCTACCGTGTAATTTTTTTCATATAAGTACAGATATCCAGCATGTTTTTTTCCTACTGAAATCTCATGTATATTCAAAATGCTCCTTTAATTTTTTGGGTCCGTGTAGCAAACTGACATGAGAATGGCATCAATTACCTCATCTAACGTCCAGCAAGAATTTATTAGCATATTTCACAAAATGTCAGACTAATCATTTAAAATAATTGCACCTTAATGTAGCGCCTTTATGCCGTTAACTCAGAATAATAATGGCGCACTAATCTGAGATCTGTTCACTAATGTGACAGATTGTTGATCTACATTTCAGAGCTGGCAAACATTATTTTACCCACAAATATTAAAATTTGCTTGACCAATGTAGTAAGGAACTATGTGCAAAAATTACAACCAAACAAACAAAACACTGATATCCCATAACAAGATACAAAATTTTTTATTTCCAAATATATCCCTTTGTTTCCTATGGACAAATTGTCTTTGATAAATTAATCAAAACACATAACACAGATCTATTAAAATCGTCACTGGGGTCTCAAACAGGTCTCCACATGAAAAAAAAAGGGACTGATTGTAATAGTATGTTTTTGTTTTAACAGCAAACATGGTAAAAATGACTCAGGACTCTTCTGTGTTGTTAGCAATGCAGCTGAACTGATGTGGTGAAAAGCGTGCACAGTAGAGGGAGTCGAGAAGAATCCTGGGGGAAAGAATTCTTCACCATTTTGTCAATATTCTCACATTCTGCACAGAAACTCTCTTCAGGTTAATTTTACCTTTGTACCCCCTTCTGTTTTCCTTTAAAGTTTCCCTTCCACATGGCAGTGATTAGTGATTACAGTATAAACAACAGATATAAGGATAAAAAAAAGAAACCCCCAAACCCCCCCCTCCACCTTTTTCATTCCTTCAGTCTGTGCTCAGAGCTGGAAGCTGATTCTGAGCACAAGGACAAGGTTACAGGCCCCATGAGAGTGTGTCGACGGTGTTGCGTTACACTGCTGATGCCTCTGACAATATTGTGCCTTATTAATCATTGATCTGGTTGCTGGTGTTAATTTCAGTGCACTGGAGTTCACAGTGCTAGGGCTGATGAGACGCAGGCATTTTTGGGGGCAATGAACGTGCCACACAGAGGTTCTAGAAAAAAAACATGCTCCGAGAGGACAAAAATCAAGCACTGAATATAAAGGACGGGTCATAGGAGTGATTGAGAAAGACGAATGTTAAAGATGCTGACTGGTTTTGTGTTGAAGCTAAGATCCTGCCTGGAACCACATGTAACTTGAGTACATGGCGTTTTTCAATATAGAAAAAAATCACCAGTCTGCAACATTATGGCCCTTAGAGAAATAACAAGTGGCGATAAACAATCACAGCTGCTGTACACTGGGACTACATAATCAGTCAGATTACATAGTACTCAGCAGAAAGCCACTGGACAAGCTGAGCAGCCCAAATTGACCATGTTTCAAAAACTACAATAACATGTTTTTTCCCTTTCTTAAGAAAACTAGAAAAAAAAATGTTAAGAGTCCAGAAACGTCACTCTAAATGAGCCCTCCATCTTCATTTAGAGTGAAGCTCAGTTTATTATTTACGCTTTACTGAAGACTGAAGGAATCTGAAATAGAAATTACAGGTCAGAGGTGTTGCACCACACTTTCCCGTCTGAGTCAAGTTAGTTTTAGAGGAAGGGATGACGTCCTGTTGCCATTCAGTGTAAGGGGAAGGAAAAAAAAAAATTGTCCTCCTGCACTTGTCCTCTGCTGTCCGCTGCAGAGAGAAATCTGGAGAAATGGAGGCGAGACGAAGACAGACAGAGAAAGAAAATATCCATTCGTCTAGCAGCGTCTGTGCCCTTTAGTTCGTCCGGAGCTGGTAATCTGCCAAGAGACGTAACAGCAGAGCATTAACGTGCCGCTTGCTTCCCCTCAGTGCTCCTGCACATCACTACCACTTTATAATGGTGCCATTAAATCTCAAAACAAGGTGTACAGAATAATTATGATGCACGTGTGCGCCCCCGGAGGTGTCACAAAAAAGATGAAGCAGAAGTATGCGAACATCCCATTTGCATATGTTATGCGCTTTTGTTTTGACTCTTTTGAACTTCAACTTAAGGTAAATATCAGTGGCACAGAATACAGAGTGTGTGTTAACTGAACCATGCTCATATATATATATATTAATTAAAAACAACAACAACAACAACAAAAAATCCTGACAACACAGCCTTTGAATAGTTTCCCAGAGTTTGGCACATAATACTTACAAGACGGTGAGTTAAATATCAACAACTCAGTGAAAGAGGTGAGTTTAGGGTGTTTCCAGGGGTCAGGGTGAGCACAGATATGTTGGTAATAGCAGCAAGAAAAAAGGGGGATTAAATATCTGCTTAACTAAAAGTAGATGGTTCATTTACAAAGTAAGAGTGGAGAAAGTAAGACAGGCAGGACCTGAGGAGGGAAGAGGGATATATTGGGTAAAGGATGTTGAAGATGGAGCTGCCCTGAAGGAGGAAGAGGAAGACCACAGAGAAGATTCTCTATGGATGTAGTGAAGGAGGACATGCAGAGGGTTGGTGTGACAGAGGAGGATGCTAGACAGAGGGTGAGACGGGGGCAGATGTGGTTCCACTGAAATAAAGCAGTCCTTTATGATATCAAGAACCGGATCCAGTGACAACCTGGATCAGTGATGTGTCATGTTAAACATCCAGCTAATGTGCATCATCACCTGATCAGTCAGATATTAGTGGTCATCACTTTGACTTACTGCTGTACAGTACAAGCAAATGCCTGTTCATCAATCATTAATGAGCCACTAGCTACAGTACACAGCATCAGGGTATTATTTAATCAGTGTGAGAGTGTCTGCCTGTAGTGTCGAGTGAAATGTGATCGCGCCCGTCTCCCTCTGTGTGCTTCTGATGTTAACAGCAAGAGAAAGGGAATAGCCATCTCTCCAAGTCACCCAAACTTCGTCCCCTTTCCTTCTCTAACTTGTTCTCATCTTTTCTCCTTTCGATCCCTCTCGCTTTCTCTCCTTTGCTTCTCTGCTGATGTTACAGCAAGGTGATCGTAACCTTGGCATTTGCCAAGTTGCCACCCTGGGAGCCTCCTGGCACCCTGTGGTATCATTCAACCTCTGCATCCCCTGACTCATCCCTGACAAAGTCAGGTAATGGATATGATTGATGTAATGCAGTCAGGTTCATTCCTGGGGCAGATAGCAGGTATGAAACTTGAAGATTTCTGGCGGTTGTCCAGCAGAGGTACTGGACTCCCATCTCCATATCATTACCATTTGCGTCCCCACTGAAACCCGTGAGCCTGTGTGGAGGACTTTGCTGCAGTCTCATCAATACTTGCAGCTTTAAACTGACCTGTTCAAATGACATGTGTGTGTTTGGGGCGAAGGTGTTGCTTTTTATTTCAACATGCTTTGCAGGTAACATCTCAGGTTAATGGGATGAAACAAGCTCAAAGCTGACAAACACTTCTTGGTCCTTGTCGCCCTTGTTGTCAGCAGTTGACGGATGTGGGTTCATTCCCAGGGCAGCAACTGAATCTCAAGATCCCAGGTGCTAACGTTGCTGCAGAAATTCGGCTGTTTCTGTTCAAAGTTGGACATTAAACACGCTACCCAAGCCTCGAAGAAGCCAGAAGGTTTCTATCCTTGGCAACCTGCATTTTGTCACTCTAAGCCCCTGATGACATGGCTCGTGGTGATAGAGCCAGGTAATAGATATGATAGATGCTATCCAGCTGGGTTCATTCGAGGGACACACACTGAATACTGATGCAGTAAGACCGCTTGTGACTCTGATCTCTCTTGGGACTTTACTCCTCTGTCTTTCTAGGAACACCAACTTGGAATCCAAAAAAAGTTCAAAATATGCACCGTGTAGTCTTCCGACACTTGATGTTAATTGCCATGTTTTATGTGATGGTTTTTTCAAATTAGCTAATCTGTGGATGAGATGAGACACACAGTCCTGATGAAGCAAACTGTGTTTTTTCTTTTTTCCTCAAGCTTATAATGACCTTAAAAAAACGCTTTTCAGTTATCTTTATCTGAAACCTTAACCACCTGAGGTCCATGTTGTCACAGGTCTGCTACCCCCAACTATCTTAATGCTATTATTGGGACAAAGCTAAGAATGAGTATTTTTTTAAAAAATGTGAATATGTTTTAAATTAGAATAATTATTCTTGCTTCCCTGATTGCCTAGACTTTTGAGAACAATTTCATAAAAACAAAAATGATTCTCGATATGATGACTACTTTGACCTGAGAAGATTATTACTTAATGAGAGAAATACTAATTTTAAATCCAAGGGCTTTCAAACCACAGATGCAGACATTTGCAGCTCTGTCGTACATGAAAGTTTCATCCTTCAAAAAGTATTTGTAAAATTCTCTTAAACTTCATCAACCGTGCTGCCAAATCAGAGCAGCAGCATTTCCAGTTAAAAAGTGGTCCTAAGTGGCCAATCTGCAGTGTTTGTGTTTGTTTTTAAGGGTGAGTTGTAATGAGTTCCATTTCCCTGCGTTATTTTCTCACCTCCACTTTGCGTGATGTAGCGCACCCATGGCAACGCCTGGTAACCACTCTTCTCTATGATCTTTAGATAGCGCACCTGGGGGAACATTGACATTTTAACTACAGTTATTTCACTCACTCAAACACATTATGAACCCTCATTTTCTTTAGTGGTTTGACATTACAGTTTACTATAAACAGACTGTGCGCTCAGGTAGCTTTCTGTCAGTTCATTTACAGCAGATATAAATGCCTTCTATCTAGCGAAAACCACAGATCTCCACATTTTGATTGTTTTTTCTTCTCACTAACTGAAGAAATAAAAGACATTCTGAAGAACTAAAAAATGTCTCATTTTTAATGGGTTGTAACAAAAGAGAGAAGGTAAAATTGAAACATGTGAACTCTAATGTAGTCAGGTAGAGCTCCTTTATAAATGACCTAAATATCAAAGACATTGGAATGTGAAGGTAGTTTTGCTCTATGGTTTAAATTCAACAAGGAGTGAATTGAGACAAAGTGTGTAAGGAGATCGTTGCCATAAACTTAAAAGATGACTTAATAAGTTATCCATTTAGTCCAGTAATAATTTTTACTTTACAGAATGCAGCTGTACAAGGAGGCAGTGAAGGCAAACGGTGCGTTGTCATCTCCTACCTGAATCCCAGACACAGTGAAATAGGGTATCTCAAAATTAACTGTGATTGGTCTCTTTGCCTCGAGCTCGTCGCTCTCCACGCTGGGCAGCCCAAAGTGTGCTCGCATCACGTACTCCTTACCCCCCTAGACACCCAAACAGAAAAGAGAAAAGGCCACAGAGCTGTTATTGGGTCTGTTAGGTAAACTCTTAAATTTAGGATGATGCCATTTATAAAGCTCATGTCTCAAGGGGGCGTCCCATTCCAGTTAATAAACACAGCCACACGAGGCAACTACCTTATCATATCAAGGTGAATCAGATATAAGTTTTTTTTAGGATTTAGCATATGCTATATTAAACACATGCAAGTTTGTTCTCTGGTTCGACTTTCTTGAAGCCTCCTATTCACTTGGTTTATAATATAAACCACATAATATAATATATTTACTGTTGACTTTAACCTGGGTGTTCCTGTTACACCCAAAGTCGACTAGGATTGGTTCCAGCTCCAGCCACCCGAGGACCTTTTTAAATAATAAGCAGCTCAAGCTAACGGTTGGATGGATTGATTTTAGAGTGATGAAGCGACAACTGGAGCATTCTTGTTCATTTGTTAAAAAATAAGAAAAAACAAAAACTAATCTATTCTGCTTCACTAGTACTGTGCAAGTGAATTTCTTTTTTTCTGTCCAAGTAGCCTGGCAACAAAGGAAAAAAAACAACACAAGTGTCATTACAATTTTGAAACGCTGTTGTATGTGACATCACCTTTGTCCGCCTGAACCCTGCCCACATCGAACCGAAGAGAAGAGCTCAGGCAGAAGCCCAAACACAGAAACACTCTGCTTTAAAATAACTATTCTAACTGTGGCGGAAAATTGTGCATTCATGCAGCAACCCATCTGTCACAGGAAGAAGCTGATTAAGCATAATAATCATTTGGTAATGTCGTTTCTAAACTTCAATAAACCGACAAACCGAAATAACTGCAAACAAAAAAAAAAAAACCTCATTGTTGAACTGATTATGAAACATTTTTTCTTGTCATTATACGGTTGCTATGGGAAAGCTTATCAGCTCTGCCCTCGCTTAAGGCTGATAAGAAATATCCAATAAATGATAAATATGTCAAAGATACATATATTCATGCTTATAAAATAGCTGAAGGCAAATTGACTTATAAATGCTGCATAAACATTTCTGGTGTTTATAAAACAGAGTCAGACGTAGCTGGGTGGAGCTCACAGCTGGTTGACTGTGGATGAGCGCTCTCTATAACTGCTTTCTGTTTGTTTCCTCAATCTAAACCTCGAGACTGGAGAGAATACGTCCTTTTACAGGGTACAAAGGTTGCGAGTGATGGAAAAATCCTCTGCACAGTCACACGCAAGTTAGTCAACTATACTTTACAGCTGCAATTGCTAACCCTCCCTGACATATTAGATGTGTAATGAATTACAAAAGGGGATATCAAGACTTGACAGATAAAAGAACCTCAGCTTCAAGCCAGTTAAATTTCCTTTGAGGAGCCTACAGAGCAGAAACTGACACAAACTGAAAACAAAGTGGAAAATAGGGAGATAAGATGTGATTGTGCCTGGTTTTGTATGCTGGGAGGTTGGCGATAAAGTGATAAATGGCTGCTGTCTAATATTTGTCACAACACATCTTCATTTCTGACAGATATTCTGTTTCAGGATTATGTAGAAGTGCATCAAGCTGCTGCTGCTCTGCTTTCAAAGCATCACTTGGGAAAAGGGGAGCTTAAAAACCTCCATATATATATATATAGTGGATCCATAGTTGGTCCTGAGCCACTACATTTAAAGCAAAAGCAGAATTTGCGCCATCTGCTGTACGTTTTGAAAAATGGACACACGTGTCTAACATAGATCAGAGTATATGAATTATAGTATAAACAGGAAGCACTCTCAGAACGCAAACCTCGGTCAAGGCAGCTCACTCTCTGGGCAGTATTTACTTTTAAGGGACTAATATTGGATTTTGTATGAATAAAAGAATAAATGGAAAACACTTTTCCAAAACAGCTAAAGAATGTCTGTCGTTTTCAGTCTATTTGATTTAATCTATTATTTATTGCTGCTTGTTGAGAAGCGCTATGCCTGTGAGTGTCTGTGAGAAAATATCAGTAATGACAACATGATATATTTTGTTTACAGGCCACACTAACAGGGAAAGATTTGATGTTCCACTGCACCACATTCTTCTCAGGCACCCACTTGGCGCTGCCTGTGCTGGTCTTGAACTTGGGTGAGTCAGCATCACTGGGCACCGGCACCAGAATGGACACGTTGTTGGCAGTGGAGCGGCTCTTAAACTGACTTTTAGCCTGCAGATGGTGTCAGAGAAAGAGTTCAAGCGTCATTAAAGATCTTTATAACAAAAAGCACATGCACAAATTCAAATAAGACCTTGCAATTATGCAACAGTGTTGTTACTTTGCATCACCACACTGCGAACAAACAGATGGCAAACAGCAATCCATTGAATGTGTCATAAATTATAGATCAGCTTTAGTGAAGGCACTAATGCACTTTAAACCCAGATCAGCATATGGTGCATTTTACTCTATGTGTGTGCATTCATATATTTGTGTGTCATTCATCGTTACCTTAACCTTGATCTCCACGCGGCTGTGAGAGAACTTCTCAATCACACTCTCAATCCATATGAGAGGCTTCACCTGTCAGAGATCCAGAGGTCGGCGAGGGATTCAGAAAGTGGACACAAGGTCAGAAATGCACCGAGCGCACAATCGAGTGCATCGCTGCACACATCATAACAAGACAAACAGTGCTGAGGCTGTGCTTGCAGAAGGCTGTAAATAACATTCACACATCCAGTCACTTTATCCTGGTTTTCAAAGACTCAGGGGAGTGTTTGTCTTGGTTTTAAAGTCTCATCATGCTATCTCGTAGTAACTGGAATAATTATTTTATCCAGGTTTCCTAACAGTATTTGTTTGTGCAGAAACTATTGGCTGAGCTGCTGAAGACCAACAGAAGTACTTAAACATTTTGAATGAAAGATGAGGTGCCCTTAGCCACTAGCTACCTGCTAGGCATGACATCAGCTAGTTTGAGTTTTGTTGGTCCTTGGTCCTTTTTAGAGCATCTTAATCAAAGTTAAATGTCAAATAATATGGCCTGATGTGCTGCTAAGTGTACTGACATAAAGTTTGTGGTTTGATATTTCTTTACCAATAATCACTATTTATCTGTGTATATGTAATACACCAATACTGTCTTATGGGTGCACCTTGCTAACAAAGCTAAAAAAAAAAGGTCACTCCAACAAGGCTTAAGGCTTCAACCCCACTGGGTAACATTGTGGAGGCTCCATCTATTTTTTATAAATACAGTCAGCGACTCAGATACAGTAATGTCCATGCAAGTACACTAAAGGAGTGAAAGTTTTACTTCTTTATTGCGATTGACCAAAAAGAGCTGGGTAATGCTATTTTTAAAACTGAGTCTTTTAAAGTGTTGGATGTTAACAACTTTACCAATTAACTATGACTGTGAAGATCAGTTATGAACAGCAAGCTTCACTATAAGTGATAGCTTAATACAACAAAAATGAACATCAAAGAGTACAAAAACAATAAAATAAAGACACTTTTTGGGTTGTCATGTCATTTGACCTAATGTGAAAAGAATGTGCTCTTTTGATAACGTTTATGTGTCCTCACTGTAGTGTTGAGGCGGTAGGACATGAGCTCGCTCTCGCCGTCAGGGGGGATGAAAGAGATGGTGCGGTCGTTCTCAAAGCGTGACAGACGGACACACTGATGAAACTTCACATCCTCCAGCTCCACTGTCTTGCTCTTCTCTCCTGACACAAACACACACACAAAGATTGAGAGCTTTGTACACAGCCTTGGGGAAATCAAGGTCAAGGTAATGATGACTGACAAACATTCACTCCATCTCTCTCTCTCTCTCAGACAAACACACACTGAAAGCAGTGTGTTACCAGCTCACAGTGCCTTCTTCTCATCCTCCACTAAACAATTAGTTTTGCTGCTACACACAAGCACACAGTTTGTATTTAATACCTGCTGCCATCATCCCCCCAAATGAAACTCACTGATTTCTGCAGACATTCAAGCGATATGAATGACTTCTGATATAGTCACACCTGCACTGTACGCACTACTGTTTTAGCTGTTTCTAACAATTTATTTAGTATTTCAAATGTGACAATAATGCCTCCATGTATTCAGATTCTTTTTTTTATGTAGCCAATTGCCCCCCAAAATATTAAATTCACAAAAGCAAAACCATAAAAAAAAAAAATCCCTGAATAGTCCCTGACAAAAGCTGCTACCTAGAGTGAACACACTTGCACTGTTGCAGTAATCAGTTACACTGTAAGGGGAATCTCTTTCATGGCAGCCTCTGATGCCTGCTGGAGAACGCCTGATGCTCACCTCCGCCGTGGTTAATTGAGGGTGCAGAGTGGTGAAAAACTGCTGTAATGACTGTGGGCCTGTGAGCCTTCAGCTAAACCCCCCGTTCAATAGGGAGCTAAAGCTTCACCTGCTCAGAATGCAACCCCGGGACTAGCACTGAGGCCTGTCAGAGGGAATGTGCCTGCCTGTGTGTGGATGTGCGTATTTGTGTATTCTGTGTGTATTCTTCTTCACTGTCCTCCCTCGTGAGTTGGTGTTCGTGCATGTGTTTATGCATGCCCGTTTTGCAGATTTGTGTACTGCGCTTGTTTCTCTATTGATTTTGTGTGTGTCTGTGTGTGTGACATTTTATAATGTGAAAGTGGAGAAAGGTGGATGCCATGGAGAACCCAACACTCCTGGTCAAGAAAAAGCAGGAAACGCTTCCTGTTTGTGTCCTTCTATGCCACTACCATAGACACACACACACACACACACACACTTGTATGCAGCGTTATCAAGACAAGCAATGAAAGGTCATACAGGATACTGTCTGTCATTCCCTGGACCTCGGGGCCCAAAGAAGAGACAGGTGTGAGTGCACATGCCAGAGGAGGATTGAAGATGCAGCAGTGTCCCCTGTGGTTCACCCTTACGGCCACTCTCAGCATGTCTTTAATGCACAGTAGTAGACAAGAGCAACCTAATCTGTTTTTCTGTCCACTGTCACACAGTGGGGGAAAAAAAAAGAGGTTATAGTGACATCTGATAAATGCCTAAAGCATCTTAATGGTGCTTCGAGTGGCCAAAGGAATATTTAATCGCCTTAAATGTGAAGATTAGTTAGTCTAATGTTTGATGTATATTATTGTAAACAACATACCTCTCCATTTTTGATTGTCAGTTATAAATGTAAGTAATTAAAAGCTGTCACCTTGGGCATTTTTATGAGTCTTTGACATTTTGTGGAGAAACTGATTAACTAAGAAAATGATAAGAGTGCAAACTGATAACAACATAATTGTTAGTTGCACGCAAAGTAGCCTGCAGCTCATAATATGATTATATGGGCTGCTTTGAAAACGTCTGTCATTTTTACCCAATCCACACAGTCTCAAAACCTAAAACTCCACTGACTTTAAACAAGCCATTGAGGCCACTGAGAGAGAATTTTGAATTACTTAGAGAATATGCGAGCAGCTGTAGACATTCAAGGGATAGAAATGATTTTGTTTGCTTGCTTTCAGTCAGTAAATAACACAGGAGTGACTTGTGTTATGGTTATTTCAGCTCCGTGTGGTGACAGTTCTGGACTTCTGCCAGCGGAGGGCAGCATTAAATGATTTATACTTCCTCTTTCTTTTTTTGTCTGCATCAAGCTGTGACTAAAAAGTACAAACCAAGCAACTATGATAATCCAATGACTGGGAAATGATATGTAAAATGTAACTGCAGGAGATGAGAGTGCAAAACACTTTTTAATATTTAACAGTGTGTGTGCGTGTGTGTTTGCATCTGCCAGTGCGTCTGTTTGATCATTATTTCTGATCATTATTTCTGAGGATATGCTATTTCCCAGACTCCTACACACAGCAGGGGGATTGTGGGCTGCATAGGATAGCCGCGGACCCTCACCTTTCATCTGCAGGGCTGTAGCCCGGGGTGAGGATTAACGCAGAGGCAAAGAGGGTAGACAGTGAAGGAGCCTTTCCCCTTCACTAGAAACAGTAGGGGGGGAAAGAAATGAAGGCAAAGCAGAGGAGGAAGAAGAGATGGAAGAGGAGGAGGAGGATGTGCAGGAGTAGGCGAGAAAAGATGTAGCAGTGGGAAACACCGGTGGAAAAATTGGTAGGCAGAGAGGGGGAGGTAGAGGTAGGAAGAGAGTTATGCATGGGATTTAGGCAGAAAGAGGAGCTAAAGCGTGAGGGTGAGTTCAAGGGGAGAGTGAAAAGCCAAAAGCTCAACCAGCACCAAACAAAGTAGAAAGTGTATCAAAAAGCAATAAAGCATTCTACTGATTGTTTAGAGGCTTACTGTCATTTCATCAGTTACAAAAAATAGACTGCATACTACACCGATCAGGCAAAACATTATGACTACTGACATATGAAGTGAATAACACAGGTTATCTCTTCATCCTGGCACCTGTTAGTGGGTGGGGTATATTAAAGAGCAAGTAAACATTTTGTCCCCAAATCGATGTGGACAAAAAGCTGGAAAAATGGGCAAGTGTAAGTCTACAGCATGTCCAAAACAACAGCTCTTGTGGGCTGTTACTGGTCTGCAGTGGTCAGTATCTATCAAAGAGGTCCAAGGAAGGAACAGTGGTTGACCCACAACAGGGACATAGACGGCCAAGGCTCAGTGATGCATGTGAGGAATGAAGGCTGGCCCGTGTACAACTGTAGCTCAAATTACTGCAAATGTCAATGCTGATTCTAATAGAAAAGTGTTAGAGTACTCTTGACCACCGATGAAGGCAGGATAGCACGCCCTGCCTCAAAGCAAAAATGGTTTAGGAATGGTTCAAGGAGTACAACAGCAAGTTTGAGGTGTTGACTTGGCCTCCAAATTCCCCAGATCTCATTCCAGTCAAGCATCTGTGGGGATGTGCTTGAAAAACAAGTCTGATCCACCTTGTAGCTCACAGGACTTAAAGGATGTGTTGCTAACATCTTGGTGGCAGATCCCACAGCACACCTTCAGGGGCTGTTTTGGCAGCAAAAGGGGGAGCAACACAATATTAGGCGTGCATAATGTTATGCCTGATCGGTACATAATAATGTTTAAAAGTTACTGTCACATGCAGGTCCAGCTCCAATTAAATTTCCCTCACTGACTTCAAGTGTTACAACCCTTATGTGTGCTGGATGTTGTTATTAAATGTATAATACTGAGATAAATCCACAGATATACAGGGATTCTGATCATTTTTCATTCTGTCAGCTGCCTGCACGAGTGTTCAGCTCTGTAATAAAGGCTTCTAGTGACACAAATGGCTGTGGGTGACTGTTACTTACTGCCTGTGAGCTCAAACAGCACTTTGTCATTGAGGCCCAGTCGAAGTTCAGGCATCCCTGACAGGACCACTTTGAGCTTGATGCTACCCACTATTTCACTGCGCAGGACACTGCCACTGGCACTCACCTACAGAGAAGAAAATAAATGTTAACATTAGTTTGTTTAGATTCTGTGAATACATATGCTACACAGTCAAATCTGCCCCTTGCAGCTGTGGAAGCTCAGTCTGATGATTACAATTACAATTTTCTTGAACCAAATACATATTCGTTATTTGAAGAATTACACTTTTCAGACATGTAGTTCCCAGAAGAAGAAAGCAACAAACCAATCGACCTAACCATTCAGAGGATGCACACAGTCTGAGGGACAAAACAGAAAGTCTTTTAGCATGCAGCGTAAGAACTGTAAGTAAAACACTGGTGAGGAAGACTAAAAAAAAACAATGTTGGGGTGCTAGTTTCACTCACTGGGTGAGGAGGCAACCATTTACCACATGGCTAAAACCCAGCATCCTGGGTGTGAGTCCAAACCCACGGCCCTGTGCTGTGTCTTCTCCTGCTCTACTCCTTACTACTTCAATAAAGCAGAAAATACCTCAAAATAAAAAAAGAAAGAAATAAAACTCTGTCAACATAAAAAAAAAGTCCCTGTTCACAGAGAAAGAAGCGGTTACTGGTTTTTACACCCCTGTGTAGTGGTTGAACACCTCCACCAAATTAGTTTCCATGACTCATAACTGCAGTTGTAACTTGATTGTCCTTGAGGTGTTGCCTCAAACACGAGGCACATGAGAGAAGATCTGATTCTTTTGTGCATTTGAAGACGCAGCATGTTCACGTATTCAAACGTCTTCTTCTTTTGCTGCAGGAAATCTTAGACCTTAATAAAAATAGAAGTTCTTCTAATTGGGTCATGAAGCCTGACAACATCACATTTGCACACCGTGGTATTACTGTCCATTTAAGCCCGGTGTGGGGGGGGGGATGTAATAACTGTAAAGAAAGGGAAAGTTACAATGTAATGAAATATTTTGGATGATAGCATTTACATACTTTTAGTTAAGAAAAGTGTTTTTCACCAAGTATTTACTGAAATAAAGCAGGTGGGCATTTGAACCTTTCTATTTTCCAGCAGTTAGACCATGAATTAACTAAAAATGCTGTACAGTCATCTCACTCACAAGAAACATAGTGTGTGACTTGTCCTGAGGTATTTTGTCTGCTTGATTTACTGAGTAACCTTAGACATAAACTGAGTCATTCAATGAAAACACAACAAAAATATTGCACTGGAACAGAATGGATGATTATTGATGCAGAGACAATTTACTCAGCGATTCAATTCAAGGAAAGATAATTTTAGCAGTAACGCACATCCACTTAGCCTCAAGGAAGCCAAGTCTATTTGAACCGCTTGAGAAAGTCCAGCGATTTTAGACAATGGATTTAAAAAAACGGATAATGGTGTTTGAACAATGTACGAACTGATAGTGAAATTAAAATGAGAGTCATGTGTTTTCTATTATGTTAGTTTACTTCCTGTAACTGAATTCAATGGTGAAAAAAAAAAAAAAAAATTCTAATGAAAAAGAGCCATATTATGTACATTAAATTTGTTTTGATGACACCATGGTCACCGCATGGCTGGAAATGAACATTCTTACTGTACAGCTCTTTATGATGCTGTGATATTGACTCACCAGAAGATTTACTGACTCTATAACATCCATAAACACTTCATTCTTTCTGTACTTGATGCCCTCTGACCGCCAGGACACAGCATTGGTGACGGTGGCAGGAGGTCGCGGTGCCCCGACCTCTAACTTATGGCCCTGCTGTGTAATGTACCTGAAGGAGACAAAGGCAGAGAGAAGCTCAAGTTGTGTTCAAAGTCAGTCTGTAATCCTGCTGAGTAGGACACCTGAAAACCCATGTACATCATTCATCAAGCTAGTTTGAAAACTAATGATCGCAGCCTTCATGAAGGTGTCTGGGAAAGAGGCAACACTTTCTAATTTTGGAGGAGTACCATGATAAACTGCAGCAGGCTGAAATTATAATTTAATCTCCTCATCTCCTCTAAAGACTGACAGCTTCTCAGAGGCCTAAGAACAACAGTGAGATCCTTAACTCAAATATATCTAAATGGAAAATGGCAACAAACAGCGTGTTTATCTAGCAACATGAACCAAATCTCTCTTGAGCAACGTTTCTACGCTTTGCATTAATCGCACCCCACGACTTTAAAAAAATGAGTTACTCAAGCGTGGATAAATTAAAGGAGCTTTGTATTTGTGCTGTACGAAGATTATTCATGAACGTAATTAGAAAACAGATTTACATAAATCAATTGGGGCTGTAGCCACGGATAATAATGCGATACATGCATTTGTTTACATGAGACTAAACAATGACATATTGGCTGGGGAAATACGAACCAACGAATCGAGTATCTACTGGGCCATGAGGAAAGACTGGGACAGCTGATTCAAAGGAACCGAACCTGCAGCGTGTAACGCATCTTGAAGCAAGTTTGTCAGTTTTCTTTGATTTGTTGAGGCTTCTCTGTAGCTTGCAACTGTGTTAGGATGCACTGACAGAAATAATGGAGGTTAGAGGCTTTTTATTGACACAATTTAGGAAAATTCTGATGGACAAAAGATGATCAGTTACTGGCTGAAGTAAAGCCTTTAAAGTTGGATTCATGCTTCTGCTCAGTTATATATACTCTGTTTTCAGCTCTAGTTTTAATGCCACCATCCAAGTCTTTAGCTGCTGCTGCATTCTGCAGATAATCAGTCAGCTCTTTGGTACTGAAAGTTAAATTAGAGTCTTAAGACAGAGATCTTGTCTACGGAAATGAGCCACCCTCTGCTTACTAAGACTGGCCAAGCCGAATCAAAACCTCAGATGTGAAACCAAACCAATGTGCTAAAAAACACTAAAAATGCTCAATACTAAGAGAGAATTATGGCACTTGGGTGATATTATTCAGGATACACCGACACAGAAAGCTCCTTTCCCAGTAAACACATACATTTACATAATTTAAGTGGTAGGCTGATGACAACAATATTTAATGGTGCAACTTCTGAAAAATGTCAACAATGTACATATACTGCTCTAAATTAGGTCTAATATTAACTGTACTAAGAACAAATCAATAAACTCATTATACATTTTAACATGTAACTATTCTGCCTTTACCTGAGAACAGAGCACTGCATTACCTCATCGCTCTTAACCAAGCTGGAAAACTTTGTTTCACCGGTCCTCTTCGACTCCAGGGATGTATAATGACTTGTCATGAGAATAAGAGGGAGCTGCACTATGATAAACATCATGTGACCAGGCCTCTTTTACCCAAACACCTGCCCCCCATCACTGTTTACCTCTCAGTGGCCTCATTCCCACTGCAGAGCTGTCTGCCTCCCAATTATTTCCCCCCAGAATATGAAGTGTAAACAGTTATTCCAGTTGAAGGGTTATTAATCATTTTTGTATTGTATGTATTTAGATATATGTTAGTGTCTGAGTATATTATTATTCACAATGATTAAATGCTGGTACTTGGCAGGAGAAATTGAAATTAGAGTTCATCGTACTTCGAAAAAAGTATCAGCTTAAATTGAATTTAATCAGTTTCTTTGACATTGGCACAAAAAAGACAGACTGACAGTGATCCAAAGTGCACTCTCTGAAGCAGCCGCTTATCTCCACCCTCTGAGTTCATTACTCTGACACTTTCTCCTCCCCTCTGTCTCCTCCTCTGTTTAGCCGTCTCTCATCTTTTCATTCTCCCACTCAGGCCTTCAAGCTTTCCTTAGATAAAACCACATATCAATGAGCTGAATGCTCCAGGTGCATTTCCAAACCTCAAAAATCTCTATTTGCTGAAAATGAGAATCTCTAAAGCAGGTATGCAATGTTTATCATTTCACCTTTCATACTTTTCAGGAATATATTGAATGTAACCTGTATTATTAGTGCCAACAATAATCAACAGTACTGGGCAGCATGGTGGTGTGGTAGTTAGCGCTGTCCCCCACAGAATAACGCTTTACAGGTTTTAATCCCCTGATTGGCTCAGCTTCCTACCATAGTCCAAAGAGATGCATGCTAGGTTGACTGGTGAATTTAAATTGGCTGTGGGTGTGAGCTGTATGAATGCACAGCATCAGTGAAGAGTTAAAAAGAAATGTGACTTCAGTACAATGTTCTATAAGTGCAGGTACATCAAATCGCTGGGCATAATGTGTTACACTGTAACTACTTAAAGTACTAAACACTACTTTAATCTAATGAGTTCATTCTGAAAATCAATCATTTAGTTTAGTTTTAGTTTTTGTGATCTTGGGGTTTTTTCCTAATAAGCAATCCATTTCTGTTAAATATTGTATTATATTGGCTGTTTCATTTTGTTTTCAATAAAACAAATAAAATAAAAATTCCCTAATGTGCTAGCAGTGTTTCTGTCTCTGGCCCTTTCCTCACAGCTGCTTACTAGCAAAGAAGATCCCCTTGACACTGAAAGTATTCACATTGTGTGTATATGGATAATAATACTTCATAGCTCGACTTCAGAGTACTGTCACGTTTGGTAACACAAAAGTGCTCCAACAAGTTGCTTTTGTCACGTATCACTGTAAAGTAACAGACTAATGTTAATGGCAGTAATCTTGTAAGGAGACGTGTTACTTCTAAAGGCTAACGTATAAAAATAATGTCCAGAAAATTAACTTTTTAAAAAGATGTTCTTCAAGCCTGCAATAAACACTTTTTTCTTAGCATCAAGGAGACAATATTGCTTAAATGTAGTATTTTTTTATTACACAAAATGCCATCTAAAATATTTCTCCTTTTTTAGCAGACAACACCAAAAAAGGACAAAAATAAACAAAACTTGCTGTGAAGCCTCCAAAACTGAAGGATTTGCTTGGCAGCTCTCTGTGCTAAGTCTTACTATTCTTATTATAAAACTATTTAACTACGATTGTTCTAAACATACTTGTCTGTGAGATTGTGTGATTTCTAACTGTGTGAAATCCTGCTAAACAAAAAGAGTCTTGCTTTCCCTTAAAATCAAAATTTTCTATCTAATCTCATCCACAAAATGTGCCAAATAAACAAGTTTTGGATTGATTGACAGATTGAGGCGGAAGATTTTTCTGTGTTTTCTGCCCTAGTTCCACCAACCTAGCGGGTCTTGAATGCATGCTGACATGTAGGAAAGTCTGTAAGTGCTGAGAGATGAAAGGCGGCGACAAGTGGGTTTGGGGTTGACGCTGGATTGTTTTGCTGCTTTGCTGTTTGTTCTGTTTTGCCCTGATTCTCCTCAGAAATGCTAATGAAAGGGTCTGGAAGCTGATTTGGCAAACTGATGGATTAGCATAACAATAGCAGTCAAAGGAAACACACACACATACACACAGACACGCCTACACGCCAATGAAGATTTCTACGTATGTGCACACATGAACTCACTCACGTGCATGCGCAACCCTCCAGTCACACTTGCATCCACCCACACAGACACACAGTTATACTCTTGCCAGGTAGATAGTGTTAAAATGTAAGAGAAGAGCAGTGTTGGGGGCATGAAAAGGTCAGAGAACTGAAGTAGCCTGCAGACAGAGAGACAGAACGTGTGTGTGTGTGTGTGTGTGTGTGTGTGTGTGTGTGTCAGAGAGAGAAAGAGAAAGAGAGAGTGTGTGAGAGACAACAACTGTATGGCTCCTTGGGGAAGAGAAGAGCAGGGATTTCTGTCTGAGTGTCTTGAGTGTGTCCAGCTGATGGTGTCATTGTGTGTGAGTGCCAACAGGAGCCTGGTAATTATCAGCAGTACTCAGACGCTCAGACACTCATACGCATGCACGCGCTCGCACACACACACACACACACACGTAACCAAAGCCAAACCTCTGTGAAAAAAACCACATTAAATTAAACATCCATCATGTATTACTACATATAAAACATGAAAAAGGTAAACAATACACTATGCAAATGTGAAAGTTTCTGATAAAGCACCCTGTAAATAAAGATGGTGACAAATTGTTACAGCAGCAGCTAATAGCAATAACAAAAAAAAAGACAAAGAAATTGCGTGCACAATATATTCACAGCAAAATAAAATAATCAAATAAAATGTACACACTAACAGCCTATGTGCCTGTGGTGCTGTGGGCTTCAGAGTGAATGCTGATCCTTCTCCTGGAAACAAAAGTCTCTCTGTGGAGCCATGAGGAGGGTAAAAGCAAAACAACCCTGTGTACAGCTCAAACACAAAGCACGAGTGGTCCAAAGAATAGCAGTGGCTTCACTTCATTTCACTCAGTGTATAAAGCTGAGCCATTCATTACAATTTTAGTCACCAGTTGTGCTCAGTTGAATGAGAAGGAAAAAAATGGCCTAGAGCACTTCAAACAGAATCATCATTTGCTCTCATTCCCTCTCTCCCGCTAACTTGCACCATGAAATATGAAGCTGTTACCTCGCTGAAAAACTCCTGTTTTGTTCCCTGATGGATGATACAGGTACCACTTGAGTAAATGTGGTTACATTAAAACCAGACAGGAATGCAGCAATTATGGCCTTTGAGAGTTTGTAACTTTCACCTCATCAGCCTGATTAGTGTTCATTTTAAATGCCATGCTGCTTCACCGTTTGTCCAATATAAAATCACCAAAGCAATTTCTACAAGCCCTCTTTTACTTCCACCGCACAGAGTGTAAGTTTTGCCACTGGGTGTCTCTCTGAGAAAATATCAAAAGACAGAGTTTGCTGGTGTTGCAATGAGAAAGGTAATGTATTAAAGTTTTATTACTGTCGCGTTTGGCCATTCATGATGTCTTTTTTTCCTTTTTCTTTTAATGAAAGGTTAGCTAATACTTTCAAAATAGTTTAAACACAAATATCAAAGAAATATACCGTACCATGCAAAAATCTTTATTCACCACTCTTTATATTTTACCTCCAAGGAGCTTTCTCTTTTGCAATAGTCCTTCAAGGCTTTCTGAGGGTTTTCAGTTTTCTTTGGACATTGGCTGCTTTTTCACTCATTTTTAGTTCAGACGTGGACATTTTTGGAATGTTTTTTTTTTTTCTTTTGCACATAACTCAGTTGATGAACCAGTGTTGTGTTTTAATATTAGAGATGGCATGATACCACTTTTTTATGTCTGATACCGATATCATAAATTTGGATATCTGCCGATACCGATATGAATCCGATATAGTGTATTTTTTAATCAATAAAACAGTTTTTTTTATAAATATGTTGCTACATTTTGTTCATTTTCAAGTTTTAAAAACCAAAACACTAAAGCTATTCTGTTATACTTGTATGCAAAAAATACACTGCACCCAAAATATTTTATAGTTCAGCAAAACTGATCAATCTAATAAACTTAAAGCTGCACCATCATCCCTATTCTGGTATCTTAAAGAGTACTTAGCAGAAATATTAAACAACCTAACTAATAGGTTTGCCAACTCCCAGCAAAAATATTAACCCCCCCCCCACCCTTCACCTCACAATGCTTAATCGACATAATCAACTTTAATTTAATGCACGTGTAAAACAAATGCACAGAAATAAATTATTTTTCAAGAATAATTAAATAGATTCAACATCTTTCTACAACAGAATTGCAGACTGCACAGATGGTACCTTCCCATAGGAAAAAGTACTATAGATTACTAGGATGTATATTAGACTTAATAGTTACTATATACAATAATGGATTTCTATACATTTAATCAGATGACCACTTTGGTTGTAAGATTCAGATAATTATTTATTAAAAGTTCATCATTTTAAATGAAATAACAAAGAAAAGTATTTTTTGTGCCTCCCTTTCCCTGTTAATGCCCTACCTGGCCCCCTGGCAACACTTTGCTAGATCCGCACCTGCACAGTTACCATCTGTCAGCTACACAGAAAAGGATCCTGGTGTTATTAGTCTCTCAGAAACAGTTCATAGCTTCCCTTCCACTCATTCATGTCACATAACAGGTAAACCTGTTTGTCCATCACTGTTCAGCTGATGATTCAGTAAGGACATCTCCTGGTTTCATATTCATGTTTCCCTCTCACCACATAACCAAACGGATATCATGACCAGCAGCTTTTACAGCCATGGCTCCAGCAAACATCAGCTGATACTAGAAATTAATATTAAATCAAGTCTAGCAACAGCTTATCAAGCAGCTGTTCTTTATCCGCTGGTCTCCTCTTTCTGGCGCAAAGTTGGCGATAAACAAACAAGTAAGACGGGACTTGCGACAGAAAAGATCATTGGTCAGTTCCATGATTGAAGTAGCAACAGGGGAGGAAGGGGGAGAGAATGAGAGAAGAACGGCAGCTGTGCAGCAAAGACAGGATAACTCTAGCCTTTTTTTGTGCCTTTTTTTCCCCATTCTAGCTGAAGTACGGGACAAATCGCTTCCTTTTCGCCTCAATATGGAACTCCGATGGCCAGTCCAGCTGTGGCTCCATATATATCAGTTGTTATGCTTAAAGTGGAAATACTATGCAAACATTCAGAGATGCACTTACACACTTTACTTCTCTGGGATAGTTTTCTTTGAGATGGAATGCCGCGGTTTGGAAGCACGTAATGCTCCAAATGCTCCACCAGACCACCGACATGTCTCGCAGACAACAGCCGCTCTATCAGGTGACACATACTGCTCCGATGCGCTCAGCTGGGTTACGCCAAGTAGCGCGTTTTGTGAGGTTATTTTGTGATACTTCGGATCGGATTACATTTTTTATTTCTCTCCTATATCCGATCCAGTAATTTAGGTCAGTATCGGATCGATACCGATACATAATATCGTATCGGTCCATCTCTACTTACAAAGACTCCATTTTAAATTTGGTAACACTTTGTTACCAGCAGCCTGTCGCAAAAACACATCATTTGCTCCCATTTCTCCAGTTGAATCTAGAACAGATACCAAAGATAACACAGTTTCCCATATGGAAAGGATATATATAAATCTTATAAAGTTTGTATCTGTCTTGTATGAAACTTGTATGAAAAGCATACAAGAGTGAAAACACATATAAGATCCCTTGAAAAATTATATAATGAAATCATATATGTTTTTACTATTTCTTTTCCATATGGGTTGACAGGCATAAAATGGTATCTTTGCACCAACAAGGTGATTCCCAAAGAACCACGTGCCAAAAACCTGGTATGTCTTGCCATGGTATGCAGCATTACCTCAAAAAATGTGAGGAAATTGGATAAGTGGAGGACAAAACAAGAAGTGGCAGGAAAAAAATTAAATAAAAATATCTTCACCAGACATGCCATGTCCTTAGGAAATATGAAATTCAGCAAAGACCTGAAACTGGAACTGAGAGATGAACTACTACTGTTCACTGTAGCCTCAATGGAAGAGTGGCTGCCAAGAAGCCATTTTTAACCCTTTAAGACCTACCATAGAACCAAGTCCGCCAGAGCTTATATTATATTTTTACATGCTGTGGAGCCATTTTTGGGAGCATTTCAAGTTGCTATACATCAATACAACCATTATAGCCCAGATTTTAATAATATGTATTCATTAAGTGCATAATAATTACATAAATTGCAAAACAGTGCAATAAACTACAAAAAAATTGAAAATCGTTTTTGCTTTTTTAACATATATTTGTAGTTAGAGAAATTTAAGAGGCGTATCCCTCAAAACTGTAAATACAAAAAAGTTGCACAAAATAGTTTCCTACCACAGGAAATTTATTTTGAGTGTCTTCATAGTTTTATTTTTGAAATACACCAATTTTTATACACTGCAGGAAAAACGAAAATAAATATTATACTGCAAATTTGCAAAAAAGCAGCATATGCATCAAAATAAACTATTTCCAGCAGTGCAATATGAGTCCTAAGCATCCCAGAAACGACACAGAAAGTCATAAAGTCAAAGATAACTTTTAAAAAGACCAGTATAGGCCCTGAGGCCCTGATGGTAAAAAAGACTACATTTCCGCGAAAATGACGTCACTTCCGGTTTCGGGCAGGTAATGGCGGAAATGCAAAAGTTCGCGCTGACGTCTATTCCAACGTAGGAAGTGTTATGAACAGCTGATCGGATCGGCAAAGCGTGTTTCTGGAATATTATGTTTTTGTTCCTGCAAGCGCTTTTTATGCAGTTTTTGCAAAGCTTTATGTGGAAGGAAACCGTGACCGAGGACAAGCTGATGGTATAAGATGTAAGTACAACTCCTCCGGTTTCATATGCAAAAAAAATTTTTGCGCTAGCTTACGTGGTTGCAGAGCTACCGGGATTTAAAAATAGTTACGCAAAACAGAGCGTGCCCGCTCCGACCGGCTCTAAAGGGTTAAGGAAGCGAAACAGGGAATAAAGGCCGATGTATGCCAAATTACTCAAGTACTGGGCTGAAAATCAGCGACAACTGGTCTAATGAAGTGATAATCCAGATGTAAAATTCTTGGTTTAAATTTTTATCGGAATGTACAGAGGAGGACAAGAGATACTACTGTGTCTACAGTTGTCTGTAAAAAACAGTGGAGGCTCTGACATGGTTTGGGAAAGCATTTCAGTCAGTGGTGCTGGAGAGCTTGTCAGATTTTGCCATGCAATGCCATCGGAAGTTTAATTTTCAGCACGAAATTTTCAACAAAAGGCAGCCAACATTTACAGAAGAGTTTGAATGTCCTTCAAGAAGCATGAGAACTATTCCTGAAAAATACCTAAAGAAATGACTACAAAGCTGCTTAAGAGAGTTCAGGCTGTGTAGAAGAATAAAGGTGGTCATACCAAATATTAACTTTTAAGCTCATTAGAATTGTATAGTATTTTTTGCCTTACTAATTGTATTTACTGTATTTCCGTCTATGCTTACATATTTCGATAAAGTGCTGACTTATTATTTATTTGAATCTAAAATGCTTCCCAGTCCGAGGTATTGTGTTTTTACACTTGAACAAACAGACGTGGCGCAATGGTTTGTGGACTGTTGTCAACTTGTGTGACATTTGTCTTACTCTTGTAGGATCTTGCTCTCAGTCGTCTGAGGGAACCCAAAATCCATCACCTCGTCCATCAGTTCGTACACTGTCACAAAGTTGTCGCGAATGCTCTCCTCCTCAAGCTCCTTAAAGTACTCCTTAAATACCTAGAAACAGAAATACAAACAGCTACTATGAAAAATCCTATGCAAGCTGCTGAGCTGTACTTTTTACATTGAGTGCACACATACTGCATGTTATTACTATCCCACAGTAAGATTTTTATTATTATCTTTTCATATATCAGTGCTGAAAAGATATGTATAGGGGAAAAACAAATAGATACGCTTACACTTCATAGTCAACTGGTTAATACTGCAGTTTATTAAGACCTATTCCAATAATTTATACAATGAGCTGGTTACATTTATTCCTCTAGCAAGAAAAGAGCTGTTTGTTTATCTGGCCGTCTGCTAGCAGAATTATGCGAAACAGCTACTAGGCCATATTTCCTGAAATGTGTTGGAAAGGTAGAGGTGGAGATCAAAGAAGGAGTCTATTACAATGTGGTACCACTCCAGGTCACGTTCTTATAAATGTAAGAGTTTGGGAGGGAAGTATTCTGTGAGTGCCATTGTTGTTTTACCGTACATGTCACAAAGTACTTTGCAAGAAATACAACAAAACCCAAACCAAAAACCAAGACTGTCGGTGCAGAAACACCAACTGTTCCTGCATTTCATCAATAGAATCAAACCAAGTGTATTGCCTACATAGAAAATCAGACGACTTCATAATGCAAATGCAACTTTTCCATCCTTGGAATAAAATGTATGAACTGTAAACATCACACTCACCTGTACTATTTTATAAAGGAAGGAGTACACGAGAGCAGCATTAGCATTCTTCTTAGTGATTGCCACCACTGAAAAAAGACTGTTAAGAAACAAAGTTTTATCTACAAGAGGAAAACGTTTTTTAATCTGTTAGAAGACATGAAGCAGGCATGTTTTATTCTTTACTGAGAGTAATTATGAGACAAATGCAGCATAATTGAAAGTTAACAGAATGTGTGAGACTTTCAAGCAACTAAAAACATGGCCACAGGGTGGTAAAAGAGCTCAGCTGTGTAATGCAGTGCACTGGGAATACTACTAACAACTGGAATATGTTCCTGAATTAATAATGTGTAAGTAAGACTGAGTGCGGAATATTGCAGACAGTGAATAACACATCATAGTGAACCTGTGTTCAATTTTTTAAGTGGAGAAGCTCAGAAGCAACCTGAAACACAGGACTTCTTATAGATCTGTCCTGGAAAGATGCAATTAAGGTATATGTATTACATGCTGTAAATGATTGATGGGAGGGCTGTCACTTTGAAGAACTAAAGCAGGAATGTCAGCCAGAATGGAAAACTATACTGTGGTAAAGTGGAGAATTCACATAGATATTTATAGTGTCTGCAGTGAAGGCTTCTTTTTAGCAGGCACCACAGAGCACATCACGCAGCAGTAAACTCTCTTTGGATACAGTAAAGGTTGTTGTGTTTGATCCACATGAAGTGTGCGGAGCCATGGCTGATCAGCGGCGTCATCTCAGCGTCTTCTTCTCTCTTCATCAGAATGGGCATGAACTGGTCGATCACATTTATGTCCATGTTTCCCATGTAGTTACGGCAAATCAGAACCTGGATGAGTAACATAAAGACACACAAGATACAGAGGCAGAGGATGATATTAAAGAGGACGTTGTCATTAAATATTTATAGCTTTTGGCAAAGATACCAAACCTGCACTCAAGCTTAAAGAAGCTACAGAAGCCAGTGGCTGACAAAAACCCTCTAACCTCCTGAATGGGGGTTATATATTTTTTTCATCCTCTGTGGAAATGTGCAAAATGTGTTTCCAGCTTGAATCTCTCCTTTGTAGTTTTAATGGACTGATGGGTATCTGATCATGAATGATGAATGACCAACTTCTCAACTTGAAAGAAGAATAAGAGCAGACCTTAGCAAGGGTTGGAAGATTTCCAGGTTTGAAATGAGAGCCAAGGCATGCAATGTCCCCGAGTCCTACTAGACATTTATGGTATATTCTCCTCCTTGCTGTCAATTGGCAAAAAATAAATCAATCTTAAAACCAAATTTAAAATAAATTTTCATTAATTCTTAGCCTTTCCCTTATAAAAATTCATTTTATGTCTGAAAGAAACAGTACTAAGATACTAAGTGATAATAAACTAATAAGAATTACTATCAGTTCAGATACCCATTCGCATTGATACCTTTAACCATTTATATGTTTGCAATTACCAGATAGCAACATTAGCCGTTTCTTAAGTCATCATTGAGGTTGTGGCTAGCGGATAATGTTAAAAGGTACAGTGTGACAAATTTCTCCACTAGCTGTCCAAGTTCTGTTTTATTACCCCTCCCAATTCAAGTGCATAATCCTGGCTATGGTGGCCACTGTAGGACAAACAACTCTGGCTGCCATTTGTCTGCATTAAGTGTAGGCTGACAATAGTGTCCATGTCCATTTACTCAAGGCTTTAAAACTTTGTGAAAGGAGTCAAATAAGAAGAGATGAGTCAGTGAAAATTAGCACTGCTGTAGGCTCATAGCACTGTTAGCTGCTATTAGCCTAGTGTTAGTGAAACTTTGGTTGAAGTGTATCTAATGTTGTTGGACTCTGTTCCTTAGCAAATAAATGCAAGAGTGAAAAAATTAAAGGGTTTATCGGAGGGATTTTTAGGACACTCAAACCCAACATTAAGCAAAATGTTAGTTTGTAACCAGCTATTGTTGTTTAGCCAATCTACTGATAATAAGCAGTTGGTATAATATCAGGAATAGATAGGCATGGTTAAGCACTTTTTTGTGTATTAGAGCCCCAGTTTAGAAAATATGGCTTGAAATTAGAAGGAAGAGGATACGTTTTTCATCAGATGATCAGTAAAGAAAAGTGCAAAGTCGTGAGAAGCACAGTACTACCTCAAACCACCTATAAATATTATTGTCCTTTTTTTTTGGGGGGGGGGTGGGGGTTGCACCACGTTACATTACTTTATATGCCAGACTACTCAAGAACATTGTGATTGATGTTAGATTTGTATTGTACTAATCTTTACCAAAAAAAAAAAAAAACCCTATTGATTTTTTGTCATTTTTTCCTTCCTCCTTTATTAAAAAAAAAGGTGTCAAATATTGAGTATTTTCCTGGGTATCAAGTTTTAAATTCTAGTATCGCGACAACTCTATTCATCACTATATACCCGCAACACTAATAGCACTTCCATCACTCACAGACACACTTTTAAACAGTTGCAAATTGGAAAATGTGCAAACACACATCTAACAGACCTTTCCCAATGTGAACCTTGAGTCCTCCTCTTTGTCAGTGACTCAACAACCATCGAAAAAGAGCTGGAACCGGTTTGTAATAAAAGGCGGGTGTGAGCTTACACACCCACCACAGCTACTAATCTAGTTAAGTGAGTACATGTTTGTGATTGAACTTCTAAAAGTAAAAAATAAAAAAAATTATGACTGCACATATTCTGTTTTTTGGGGGGTTTTTTCAGACCACTGTCACAAGAGATCCTGATATATTGACTTTGCTTTAGTTGACTTTATAAGCCAATTTGCTACATCTACACAAGACACAGTGTCTACTTTGTGAAGAAAAAAAACTCCACTGTGGACACAATGAAAATAAAACACAGCATGAAAAAGAACAATATGTGACTGAACCAAGAAAAAGATGACCCAGAAACTCTTCTTACGCTGTTGTAAGTCAAGGATTTAAATTGTTGACAAAAGTGTGGACGTTCATATCACGCAAGAACAGATCTGAACATTTTTCAGATCTGTTCTATATTACACACTGGGGGGTGGGGTGTAATTGTATCAAGGTCTGTCTTGAGACTTAAGGCTGAATGTTGTAACATCTCCAATCAGCATGCGATGCTAGTCACAGATATGACAAGACTTGCTTCATTCAGCCCAGAGAAAGCACCACACCTCCTAATTTTAATGAAAACATACATGCACACGCACACAGACACACACACAGACAAACATAACAAGATGAGTTAGCAGTCTTTCTAGTCTCCGGACGCACACGGTGAAGTGAAGAAAGAGATCAAAGCTTGTACGCTTCAGGGATCTAGATGGCAAGCATACACACATGCACGCACGCACACACATGCATGCACGCACGCACACAAACACAAAAAGCTTCCCATCTTCTTTAATAGAGGAGCCTCTGTTGCACAAAGGTCACAAAGGGGCAGATGCAACAAAGACAGGAGGAAATAAGAAATAAAAAAAGGACATTCCAGCAAAGTAAAGTAATCTGGGGGAGAAGAAGGATATGAACAGGCCACTGATCAGATTCTATGAGAGGAGAACACACACAGGCAACAGTTCAGAGGTGACCAGACAGAGTGTGAGCTATAGGCAAGTCTATATCAAAAAAGAGCTGCAATATTGAAAGCCCATGGAAGAGTGTCCTTTGAATTGCCAGTTTTAAAAATCACACCTTGATGGAAAAAACACCAGCACACATATGTTCCAGACTTGACTCAACAGCAGGTTAACTATGTGGTGGTCATAATCGTTTCTGGTTACCGCATCAAAAAGGGGAATAATTAATTACTTAGTCAACAGTGATTTTCCAACAGAAGATACAGACATCTGCTGAGTCCAGCATTTTTGATTTGATAATTCACTTATTTTCTTTGTTTTACATATAATAGTATCAATTTCTAATTGAAAAAATTGAAAAAAATAAAGTATAAACAGCCCAATATATAACACTATAACACTTGCCTCCTACTGCACTTACAATGGCATATAGAACATGTGGACCGCAAAGAAAAGGCCACTAACATCGCTGGCCGTACACAACCAATGTGCACATACTTGACAAGTTGGCTGAAGTTAATTTCTATTTGAGACAATAAATCAATAAAAGACCAAGAAAGTTTATCACTCTTTTCATTTACTGTGATGAGCTGTGACGAGCTTCTTATTGACTGCTTTATCCACCAATTTTCCTCTGTGTAATTCTCTCTTTTAGTGCATTGATATCCACCTTTAAAAAACAACACAAAAGAAAACCCACCAAAATTGCATCTGAGAGACATTTCACATCATCCGATTATGATGATTCTGAAAATAACTAGTCGGTGGTAACAAAAACGGTGCCAATCATAAGAATGACTTGTAAAAACTTTTATATCACCTTTAGGAAACGGAAGTGTCAACATATCACTGCCGTGCCACTCTGGTTCAAACGTGTGTCAGTTAAACTCATATTTCCAGAAAAACAAGCAGTGCTGCACTGTTTTCAGCAGAGAACCTTGTGCAATCAGTTAGCATATTTCATGCCCCAAAGCAAAGCACAGCTACTTAATAATCCAGGTCTCTTTACAACCAAGTGGGAATGGATCCCTTTCAAGTTAACCTGCAGTAGTGTCTGCTTAAAGTTTGGGAAGTTTTGCTGGAATATCAACGTGCATCACAAATATTTTTTATATCTAATTGTTTTAAATGGCATTCAACTGTGACAGAGAGCTAAAAATCTTTATGTAGAACTTAGTTAAATCGTTTCAAAACCAAGAAATGTTTTTTTGTTCAGTGGGAACAAAAGGAAAAAACTAAAAAGGAAATAAGAACAATGGAAGCATAATATAAAAACTGAAGTATAAAATACAGCCAATTAGCCCTATTATAAACTGAATTACATGTGCTGATCCATTCTTTGTTTAATCTACAAGACAAAAGGCAATTCTTGGCATTATAATTGGCTTTTAGCAGCACAACAAAGTATTATATATTAAAACCATCAGTGGTCTTAAAAAATAAATAAATGAAATAAAACATAATCAGCCGGGGAAAATCGCTGTGGGGATTTGATGGGAGTTTGTTACTGGGTCACACAAGCCAATCAATGAATGTTTTCAATGTTTGAAATCAATAGAAAGCACTCACTGCTAACCTCTAAAGAAACATGGCAACAGACACCCCTCGCTGGGCCGTATGACCGGAAGGCAAACAGGAACAAAACAAAAAAAACAAGAACAGTTTGTGTCACCCATCAACCCTCTTGTAAATTACACTAAGCCCACTAAATTCAATCTGACTATGAGATAAATTCCTGTACTAAAATAAATTTCTATGTAGAAAATGTTGAATGACGTTTCAAAGCTGCTAGTAGTTAACAGTACACAACTTGTAGCTGAAATAATGAACCATTGAAAAGTACAAAAAGACACCACTGAGTTGGTCCATCAACTGCAACCATTAAATATTGTTAATGCTCAAAGGGCCTCGAGAAGGGGGCTTGTTGCAGCTGCAGCATTCTTTGTCCAATAAGACTAAGTCTACAGTGGCAGCTCTATCAAACTCGTACTTCTGCTTAGCTGGTACAGTGTTTACTATATTAATCACAGTTTAGTGTGTCAGCATGCTAATATGATACCCAACACAAGCAGATGAGGATGAGAATGTCATTTGTTTTGCATCTAAATAAGTGACTAAATTACAAATGTGATCTAGCTGTAAGTCAGTCCACAAACTGTTACACTGTTAGCAAAATGTGTATTACCCAAGTCATGCACATTCATCCTCTAGGGTCATGGAATGTATCTAAAACAATCTGAAGGTGATCCCTCCAGTACTCTTTTCTGCCTGCATATTCTCCCTGTGCTTGCATAACCTTTTTCTGGGTACTCTGGCTTCCTCCCATGGTCCAAAGACATCCATGGGTTAGGTTAACAGGCAATTCTAAATTGGCAATAGGTGTGAAAGTGAGTGTGAATAGTTGTCTGTCTCTCTTTGTTATTCCTGCAAAAGACCGGTATCCAAGGTGTGCAGGGTGTAACCTTCCCCAAAATCATTACTCTTAGTGGGTGCGAGTCATAGAGGATGTGATGTATGGATGGATGGACAGATGGATAAATCAACCAGTATGAAAATAATTAAATTGGGATTCATGGTGGACGCAATTAAATTAAACAAATTAAACAATTAAACAAAAAGCTAATCGAAATGAGTCAGTCTTCTAGAAAGGTTTTGCACATTACCATTATGATGTTGATGAATGTGCATTGTCCAACATAATTGAATATATATTACAAAAACTAAGAGCTGTAGCCCCTTGAGCAAATATACTATATGTCTGAAGATGTTAGCCTCCAGCTATTGGAATCTGCCATGACTCATTACAACCCAAAAAGTCAGCTTGAGCATGTTCGCTCATTAAAAATTCTATTGGGAATCACAGAGAACAAATGATGCCATGCTGATTTCAATAGCCTGACATTTAGGTCTACGCAGCAAGTGCAGTCTAGCGCCCATGAGGAGGCACCAAGGGCTTGGGGTAGGTTGGCACACTTGAAAACACAAAAATGCTACAGACTTCTGCAGTAGCAATAGTTCAAAAGGTCTATGGATTTGTACAGTTAAGCAGGTTACCTATGTATCCATAACTGCTTTGGGTTAATGACTACAATGTTAATATTATTTTTTTATCTACAGTGTCACTGGGACTGTTCTCGTGCTTTTTTCCATCTCAGATTTGTTTCACAATTTTCTGCTACAACAGAGGACCTCATCTAGTCAGGGCAGAGAGAGGGTGAAGACTGAAGGCAAAGAGATACTACTGATTTGCCTCAGGGCAGAGATAGATGGATAGATCGCAGAGAGGGAAAGAGAAAACCTTTATTCTGTACAATAAGACATCCAGGCAACGACGGGACTGATCCTTCTCCCTAATGGGTAATGTTGTCAAGCATATAAGGCTTCTTCAGCAATTCTTTTTTTTCTTTGGCCCCACATAAATTAACTCTACAAGCTAATAGAGTCATATGAAGTAGTAAGAAATTGTAGAAATACTTAAAAAAAAAATACAAAAATTAATGAAAACAGCAAGTACTGCGTCATTCATGATCCTCATGACTTTCAGTATCATTTCCACAAACACTGTTTCATTGTCCTAAGAATAAGTTACGGTTAGAGAAAATACATGGTGAAGATAGTCTTATCCTTTTAATGAGTTATTGGGGTCATTTATAATTCCAGCTGTATATTTATATGTAACATTGTGATATTTATAATCCTAAAAATGTTTCCCACTGTGAATGTGTACAGCTTTTCATAGTGTTTTTCCGGGAAATAGGCTGCCGGTGGGGCAAGGATAATGGAAAGGTGTTTTCCAGGCTCATCAACAGACCCTAAAAACAAATATATATATTTATGCATTAGTTTAACCATTTTTAGCAATATTGCTTTTTCAAAATTATTTTATCATTACTTTCCACTTTAATCACCACATTTTAATGTTTTACAGTGGAGCACAGCTATTAGGTCTAGAGTAGCAGGAGCCCTGAAACTAACTCCAACCCTCTTGCAGAAAAATCACTGTAAAACTATAATTACATTAAACCATTTTAGAATAGCTGTCATAGATAAAGGAGAGAGTATATTTACAACAAACACAATAGGAAGTCTATACAACATAATAGGGTCAAAATTTACCACACTCTGTCATTTTAATCACTAAAATAGTTTGGTCAGGTGGTAGACCAAGCCTAGCATTATGGTTACAGATACTTGTTACTTGTTTTGTCTAACTAAACTTACACACATGTTAGAACTGAAACACTTAAATCAGGTGTTTCAGTATTCTGGTAAGATGATCAACATAAAAATAAGTATATTTTTTGCAAAAATAATAAATAAACTTGAGACTTGTCTCCTAATGTGAACGTTAGCTGGTTTTCTCAGGCTTTTACGAGAGCAAACCAAAACAGTGATGGGTTTGTAAGCTACCCAAACAAACTAGATCAACTAAAAACATCACATTTTGCTGTGGGTAGTTGCTTTTTATGACATTTATGGTTGAAATTATTAGATTGGACTGATTAAGGTTATGTAATAATAATAATATCAAATAAGTATTCATGAAATACATAAAAGTGACAAATCCTTACTTTTAGGACTGCAGATTTTTTGTAAGGCACCCAGCTAAGTTAACTGATGAGTACAAATTTACAAATAAATGACATTTTCACCTTGAGATCACTAACCCTCAAGCATTTCACTTGAGTTTGTCTCTTAAGATGTATTTCTAATGTATGTCATCCTCATGTCCACACACATATCCCCATTATTTTAAACTAACCACTGTATGGTTTATTGCATGGCATGTAAGGGCTGCCCAAGGTAAAGTTTTAGACCTCGAAATAGGACACATCACGTACAATAAAGGCTGCATCGCTGCACAAGAACAAGCCCTCTGTGTATACTGAACATTGGTGAAACGAGTTTGACAAGTTGAGCTTCTCTTCCTGTCTGCTCTGTACGGGTGGTTCAGAGTTAAATTAGCAAAGAGTTTTCGACAAAGAAAAGTGTATGCGGCATGTGATGTACAGCTGCAGATTACGCCAATAAAAATGAAAATATCCTGTGCGACTTTCTCCCCCCCCCCCCCTTTTTTTTGGCAAACTGACTATATTGAGGCAGGTGCTGCGTTGATAATGTCAACTTCCTCACCAACAAGTCGCCACAAACTTACCTTTCCCTTCAGGTCCAGGATAAATATCGCTGACGCCGACATCTTCACGGAGAAAAATCCTCGAGAACAAGAAGTAGGCTAAATAATATCTGGGTCTACTGTAAGATATGGGTCACTTGAGTGGAATACGATTCGCTCCCATCATCCTCGTTCCTCCTCTCCTCCACACTGTACAGTCAACGCGTTTCGCTGCAACTCGCTGCTTTTCCGGATCGTAGCATCAAGCTAGCTACTGTCACGGAAATACGACTTCCGGCTATTTTCTTTTTAAATAAATAACTCCAAATACCTTAAGCAAATCATATTTTAATGTTTCTGTTCTTCATAAATAATACATTCAGTGGCACATTACTTTAAAAATATTATTGGTTTCGTTTTTTCTACTCCCACAGCCCACAATAATTTTGCAGGAATAGGCTGCCATCTGATTTACATTACTGTGACATTAAGACGATCTATATCTATAGATTAAACAGCGTAAAAAAGAAGTTTAACCTTTTCTGAATGAAAGGGAAAGTGATGATTAATGAGAGTGGTAATATTATTATAAGTATTATTTAGTTATTATTTTTTCTTGATTTTTGGCATGGTAGTGGTGGGTGCGTGGGTGGGGGGTTTCTAAGACATGAGACACACCCATCATAGCAAACGACGTTCAATTATCCATTTATTTTGAAGGCGAGATCGTCTTTTTCCGGTTTCGGTGTCAACTTTACACGCCGTGTTTCCGGGTGCCTCGGCTGACAGCTTCACAGACCTGTCAGCCCCTCTCATCATCGGCGTCGTCTCCTGGGATCCGAAGCGCTGCAGGCCTCTGCTCGAGGCGCACTTTCAGGCGTTATTATGGTTGTTTATAGCATCGTCGCAAAGTTTAAATGGACAGGTGAGTGTAATGATTCCACTCTGTGTCCAGTGAGACAAGCAAAATACACAAATTAATGGTGGAGAAATAGCCCTCAGAAATAACCCCGACAGATTTCAGTTGAAAATACATGACAATGCAGCAAGGGTTTCACTTACAGGTAGATATTTATTGAGGTCTAGCTGACTTTGTGTACACATCTCAGTGCAGTTTCTTAAAAACAGGATTCAAAAGGTTGAAAAGTAACTGCAAGTACTGCTTATGATATATGTGAGCTGCAGTACAATTTAATTTTTAAAAAATGACTGTGGCAGATTAAAAATAATAATAATAATAATAATCTACCGTAACAGCACAAATGAATGATATGACTCTTGTAATTTTCTTGTAAGGCAACATCCAAAACCATACAATTATTACAATGAAAGTCAGAAAAAACATTTTAAAAGAAAACGGTGCAAGTGTTGTACAGTACATGGTACTTAAAGTACTCTCACTGAGCAAAGCAATGTATGCTCTTGTTGTCAGTCTTACTTAACTATGGCTATGCGTCGGCATACGATTAATTAATAATCAGTGCTATCAAATCAAATCAAGTAATCAGTTAATCAGCTAAAAAAAAACTGGCTTAGCTATGTTTCCCACACCAAATGCAGCTTTGCATGAGAGGCGTGAGAGGAAGCTGGACATCTATACTGTGTTACACTAAGGCCTCACAAATTAGGCAGCTTGTCACTAATCAGTCACTGATTCAGCTATGACCTGAGGCCATTCGAGTAAAGGGGGAATAGAACTCGGCACACTCTCAAATATACCAATGAAGAGAAATAAACGGAGTTCTGGAATGGGGGAAAAAATATTTGAAATGATGCTGAGGTAATTGAGAATTTTGAAAGGACAAGTGATCAAGAAAATCGTATCAAGCTGATATCAGAGACTGGCAAAGAATTATGAAAAAAAGCTAACTATCCCTGCTAACAGGAAAAATAGTAGCTTTTGAAGCTGAAGGCGTACTTCCTATTTTTCTTTTTTTTAAAACAGGGTATACTTCCTTTTTTTACAAAAAAAACAAAACAAAAACAAAGGTGTATTTCCCTTTTTAAAAAGGTGTACCTACGTGTTTTTTTTTAAAGGTATACTTACATTTTGTTTTGTTTTGTTTTGTTTTTTTTAAACAAAATTTACTTATTTTTTTAATGGGAGATATTTTTGTTCAAGTACATTTTCAAAAATCCAGCAGTTTCCATGATATGTGTTTTTAACGCAAGCCTATTCTCATAAGAACATGTTGAAATGTTCTCCCACACTGAGAACTACTGCCATGATAATGCGCTTGACATCAGGATATTCCTTTCCAAGCTCTCCAGAAATAATGGATTTTTTTTTTTTATCTTTATGCATCTAATCAGTTGTTAACCAAGGATCAGTTTTTGAGATAGAAACTATGAAAACCCATGGAAAAGGATCAGATGGAGTGAAACGGATAGCTCACTTCTGGCCCAAATACCAGAACAGTGGTTCAGAAGGTGTGGAGACATCCCTTCTAACCAATGCTAAACTCACTGTCATAAATCTCTTCCTCCGTGTCCTCTTCTATGTTCTCGGCCGCTCTCTCGGCCCTCTGTCTCTCACTTGTCGGGATATAGTTGTCCTCAATGAAGCCGTCGTCATCCTCCTCGCTCACTGGAGGCATACAGTGAGGGTGCATTCCACGTCCTCCGTGCATGGTAAACCCCACTTCCAGGCCTGAAAACAATGAGAAAAGAAGAAAAGAGCAAATAAAAAAAACCCACAGCCAAGAATCATTAGAAACCAAGTCCGGTAAGTCATTCTGTCCAACCATGTTATCAGCATTTGCAAATATAAAAAGACTCGCCGAGTAAGTCAACAGAGCGCAGACGGCTTTGGATTTGAGGTATCAATTTCTATGAGCTCTTAATTGCTGTATTAGCTCTTAAAGACACAGTTCTTCTAAACAGAAGATCTCCTGCAGCCTAATAAAAGCCTAATAAAAGATTTTCAAAAGATAATTGCGCAGTCTGGTTTTGCTTCAACTGTAAGTCTGCATTTCTCATTTTTGGAAACATTATGCAAGCTATTTGCCTGGACATGGCATCCGAAGTACAAAAATTAATTGTTGCCGTGTTGTTATGTGTTCATTGGCTTAGATGATATTTTCATTTCCACTTGGAGGCAGTTCAATGCACTGTGAACACAGCACTGGACACTGATCTCCAGTAGTGTTTTTGTCTTTTTAAACTCAGATATTTAGTCATTGTTGTGCTGCGTTTTGGTCTCCCTCAGCTTCTAAGGACTGCTTCTTTTTTTATCTGCTTTTAATTTCTGACCATCTACAGGAGCTGGTTGTTTATTTTGTCCACAAGCAGCAGGGCCGGAAAACAAAGACAATGAGCTGGAAACCACTGTAGCGCTAACAGTAACTGCAGAGGTAGCTTATAATTCCTGTCATTCATCATACACATAATCTTTTGGTCTATTGTTGATTAAAAAAAAAATGCTTTAGGCTGTGACAAAGCACACTATGAGCACAAGTACACTTTTTTTCATATTGCTGTTTTTCTTGTGTAATGCTTTCTTATCCAATCTGTTGCATGAATTTATAGATGTTAAATGTACTCTGGGCATTGGCTCTGCTTTCGGTTTTGAACGTACAAACAAATGTCAGCATGCAGTAATCTCTAAAATTGAATTCATAAAAAGCAAACCTGATGGGTCACAGTGGCTAATAGAATCACTCTCCCTCAGCCGCGTGTGTCTGTAGCTCGCCAGGAAGCGCCGAAACACCTGATATTTAGCCATAATGGCAATAATAACAGTGACCAAGATGGCTGCGACGAGGACGGCTACGAAGAACTCCCAGCTGTGACCGGTCTGTTTGGCTGTCAAAGTGTCTGTAAGAGAAGACAAGGAGTCCCATTCCAGTTAATCAGTGTGGTTTTGAGGTGGCACAACTGTGGAAAGAACCCAGATACCCGCATTAAGCTTCAACTATGGGGAACTGTATTTACTGTCTTCTGCCGTTAGAGCAGATGCAGAGACAAATTTCCTGCTGATAAACGTTCTATCTGACATTACTAAAACAACTGAACTCTTACCATTTTTTGCTGCTGTTGGTAAAGCTGTGCCATTTAGTGATGGTTCCATTTAGCTTTGCCTCTTATTTGTACAGCCTCTTCTAGAAAGAGACCTCCACTTTGTAGTTCAGTTTGCTTCTTGATGAATGAGGCTTTCCTCTTGCTTTGCGGTACCATTAACTCAAGCGTGAAACCATGGACTGCAGGCGTGTCAAACACATATGTCACTCTCTTTCTACAAGATCCAGCAGACCCTTGAACTCCTTTTAATTGAAGCTGGCACTTTTCAGTGGTTTGTGTTATATTGCCTTGATCTAATTAAAGCCACTGTAGGATTCAGAAGTGATGTTGTAGGGCTGGCATCTCCCCAGATGAGGGAGTTAGTTGTCTGTTGACTAGTGAGGAGTTTAACTTTCAGAGCGCCGCTTGGCGGCAAGGTTGAGTGACTGGGGGGGAGGCCTCAGTTCAGTACCAGCTGAATGGTGCTGAATGGTAATCGGTTTATGCATGCAATGAAATATGAGCCACAGACCTCTTGCTGTAGTTACATATGGATCTGGAGAAAGTAGAAAAGAGAAGAAAAGAAGCATGAATATTTTTATTTTACACACTTTCCTACAAAGGCATCTTACAAAACTGGGGGAAAAAAGCTCCTCAGTTATGTAGATTACCAGTAAATGATACCCATGTGCATTGGTGCTTTGAAATCTTTGTGGCATTAAATGCATATTTCATAACTAAGCCATACAAAACGAAACTGAACAATCAAACGGCTTAAATATTTCACTAAGTATCTATGGAGAGTGAGTGTTTCATCATTAAAGGAAGCTCTTTTAAAGGTTCTTTTAAATACTGAAATTATCACTCAGCACGGGCTGTCAGGAAATCAGGAGGATATCATGCACAATAGGAAAAGTGTGTCACAAACAGGAAGTCCCACATACTGTAGAACCCTTCCTTTATGCTACACAAAACACTGGCAAAATGAGTCATCTGTGAGTGTGTGTGTGAAGGAATCTTAACTTTGCATGTTTAACAGCTTCCTACAAAACTTCAGACTTAATGGGCAAGAAGATCTTACATTTGTTGTTTATTATAGAAAAATTAAAATGGAATTTCATGGAAAATCAGTGCTGAGAGGAAATTCCATCTAATTTGAGCCACATGGGAAAAGTGCAGCATCTTGGGACTTCACTTCCATTTGTGTTGTGTAGCAAAAAGAAATGGGGAACAGCCTGCCTAGTTTGGCTGAAAGCCAGAACTCTCTACTGATGTCTGCAAAGATCACAATTTTTTAAAGCGATAAAACAAATCTTGCTTTTATGAAATGAAACAAACACATTATTAATACACGTGTGATCCTCCCTGACAGAGCCAGAATCGGCGTTTCCACCCACTTTTTTCCCCAAAAATTAGCTAACCAGCTGTCAAATGTATCATCATATTTCCAGAATTGGCAACGCGCACTGGATTATAAACCCCCGTGTTCTGCTTACATTCAGGAACTCGCTTGTTCCACTTGTTGTATTTTGTTGACAGTAGCATATCAGCGATGTTCTTAATGCAAATACAAACCTGTCGTCCACAAGAGAACCTTTATGCACAGCTATTTGCAAAGTAGACTCATATTTGCATGCACAGCACTACGGGCTGACCCCCTGTATTTACACTGGAGCTGCAAAAATGCAGTCAAATAAGTTTTGCTCTTGTCCGTGATGTCCATTCTTAACTGTTTTTTACTAGGACCTACAGTATATGTTTATGTTTGTGATCTAGATTTTAGATCATAACTTTTTTTTTTTTTTTTTTTGGGGGGGGGTTGCTAAAAACCTTTATATTGACTGTAGATAGATTTGTAGCTCACTATAAATATAGAAATGTGTCTTAGTTAAATAAAAGAAGCAACACTGTATTGACACTTTACATCACAAGGCAATTGCCCTTTGCCTGTTGGAAGACAGTCTTGTTTCCACATAATCACTGTGTCTCAGATGGACTACAGTTACTCTCATACAGATTAGAAAAGGTTTGCAAGTATTGCCACCAAATTTATAATTGCAGACAAATTGTCATAACATTCCAGTTGATCTGGGTTGGTTTTGTTTGCACTGATGAGCACAGCTTGTCTGCGATGCATCTATCTGCACAGCCTGTTTTCACTCCCGACGCGTAATATACCGACGATTTGTCATGTCCTGAAGCGTTCCATGGGAACGGGAAAGGTGATATCGTGGATGAAATCGAATAGAATGACGCTCCTACGGTAACACACGTTCCAGCTGTGCAATTCAGCCCTAACCATGACCACCACCTTAATCATGTTAGATAGTGTTTTCCAAAGCGATTTAAGTAAAATAAGTGTACATGTGTAGATTCATTTCAAAAGGTTCTCATGTTTCCTAGTTTTTCTGAACTCGTAATATAGGGACGTGTTGGGTGGCCAAAAGGGTAATACACCGACCATTTGTCACCTAGCGTTTAATGTTACACTTTGGGAGTTGTTCTGCAATAGATGCATCGCAACCGCTTGCCAACCTCTTGGATTCTGGGTGTATTCCTATATAAAAACATGGTTGATAAGCACCTATGCTATTTTGTAGTTAAATCGTTGTCTTGCAGGGGCTACCTCACTTTTTGTGGGAAAGTTAATGTGAATGTGAATTCCTATATTCTTATACAACAACGGATTTGTTATTTTTATCACATTGCCACAGATGAACCACTGTTTCCACTAGTGTGACTGTAGAAAAAGCAGTTAAGTGGCAGTAAAAAAAAAAATCAACATGTAAACTGTAACTGTTATAACATCTAAATTAATTTTTGCAAACCAAACTGACGCATCTTGGTTTGGTTTGCACATTGGCTGGACTGATTTATAGTCAGCAGTGATGGGAAGTGCTGGAGTAGTCATGAATATTGCAGCCTGATTTTATTCAGAAGGCTGACCCACTGAAATTAGGCCTTAGTGACTGGGTGACCTGCTCCGCCACAGTTCACAGGAAGAGCGCAGAACATTGGTTCCCACAATGTGACAACTATGACTTTGGTTTTTATGACTTTGTTCCTGTACCAGCTTCATAAAAAAAGTTCAAACCAACTATGGTTTATAAAGATGTAAAGACGAATTTACAGTGTCTTTCTTTCCCCCAAAATAGTGGTGGTTGCTTTAAAGGGCGTGCTTAAAATTTCTGTGTTTCTTGCTCGCTTTCTTGGCTCTGAGGTGATTTTTCACAGCAAGAGAGCTCCAGCTCCTTAGCTGTGGCCATTAGGCGACTTCCCCTTCATCTTCTTAGGCTATTCTCTTCAGCAGTGTTGGCTGTAAACACACCGACAGAGCTGCCTTTATCTCTTCCCGTTCTGTCCTCACACAGGCGTAGCAAAACATACACATCAACCCGGAGCCAAGAATATGTGTGTCAGAGTGCGACTGCGCACTGCCGCAGTACATTTGTTTGTGCTTGTATGCGAAGTTGCGTCTGTGAAAAAGCTGCATTTGCGCCTGTGTTTGAATATCACTCTCAAACGCAAGGAGCCAGTTTTTTGCAGCCTTACTTTGTTTCGCCTCTCCAAATTGTGAGTCCAGCGTCAGTTTGTAGACGCTAATGATGGCCAGAGGGCGTGAAATGCTCTCCCTGTCATCAAACTGAATTAAACATCAAAATTATGTTCCGCTCACGGAGTGTGAAGAGGCTCCTTTGAAAAGGCTAACTGTAAGCGGTTTGATGCTTTCAAATCTGATTACGCAACAGGAGGTGACACCAAATTATATGGTAAACTTCTTTCAACTTATGTAACAGCGAGCCAGAATCAGACATGAAAAACAGGCTTTTTGATAAGCACTTATCACAAAAATGGATTTACTTTTCAGCTCACACTTTGCGCTCTCTGCCTGGCTGAAATAATCACCGATATTTATATTCAAACCACAAGCCGTCCTCTGGGTGACCCTCACCCCAACAATCCACAGTGCAGCGTGCAGGCCTCCCCCTTTGCCTCTTATCCCACTGCCAAGTTTTGTATTTTTGTCTTCCTTTGTAAATGTGTGGAGGAGTCAGGCCATGCTATTGTTTGTCTGTGATGATAGGCACAAGAACTAATTGAGCAGCGGGTTTAAAAACAGCTGGCAGAGACATTGTTTATTAGCCTGATTATTTAACTCACATACTGGAAGTATGAAAGCTACGCCCTGAAAAATGATTAGTGTATTGTGCTGGCGTTGTCTAACTATACCCAAGATCATAATAGCTTAAATGAACTCGCAAATGACATGTTTGGTTTTTGTCTTTTGGTCCTGGAATAATGGCAGTGTCAACAGAGAAGCCTCAGCCACACAAAGAATAAACCCAAGCTTAGGGATGGCTAATTAAAAAGATAATAATCAACCTGCAGCAAGACCAAAAACTACGTTATTTGATATTTTAAAGTTACTTTTAACACTTCCTTAATGAAACTCCACACATTTAAAGTGGGAAATTATAGACATGTGCTGTTTAAAAGAGAGAGAGCCGTTAATGGTGTTCTTTTGTTTGGGGTAAAAACAGCAGGTGGAAAACATGTCAGTGAGTATTCAGCAAGGGTCATTCGGACACTATATGAGTAAAAGAGTTCATAAATTGTGTGCCATTTTGCCGTGACTTCATGCGAAATAAGGTAAAGGTTTGAGTAGCTTTAAGATGAGTAGCAACTACAGAGTGGGAGAAAGGGTTTAAAGGTTGTAGTGTTCGACTGTTCTCTTAAAGGTTATAATTTTACCCAAACAAATCACTGAGATAAAACATGTACCTGCTCCAAAACCTTTACATTCACCTTTGGTTAAAGGTCGGCATCAAACTCCTTAGGATCTTTGAGTTTTTATTATATCGGTTAAAATGTTTTTGCTGTTGTTGGGGTTGTTTTCTTGAGATATGAACTCTTTTAGCTGCTGTCATATGTTAAACATTAAAGTCTTTTTCTTTTTTCCCGTTTACAGTGACAGCTGGGTAAAAGCCACTAGCTAAACCTTAGCTAAAACTAAAGCTAATCCTCACCTGACTTGGCTACAATTTCTGCTGTCTCTCTTTGGCAGAGAACTCGGTGCTGACAAGTCCTACAGCTCACAGTTTACCAAGCCTGTGGTGTTTTATTCAGAGCCCGGGCTCCAATACAAACAGTATTGTAGGAACTACACACAGCAGAAATACTGCTTATTGCTTTTGTACATTTTGAAGGTGCTGCAGATGCACTCATTTTCGATGGTACAATATACTTTGAAATAATAAAGCACAGCAGTGAGCACACAGTTCTGAACCACTGTGTGCTCAGTTTGTAGGGCAGTGCAGGTCATAGAAATGTAAACATGCTTTGATATTGTGTTTTTTCTGTCTATAGAAAGAATGGCCTTCAGCTGCTGCAGCACTAAATGACTCCACTGCAGGAAAAAAAAATATGTTACTGATTTCCACTGTTAATGAAAACCATATTATTTTTTGATATACTTCGGATTTTTCTGGCAATGCGTGCCTGAAACTGTCCCCCTCCTTCAGTCGTAACCAGTCGAGTTGTAAATAAAAGTATGTTACACTTCATGGTTTTGGAACAGCTAAATACTCCTTATTTTTTTTATTTATTTATTTAAATTTCTCCCATTGTGATATTGTTGCACAATATTACAAAGATATAATTCCTTGTCTCAGTTCACAACCAAACCAAAACACATATCCCAGTGTGTGGAAGACACTGGCTACCTCTCTCTTCTACAAGCTGTTGATTTAAAGCCTTACCTGGTCACCTGTCAGAGTAGATCTCCGTGGCTCGCACATTTCATGTCGACCTTAGCCACATTTTCTCCTGCCTTCCCTATGAAATGGAGAAATGTTATGCAAAGGTTGAGCGAGGTGTGCTCAGCAGCTGCTTCCGAGAACATCCAGTTAATAGGTAACTTTGTAACTAAGGTACGCTCTCTCTCACTCCCGCCTCCTGCCTCTTTTCTGGCCAATGGCACGGCTGACCTGGATGGAGCCAATGTTGTTGTTTTTGCACTGCCAAACCAGGAAGAGGTAGAATTTGACTTATGAGCTGTATTCATATTTTCTTTATATGTAAATACCCACATACAGGTGCAACTATATGATTTGGTCTAACCTGTTTTTTTGTTTTTTCTTTCTCAAACACTGGTATCCTGTTGCTGTGGATCATATAATCTTGTTTGTTACGTGCTTTGTGCGTCCCCTCTTCTTGTGTATCGTAACTGTAGTTTAATGCCATCCCTTACTATTTAAAATGCAAACTATTGTCCAAGACCTCCTGAGATCAGAAAGGAAATCAGACAAGATAAATTTTTTTGGGTTGACAAGGAGTCATGTTTATGTAAGACGCCGCCCGCTGGAGAGGACAGACCTCTGAAAGGCTCTGAAAGGAAAAGCGAGGTGACCCTGAAAACAATAGGGCCACTTCCTGGCCACTCATCAGTGCACCCTGCATCTTTACATCTCCCTTCCTTACTCTTCCTCTTTCCCTCCCTCCCTCCATATGTTCCAGGACGCTTCAGCTGGATGTCTTGGAGCCGATGACATATATGTAGATAGGTTGGGACACTGAAATGATTGTGTGTGTGTGTCCACCACCACGTCTAGGGCTGTTTGATGTCACTTTCAGCCGTGCCTTGCGTAAACAGCATTCCGTGTTTTAGTATATGCTGCAAAGACCTAACCTGTGACTACACTTGTGCATTGTGGGAAAATCAGTGAAGTGCAGTAGCAGCAAAGAGTTAAACTGTGATAAGGGTGTCTTCCTGTACATGCTGAGTAGACACAATATTTAATGTCACATCTGATGATGAACATGTTCAGTATTTCCTCTCATTTCAACCCTGCTTCGTTCTTTTCTGTTAAATACATCGGTATATTAACCAGCTAACCACTTACTTGATCTGCTGTTTGATGCTGCAGTACACATTACATAGCATTTGTTTTCTTTAATGCTACTTTCTGCCACAGTTTGAAACACCAATGATAAGAACTACAGGAAGGACCTGAATCAGCAGAGAATACATAAGACCATAGAAATGAGCTGAAAGATGTTTAAAGATGCTGTAGATGAGCTGCTTCAACAGAATGAAAGACGTTGTTGTTCAGTGTGAGTGACCTCACCCTGAATCGTGACTTTTAACGTTGTTCATCATGGTGACTCTTTTTTTTGCGTGACGTGCTGTAAAACATCTACTGTATTTAGCATCTACTGGATTTGTCAGTAAGTTTGGCAAGCATGTGTTTTTCTTTAAATCGCTGTCTTTTGGTCTGAGTTCTATTTCAATAAAGTAAAATGTGAACAGTATAAAAATCAGATAGTAAAATTAAAGTTTTTTTTTTTTTCAGAAACCTTTCAGAAACCAGAGTTTAGTGGTGAACCAGTCATCCAAGTCCAAGGATGAATGCTTCTTCAAAGCATCTACTTTAATCAAGCCCTTACCTAATTCTACCCTGCCTTAAATGTAGTCTTTGTTAAAATAAACATATTAAAGCAGCTTTAAATGTTAGCTTTAGTGGAAGTACTACACTTTTTTGCTAATGAGATCATTTGTTGTAAAGAAATATGCCATCAACAATGTAATTTGAAGTACGATTTTTCTCAAAACTTGCAAAACTTTATGTAAATAATGAATTTACTAATACATTACTCGTTTCTCCTCTCCTTATTGCAGTTATGTCTGTCAGAACTTCATTTATGTTATGTCTCAACAAATTTAAAACTCATAAAAGGTTCAGGACAACATATTTACATGTGCAGAAGAAAATCAGTTTGTTCAAAAAAGATCCAGATTTTTCATGATAAGCTACAAATGTTTTGCTGCTAATGCTTTGAGTCCATCTACAATGTAAACAAGGTTAAGGTCATCAGTGGCAGGTCTGGAACTGTTCTCAGACTCTGGATAAGACTGTAGAAGGAGGCCAGGGGCTTTCCCCACTTGTGCTAGCATGGGATGTTTATTCTTTGTCCTCTAAGTGAAGTGTTGGGGTCTGAGGTCATGGCCCTTTCTGTAGGGAAGATGGGAAAGCCTTGGTAGGTCCTTAAAGACGAGGGAAATAACAACACGTGCTGAATTGTACATAACAATGGACACTTGGACATGAGGAGGAAGTTATATGTGAGAAACGAACACACCACTGGACATTTAGTGTGCAGAAGAGACAGTCGCACAAAAAAGCATCCAAGTTTTGTCTAGATTGTCTACTCCAATTTAATTTTCTCTAAGTGTATTTTTTTGAAGGCCATGCATACATCTGTATACATTTGTGGGTTTGCATATGTAAGTGTGCTCCACCTAGAAATATGATCATCTGCACAAGGCCGTCTGTACATGTGTTAAAAATCTGTACATTTTATAATTAAACTGTTCTTTTCTTTTTTTAAATTTGTAATTTTAGGGGGTCCTTTATTAGAATGATTGCATATAATCACTGAATTAATATAACAGTAATTCAGGTGTCTTCTAATGAGTTTCTGCAAAAATAGACCCTTTTGTCCTTCTTTCCTTCACATCCTTCACTCTTCTGTAATGACCCAGTTACAGCACAGAGGTTGTGAAAGTTTCATCCAGTTTAATCTAATATAAGAGTTTCCTCACTAGCTCTTCTCATTTGTGTGACATTACATGCCTCGCTGGCACTAGCATACAAAATCAAGAGTGTGTTTGACTTGATCTCCTTCCATATCTTGCAGGTACAGTATTGTATACACCGTTAGAGAAGAAATGGATACTCTCAGTATCACTGTCCCAGCTTCTCTCTTTGATCGTGCTGCAGGGTATTTATTTTCTGCTCTTTTACTCTTCAAGGTGAATGAATACTACTTATCAAATGACCTACTGCATGTAAAAACATACAGCTGAATACCTGCCAACTTTTAATACATTGAGGTCCATGTTTAATGACCTGAATGTTTCCTCTTTGAGGAAAGTGACTTACCCAAACACTGTGTTAATCAGTAGGTGCTATCACTTTTCTGTTTGTTTTGGATGTTATGGTTGTGTGAATGTGCAACAGACTTAAACAGCACCCTGACTGATAAACGCACTGCTTAAAAATGGCCCCAGTAGCACAGAAACACACCCTATGTGGAAGTGAAAATATTAGCTGTGTTATAACTCTGTAATGTAGACCTGCTAGTGTTGCAAAATCCATGTAAAAGTCAACTTGTAGTCAATTTTTTTAATAAGCTCCAACTGCATTTTTCTAATCCCTCCGTGAAAGCTATGAGAATATTTATGTGAAAAGTGAGAGTGTGGCAGGATTCAGTTATGGCTCAGCAAGAAATCTGACTTTTAATTATAGAATGAAAGACTCCTTTTTCAGGTTTGCCATGCAGAAAAGCACCCTCTCTGCTAGTATCCACTTTATTCAGGGTGCCCACTTCTTAGGTTTACACTAATATTAAGGTTTGCTGTTGGTTACGTTTAAAATAATGTTACATGGAAACCTTAAAATATTCAATTTAGTTCTGTTTTATTTATATTATATTAATGCACAACAACACTCAGACACTCATTTGGGGTCATGCTGAATAAAAAATTGAGTCTACTTTGAAAATCTTGGTCGTCCTATATTTCAAGATCTGTGCTATGAAACCGCACACTCATTGGCTAACAAACTGTCAAATCAGTAGCCAGTGTGAATGCACCCGCTCTATTCTCTGTCCCTGTTTTTTCACTGCCATGTTGGTGACAGGGGAAATGGTCATGTCAACACTTCAAAACAGCTGTTTACAAACCAAGCTACATCTAGACCCATTTTCTCTAGCAACTAGAGGTTTTCAATGAGCTTTAAATTGTAGGTTACAAGCCCTACAATATTAAACAAACAAAAAATTAGAAAAAAAAAATACACCAATCAGATGACCTGATAAAAGCAAACAAGCACTTCCCGAGAAAGGGAAGGAAAAACTCCCTTTTAACAGGAAGGAACCTTTGCCAGTACAAGCCCAGGGGAGGGGAAGCCATATTCTACAAGTGGTTAGGGGTGAGCAGAGAGAAACAGGACTAACGACATGCTGTGGAAGAGAGCTACTATTTTTGAACTAATAATTAAATGCAAAGGGATGTATAAACGCATAGAGTTTAAAAGAGGTGAGTGAAGAGGAAACACTTGTTGCATCATGGGAAGCCCCCAGGAGCCTAGGACGATTGCCGACTAACTAAGGGAGGGTTCAAGGTAACCTGAGCCAGAGCATACTATAAACATGTCCAATAGGGAGGTTTTAAGCCTGATCTTAAAAGCTCTGCTGTTGGTTCCACAGGAGAGGGACCTTAAAGTTGAAGGCTCTGCATTCCACTTTTAAATATACTAGGAACTGCAATTAAGCCTGCAGTCTGAGAGCAAAGTGCTCTAGTGTAATATAAGAGCTTTACGGTGTGATCGGACCTGATTTTTTTAAGCTCTTGTATGTAAGGTGAAGGACTTTAAATTTGATTCTGGATGTAACAAGAAATGATTGAAGAGAAGATAAAAATAGAAGAAATAGTTTCTGTCTTTCGGGTCCCTGTCAGTACTCTTACCACAGCTTGAGCCTGAAAATAATAAATGCATGAACTGGTTTTCAGCATCAATAATAATAATAATAATAATAATAATAATAATAATTGGATTTATATAGAGCTTTTCAAGGCACCCAAAGTGCTTTACAATGCCACTATTCATTCACTCTCACATTCACACACTGGTGGAGGCAAGCTACGGTTGTAGCCACAGCTGCCCTGGGGCAGACTGACAGAAGCGAGGCTGCCATGTCGCGCCATCGGCCCCTCTGGCCAACACCATCACTCTGACACGGGATGTTTCTAATTTTGGAGATGTTGTACAAGTGAAAGAAAGCTGTCCTACGTATTTGTTCAATTAAGCCTGTGTTTCTAAGCTAAAAAGAACTAAGACATGAAAAAAGCCATGCCTAGAAATAAAATTAAAACTGTATTTTAATTTTTCAAACTGAATATCCTATGCCTCATTCTCCTCTTCCATCTTAAATATACAGTCTTTTGGTAAGAACATTGCAGTGTAGCATGGCAGACTTTGTGGATGGGGACCTGCTCCCTCAGTAGATATGAATTACTCCTTCCAGGGTACTCCAAATCTTTCCTGATCAACCTTGACTTCAAACAGCATCGCCAAACCAGCGAAAAATTGTCTTTATAAAATGGCTTTGCATAGCAAAGTGTTGCATTTCTTGGAGGTTCCTGGTACTTTAAAAATAGTCAGTTTCCTATAATAACAACACTGTGTTAACTTTTGCATGTAATACAACTTAATCCGAGACTTATCACTAACTTCCTCAGTAAATGCAGGGGCATGCATGCTTTGGCACAAGCAGCCATCCAGATCTCACTTGCTGTGTCCCTCCTTCTCACCAGACGCTGGGAACAAGAAACTATGGCCCCCAGAGCTGTGGGGCTGAGTGTGCATTTGTGTGTATGTGTGTTTGTCGAACAAGCTATCAAACAGGAGCCGAGACCCGCCACCTCCACCCCCGCCATCACCTCCACAGTCCTTTTCCTGCCTGTAGGGTGATTCCTGCCCCTGCGCTCCCTCCACTTCCTTCACACACATATCAGCCTCCAGCAGCAGTACCTCTTCCTGAATCTGGCTCAAGTTCTCTGGATACTGTGGACAAGCAACAACAGCTCATCCATCTCTCTCTGTGTGTGTTTCCATGCCTCCATGCACTCTCTTGCTTTCCCTCTCACTTGCTTTCTCTGCTTGAATTCTCACTTAAAAGGAACGCAGCCTGAGAATATTTTAACACATTATCTTTCATCATGTGTCCCCAGGTGACACATAGTTGACTTCCGGGGCCTCTGCAAATATATTCTCAACATACATATGCATAAAATCTTACACTCCAGCTTAGCACTCTCAGGGTGTTATTTAACTTCCTCAAAACTGCCTATAATATTCCAGAGACACGTTGGCTGTACTCAGTACCACTCCCTTTCCACAGTTTCCTCAATGCCCATGTTCACGTGGGACAGATAGTCTATTTCTGTAATTAGGATTTGTAGCCCTAACTTGTATGATAATACTGATGAAAAACGAGCTCAATATATAGTGATGGCTAGCCAACTAATAAATCACAGAAAAATTAAGCACAACAGCCATTCAGCGAGTGGTTTGAATTTTATCACATTCATACAAAGAATGTGGATTTCAAACAAACCCAATAATATGAATAAAAGGTGATTTCAGTGCTGTAACCTGAACTGGAACCAAAACTGTGACCAAACCACAGAAAGAAGGACAGGAATTTGGGATATAACAAAGGTCTTTTTCTTCTGGGAGTTGTGTTTAAACAAAAAGGGTTCAGGCTCTCAGGATTATATGTGACATTTGCCTTTATAAACACCACAGTAACAGCAAAACCATTTTGCCTGTTCTGGAAAATAATCCCCCCTCCCCAACCCCCTTTTTAGTTATCTGGCTGTGTCTGTTGACTGTCTGAAATCACGTTATCCTCTGTGATCCCATAGTGAACTCAGAACTTTTTTTTTCACATCATACCTGCAGGTCAACTCCATGCTGTTATGATTAGGGCTTCCTCAGTCTGATCCAGAGGCTTTCCATAACATCATTAATGAGGTGTGTGCCTGTGTGTAAAGTCCATCTACCTGTTCAGGGTCAGAAGGGGCCATAACATCAACATCCATCAACATCCTGACAACATGGAGGGTTTGGTTGGTGTCAAAATGACAGGTCACTGTGCTCTACAGCTGGTGATGGACCCAGATCACTCTTTTCCCATTCGCAGTGCCCCGACCTCACCCCAGCAAGCAGATTGCGAGAATTGGGCTGGTGGTAGGTTGCATACCCTCGATTCTGGACCATGTTTTCTCTTCAGTGGGTCTGATGAATGAGCAGGAAAATAGTCGCAGCTTTTGTAGCAGTATTGTAGTAGTACTAGTACTAGTAGCGTGGTGTTGTAGTTTAAAAAATGTTTTATGGTGGTTTTTAAATTACTGACACACATCCTCATGTAAGTGAATAATGCATTACACAAAGATATTTTTTAACCCGAAATCATAAATATTAACAGGCTTGTTAAAAATTCTTTTCAGAATTTTCTCCAAGCACAAAGTTCAAGATTTGAGTTAAACTGTGTGAAGTCAGCACACTGTAAATGTCACAAAATGATCAACTAGCCTATTGAGCAACATCAGTACTTTTAACAGGACAAATGGGTAAACTTGAGTTACTCATGCTTTTATGATGCGCAGTGCTTTGTGAAACATGTAAGGCTTACAGTATCATACTGTCATGAAAAAGGAAACTTTTCATGGGGCTCTATGCGGTCCTGTGAAAACCTAAGTGCACCTAATGATTCAATAGCTTGTACAACCAACTCTAACAGTCATCATTTGCTGTAAGACTTTATCAGTCTCTCGTATCATTGCGGAGGAATTTTGCCTCACTTTTCTTTACAGCGTTCTTTCATTTCACTGAGGTTTGTAGAGATCCCTTTATGCACGGCTCTTTAAGGTCCTTCCACACAATCAAGATCTGGACTTTCATTGGACCGTTGCAACACCTTGATTCTTTTGTTTTTCACCCATTCTGTTGTATGATCGTTGTCCTGTTTTGACTATCAGACGATCTCACATTTAACTCTATAACTTTTTGGCATACAGAGGAGTTCATGCTCACCATAATGACCAGTACCCAGGTCCTGGGGATTTGAACTGATATGCTGTGTTTGTCTTTCTTGTGGCCAGACATCTTCACTTTGGTCTCATTGGTCCAAAGGAAATTGTTGCAGAAGGCTTGTGGCTTGTTGAGATGCATCTTTGCAAACCTACGCCGTGCTGCCATGTTCTTTTTAGAGAGGAGAGGCTTTGTCTTGGCAAGACTTCAAAACAAACTGTGCTTTTCCAGTCTTTTGCTGATTGTGCTGTCATCAGCTTTAACATTAAACATGCTAAATGAAGTCTGTAGAGTCTGAGATGTAGCTCTTGGGTGTTTTGCAATTTCTCTGACCTTGGTAAATTTCCACTGTTGAAAATTTTATTGCATTGTGTTAAAACACACCTGAACCCTCCAGATCAGAAAACTGCTAAATTTCTGCTTCAACAGAGGTACTCACACTTCCTGATGATCGTTTAATTATGTACATTTTGATTACCTAGCTGCTATTTACCCTCTTAATTTCTATGGAAACTGTAAGGGTGGACTTGGTTTTCAAAGAACTGTGAAAACTTTCTTTCCTACATTTCTGTACATCTTGTAAGTCCTAATCTAAAAACTCTTTTTTAAAAGTTTTATTTTTTTATTTTTTTAAGATTTAAATACCAGTTGTGGCATGTTAAGGCTCTTTCTGCCCAGACAAGTTTTATTTGGTGGAAATGGTCAAAAAATAGTCCTGCCAAACCACAATGTTGGTTTTTCATAAATGTGACAGTGTGAACATAACCGATTTTCTTTTTTATGATAGGATGTGATAAATATGACAAACAGCTGTGCAGTGGGCCAGAAACACTGGCAAGAACGTCTTCCCTCCATCAGTGCTGATTGGAAAATGTATTTATATATCCAAATTCATTACATATACAACACAGTCAGCTTTACTTTGTGAGACAAGTGGTAGAAATAGAAACATAAACATGAGAAAACATCATAGAAACACAGACAAAATAAGTGTAAGCATGAATGAAATGAATGAATAAAAATGCTGAAATTGCCACAAATCATATAGTGAGTGCTGCGAGTGCCCTTCAAACATGCCACAGACCCCTTCGCCCTGCCAAAATGCACACAGACACACACACACACACACACACACACACAATGCTGCATGCGTACAAAAGGGGACAAGGGACAAAAATACACATTTATACACACAGTGATCTGATAGAATAAGCTTTTAATGTTGTCTAATATTGGGCCTAATGACATGCTACTATTGCCCTCACATTAATTGATATTACACAGACTCTTGAGGACATCTATTTGAAAGAAAAAAGGAGAAGCAGGGACTTGTAATAGCTTTTTAGAAATAAGATAATCATGGCTGGTGCATTACCAGTGATACAGTGATCTTTTATCTGCCACCTGATTAGAAAACACAATGATGCTCACAGTCATACCCACTTGTGTCAAAAGCATTAAGAGGTGAACATTTCTCAGATAGTGAGAAACAATCTGCCAGCTGTCAGTTTACATTTTCTTTCTTTGAAGCTCGAGACACTTACAAATTGGGGTAATAGCATTCTGGTCACATGGTCCACAATCACACAGGAATATCTGGATGGTAACACCATCCCTGCTATCTAAAAGTTAGTCTATGTTATGGCTTGAATTAAACCATCAAGTTAATGTCTGTATAACTCCATTACAATGATAATACGATTGCTGGTGGAGCCTGAGGAAATGGGAGGCATAGAAAGGAAGTGTTCCTGTCATGGGCAACTTGAAACCTGAATCACGAGGCCCTAAAACCTGCCAGTAACTCACTTTGTATCTTCCTCCCAAAGGAGAAGGTAGTTTTTGTGTGCATGTGTGGTAAAACAGGGGTGAGTGTCTATACGTGCCTGCAAGTGTACATTTAGATCAAATGTAGCCCACTACTACATCTTAGCAACTTTTCCCATCCCATGCTCACCCCATCCACACTGACGTTGTATATTTTTGTACCCTGTCATGTCATTTCCCATCATTCCATGTCTTGAGCCATCTGTTGGCAGTATTTACCCCTTAAGGTTACTTAAGTGGCAGCTTTTCTTTGTGTGAAAGTATACAGTGGAAAGTGACAGGAAAGATGGGAGGGAAAGGGAAACGACATGCGACAAAAGTCGAGATCTCATGTGCTGTGATCTGAACTTCTGTCTTCACATCTTTGCTCCAAGGAGGTGAACAAATGTCTCCAGTCACTTTTTTTTAACAACCAGATTTAACAGCTGCACCTTTCAGATGTGTTCCTGCGAACGCAATAACAGATTTGAGTTTCCGTGCTTCAAGTGTTTGCACCACATGTGTTTCGCTAAAGTCACAAATGGTACCAATTTGCAGCATGTTTTGACTGTACATCAGATCTTCGGTTCAGATACCATTTTTGGATTCATGATTGCTCCTTGATGCAAGTGTTGGAGAAATAAACAAAGACACATATCTGAAAAAATGTATGTCAATTTGTGGCTGAGCGGTTGCAGCAACTTTCTGACCCCTGCTGAGTTAAAGTCTGTGCCAAAAAACTAAACAAAAAAATACTTTAGTTCTTCATTTCTTCACATATTAAAGAATTACAAATGTAATAGTTAATCTGTGGTATTTTTGGATATAGCTTCTTTTTTACTGACTCGTACAACAGATTTAAACTAAAAATCAGATCTTTTGAAAGCATGAATTTATGTCAATAATAATAAATTGTCACTTACAACAGGAATGATCCAGGGTCTGAGTCACAGCTTCATGCAAACCACAGTTGACCAAGGTTAATGGTATGATGGGCATGGGTGGCATAAAGCATACTCTGCACACACAAGCTATTTTTCCTCACAAGCAGACGTGCATGGGAAAACTGGAAGAATGTTTATTTATATTCCAGCTTTGTGGCACATGTTTCACTAATACCAGATTGCACTCCCTGGCTGCTTTGTTTGGTACACCTGTTCAACTGCTCATTACAGCAATCAGCCAATCTCACAGTAGCAACTTTGGCATGTAGAAATGGTCCAGATAACCTGCTGAGGTTCAAACTGAACATCAGAATGGGGAAGAAAGGTCAGTTAATGACTTAGTGTTGCAGGGTTGGTGGTGCTAGATGGGTCTGAGGATTTCAGAAACTGATGATCTACTGCCATTTTAAACACAGTTATCTGTAGGATTTACAGATGGTCCAAGAAAGAGAAAATATTCAGTGATCAGCAGTTTTCTGTGCTAAAATGGTCTGTGGATGCCAGAAGTCTAGAAAGGCTACAATGACTCATTTAAACACATAAAATCAGAATATTCAGAAGAGCGTCTCTGAATACATAACATACTAAACCTCAAAGCAAATGTGCAGCAGCAGCAGAAGAGCGCACTGGTTGCTGCTCCCCTCAACTAAAAACAGGAAACTGAGACTACAGATTGTATGAGCTCACAAAAATAGAACAATTTGAAAAATGTTGCCTGGTTTGAAGAGTCTCAATTTATGTTGCCATATTTGGATGCAAGTGTCAGAATTTGGCATGAAGAACATGAAAGCATGGCTCCGTCCTGCCTTGGATCAGTGCTTTAGGCTGCTGCTGGTGGTGGAGGATATTTTAGTGACACATTTAAGGCCGCATGGTACCAACTGAGCTCTGTGTAAATGCTGCAGTCTGCCTGAATACTGTGTTTGATTGTGTCCATTCCTTCATGAGCACAGAGCGCCCACCTTTGGATGCCTGCTTCCAGGAGAATAACACACCATGTCACAAAGCTCAAAGTGTTTTTTGAAGATAACAGAGTTATCAGTGAGTTTGCTTCAATCTGAGTTAATAAAAAGTCAAAAACTAACTGTGACACTCTGTGGGTCATCCATATTAAATTCAATTTAATTGTCAATTCAGTTTCATTAATTTGTTGGCAAATCTCATCAAGAGCAAGCAATTGGTGACAGTGGGGGGAAAAAACTCTCTTTTAACAGCAAGAAACCTCCGGCAGAAGCAGGCTCAGGGAGAGGCGGCCATCTTCGGCGTCTAGTAGGGGACAATGAGCGAGAAGGGACAAAAGACACGCTGTGGGAAAAAAACAGGGATTAATAATAACTAACGAATAAATGCAAAAACAAAAGGCGGGTGACAAATCAAATATCCATAAGACACTGTACCACAGTGTCTACGGTGTGTCCACGCCGCATGTGTATGCATTTGTCTTCTCCCTGTTGTGAGTGTGCTGTCATATATGAGTGGACAGCTTCAGCAGGAAGTATTGGAATTGTATTTAGCTCCAGTCACCTTTATGATAAATACTCTTTATGCATTCTCTGATCTGTGAAGTGAAGGCTGTATTTATTTATTTTTTAAAGTTGAAAGCTGAACACCTCTCAGTTCCACTGGAACATGATTGGCTTGCTGCCCATTTTCTCTAAAGTGAGTGTGAAATATAGCTGGGATAATAGTTTGTAAACCTTTCAGGTTGTCAGCACAAAGTGTTGGAAATCCTGCTTTTAAGAAAAAAACTGTTGAGAGATGATCTGTACGAGAGCGTAAACACATTTAAAGCCTACGCTCAAGTAGTACCGTAGAGTTATCAGCCCCGTGGAGGTATTTAGATTCTACCAATCATTTTCACACAAATCCCAGAATCACCCTGTTGCTGACAACATATACACAAACACCCTAATCATGCATGATTTACATTACTCTAAACATCCACGATCTTAAGGAATGTTTATCAGAGAGCACAGCTTATGGTAAGATGAAGGTCAGGGGGGTTTGTAACTGCAGTTGGGGAGGAATCAAGGGGGTTGTTTTAGGGGGTCTGAGAGGTGTGAGTGACACTCTTGCTTAGGCTCCCAGGGCCCAGTAGGATCAGTGCGTGTGGAGCCAAGCCAGCTCGCCACACAATGAGGGGAAATGGGAATTTAATACAAACTTTCTCACAAAGTCTCTCAGACCTCCCGCCTCTGTTGCCGGTTTCACTTCCAGACACCCCCAGCCTCGCAATCACCACCTCCTCCACCTCAACCACAACAAGATGTCAGAAACCTCTAAGAGATGTCGAGTAGCGCGCTGCCATGAATTTACCACTTGACGCCATTTTCCCTCCAACTACAATAAATAACGTAAATATTAAAGCTCACGATAACATGAGTTTTAGATACAGCAGTTCAAACATTGCACACTTTTCTTTAATTTTTTTAAGTGATTCACACACAATTACAAGTCGGCACAGTATATATGGTTAAGAAACATCACATTCTCTGTTACTTGCTGCACACAACGGTGCACAAAGACATGCTATTGTTTGTCGCGCTGTTGGTAATATTGTTATTTTGAACCTGGACAGAAGACCCACTGAGCCGTGTCTTTGTCTGGTAGTGTCATTAAGCGAGTGGCTTTGTTGTTCCACAGTTCATAATTACTGTGGAACAACAAAAACTAGAGGATACAATGGCTTGTGTTGGGTGAGCAAAGATGAATGGCTGCAGTTCTGCATGCTTACCATACTGCATTTCTTTCATTTTTATATACAAACAAACAGTATTCTGTTCACACATGCAGTTGCACTGCATATGCATTCAATAGAGGGTTGATTCACTCCAGTGTTCCATCATAAATGGATATATAAAGCATATCTGTGCACAGATATCAAAACACACACACTGCACACTGAGGCATCTGTGTTGACCTAGCCTTTGGTCTTTTCCCTTCTGGCTTCCTATAGTGGCTCCACCAAGCTGTGTCTGCAATACGGAACTTTTTTATGTCCTTGAACGTCTTCCTTTCTGCACGCCTCCTCAGTTGTTTCTCTCAACTGCAATGACATAGTTTGCAAGACTCTGCAAAATAAATATATGAAGAGTAAACGAATGAAAAAAAGGCTCACAAGGGTGTGCACAACTAGTTTAAGGGTACACTTTGTCGCACATTGCTCTACTGTAAACTTTACTGTTTGTCTTCCACAGCAGTAAGAGCCTGTTCACGTGACATTTCACTATCACTGCGCTTCCTTATTCTGAAGCACATGCAGGGGAAATAAGAGGAAATAAGAAGTTCTGATTTCTGTGCAAAACAGGACCATGCCTCCCACAGCCAAGTGTGAACTTCATGGCCTTTTGTTTGCCACAAGGCCCAAATGGAATCACTGTAACGTGTAGCCAAAATAGTTTGAACCTGTGTGTAACCATTTCAACTTTTGATTCCCCCCCCCAACTTGAATCAACACCACATCTCTTTATTCTGGATAGTATTTTGATCATTGGATATCGTTTTATTTATCCATTAAGTATCAACACTTTACAAAGCTTATAAAATTGCAGCCTTTGTTTTGTTTTTTTGGGTAATACAATAGAATGTTCCTTGCAGTCTAAAACAGCCTGTGTGTGCTCCCGAAATTGAAAACAGGAAATCTCAAACAATAAGAAGTTGTGTCAGGTTGTCTGAAGTTGCAAGGGGAAAAAAACACCACACAAGTCCGACAGTTTTTGTGGAGAGAATTAGAAAAGGCGTGTTCAGTTTTTTTTACAAATGGACGTAGCAAAGTGAGAGCACTTTTAAAAAGTTGGGATCTGAATAGACACAACAAGCATATTGTTCATCATTTCCTGAGGCTGAATGATTGTGAAGGAAAGAGACTGACTGGCCATAAAAGCTGCAGGGATTGTGCGCTACTCATTGAAGTGAAAGAACAAAGCTGTTGCATTTGGCAAAACGTGATTTTGGCTGCCGAAGTATTTGGTATCTGCGCAAGGGCAGCAATTAGGTACAATGTCCGCATTGGAAGATGTTTGGGAAGTGCAGGGTATAGAAGTCAATATACTTTAATAAAATGCATTCATAACTCCTCAAACAGTGTATATTTTAAAATGCTAAATAGCTGATATTTCATGTTTTTGTTGTTGTTGATGAAACCTAAAAAAGTTTCATCCTAAATCCATCGTGCACAGAACAGCTGTTCTACTTCTAAAACATGATGTTCAGTGTATGCAAAAGCAATTAGACGAGTGCTTAACGTTCAGCATTGTATTGGAACAAAAAGTGACAAAGTTTGAAGTCATATATACACTAATCGTGGATCGGGGAGTTCTGGAGCGCCAGCAGTCCTCCGCTGTCTGGTGACGCTCTTCCTTCCTTTCCCACCCAGAGAAAGCTGAGCTTCACCAAAAGTTACACTCTCTGCTTAGAGTGACAGTAGAGTGAACTCCTAAAACCAGCTGGTTACCGACGAGATTTTACAAACTGAACGGGAGAATTGGAGGCTTCGACGAGTTATGCGTAAAAAAGCGCACCGTCGTGACGCAGCGTCACCGTTTTGGATGCAGAGCTCACCCTGAAAAGAATCACACGCCGGCAGTTGATTTCCAGCTTTCCCCAATGAGGATTACAAATACCAAGATGATTCTGTGGGTGTTTGCGTTGTGCTTCTTTACTTTATCAGGTAAGAGTGAAACTATTTCAAAACCTGTCTGAGTAGCTTACAGATGGAGCAACATTTTCGAGAAATCTTATATTAACGGTGTGTGTGTGTGTGTGGGGGGGGGGGGGGGATAAAAGAACTAACGTCGAAGTTGTACAGAGATAACGCAACCTTCATCCACTTATAGTTTTTAAGCTATTTTTTTTTTCTCGATTGTCTGAGAGCGATTGTCAGCACAGCGCGTAGATCTATGTACCCTCAGGGAATAAGGAGCTCATCCATGTTTCCTTCCATTGTTCTGTGGATTTGGGGCTCACATACCAGGGAGAAGGAATGCTGGGCAAACTCATGTTATTGGATTTGGCACTTTTGTTAATGAATCACTTCAAGAGGCGTTTATGTTTAAACCCAAACCCCAATCGGTATTTTCGTTAATCTTCGTTGATCTTCCCCATTTTAACGCAATATGAAAATAAGGCGTTATTAACAGAAAAAAAGAGTTACAATTTTTCCCTTAGATTCAATATTTATTCCATGTGTCTGATAGACGAGTTTTATGAAATTTATGAAACTAAGTTGACACAATCATCTTTAATTTAATGCAGAACTTCAAATCTGACACTTGATCAAAACTGGAATGAAACCGTAGTTCCACACTGCTAACGACTGAGCACTTTAACAGCTCCAAGATGACAATGGAGTAATTTAGTAATGTGTACATTTCTAGGGAAAAGCAATACAAATTGAAAAAAATATGTAAAGATGTAGTGTATGTATTTTCTGTCACTGTGTGAATCACTTAACAGCTGATTAAAAATTATGGGTCTCCCCCCTGAAAAGACAACTCTCCATCTCTCTGAATAATTAAATAAGGTTTGTTACACGTGATTAAGAAAAACTCACACTGCTGCCTTACATCAGAGAATGACTAATGCTCTGTTTTACAGATGCTGTGATTGACCTGACCATGTTCTCTGCAGCCATGATCAGAACACCCGAGAACTTCTCCATCTCTTGTATCAATGGAGAGCGCAACTCTGCCCAGGCTAAGTTGGACATTAAGAAGGACAACAAAATCCTCATGTTCTCCAGTGTCCCACAATATAAAATGCACAAGTCCGGAAATAAAATGGTTGTGGCCAGAGACTTTAGTCGCCTAGAAAACATTGGCATCTTCTACTGTGAATCTTCTCAGGACTTTCCCCCAGTTGAAATAATCACAATGATTAACAACCTTGACAACGGTGTGTTTGCACTTCAAAAAACAAGACTTTCTTCAGAGAGATTTATTTTATTGCTTAAATCCATTATGCATGAAATACATGTTTAAATGCAACTACTTTCAAGGGTGTGCCATTAAAAAAACAAACAAACAATAACAGATTCTTTGTTCCTTACAACAGATTTCGTTCCAAATTCCCTCACACTACTTGCTAATGTAGGTGAGACAGTTCACCTCACTATGCACTTGCTCAACCCCCAAAGGAGAGATGTGACCTGGAAGTACAACGGTGAGTCAACGTATGCAACTCGGTACAGAGGAAGGACATTTTTGTGCAAACGCAGGCTCAAACAATGACATTAATGTTGTCGCTTGTTTCTTGCAGGAAACTACTATTATATGACACACTGGATTGACATGTCCAATGAAACTGTTGAGCTAACGGTGGAGAATGTAAAGCTTGACAATCAAGGTATCTACAGTGCCAGCTACGTTGGAGACACCCCTCTCAACGGTGCCTGGATGAGGCTCATTGTCAGAGGTTTGTTGGTTGGGTCTCACACACACAAACACACACACACACACACACACACACACACACACACACACACAATCAATCGGTGTCAGATTAAATCAAGGGTTTTGTAGCATTTTTTGGCTCAGATGTGCAGCTGAACTCACAAAGGATTACACAAGACATGCTAAGGTTGACTCAGTGCACGTTCTGCTAGACTGATTGAGATGCACAAGATTCCCCAGCTCAAAATCTTTCTATTTAAATGGAAGCTTGTGGAAAGTTACTGTTAAATACTAGCCTACCCTAAACTGTGAAGTCACTATAGGCTACATCGGCACATTTTATTTGGCAAGGCATGTGCAGCACATATGTTTGTGTCATTTCCTTTATCTCAGTACCCCAAAGAAAAATTACAGCATTAACACTATCTCCACCCTCCACCTGCAGCCGGCTTTTTCTTTTTTGTCTCCACCAGATGCACATTTTACTGTCATTTATCATGCATTCTGTACTATGTATCCTTTTTTCATTTAAATAGGTTACATGTGCTTAAAAAATATCCAAAACAGAATATAAACACACAAAAGGTGAAATACACATACATACATACATTTACCATTTACACATAAATGCTATCGAAGGTGTTTGAAGTCTCTGTGCTGTTCTAAGTAAAGAATCTGTGTTTCTTTGCAGGGTGCCCCAGTCAGAAGTGGGGTCCTAACTGTATCAGAGATTGTCAAGAGTGTCTTAATGGTGGTGTGTGTCATGAAGTGAACGGAGACTGTATCTGCCCTCCAGGATTTATGGGAACACGCTGTGAGACAGGTTTGTACTCTACTCAGGCAAACATCTGCATCTGCAGTATTGTATAGGAGAACTTTCTGTTTGTGAATGAGATCTATAAAAAGGGAGATAGAGGAGGATAATACAAAAAGGGTGTGCAAGGTGAAAAAGCAGTGTTAATAAGTCACATGAATTATGTTGACTCACTTACACATTTGGAATAAATATGCACAATCAGAGTCAAAGCCTCGCAGTCTGACTCCTTAACATAAACAGTACCAAAAAGAGACAGACAGACTTTAAAGTGAGACGCCAGTGTGGAGCCTAAGGTTGAAAAATGAATCAGCAAAAACACTGGCAACCGCGTTAGGCTGATCGAGTGAGGCCGAGGAACGTGCTCCGTCTAAAGCAGTAATATAGCCTTGCGCAGAAACGCTGTTGTTCTGAGTAAATTATTCCTTGTAGGATCAAAGCGATGTTACTTTGACTTCTTAGAGAAAAGATGCAAGTTTTTGAGTCGAAATTTCTTGTACGCAGTCTTAGATTTATTACCTGAGTTGAAAGTTAAGCAGCCATTAGAGTGATGGATGTTTTAATGGTGTTTGTATCACTAATCAGCCTCTGTGCAAATGACACTGGTTAACAAAAGATTGTGTATTCTGGAAAGCACCTTGGGTCACGTACTCTCAAATGCACAAATAGCCATAGACTCCATTACTGTCATTATCTGTATGCGGTAGCTATTTTGTGCTACATGTTTTCCTGTATGCACTTTATTGTTAGGGTTATTATATTTAAAAGCACATCTAGCAAGAGGCACATCAGTTTGCTGAAACTATGTAGCATTAGTTCATACTACTTGTCTCTATATGAACAAGTATTTTTTTTCTCAATATACTAGGGTTTGTTTTTTTAAAGAATTTTTATGCATGAATGAAATAGATTAGCTTTTAACTAAGCATCTGATTTCATACATCAACCAATCAGAAAAAAAGAACTCACTAAATGTTATATTGTAAACACACACTAAAATGAGTTCACTCATTAACCACTGGTAGAAAACTAGTAGATCATCGAAATATAAACATATATAAATCTTTTTTTTTACATTTGGAAGGAAAAGGCATTTGTGGGTTGAGCAGAAGGGTTGAGTACGTGAGTTGCGTCCATGAAAAATCCTCTTCCTCATGCTGTGGGATGTCATCCCATTCTTCAACCAGTATTATCTCCAAGTCCCGGTGTGGCTCTGCTCGTCACTCTGGCACTAACAGCACGCCCAAGTTGATCTCTCAGCTGTTCAATTGAGGTCAGGACTGCACGCGGGTAGCTCCATCCTCTCAACTCACAAGTTCTAGAGTCTCTTATAAAGCCCACTCTGAACGGGTGAGTGCTGTCATCTTGAAGGACAGAGTTTGGTCTGTCCTTCAAGATGGGATGGTCTTCTCTGGCATTGGCAGAGAGGAGTTTTTACAGGGGAGCAGCTCACATACTCAACTCTGCTGCTCAACTCATAAATGCATTTCCTCATAAACGTGGCTCCATTTAAGGTCAAATGAACAGGCTTTTCAACATAATTGAACAAACATAAATTTCCTAACTTGTTCATGATCATTTTTCATTTCTATTTGGTGAAGTTCACCCAGCATTGTCTTGTGTGTTGAGCTCCGTTATAGTTATAGATAGAAAACTACACATGAGGTACACTGAATTTAAATCTGTCACTAGAGATACCTGAAGACAGCATATTCTACAAATTCTGAAGTTCTTGGCAGTACAGTAAAACATTTAATGCAACTGTGAAACCAAGAAAAAAAGAGTTTCAGAGTTTTAAGGCATGATACCGCAAAACATGAGGAATTTAAACAAACAGATTTGTAATTTTTTTCTTTCTCTGATGACTTGCAGCCTGCAGAGAAGGAATGTTTGGTCAAAACTGCCAGGAGACATGTGGTTCCAAGTTGAACTGCAAGGGGCTTCGATTCTGCCTACCAGACCCCTATGGTTGTTCCTGCGCCAGCGGCTGGTTTGGGAGCCACTGTGAGAATGGTATGATACATAATTTAAATAAGATCATCTGTTTTCTTTTTTTTTTAATGTCATTTTCTTTTAATGGAGTTTCAATAATGACCTTATCGAGTCTCACACTATGAAGTTTTGTTTTCTTCTATTCTGTTGTCAGCCTGCCATAATGGCATGTATGGGCCAGACTGCAAGTTTAGCTGCAAATGCCAGAACGGAGGCGTCTGCAGCCGTTTCAGTGGATGCCAGTGTCCCAGAGGGTGGAGAGGACAGCACTGTGATACGTCTGGTAGGTATCTTAACAGCTACAGTGATATGCATGTTTTTTTTTCCCACTATTTCAATATTATTTGCATTCTTCTTGAAATATTGTATATAGACCAGCTATGCAACTTAATAAAACTGTTGCACACACCACACACAAACCATAATGAATGATCTAACTGAACAAGTTACTCTTGAATGTGCAACCTTTTTTAATGCTAAGGGTCACACAGCCTTTGTATTGGCACCTGAATTTGTCAAAAGTGTATTTTTCCTATTTCATCACACACAAAAAGTACAACCACTAGGGGATGTGATTTCAAAATTTGACCAACGGGTGTACTTATATAAATGTTTTTACAAGCAGAGTTGCTGCTGTTATGATCTCTTTCTTTACCGTGCTCATTAGTGAAGCATAATTTTTTGTCTTTTTTTGCTGTTCCTTTCTTTTCGTTTCCTGTCCCGTCTCTCTCTCTACATCTTTAGACTGGGCTCCTCAGATTTTGGACTTGGATAGGCATTTGGAGTTGAATCTCAACTCCAAAGCCATGATCCTTTGCTCAGCCACAGGGAACCCCCTGCCCAGTCACAACAGCATTGAGTTGCGAAAGTTGGACAGCACAGTACTTAAGGTAGGAAGACCAGCAGTTGCCAGCAGCACTCCGGCAAGGAAACCTCACAGTAAGCCTGAATACAAGAGTGTTAGTTCAGGCTGAATATCTTGGCAGACCTCCGTGTCGGCCCATATCAGCTAATGGTTCACCTGATATCCTTCTACACATTCATCTAAGTTACTATATGATATTTGCCAAGTTCTTGCTTGAGCTGCTTAATGGCTCAGTCACATTAGGGTAAAAGCAGTACAGCAACCTCTGTTGACCAGGAAAATGATGTGTTTGCTTGGTGATTACAGTGATTTTTTTTTTCCATTCAGCAGCTGATTACAAGTAGTTGCAGCAACTAAATAGTCATCCAGTTGGAGGAACCATGCCTCCAAACTATCATGGTTTGAATCAGAGTGACTGCAATCACTGTCGGACAGACTGTTGAACATTTGCAAATAACTGCTGCCTAATTAGTAAACACAGACTGCATGCCAAGACTTTGCAAACCATTTTTTGCCTGCAATAGGAGACTCAGCTCAACTAGTTGCTAAATGGTTATATTGTGGCTATATTCCTAAATAAACTGTTCGCCGTTAAATCACTACAGCAACTACGTCACTGTTAGTGGATTCTGATTGGACGAAATGTAAGCAGTTAATGAGAATTTCTGTTTAATATTAATTTCTTCATAAGTGGATGGCAGCAGATTTGCAATAGATGATAACGTATTTGTTTGTTTGTTTTTGCTAATTTGTCACAGTTATTTACTGTATAAAGAGCAACCCAAGCCCATTTAGTCCCAAAGACTGACTACAGACCGACTCTGTCTTATCGTGTCATTTTATCACCCCAAATCCACTTTGAAGATAGCAACTGACTGCGGGTGGTCACAGACCTCGATGCAAGGTTTGTGTTGTGGTTAACAACTTTCCTGTAGTGTGACTGTAGCATTAGCTTTCCCACATATTTTGCACATCTGCAAGCTGCTTTGTAGCCCACCGCAACCATCTCCATCTGATGTTACTAATGCCTGCTCTATTCTGGAAAAAGGCATTGAAGTCCCTCAAAAAGTGCCATTCTCCCAAATATGGACTGTGCAAGTGGAAATAATCAGTTCTGATTATACTGAATAAGGAAAGATTTATTCATTTAGGACCAATATTAACTAAAAATGTAGGTGTGGTTAGCCAGGCTAAGGTTAATTAGGGCCGGATAGCTTCAGTGATAGAAAATGACATAGCTGGCCAGCTATATATATTAATTGTATTAGTTTCTTTTTTAACTTGTAGTTCTAAATTGGAAGATTATTGTGATATTGAAATATAAAAATAAAATTATATTATATTATTTTTTTCATCGCTCAAAATAAGCGTCGCACTTGAGGAAGCCGGTATACCCGCCGAAACGCCGTGCCTTTATCGAGACTTTCAACCCCAGATAGGCCAATTATGGATCTTCGGATCCACCTTATGTCAGCAGCTATTCTCAACCGTGAATTATGTTAAAAACAAACACCGCTCACGCCTCACAGATGACAGCTTACAGTCCTGCGTAAAGATGAAAGTGACTTCGTACAGCCCCGATTTCCAGAGGTTCGGGAGCAGAAGTCTCATTGTAAACCACGGCAGACCCGACGATGTTTCCATGAACACGCTTTTCAGCATCTCTTTATTGACCACTTTTCACACACGGTTGCTGTACGCATACAGCCAGCTGTAGCTTTTCAGACACATACCAACAACAGACGTTGTTGCACAGGCAGCGAGGCGTGATTGCGGGTGCCACTCAGGTGCGTCCGCCTCCCCTGGAGCGGCTCTGCAGACCACGCCCCGCCACACACAGTAACCAGGTAAAATATATATTCAGGCAGAATTTTAGTTCAGCTGGGTGTCTTTCCTTTTGTTATATTTCTTTAAGAGTTCAAAATGTGTTAAATACATAAATAAAATGTAATTTTCTCTGTAGCACTTCATGGACTTCATAAGCAACACAACTTTGTTCACACAAAGCATAAAGCTGAAAAACAATATATACAGTGTTATCTGCATTTTAGATGTAAAAAATATTTGCGGTTCCCAGTGTTTTCTTTTGCATGGAAACCGGGTCCAAATGGCTCTTTGGGTGTTAAAGGTTGCTGCCCCCTGTTCTAGTGTAATCGAGCAAAAAAATTTATGAAGAGTCTTCAAACAAGTCCAACTGTTTCTTTAAATTTGTAAAGTCTCTCTCTAAAAAGTAAAGAAAGTGTAAAATAGAACAAATGAAACAACTTTTATTTGGGGTTTAAACTTTGTTTTTATGTCAAGCCCAATGAATGCAAGCTCGAGTCATGTTCTGAGGAAGTCAGCAGCACAATGGCCCAACCAGATAAGGCTGTATCACTCCACAGTGCAGCAGTCACCATGTTTTGCCTTTAAGTGATATGTTCAGTTTCTGTGTTATTGTTTCTCCACTGTTTCCTTGATAATAGACACACACTGTTTAAAAAAAAAGAAAAGGAAAATTTGACCACCAGAATTTTCTCAAAGTGTTGGAAAAAGTCAAAATGATCCCAGCAGATGGATCTAAAAAAATATATAAATTGCAACATATTTCATTGCCTCCCTGTGTTACGCATTTATTTGCAGGCCTCTCGTACTGTCATGGACTCAAACAGGAGCACTGCTGAATTTGATATCCCTAACCTGAGCGCTGAACAAGAAGGCTTGTGGGAGTGCAGGGTGTCCACCGATGGAGGCCAGGACTCGCGTGAATTCACCCTCACTGTTAAAGGTGAGTGATTTACGACATTTTAAAGTTCTGTACAGACAGGTGAATTTCAAAATAATAAAAAAAGATCCTGCTTCTTTTCAGTGCCCCCGATGCCCATTACTGCTCCCAAATTGCTGGAAAAGAGAAGCAAGCAGCTGCTGGTGATGCCAGTGTACACCTCTGTGGGAGATGGCCCCATCATCTCAATCAGAGTCCTCTATAAGCCTGTGGAGAATAAAAATGAAGACTTGTGGTCCTCCATCATAGGTATACGGGAAAAACATATTCATGTAGTCACACAGTCAGTCTTTATCAGAAAGAAGAGCAATCACAGATAATTATTTTTTTACTTTTTCTTTTATTGCATTGCAGCAACAAAAACAAAGATTGCGTAAATCTCTGTTATTTCAACACACTCTCAGTTCAGCCAAAGATATAATGTATTAGCTAAAGCAAGAAGCATGATTAGGACAACAGATTGCACAAATTTAAAATAAAAACTGTTCTCAATGGAAAATCTAAAAATGTTAAAAAATAACAAATTGTATTTGTTAAAAAAAACACCCCAATCGGGTCTATAAACAAAAGAGATCTTCTCAAAGACTGGACATCGTGTTCCGTTAAGTTTGAGTTCACATCTGTTTTTCCCCCATCTAAAGACAACAAATGTTAAACATATGTGTTGAAGTGTATGTGTGTAATGTTATTTAAAACACTTCAGACACTCTGTGTTTCTGCTTAATAATCCTACTCTAAAAATGAATGAAAACTTTGGCTCACCTAAGTCAATTTTCCTTTCAGTTTATAGTGACAAAGAGCCTATCACGCTTATGAACCTGGAGCCTTCAACACGCTACTACGTCTGTGTCCAGCTGAGTCGTCCTGGGGAAGGAGGAGAGGGGGACCCGGGGCCGCAAGCCATAATGGAGACCGACTGTCCTGGTGAGACCTGCAGATAAATTTTACAGACCACACAAACTTTGGACATGTGTATATTTATCTGGGAAAAAATATCAATTTTCCTGACCACAGAACTTAAGCGAGCTCAATTATTTTAAGTCTGGTTAGTGTAATAGTGAAGTGTTTTTCCCATGCCTGACTCAAGTTTAGAGCAAATATAGAAAAATGCAAGTGGAATGATTTATGGGTGTTTCTTTTAAAAACAACAACAACAACAACAACAACAAAAAGCGGAATACCATAGAAGGTATTAAAAAGTGTAATTTTTTATCGGCCTATTAGAAGTCATGACCCCGTTTAAAGCAGTAACAACCTGTATTCAAGAAGCAATAGCAGGTTTATTCCTAAGTGAAGGTTGGGCAGAGGGAGAGAGCATATTAGAAAGAGCAAGTGCAGAAAAAAGAACATGAAAAAGTGTTTTGAAGTGCAGTTAATCGTAGTTCTACTAAGCTTGAGTCTCTTACAATGTCTGAGGTCCGCGTGTGAAATGGATCTAAAATGATCTGTTGATGATAGTTTATGCCTGTCTCTTGCACAAACATAAACTATTGACATTAGTGTAAATTTTGGAAAAGCAACACTAAATAGATTCTCTTGGCTAAACTGAGGACATTCCATTAATGTTTAAGTCAAAAACTGGAATGGAAAATGAAATAAATAAAACTGTGCATCAACAAATACTGGATTTATCTTAGCCATTTGTCCATTTTATTTTGAAATGTACTGCCATAAAGGGACTTGAAGTCTACCTTTGGGGAAAATATAGCATTCTGAGCTGGTTAATTACAGACAAAAGGACAGAGTAACGAGGTCCATATAACTGAGGGGCGGAAAGCAGACAAACACAGCGCTATTTAAAGCTAGCGCTGTTGTAAACTAACTGCTGCTCACCCCATTTCTGTGAAAACTCAAATTAACATCAAGAAAATCACCTAGCATCCATCAATTAGGATACATGGGTAACACTAAAATATGATCTGCAACTAAGGGCTCAATTCCCTTGTGATTGAATGGAATTTAAATTATTTTTATTTGAAATTATAATGTAATTATGTTACTTACAAAGCAGGTACACTAGAATTAGGGGGTTCAAATTCATTTGTAGTGAAAAAATCCAACACAAAACAATATATCCCCGTCTAACTTGTAAGTATGGAGGTAAAGGGCATGGGCCATATTATGGAGGGGGTTAATCTTGCCTTTTTACATCTTTATTTAATATTCATTATATTGGTTGCATGATAGATGTTTTATTATTCAATATTCCCTTTGACTTTGCAAATATGATTGTGCATAAACTGTTCTTCTTTTTTAACTTTTCACTGTTGAAACATACACACACACACACACACACACACACACACACACACACACACACATATATATATATATATATATATATATATATATATATATATATATATATATATATATACACACACACACACACAGAGAGAGCTTTGTTCTGCATGGCACAGATAGATTCTGCATGGCCTACCACTCGGGTAGGTAGCCGTTTTGGTTCAGGGTGCCTCTCACTCTGTACAACTCACCGACCCCGGACCATCACACTTCCTCCTCTAAGTTTGACAGTTGATGCCACACACTGTGGAACCCTCCTTTTGCCTACTTGATGGCACACCAAGATCCTGCGTGATGAACCGAAAATTTTAAATTTCATCCTTCCATCCATCTATTTGCTTCCGCATATCCTTTTCAGGGTTACGGGGGGCCTGGACCCTATCCCAGCTGTCTTAGGGTGAAGGGCAGGGTACACCCTGGACAGGTTGCCAATCTGTCGCAGGGCTAACACATAGACAGAGACAACCAATCGCACTCACATTCACTCCCACATTCACACCTATGGGCAATTTAGTGTTTCTAATTAACCTAACCCCACTAACTGCATGTCTTTGGACTGTGGGAGGAAGCTGGAGTACCCGGAGAGAACCCACGCATACATGGGGAGAACATGCAAACTCTCTGCTGTGAGGCAACAGTGCTAGCCACCATGCTGCCCAAATTTTGATTCATTAGTCCATAATACCTTCTTCCAGTCTTCAATAGTCCAATGGCGGTGCTTCATGGCCCAGACAAGCCTCTTTGTCTTATTCTCACGTCTTAGCAATGGTTTGCTACTCGTCCTGTCAAACCTGCAGCCTGAAGTCTTCTCTTCACAGTGAAACTGAGACTTGCTTACTACGACCAATATGAAGCTGTGTTTGAAGCTGTTGTCCTGTGAGCTGTCTATCACACAAACTTTTAACTCTCAGAAACTTGTCCTCTGATTCAGTTGTGGCTTTGGGTCTGCCACACCTCTTCCTGTCAGAGTTTCTGCGGAATTAGTAGCACCAGCTTTCAGTGCTTAATCCACCATCATTGCTGCAGAACAGTTTTAAATTGGTAGCCCATTTTGTGCTCCCTGAAAAAGGCCTTTCTGTATAATTCTGAAATGTACATTATTTTTCAGTTTTGAGTAGCCCTACCTTTTTAAAAAAAAAAAAAACCTCTGGCATATTCATTGGACTTGAATGACTTGAATTGCAATAAATAAGTGGAAAAATTGGGGTGCTCCTAAACCAGTAGTGTGTATATTATATATATAAATTGAACAATAGAACATCCATCCCAACTTATTACCTCCTTATTCTTGTGCACCTCACTCACACCGAACGCGAATAAAACGCCCCAAACGCCCCTAATTTGATGTCTCAACGCGTGTCCAAGAAAAATCCATTGCGCGTATTTTGACGCGCGTGAACCGGAAATGTGGGAGGAATGTGGGAGGGAGTTGTGCCAGACCGGTATCTTTGCAAGATGGCAGCTATCGAGCTAGCGCTTGAAGAGAGAGTCTCCCTTCTCTATGTACTGTGGAGAGCAGAGCAGCGGCGTAAAAGACGTCCTCGCCGTACCTGGGTCCATCAGGTCCTCCAGAGGCGTGAGCAGTTTGGTGAGTTTCACCACTTGCTCCAGGAGCTGCGCCTGGATGGCCGATTCCAGCGCTATCACCGTCGGCCAGTTTGAGGACCTGCTTTCCCTCGTCGGTCCCAGCATCACCCGCCTAGACACCAACTACAGACGCTCAATCCCACCTGCAGAGCGCCTGTCCGTCTGCCTGAGGTTAGTAAAACTATTTAATACGGTAGTCCTTTATTGATATCTGTGCTAATATGCTAAACCATCCAGTTATACACTGCTAACATGGATGTGCTATGCTAACAGTGAATGCTGTCGGTGTTTACTGAAAGCAAACTGTGGTACAGAGACGACTCTTTATAATATTTCTAGTGATACTCAGAAGGTCTCATCAAGTCCCGATTTAATTCGATTTATGCTGTTATCAGTGTTTGCAATGATAGCATGGCTGTGGTGTCCTATCAATGTATGCGCTCGGTGTTTGCTGATATCAAACTGTAGCATTAGGACCACTGAGTTAACCTTTGTAGTGATACTCACTCCTTTTTATTTAGAACTGGTTTAATTCTGGGATAGTTGAATATTTGTATATAATCCCTGCAGCTGTCAGACTCTATAGCAGGGCTCACCAGCCTTTATTAAAACAGAGTTAGATAAAACTGTGAACAGTTTGGTTCATCTTTAGTTACATGGTTCTATCTTGATAAGCTGTCTTATCACAGATTAATTTTTCAAAAATATTAATGATTTAAGCAAGGAAAGGGCTACATGTCAACATACAACTCTTTATTTCTATTAATGTCTTACTTCATTCCTACCTGATTGACATGTTTAGGAATTATGAGTGATTGGCACACTGTAGTTGTGAAAGTTGCTACCAATCAAATTATGATATGTTAAAGTTAAAACAAAACACAACTGTTTTAGATATTATCTAATATACATTTTGTAATTATCCTTATAATTACAAAAGGTTTTTATGTAAGATTCATGTTTTGTGATTTAAATCTGACATCACAAAAGTATTTTGGAATTTGACTAATGTATTTTGTAACTGCAGTACACATAATACTGATTTTGAACAATTTTGTCCAGGTTCCTTGTCACCGGGGACTCCTTCAGGGCCATCGCGTTCAGTTTTCGAGTTGGTGTGTCCACGGTGAGCCAGATCACCCCCCAGGCAGCGACGGCCATCTGGGACTGTCTAGTGGACGACTTCATGGCTGTGCCTTCACCTGGAGACTGGCGGTCCATCACAGAGGGATTCCAGGAGCGCTGGAACGTTCCTCTGTGCTGTGCAGCTCTGGATGGGAAGCACATCCAGACAAAGGCACCCCATATACCATATAGGAGACACACACATTGATATACACTAAATATTTATTTCATTTATTTTTTGTGGTGCCCAAATTGATGCACCTGCTTGATTTTGTTTAAACAATTATTGCACACTTTCTGTAAATCCAGTAAACTTCTTTTCACTTCTCAAATATCACTGTGTGTGTCTCCTGTATGATATTTAACTGACATTTTTTATTGTAACAACCAACGATTTATACAGGAAAATAATGTCTATTAACAAGGTTGCCCAAACTTTTGTATCCCACTGTATTAGTATATTTTGTCATTAGTATAATATGAAATAAATTCTACATGTGTCAAGTCGTGTGCCAACATTTGCTGTGTAGTAGAACTGAGACATTAGTCATTATAAAAATTTATTTAAAATAATATTAAAAGTCTCAAACAGAAAAACATTAAACATAAATATATAAAATATAAGTATTTACAGAGAGACAGGAATAAAAAGGACCAGCTGCTCTCCAGAGCAGGAACATGGCTGAGGAGGAAATGCTCCATTGGAGACTGGCGTGGCCTCTTCAGGGACTCCAGGATGGCCAGCTCCACTGCCGATGGACCGTCCTGGGACCCGTCCCTCATCTGTCTCGGAGCTGTCCTCCTCTGTGGGCCTGTAAAACAGCACAAAACACAAAGAAATGAGAAGGCTGCGACTAGATTTTAATTTCAACATTGAAGAAAAAAAAAAAACAATAACAGGATATAATCAGATTGGTTGTAGATATTTAGTAAAGGTGATCACAAGGCAATCCCACCGACTAAAAAGGTATCAGTGCTTGCTGTACATATCTGTGGGTGCAGCAGCAGGAGCTCAGGGACTGGGGAGCCAGGAGAAGCAACAGGGGATGCTCTGCTGCAGAATCAGTTGGTTCTATCAATACAGTATTAAATGTTAACAGGTTGAATATAATAATCATAGAGTGGACAGTGGTCCCTCATTTATTGCAGCAGGGGTTCTCAGAATAACTAGCCCCTGGTCACAGTTCTCACAATTGATTCTCAAAGTGCAAACCTTTGTAGATTGCAAAACATAAAAGTATTATTATGCCGCGGTTTGTCTTCATCTGCCCGCCACTTTCATGCGCCTTTTTCCCTCGCGGTGCAGGTGTCTATTTCCGAATGAGGGTCGTAGTTATGGGTGTTTTTGTGCTGTTTTTTCTATTGGACGTGATGGTTATCAAAACCAAACGTAATAAATTTGGCAAGCGCAGGAGACACGGCACGGAGCAGATTTGTCAATCAGGCTGCAGAATGCAATGCTGTACTGTGCAATAAAAAATCAGCGAAAAAGCAAAGCAGTGACGGATGAACAGCGGGACCACTGTGTGCTGTTTATTAATAAACAATAAAATATATTCCTAAATGACAACATGCATAAAAGCAGAACGGTATTTGTACATCAGTGAGAAAATAGCGGTGGCTTGCTAGCTTTTGTGCGGCTTCCCCGGGTCAGTGAAAACTTTCAAAAGAGAAATGAATGAGCTTACCAGGTTGCCCGACCTCTTCACATATCTTCCTCCAAGCTCGGTCCTTTTTATTCCTGTCTCGGTACTGAAAGCAGCTGGTGTCGTACAGCTCCGAGTTGTTTGCTACCGCATTGATTAGCCTCCCCTCCATTGGAGTATGAAAGGCTTTGGCTGGATCTGCCCCTTTGACCTAGGTAACAGCCATGTCACCAGGCTCCTGATTGGTTGTCGCGGCGCGATTTGACGCTGGAGTTCAGATTTTTCCAACTCAAGCGGTAGACGCAAAACGCGCGTATGCACAAAATGCAACACAAAAACTCAGGCGCGTGGTTTTATTCGCGAGTCAAACGCGCCAGACGCGCTACACTGACGCGCGTTTCACGCGTTTCGGCGTTTTCGCGACGCAAATCTGCTTCCGAATTTTCGCGGGACCCGCAATCGCGCGTCATCGCGCCTTTCCATTGACTTTACATGTAAACCTGACGCTCTATTCGCGTCCATCGCGTTCGGTGTGAACACACCGTAAGTATTTGTTGGTAAATATAATATAATCACAATTTAATTTCAAACACAATACATTTGAAGTCCATTTAATTACAGTGAAATGTTTCATATTATAAAGTGTTACCAAAAAGTGTACCAATAGATCGTAGTCCCCACAGCTCATCTTGTGTTCTCTGTTGCTGCAGAGCCCACAATTCAACCTGAGATTGACAGCAGCTCGGTGGAAGGCCGCAATGTTACTGTACGCTGGCGATTACCCGGCAGCAAAGCCATTAATGCTGGCAGAGCCACTGGCTTTTTAGTGCAGCTCTTCGGGCCGCCACGCTACAGTGAGAAACTCCAGGAGGTTGACACCCTGCTCAATGTGCTCTCCACCAAGTTCCACAACCTGGAGTATCAACAAGACTACACTGTGGTGGTGCGCCTCATCAACTGTGGCAGCCAGGGCCCGCCCTCCAAACGCTACCATTTCCACATCAACAGCCAGGGTAACTAAAACCTGCTGGTTAGAGAAAAAAAGCTGCAAAGAAGTTTTAAAATGTAAAGCAGTTCATAATTCACTCCTCGCAGCATTAGGTGTATTGCAATATATAGCGCCCTATAGGTTTTAGCCTTGGTTTAAACACTCAGCTATATTTGGAGCTCGCCTTTTACTTAGCAACTCTCTCTCTGCCCAGAAGTTGTGTGTAAATTGAAGGGGGTAAAATAGCAGCTGATAGATGTAAAGCCATAATCTATGCATATGATTATTTTAAATCCTTAATAGTCAAACGTTCCTCAAGTAACCAGTCTTGAAGTGTCTGGATTAGATTACCTGCTTGATTTCAGAATGTGTGGTAAGAAAGATTATTTTTGATTGATTGTAACAGCTCTAATGTTTCTGTATCTAAGGTCCATCATCCCCACTCAACGTCAAGGCCGTGCCTCTGTCCATGTCAGCCATTCAGGTGAAGTGGCAGCCCCCTGACGACCCAAATGGAGGTATCATTAAATATATCATAGAGTACCAGCCAGTCGGCCAGGTGAGCCCCCACCCTTGGGTGGACACAGACGATGGGAACAAGACCACCAAAGATGTGACGGCACTCAATGGCAGCACAATCTACCAATTCAGAGTGAGGGCTTTCTCTAAAGTGCCAGGAGAGTGGAGCAACTATGTTCAGGCAAAGACACAGGGGGATGGTAAGCAGGAAGCTCCTCATAATGATCAAGTCACATAGAAGGTAAAATATAGACGGCAACATGCAAAAGGTTCCAAATGAGACTGTGTTATATTCTTAAGTTTGATATTTTTGATAAATTTTGAGTCTCAAATATGGGACCTCATAATCTTATGTCCAACCTCTTCACTACTGTATTTGGTTGGCTCCTCCAGTTGACCAGACCACCCACACATGGATTCCATGTTTCCAAAATTCCATATTTATCTCCCCCGTATTTAAATCTTCTTTCTCTCCTCTTCTTTTTTTTCACTCTGTCTTTTTCCCAATGCTAGAAAAAGCTTCTCCAACCTTTACCCCTACCACCCTGGATGTGATTGGCCAGCCCACTGACAGTTATCAGCTGTTAATTGCGGTGGTGGGTTCAGTGACTGTCACCTGTGTGACTATACTGTTGGCACTGTTGGCTCTTTTCTTCATCAGGAAGACGCTGCTGAACCGTCGCCGCACGTTTACCTACCAATCTGGATCGGTGAGCATTCATTCTATTCCGGTTGACTTTGCAGCCGCTGAGAGAAATTATTTTGCTGACTATACACTGTTTATATCTCCAGGGGGAGGAAACTATTCTGCAGTTTAACTCAGGAACTCTGACCCTGACACGAAGGCCAAAGCCCACGCCAGAGCCCCTCACCTATCCAATCCTTGAGTGGGAGAACATAAAGTTTGAAGATGTCATTGGAGAGGGAAACTTTGGCCAGGTGTTTAGACTTTCTGAACGTTGCAATATTTCCTGTGGTTGCCATTCTCTTCGCAACACTTGAGCTAACTGTGGTTTCAATAACAGGTTATCAAAGCCATGATCAAGAAGGACGGCAACAAAATGAGCGCAGCCATCAAGATGCTGAAAGGTATCTGAGCCACACATTTATCATTAAACTGATACAGATATAGTCGTTAGACATAACATTAAGACACCGTACGGCATTCTGATGTGTAATTTTCATTTCAAATACTGCTTTGCTTGCACTTTGCTTAACAATGCCCATCATGTTGTTCTTCCTGCAGAGTTTGCCTCAGAAAATGACCACAGAGACTTTGCAGGAGAGCTGGAGGTCCTGTGTAAACTAGGCCAGCATCCCAATATCATCAACTTAATAGGAGCCTGTGAAAATAGAGGTGAGTGAGCAACATCTAGTGGCTGTAATGAGCATTGACGCACTATTGGCTGTTCGGGAACAGTAATTCACAGGTGAAACAAACTGCTGTTTCGGTGTCACAAGTATACGACTGCCTTACAGTTTAGTGACCAGGTTGTATAAACTGTATACTACAGAAATCTATACATCAACAATCTGATGTTTCCCTAAACAAATCCAGCTGAAACCCAACAACCATACAATATGACTTTCCTCAGCAGATGGTGTTTGGTCACTTCTCGTGGAAGCAGATACACCATCTAGTTTGGTTGTTGGTGTGATTTCATCTGTAGAATATATACCAAACTGCGTGATAGATACATTGGTATGTGTCAGAAAACACACCTAGAATCGCTCTAAAGATTCAAATAGCCTAAAGAAGGTTTTCTTTAGAGAAATAGGTAAACAATATGGTGCTAATATACAGCATCTTTATATCTTTATCAAGATTTAAATGTAATCTTATGCAAAAGCCTGTGTTCAACAAACTGTACCCTCAGCAGATTCCTTATTCAGCTCATTCCTTCTTAATATGCAGCGCTGTACTTGAACAGGTTAAATTCTTCTTACTTGAGATGCAAACAGATACGCCCGTCCCATCTGACTCTCTGTCATCTGCACCTGGAAAACCCCAGAATGTGTCCAAATGAAATAATCTTCGCCTGCCAGAAGCATTTGCGCTATCACATGTGTTTGATTTGTCCGCGCGCCTAACAACCAAACAGCTGTGTCATGCATTAATGTATTTGTATAAGGTTTCCTTCATGATCCCTACCTCGAAGTATCAGTTTACGCCGGTGTCTTCTAAATTGAATCATTTAATTACTTCTGTTTGATCAAAGACTGGAAGCACATGAGAAGCACCTCTGTGCACCTCTTGTTACAAACAAGTCGACCTTGAAAAAATAAACGCTCGCTTCGAAGTAGCGCTTAGCTCTGCAGACCTTATCTCTTCTTTGTTTACACCCTTGATTAACAATCATGAACATGCATGTGCACACACATGCAGCACACATACTTGAAAAGATTTAAAGAAAACCTCGAGTGTTTTCTTCATTTAATTTCATGGAAAGAGCAACAGAGGAAGGAGGGGGTGAGCACGAGGGAAAAGAGGTCAGGAGGGAGGAATGTTTCGAGAAAGTGGGGAGAGAGGAGAGCGAGCAAGTAAAAATTTTAATATCAAAGAAGATTTCGACCAATGGTCATCAAGAAAAAGTGCTAATTGGCAGGAAGTATTGCTACTGTCTGTGTAACTGCACTTCCTTTGAAAGGAAAGCTGTAAAGAAAAGTCGCTGGCTAGAAGAGGAAACACAAACTTGACTTTTTGTCAGTTTTGCATTTAATGTCTTTAAGGGAGAGATTATGGTGTCGTTTTCAGCTCTCACCCTATCTCGTCTTACTGAGATCTGGAACAAATTTGCTCTCCTCCTGTACTAGAAAAACAAGGTGTGTCCGGAAGGAATTCACCGCTGAGCTACTGAACACAAGAGGAGGGAATAAATTGAGACGATATTTGATATACTCTTAAAAGTAGAAGATAACAATTGAACGAAAAGGTCACGCCTCTCCACAGAGCTTTCATAGCAGTCTCTCTCTCTCTATTCCAGCTATGTGCTAATACTAACATGACCTCACATTCTTACTGGGCTTGGTTATTCTTCAGGTGATGGGGGTTTTGGAGCAGATGACCTGTCACCGTTCCATATTGAGAAACTCTTCTTTTGCAAGAAACATGGCATGTGCTTGATTAACAGACGCTTTTGTAACTCACAAGTAAAATAATTGTATTATGTTCCAGTTCTTTGACCACTCTGCCCATAAACCCGTTATTCTTTCCTTTCACATATGGTACTTAGTAATTGTGTTGGCACTGTCCCTGGTCCTAGTGAAATCAACATGAAACTCTTCCAACAACTACAAATGCCTGTAGGAACTCTGGCTCTGGCTGGAAGCTGTAATCTATTAACAAAGCTTCAGCCATCTGGTTGAGTTCTGTGAGGATTTTACAAAAGGTCTGGTGTACCTCTGCTGTGTCAAAGACCAAAGAGTTGAAGGTCAAGCCCAGTACAAGCTGTAGCTGGGTCTCTTTCCAGGCAAATCCAAGCGAGTCAGCCAAGGTCAAAGTCATAGTATGTTGTAAAAATAATACAATTTCATTAAAATGGTCTGTCTGAGCCAATAGCAGTTTGCACAGATGGAAGGTAATATGTTTATTAGCAGGTGGCATGGCCTTTTCTTATTGACAGAGATATCAGTCCATCTGTCTCTCTGTCTGCTCCAGGTTATCTGTACATAGCCATAGAATACGCCCCCTATGGTAACCTCCTTGACTTCCTGAGGAAGAGTCGGGTGTTGGAGACGGACCCTGCCTTTGCCAAAGAGCACGGTACTGCTTCCACCCTCACCTCCCAGCAGCTGCTGCAGTTTGCTGTGGATGTTGCGAATGGGATGCATTACCTCAGTGACAAACAGGTAGGAGGAGGAAGGATGAGCAACTTTAGCTGCTGTTTTGTGCTTGTTGGTGATGGTGCTTTTTTATTTCTGAACAAATGATCTTAGATCTGATCAAAGTCTCAGTTTTGCATGAAGTTGTGACCTAAAACTAGATTTTTTTTCCAGATTCGTTTACAGGTTCATTTTTAATTTTGCTTAAAATTGTTGTATCTGTATCTTTGTCATGACACCGCTTCCCTCCTCTGCTCTCTTGGTCCTAGTTCATCCACAGGGATTTGGCAGCGAGGAATGTTCTTGTTGGGGACAATCTTGTGGCTAAGATAGCAGATTTCGGTCTGTCCCGTGGTGAGGAAGTCTATGTTAAGAAGACAATGGTGAGTGGTGGGGGTTATGTTTTGGTTTAGCCTTGCAGAAGGCACCGGTTGCTTGAGACTAAAACAAAGCAGTGTTAGATGTTGTCCCCCCCCCCCCCCCCCTTTTTTTTTTCCTTTTATTAGAGTGGATTGCATGTGTTGTTCTCACTTTTCACATGCTGAAAACAGCAGAAGACAAAGGAGCTGTACAGCAAAACATTTATCAGCAGGCTGCTGCAGTCTGTGACTGCATAAAGCCATATCTTTAGGCTGTCAGCGTATCTGTAGATCTGCATTAACTCACATATGGTTAGCTAAAAAGATTATATCAAGCTGATCAAATGAAACAGTCCAAGGGGATAAGAGGTTGTTTTTTTGTTTTTTTTATAATTTCAGCTGTTTTTGTTGTTTTTAATGGTATAATACTGTTCAGACAGTCACTGATTTTCACAATAATAGAGCGCCTGCAGAGGGCAGTCATGTTTAGGTTTGTAAACTCCAGCACGTGCAGTGTTTGTAGAGCAGATTACCATCTTACTGTAATGGGCAATAGACTTAATAATGTAATGTGGCACCACTTTACATTAAACCCTATTTTTCTTATTATCATTTCATGCATTCATCTTTTCTATTTAATACTCAAACATAAATGATGTCAGAACAAGATTAAAACATGCCATAACACACCAAAGCCGCAAGATTTGACATGAATCTGTTGTTGCTTCACTTTCAGGGGAGACTGCCGGTACGCTGGATGGCCATTGAGTCCCTGAACTACAGTGTTTATACAACAAAGAGTGATGTGTAAGTCTTTTACATTTTTTTTTTACTAATATGCTGGGATATATTATTCCTCAGAAATGAGAACTATTGGTAAAGTGGTTCACAAACACTTCCTGAAAAACATGGTTTCCGTATTACAATACATAGGTCTTTATAATCATAATTCCTCCCTCTATTTCTTATTTAATATCTTCAGAAACCTTATTTGCTACTACTCCCAGTAAAGTTTTGATTAGGCATGCCACAAAGTGCCTCACCACAGAAAACAACAAATCATCCGTCTGTCACTGGTGGAGTGATAATAGTGTGCTGCACAACTGATAAGCACAATCAGGAAGCCCTGGGTACAACTTAGCAGACAGACAGACACGTTGGCATGTCAACTGGAACCTATTTATACACAGCAGAGAGTGCAGCATGGCCAACGGAAAAGTGTGAATGCTGCTCAGAGGGCCAGAGAGTTGTAAACATTTGTAAGAGACACAATGTGAGACGTCGCAAAACATGCTGCGGGGAAGAAATCGAACAAAACAAACGGACAGGCTGACGGCACAAACAACACTTGTCTGCTCATATGATCTACCACACTGTTCTGTGACATATGAAAGCCGTGGTATTTCTCTGAAGAGAAATTTGCTAATCAGATAGTAGGGAAGAGGTTGTTTTTCTGACGCTTGGTTCCCCTTAAGTTTCTGCGTTCATTTTACAAACAATCTTCATTTTAACAATTAAAGAATCAAATATCCTCCTGTTATTCTGTTTGATGTTTGTGGTTGTGTTAAACACTTACATTTTGAGTAAGAGGTATCTATATTGCTTGTAAAAGCATGATAATCAGAATCTTTCAGAATCTTTTGTCATCTACAATCTGTATATTTTTGCAGCTAGCTGCTTTGCAAGGCACCAGATATAATCAACAAAGATATGATCGACAAAAAGAAACATGAAAATGTTTCCAAGAGCCAGTATTTAAATTGTTTAAGCTTTGTTACAGTTTTACTAAGCTTTGTGTCTTATCTTTATATCTTCTCTAACAGATGGTCTTTTGGAGTTCTTCTCTGGGAAATTGTAAGCTTAGGTAAGCATACAGCCTCATATAGTGCAGAAACTACACCATTTACTTCTATATTTTTAATACAGATGTCAGAGCCACATTGTGACAGGCTAACAAAAGTTGAATCCCCATAAACTGTTTGTAATGAAGCATCTGCTCTTTCTAGGGTCTATGGGAAAGAAAAAATAAATGATCTGAATTAAAACCAAGTGAAAAACAGGATGACTTACATTTGCATACATGTGTAAACACATATGTGCATGTAAATACACGTGACGACCAACCACACAGTCAACAATAAAGTTTGCAGTCATAATCAATTGTATTTATACTATAATGTTTATGCTTCCTCTTTGTTACTGTTTAAAAGGCAGTACAAAACCAGTACGCTTCCCCTTATAGACCTGCGTCAATGTAATGACTCAGAATCCTTTAGAACTTCCATAATGTTTTTTCATATTCCAACTTGAGTTGAACTACAAAGACATGACTGGAGGAACATTTTATAACTAATTAGTTTAATTAGCAACATGACTATAACATGACTGGGTGTAAAAAGAAGACCTTACACAGACAGAGTTTCTTAGAAGTAAAGATGTAAAAATCTGTGTCTACACATTGTTGAACAATTTCAGAATAATGCACTCAGTGTAAAATTGCAAAGACTTTGAACCATGTATAATCTACAGCAGCGGTCCCAACCTTTTTTGCGACACGGACCGGGTTATGTCTGACAATATTTTCACAGACTGGCCTCTAAGGTGTCGCGGATAAATACAACAATATAAAACCAGTACTGGTACCAAAAGAAGACGATTTATTTATAACACACTGGAAAAAAACCCCGCGACCCTGAAAAGGATAAGCGGAAGCGAATGGATGGATGGATGGATGGATGGAAAAAACCCAGGGAAACCGAGTTAATGATAAAAACGATAAAAACCAATAAAACCCCTGAAAACCATAAATTTCACACCCGAGCCACAACTTTCGCAGCCCGGTACCAAACGACTCACGGGCCGGTACTGGTCCGTGGCCTGGGGGTTGGGGACCGCTGATCTACAGTACATAATAGAGTACATCGACAAAAGCTTCAGGAAATCTGGAGAAATCTCTGTGCGCAGTGGACAAGGTCAAAACTCAATGCTGGATGCCTGTGATCTTCAAACATTTTGAAAGGTGTCATTAATTAAAGATGTATACAGGTTTTAGATCAACATATGCTTCATCCAGACAGCATCTTTTTAAAGGTAGACCTTATATATTTCAGCAAGCTAAGCCTAAGCCGCATACTGCAGCTATTACAACAGCACAGAGTTTGGGTGCTGAACTGAGCTGCCGTCAGTCCAGATCTTTAAACGATTCAAAATATTTGGTGCACCGTGACAAGAAAAAAAAATGACCAAGAAGACCCAGGACTGTTGAGCAGCTAGAATCATATGTCAGACTAGAATGGGACAACATCCCTCTCCCAAAAGCCAGAAAGCTGCTCTACTCAGTGCACAGACTCTTGTTTAAAGAAGCGGGGATGCTACACAGTGATACATAAATATATCCCTGAAACATTTTTGAAATGTGGTGTTACCATCAAATTCAAAATGAGACAATATTGAATAAAATACGGGTCTGTGAGAGTGTTTTTAATTGACATTTTACACATCGTCCCACGTTGTCCTATTCAAGTTCTATGACGTTCTGTGTGTATGTGCTTCAGGTGGCACACCGTACTGTGGGATGACATGTGCTGAGCTTTATGAAAAACTGCCACAAGGCTACAGAATGGAGAAGCCCAAAAACTGTGATGATGAGGTGTAAGTAGTCTGTATCTTATAGCTAGTGATTATCGAATTACACAGCCCATTATGGCACTGGGTTTTACCATATTTATCACTGTGTTAATGTTTGTCTCCAGTTATGAGCTAATGAGGCAGTGCTGGAGAGATCGGCCCTATGAGAGACCCCCCTTCTCCCAAATCTCTTTGCAGCTCAACAGGATGCAGGAGGCCAGGAAGGTAAGGCTTCATTTGCATTATGTTGGTAGAAAGGGAAGAATAGACAAAAACATCCTGTTGTTATTATTTGGGCATAAAAAACAGAACTAGAAATGTGGGCTAAAACAGGGTTTTTGTTGTTGTTGTAATAAGACACTTCACTTGCATTCACTTTCTTAATCATGAGGTTTAATCTGTTTTTCAGGCTTATGTGAACATGGCTCTCTTTGAGAACTTCACCTATGCTGGGATTGATGCCACAGCCGAGGAGGCCTGACTACCAGCCCCCCCAGACCCTCGCAGGCCACGAAGCTCCAAGAGAAAATCACAAGGGAGGCTGCCACGTTACTGCCACCCCCCACCCACTAGGCGTCAAGACAGGAGGACTAGGCGCTCTACTTCAACCACCCAGCTATAGATGGAGGACTGTGAAAGGACACTGTCTGGAAGTACTACAGGTGTGAGGAGAAGAGGCGTACTGCTGGGTCCTTGATGGATAGATGTGTCTGCTACTAACCTTGTGGGAACTATGAACCCCTGTCACAAAAAAAGGAAAGAAGACACAAAGTCTTAGAGAAACATATACAGCATTCCATCTTTTCCTTTTCCAGCAGTTATAATGATGGAAGTTTTTCTCTGAGCACTGATATGGAGCTATGTGACTTGCTGAAACACCACAGGGTCTGTGGGGTGTCCGTGCTGGACTTTTCCCCTCCATTTCTCAAAATGGAGAACATCTTTTCACGGAGAGAAAATAAAAGAAAAAGACAGTGCTGTCAAATAAGACACGACAAGTTCTCAACGTCCGCTCAAGTGTCAAGACAATCAATTTTGATGGAAAGATGTCCAATGTAGCACTTAAAAGTAGCTTTACTCTGTCATCTTTGTGCTTTTACTATTTGCCTATCACTGCCATATGGATGTAACTGTATATATCTTGCCTCATTTTTAATAGATCAAACTCTCCTATTATAGGAATATAATCAGAGTTATAGACTGATTTAAAAACCAAGATGGATTTCATGTGTTGCATGCAAATTTCCATCGCAAGAGAAATTATTTGGAAGCCTACAAGTAATACAGAGAAGTAACCTTTGTAGTTTTTTTTAACATTATAAAAATGTAACACTGACGATAATCCACTCTGTGAGTATGTACAGTATCTGTTCATTAACTGGTTTCCTTAATAAAGGTTTTATGTGGTGACTGGATTCATCGCCACAAGTAGTTTAATTCCTTTTGTCGTAGTGCAATTTTGTGCGACTGATCTTTTTTTTCAACTTCAGAAAGAGGTGATTATTTTGGTGTGCTGGCCCTTTTAATAGTTAAGATGATGGGAAGAGGCCAGGCTACTGGGGACCAAAGTGAACTCAGGAACACTGGCTGCCTGCACTGAGCTGATCTGTCGCTGGGTTTCCTTTACACACCAACCACAAGCACAGAACTGTCAAACATCGTAAAAGCCTGCCAGCTTCCTGACTATGGCACATGTGTAACAAGGGAACAGCAGTGGCCCTAGATTTATTTTTATACCATATTACTCAAAAATCTGACCTTTGAACTTAGGTTGTCTACAGCTACTTCTGTTATCCAATAGTTTGCCTGTGTTGAAAAAAAAAATTACATATTTACTTGTTAACCAGCTGCAGGTTTCACCTTAAACTGGGTTTTTATAAAAAGGTAACTGAAAAAGAAAGCACGGCAACAGACTTTGTAAAAACATGGGACCTCCCCTGACTTGCTGACAGGCGTATTTTAGATATCTGGTCCATCTAAGCAGTTGTCAATAGAAACAAGCAAAGCTAAGCAGCACAGTTGGCTGTATTATAGTTATTATTTTTCAATTCAATTCAATTGAATTCAGATCACAACAACAGTCACTTCAAGGCGCTTTATATTCTAAGGTAGACCCTACAATAATACATACAGAGAAAAAACCCAACAATCATATGACTTCCTATGAGCAAGCACTTTGGTGACAGTGGGAACAAAAAACTCCCTTTTAACAGGAAGAACCCTCTTACCAGTTGAAATCCAGGATTTAATCTTTAATGGGCAGACATTTTATCATTCTGGGTTGGCTTCTGTTCTGCTACATGATTATGAAGAGAAAAAGCCACGTTTTTATGCCCAGTTTTGGTGGAGAGGAGTGTGGTGTGAGTGCTAATGTTAGCTTAAAACGTTTATAGCTACCCAGCCATTTTTTGTACAGTATAAATTAGTCTTCTTTGTTGATTCTTTCCTGTGTCACCAGTGTGCTTGTTAATATTTTGTGATTATGTTGATCGCCTTGAGGCAACTGTTGTTGTGATTTGGTGCTATATAAATAAAACTGAATTGAACTGAATTGAATTGTTGGCCTTCTTGATAGTTAGCAAACATCTTGGTGTTTGGTCAAAATGATAAGGTGCTTATGTCAGGGAAGAAGACTCAACTACCAAGCCAGCTCACCTGAGTTCTCCCACATGAAAGACTCCATCCTGAAACAAACGGTTAACTTATTAAAGGCTTTTCTGTTTCTTTTCCAATTCGGTTTGTGTGATGCTCCACTGAGATGGCTCTTTTTGCTGTACTATATTTCTGAATTTCTTCAAGGATCCATTCGAAAAGGTGCAATAAACTCGGTGGACCTCATTTCACAGCAGCAGGTAGCTGACTTGCACTCGCAAAGTGATGCAAGTCCACATAAGCATGCTTTCCAAACTTTTCCTGGCCAATCTATCCACCACTCTTTAACTGCTTGTGGTAAACCACAATACTGACCCATTTCCATTACTCAAACTTCCCAAGACTTTGCTGGCAACACCAAGAATTGCAAGAATTCCGAACAACTTGTAAATTGAACTAACAACTAATAGCTAACACCTGACAGCAGAAAGGATACGCTTTGATTGTGATCTTAAAATTAAAAGTGCTGGACTCACTATTGAGTCACACTAATGTCACACTAACACTAACTCCACATAACCTTTTTCACACACCTCAAGTGTATTTATTTATTTACTGTATTGGCCAAGACACCATTTGGCATTGTAGAAAGGACTTCAGCTGTTGCTGACCTATTTTGACCTCATTTTGTACAAATTGCTCTTAGATCCCAGTAAAGCGCAACTGCTTTCTCTTCTGTGGTTTTCCTTAGAGTGAAAGTGGCATATCTAGGTGAAGAGGTACTAGTATTAGTTTTGTTACTTAGCAGTACTTGCTCTTATTGGCCCATTTACAGCTCATCCTACCCTTTGTCCTAGAGGCATAGGGTCCATCATTTACATTGTTTACAACTTGTAACATGTTTTTTGAAGAGCTTAGGATGCTTTAAACAACAAACTAGAAGCTTCTCTTTTCAGCTTTTGCTTACAGTGGCTTGCAAAAATGTGACAAAATGTGGAAAAGTTCAAGGGAGCCGAATACTTTTGCAAGCCACTCTATATGTACATATTTTAAACAGCATTCCTTTCCAATGGAAAAATCTTTGTAGGTATTTCACTGCAATTTTTTTTTATAGTAGATTATGTATTTTAGTGTTTTGCCCAACATGCATGAGTTTTTCACTGCACTGTGTCTTAAAATTTGTGGTTGTTATATTGTCATAGTTGTGATGCATATTTTCCTCTTCCTTCCCCTTCTTCCCCTTGCGTGTCCTTGTGCAACAAATTTGTCTGATCGGTCATCTGTGACGCAGCCAAAAATGGGATGTGTTGCAATTTTCGTTACTAAAGTCAACCATAATTAGAGGACAAACATCTTTCTATCATCTTGTAAAAAAACTTTGTGGTTGTGGCTTTTGTGTTGGCCACACTGATCATTTCTTTCAGAAAGATAGTATCCATCATAGCTTTGCAGCATACATTTAAAAAAATGAGTAGGTATATAAGGATTCTTCACCTTCAAGTTTGAAGGCTGTTCAAATGTTTTGGTGCACAAAAGCTTCACCAAGTTTGCTTTCAGTTTGTTCAATATTGTTTTCCTAGATACTTAGAATCCATGTGAAAACAGCCATTAACTAGCTCTCTGGGTTCACCACTAGTCGTTTGCACCAATTAGACGAGACATTATATTGCATCAGTGCAGTCACCTGGCCCGTGCTCAGAAACAGGTCCTTCTGTAATTATAGTCAGTGTCCAGTGGCTACAGGATACCTCATTTGAGCTCCTTAGTCATTTGCTCTGAGATATTAGCTTGCTACACTTGGCTATATAAGGTCTCCACAACATTGCCGTTGGTAGACTTGACCATTGTTTAAATGATTACAGTGCTCATGCTTCGTATTTGATGCTAGGTTTCTTTCACATTTTGCTTACACTGATTCCTTGTGTTGAATTTATTACTAACATGGAGGATGTCTAAAAGAATTTAAAGCATCTGATGTTACTGTGGCGCTTTCATATACTCTTAGCCCTTATTGCATTTTTCCTGATTCTTCAATGTCTGCCTTAAGGTAAACTGACTTGAGGATGACATAAAACTCCAATTTTTAGAAATATGTTTTCTAATACTAATGTGGATGAGATATCTGGAACTGTATTTCTTTTTTTACATCTTTCTTCTACACATTTTTCAGTTTTGAGTATCTCAAAGGATTATCTCAATGATAAATAAAGTAATTACCTCAGCATTTGCTTTACAATTGTGGCATTAGTGTCATCATCCATACGTTGTCTCTGGTTTCTGCTTGTTAGCTGTACTGCCTCACTTCTCCTTTGTTTATAGTTGGTGTCTATTTTTTTATCTGGTGTTCCACTTGTTCCTCCACAACACCATCCAAATCATTCCCTCTCTTCCTTCATAGTGTTTCCGAAAACACTTTCAGTGCGCATGATCCAAATAAACTTGACTGACGGCTTTTGGAATGGTGGATGCTACCTCCACAGTCACCAAGATTTCACCAAGGTTTAATAAATGTGTTTTAATCAGGGCCCTGCAAAAGACTGTAACACACCTGGCAAGAAATATATGAGCCTTTCTTCCTTGAGGTGCACACAGACATCAGCAAAAATACTTTTTTTGTTTTCTTCTTCTTTTGTATTTTTATTTATAACTTTACAATGAAGTGTTTACAACTGTAATGGCAGTGTCTGTAAGTGTAACGGGACCTAAAAGTGACGAAGATGACTTAAGAATGCGAAAAGTTAAGCAAGAGCATAATTTATTGTCTTGAGGTTGAATGCAGAGTCGAAAGTATAAAATCCATTGAGTGTAGACAGACTGCTCTGCGGAATAGGGAAGTGGAGACACGTGGGGGAATTGAGACACAGGTGCTGATAATAAAAAGATACCTTCTAAACGCAGACAGGAAACTCTCACTGGAACATGCTACAAAAATAACATGGAGGAATTCAGACAGAAACCTTAAAGCATAATATCAAAAAGCTAAAACTCCTTCCTAGAATAAACAAGCAGTAAAACAAAAAAAAAAAAAAATCTGAACCTTAAACACAGAGAAGACAAAAAAATAAAAAGCAACCCAAAATTAACTAAGGATTCAAAACTTTCAAAATAACCACAAAAGCCACAGAATACAACACAGTGCCTATTCATTTATAACAGGAAGTCTACAGAAAAATAGTCTTAAATTCTCTCCAGCTGTCAGAACCTGTTATTTCTCAGTCGCTCATACATACCTTAACAATAAACAACAACAACAAAAGTTAACTTTTTTATATTCAGTCAAGCCAACAGAAGTTTAAACTGAGCATCAGAATGAAGGAGAAAGGTGATTTAACAGACTTTGACGTGGTTGTTGGTTCCAGACAGGGTGGTCCGACTATGACAGAAACTGCTGATCTACAGGGATTTTCATGCATGGCTATGTCTCGGGTTTACAGAGGTTTACTGAGCATCAGTTTTCTGGATGAAAATCCCTTGTTGATGTCAGAGGTCAGAGCAGAAATTTGAAGGAAAAAGGGAGTCAAGCCAGGTACTAACAAAATGCATCACATGAAGTAGCAGTTGAGTGTAAATGTAAAACCTGTCTTTTCACAATCTGATAAATGTCTTGAACAGGATCTCCGTTAGTCTCAGTCGTAGCCTTGGCTTTTGTTCCTGCCCTCTCCAACATACCTTCACACACATAATCCGCATTTCTCAAACACATAAACACATACAAGCTTTTTTTTTATAGAGCTAACATGCAAAATTCATGTCAGAGAAAAGATATTTTTAACAGGACATTAAAATATTTCTGCTACTATCTAAATGTTAATTAAGTTTACTAATAAACACAACTCCACAGCAAACCTTTGGTGTTTAGTTGCAGTTCAGACAATCTTTGTGGTAGGCCCTCAGCCTCAGGTGTGTCTAAACAAACAAACAAAAAAAATATACCACACTGCAAATTCCTGGTAATTAAGATCCTATTCCGTGTTTTGCAACTGTCATATTCATAATGCAGCAATTCACAGTATTTATAGTGACATTTGGAATAGCTGATAATTTGATTAGCAAAAACTAAAAAAAAATGGTATTAGGCCATTCCCAAAAGTTTCCTCAATGCTATTTTAATCAGTTTTTCAAAAAAAAAAACTTCTTCACATATCTATATGATGTTTTTTTGTTTTTGTTTTTTTAAATAAGCTCGGACAAATGCAATGAATATTCTCAGTGCCATGACTGAGAATTACGCCTGCCTGGGACTGCTGTACACTGGTGTCTTAAAACACACATTCAGACAGCCACTGGTAGCAGAAACCAGTCCTCTCAGAGATTGGTCAACTTTGGTAGCTGGCAAATCGCATCGCATCAACCATCACCAAACATTACGCAAGGTTAATAGTTTCTTAATAACACAGTCAAGTATGTGGATACCATTAGTGCATCTCAAATTATAGTCTATGATTTTTTTTGTTAAATAACTCAACTGGAAAGGGTAAACTTTCAAATATTCTGTATTCATTACACATAAAATGAAAAAAAAAATCCAAACCTTTTTTGTTTTAATTTGGATGATTATGGCTTATAACTAATGAAACTCTGAAAAGCAAGTTGGTTAGACTCAAGGTTTTCATTTCACGGTAGCAGAGATATATCAGACATATTTGTGGTGTGGTCAGCACGCATCAAATGATAAGTTTGCTTTTCTGCTCTCACGTGTTTCATTATTACTGTGTTCCAATGACATAAGGTGAAAATTATTTTCTTTTCTATACACGTCTGTGCAAAACAAACAAACCGCCCCCCCAAAAAACTTTAATATAGTTTTAAATAAGATCTTTCGACGCTTTCCAGCTGCAAACATCAGAGGCATCACTATACAATGTATATACTACTATACAATATAATCCATACTTTTTCTTGTGGATAAAGCCAGATTTTTTCTTTTTTTATTTCCATCGTGACTAATTAATGATAGTAAAAAATATTTAAACAAAGTTAGCTGGAGGATGAAGTTTAGACGTAAACATGGACTTTTTGAGATGTTTTTGAAGTTCAAAACTGTGCACTGCGCTCTGCAATGCTGCAGTAAGTCAGGAAGCGGTTAATTAGCAAGGTTTTTTTTTTTTCAGAGGTTAAAACCTCGCTTCTCTGTTCATCAGTAGGAGGAAAACATTGACAGACTGAATTAATATCTGTTGAAGGTGGTCACCAAAGAATTTGAAGCACCCGAAGAACCTCATTTGTGTTCTTCGGGTTCTTCCTACATTTTCCGAGGTGTCACGTTCTCTGGGATTAGCCTTTCACCGCAACCTTTTTGTTTATTTACGTCTAATCAGTCCATCTGCCTCTTCTTGGTGACTACTTCTGCTGTACAGAAAGCTTGCTTCCTGTTTTAAGCACAACCCTTCAATCCTTACCCACCCTTGCCTACTTAAAACCATGCATAGGAAACAGCGTACACACTGTATATACACAAGCCCGCACCGGTGTTAATTTGATGGCCATGGTGGTTTAGACTTTCACAGCGCCTCAATTCAAGATGAATTTCCCCTACAGATTGGGAATATTCCTTAATATTCTGTGGATACAAGCTTTCTTTGTGCCTGGATTACAGTGTAATCTGTCAGAGGAAGGTAGGGCTTGAAGGATGGTTTATTTATCAACACCGGAGTATAAACTGATACTATGCAACCACACACTATTGCCAAAATGTGAAAATGGGAGCAATACAGATACTCAGAGCACGTTTCTTTGTTAGCGGGGCATAAGGCATTAATATGAACTTTGGGCTCCTTGTTAACTTGAATTTTTTTTTTGTATTTCCAATATTCTTCATTTATTGTGTTTGTCATTTTTGGAGCAGATGTTTTGCTCTTGAAGGATGAGCCTAATCCAAAGTGTTTCTCTCGGACAACATTGGATTTCACCTGCTTCTTCGAGACTGCAGACAACAGGACTTATAATTTGTTCTACTCTATAGAGTATGTTAAACACTGTGAATCTACTGAACTTTCTGTATTATGAAAACTATTAAATACTATTTATGCATTGTGTTTAGACACTTTTTGATACTTCTGGCATGCTACTGATATTTATTTATTATTCTATGTGCACGCTTCTGCTGTATACTGACTACATTTTTAGGAAAGTTCTTAGTTAGTTAGTTTTTTTATTGATTGCTTTTGTATTTTTGATAGACCATTTTAATGGTTTATGCACGATAGTCGCCTGTATTGCATTTCTTCTTACCCGCAAGGCAAGATGTTTAAAACTGTTTTATTAGCTCATTAATGAGCAGCCCTGCCTGTTGTTTTTTTTCTTTCATCCCAATCAAGCACTCCAGCGCAGAGGTGTGAATTATCCGTCCAGAGAACAGAGAAGGGAACTTTGCTGCACATCTGCTCTTTACCTGAAGTTATGTGGTTTGTTGACTGCATCCTTACAGTCACTGAATCCTTTACGAACGCCACCATCTACACTCGGACTGTCTTTATGAACGATCACGGTAAGACATCTTGTCTTTTCAAAACTGAATTTTTCATCACATAAAGAGTATTGAAGAAACTTTACTTAGATACTGTATATTACAAAATTTAAAACATTTTCATCTTTTGATAAAGGTGACGAATAGATGCTGAGTGTTATGGGTTAGATCAAAAATAAGCTGGAGTGAACTGGAATTTAGGTTTTGCATCCTTGAATCCTAGTTTAAAGGACGGGAAGGCTTAAGGATGATTTGCAAGGAAGTAACTATGTTGATTAAAAAGAGAGAAGAAATGCACAAATAGCATTGCTAACTTATTGTGGGTATCACCAGTTAACTAGAAAGTCAGGGGCCACCTCAACCTTTGCCAAGGCACTAGTCAATTATTCCCACCATCTTCCCATCTATAATCCAATACTGTGTTCTTCCTTCTGTGATGATGTTCCAGCCCCAACTCCTAAACCCAAGTGTTTTTTCTTTTAGTTCTTTTAGATCCACCAGTTAATCTGTCTTTACACCCAAATGGCCAAGTGGGACAGCTGAATCCTTCATGGACTTCAAACATAAAAGACGTACTAGTGAAGTACAGAATTGAGTACTCCTCTGAGGTCCTTTACAAGGAGTTAGACCTAGAGGTACACACAGCTGCTCTCCTTTGTCTTTCAGCTGTTCCCTTTAGGAGTTGCTGCAGCAGATCATCTGTTGTCATCTGACACTACACCCAGCATCCTCTGTCACACCAACGCTCTGCATGTCCTCCTTTCATAAATCTTCTCTGTGGTCTTCCTCTTTTCTTCCTGCCTTGCAGCTCCATCTTAACCTTCAATTGTCCGATACATCCACTGTCCGTCCTCTGCACATGTTCAAACCATCTCAGCCTTGCCTCGCTAACTTTATCTCCAAACGGCTCAACCTAAGCTGTCCCTCTGATGTGCTCATTTCTAATTTTGTCCATTCTGGTCCATTCTTGCTTCTACTGACTTTCATTCCTCTTCTCTCCAGTGCATACCTCCATGTCTCCAGAATCTCTTCCACCTGCTCCATGCTCTCGGTACAGATCATGTTGTCTGCAATCATCATAGTCCACAAAGACTGAGTAGTCTATTGTGTTTTCATCGGTCACCCATTGTGAAGCCTTAGGGTGCTTCACAAATCAGCTTCCCTTTCTAGACCCTGGGGTTAAGACCATCTTTATAATTCTTTAAGTGTTTACGACTCAACTGCTGTTCATGACAACTGCATTGGATGTGAACTTTTATACAGCTCCCCAAAGTCTATGAAGGTTTGAAGTTATGCATTTGGTGGTTAGTTGTTATAAAAGTCAGTCTAAAGACTGCCTAAATATAGAATTCCATTTACTGTCAGTTTGCTGATAACCAGTGCCAGAATTACCAAATGATTCCCGAGCTCTGCCTTCTGAGACTGACTCATCTCGTTGTAGCTTATATTTTTGTGGTTACTTTTTTCAAACATACCTTTATGATGATGCTTTTGATTTCTACCTAAGAAAGAGGACACACTGGATTCTCTGAAAGAAGGCGAGGAGGTTAAAGTGCAAGTCGCTATTAAACCTGATTCACCTTTTGATGGCCCTTGGAGCAGGTGGTCAGATCCTGCGCGAGCTGTGGTCCCCCAAAGTGCAGGTGCGTCCAAGCGAGAATTACAGAGGGAATAAAATGGTACCCATTGAACAGCACCTGGTTGCTCAGTAATGATCTTTTCCATGCTTTTCAGATGACACTGCACTTTTATGCTTCACCTCTGACCTGAAAAATGTCACCTGTCACTGGAATTCGAGCAAATATGATAAAAACAACTTTGGACTTTTTTACCAAATCCTTCACAGGTAACACAAAACACTCGTTCATCACTTCATGAATTATTACGCACAGGTCATTTTTCCATCCACCTGTGTTGTGGCACAAAAGCATCCATCCAAGCATCCTTCCATCTTATTGTCACACAGTTTGAGCACTAAAATACTCAAACTAATCCAGAGTTTTGAACAGGTCAATTCAACAGAAATGCATATGAAACTTTTATTTTCTGTGATTTGACTTTGTTACAACTCTTGTAGCAAGACCTCGAGGTGGACGAGTTGGACTGAATGTGTGGCTGATGAGAAAATCACTGACCAGTGTTGTTTCCATGGAGGAGAGTCCAGGGAAGTCAGGGTCAAGCTCACAAACATCTCATGTCCAAAAAGGAGAACTTTCTACACTGGAGCATTTACACTCAACAACTCCAGTGAGTGGCATTTAATTGTTTTATTTCTATCATTCTTGGTTATTTTGCATGTGCGATCTGTGTTTAAACTGAAATTATTGCTTTTTTCTTTTCTTTTTTTTTTTTTTAAATCAAGAAGCAGCTCAGAAAAGTCCCCATTACTAACCAACTGTGCCATGAATGACTAACTGCTATTTTAGTTTGTATGCTGAAGTTTTGCTTCTAAGAACATGCTCATACATTTACTCAGATCTTTCAGTCATATAAGTGATTAATATATACAACAGTCCTCTGGTCAGTTGTGAACATGTTCAGACTTGGTTTACCTTTCAATTTGGAGGAAAGGCAGAGGTTTGTTAGCTCTTAAGCTTGCCTGGATGTCTTGAAGGAAACTTTCAGTTAGGTTTGTGGGCTTCCTTTTCACTGATCAAACCTGAGACAAGGTCTTATGAAAGAGTTTTTCTTTGCAGTCAAAACATCCCCACCAACTCATCTGAAAAGAATCCTCAAGAAAGATAAGTCGTGCTTGAAATGGGACGCTCCTCTTCCGTCACTGTCAAATTACCTACAGTATGAATTTGACCACCAGCTGAAAGAATATGAAGGATGGAAGGTAAGTAGCTGTGTATGTGTGCGCTGTCTTTACTGACATCCAAGGGCCATGTTTGAATTGAATATATCTTCCTTCCTGCCCTTTAGATTCCTTTCAAAACTATTTAGAATTATCATGATGGCACATATTCTGTTTGTGGACCAATGATATTAGGTCTAAGCAGTGTCAAGCAGTGTGAAGGCTGCTTGATCTTTCCACCAGATGGCGCCAGCGTTGAACTTTTTCAGTTTACGTGCAGCCAGCCCATTAAAAATCACATGCATGAGTGCATTTTAAGAGAAATCTCAAAGGTGTTGTCAAAGAATGCAAAGGAAATAACAGACTATAATCATATAATAATGTGATTTGGTTCCCTTTCTGTTTCAGTATTTCCGTCCAGAGATAGTAAAGGGCCCTAAGACAGAAGCATGTGTTGAGGTTCCAGCAGGCAGCCAGTACAGAGTCAGGGTCAGAGCTAAACCCGCTGGGCAAATTTACTCTGGCTTCTGGAGTGACTGGTCCAATGTGTTCACTGGTGAAAACCCCCGTGACTCCCTCAGTTACACAGGTAAGCCTCCAGCAAGATCAAAAATTCAATAAATACAAACTTGACCATAAAGTAAAATAAAAAGTATCACTAGGTAGAGATGAGTAGATTACTCCTTTCTAAGAACTAGAAGCAAGTAATTTATTTGACTTTTAGTAGTTTGAAATGTTATCTTTAAGTACAATGATGTTCTTTGTTGCTGTAAGGGAACAAACAGATATGATACATTTCAAACTTTGATGCATTGCATTTTCAGACATGTTGCTCATCGTGTGTATCCCAGTGTTTATACTGATAACAGCCACCATCGGCACCATCATGTGTGCCCTGCACATCAGGTAGATTTTATTTTTCTCACAGCTCATTCAAAATTTTAATCACCTATAAGAAAATCCAAACCAAGATGTTCCCTTTCTTTTATAAGGGTTTCTTTTAAACTAAATTTTATGACAAAAAGATTTAAGGACATGTTTCCTCTCTTTTGTGCATTTTTATAGGAAAGTCAAGCAGTATTTTTGGCCACCAATTCCAAACCCCGAGAAAGTCTTGCAAGGCTATCTGACAGAGATCAACACGCAGAAAAGGGTAAGTTATTTAACTGCATTACAGGTACTTTCATCCTTGTTCTGTTGGAAAAATGGACTAGAACCAGATCTTATGTGGGATCACAAAACTCCTGCAGGCCCACCCATAGCAAAAAACAGCAACTATTTATTGGAATACTCTGATCTGTATTTTATTTGGTTTTGGAAAATATCTACAGTATGAATTTAGATTAGTTTTGTGACATCTTTGTGGCATGATGATAAGATTTCACACTCTCGTTATATAAAAAAGTGCTTGCTTTTAAATGAATTAATATTAATGATACTAATAAATGGTGATCTTTTAACTCATCACAGTATCTAATACAGTAGAAGTCTATACTGACAGTCTCCCCCGGGGGGTCGAATTCATGGTGGAGAACTAGAGGCGTGTCCCTCGTCATTCTAACCTGATGAACTACCTTCTTGTAGACTTCTCCACTGAAAAGTGCTGCTTCGTCTTTGGGCTGTAACCGTAGATTCCGCTCTGATCACCAGTGTTACACATCAAAGTCAGCAAGGATTTAAATGCATTTTTTACATTTAGATGTCAAAAAATATTTTGATCAAACTAATAGCAGTATGTTTTTTGTTTTTTTTGTAAGAAAAACAAAAGTTAAGCTTGCTCCAAATGAAAGCACTTTTCAAATGACATTTTTTTTCCTTATTAAAAATAAATCCCTGTACACTATAGGATCATCCTGTTCTAGAAAAGCTGTGCTCCGAGGAAAACACTACATCTGTAGTGGAGATCATGTCTGAAGAAGAGGTTTCCGAGTTTAGGAAGCTGTCAGAAGAATTCGCCGAGCTCCTGTCATCAGAAGGGAGCTTCACCAGCAGCGAACTGGTAGATGGAAGCCCGGGGACAGAAATCTTTCCAGACTACGTGACTCTCAACAAAGACAGTATCTTTCTCTGCTCACCAGCAAACATTTACATACATGAGCATGTGACAGAGAAAGGAGACCATGAGATAGGAGATGAGTACCTTCCCACGTGTTCCTGCTCTGATGGCTCCGTCTGTTTCTCACCTTGCTTATGCAGTGACCTTCTTAACCATTCATATTTGCCTCTGGCAGAGCCTGCAGAAAAATTCAGCTGCAAGGTCACTGCTGCAAAGAGTCCCGGAAACATCTATACTAACTTTCCATAAGAAGAACAAAAAGTGTAGCAAGTGTTTTTTGTTTGTTTGTTTGTTTGTTTCCATCAGTGCAAATCTTCTGTACAGTAATCTCTGCACTTTGTACTGTTTGGCTGTAAAAAAAAAAAAAAAGGCTACAAAATGAAAACAGAGCTCAGCTATGAATTATTTGAGCCTTAACACATTGTTTGGCCCAAGTAAAGAAGCGATTCCACAAAGTCGTCATCAACGGTCAGCCCTGATATGTAGTCTTTTAGGATCAGATGGTATCAGATTTGGAGTTTAAGTTTTTGGTTGGCAGGATTTTACAGAGACTTTCATCTTACTTTCCATCGTCAAATTGTATATTGTATGCAGGGCTGTCTCTATCTTGTGTGAGACAAAATGGTGGGACTATGAGTCTGTGACTGCGTTCAGTGGTGTGACCAATTAAGAATCATTTCTGAGTCTTGTGCTATACTCAGCCATATGCTCACAGGATCCCTCTGCGACACGTTCCGGCTCATTCACACTGCCGCTGTTTATGGAGCAGAGAGTCTTCCGCAGCTGCTTATATTTCATATAATTTAAAGTTGTTATGTTAACATTTCTTTTGGGGGAGTTTTACACTATTGTGATACAATTTTATACATCGCAGTAATGGAATGCAATGGAGTTTGCTTTGGACCTTGGTGTAGAAGATGTACATTCTTTCTGTATGCTGTATAAAGCAAATTTCCCCTTAAATGTTACATTGTTGCTAAGTGAAGATGACACCCGAGTGTTCTTTCCCACTTCACTGTCCTACCAATGTTGTATAGTGATTGTACGTGTTACTTTTTAGACATTTTTGCAACTTCCTTTCTTTTTTAAAGAAAGTACAATAATAACTGAAAAAAGTGTTAATTATGCATTACAATGTTGTTTTCATGTTTTGCAGTTTTGACAATAAAATTTAACAAAATTATATTCTTTTTGGATTTTCTGTAGTCACTGAACCATTTAGGCTTTGACTGGTATTACGTTTCAAAGCGAAACCCAGGAGATGCTCAACATTTTACATATTTGCCTCTGGCTGGGCCTGCAGGTAAGTTTAACTGCAAGGTCACTGCGGCAAGGAGTATCAGAAACATCTATATCAAGTTCCCCTAAAAAGAAAGAACAAGGTAAGAAGTGTACTTTGTTTCCAGTGGTGGAGATTTCATGTACAGTACAATATGTAAAGTTGGCTGTGAAAAGGATACAAAATGAGGGTTAGGGCTCAGTGGTGACTTATCGGATGATTAAAAGAAGTGTTTCCATAAAATAACAACGATAAATTTTTTCTATGAAGGCTTTTAGAACAAAAACGTTCACGTCAGACTTCATCTTCTTGCTTTTCTTGCCTCCACCTAAACAACAGCTACAGTATCCTACCTTGAGATATCTTATTTTTATTTTTCAAAGCACAAGCCGTCTTTCTGTGTGTTATACTTTTACTGTCAGTAGGTGGTGGTAGAGATCAGCAGGTGGGCTGTTGTCACAGTAAGTCCTTCTCAGGCATGTGGGCAGCTACACTACATGACAGAAACTGGGAGAACATTTCGATTTTGGCCGAGTCTTAAGTTTGTATTTTTATCATACATTCACACACACACGATATCCCCGTAAGCAATATTAACTTTGTGGTAATATGAGTAAACTGGTGAGGATGTTTCACTTCAACTCTGTCATAAAAAACAAACAAAAACCAACAGACACATTACAGCTAGATGTTAATTTATTACACAAAATAATTGAAAGGCTCAATGTAAGATGATTCAAATAATTATCACTCACAAACTGTACTTAAGACTTGAGATGAAACATGGGAAATCACAACATCACGACCACTGGTGCGGACGAGGGAACCAACAAGAAAATGAACAAGAATTCTTTAACAAAATCACTGCACTGTTTGGGAACACCGTCTTCAAAAAGCAAGAACTGCATTAAATGTTCATTCAGACATTTATTGAATATTTTGGTGTCACTCGGGGAGGTTGATGATTTTAGATAATACCAGCTCTTGACACAGTACTAATCAGACAGTGTATGACTGTATCACTCACTGGTTGAGAATCACAAATGGCTCTGCAACTACTGTATGCTATCACCCCGCATCCAGCCAGCCGCCTTCTGTAAAATATACTGCTGTCGCACTTTAATGGCACATCTACAGCGTTCGCCAGACTGTATGATATCATGGCCATAAATTAGCCCACAATCGTCTATGAGGCAATCGCAGAGGGTGGGAGAAAAGCGAGCTATGAGAGGGAGACAGTTGAGAGAAAGAGAGAAAGCTTAAAAGAGTCAGTGTTTACTGGCGTACAAGCCTCTCCTCCCAACAAGAATTCTTTCCATGTTTCATCACGGCCCACTTGCCCATACACAAATGTCTGTGGAGGGAGGTTGACTCACCTCATGATGTCATTTCCTTAACTTTCACTTGCAATCAGGGTGAGAAACGACATGGTTTGAAATCTGATGGGCTTTAACATACATACGGTGTAACACAGTATACGTGTTTACGTATGCTATGTTGCCATGTTTACAGGCCCTAAAAACGTGAATTCAGCAACAACAGGAATAAGGCCACCGAGGCAGGTCAACCTTTCAGCTACTGAGACACAACACATGGAAACACAGCAAACAGCTTGTTCTGTATTTGAGTACAAACTCTGACTGCAGTGACATTTGGTCCTACTGGGTTCTGTGAGACAGACAGAGTTTCCCAGAAAGATCTTAGTCAACAGTGGAGTGAAAACTGCCATACAAGGGGGGAAAAAAAGAAGAAAAAATTAGAGTAATTAACGACACTGGCACAGTTAATGATGTGAGAAAACTACACTGCCTTCAGAATCATTCAGCAGGATTGAAGTCATTGATTTTCCAGAGAGGCACTGTAGATTAAAAGAAGCAGAGGTGTTCTGTTCGAGTAAATGAAAGTCTAGGTCAGAGTTTAATAATGAAAACACTAATTTTCCACCTCTGTAGGGTTAGGGTTTCTAAGTCTTTCTTACATGTCTGTCATCCCCTCTTTGTTTATACAATGTTTACATCAACAAAACGTTACAAAACCACTGCAATATAGCATCACTTGACCAGTTACTGCCATAGACTGTATATAAAAGATGGATACAGCTACACATTGGTTTGCAAGGAGCATTTTTGTCATCACCATCTTAATGTTTTGAACCTGGACGAGCAAGAAGTAGATCTGACTAAATAAAACAAAACAAAAAACAAGTGACATTGGACGCTAAAGAATATCCTGCTTCATCTTTACCTTTACGTGTTTTACCCTAAATAGATCATCATTTAAAATCAATTAAAACAATGCCATATTGTTTTAATTGATGCCGATACGACGGCATTGTTTTATCGGACACCAACTGAGACTATAAACTCATCCATGTTTTCTGAAGTCATACAACAAATGCAAAGTAGGATCATTTTCTTATAGACTTCCATACAATCCATGATCTTTTCTTCTTTTTTTAACATGAGGTGTCGCCCCCTGGTGCCCATTATAAGTAATGCAGGTTTAAGGCACTTCCACACATGCGTAATTTTTTTGTTTTCTTTTTCCACCGGTCTGGGAGGTGACATCCATCTTCATATATATAATCTTCAGTCACTGGTAGCTTCTCTATCGGGTGGCTTTAATAAATAACAAGTTATAATGCAAAAAAAAAAAATCACTGTAATCACACCAGAATCTCACATCTTCACAAGGCTTTTCAAGTTTTTTAAGAACTGTATTTTCAGAATAAGAATTCACAATATTTGTTTGAATTAATAAGCAATGTTATGGTTTTGGAAGTTTGTTTTAGCCCCACTTGTAAAGGAACAGTACGGTGGCCCTGAGAGGCCAAACGGACTGCAACTTAAGAAAACACCAGAAATAGGAAAAATGACAACGGAAATAGGAAAAAACACAAGGGAAGTGTTTCTGGGGAGACAATAACCTCACGGACCAGTTGCAGGAATCCAAAACATGGTAGGCGTGGTTTATCATGATTCATATAATACTGATGACGGATTTTCAGGCTAATAGTCAGGCTAACACACTTACCTCTCATCTTTTCTTTCCACACAAAATCAATAGATTCTCCACTTCTTTTAAGTGTCTCCCAGTGCAATCTTAGCATATTTTGGTTCCTGCAACTAGTCCGTCGGGTTATTGTCTCCCCAGAAACACTTCCCTTGTGCTTTTGGAAATCTGTTTTTTGCCATTTCTTTTTTCGTTTTTCCTATTTCCGTTGTGTTTTGTGTGCTTTTGAAGCATTTTTCTTATTGCTGGTGTTTTCCTAAGTTGCAGTCCATTTGGCCTCTCAGGGCCACCATAGAACAGAAGCAATTTGACATACAAGAGGAAAAAAAAAGTGTAACTGCAACAATCACATTGAGATTTTATATCACATCGTAGCAGGACTTGCTCCAAAACACAGTTCTTGAAGAAATAGTGCATAATTCATTACATAAGCAAACACACAGAAAAATTAAATCACAGTTAAAAGGGTGGCCATAAACAATGCACATCAATTGTATCATTTTTATTTGTACCCAAATGATGTCTGAATTAGCTGAATTATTAATACATCTGAAGTCAAATGTTGGTAAGACCATACTGTACAGAGACAACAGCTGACAGGTCCCACTGGGTTTGTCGCCAGCGCTCTGTTCTGTGTGGTTCAGAGTTGTAAACACTGGACAGTAAGTAAGTGTGGTTCTACTAATGTGGTTCTACCTGCTGTGCAGGTTAAAGGGGAAATTCAACATGGCACATGGTTGACTAATCTGATCTGGGATCAGGTCTTTATCAGATACACTTGTAATTAATGACAACAGCTTGTATACAAGTGAAGCAGCATATGCTATTGGAAAATACAAATGAATTAATAAGGAGAAAATTTGACGAACATATTGTATTTTAAATCAACTGAACTATTCTTTCAAACTTTTAATTTTATTTTAGTGTTTTGGAGTGAAAGGGTAGACAGATTACTCCCTTTGCCCCTCAGCAACATTAAACTTCCCTACACCTCCTCTGTATACCAGGATGGTCAAACCTTGGGATCCATGGTGATTAGTTAAAGGCTCCGCGTGGTTACCATGCACTGAGAGACCCCGAGTGACCCCGCTCAGATGTTTGCCTTCTTGTTGATGAGTACAGAGCAGCATGTTAGGGCTCCATCCACTTTGACCTTCTCCAAGTTGGACGTGGGTATCAGCATGTGGTCCTTCAGCTTCTCAAACACCTGCAGGACACACAGACAGGAGCGCAGCTAGGAATTAGCAAATTTTCCCTGTTCATTTCAATTCAGTAGAATTAGAAAAGGCTAAAGAACAATCTAATGTGAAGTAGTTAAATTGGAAGTGGAACATACGTAACACTTAAGTTTGTTTGCTCAGCTTGTCAACTTGTAATTCTCCGTGATATAAAAACTCTGCAGAGAGACGCAAATTGTGAAGAACAAGCATTCAAGCTTTCCTGGTCTCCCGGCAAAATATAAAAAAAGAAGAAGAAAAGAGAGAGAGAAGGGAGTGAGAACTATGACGACATTCTCAAAAGACCCTTGTAAAGTAGTGTGTCACTCTGTGGACACCTTCCAGAAAAAAACTAGCGTTTTCCTACCGCACTTCCAAACCAAGAGAGTTTTCTCTATAAACTCTAACTTCAACCCTGCTGTGACTTTCAGTGAGGCCTTATGGCACAGCCAGAGGGACCAACTAAACTAATTTTTATCTCATGATGCAATTTGGCTGATAAAGCCTCTGCTGAACCAGATGCCATGTGTAACCTCACCTCACTGAAGTTCTGTCTAAGTCTTGATTCTTTTCTGGGACATTTTGTGTAACGTGGCCAGCAGCACAAATCAGAGCTTTCCTGAAATATTCTCAACATTGGTGCTGACCAGCTATGGACTCCTGTAACAATTATATACTATTTGTTAAAATATGTTAATTCTTATTTATATGTATTAGAATCAAACTGAGAAAACCTGCTTGCCATTTGCTGTTTTTTTTAAGGATCCGCAGGGCTTGAAGCGTGGGGAGTGGCCAGTCTGGTCCAAACTGTGCTATTTGTGCCTTTTAGGGCATTTTAATTGAATAAATGAAATAACATGGTCTGAAGCAGCATGCTCGGCCTGTCCAAGAGGTGCTTCAGGTTCAGGTTTGCTTGTTTTGTTTTGTTTTCTTAGTCTCTTGGGCCTTAATTACACTTATTTCCAATAGGGACCAGTCTGTAACCATCTGCCAACCACATGAGAAAAATTTCTATTTCCCAATTTGTTGGCTGTGAGTTGCTAAAGTATGCTGGTAGTCACTAGATGAAACATACAGTTCTGTGCTAAATACATCCTTCCTATTGCTTTGGTCGTTAGCAGATTGCAGAGGTTGCTCATGGTTTGCAGGGAAGAGGCAGAGTGGTTTGTAAAGCAACTGCTGTCAAAAAGTGCAGCAAAAGCTGGAAACAGACAGTTCCCCTTCAAAGTAAACATGGTGGCTGCAATGGTGACTCAAAACGTTCACATTGTTGTTCATTTCTGGCTTGCATTGCACTTTTTCAAGCTTTATTACTGTTTGGGTAGCAGTTAACAAGCATAAAGTCGGCATCTTCCAAGCAAGCTACAACAGCTAGAATCTGCTTGTGACCAAAGCAATCATGAGGAGGTTTTTGGTGCTCCTTGTGAACAATTATCTATCAACTGTCAGCAACCTCCAGCACCCATTCAACAAGTGGTTAGGGAATACAGATTTTTTCCTTGCTATCACTAGTTGCCAAATAGTGGACGACCCATCTCTAGGGCTTTACAACTACGGATTTACTTAGGACTATTTAGCAAGTATCTGCAGTTTATCGAGACAGGTTTTACTTGACAACATTAGCTGATAACTTGGCACTTCAGCCTTTTGATGAAACATTGCCACCCCCATCCCCCAAAACAACAAACAAACAAACAAACAAACAAGAAACCCACAATATTGTCACAGCTAAAACGTTGAAGTAGAGGCTCAGAACCCAGGGAGTGATGATGGTTAGCTCCATCTTTTATATACAGTCTATGGTCTACAGGCATGGCAGCAATGCTTTAAACTAAGCAACATGCTGACAAGTGTTGTCAATGAATACAACACACAACTTAGCCTATTGCTAAAGCTAATAATACAGTTTGATCAATGCACTAGAATTGTGGGGAATATGAATGGGTGCACTTATTGGAAACCTGACCCAAAGTTGTAAAGGTAGAAATAAAGACAAAGTCAAATAAAAATAAAATGAAATAAAAGCTTCATGGGGAAAGAGAGTGATAGAGAAATATATTTGAGGTCACTAAAGTTAGAATGATTTTCCCTCTGGAAAACAATCCTGGACTAACCAAGCAGAACTGCCTCTCAAAAACATCTTAAGTTTAGACCATATAATCAGACATAACTCAGGGAAAATTAAGCTTTCACAGTATTCTCCCAACATAACATCACTAAATCCTCTGCTCTTTATAGCACCTCTGAAACCAAAGTGTCTCTTTTTTTGATCATTTCCAGCTGAGTTCTCATTACTTCAGTTGAGATTTATATGCTGGGTCAGGGTGGCATGGTCTCAGCAAAGTAGCAGTTGCTATATTTCACCGGACCTTTTGTCTGCTTAGTTTCGATGTGTCCAAACAGAGCCCTCAACAGCAGCTGCCAGCACTAACCGTTAAAGGTGCCCCGTCTCCACCCCCATCCGACCCTACCAATCCTCTCTCATGACCCCCTGCCTTTGTTGATGTGGAACTATTATGTAACTTCACGAGCCAACTAAAAATAGACCGGAGATCAGGCCAGACAGTGTTTAGAGTCAGAAAGCAACAGACATCTTGCAGTGTCTTGGTAATTGTGCTGACAAATCTCTACATCTCACTGAGGGAACAAGCAACAAGTTCCCCTGGGAACTGTGCTAGACAGGATAGTCAGCTCACATAAAACTGCCCTTGCTACATTACGGCTTGTATTATCTCTCGGAGACTGAAAGCATGAATGAAGATTTGAGAAGGTGTGTACTGGTATTCATTTTAAAGAACAAGGGTTATGTGCAGAGCTGTAGTAATCACAGAGGGATAAAGTTGATGAGCCATACTATAAAGATATGAGAAAGAGCTGCTGAAGCTGAAGAGTTGTTAAGAAGAGAGGTGATGATCAGCGAGCAGCAGTATGGCTTCATGCTGAGAAAGAGCACTACAGACCCGATGTTTGCTTTGAGAGTGTTGATGGAAAAGTACAGAGAAGGAGCTGCACTATGTCTTTGTGTATGTAGAGAAAGCAGCCGATAGGGTGCCAAGAAAGGAACTGTGGTACTGCATGAGGAAGTCAGGAGTGACAAAGAAGTATGTGAGGCTGGAAAGGACATGCATAAGGAGAGTGAAACAGTGGTGAGGTGTGTAGTAGTAGGAGTGATAGATGGGTTTAAGGTGGGTGTGGGATTACTTCAGCTCTGCGCTCCTTCATGTTTACATTGGTAATGGACATGTTAGCAGATAAGTTCAGGCAGAAATCTCTGTGGACTGTGACGTTTAGAGACAGCATTGTGATTGTAGTGAGAGCAGAGAGCAGGTGGAAGAGAGTCTGGAGAGGTGGAGGTATGCTCTGGAGAGAAGAGGGATGAAAGTCAGTAGAAGCAAGACAAGAGTGAAAGGAAAGGTTTAGAAGATGGTAGTGAGATCTGCTTTGATGGATAGCTTGGAGATTGTGGCGAACCCAAAAAACAGGAGGATGAGATGCTCAGATTTTACTTAGAAGTCAGAGAGGCAAGGATGAGATGGTTTGGACATGTACAGAGGAGGGATAGTGGATACAGTGGACAAAGGGTATTGAAGATAGAGCTGGCAGGCAGAAGGAAAAGAAGAAGACAACAAAGAAGATTCGTGGATGCCGTGAAGGAGGATATGCAGAGGGCTGGTGTGGCAGTGAAGGATGCTAGACATTGCGTGAGATGGACGTAAATGATCTGCTGTAGGGAACAGCCAAAAGAAGAAGTAGTAGAAGTTATATCTTGTGCTATTAATATTTTTCCACTCTCTTCAGGCTACAATTTCTAAAAAGACAGTTTTTGGAGCCAAAACTGTTTTCGAGGTCAATTTCTGAAGCATTTAAACCTTTGAAAGGAAACTGGTTCATGGAACTAGCATACATATCTCAAATAGTGCTCCAAATGTTCTGTTAATATGTGCTTTCAAAAAGGGAAGTATGATATGCTCAAGATTTTATTATGTTCAAGTTGAATTCCCTCAGTTAATCTTGTTGACAAAAGTCTTCACTGTGGATTCTAGTCCAAAGACGCATAATTTGGTGAATTTTTCCTTCTAAAAATAGCTGGCGGAGGTTGAGGTTTCAACCACAGAGTACATTTTGAGGTTTGAGTACTGTCTCTGCAGATTGCAGGTTGCCAGGTTCAATCCTGTGAGAATTCTTTTGACTTGTTGTGATGTGGAATGACCCCAAAGCATCTAAATAACAGTTACGGCTCAGCCTGTCCAAACCCCAAAGAGACGGAGGTGAGACAATAACATGTCATTCACGTCAAGCGACTGTAGCAAGTACGTGAAAGGCACATCTTGAAAAATAAACTGCATGTAAGTAGGTCACTGCATGTTTCAGAGATATTTGAGAAAGCACGTAGCTGTGTGTACCCGTGTAGTGAAAATGTACACGGCGAGACAGCCGCTGAGCCAACACGGTTTCTCAAAGTCTGTCAAAGACGTTTTATTTGCAATATATTTGATGAATAGAAGTCTAATATTCAAAGGGCAATTAGTCCTGATCTTTCGGGAGAGAAATGTTGGTCTATGAAGTCTGCGACGCTCACCAGCTGGCTGCATATTATGCTGTTTGTGCTGATTGTTGCTGGGCAGCCACAGTGGATTTAACACTTTACATTTGAAACTGGCCAGAGTGAACCAAAACAGTAAAACTGGAAGTCATTGAACCTGTCAATGATATTAAACCAATTGTTACAGCAGCTGATTTGAACAACTTTGCTCAAGTTCTGAGAAAAACAAGACCTCAATGTCTCTGGTTCCTAGCCTGCGGTCTGATGCTCACAAAGGACACTTCTCATCAAACTGCAGGTTCTTTTGTTAAAAAGAAATTACAGCTCTGGCTGCGGTTAGCCTGCATTGGTCCACTAAAACAACCATGTAGCTTTTGTAGGGTTTCTTTCCCCAGTTGTTTTTCTCAGAGGCCTGGACAAGATGAACAACAACTAAGACAAGTGCTCCTTAAATCTAAACCGCTAAACCAATTTGGTTGTTCTGACGGTGGTCCTTCCTGCCAGGATTGTGGATGAATGTGCTTTATCGTCAGTGATACAAAGTTGCTGAATGTGGATGGGGAAAAGCACCTTTGCACTCTCTGGAAACTCCTCTGCTGTGCAGTGTAGAAGCACGTGTCCCTTGCTGGGCAGGTTCATGTAGATGCAGTTGGCGGCGAGGTCGTCGGGTACTGTCAGTTTGTCGTAGCGATGGTCACTCATCTGCTGCATTATCTACACAATTGGGAGTGAGGAGACATGACAGGAAACAGACTTTGAGGCAAATGCATAAGTGAAAGTCCACATAATGTTCAGAAAGACAGACACAAGCCAGGCCATGAGAGATTTTGATTCAGAAGCGAGGCCTCAATACCAAAAGTCAGCGCCACATCCTTCTGCTGGCCAAACCGCCACAGGGGCCTGGGGGGAAGGGGGCCGGGTGGGTTAATGGAGAACACAGGAGCAGACAGACATTCTTTCTCAGCAGATGTCATGTTATTTATGTAATCTGAAGGAGCTGAAGGTGGGACCGGCGGTGGGGGCTGAGAAGACGCTCGTGTTGCCAGGTGGAAGTCGGCGGGTGAGGATGTTATGACCAGAGGAGAGGCAGGTGCCTCTTAATGTTTATGAGCAGAACATCTGCAGATGGTTACCTCGGAGACGGATAGGGGAGGGAAGGCTAGTGAAAAAAAAAAATGTCAACATTCAGAAAAAATATTTTGAGAAGGGAGATTTTTCCCCTGAATTAAACATACATACATATACATACATACACACATATATATATACACATACACATATCTATCTATCTATCTATCCATCTATCTATCTATCTATATCACTAGCTGGGCCCACGTCCTCATTTTAGGTTTGGCAGCATTTTAGTAGGTAAAGGCGAAAGCTTGGACATGAATTGAGCAGCGGTTTGGAGAAGGCCTCGAAGAGGACTGGCAACGGCTCCTGGACCTGGCAGATCCCCATGTACTAAATAGAAGTGAAGAAGTTAAAGAACTGAAAAGGGGAGGGAGGGGCACGTAAACAAGAATGAACAGCTGGCAGAACTGGGGGAACCTATATAGATGAGAACCGGAAGGAGTGTGTTTGGAGGCGTGGTCCTGCTCCTGAAATTTCGATAATCTCCAATTACATATAGGCCACTGCACTGCATCCAAAAAGTGTGACGTCTGCTTGACGTACATAAAGGTTTAGAGGAGTGACTGTGAGAGAATGCGATGACACACTACTACAAATGTGGGAGAAAAACTGGTGCTTTGTGAGCACAGTGGGCTTTGTGGCTGTAGATGTTTTCATTTCACTTCCCACTGACAGGATCCATTGCACCAGGGAAGACAAAGGCATATATAGAAATTGGAAAAGGTCAATTACTGCAAGACCATTATATAGAAATATACATTACTCTGAACGTTTTATTATGTCCATTGCATTATAAGTCAAATATACTCACACTTCTCACAGAAAAAGAAAATCAACCTTTTTCCAGTGTGAATAGTCACCTATTCCTATCCAAACAGCAAATGTGCTGTTCTAAGTGCTTTCCTGGGAAAGTATTCAGGACACAGGAAATGACACATGTTAGGGTTTCTGGCAGCACCATCATTGTTTGGTCAGGGTAAAGAGAGAAACAAGTGTGCAGTTAGTAAGAGCCAATAGAAAACTTAAGAGATTCATTGTTAAATGGACATGAAATCTCTAGAAAGTGCAGCATGTAAAGCAAACACATTAAGTAACCACTGTTTATACCAACAGAGTTGGTATAAAAAAAGATTTCACTGCGTAATATTATGACTGCTGCATTATAAAAGTACACTAAACTGTCAACGAAGCTACTGTTTTTGTACATCTAACAGCTAAAACGAGTTTTTCTATTTACAAATGGTACAAATGGTAAAACATCAGCTACAAATGGCACTCCTGGGTGCAGGGCTGCGGGACGAAGCACAGCAGTGTGCGCACATATGTCGGCAGATGCGTAATCAGACATTCCCAGGTCACTCGTGGGAGTGTCATGTGACTGCAACTGCCCTAAATGAAAACACTCAAGTCCATAGGGTGAGGGCCAACACGGTCTGTGACACACGCGAGTATTAAGAGTGAGTAAAATGTCGACTCCACCTAAGATCCCAGTTGTTCCTGCTTTACTCTTCATTTTCTCATTAAATTCAAGGGGAAATATGCGCATAAGGGAAATGACATACAGCAAGATTTCCTCATGTTTCATGTAAAATTTTGATCCATGAAATTCAATTAAATCCTCACCTGACTAATGAAACAGCTGGTTTTCTGTTCACTGCCAGACGCTGCAGCCAATCAATATAGGGGGCAGACCTCTTTTGTGTTTTTCTAAACTTAAAGATGCTTTAATTGAATCAAATCTTAAGCCTAAAGAACTGAAACGTATGGGAAATTATCCTAGATACCTTTACACAATAGTGGCTTTTAACGTCGTCATTCTGGATCTTCACCAAGTGTTAAACTACAGTCAATCGACACAGACTTAATTCGAACAATGGCTGAGGTCCAGCTAATACACAAGAGTGGTAACTGGGCAGCAAAATGTAGTCATTCAAAAGCTACTCGAACTAAATATTTACTGGATGGTAATAAAATCCCTCTGGGGCAATGACAAACCTGAGCAGTCTAGAAAAACACCAACAATTTCCAGGACCTTATGTGGGAATCAGCAGAATCTTTATCTTGGCACCTGGTGTGAACATTTCTAATGCTCACTTTAGCAATCCTTCCCAGAAACTGCTTAAAACTTATACAACACTGCTTTTCACTGAGCGGTGGCATCACGCACAAGACAAATACTACTTGATGCAGCTTCCAGATCTGGACAGGAAATGAGACTGAAATTGCTTCCTGTTGATGGACCATAAATGTTTGGTATTACTGGTCTAGTATTTTATTGCTGCAGTGTAATGTTTTCAGTGGAAAAGTACACAGAAAAAGGAAACGCAGGGGGAGGATGCAGGAAATTTCAGATGACATTTATCTAATGTTTAAGGCTGCTGCTATCGGCCCCTACAGCTGATTCAGGGACACAGTGGTATCACAAGAGGAAACCTAGAACATGCTGTGAAGGTCTAGATCAGGGTGTCAAACTTGTTTTATATCATGGGCCACATACAGCCAGAAAAAGAAGTACAGTTCCACTGATATGTCTTGTTTTCTCTACATGATAAGAATAAGAAATAATTGTTTAAATTTACAGAAAACGTTCTGTTAGTACACGGCGCAGACTGTCCTGTAATTATTACATTTTTGTTTTTCTTTGGTTTTTTTACTGAGTAAAAATCTGGGTTTTTTGCTTAGGATTTTTTACTTATTTATTTCGATATGCACATGGGGGAGGAAAAGATATAAAACCACTTTTTCCAAACCCTGGTGGGCCAATTCTGGATCTTGGGCCTTATGTTTGACACCCCTGGACTAGATAGTAATGCCAAGTTTTATATTTGCTCAAACTAAAATATTGCGACAGCTATCAGGTGGATTGCTGTTCAATGTTGTTCGGACAATCATGGTTCTGAGGTGATATAAAGTCAACTTAGCTCTAGATTTTTATCTATGACTGTTTTACATGGTAACAGTGGTATGGAGTAAGTATGTAGTATGGGAGAAACAGAACAAGAAACAAAGCTTCAATCCATAAATAATCCAAATCTGGAACCTACATTCTCCAACACTGGATTTGGCCAAAAAAAAAAAAAAAATCTCCAACAGAACCTTCACCATGCCGTCACCTCATTATCTATAAAATTCAAGCGTGCAAGCATCCTTGAGGTGAAGATCAGACTCTGACCAACAGAGAGCAATGAGCTCATGAATCAAGCTAGGCTGGGTGAAGGGGCCACCGATGATCTACAGCCTGCCGGGCAGTCTGCTGTAGGAAGGAGGGGGGTAGTGCGAGATTACAGGGAAAGGGTGCTGCAGCCTCTGACACAGGCTGTATTTTGGGATGATGACTTCATGAGAAAAGCTTGGCAGTGACAGCAACAGATGGATGATGAAATCCATCCGGTCATTCTGCTAAACACAGATACGCGGTGCGCTCAGCCTTCCTGAGCATAGCTGAAATACAAACTACAGATCGTCGATGCTATTTTGTGATTGCAAATGAATAATGCGTTACTCAACCCCGTAATAAAAATAAGGGCAGGTCCAAATTTTCTTGAACACCAGCAAAGCGCAGCTCCCTAAAGACAGAATGAATTAGCTGGGCTCCAACTTTAATTTGCACAAAGTGTCTGCTGCATTCGACAAGGAGCCTCGTCGCCAGAAGAGCTGCATCTACATCCCAAACGAACAGTTTGGATTCATTAAATCTGCATTCATAAGATCTCGTTCTCCCTCACACAAAGAACATTATCTAATTACAAATCCAGGGCTGTTAAAGGCCCTTTAAAACAGGAGCTAATTGCTGCGAGAGAGAGGGTGACGTAAGCCATAATTAGAAAGCGAGCAGTCTGTCATTAAGTTTCGCTAGCGGCCACTCTTCGCCCCAGTAGCTAATTACTGGGGTGATCAAACAGGCAGGAATCTTAATGAGCTGGCACTGGATTATAAATTAATTCTATTATGCAATGATGCATAGGTTCCTGGGAACACTTTAGCAATGCAAACATGCTTACAAAACCAACAGGGCCAACCTTGTGCTTCTCTCGAGTACTTCAGCCTTCTTAGGAAGAGCTGCCTGATGTTCTCTGAGATACACTAAGCGACTTTTGCTTGATTTACAGTAACTCTGTTTAGTGCTGAGCCAGCAGGGGGAGATATCATACTAGAAGGCAAATGAGGAATACTGCCAGAGGGAACCTGTCAAGCCCAAAGGTGTATGTGCTTGCCTGTAAGTCTTCATACTTATGTAATTATATATACACTGCCTGCCTTTGTGTTGTGTAAATACACATTTCGCTGAATTTCTCTTGTTTGTGCCACTGCAAAAGTTCACATGCTAATGTTTGGGAATTTTGGGGGATAATTCCATGGGAGGGATGGGCCGAGATTTATTGCACTCTCGGTGCAAACGAGCGATCCGTCTCTGTCGGGGTGTAAGCCGTCTCCTCTGTTCGGTCTTGGCGGTCCCCGGGTTTCTGTTGTTGGAGCTCGATCGATACAGGAGCCTTTTATGCAGTAATGAGCTCAAGCTGTTTAATGGAAGGACAATACAGTCGTAATTGAAGCTGGAGTGTGAGCGCCAGGGGCAATCCCCGCAGATTAGCTGAGAATATGAATTAATGGGGATGGATTTAGGTGACAGGTGGTTTCAATGTGCCTGGAGTGGGAAGCCGCCAACAAACTGTAAGTAAGGGAGTCTGCTCTGAATCAACACGTGCAATGTCCTGTCTTGTCGCGTTATTCTTTCAGGGTTGTTCATACTAACGGATCAAGCAGAACGTCAACCAAACGATGAAACAAAAAAAAAAAGGAAAAAGGATCCACTACTTCAATGTGCGTCAAAGTAAAGAAAAGACTGCCAATACATCAATTCACAGGTTTCCATGACTACAGCTAGGGAGAGCATAGTTACGGTGTACATACATAAACACACATACACAAGCTCCATACTTTGAGGGCTTTCTGTGCTGATTCACTGGAGCCGATTATAATAAGGCCTGGTCCTCCCATGCTGCAGAAGCTCTTCAGGTGCAGGCCTTCGAGCACAGGCACAGTGGAAACAGCATAGTCCTGTAAAACACAATATCATTACAAACGCTTAATAAGCTCAAATAATATGACTTTCATTTCATGATGATAGGACAGGGTCAGGTAATGCTAATCATTTGGGGCTTGTAGCTTTAAATATTTAACAGGCTTTCTCATCACCTGCTAACAGGTTTCCTCAAGTAGTTCTTTACTGATAAGACAGTGCTTTTTATCTGAATGTGGGTGAACGAACGGTTTTAAACAAATGATACAAAAGCACGTTACTACTCAGCAACAATGCTTCTCAATCCATTAAACTACAGTACAACAATGAGCTAAAACATCATTCATTATAATATAGGGCTATATGTACATGTGTGTGTAAAGTTTTACTGTAGATTGTAAAAGCTCAGCAGTGATCTGTGTGGTATCATGGGGCCTAAAGTGGCATTGAAATAAAGTATTGTACAGCTCAGTAGCGGAAAAAGCAAGATGGTCTGAGAGATGCTGTTGATCTCAGGGCTCATGGGGAGATTACGCAGCACCTTGTAGGAGCCAGTTCTGAAAGGCGTTTTCTGGCTGTGGGACGTCTGCAAACCAAATGTTGCCATTAAAAGTGTTACAAAAACACACGTTACATAAAGGGTACTTAGAAGAACTGGCAGCGATAATAGTTTTATTGACACCTGGATGCTGGTTGGTTTTCACAGAACCCCTGGAACGTTTCAAATGTTAAGTGTCTTACGTAAGAATCGCTTTAAAGATACTGCCAAACATCCTCATTTGTTAAGACTGTGTGGGAGGGTTTGATTGGATTTATAGCGACATCGTGACTGCCATCGCATTTTTCTTTACACGTTTTTAAAACCTGATTGGTGCACAAAAATGCAAAACTCGGCCCTGCCTGCCAGTCACCATAGCTGTTTAAACTAAGGCAGAGAACTTTAGCGTTCATGCAACCACTTCTAATGAGAAAAAGAATCGTACAGGCTTCTAAAGCTCCGACCCAAAGGATAAAAAACAATAAAAATAGGATTAAAGAAATCCCATCTGACAGCTATATGGCTTGTTTTTGCAGATGAACAGAACTGTTTTGGAACCTATAGTTTTACATTTACCTTTAGCCTTTAACGGTTGATTTTGGACTAAGAACTCTCATTAAAACATCCGTTGAAAGCCACCTTCTTTGCAAGGATTAAAGCCTTAAGGCCACGTTGGAGTTGCAGCATATTTAACGGAAACATTGTTTTACCCCTGACTTTGTTTTGTTTTACCCAGCAGAAGGAATCGAGCGATTAAACATTAGATGCAAGGACTCAGGCCTTTATGTGGGAGAGACTTCTTAAGCCAGAGACGGATCCTACTGTGATTCGTAAACCTTGAAGTGATACCAAGATGCAATTTAAAATCTGACAGGATAAAGAGACTCGAAGCTTATTTTCTAAGACCTTTTGTTCCTGAATACATTTGGATGACCTTATAAATTCAACTTCGCACCTAAGAAAAGAACTTTTCCAACAGACGCCCATATGTTTTCTTAATCAGACAATGTGTTTTGAAGGGGTTTTTATAGCGTTCAGCTTCATAAAACTTACAAAGGAAGTGTACATTTTCCATCATTACACCCCATTTTTTCTTTCAACTATATGCTAACAGTTTTCAAGTAAATATTTGTATGGCACCAATAAAACGACACCATAATTCACCCAGTTATTGTGACTTCATCACACGAAAGACCCAAGTTACCCCCTTTGCTGATGTCTTCCTGATTTCCAGTGAGAACAACTGAATTGTATAATCTTTTTATCATTCCTTATCCATAAACAGGAAGTTTCTGTGCAAAATTGGAAATGCAAGTCATGCATTCGTCCTTACCAAGATAAATCCTTAAGAGAAGAAAGGCTTGCTTTTCATCTTCACCAGCTGCCTCGTTGTTAGCTGAAAACATGACTGACTGAAGAAAAAAGGTAAAACAAGCTGAGCTGGTCAGCACTTCTTACCCATGGCAGAAAAGAGGCGGTTTAACCTCTATATTACTTCCAAAATAAACGGACCCCATCAATAACACCAATTACTCTGACCTCTGTGCGGACCATAAAGAGATAATCAACATCTGCATGCAGTTGTGGAGTAGGCTACTAAATAACCTGGCAACAAAGTGATCCTTAATTTGAAAATGAAAGGAAAAAACAACAGCGACAGGAGAAATCCATCTGATATAAAACGGAAAGAACAACAATTGACGCTTAAGTGATTTTTCCTACTGTCTTTTGCCAGAGACGCATCATTAAGTCCTGTCTTATCAGAGATAACAGAAAACACAGAGGAATCCATAATGAGGAATTCAAATCAGATACAGATGGGAAGATGGAAGCACTACAGTAAGGCCATTCAGGCTATGGTAATGCGTTCAACTCTTGAACAGTATGACCCACCTCTGAACTTGTGTGTTAGCCAGCTTTTTGGATTTGTCATGACTGTTCAGAGGGAATCCAAAAGTGTTACGAATAGGTCAAGCAGAACATCTTCACTTTAAAAGAACAGCCAGCAGGATAGACAGGTTCAACCTTTGTGACCAACCACTGTGATCCTGTTTGCAGCCTGCTTGTCCAAGTCTTCCCTGAAGCTAATCTCTTGGTTTAGCTTGAAATATTGCTTTTATGTTGTATTTTTTTCCCATGGATGTAGTAGTGAAAAGCAAGCCATGGCTAACATAAATCTGCATGGAAACTGAGTGAATCTCTAGAAGTCCTCTAAAGGCACCGAGTAGTTTAAAGCAGCATTTTTTGATCTAGGAGTATCTTGACAATGTTGTCTGGGCGTAACTATTTGGCCCTAAGGAAGCTGCTTGGGACTCCACTTCTGTCTAAGAGGACAAATGTTTCCTCAGCTATATCTCAGAACACTTTATGCACAACCTGATGGAATAAATGAAAACTAAAGGTTTGGGGGGGGAAATTTGACTACAACGTAGCCCACAATTAGCACAATCCAATGTTATTTATCTAAAAGCTGAGTAACACAATAATGAATTAAGTATCTAGAATGAAGCACAATTAATGATGATGGCACTATTGATTTACATCAGCATTTTCTAATTAGGATTTATTTATAACAAACAGAAACAACCTCATACCACGTAACATTACACCCAACAAGTGTTTTTTTTTTTCACGTCTTTCTCTGAGAAATTTAACTGGCATAAAGAAATGAATCTCTTATTAAACTTCATCCATCGATTCTCTTCCGCTTATCCAATTTTTAGAGTCACAGCAGGGCTGAAGCCGATCCCAGCTGTCACAGGGCGAGAGGTTGGTACACCCTGGACAGATCCCTGATCTGTTGCAGTGCAAACACAGAGAGATAGACAACCATTCACACTCACATTAACACCTACTGGGCAATTTAGAATCACCAGTTAACCTAACTAGCTGCACGTCTTTGTGCTGCAGGAGGAAGCCAGGATGTTTCTTTTTACCTGTGATAAAACTTTTGATGGAACTGTGATTGTCCTACAAAAAATGATTGCCCGAAAACTGTGATTACAGTTTTCCAGTAATGTAACACGTAACTGTCCTCAATTTGGACACAGCATCAGCTCTTTGTAAACATCTGGACGGCTAACACAAAGCTAGCGGAATAATGTTAAAGCTGAGTGTATGCAGACCCCAGATAGGTCTATATTGTCAGTTGGTAATTATGTGGCAGTGTGATTCAGGCCACTTTGCTGAGAAGCATAAAAAGATTGTAAAGGGAAGTGTAAAAAATACTTTCTTCAGAGAGTACTGAGTAATATTTGATACATTGCTTTTTTTGAGTAATGACACTGATATGAGAATGCTGAGTATGAGAATAACAGTGTGTCATCACAGCAGTGATGAGTGAATGGAATGATTGAGGTTAATAATGGGACAGGAAGAAAGTGCCTGTGAACTAATTAAGAGGTTTACTCACCCAAATCAGCTTCATTTGTGTCATCAACTACTTTCTTTAATCATTATATACAGAGGTGGCAGAAGTTTGCACCAGCACTTGATTAAAAATGCCTCAAAGGCAGATGAAATCTGGAACTAGGATCAAACTCTTAATTGCTACAGGGACTTTTTACAGCTGCACTAATCAATACTCTCAGAGCGCAGTGGAGCTTAATAATAAAAAGTAGAAAGACCTTTTCAAACTTTATTTATTTTTATTCAGTGTTACACCCTCCTTTATGTATATATTTTGGGATTCAGAACTCATTGAATGCTAATGCTGGCTCACGATAAAAAGGGCTAATGTACCTCCATGTACACTCAGTGGGATGTCCTGAAAGGGTTTTCACATCTCCTAGCAACAACTGGTATTTTTTTATGTCCACAAAGTAGCCTCAATGCTGACTGGTACATCGGATGTCCTCAGAGGGATTTGCAAAGTGAATACAGCAAAGGAAGAAGTGAAAGCAGAGATGGAAGACTATATACGATGAAGATATATAATGGCTCAAAAGGAAGGAGTGAGGCAGAGATGGATGGAGAACAAAATGGAATTAGAGAAAAAAAGGGCAGCAGAGCTTAATGAAAAAAAAAAAAAAAACAAGATAGAGTGATGATACTATTACCCTCCTGGCCTAAAGCCTCCATGATTGATATCACATTTATCTCCTCCTTTCTTGTTTGAGATGTATAATTGCTTGCAGAAGGCTTTAAAGAAAAAGATTATTAAAAAGAATGTTTTCATATTGTCAAGTCAAGTCAAGTCAGCTTTATTGTCACTTCAACCATATACAGTTAGTACACGGTGAAGCGAAACAACGTTCCTCCAGGACCAAGGTGCTACATGCAACATAAATTTACAACATAAATTAACAGAAAACACTAAACTAGCTAACTAAGAGGCCTAGTTAGCTGGCTAGCAGAGACAAGACAAACTGACCTAACATAAATTACAACATAAATTAACAAAAACTAACTAACTATCTAAGGAAGACTTTTTTTTTTTTGTTAACAGACAGCAGACAACAAAGTGCACGTGCAAATGTGCAAACAAGAACAACAAAGTGACAGTGTGACAAAAAAAACACAACGTAACATAATAATAAGGTTTTGTGATGATGAGTTGAGGTAGTGGAGGAACAGTAAACATTCCTTAGTGTAGCAGCAAAAATTAGGAAGTAAAGAAGTTAGTGCAAAAAGTCCAGTAATAATATTGTGCAAAAGAGCATTTACAGGTTGGTGTGTACGATAGTTTGGTGGTGTAGGTCAGTGTGTTTGCGCTTGTGTTGATTAGTCAGTCCAGTCTCAATGTTTTGAGGTAGTTGAGTTGAGCTGAGTGATAATGTTTGTGTGTGTGTGTGTGTGTGTGTGTGTGTGTGTGTGTGTGTGTGTGTGTGTGTGTGTTTATCAGTCCAGTCCCTTTTTGCTGAGGAGACGGATGGCTTGTGGAAAAAAGCTGCTGCACAGTCTGGATGTGTGTGCCCGAATGCTTCGGTACCTTTTTCCAGATGGCAGGAGTGTGAAGAGTGTGTGAGAGGGGTGTGTCCGATCAGCCACAATGCTGGTGGCTTTGCAGCGTGTGGTGTAGATGTCCTCAATAGAGGGGAGAGAGACCCCGATGATCTTCTCTGCTGTTCCCACTATCCGCTGTAGGGTCTTGCGGTCCGATATGGCACAGTTCCCAAACCAGACAGTGATGCAGCCGCTCAGGATGCTCTCGATAGTTCCTCTATAGAAGGTGGTCAGGATCGGTGGTGGAAGCTGGGCCTTTCTCAGTCTTCTCAGAAAGAAGAGACGCTGTTGGGCTTTCTTGTGCAGGGAGCTGGTGTTGAGGGACCAGCTGAGGTCCTTCTCCAGGTGGACACCCAGGAATTTGGTGCTGTCGACGATCTCCACAGAGGAGCTGTTGATGCTCAGCGGTGAGTGGTCGGCTCGTGTCCTCCTAAAGTCAACAACCATCTCTTTTGTCTTGTCAACATTCAGAGACAGGTTGTTGTCTTTACACCAGTCCGTTAGCCTCTGCACTTCCTCTCTGTACGCTGACTCGTCGTTCTTGCTAATGAGACCCACCACAGTCGTGTCATCAGCAAACTTAATGATGTGATTTGAACTGTGTGTTGCTACACAGTCATGAGTCAGCAGTGTGAACAGCAGAGGACTGAGCACACAGCCTTGTGGGGCCCCAGTGCTCAGTGTGGTGGTGCTGGAGGTGCAGTTCCCGATCCGTACTGACTGAGGCCTGCCGGTCAGGAATATATTTAGGAAATATATTTGAGATACTACTTTTACTTCTTATGTAATGGATCAGTTGTGAACTTTTCCAGTGACAAGCCTTTACTTTTACTTGAAACAATGGATTGAATTAGAATTGTGACTACAGCTTCCCTCACCTACACAGAACATTTGATGCTTTTCAGCCTATTATCTTTAGGTACAATTCATCCTCAGCCACTTCCCTTTTTTCCCCCGATCATTTGTAGTTGAACAAATGTTGAGCATTCGGGATCTTAAACATTATTCCTGACACTTTGTTTCAGTCCATGACAAAGACTTTTTAAACAAAAAAAAGACTTCTATCTTCTTCAGTGGCCAGACGTTACAAGCTAAAGAACCAACAGCAGCACAAACAAACAAGTGTAGCCCACATTCACCAACTTATTTGCATTTCCATGCAAGAATGCAGGCACTACTTTGCTACATAAATTCACCTTAAATGCATCTGCTAAGATCTCTGCTCCTCTCTGATTGGTCCGTTTGGAAAGTCCCACGAAGAACTCTCGACCTGTAGAGAGAATCTTTTAAGTATGCGAACAGAAAACCAGCAATACAGCAAGCATGAGAAGCTACAGTAGCAGAATACTCCAGACAGCACACCGTGTACTTTATGCATGCCTGCGAAGGGGGGCCAACTGTGGTTAGTATGGTGGCACATAGGCAGAAAGCCTTGAATGCCTGGCGAGGTATTGAGCAGCACACTGAGCTAAGGGATGGGCTCCTAATGTTGCTGCTGAGCCTTTACACTATAAGCCATTAGCACATGCCTTGCCAACAGGAAATGTTTCTAGCTCTGCCATGTGAAACCAATTTCAGCTGGAAGGAACAACAGTACAGAGCCAGTGTCTAGAAACCCAATTAACTGTACTGTGCATTTTCCTAGTGGTCTGTGAAGAAGATACTGACCCACATTTTAACTCACGACTGTTAGTGAACATACAGAAAATCGAATAAAAGACCACCATGCTCTTGCTTGCACCGTGGTCTTACTGTGCAGAATGGCACATGACGGTTTTGTTTGTCGGTGGGATGTACAGCTAGGTTCACTGAGGCACCGGGTCATCAAGGTCACATGGAGGAATGCCTGTGTGGAGGATCTCAAAGCACAGATGCATATTTACAGACACGCAACTGTCTGCTCACAGAGTATGAACTAAAGGCTACCCTCTGCCATTTCACTACATTTCTAACAAGTAGAGTAGTCCTCATACAACCTAAACACAGCAAATCACCAAGTTCTATGTGTTGTTAGTATGTCTGTGAAGGTTCAAAGTCATCCAGGTCATCATAGTAGAAGATACTGAAGGTCTGGAACTGAAGGACCTTAGAACTGAAGAAGCTTCTCGGATGAGAGGTGAAACATCTTCAAGCAACTTAAAGAAGTCCAGGCACTTTTCTTTCCAAGCTCCTTAGACTATGTGTTGTTAGCTACAGAGTTTCTCCTCATCCCTTAAGATATTTATTCCAACAGTCATGACTTCAAATTTGCATGATATGAGACATTTCATGCTTTCAAAGACTTTGTTTTAAATATAAAGATAAAGGCCTCACTGTGAAATTTGTGTTTGTAATTATTTTAAACACTTTTTAAATACTTAATTGCACCGTATACAAAAATGTAGGTGGCCTTCTGTACACAGATTAAGTGTACAGGTTTAAGTTTTTTTTAAAAAGGTAACTTAAACAAAATGGTGAATGGCTGAAAAGCATGTCCAGCATGTAAAAGGCACTATTTGTTTCCAGATGATAGCATTATACTATATTTCTGGAAACAAAAGGATCACATGACTCCTCTTTACCTCTCTGTGTGACACAACAGGTTGGCCTCTGGTCATACACATTAATCTGTAGCAAAACAGCCATTCCTGAACCTCGATGAATTCAAGCTACAAACTAAGGACTTGGGTTTCTCTGTGAAGTTTTTTTTTTAACCTGTACAGGTCTAAGTAAAAAAGTAACTTCCTCAAACTGCTCAGTGAACCATTTGACTGCACGACCCCCAGTTATTTAAAATACAATTCATGAATGAACTGCAAGAGATTAAATATCAGGATGCTGATATTTACAGTGGATGAAATAAGTATTAGATCTCCTGCTGAATTTGTACATTTATAGTCGCAGACTGGAGAAACCAGTTGGCAAGCACAGCATTAAGATGTTTCCACCAGGTGTGCACACATCTCAGAAGAGATTTTGGGCCGCTCGTCTTTACAAAAACTCTCTAAATCTTTTAGGTTTCTTGGCCGCAGCTTGGCAGTTTAAAGCTTCAGCTCTCTCCACAGATTTCCAATAGGATTGGGATTCTTTTTTTTTTTTCTTTTTTTTTTTGTGTCCCGTTTGGATCTATAGCCATCAGAATTGTTGTCTTAAGGCCAAGAAAGATGCCAAGCGGATTTATTTTACCAAGTGGATCGTCATGGCCTTGCCATATTGGTCCATTTGATTGACCTTTATTATAATTATGAATTTATTTTATTTTCAGTTGCTACAAACGGGACAGACATGACTGGAGGATAGGACAGGGAGAAAGAATGAAAGAAAGAGAGGGAGAGAAAGAAAACCAAATGGGAGAAGAGACGGTGAGAAGGGGGGGAAGAAAAAAAAAAAAAAAAAAAAAAAAAAAAAGAACAAAACTCCTGGGTCACCTGTATGGAGAAAAGAAACAGAAGAGAAAGCAAACAACAAAGAGCAACATAATAAATAAAAAAAACGGCACCATCACAATAAACTAGTTAGCAGTAGATATCAGTAGATACTAAATAATAAACGATATTGTGCAGCACGCAAGATAGACAGCGCACAATGTGCTTTGAGGCAGCAGCCAAGAAAGGTGTAGTCCGCGTCTGTGAATACCCGTGTGTACACCTGTGTGCATACCTGTGTGGATCAGCATGCTTGCATTCCAAAGGTTTCTCCATGTAACGATCTGCTAGGGAGTGTGGGGAGCCACAGCCCCGTCCTCCAGGGCATGAAGCAGGTATGGAGGAGATCAAGACTCCAGACATCCAGAGGCCCCCAGAACACAAGAGACCAAGGAAGACCAACAGAGGGGCAGCCGCGCCACTGTCCCAGTAAGAGCTGAGGAGAGTCCCAGATGAGGGCTCACTCAGCAGCCGCGGAGCAGAAGCCAGGGGGAGTTGCAGTGACGCGCCCGTGAGCTCCGCCGGCAGCCAGCTGTGCCTGAGTGACCGAGCCCCAGGCCGAGAGGCCGGGGGCACCCCACCTCCGGAGCGGCCCGAGCGAGCCCCAGGCTCCAGGCCGCGATAAGCGGCCGCCAAGGAGTGAGCCGGTGTGTACCCGGACGCCCACCCCCAGACACAAAGAACCACCAACGCACCGACACCTGAGGGAGTCCGCCACTGGCAGGGGAAGTGGTGGTGGGTGGAGATAGGCCTCCAAACCTTGGAGGGCCTGAGATGTCCCCAGAGAGGTGGCGTCTGATACCCAACCTGACATATAGACACAGACATACAGGCACACACAGATACAAACATCCATTCCCACCCTCATGCTCTCATATGCACTTATTCCACACTCAACCAACATGGAGACAGACATAAAGAGACGCTGTACACACGGTCACACTCCCCAAGCGTACTCTACGAACCGGGTCTAGGTACCCTTGCCCCTGGAGGGGGGAACTGCACCCAGACCCAGGTGGTGTTACCCTTTTCCCTGCGGTGGGGAGAGGCAGACCGCCCCGACTCCGCAGCAGCAGGGAGGCCCCACACTCCAGACCGCAGTCGGACGGCCAACTCCTCCTCCTAGCCCCCCCGCTCCAGCAGGCCGCAGAGAACGGGGGTGAGAGAAGACTCCAAACCTGTACAGGTCTAAGTAAAAAAGTAACTTCCTCAAACTGCTCAGTGAACCATTTGACTGCACGACCCCCAGTTATTTAAAATACAATTCATGAATGAACTGCAAGAGATTAAATATCAGGATGCTGATATTTACAGTGGATGAAATAAGTATTAGATCTCCTGCTGAATTTGTACATTTATAGTCGCAGACTGGAGAAACCAGTTGGCAAGCACAGCATTAAGATGTTTCCACCAGGTGTGCACACATCTCAGAAGAGATTTTGGGCCGCTCGTCTTTACAAAAACTCTCTAAATCTTTTAGGTTTCTTGGCCGCAGCTTGGCAGTTTAAAGCTTCAGCTCTCTCCACAGATTTCCAATAGGATTGGGATTCTTTAGATCATATTCACCATTTCTCTTCCCTTAAGTATAGCGGGAGCACGTAGTTTTTCTCTGAATTGTTTAAATGTTCACCCCCAAACTTAAGATGAGCCTGTACATGTGCCTCCTTGAGCAGGGGGAGCACTGCAAGATTTCAGTCCATGTGCATAAAAGTGTTTAGATATTGTTAAGGGTTCAAATATTGAGGAGGGATAAAGGAGGAATTCCAAAATAACAACAATGATCCGGCCGGGTGGAGTCAAACGATGATTTTAATGAACACACGCAGCGTGGGGAGATGCACACTGCAAAACATCAGCTGTAGATCTCCGCCCAAAAAGACACTTCAGATTGCTTTTGATTCATCAGGGTTAACGCCCCCTCATGCGTCATCAGATACAATACATGCATACGTCAAATCAAAACCACAATGACTTTTAACACAGTTTGAAAAGAACATTGTCTCCGTCTCCACGGCAGGTGCTTCCTGTCCATCTTCTGACTCTCGCTTCTCCAAAACCTCGGGCCATGCTCTGCAACAAACTAGCAATTCTGCACGCACAAAAATGCAGTTGCAAGCAAATATATCTGAACTCTCACCTAGAACATAAGCCTACCTACAGTGTGTGCAGGTGTGTGTGTATGTGTGTGTGTGTGTGTGGCTCGACCTCACACAAACTTTGTCTTATGAGAAGAGAGGCCAATTCTCATGTGCATAATAACCTAACTGAAACTATATCTGTAATATGTTGAATAAATGTTTTAATCAAGAACCTCTACTAAAAGCTTAATCAAAAGATATAAATGAATAAAAGACAATAATGAATAACCTGGTTATTCAAATAGCATCCTCCCAACAGCTCCTCAAAGTAACTCACACTTAGACTCTGCTTTAGTTTCACTTTCACAAACACGCTCTGCAAAAGCCTGCGCTTCCTGTCTACTTTGGCACAGAGCGTACTCAGAGTTAGGCCTTTCTTTTATAATGCAATGTAATCTGCATATAAACATTTAAGATTATGAAAAGCATTCAAAAGCATTTAAGATTATAGATTCAAGTCAACAGTTTAAAGTGGTTATCATTGCACCTGTAATAAAGGCTAATTGGGTGCCAATATGTTTAAACATCGGAATGCAATAACAATACTGCAGATTGTATTATTAATGCAATGGTAATGATGATGATTATGACCAATAGCAGCAAAATATTTCTCTAATCCCCACAAAATATAGTAATATCTTGGCTGGTTCAGATCTATGAAGTGGTGTCGTTGATGTTGTGGGACTCAAAAAATAAGAGGGAAGTCTCAGTTTGCTGGTTTGGAATGACCAGACAAAGGTTAATGAATAATCAATAAAATACAGTGATTGAAGAGGCAGAGTGACGTACCCGTAAAAAGGACATCTCCTCCATCCAGTGTCGCATTCTCATCAGTCATTTCCACAATGTTCAGATTTAAATCCTTCAGAGCCCCTTTCATTGCCTCCGTCTGGCAGAAAAACAAGGACACAAACAGAATTAAAGTTAAAACATGTGTGCACATAAAAAAAAAACAAACAGAACTGTGATGACTTACAGTAAACTACTTCAGCATTTCCTAATATTATGATATGATCCAGGATCTAAATACTGGTTCACGAGATTGTTTGTAATGAAAAAAACTCTTTTCTCCCCAACAGGTTATGGTGACATTACAGTGAGCCATGAAATGATGTCATTTTGTAAGAAGTGCGTTAAAACTTTTACAAGGCAGAAGTTGTGGAAAAATAGGTACGGTGAATGACCAGCACAAATTTAGCACAAATACTTCCTGCTGTCCTTCTGTTGTAAGTCATCTGTCTTTAATACGCTTAAAAGGAAGGGAATGTAAGGATGGCTGCCACCTGGTGATTATTAGCATATATAATGGAATACATCTCCCTCATGGAATATTACGGGAAATCCACACTTCACCTGTATGTCCCCTCTGCTGAACTCAAAACCTGGGGGAAAGAGCTGGTCTGTTTTTGGCTCAACCTTCAGCTAATCTCCTCTCTTGTCTGACCGCCCAGTGCGATTTTACTGTCCTGTTTTTTGGGGTTCCTGCGGGAGTAGTTTCCAAGGCCAGTCATGTTAGCAGGAGCATCAGTGTTTCCACAGGCCCTATCTCACTATGACCTCAGCCTGGCCACTATAATGCCTTTGCTTCTCTTCAACTGCAGAAGGCCAAAGCATGAGGTCATCCAGGTAGACTGCCATGTGCTTCCAGATAACACTGGGGAGGCCTGCAAATACACAGATTTACCTTCTCACCTGCGCATACATCAGCAGTGGTGCACAAAGGCATCCAAAGCAGGTGTACTGGAATCGCTAGCACCTAGCAGGACATTTGGACAACTAAGTGGCTTTATGACCCAGTGATTCACAACCCGAATGGCAAACTTCCAATCCACTCACTTTCCAGAAGTAAAACTGTGGAATCCTCCGTGTTTCGTCTATATTGCATGTTCATCTCAGTTAACCAGGAGGAACACAGCGTTCTTCCAAGAAACTGGGGTTCACAAATTCATTAGTGGTTTCTTAAAAGCTCTGACAGCAAAAGCGTGCAGTACATAAAGAGCTGTATAGGTAACAGTTAATCCCATTCATTTTTCTTTGTGCATTGCCAAGCCACACTCTGCTTTCTATTTAATTAGGTTTGTAGATAGGTTATGTGAGAAATAAAAGGTTGAGTCAGGTCCCGAGGAACGATCCAGATGGGTGAGAGACATCTTGTGCTTTTGATGTTTATTCGGTTCATGTGTTATGCTGCCTTTGTGTGTCATGGCGTTGGAGTCTTGGCATGTCCTGGCAAAGTTTTTCCTTGTGCCATCACCAATTCATCACACATAATAAAACTTCAGTCAAATGAGTCAATTCAGACACTGATTGATATGGGTGGAAAAAACCCTGTTAGTGATGCCAGGTCTGCACACCAAAGCTGAAAAGAAGTGTCTATTTATATATGTAAGCAGGCATACTTTTTACCTACTGGGCCTCACATACCGGCCAGTGTTTCCTTCTTATATAAGGCATCCCACTACCTCAGTACTCTGGCATTTCCTCTGGAATCACTGGAGATGATGTGACCTGACCCAAAGGGTCCCCAATCACCACATGAACCATAATGGCCCCCATGAAGTGAAAGCATCTGCCCTGTGGGCTGTGCTGTTCTGTGTGTGGCACATGTGGACATAGAAGCTCACATGACTGAATTAAATTTCAGTACAAATGGAAAACAAGAATAAAAAGTGGTTTTGTAGAAAAATCTGACTTCAAAAATATAATGAATTAGTAACATGTCACCACATTTCACTGCACACCGAGAAGACACAGTAGAGTAGTGTATTGTAGTGTGAATGTTCAGATAAATTCCTACCCAAAGATGGCAGGCTACAGACATGTTTTCCTTTAAATCAGTGGCGTAGGTACAAATGTTTTCTGTATTTGGAGACTCTGGCCAATCACAGATCTTCACAGTCAAGATTAGGGGAGTATTACCAAGTCAAGAAGGGAAACAACTCTATGTAGGAGCAGATAGAAAGAGGACTGCCGTCTGGGACAATGGGGTTTGAATCATGAGGTTCTCTGATGGGAGAAGCAGGCTTGCTTACAAGTCCAGAGTGACTCGGGAGATATGGCTTTCAGAATATCTGCAGGTGGAGAGCATCACAGAGCCCACACTACAGATTGGCCCCTGGCAACATAAAAAAATTGAACAGGTAAAACTGGGATGCTCTGGATTTTAGCCACTAGTTTGGGGCAAAATGCTTATACTTTTGACGAAATGCTTTTCATAACATTCAGATACATAGAAAAGTGTAGTTAACACTCCAAACATGTTGTTGCAACTCATTTAAATCAATCAATCAATTCTACAAATAATAATAAATATTTCAGGTCCTTTGGATTCAGTCTTGCTTGGGTTAGAAGTACCGTTCTCAAAAGAAGCACTACAGTGACAATAAACACATGCACCTGTTTGTGTGTGTTTGTGTGAACGTGCATTCATATCTTTGTGGGGACCAAAATCCCGGTCCCCACAATTTGAAGGCATTTTTGAGACTCAAAATGTGGATTTAGCATCAGGGTTACAATTAGGTTATGGTTAGGTTGAGGGTTAGACATTCATTTTTGATGGTTAGAGTTAGGGTAAGGGGCTAGAGGAAGCATTATGTCAGTTAGATGTCCCCACCAGATATGAAATACCTGACATGTGTGTGTTTGTGTGTGTATAGATTTTCTATGAGCTTTGGTATTTCAAAACACCTCTCTGTTGGCAGCGGCAGGAAGTTTTTCTTGGCTCATGTGCGGCCCGCTTTCACATCTCCATCTGTCTTCTGCTTATTGTTGATGGCCGGTTTTGAGGTTCCCTTCAGCCTGTTGTAACAAATTCATTTGCGTAATATATTTATGTATATATCTGTGCATAACCAGGAGTATAAAATCACTTTTTCTGCTCTCATAAAGACTGGTAGGAGCAGTGAGGATTCTGTTTTGATATGGTAACCTGCAATTTATGTCTCGAGGCTTTATTTTTATACATCGCAGCTGTATTCTGAGATGTTAGAACTTAAAACACGTGTGGTACACATGATTACATTATACTAAGCAGTTTCTAAATCTTAAATCTCTGTGTCTGCTGTAGGTCTACTGGAACACAGCTAAATTATTCACCTTGTAATTTTGCTTGTGTTTCTTTAGATCGTGGCATGAGGTGTTTCTTTTTGAGATCTTTGAACCTGCTTCACTTTGTCACACAGGTTCTGATTAAGTGATTTCTGGATTCAACAGGTCTGCCAGTAATCAGACCTGAGTGTTTAGTGAAACTGAACTCAGCTTTCCAAAAAAACATGGATAATCACAGTTAATTCATGATTTAACAAGAGGGGCAAATACTTTTTCACACAGGACCAGGATGTTCTGGATAACTTTTCTCCCTTAATCAATTAAATCATCATTTAAAAACTGCATTTTGTATTTACTTGGGTTATCCTTGTCTAATATTAAAATGTCTTTGATGACCTAAAACATGCAAGTGTGACAAAATATTAGGAAATCAGGAAGGGGGCAAACACTTTTCACACCACTGTTGTTCAGCGCTTAACTCAGTATGAAGCCCCCCCCAAAAAAAGGTTTACTGCCACTGTACACACAGCAAAATCATAATTGATATCTGGTGTGCCATTTCTTGCCACGCTGGCTCTCCCTTTGAGACAGATGTCGATTCGGCTCTGTGACCAGCCGGTTGAAAGGCGTAACAATAATGCCGTCCCCATTCCTTTTCTGTACCTTTCACACAGACCGTCGAGGCAGAATAAAGGTGCAACAGTCCCGCCTTAAACGGGCTCTGTGAAAGGGGCTTCTGTCTCTCACATTCCCTCTATTCTCTTTAAGCCCTCGTGGCAGGGTCAAGAATGCTCCTACAGTGACTTCTCATGCAGAGTGGCCTATTATCTCTCACTGTGAGGGACATCCAATACCCCGTCCTGCCTAGGTGCCAACTCGCTTTGCCAGTCCTCCTTCTCCTCTCCCTCCCGCAAACCATCCTGTGCTCCTTATTCTCTCCTCACCCCTTCCCCCTTCCTCCTACTCCCCGTTGCCCACCAGAGTGCTTGGCCAGGCGGCATGCTGTTAGCCAGCACCCTGCTTTGAATGAAAAAGGCCTTTTAAAATTCATTAGAGGCTGAAGGCTCCGAGGCCAGTCGGTCTGCCTGCCACATTCCTGCCGTTCCTGCACAGGACAGGGGAGACGGAGCAGAGAGAACAGCCCTTTATTTGAGGCTTTTTATGGACCAATTCTCCCTTCTCTCGCCCCTGGTACCCGTGGATATCGCATTCTGCTAAAAAGGACCATCAGTCTGATAGAGCGCAGTGCATTTGGAAAGGGAATTGAGTACATAACAATAGCATTCCTGAGGGTCATCCTAGCCTCCCTACACCAGGCAACAGAGTCCCACGCTCCAGTATAATAGGGATACAGCATTCCTGAGAGCCTAACACACAAGGAGGTGGAGTGACAGTCAACTGGTATTGTTTGTCAGTTTATAACACACATAAAAAAACATGGCATGTAGTGCCAGGTGGTTTGGCTACAAACTATTATTTTTCTGATATCTTGGTTTGGAGGAATTTGACATATTTGAAGATTCCGTTAAAACAGTTAAAAATAACACATAAATGGAAAAATGTTTATCTTCATTCTTCTACCTCTGACTGCTTAGGAGAGGCATAACAAGCACTACACCAAACTATGCTAAACACTACATTGGCAATCTTCCAAACTGGCAAAATAATCAGCAAAAACACATACATACACTCAGTTTGTCTCTTGTGGTCAGACAATTTATGATCAATATCAAGCTGTTGTTGCTTGTCTGCGGTTAGTCAAAATCAAAAATGGTGAAGATTATGAAACATGGTGGAAAATGGGTAAAAGAATCCATAAAAAACATAATTGCTCGATGTGGATGTGGATCATTTTTCATTAAAGTCCAAAATACAACACTGGTCCTGGTGGAGGACATTCTTGTAGTTTTAGCTCTGTTTGGGTGACCACAATCTCAGAGAAGATATACAGAGACGATGAAAGTTATTACCCCTCCTACTGAATTTAGAGTTGTTGTCAGAAATTTCACAAATGCTGTTTTTAGAAGAGGAAATGTTTTTCATCAAACCGTTTCTAAATATACCAGTTTTCTTTAGAAAATAACAGAATTACTTAAGAAAAAACAAAAATTACCAGGGTCAATATTATTAGCCCCCTGAAAAACCTTTTAATTGAACCCTAGCAGAAACCACTGCCATGCAATCATATGTTTTAACTTTGTAAAAAAGTTAAAACTGAGGGTTATCTTCGAATTTCCAAAGGTTTGAGCTGCCACGTTAGAAAGCATTATGGCATCATCAAAATAAATCATAGGACGCGCTTCCAATATATATAATCACTGGGTGTCCTTTTGTTATATTTCTTTAAGAGTTCATAATATGTTAATTACATAAATAAAATGTAATTTTCTCTGTAGCACTTCATGGATTTCACAAGCAATAGACCTTAGTGGTTCACACAAAGCATAAAGGTAAAAAACAATATATACAGTGTTATCTTCATTTTAGATGTCAAAAAGTATTTGCGGCTCCCAGAGTTTTCTTTTGCGTGGAAATCGCGTCTTAATGGCTCTTTGGGTGTTAAAGGTTGCTGACCCCTGGTCTAGACTGTCATTTTGTTTTCCAACATGACATTGACTCAAAACATATATCACTCCTGGTGAAGAACTACCTCCAGAAACCCAAAGTGAATTGACTGACCTGCACAAAGCCCTGACTTGAATCCCATTTTAAAATCTGAGAACTGAAGACCAAGGTCCATTCCAGTAGACCACCAAACCTAGAGAATGGCTTGGATTGCTTGCTGGAATTGTGACATAACTGACTGTTAGGTTTTGTTTGTTATTAAATAATTTTGTTTCTGTGTGCAAATTAAAATAATGTAAGCATCCAAAATATGTTACAAAATCCTCGCTCCGTTTAACAGCACTTGGGAAACACTTAAAAAGAATTACATTTTCATAGTTGGAGTTAATAATTCTGACCTCATCAATAGCTGGCATTTTATCAGGTAAACTAAAAACAGGTGCCAGCTGCAAAGTTATCGAGAGTGGACAGTACAGGTAAATCACTGAAAAGTTCCACAGAGCTGAGGGAATCTGCAGACTTATTACGGTGTAATTTAATCCATCAATACAATAGGAGCAGCCTTAACATTTCTCTTGGAACCTGAAAGGATTCATAATAATAAACAACCAGTCTCTAATTCAAATAGCTCAATACAAAAAAATCAATAAAGAAAAATGAGGATTGCTTGCAGTGACATATGAACGCGCGTTTGAACAGGGAGCCTTATGCGTCACAGCTGAAAATTTGGCTGGACATCCGGGACGCAGATGACGATCGTGGCAGATAGCAAATGCCAAACACAGAGAGATGTTCAAAGACAACAGAGCACAAAATGGGACTAATGACTGCCTTTTAGTCCAAACAACTAGACAAAACTGACAAAAGGAGACATACAGAGCATTACAGATGGGTGCATACATGGGAAAATGTGCCCACTTTGATGCTGCAAAAGTGGTCAAATGGCACATTCTTAAAGGAAGCTAACTTTGAGGGCTAACGACAGCATGAAATGACAAAAACTCATTTCTTGTGCAGCCACAAGAAAACAAATCCTCTGTGGCCTGTCTCTGCATTACCTAAACAAATCCTTGATGTATGTTGGAACATACCTGTGGTTAACCAAGCCATGACATCTTCTCTCTTTTTTTGCAACCCACTCTCCTTTAGCTTTAGGATTACATAAATGCTAAAAAGTAGGTCAACGCAAAGGCTTGCACATTTAACAATAGCAGATCACGAGACCCTTGCCCTACATCCACCACAAGGTTCTGGCAGCCTGCCTTATTAAAAAAAGCATCTGCAGCCAAACCTACTCCACTGTCAGATAGCTTTTACTTGGGTCTGCCAAAATGTCAGAGCTCTGAGGAAGAAAGCGACACACTGTAGTCGGGCATGGGCTGAGATTGGTGTAAAAAAGAAAAAGTAAATAGAAAAGGTGGGACCTTAAAGCTAGGCCAACATTACAAAAATCTCTTTCAAAGGGTCAAAACGCAGGGCAATGTGTGTGATTGTTAAACTGGGTGTCTTTAGCTTTTGAAAAGCATATGGTTTCTGTGAAAAATAATTACGCTTGAAGAGCAGAGAAAAGCAATCCTCATATAATTACACATTCAAAACAGCATAATAAGGTATAAGGAACCTCTTGATCATAAACTGAGACTTTTCTGCAATTAGCTTTCTATTAATGTTTTAGTGACTGTACATGATACACTGATTATTTTCAGATTAATAATAATAACTAATAATAAATAAGATGGACTTTTAACACAGTGTCTATTAAAATATAAATACATCCCTTGAATTACCTCTAGTCGACAGAAGATTTAAGGATCTTTTCACCGAGTGAACTGTAAAGCCAATGTTATTACAAAATCTCTTCCACATCCTCAAAGGTTTGTTCAGTGTAACTGATAAGCAGTATAACTAGAAATGACGGGAGATTAAGAAGTACATCCGTTGAATAAAGAATCCCTCTTAGATAACACTCTTAGCCTCTGAAATTATCTGTTATCATGGAACAGGGCCAAGCACATTTGTCTGCAGAAGAGCAAACACATCGATGGGATTAGAAGCCTGTCAAATGGGACGTTAATATGTTGCTCAGGTGAAGTAATACGCTAAAAGGAAATGTTGAGAAACTTCATCCACAAAAAAGGTTTGACTCAATTAGCGTTTTGTGTTGTGACACCTTGCTGGTCACAGTGCAATCTCACAGAGGGACTGAAGCAGAGCTGAGTACTGTAAAAATAAGCAGAAATAAGAGCCCGTTTGACAAGTCCAATGTCTGTCCCAGAGCAAATAAAGCACTCGCTCCAATCTGCTGTCTACCTCTCACTGTGATGGTTCCACAAATACAGGAGAGCTGCAGGCTAGGAACTATTGGAAAGCAGCAGTATGGACGTGGTTGGTTACAAACTTACGTGAGTCTTCACTCTGGGGTAAACCAGAGGGGGCCTTCAGTAAATACATCTTGACTTGGCAACACTCCTCCATGTTTATTGGGTTTGACCCCCACTGATTGGACCTCTACACCCAAACAAGGGAAAAAACCCAATAATCTTTCCCACCTCAGGGGCAAGTACACTTTACCCCTTCCCTAGCTAAAGTGGTCAGTATCTTATCAAAAAAAAAAAATAACAGCACTGAAAACTGAAGGACAAAAGCAGCTACCACAGAGGAGATCAATTACACATTAAAGTCTGAGTGCAGTGATGGCTGACTGGGCTCAGCAGCATGTTCCCCAGCTGAATGGCATACATAAATAAGATCATAAAACTGGCATCAATTAGAAAGAAAAATAAAAGCCAAAATGATAATCAGTTTTTACGGAGTACAATTTGCATTTGCTGATGATCTTTTTATGTATAGTATAGTAATATTAACCTGAAGAGATAAAATTAGATTATTCTATTGGATTTAGGTCAGGCAGGCATGGGGGCCGGTCAGTGGTATCAATTCTTTCATCCTCCAGGAACTGCTTACATACTATTGCCACATGAGGCCAGGGATTATCATGCACCAAGAGGAACCCAGGATCCACTGCACCAGCGTAGGGTCTGACAATGGGTCCAAGGATTTCATCCTGATACCTAATGGCAGTCAGGGTGCTGTGCCTAGCCTGTAGAAGTCTGTGCGTCCCTTCATGACAGACCACCAAATACAAATCGGACTCCATCATCCAGGGCTGTGAGCCCTCTATAGGATGTTTGGCTCTCAGTTCACTCCCTAATGAAGTCTGTTTCTGATTGTTTGGTCAGAGACATTCACACCAGTAGCCCTCCTGGAGGTCATTCTTTAGGGCTCTGGCACTGCTCATCCTGCCCCTGCTCTTGTACAAAGTAGAATATACTGATCCTGCTGATGGGTTAAGGGGCTTCTTTGGCTCTCTCCAGCTCTCATAGAGTAACTGGCTGGCTCCTGGAAGCTTCTCGATGCTCTTGAAACTGTGCTGGGACATCTGAGTCAGTGACATCTCAAAACACGTGCTCTGCTCCCTGAGACATGAGTTTGCATGAGTTTGATTTTTGTTCTGTGCTATGCAACATTTCATCACCTTTCTGCTCACACGCTTAACTATGCGCACTGTTACTGGTTTAAGTTCCTCTCTTATATTCCTTTTTATTTAAACACACAATCTTTTATTTGAATTTTGGAGTATATTTGTTGTCTCTGTGTGTCCAGTCTGTGATATTACAAACTCACTACAATCACAATATCATTGGAAATAATGTAAAGTTATCACGGAAGGATCAAGGAAGCAAAACTGTTTCATATCTATAACAGTGTGAATGATCATTATTTTATAGAGTTTAGCAGTTTAGGCTTGAGTTCTCAACAAAAACACACATTTTGCCAGTATTACCCAACCCAGTACAGGTGGGGTTCATGAAGGTTATAAAAACTATTTCCCTGTAGAAGATAAACCACAGACACAAGACCTTTTATTGGAAGGGAATTATTTCCTGACCAAAAGGGACGCCTCTTTGTACAATATCATTGCGTTACCATTGTATTATATTGAGCAGGACAAATACATTACTATCTAAATTTCAAAAGGTTGCAAAATGCAGACAGAAAAACAAAGCAGTGTGCTCCTACAACCACCTGGAAAGTATTGCGAGCTGCCTGAAATGACTCGAGTTTGTTAATAAACATTTAAATCAGACAATTATGAAGGACATTCAAAAACAATGAATTGACGTATTATGGTAATATGCGTCAGTAGTCATGTGAAATGGAGGTTTTGTGGAAGTACAGATGGATCAAAAGTTGAGTGGAAATTATAATGCCTGACAAATGTCACCAGAAATCATTTCCCACAACCTGCCAGGCTTTCCGAGCTCTGTGGTATAACCGCAGCTCATTACCCTTAGACAATCAAAACTTGGCATTTGTCTTACATGTACCAAAGATGATTCAGCTGAGATGATTTGAGTAGGAATCACCGTTTAGTTTGTTTTAGTTCCATGGGTTGAGGCCCATGGAAAGCCAAAGTAAAAATACCCAGAGCTCCCACATATTTAAGCTGTTTCAACATTTGCGAGGCCCGTGGTACACTACAGAACGGAATGTCCGACCAAACACACACACACACACACACACACACACACACACACACACACACACACACACACACACACACACTCTGTGAAGGTTTGTCTGAATTTATGTGGCCAACGACTTGACCCACCACTGCCTTTTCCAGAAGAGGAAAAATGCATATGGTGCTTTGGGAGTGCACGGCCGTAGACGAGTCAAGAAAAGACGCTTTGGGTGACTCATGTTTAGTTGAAGCTATTGCAAAGGCTTTCCCCTCTCTCTCTTTCCTCCCACACAGGGAGTCCTCTTAGTGTATGGTGCTGGCCGACTGGGAGAGAGAGGAAACCCTAGCTAAAAGGTCAGGAAAGCCACAGACGCGAGGAGGGAGGATAGAGGCAGTCAGAGAATTTGAAACTCGCTGGACATGAGAATCCTGAGTGACGAGAGCTGGTTCATTAAAAATCCTTCCTCCACACATTTGCCGATACTGTTAATTTTTGTTCAGGCTATTAATGTTCAGAATATTTGCATGAAAATAAAGCGAAATTTAGCTGCAAGCTTATATAACCACAATATTTGGCCACTGTCTGACGCATACTGTCTAGATTGTAAGAAAATCTGTTGATAGCTTTTCATTTCTGCATTCTTTGCATTGTTGAGGTGTTCCAGCGGTTGTTCCTCTTTGCTCCGTCCAGAATACTAAAAAGAGTCTGGAAACACAGTGCGTTCTGCAGAAAGAAAACACCATAGCACCACACAGTTACACCCACTTTTTCCAAAGAATGCAATGGACGTGATCCCAAAGGGGAAAAAATTACAGTTTGCCAGGCAAACTATAGACAAACTGCCCATTATAAGGGATTTCCCAAAACAGCCAACAGCATGTGATGTATGGGAGGGGCTGGTATGGAAAACTAGGAAAAGGAGTATGTGTTTTAATCTTAAAAAGGAAAAAAAGACAATATGGGCCAAAAGGTTTCCCATAAATGTTAATGAAGGGCTTTCCCAGAATTTTTTTTTTCCTTCTTTCAGCATGAAACAAGAGGTCAGGTGCTAATGTTAACCAGCAGGGCTGGATCCAGGAAACTGCCTTTCAAGTATAATAGACCATGTGGAATTAAACATACTGCAGGGATTTAGCAGTTAGTTAGTTAACTTTGCATGATGATGTGCTAAAAGAACAGGACAGGCCTCACCAATAGAGGCACACATGTCTGACGAAAACCAATGCAACCAACTCATTTTTATTTACAAAGCCTTTTGCACAAAGGTAAACTTCTTTCGATTCAATTTATACAGTGAAAAAGCACCTAGAGTAAAGACTCTACAATAATAGACAGGACAAAAGACACACTGTGGAAGAGAATCAAAGATAAATAACTAATTTAATAAATAATGGTCTGTGAGAGAGGTGTTATGCTAGCGTATGACACCAAGATTGTTACTAAGTTTGTCTGTTGCCCATCGACAAACATGCTTTATGTAAGGTATGCTGCAGTGCATTTGCAGGTATGTGCAGATATCTTAGATTGACAGAAATCAATCAAGAATGACTTTTTCTGTTGTCCATAACTGCTTAGCCAGTTACAATTCAGTTTTTGTCATAGTCAATATCTCCTTCAGGATTTATTCAAGCAAACACTATGCAAGTGCAGGCCCAATGTAGTGAAAGCAACTTCAGCTCATCTCTGCTGTCAACAGAAAAGCTCTACATATCAATTCTCTGAAACAACTGAAGGCTAAATCCAACAAATCATCTGTGTTTTGTGGATTCTGTTGTGTAGCCAGAAAATATATGCACAAATATGATCCTGCAGGCTATGAGTCTGCAAAGTTGCACCAGCCTGATGTTTTTTTTCCTTTTTTTCCCAATTGGCATTGGAAAAAATGTGATGTCTTCATCTCTGTGCATATCAATGTAGGAGTTACTGTACAGCAACTATGCCTAAAGAATAGAATAGCAAGGAAATCAAACTGTAACCAAATCAGAGGAAATGCATGGAATGGATACTGACAACCAACCAACCTGGTCAATCACAGGTTATTTCTCATTTAAATAAATAAAATACAAATGTGGCCTCAACTTTGAGCACAGTTTGATCATGTAAGTTTAATATAAGTGTATAACTTTTACTAAAATGATTGATTCTTGTGAACCGTGGACAGACGGACAGATTACAGACACAGTAAGCCAAAAAATGTCAGAAGCAGCGTTTCCTTTTGTTGTGATAACTTTCATATTGAGTTCACAATGAAGTAACAGAAATGAAATGTAGGATCTACTTCCCAGCTAAATGTCATCACAGTGGGAGACTACAGAGACAGCTATACTCATTAAATGTCGAGCACTTCTTTTTAACATTTAAAAAACCCACAAATCCACTTTCAGTCTACAAAGTAGTATAAGTAATGTAACTCGTGTTACAGTGTGTGGTCAGGACAGCTCAGTCTGTTCACCTGAGGTTTCCCAGTTCTGTAGAATCAGGAAACTGTGGAAAGTTAGCTAAAGTCAAATCCTTTTCTTTGTTATTCATTAACAGGTTTTGTGCCAGCTCAGTTTTTATGCACTGTACGTTTGATCTTTGACTCGTCTACTGCTCTTGACTGTGTTTTGATAACTTTGCACATTTGGAATCTGCTCCTAAATAGGACCACAATCAAAAAAGTGAAAGTTGGTGGTTGTTACATTTCCAAGGGTCTAACTTGTAATTTAAACAAAATAATTTTATGTTTCTATAGTGAATGTAATAAATTATGCACAAACTGTATCAAATTCAACAACTTACACTTAAGTGTGTATCCTTTTCAGCCCGTTTGGCCAGTGGCCTTTCTGTGTGGAGTTTGCATGTTCTCGTGTTTGGTGGATGGATGAACAACTACGCAACAACTATGTGAATTTTGTTATAAATCCACTTGATTGAAGGGAAAAAACACACATGACAAGTTTTATGTCAACCAGACTTATTAAAGAAGCTACATATTATAAAAATGAGGATTCTGAACCTTGAATCATGCAAAGCTAGACCGGTAGTCCAAGAATAAAAATGTCGAATCAGAAAACTGATTCTGTTTAAGATTGGCATTATAGAGGCTCTAGCTAATTAAAGATAATTAAGCTGATACTGGATAAAGAAAACAAAACTGTCCCAGACTTTAGTTGTTGAGTTTAGAGGCCTTTATTCATTTGAAACTAAAAAAATAATCAAAGCAAATCATTTCGATGGAAACTGTCAGCTGACGTTGCACTTACTTTGTGATATTACTCACTTGCCTGCTACCCTGAGAGTGAGTCTGATGTCTAGCTGACCAGTAATCCTGTTATTTCTCCTCACAGACACCACAGTTATTTAGCTAGCTAGTTAGACCCGAGTCTTTGGCAGCCTCCTTCTGCTTTCCTGTCAGAGATAACAGCCTGCCAGCAGTCAGCCTGACTAGCTATGTCTTTGAAGCACCACATGTAACCCATCTGTGTGTGTGTGTGTGTGTGTGTCTGTCTAGGAGAGGCACAGCCACTCCCCACCTCACCTTAATACTGCTGAGGCATGGGCTCGAAAGGCCACAGAGATCAACTCTTGCCCCTGGGCCTCAGTGCAAAAACATCACCAGTGCTGCAATGCAATGAAGTGAGACTGACAGTAATGGAAACAGCATACTTTTCAGACACCGCAGGGAATAGCAAACATCTCCATGTCCTGGACAACAGGACATCTCATCCGTCACGATATAAACGGGCAGGTTTCACAATGATTAAATTACATTACACATAATAAACAGTGAAGTCTGAGCATTTTTAAAAGATAACAAAAACATAATAAAAATAACAAATTCATTAGATTGTTTCAAAAGCAACCAGGATATTATGGCATGGTTTATTAGTGTTAGGTTATTACTACACAGTTTACTTGAGACGTACAGACATTCCTCACACTCATTTCCGAATTTTGTGTTGCATATTGATCACCGTGTGATTAAAGGGGATTCAAAATGTCTTAACTTCCCAAAGAGATGTGGAACAAATATATAAATTCTAATCATCTTTTTGCTAATATCACTTTCAGACAATAGACCATTCTGGACTGCAAATGTGTCTTTTATGTGACATCTGTCTCTGTAGTTCTTACTAATATCTGAGATTGCAGTTTCTCTGCCTATGATGGTAGAAAAATTGCCAAGTAAAAATCATTGGTCAGTGGGTGACATATGTTCAACTTTGGATGACATTAGCGTCAGCTGTGCCGACCAGACAGGCCCCCCCAACATGGGTTTAACCTTAGACAGCCACCACAAAGTCACCGATTGGTTTCTAGACTTTTCTTGTGTAGCTTTCAGATTCTCTCTCTCTCTCTCTTTTTAAGCATGTCTAGATAAGCCCTAAAGCATTCTGTTTAATTTATAAAATGCTCTATGTAATGAGACTTGAGACATCACATATGACCATGAACTCACTAAGTCTGTAAATCAAATGAGAAGATGGTTAATTCTCTTATGGATTTTTCAATAATCACAATTATTTTTGTGACCAGAGGATTTGCAGGTTTAAAGCACTTGCTTTACTTTTTACACCAGAAGGCTACTTCCATCTTTTATAGTTTTACAGTTTACCCGTTTAATCACCTGTCCTGACAGGATATGTTCTGCAACACTTCTCTTGTGATTGATTAATAAGCGTCCCCTGGATTTACAGATCCAAGGGACGCTTCCATAACAATAACAGCTGACATAATCATGCAGCATAGGCAGTAAGTTTTTTGCTCAAGTGAATTTACAAGCAGAAATGCCAAATGTTCTCGTTGTCTTGGGTTTAAGCTTCTCAGAAGTTGTGATACATCGCTCTCTCCTATATAATAATATACTACTTTCTTTTTTCTTGGAGGGGTTGGCATAGCAACACTTTAGATTTGATAGACTAAACAATGAACCGATCACTAAAGAACCCACGTCAGATTTAAAACTACAATGTAAATAAAACAGTGTTGGAAGTGAAGACCTGACATGTGCTACAGCTTGACTGCAGATTAGAGAAGCAGCTTAAAGGTAAAGAAGCATGTCACTCTCTCCCCCTCCTTCACTCTCCGTTACAGAAGTCGATAGCTCTTCGAGCTCCCCTTCAATCTGATAACATATAGAGCTGCTCGGAAGCTCTTAAACTTCACCATATTTCACATTCTCGGGATTCTGGATGGTGTGACCTCATTGGGTGAGAAGAGCTGGTAGGAAAATAGCCTCGGGCCGAGTCTTTGCTTCAACATGGAAACTTAAGCTAACAAAGAATGCATGACTATGTGCAAACTTGACTGAGGTATACTTGCGAGTGAAAACAACACACTTTCCTCCGAGAACGCGTCGTCACTTCTTTGAATACACCAGCTTGTAGGAAATATAATGTCAGTCGATACTTGTTTATATTTTTGTAAACTGGCACTGAGAGAAGAAGCAGCTACTTTCGGCAGCTACCTTATTCACAAGGTCGCGTCAGGAGGGAACGGTCCACATGTTTCACTTGTATTTTTACACTGACTGTTCCTCATGGTGCACCCCCAAAAAGAGATCTGTCTCTACCTTGAGGATCGAACCATGCGCCCTAACAAGCTGCACCTCAACCAGACCCATTTTGGTAGCGATCACCGATCATCTGTATATTCAATCATTTTTCTTGCTGCCAAGAGTTAATTAGGAAGGAATCCAAGCTGCAGTTTTGGACATCTGGCATGTGGCATCAACAAGATGAATGGCATATGGAAAATGCACTGCATTTAAATATTGTGTTTAGAGTCAAGACATTTTACACCGCAAGCTTCATTCACACAGCACTTTTTCTGACACACTCAACAATGAGACACCGGGATCAGTTTTAGTGTTCAGTATCCTGCCCGTGGCTGCTTTGACATGAGGATTAAAAGAGACTGGGATTGAACCCAGATGGAGGTGGTAGGAAGTACAAGTGCATGAATGAGAATAGGAAAGGAAGGAGGATGAGCAGGAGGCAGTGGTAGCTGAGCAGCTCTGATGGCAGGAAAGCAATTTTATGGAGCTCTGCTTTCTGGAATCTTTCTGGAATACAGAGCAACCATTAGGTTTACTAATCAAGCCGAGTGTGTGTCCCCGTGCGTGTGTGTCTGTTTGTGTATGCACGTGGTGAGTGAGCTGCATTCCTCTCACTGAAGCAGGTAATTACTAGCTGGTGATAAAAAGAGGAGAAGGGGGCATTGTGGGATAGCTGTGGTGTGAGTCGCCATTTCTACCAGAGCTTATTGAATGGCTGGAGGTGGACATGATTAACTACACAGCTGGAAGCTCAGGTATGCACCGACACATATGCTGACACACATGCGCGCACACAAACCCACACAGGCACATGCTTCTTCCACACAGCAACATGTGTACAAAGTTATGTGAAAGTCGATGTGAAAATGCTTAGAAAATATCTAAGAAAGTATGTATACACAACACGTCACATCATCTAAAGTGTGCAGCGTACACATACACAAGCAAAAACACAATTTGGAATATATATATAGTCTTTTACGAAACATGAGCAGCCAGAGGGTCTGAACCACTGGTTCCTGTTAAATTCTCAGTTCTTTTGATCTTTGGGCTGAAGGAAGGACAACACTCGGTGTATAAATGCTCAATCAACAATCATTTTATTCCATACAAACACTTTTGAGCATAAACCATCCGGATGGGAGATGAACGTGGGAGGGTGTCCGCCTGATCTCAAAGTGTCTGAGCGTTTCTCACATTCTTATACCCTCAGCCCCCCTCCAAAGTCATAAAACCTAAACATCCACATTCTTTCTCTCTCTCAGTGAGCCTTAATTATGACCTTGGCTTCCTGTGCAGTATGTTCTGTTCTTTTCTAATCAGACAAATAAAGCCATGATTCTCTGAAAACAATATTTCTTATAACTCAGCAGTATCATAAAACAATATCATCCATTCACAATAAATCAGCAGTCTAATGTAATACAAATCAGTTTAATAAATGTAATAGTTATCACCTTTTTATAAGTCAGGAGAATAATGCAAACTAAAACTACATAATTTCCCAATCTTTAATTAGGGGTATAATGTGGCACAAGATAATAAAAGAAATCTCACATTCCATACAGGGAAGCAGAGAAAACAAATGCTGCAGGATGTCCTTTCAGCATAATTGATGCATTTCCCAGCCACAAATACCGACGTTAGCCTGGGATGCTGCAAAACAGATTCACAAAAACCCAACCTGTGATTTTACCTTATAAGGGATTGAATGTTTTATGCGCTAGGTTGTGTCTATAGTGTATGTCTGGGTGAAAGTGTGCTCCGAGAGCTCGGTTTAAGTTCAGGTGAGAGCATTTCGCACAGCAGGTGAGTCTCTTATCATCTTGAGATGGCGCTGCTGGCCGCTTCAGGGGCGGTTTGGGAAAGCATTAAGAAGATGAACAAAAACAATTCCACGGTTACCACATGGTCTAACACTGTTCCACTGCTCCGGTCTATGCCAGCAACACACACAAACAGGACCGCCTGGTGGTAGGTCTGAAGTGGAACATTGTTGTAATTCTAGCAGCGTCAAACCCAAAGCCTCTTTTCGTCTGCAACTCTTGAAGATTCTGCACCATTACAGTTAATATAGACACAGATGTCTGCTCCACCCCTGCTTGAGAAAACAGTTTCGCACTCCAAGCATCACAGGAAAAAATGCTTCTCTGATCATTGTCACAGGCCACCATCGCTTCTGTTTTTTGCAGGTGAATTTTTTAAAAGGCTGCCCAGCTAAAATCAGGGGTTCAAACATGCTCAGAATAGTAATTAAACATCACACTCCTCTTTCTAAAAATATATTGTCCATGATTAAGTTTAAATGAAGTGCTGCTACCAATAAAGACGTCTGTTAGCGTTGAGGTCTTGACACATACTTTCTCAGTTATAACCTTGCCAGTTCAATTTCTTGTATTCTGGTCTTGGCTGTTTGTCTTGTTGTCTTATCTATAGTCAATTACACAAAGACAGAGCAAACTGCCACAGATTAGCAGTAATTCAATGCTGACAAACTTTAGACAAGGTGACTTCACAAAAAAAAAAAAAAAAACATTGCAAAAAGAAAAAAAATCTGCATTTTTTTCAAGACTGGGACTACTAGAAAATTCAGATGTCATCACTCTTCCTTGCTGTTGCAGAGCAAAGCTAAAGTGAACCTATAGAATGTAGATCTAATCATGGTGGTTCAGACACAGCTGCAGAGGTGAAACTGAATACTGATTAAGCCACCCAAGTGCTTTAATAAACCCAACATATGAACGAGAAACCTAAAGTTCCTTCATTACTACAAACACGCAAGGTCAAAGCATGCACAGAGTACTGCGTTACGGGGCAAGGCCGACAGTTTGACTTTAAACTCACGTGCAGAAAAGACAAACAGCAATTCAGAGAAACAGTGCAAGCTCACACAGCTCCTATAATGACTCAATATACAGTCCAAGTGCCCTATCAACAGCTGCTGAGCTACATACGCAAGTATGCTGACTTCATGCCAATCATAAGAGTAATATCTCACTTTGGAGTCACCGGTCACAGCCAGACATGATGACAAATAGCTTGGTGAGTGCTGAACAAAGACTGTTCATTTAGGGTCCCCAGCTAAGTTTAGCCTCTGCTCAGGGCATGCGGCCATTGGACTAAAAGCACCTCCGTGCACGGTATCACACATTTGACATACTTTTTCTACCCTCTCACCACCAGTGACACCACACGTGACTCACAGTGTTTGATTTCAGATGGTTGGAGTGACAGAGGAGAGCGGTGCAACAGCTGACGCAAAGCTGATGCATAGCAGAGCCGCTTCATCAGGGGCGTTTCCGGGATTTTTTTTTTAGCATAGTTAGCAATATTCAGTCCAAAATATTTAATAAGTATAGAAAACTGGTTTATAAGCCACAATTTCCAAGCTATGCAACCTTGCCTCCTATTGGAGATTTATCATGTGAAAAGTAGAGCTGCGTAGGAGTTACAAGTTCTAATTCTTTTTTTAATTAGCTTAAAGTTCACAGGTTGCATATTCAAATTTATTGAAAATAGTTAAAGTAAATGTGCTCATGTGAAATGACACTTTTTGAAATCATATACACGATATTATTGAGCTATAATTATATATAGCTTTCATCCAGTAATGTTGGGAATTGTCAGATTAACGGGCGACACACACGCAGGCACGCGCACACACACACCATCTGTTCCCCTTCTTGACACTCCCCTGAGCTTCATGCAATAAAAAGCACTTTACAGAAAATGTTTAAAGTGTTCATATGTATTAATAATATTTAACTCGTAGACTTTTTCACAACAACAAAATGTTGCTTTCTCCAAACTGAAATTTTTTGTTAAATAAATTTCCAGAATCTCCTTCACACTTCAACTTCTTGGCTGACATGTTGCTACAGCTGTAAATTATGTTTCTGCACCACTGTAAGAGATCACTGCCAACACTTGCATCAACAGTCGTTGTTTAGGCTGTGAAGTATTTCAGTGGTAGCACTGAAAACAAGCCTCACTCCCATTCTCTGTCCTAACTGTACAGATACCAGATTTGCAGAAAATGACAGGAAATCTGAGGAAAAATGCAACAAACACGTGGACTCAGTCTAGAGGTCCCCGGACAGTGGGACCTTTCGACTGGAACACCTGTCTGTGCTGTTGTATTATCCTCTCCATCTTTAATTTATCATTCCTGTGCAGTTAAGCTCTGAGTTCAGATGGCTGAAATGATGAGTTCAGACCGTGGCTTATCCCTGTGACTAATCACGAGCCTGCTGGTTCAGTTCCACTTATTCCATCATTGTCTCCAAAGACACCAGAAACCCCTGCTGAGTGGCTTGAAGAATCCGCTAGACAGTTGCATAATACAGCAGATTACAATGTGAAACAGAATAACCACATTGCATAAAGTAAACTGACAATTTAACTGTTGGTAGACACAACATGCTTTTTTAAAATTTAATACACATTTAAGGTTTTAAATCTGAATTTGAGTGCTAACAGCAATTGATGACACAGTGAATTCAATGGAAAGTTTCTATGGTGAGATTGTGCAACCTGGAGGCTGTTCTCTATTCACAAAGAACCCTAAATGAACTTCTGCTCTGAGTTAATGGGCCACGCATGACCAGCTCAGTCCTTCTGGTATAAGCACTGGAAACGAAGACCAAATGTTCTCCTGCAAAGAGTTACTATAAGGGAAAAAGATCTGACATCTATTTGTACATCATAGCAAAACCTTTCCACATCCTCTAAACTTTGTTTTGATTTTTGCCCCAATCTATTTAGGAGCTTTCCCCAACGAAGCCATCAGCCCTAGTCTTGTTATCATTCAATGATGTCATGGGCCTAATCTGAGATGATTACGCAAATGGTGGAGCGAACTGTGTTTTAGCCAAAGGAAAATGTGGATTCCTATGACAAAGTATGGGAAGAATGACAAGGAATTTGGCTTCACATTAATCTCTTCCTCTTGCTTTGGAAGCTTTGGATGGACACCAAATTGTTCCATTGTAAATGCTCAGCGTTGTTATTGTATTTCTCATAACAAAAGTAGATTCTTTCTAAAGGCATCGGCAAAGAAACAAAAAGAATGAGTCAGACACGATGGAAGGGGTTGCATGCAGAAAGTCATTCTGTGCCAGAACAATCAATGCAAGGCACTCGTGCTCTCTTATGTTCCATTAGTCATTGTCTGAATGGGAATGACAATTGAAGAGGAAGAACGTTGCCGTTTCATTAAAGCAGTTCCTCTTCCATTACACATAAACTTAGGTAAACAACAAGGGAAAAGTGAGCAATGAAATGTGGAATTATATGACAGTCATATAAGTCAGATTTTGCCATTAGGTGTAAAATCACATGTTTTACATTCCTTGTGTTTGGTACACTGCAGCTTGTAGCTGTTCCAGCATCTTGAGTCTTTACTCCTTACCCGTTCCATAAATTGCCAGTCTAGTATGCGTTAATCCTAACCAATTCTTAATTATTGAAGAGCCACTTGTGGGCCACAGTTGAAGATGAAGTGTAAGCAGTATGTGACATTATTAAATCACCAGAATAATCATACCTCAGTGTCTGCTTTACCTCTTTGGCTCTGAGATAGAAAGTTAAGCAGCTCTTAGTCCAGCTTCAGCTCTATCATGCAAACATGAAGGTAAATTTTCTTAGAAATGTCCGGATGGTCCCTCTAACAAGGCCGTAACGCTAAACTGTTTCTGGTACAGTTAAGTCTCAGAGTCCAAGGTTAAACTTGTGAGACAAACATTTAACAAGAGTTTGAGGTGAGATTGTGTGGATTTACCCATGCATGTGTCTTAAAAGGATGGACTAAAACTCTTTAAAAAAGAATGATCACTATTTAGTGTAACTCGTGCCACCTTTGACGAGGTATTCCAAGATCACATAGCTTTGTTTTCAGGGATTGCACGATGAAAATGATCAAGTAAACAGTAGGTGTACCCACCATTCATTCCTAATCTATGAGTGTGTACGAGGAGGCCATAGATACAACACTGAGTCATGATCCATTCTAGCACCAGAACCTTACATGGTCAATCTGTCTCTTTATGCATCTCGCAGGAATGCCGGCTTGTGCAGAGCAGGTGAAGGCCAAGAGCTCTGTAACATTCTTGAAGAGACCTTGATGCCACACTGCCATGACAAATCATTCCTACAGGCCTCAGACATGACTTTTAAAGCATGAGGTAACTGTAGAAATCGAGTTATGGGCGTGGGATCTAAGGGCTTATATATGGTTCAAGCACAGATGATTTAACATAAGCCTATTTGATCTGTGAGGCAAAGACAATACTTTCATTTATTTGAAAGCATACTCAGCGCTCCTCCTAAATGTCTGACACAACTCTGAGCTTCGAATTTACATAAATTTTAAAGTCAAACTGAAATTTATATGCGTGCACATTTTGAGCGCTTCTATGGCAGCACTTAGTAGATGAGCTGTGAACTTCTCCAGTGCACACTGACTGGAGCAAGTCATAGTCATTACGACCTGTGAAGATGTTTTTTTCCCCCTCTACAGTAAAAGGGGATTTTACCACTGATTCATGTGTATTCATTTATTCTTTTCATTCAGTCAGTGGCAGCTCTGGCATACTCACGGCTCTGTGGGGTGGCACACTGAGGGGTCTAGCTAGCATCACCGGCTTCTCTCTTTTGGAACAGCAGCTGTTGATACCAAAAGTCTGTCAAAACTCACAAATCATCAGGTAACAGCCTATGGCAGGGGTGTCCAAATCCAGGCCTCAAGGACATCATTTGATTCAGGTGTGTTGACCCAGGGTGATATCTAAAACCTGCAGGCTGTTGAGGCCTGGAGTTGGTCACCCCTAGCTTATGGGGTTCTCTTAAAAAAGTAAAAACACATTTTTCCTATTAAAAACAAATCTGTTACAGATATTCATTTCTTATATGAATTTCGCTACACATTGACTTTGAAAACTGTGTAACTGTCAAAGACAGAAGTCTCATAATTTACCAAAGTTACACATAATCTTTTTGGATTTAGTTATACTAAATAAAATCTGTGCAGATATTTACCAATCAGCCACAAGACCAAAACCACTGATAAGTCAACAGAAAATGTTAATCTTATAGTGCAATACTTGGCATATGCATTTTAATTTGACAGGTACCAGCCACCCTATGCTAGGGCTACACTGGGGTTGCAGTACGACCAGAATTATTCCAGTCATTTCCAATGAACTTGCGGTCATGTTGCCTTTGAAATGGGTAGTTCAAAGGCCAGGTGTGTGACCACTTGCAGTCAGTCACTGTCTTTAAAGTGACAGAACAGCAATAAGGGCCCGGTGGCGCCAGTGTCCGGCAGCCTCGCCTCTGTCAGTGCGCCCCAGGGCGGCTGTGACTACAATGTAGCTTGCCATCACCAGTGTGTGAATGTGTGTGTGAATGGGTGGATGACTGAATGTGTAAAGCGCTTTGGGGTCCTTAGGGACTAGTAAAGCGCTATACAAATACAGGCCATTTACCATTTACCAATAAGACTGCTATTAGTTTGCATTTGAATGGGCTCCAATTGGCATTTAAATACAGCCTGTTTGTGATAATATGGCAATTAACTGTGAAAATGGTTGCCAGATTGTTACCATACACAGATATTAATATTAAATACTTACATTCAGAGTTCAGCAAGTGTCTCAAAGATTTCAAACAGAAATCTCTCTGAAAATACTGATATAATTACTCCAAGACAGCAATTTAATTGTAAAATAGGACAAACAGTGCTTGGCACCTTTGCTTTTACACAAGAATACAACCAGAACACAAGATGAGCTCATTAGTGCAGACTGACTGTGTTTATAAATGTCTAAGGATGATTGTCGTCGATTATTTGTAGACAGGTTGGCTCTCATCACGTGACCTGAATAATGATCAAGAGAGCTGGTCACCTCAGCTACTTGCAATCAGTTTCCAAATGTGAAAAAAATTCAATGCAATCACTTGGCAAGCACCAATTTCTCCGACTCACAAGAAGGTTGTCGTCCTATTTTTATTTTAGTCTGACTGACCCATGAGCACTGTTCCAGACATACCCCATCCCTCCACCATGGTAATGGCACTTCCAAATGGCAGTGTCCTTAAAGTACAACGTGTTCTGCCACACCACAAAAACTGTCCAAGAATGGCTCAAGGAACATGACAAAGAGTTTAAGATGTTAACCCCAGATCCCAATGCAAACTCCATATCCAACAACGCCACCCACAAGAAGCAAAGGATCCATTGCCAACATCCACTTGCCAAACACCACAGCACACACACAGAGGTGCTATATCTATGCCCTGATGGGTTTTGGTGACAAAAAAGCTACCAGCATAATATGAGGCAGGTGTTTTTCACGTTGCAGTGGATTTGTGCATCACAGTCACGTTGTTGTAGTAGACAAATTGTGCGGTTTTGCCCACTGTGTCATTATGTCATACAGTTCTTACTTTTACTCTGCACTAAAAGAGTCAAAAGCAATTGAGCCTGAGTCTATAATGTGAAATTGTGCATTTAATTGTAATTTATTATTACTAGACTTTCTCCAGTTTTCCATTTAGTGCGCATATGATTTCTATGAGTGACCTAATGAAATGTCACAGAATGTCACAGAAGACATAAAACAATCTTAAAAAAATAAATAAAAAATCAATATCAAAACAGATCAATAGCAAACCTCAGATTGATCTGCCAAGTGTGCTATGAAACAGTAACAGCTAATAACTAACTGAAAAATCATCAGGTTTTTTCCAAATGGCAGTCAAACCAAAACAAATAAGTTTTTCAAATCAAAGGTGTCATTTTTTTTTCTTGAATATAATCATATAAAAGCAGACATGCTGTCAGAGGACTGGAATGTGAAATGGAGCACAGTGGGAATGTCTCTCAGCTTCTGGTGTGTGTGTGGGCGTGTGTGTAACTCCACAGGTCTGGCGCAGGACAGGTGTGCTCCTTGGGACATAACAATCCCCCATTATTGCCCAGCTAGCATTCAATTACCATCATGTACTCAATCAGTTGGATGGTAAACAGGTAGAAGAGAACATCCATCAATAATTCTGTGCGATGATACCCGACTCCTGCCAGCTAAACACACACATACAAAAAAAGACCAACAACACTAAGAGTAGAGTGTATTTTTGGAGGACAATTCTATTTTTCCAGGCATGTTTCTGTCATTATCATTCCTGGAGTAGCTCATGTTTGAAGTCAACGGGCTGTAGAACAGCACAGCGCTCAGTCCGCACCGAGTGGGAAGAGATGATGGGGAAACCAGGTGCTATGATTGGAGCTACTCTAGCGCCAGAGAGTGAGAAAAGAGACAGCGAGAAATAAAGAGCAAGGGGCAGAAGCTGCAACAGTCAGAGCTTTCTGACCCTATTGCTCTGACTGGAATACATCTGTCTGATTAGTTTTTTATTTCCACTTTCCCCTGTTATCTGATCGGCTGGTTTCACCTACCATGCACATGATACATCCGCCTGTCGACTTGTGTAGCAGTGAAGAGAAGGGAAGCTTAAAAAGAAAAAAGAGATGTAGTCATGCCAAAAGCCTTTTTGCTCCTTTGCTCACACTTGCACTTTGACCTTATCAGCCTTAAAAACATCTTCAATGAGTACAGCAAAAGAACCAACTAAACATGTGCCTCGTTATGGATCGTACACACCAAGACAATGATCATTTATTTAGTAATGGGTCTTCAAAGACCACCCCTACTCTGAAACACGCAAGAATTGGAAAAACTGGCTAAACTCTGTTGGATGTTTACAATATTGCCAGACTGATGCATTGATCATTGTGCAGACTGGAATATCAGCCAGCACCAAAACCATCTGCACTTGACTCTGCTTGGAAAAATCCACATTTTCACAGCTGAAGAAGTCAAACAAAAGAAAATGTGAAACAATGTTATCAGGTCTGTCCTACATTTTACTAGGTTTCCTTAAGAACATCTCATCAGGTTTCACCTGCCAGGCATATTTAAGCCATTTTTTGTAAACACACTGTTTAAAAAAAAAAAAAAACTTTATACACCACGTTAAATACAATTAGCTGCTCAACTTCTGGTAAGAAGCTACTCAAGCAGTCATGTGAAAAGGAAAAACTAAGCATACCTCATCATTCAGTAGCTTGCAGTACGACTTTTAATGTTCATTGAGGTTTGTGGGCATTCACTCGTGCACAGCTCTCTTAAGGTCCCACAGCAATTCCACTAAGTTGAGGTCGGAAGCTTGACAGGACATTGCAACAACTTGATTCTTTTCTTTTTCAGCCAGTTGTGGTTGTGGTTCAGATCATTGTCCTGCTCCTTGACCCAATCTAGGCCAAGCTTTAGCTGTTGGATACATGGCCTCACATTTGGCTCCGCAGTACTTTGGTATACAAGGAGTTCATGATTGACTGTAAGGTCCTATGGCTGAAAAAAAGCCCAAATCATCACGCCTCCACCACCGTGCTTGACAGCTGGTATGAGGTGAGCTGATATGCTGTGCTTGGTGTTCACGAAACGTGGGACTGTCTCCACTTTAATCTTGTCTTGTGGTTTGTTCAGATGCAACTAAAAACCTCCCGTAACCAAAAAATACTTGTTCGAATCATACTGTCATGAACCCTTAATGTGCTGACTGAGGCCTGTAAAGTCTGAGATCTAGCTCTTGGGTATTTTTCCATGTTTATAGAGGTGCTCACGATAGCTTTTAATTGGTTAATCAATTGTATTTCATTGGCAGCACCTGGCTGCTACTAACACTCTTGGTTCCTATGGAAGCACCAAGTGTTTACTTATTTTTCCACAGGCCTGCACAGAATCGTATGGAAACTTTAGTTTTGACATGGCCATATATATTTGTATTACTTTCTCTTCAGATGAAATGTAGGGAAATCAACTACCTGCTTTCTCAGTCTGCCTCCCTGCCAGAGCTACCATATAACTAATGGATGGATGAGACAAAATTAATTAGGTTAAGTCTGCTCATGTGTAGGTACACAGAAAAGTAAACTAGGAGGAGGATGGGGATATTTTGTCTGCGCTTTGTAGGGAGGAATTGCCTTCAAGGAGATATGGGACTGATGTCATCTTCCTGGAGCCTGGAGAAACAATCAATGCATGAGCAAAGGGGAATCCATTAGGAGAAAAAAAAAAAAAAAAAAGGGGGTGCAGGGGTGATGACAACATCTCAACCGATGATGAGTTCAGAGGGCAAAGTCATGTTACTTTACTGATGACCTCTACTAAAAACAAGCCAAGAGAAGCACTGTTTACAGTTGATGACTGCGTGCAAAGAATGTGCTTGAATGCGTGTGCATATGCATATGTGCGTGTGAGTGAGTTCAAAGCTCAGGTGAGCATTTCAAGGAATGACCTTTAATCTTAGCCAACAGGCAGACCCTCCTCACACATTTACATCCAGCTATTCAGTAACAACAGAGAACAGATTCCTATTTCAATTAAGACCAGGTGATTTAATAATACATTACATAATGCTATGTGACAAGAGTTTAATCACTAGATAAAACAGGCATAATCATTGTCATTAGTTCGGGTCACAATTATTAACAGCTCAGAAAATAAGAGTTTGTTTACAATCTCTGAGTGCTACAACCTCAATCACAAAAAAAAATGTCACAGCTAGGCGCACAACATCGCTGGTTCTCATTTAGCATTCATGAATGTAAAGCCTTTAGTGACACCAAAGCCATTCAGTTTATACATTTTACTCTCCTTGCTATTCATAGTGGATTTGCGAAGTGAATACTGAGTGACGCGGCAAAGTCACATTGGGGGGCTTTAATTATGCTGCGATGAAAGGAAAGCTGGCACAACAACTGCTCAGAGGTCTGAAGCAGGAAGAATGAAAGTTCAATGGATGTTTCGTACACCGCCTAGTTTAATAAGGCAGGCTAATTCAGTGATGCGATATCAGGATTCTAACAAAAATAATATTTTATAGTGAAAAGTGGCAAGACCATTATGTAGCAGGCAACAGAAAGCATTTAGACTTTGTTCAGTTTTTACTTTTGGATGTGTGGACAGTGTCTATTAGGCTCAAGGCAGTCTACATAAAATGTAGCTGAAGTTCATGAAGTATCCAGGACACTGCTTTTGTGATCAATAACCACTCCCAAGGCTCAGAGTGTATTGTTATATGTCTATATGTATTATGAGTTTTGTTCAAGTTCACTTTACTATATGCTGTGGAAAAAAAGCTAACAAAAACACAAGTGCATTCAGAGAGTTGGCAGGAACCAGGTATGAAGGTATTTTTACTGTAATAGTTAAAGATGGCATCACAATTCTGTCAGATACAGGTAAATGCATCTGGTGGGCCACACAGAGAATATTTTTAATGGTCTAAAAAAATGTTGCAGAGACCAGCAGAAAAGCCACAGTAAACATCTCCCAACTCCATCTGTCAGAAACATTCATGATATACCAGAACTCATACAGAGATGAAAGAAAACTCACACACTTGTCTTGGGGATAAATCTTAATATGTGAGCCTGAATGTCTCCCAGAGAGCCATCTTCCAGGTTTGACTTAGTAAAGTCAGCATAAAGTATTCGTTCCATAAGTGCAATATCATCATCCCATGGGCTAAATTTCCATCATCAACAAAGAGAAATTTCATCAGAAATACTGCAGCATACGCATGTTAAACATTAAAAGCTCAACATAACCATGTGAAAACAACAACAGACACTTAGAGTCCAGCTTGTTGCTAGTTTACACTAATGTTCCCACAAGCTACATAAACATGAACTGTTGAAACACTTTTTAAGGCTTCAAAAAATGATTTTTTTGATTTTTATTTTAATCACGCTCTGTTGCATCCAGTTACCCTGTCTTTCGCGGGTCGTCACCCGAGTTGCTCCGTGGTTGCCTGTCAACTACACCAGCATTTACATTATATAATGCAGTCCAACACTGCAGCTGATGATATTACATAGCCAGAGTTAATGAGGCAGATAAATTAGCAGAGGGCCGTGACGCCTCAGGGCAGATCTCTGACAGGAACATATAGAAGCCAGTGATCAGATAAATTGGTATTCAGGTTCATATTGTAACAACACACACACACAAACATACATACATAAGGATGGAAGCAGCAGCTGACCTGATGCTCTTGGTTAAAAGGTCAAACAATACTATTCCAGAGCAGTAACGATGAGGAATTGTGTAGTCTGTTATGGCTGGACAGTACATGCAGATTTCAGCCAAGAGGAAACCAAGCGTTCCCTGGTGCATGCTGGGACACATCAACCTGTGTGCGTCTGGAAGGGATGTCTGTGTGTACTGGTTTGTTTTTTCAGTGACTGGAAGAAGCTTTTGAAAGTGTGTGCTGTTCTTTGGACGTTTGTTTTGGAGATTGGTCTCTTATCTGATCGTTTGTGTGTGTCTGTCTGGTTTTGAGCGCATTTGTGTATTATTCTGTCTATGCAAGTGTAGAAGACTCCAGTACCATGTAAAGACGAAGGCTCGCGGTCTTGAGCTCAGCACATTTTTAGTACTTCCCCTGAGACTGCTTATGTCAGGACTGTCTGTGTAGTCTACACCACTGGCTTTCAAAGTCTGACAGTGACAACTTCCCTCAAACAAAATGACACACCTGCATCCTCCAGACACAGCTTTGCATTATTTTAGGTTTGTGTCTATACAGTCACACTGGTTTCACGGGGATAAGCTATGAGAATGTCAGTGTTACAAATATATAAGCACCACATTGATAGGACATTCTCGACTATAGTAAAATTCAAACAATGATAATGCAGCATGAGAACAACTGAAGGGATTAAGCTTCAAGTTTGAAACTACAGTTCCCACAATGCTAACCTGCAGGCACTAATGCAGCCCATTCATTTTCAGCTCATATTTGCTCACATTTTGGCAAATGGGCATTGCTAAAATAATACCAAGTTCAGTATGAGGAATTCCTGATTGCAAAGCATGTAGACACAACTACTTGGTGATTGTTCTGAGCTAGGTTGCACTATGGGGATAGTTCCATGATCAGCAATTCATGCAACAGTAGGAAGTGTGATAACCTACCCTGGTCTATCCTATCACGTGTTTCAACTTGAATTCAAGCAAACTGTATGTGCTCTTTTTGTTACTCTTTACAAAAACGCCCCATAAAAAAATCCAGTATCAGCTGAGCTCCATCATGTGGGTGTGTTCAGATATGAGTGAGTTAGTACACTGAGCATTCACATGACAGCACTATGGGTTTTAAAATACTGGAACTGCTTCATTAGCTGCGTGTCACAGCTGGGTCCAGCTGTTAAAACGGTTCCAAATCCTAATAAGGAGGGCAAATCAGACCTCAGATGTCTGAGAACATGTAGTCTATATTGTACAGTACATATAGGTCTGAATATAACGTTGTTTCCTTCTATTTGTATGTTGAGCTGCACTCCTCTGTCTGACTGGTGGTTAGAAGACAACTACCGAGGTACTCCTGAGTCATTTTTCTATTTTTGCAGCTGCTACTGCTGAGTGAACCTCTCACGGTGGTTTGTTCTCATTATCTCTGGCAAACAAGACGCAAAACATGACCTCGTGTACTCCTCTCCATCACATGTTCTTCTCCCTTGAAATCACACTTCACCGCATAGGCTGATAAATGACTTTCAACAACTGTTTGTGAACAGATTTCTCAATGTTCCATCTTAAATAAATCAATTTTGCAGCAGAGCTAAAGTCTGATATTCGGGACTGACTGCAGCAGGTGCCGGCAGCAAGTCAAAAAAAGAAAATCTCTTTCTTTTATTACGTATGAAAGTTCAATTTTTGCATGACTACTGCCATGCATCTGCCAATATTATGCAATTATCTTGGAATCATCAACCAAACTTTGCTTTAGGATGAAGATTATTTCTGCAGTGTAATTTAAAATGTATTCAACCCGGTGCTTTCCATGTGCCTCAACCTTTGCAGCAGAGCATGCTTAAAGGTACATGGACCAATTACAACCATGGAAAGGATGGCAGAATCTTCCTAATAGCTCTGCTGTAATGACCCACGGCATTGTGATGTCACCAAAACATTACTAGAGCTACTTGGCTATCAATCAGCCCCGCTAGGTCTCCGCTGAGAATTGTGAATGCGCTGATAAGGCGACCCACATGCATAAAAGATCACAACAAACCTAAATTAGTTCTTCTCGAGCTTATTTGCCTTCAGGCTTTTTGAGTAATCACCACCTTTCAAGTCAATCACAAATCCTCCTGCGAGGCTTTTTAACTAGGACAGTGACTGAGTGTGACGTGCCTGTGATATATACCTTTTAACAACAAAGACAGCAGCACGTCGCTGGAGCAAAATAATGGAACGTGACTGTAAACACTGACTTTTCAGTTCATCCGTAGGAAATCATTTAATCAACACTTTATTAGCTGTTTGAATAATTCACTGTTTTGAAGTGATTTTTTTAGGACATGGTCAAAAGTAAATTACGTGTTTCTGATTCAGGTGCTTTCAAATGTGAGCAGAGACTGTTCAAGCAAAATGGAAAGACATGATTAACCAGTTTAATGTCGACTCCTGGCCTTTTTGAGTTTGACCTTATGTCGTCACTTTTTTCCCGTCATTTGTTTCTGGAGACAGAGTGACCACATTTGGATCAGAGTGGAGTGTGACGTTATCAGCTAGCAAGCGACTTTGGTTGGCAAAAAAGCCTCCATAGACTACATAGAAGTACCATTTAAACATGGGAAACTAGTGCTACTGATGTGGGGGGGAAAGTTGAGAAAAAAAAGGAGGGTGAGCTTTCACTGTTGTGGCCTGGAATAAGTTGCCCCAGGCTGCACTTTTTCTTCCATTAAAAACACCTTTTCTCCAGTTCTTTCAAGATTAATACCAGAGTTAGCTTCTAGTCAGTTTTAAGTCACTTTTTAATCTTTTTTGTTAGACTTTTTATTTATTGTAAATTTAATGTTTTTATTTGTATTCTTCCATGTTTTATTGCTATTTTGTCATGGTCCTGTGTCTGTTGACTCAGGGCTTTTGTATTAATGACTCTTATCTTGTGTTCTGGTTATGTATTCTGTTATGGTTTTCCTAATTAGATTTTGGTTTTGTGCTCCCTCTCTTTAGTGTCGAGTCATCCCGTCCCATGTGTTTCCTCTGTTCGCTGTCTGCGTATATTTCCTGTTTTACTTTGAAGGTCTGTGTCTCTTGTCTCGTCATGTCAATTAGGATCAGCTGTGCCTCGCTCCTGTTTTGCCATTCCTCATTCCCCTCCGTCTGTATTTATAGTGTGTGTTTTCCTGTGCTCGTTGTCGGTTCGTCTGCGTTTGTTGGTGTTTCTCCGCGTCTCTCTGCCCTCATCCAGTGTTTCTCCCTGTTTGTTCTGTGTTTCTCCCTGTATGTTGCATGTTCCAGGTTTATTAGTTTTTCCCAGTTTAGGTTCGTTTCTTAGTGCTGTCCTTACCACCCTTGCTTTTGTTTGTGCTTCACCCATTGTAAATAAAACCCTCACTTGCATCAAGCCAGTACCTGCATTTTGGGTCCTTTTCTCCCACATACCACACGACCTCTGCCGCAGCCGTGACATATTTATTTTTGTTTAATATGTGTTTTTAAAGTGCTTTAAGAATAGTTGGACTGGATTGGAATGAATTAGGTTTGGGCAATCTGTTGTTGCTGTTGTTGCAGCACAGAAAAAACACAGAAAATAAATTATTTGTCAACTTATTTCAATAAAAGTGACCAACAGCACAGAATGAGGGTCCAATTCAGAGACTTGAATTATCTATTTAAAGTGGCCATGACCAGTTACCAGCTGGTTAAAGGTATTAAGACCTTCATGTAATATCGTGTAATATAAAAATTTACAGTAGTCAAGAAACCAAATGCAAAACAGTTTTTGTACAATCTTGTAAAAGTTTTCATTTTTGCTTCTTGAGAATGTGAACATAAGACTTTGACACCTTTGGGTTATGAACTGGTGGTTATCTTTTGGTTTTATCTTGTGGAAATCACTACAAATTTAGAAAAGACACCCTGCCGCACTAGCACACAGGCACTCAATTATTGCTGCTGACCTTTAAAGCTGATACTGGCAATCATGCTTCCTGGAGGGTTAATGTGCTGATCCAGTCGAATAACCAGCTGCTATGAACATCCTCTGCTGGCCAACAGGATTCCAGTTCCCCAGTCTGCCTCCTGACCCTGCAGCCCCTGATCTGTGATCACCTGCCAGGACTGTTTCCAGTAAGGCAGAGAGACCGACCACACTGGTGTGACTTCTCCCCCACAGTGTCTGGTCTAATGACACAGATAAGATGGCACACACACATAAACACACAAGCAAATACATATGTTTAAGTCTATCCCATCAAAAGTCTGCAAAGGAGAAGACATGCAGAGAATTAGCCAATAGCAAATGTGGGTCTGTACAAGGAGCTGCATGAGGAAAAGTTTCTGTTTGTCAATGATAAACTTACAAGCTCAGAGTGTGTGTGTGTGTGTGTGTGTGTGTGTGTGTGTGTGTGTGTGTGTGTGTGTGTGTGTGTGTGTGTCACATGCGTGAGGCTTTTTCTTCCCAGTTTTCCGGAAGTCTCCTGGAGCCTCCCACTGCTGTGGGCCCCAGCGGATGACTTCTTATTGTGGGTTTGGAGCCTCAGAGCAATTAGATGAGTTTATGGTAAGCGCTAAGAAGCGGAGAACCTTGTCATTCTGTCAGAGCAGATTTCCCCTTCGCGCTAAACACCGACCTCTCTGGGCTGCCAAGGGTGGACGCGGGCCACAGCAGAGATTTAAAAACAACAAAAAAAAGGATGTTTTTGAAACCCTGGAGTCAATCAACTTTTACTTCCTGTAGCTGCATTTTGTTGCTAGGTGATTTCAAAAGGCAAAACATGCCTGCTGCTTGCTGAGGGCAGCTGTATTTAATACTTGGTAACAACATTAAGATACAAATTATATGCGCACCAAAATGCACGCATGAATTAAGGAGCATCAGCTGCGGTGAACCACAGCCTTCTGTCATTTTTACTGTGTCTATCATCATATAATCCAAGTATTGTGCAAGGGTGTAGGTATTCACAGGCTGCACAGGGAGTCTGTATAAACATACAGCAGCTTCAAAAGAACCCAACAGAGGCAATATAGGATCAGATAAAGGTGAGGTATTTGGCCACAGATTGACACAGGAGTGAAATTCGAAAATTCTTTCCACAGGGAAAGTGAAAACGTTATACACAATAGGAGCACTAGCATAGCATTCTCTACGTGAATGTAAAAGAAAAAAAAATGCAGCACCTCCCCATGCAGTCCCCAGAGCATTTCCCAACACTGTTGATGTCTTTTTTCCAAGTGCAGTGCCAACAAAATACTTCATCTGCTCCACCTCAGAGGCCTGTGTATCCTCCTGAGCCTCTCTACGAGATTCACCTCTTTACCAAAGCATTTGCTGGAAAACCAAATAAACACAGTTGCACAATGGAAAGGGGGGTCTTATGTAACTAACACTGGCCATGCCGTGGCCCAAATGTAACAATTTTCACGGCTCTGAACTTGAACACCTCCTCTTGCACACACAAGCATGCGTACACACACACACACACACACACACACAAACTGCCCCATAGGAAGCTAACCAGCTATGTAGCGTGTAGTGCTTTTCTTTTCTATCTGCAGGGATTTTTGAGAAATAACAGTAGGTGGGCAGACCTATGTGAGCAGAGAGACAGCTAATGCGGATTTTACGTAAAGAACAATGAGGTGCAGACCCATTCACAACAAGCTAATATTCAATATACCAGGGGGTTACTGCTAAACTTTACTGTGCACATAAAATCTCCTTCCAGTCACGTTCATCTTTTCAGCATCTAATAATGTGTTTTCTCTTTGGCGGACCCCAGCATAAAGTTATGAGATGAAGTGGTCATGGCAACATTTGTTGTTTACTGACTGCTTTTAAACATTTTTACATCTTGCTTAAGGACCCGTGTGAAATATATTGATGCTGGCTCCAACCCCTACTTAAACTATTCTTGATGTTAATTGGGTGTTTTATGCAGTGACACAATACCTCACATACTTCAGTGCTTGAGACCATGTTATGTTAATTTACTTTCTAGAATTAACATAAGAGACTTTAGGAGGAACACCAGTTAAACTCACAACATACAATACTTCATGTTGTATTGTCTTGCACATAACTGTGGCTGTTGTAGTAGGCGATACAATCAGTGTGACTACGCAATCAAGGCTGTGTCGTTAACATCCGCCCAGCCTGACAACAGAAAGGGGTCTAAATGTAAAGAGCACTTTATCTGACAGTGTAAGGTTTAATAATTGTAGCAAGAAATAAAATGTCCTTCATTTTTTAAATATGAAATAAAAAATAAACAAGAATCCATCGTATTCAAAGATTTTCAATTCTACAAGAAAGATTCCCCCGATTTGAGAAGCTGACAATTAAAAAAATCTTTGGCAGAAAAATAATTTAATGAGTCAAGTATTTGCTAACTGTCTGGATTATTCAACAAATCATTTCAGCAGTGACACAGTTTGGCTGCCGCTGCGAGTGCTGTGTGTGTGAAGGGTAACATAGAAGAAGAGTGTGTTTTCAGTATGATCCTTGGCGTGAGAACTGACTGAAAGCGGACATCACACCACACTGTGACAGCTGAGGGCAGACAGAAGAGGCAACACACATCTCGTCACTCTCCACACCAATCACGCACACACAAATTCTCACCATCATACACATGTGGTAAATGGACTGGTTCTTATATAGTGCTTTTCTACTCTTTCTGAGCACTCAAAGCTTTATACAACTAATACATTCACCCAATCACACCCAATCATACAAGCACTTTTTTCTGAGCATTAAGTGCTAAGTATCTTCCATTCATACACATTCACACTCCGATGAACGCATCGGAGAGCGGGTTAGTATCTTGCCCAAGGATATTTGGCACGCAGACTGGAGCAGCCTGGGATCGAACCACCAACCTCTGGTTAGTGGCTGACCTGCTCTGCTACCTGAGCTACAGCCACACATGTGAATACACGCATATACAGTTGGGTCCGTAATTGTTTAGAAAAAAGACGCAATTGAAGTATTTCTGTCTTTCTACACTATCAGGGTGGATTTTAAACATTCATTAAGCGATTAAAGTGCAGGATTTCAGCTTTAATTCAAAGCCTTTACCAAAAGTTTGCACTAACTTTTATACGTGCTCTCCGATCGTCAGAGGCTGAAAACTAAATGGACAATTGTTCCCTTGTGACAAATGAAGCAGATATGATATCTGAAGGTGTTTGTATTTTATAGCTTTTCACTGTAATAGACAATATAAGGCCCGAAGAGATGTTAGCACAAGAGACAAACAAAGTAAACATAGCAAAAACTTTAGGAGTGGCCAAATTAACAATCTGGAACGCACCGGCCAGCTCAGCAACACCAAAAGGTCGGCTAGATCACAGAAGACAGCTGAAGTGGATGATGACAGAATTATTTTCATGGTTAAAAAACAGAACAACTCCTAAAACCATTTAGCCAAGTCAAGAACACTTTTAGAGGAGGTAGGCGCAGTATCTTTGTCAAGGTCAAGAGGCACCCTCATGAATCGAAATACAGACGGTTTACAACTGGGTGTAAACTCTAGGCTAACTAAACTGAGACAGATTTGCTGCTAGTATTCATTCGTTTATTTTTAGACTAGGAGGGGGTGTTCACATGTAGGCCTCTGCGTAGCCTTGTGGTATATGGGTTACCTACTCAACTCATAGGTGCGCTATAGGAGCACTCTTGCTACTACTTGTTTAACCTAATTTGCACAGATTACACAGATTTCTCACACACAAAGGTGCAGTATGTGAACATGTCCAAAAAAAAAAAGAGAAAGAAACTGCAGCCAGACATTACCACACATTACCAGACGTTAAATCAAGCATCTATGAAAATACATAGTTAAGAACTGTTAATGATTATTTTGGCTGAGAAATCTTCTTCAAGTCTGTGCACTCCTCTTTTCAATTACATAAATGCAATATGACATCAGAGGTGTTGGCAGAAACAGTGACTGCGACTGTTTAGTAAACCAGTGAACATGAAGGTGAGTACAGACATGCTTTTAGCCCCGAGCCACAGGACTACGATCAAACTTGTGCTCCAGAAATTGAGCTTTACAGAGTACTTCTTTCAAACCTAGGGATGAATTGCATTTTCTAAAGTGGGAAATTTCTATTCTTTAAGACATTTTTTCTGTAGAAAAGTTTGTTAATGAAAACTACATGGTTTGAAAAGGAACTTTGCATCCTTGTTTACCTTACACTGGGACCTGATATGACCCTTCAGTTTATCCATTATCAGAAAAAAAAAAAACCCTTTTTTCTACTTTTAATTCATTACTTTTCTGATTGGATGCCCCTTGTAAACAAAAGGTTTGAATAAGAATTGGATGGCGCTTCAGTGCCCACATCCACAGACGTGAGCTATGTGTGTATGACCGTATTAGAGATATCTGTTCTCAATTACATGCAAGAGTAAACTTAAACTCTTAAGTGTTTGAAACAGGATGGATGACTTACACATTTGAGGACTTTATTAGAATTTTTGACAATTTAATGTAATGTAATATAAACATCCACTAATGTATCAGTATCTATAGGATAGAAAACACAGATAAATGCAGCATGTATAATAGCAGCACAAAGAATAGATAAAACTCAAACACGCAGTGTGAGAGTTAACAGCAGATCTCACCCATCATGTCCTCTACCCTCCTACCCTCTCCTGACTCACCCGTGTTCGGCAGACACCAGCGTATCACCTCCTCTGTCTGAGAATAAATGCACACGGTATAATCATGTTTACTTGAATAAAGACAAATAATAAGAATTCATGCAGACCACCAAGCAGGAAACAGCATTTACTGTCTGCTTCAGTCACTCTAGCCTTTATACAGCTAGTACATGACCTGGAATGCACTGTGCATGCATATGATTAACTAAAGAAAGAAGCTGAAATTGGAGGTGAACCTATACTCTAATTATCAGCTGAGGCCTTTCCTTTAAGAAACATTTCTGTAATTTAGATTCTTTGCTGTGCTAGCTTTCTGGCCTGAGTATGTAAGAAACGGGACTAGCAGCACCTAGCCACAGTTATTGCGAAGAGCTCAATTCAAAAAGAAAAAGATGCGTGCTACCAGTCTTATTTTTCCAGCATATCTATGGGACATCCTGATATTATGCAGTACTGTGCAGAATCCTTGAACCACACTTCATTTCTATATATTTTGCTAGAGAAACGGGAAAGGCGTATAATGTTGCAGCATTGAGCTTGAGATCATTTTCATCTTGAAAAATTAAGTTGTTAATCAGATGGCTAAAGACCCTTGCTGATGTATTTCTCTCCTGACCTCCTCTGCACATATTGGTGATGAACTTAAACCAAAATTTCCCAATTTGGATTCAATACTCCACAAGACCTGTTGATTTCCAGTTACGTTCTTGTGTAATTTGGCATTCCTCTGGCTTTACCCTATTTCTTTTCATTAAAAATGGCTTTCTTGAATAATAGATTTACTGAATGAAGGGCCAGATGCATCTCTTTGCTGGATTTTTATCCATTTCTTAAGAACATGACTTTCAGATGCTGTTCATCTGCTGAAGATGCACAAGGTTTTTTCTTTATGCCTGGCACGTCTTCTTGACGTGCTGGTGCTATAATGTTATTTTATGCCTGTAATACTGTCTTACCTTTGACATGATCCCATGAAATTGGTGTTTATGTTTAAATGATTCATAGGTCAGTGACTTAACAATTTAAAAGGATCCCTTGAAACTGTTCAGATACAAGACTGGACTGAAAATAAGGGGGGGAAAAACACAGCCAAAGTCCAAAGAAAAAAAACCCCATATTTTTAAGACCACTTCAAAAATTACACCGATATAGCAGCTTGGAAGCAAAATACAAAGGAATAAGGTGTAACGTAAGACTTTTTGGACGGTACAGTAATGTCAACCAAAAAAGGATCAAACACTCATAGTGAAAGGCCAAAGCAGATTCAGCTAACTGAAGTCCGATGGTAATGCAGATCTGCTTTAAGCAAATCGTTTGTGAAATACATAAATTATTACCAATTAATTCTGACACCCTAAACCTCTGTGGCTCTAAGCAGAATTTTGATATTGTCTCATGGTTGGAATGGAATCACGTGAACTCATTGGCTGACAGCATTTCTGTTCAGAAAGCATCCAGTGCATAATGAATGTCATCTTCTTGAATCCTCTAATTAACTGCATCATTAGCTTGGCATCCACTTACTTTAAATTGCTCACACAATTGAGGAGTGTCATGCAATTCCTCTTTTGGGAATAGGAGTGGTGATGGTATCATTCTACTCAGAAACATGACAATAAGGCACAGCAACAGGGCCACATATTGTTCAAATGCTGAGATTATCTCATTACATCGGCCAAGATTCACTCGCTGTTAAATTCAATTTCTAGTGTGCCTTGTACGGCGGCACAATTAAAAAGTACTCTGCAAACCGCATTAGTCAGACTAAATAATGGAGACCAAAAAAGTGCTAACTCAGAGAGGGCGGCTCTGGAGGAAAAAGGGCGCCTGAGATATATCACTTTCATCAAAGACCAATGGGTGGGCCTTTCCAAAGAGGCAGAGAGCAGGAGAAGTTCATACAGAGACAGAAGTATTTGTTCCAGGCTGTGATGGATGAACCAAAAATTAAGCGAAGACACGTGAAGCATTCATCATTGACAGAGTGATGATTATCATCAGTTTATGATTAGCGAACATTTCAACAAGTGCAAAGATGCATTCCTGTTCAGTCGTGGATCTTCCATACAAATCTCCAGCAGTAATACATGTTTGTTGTGGAAAAAAGAAAAAAAAAGAAAAAGGACATTTTGCAGACAAGAGACAACAGGAGAGATATGATGACAGGAATGAAGGGGAAACTGGAACGTGCTGCAGAAACAAATGGCTTCATGTTCCCGTCAGAAAGATAATTTTGAAACAATATTGGCTCTGTGATCTGAGAGCTGAGCAGATGTAAAAACATTGTTTTTTTGCCTGGGCAGTGCTCTGGAGGCTTTGCATATTCAACTAAAACGAAGTAGAAAACAGAACTAAACCCAGGACTCAATCCAGCAATGAAGCACAAAATCTACACGACTGCCGTTCACATCAGAGACAAAAGATAAGATGGGGAATATGGCCTTAAATACACGTGTCTGCAGGCGGAGGTGCTTTTCTATGGGTGGAATTGAACACACACATTCATAAGCAGCATATGCAGCTCTGTGTGAGTGCCACCTTTTTGTTTTTGGTCCGCACAAAGAGTAGTTATATTGTTAATTGCTAACAACAGTGTGAAAGGCTTACCTAGTTTAAGCTGCCATCAAGGGCTTGGTTACGCTTAATCTTCTGATGTGACCACAAGCACGTGAAATAAAAGGGTTAATAATTTGTGCCGTGTGTACTTCCAGTGGAATTGACACAGAAGGCCTAAAGTTACAGTAGCACTTGGAAAAATTAAACTAGTTACAAAATCCTTGAAGTTAAGCTTCAACTTGTGCCTCATTTACTTTTGTTTTTAATTGGTTGTGTTCAGTGTTTCATCACTTACTTCACTATTGATGTGGCTCCAGGTTGCCAGGAGCGAGGCACTGTTTCGCACAGAAACCAAGCGCCAAAAGCAAAACAGTCTCGACCACGTTCTATCAACACTATAATGAACCTTGCTTTTACAACACTTACTGATTGTGTGCAGAATTACATTATTTCAGCTCGTATGAGCTCACTGGAAAAAAAAAAAAGTCCATTTAAGTTAGTAGCCTGATGCAGACTTCCTTTAATGTTCTGTCGGTTTAAACTGCCAACTGAGGAAAAAACAGCATCACGTCAGCGCCTGGTGATAATTACATGCAGGATATGAGCAGTATTTTGACAGAGTCACACCTGTAAACCCACTGTGGAGACACATTTTTAGCTTTTTGGGGTACTTTGAACACGCTTTTCATCAACACAGATAGTCATCTGTCTGAATGTTAAAATCCAGAAAAAATAAAAGCAGTTAAAGCTTCAGCAAATGATCAGTTATTATAAAGAGACAACAGCAGAAAGTTCTTTAGCCGAGAAGCTATAAGCCATACGTTCTAAGCATGCTAGCTGCTTAGCTTTGTGGACAATTTTATTCCGTCGCTCTGTTGACTTATCCACCACTTTGGGTTGGATTGCCTCGAAACTGCAAACTTTCATGGTCCTGAAGGAGTAAATCTTTATAGCAGTGAATATCCACCAATTTTTCTTCAAACACATGGAACAGATTTGTCTGAACACTTGTGGTGGTGACAAAATTCAGTATAGAAACACAATCCTCATATTGACCCTCATTTATTAATAAGTGTGTCAAAAATGCCCCAAAAGTCTGTTTGCATGCCATATCAGGTTTAAGGCATGTGGGCACCAGCAGATTATCTTCTTACCAACATGCACATGTTAGTTATTCTAAATCAATAGGCTCAATCTGCGTACTATGTGCATACAGCCACACCCCCATTTTTCTACATAAGGAAAGAGGTTTACCTGGAGGTAAAGTGGAAAGAGTCGATATGAAGATATAAGAGAGAAGCCTGCACCTTTAAGGCAACAAAGAAGGAGAAAAGCTGAATTTAGAAACTTAAATAATAGTGTCCAAAGAGGAAGGCGGGAAAGGGGGAGCTTTCCAAAGTTTTTCCACTCCAGGCCGACAGTCTGTAACATTCTCATCTGGTTAAACGCAGTCTGTGGACTCCATTCAGCCTGATGGGCAGCACTCTGTGTTAATGCTTATTAGCATGCTAACATAGAGAGCAGTAAACAATTGTTTCACCACTATTGCTGGCTATTCACCCTCAATTTATCACTTTTGTCTTCACAAAAAAATGAAAGGAAGCAAACTAGGGTCAGTAAATCTCTGGCTGTCCTAAAATTATTCAAATAAATATATCAAAACTATAACTAGCATCTCATAGTCACCAAGCAAAAGACTCTGAAGGATTTTAATAGCAGAACAACAAAGTTTAGCATCATATGTTTTTTTTATTAGTTTTACAGGTTAATGACCAGAAAAATGTTCATGCAGAATATCGTGGTGTTTCAGTGAAGATGACCTTTAACCTTTTGCATTTTGAATGTCAGCTCCAGTGCATGAAGTTGTTGTTTAGTGACAGCGGAGGAAACTCGGCATTTAAACACAACTGTCAAATAGCCTGACAGACAAGAGCGATGGCTGTAGTCTGGAAGGCTTGAGATATTCCCTTTGTGTCTCTCAGAGTATTTTGTTTTTAAGATTGAGAATAAAAGATACGTGTGAGAGTGAAAAGTCAAACATTGAGAGAGAAAGCAGAGAGAAAGATAATAAAATGAGCATTAATATATTTCAGTTAGCCTTCTGACTTCAGCTTGATTTACTAACTGTAGCAAAATGTGGCAGAGGCAAACATTTTGTCATCAGCAGCTTTTAGTTTATTACGGGATACCAAGATAAATGCTTACTGGAGTTTTCAGTATTAGAGATGCTTGTTGTGTTTCAAAAAAAATAGACATGGTCAAGACGACCCGCTGAAGTTCAAACTAAGTGTCAGAATGGGGAAGAAGGGGGATTTACGTAACTTTGAATGTGGAATGGTTGTTGTGTCAGACAGGCTCATCTAAGTATTTCAAAAAACTGTTGACATGCTGGGATTTTCCTACACAACCATCTCAAAGACAGGTCCAAAAAAAGGACAAAATATCCGGCGAACAGCAGATCTCAGGTTAAAAATGCCTCATTGATGCCAGAGATCAGAGGAAAATAGCCAGACAGCTTCAAGCTGATAAGAAGACAAGAGAACCTCAAATAACCACCCACTACAACCAAAGCACACAGAGCATCTCTGAATGGACAGCATGTCAAACCTTAAAGGAGGTGTGCTGCAGCAGCAGAACATCACACTGGGTGTCACCCCTATCAGCTGAGAACACAGAACTTGCACAGGCTCACTAAAATGAGACAATAGATGACTGGAAAAACATAGCCTGGTCTCATGAGTCTCGATTTCGGTGACATTCGGACAACAGGGTCAGAATTCGGCATGACATTTCTTGAACATGCCAAATTGTTCTGTGTACCTAAATGCCCTCCACAGTCTCCATATCTGACTTGGACAGAGCACCTTTGGGATGTGGTAGAACAGGAGAGTCACATCATCTCTCAATGTTTCCAGCACCTTTGTAATCGATGCACTGATGAATTAAGACAGTTCAGAAAGCAAAAATGGCAGCTAACCCAATATTAGCAATGTGTGACTAATACATAGGTCAGTGAATTCACATCACTTTAACACTTTTTCAATATTAATACATGCCTCAGAGTACAAATCCCCAAAAGCCAGCATTGCTCCACTTATAAATGGTAAAGTCTTGAAGTACAGGTGCTAAGAGGGATTGTGGGCTTACATATTTACTTTCATTGGCACTCCTGGAATCAAAGGTCAGTGAAACTTCCCTTTAGATGTGGTAAAAATGGCAATGCTCCAGCTCAAAGCTTAAAGCAAATATTTCAAATCACAAGAGAAACATTGCTAAGACTGCAAGGGCAAGGACATTTTTAAAGGAAATTTAAATTATTAAATTAGAATGAAAAATTCTTTGCCCACTGAAAAGTGAAAATGTGTATCAATCTCCATTTAGTATTACTTTACTCTGAATTTGTAGTCTGATGGATCCGAGATCAGAAAGTAGACAAAAGTAGAAAAATGTTCAAAAGTAAGGAGAAAACTACACAGCACATCATTTTTCTAAACTAAATGGGCCTTTCTCACATTACCAAAACTTCAAGTGAAAAAAAGGACAACTTTTTTCTTTACTTATTCTGCACCCTTTCTGACCTCAGCAAGGCCCGTCTATGCCTGGCCTACTTCCTATGTCTTCCACTGCTTGGTCTCACATACCAAACCAGACATTCGCACACCCACGGTGACGGCCGAGTGTGACCGGGTCATCCCGCGAGGCTGAGAGGAGTTCCTGTTCACGAGTCTCCCACATCTGTCTCCCAGGCTGCCGCGCTGATGCTGAGTTGGAGGGGTTGCGGTGGGTGAACCTGGGGCTAAAAGTGGGCGTGGTCCAAGATTATTGGGGAGGGTTGTCTAGGCTGTTCACCCACTTCCATCTTTGCACAACCCACATGAGAGGCAAAGCCCCGGCACGTGCTGGCTGACCCATGCAGAAAACTAAAGAGGTGGATCACTTAACGTTCAGTGTGGTTTGATTTGATTTACTACACCTTTACAAATTAACTTATTTTATCTAGTAAAATGTGTGTATTTTCATTTCAAGTCAGCAAGGGAAACATTTATAGCACTTTCCACACATCCTATACAAGTCAGTCAAAAGGAGACTTATAGTTTTTGAGTGGCGAACAAGCTACATTACTAAGTGGGTGATTTAACACAACAGTTAGTCCATTAATATAAATGTAGGCAATTATGTGAGCGAGACTGTACAGCTAATGCTTTGACGGTCTCAAGAATGAATGAGGATGGGAGAAAGCAGCGGCACCAAGATGTTACGAATGAAAGATCCAGACGAGGAAATCAGACAGGCAAACAGCGAGAGGAAGGGCAAGTTAAATGCGGTAGGAATGTTACAGACAGTTGGGGAATGCACGTAGACCCCGTCCCACACGCTGCTGGCGGATTTCAGATGTCTCGCCCTTCTCCGCCGTTCGCACTCGGATGTTAAGTCTCCGCAAAGGAAGCCAGTTCGGTTCTGTTAGGGAAGTCGTATAAGAGCAGGGGAGGGCAGCGAGGAATCGGCATCTGCAAAAGGCCGTCTAGTCAAAACAAGGCTCATGTGCTGTCTGGAGTTCGCTTGTGGGGGTAGCTACACGAAGCATGACCGGAAAAGGGGGCCCACGTGGAAGCATAAACTACGTGGACTGAACCTAAATATTACGTCTATAAAAACATGACCTAAATATTGTGTCTGTGGAGCAGGATTTTCCATCCTGTCTCCACACCTGGAGACATCCAAGTCTTGTACACTCAGTTATGACAGATTTTTAGCACTTTTTAAATGATTGCTATTTTCCAGGCAACTTGCAGTCGCCCTTTAAGCCGTGTGCTATTACAAGATACAGTAGGTCTCAAGTAGCACACTCTAAATATTTAGGGGCTACACTTAAAACATCAGTGTCAGAGGAGGAGTTCAGTAATTACCTCACTGAAGATTTAAATTCTACTTGATAAAACTAAATCCCGCACGCCTGCCTGCTTAGCTGCTGCAAGTTAAGGTCTTTTTTTTTGCCTGAGCAAAAACATAAAAAGTGAGGGTCGAGGATCAGAGAAGGGATTTTCTTTCTAGGCAATTAAACTCGACTTTGCTGTCAGACTCAGAGGCTGCCAGCACAACCTGATGTTCCAGGTAAGAATACGGAAAAAAAAAAAAAAAAGTCAGCCGTCTGCAGTTACTGGGGCGACAATTATACGGCGCAGTTCAAAAGTTCAGCAGAAATCACTACTGTGAAAACACCTTCTATCCACCAAGGCATCACTCCCAAGGATTGAAGAGCATCTCCATCCACCCTACGAGAGGAAGCAATCCCAGAGTGAGACGCTTGAAAACCACGAGTCTGCTGAAGCAACACTGTTACGGCTGGCTAATTCTCGAGCAAAAGTTACAACCCAAATTTTATCTACCTTTGGGTTCTCACAGGCAGAAATGCCACATTTCCGTGCTTGTGCCGTAATTATGAAAGTCTGAACAACCTGCTCGCTCGGCAGCAGGCGAAGTGATGAAACGGAGGTTATGGTTCGAGCAGATTAGAGGTTACAGTGTAATTTTAGAACTGTTCTGCCGTGAAATTGCACTTTCATCTCCAGCTTGAAAACAGACAAAAAGCAATATTTAAATCTAAAAAAAAAAAAAAGAAAAAAAAAAGAAAAAACATATCTTGACTCGAAACAACATTTTTACACACAATCCATGTCACATGTTCAACTTTGGCATCTTTGTGGCCAGACAGCAGATCACCAAGGGCAAAGGAACCATTTTTTCTAATGTGCACTAACGGGCTGGACTGAATGTGAAGAGCAGCAGGTTGACTGTGATTACTCTGCTCTGCACTCTGTCACAGAGAATGAACGCAGTTATTCTCTGGAGGAAAACTAATTTTGTTCTGCCATGTCCAACAGCTGCCTGTTTCAGTGGCCAATGCGAGGCTGTGGCCACAGTGAGAGTGGAGACTAAATGATAAGATTCTGTTTGGTAGTATGGTTTTCTTACAGCAAGGGTCAAATGAAGACATTTTTTATACCCTGACCAACATGTTTGGGATAAATGTAAAAGAAAAAACTGGCAATAATGAGAACGAGCATAAAAATCATAGAAACATTTTTATACTATATTATATTGATCTGGGGAGCCTTTTTTTCCTCTTTTTTTTTTTTTTAGCCTCAGGTCTCATTTGTACTTTTGTGTCCGTGATGCGTCCTGGATCTCCCCAGAGAGTTAAAAGAGCAGTCCACTGTGTGCTACTCAATTCCAGTGGGAACGTCTCACTTGGACAACTCAGGATGTTACAGCAGAACTCCTCATCGACAGTTTGCCCCCTGGGGGCACGTCTGTAACATGAATGGGAAGTTTAAGGCCGTCATGTCCCTCTCCTTCCAGCTTCTAGCTACTGACTCTTCAGCTGCTGTTCGGTCTGGGTCACAGCACAAAAGTTGGTACACATATACGCTTTCTTTGGTATCCTCAATGAAATCACATATGTGCATACACAAGACAGAACCCCCAAAGAGGAACATTTTGCATCAGGTATTTCTTTTTTTGAACTGTTAAAGAACTTATCTTATTTCCACATCGACCTGATTTTATTGCACTTTTGACTTCTCTTTGACCTAATTTTGTTATCACCGTTACTTATCTCTAAGAAACACAAACTCACTCTATCACATTGAGTGGCTGGCTGGTTTGACTCACACCCTTTACGCAGTCAGTTTCTGCTTTCTGGATGCCGGCCTTTAGTCCCAAAATGCAGGAAAAAGCCACGCTTTGCTCCAGCAGCCATCAATCAACCAAATAAAAATCAAAATTTTTTAAACCCACATGATTATTTACACTTTGTTATGCTGTAAATGAGTTATCTGTTGTTTGTTGTCTGTGTTTCTGTGTTTAAAAAAAAAAAAAAAAAAAAAAGGGGGGGGGGGGAATGTGAGCCAGCCCAAATATGGAACTGATCACACCTACTTGGGGGACAAATTAGACATATTTCTAACTTGTGACCTTTTTATCCAAAAGTTAACTTCAGTTCAGTTGAATAAGCTTGTACTTTAAAATCCCTTTAAAAATCCTTTGCAAAACTGTCCTCCATGTAAAGATGAACCTGAGCTGCTGCTGAAAGCAGGATCAATAAAGTATTTACGCAAGCGAAAACATGCGAGTTTTGATTGGCACGAGGACGCCAGCAGTTCAAAACCTGCGTCAGAGCTTCTGAAGAGAGGAGCAACAACACAATCATGCAGGCTCATCCACAGCACATCTGCAGCACGCTCATTTCTGCTGGATTCACTTGTCATTAAATTATAGGCTGAAATGTGGTCAGTGGGTCACGGGGGTATTTTCCTTTTCCTTATTTATTGTTATTCATTCTTTGCATGCAGAGCACAGCTCAGTGAGACTTCCTGTTGTTGCTGTGCTGTCAGTACTTTGTGCGAGTCCTCGGCTCGCAAGCGGTCAACACCAGTCATGAGCCAAGTGGGCCGTGGTGGCATGGGACTTTACATGCAACAGCTCTGGTGAAGCAACAAGAATGATGGTTAAAAAAAGACCCAATGAATAGCAGAAACAGACAAAAAATTACCAAAAAAAACTGATAAAAACATCTGTCACAAAGAGAAAGTCATCCTTAATACAAAGCTCTGCTCATGTTTGTCACTGGCCTCGAAAAGCTAACCCATTTGCCTCGTAATAACACAGCACAAGGTGGCTGTTTGCAATCTGAAAAGGGAAGCTCGCAAGCTGTCAAAGCAAAATCTTATAATTACTACTTTTCTGGGAACAAAATGCATTCAAAGCTGAAAACTGTATTTCAGACGTGTGTTCTTGGGGACCTTGAGTAAATATTTTCCATCTCTGTTTTTCGAAAATGTTCGACATTATTCGCAAACTGTTTGGCATCCCAGCTCCTCACGGAGTAACTAAAGCCAAAAAAACAGAGCCATTTTCATTATGACGCATAAATGGGTTCATAATAAGCAAGAAATTAAAGGTCATATGACAATCCACAGCTCCTCTTTCAGTGAATTCTGTCAGTTAAGCATTCATACTAATGCTCGGCATTCAGGGGAAAAATAGCTTCGGCTCTTTGTTGGAGTGGTTTATACAGAGCTCCAGGCTGTAGTACCCAATAATGCAATCAATTTAGACAAACATTTCTCCTCATTGCAAAGCTTTTAAGCAAAAGCCTAATGGAAAAGATTCTAGCAATCTTTGAGAAATTACAGAGCTGAACAATTTTAAAATCTACAATGCATTTGATCAAATGCAGAAAAAAAGTATCCTGAAAAACAGAGAGGAAAAGTCAGATAGCACAAACCAACTTGTTAATCTGCCATGTAGTGACGAGAGGATTGCAATAACATGAGCAAATGAAACTTGATGCAGATCTAATGGACCAGAAACCAATAACCAAGACTAAAATAATAACAACACAGCAAGTGACACCTTTGAATTCCCACATTAATTTCCTCGTGTCATTTCACACGAGCTCTCTAAAGCGCTTGATCAACACACTTTACATTCGGAACAAAGTTTTGCTTTCCCTCGACAATCCAAAGGACGTGTACCCCGGGGGGGGGTCCCATTTCACTGCATGTGGCGAATAAAGCTTTGATTGATTGATTGGTTATTTCAAAAGAATCAATGATAGAGGCTCGCTTACTTTCTTAATCGCGAGCGGCGACGAGGCTTTTCCTGAAACCTGCACTGAGCCTTCCTTCATACATCTTCAATAAGCAAAAATCAATAAACCCTTGTCTCGTCTAAGCAAATTATCAGCAATAATTGGAAAGGAGAGACATGAATATGTTGTAGTCGAGCTCTGTAAGCATTGACTTTGATAAGAGCGTGAAGAAAACCGGACTGTGTTTGAATGAAAGGCAGGAAAAAAAGCTGATGACACACATGTTTTGGTGATATGCGTGCAGGAGATACAAGGAGCAGAGCATTTTGTCCATTTTTTAAAACCCTATAGCTGTGTTAAAAACAGAGCATTACACTGGGAACGGTTGTTCAGCTCCATGTATATATAAAGTCCCAAAATGACATTACACAGAAAAGCCTCTCATCTCTGCACGCACACATAAACAAGCAGAAACATTCCCTTATCACTCACTGCCAAGCTGCCACATAACATTAACTGTGGAACAAAAGCTTTTCTGCTCCCTTTAGTGTGGAAAGCCATTTGTTGATTTTTCACAGCGTATCCTACGGCCCACGGGGCTTTAACTCGCACAATCATAATGATGTGTCATTTGCGCTGAAAATTATATCTCATTACGAATATAAGTATCCAGTTCAGCCAAGTCATTTATAATTCCACCCAAGACAGGAGTCATTTACTCATTAGAATCCATTTGTGGCTGTTTTGCAAACATTTATGTTCTTATATCTCAGAAGTTTCCAAAAATGTTTGCTTTTTTTTTAATTAATGAAACGTTCCCATGAGCTGAACACAGGCTGGACACCAAACCGCTGCAATTTTGTGTATGAAATCTAGAAAAAAAAAATCACATTTAAAGGTTATAAAGTATCACAGTGGAAGTGCGCTGATGGCTTTGGAACATGTTCACGCAAATATAATGGGCAGTGCGCTCAACATAAATGAAACGTGGTGGTTGAAGGTAGCAGCGCCGAGCTTTTCAATCAATATCCCCGCCGCCAGTGAGGCCGGGGACCATTAGCACCAGTGAGCCAAGCAAAGTAACTCTGATGTGAAATGACAGGGGCTTTCACAGAAACTATCCTACCATTTCCCTCATTGTCATTCACACACACATAAACACACACACCCTACATTTCAGCCAGCCTCACTAGGCAACCAAGTGCACTCATACTGTTGTCTTGTTTCAGAAAAAATGGATTGATTGATTCATTTCTGTGGAGTCCTAAACTTCACCTCCCCCTTTGCTCTTCCTCTTGACGTCTCATCAGACTCCTAATCAGCCAGAATCTGAGCTACTTGGCTTCTAGGATGCTCTGACATTAATGCTCTCCATACCACAGAAACAATATGATGTTAAAGTTGGCAATACATACTAAAAGTGCATGAACATTCAGCATCTCAGTTCTTTTCAAACTGTCACTTTTTTATATAGTTTTTGTAGTGTGCTATGTTAAAAACAAAAGCAGCATTGTCTTTAATATGGGCGTTGCCTCATATAAGTAATGAGCATAATTCCTGGTTAAAGGCTGGTGCACAGTGCACTGGGTTAATATGTGTTGCCTAGTATACATACAGCTGGTTTCACGTATAGCTTTGAATAGTGCAGCTCTTTTCCAGGCTGTAAAATTCAAAATCTGAATCCAAGCTTGTTTAAGGATGAATTAAATACTACACATCCGGTTTTATTTAAGTTAATTAGAAACTGACTCATGCTTACGTTTCCGTTGATGTTATTAACTGGTAAAAATATGTTTATAACCCACCTACGTGCTGTGACCCTCATCACCCACTTGTATATCTTGATGCCAGTGCATCCAGCTGCTTATTCCTGCAGCTTAATTGCATGCCAAGTGAGCACAGCGGACAAAGGAGGCGGGAGGACGCCTTCCTTTCCACTTTCACATCAAACTTTATTTTCGTCGTACTGAATCATGCTGACACTGCCCTACCTCTCCTCTCCTGCTCTCAGCCCCGGGTCTGGTGATGAGCGCCGTGTCACCGCACACCACGGCCGCGTCCTCCACGAACACGCAGTCCGGGAGCGACTCGTCCGCGGGGAGCTCGACCACCTCCAGCCCGAGCCTCGTCCTCAGGACCTCGACGTAAGCCTCTTGCTCCTTCACCGCCTTGGCCAGGTCCACCTCCGTCTGGCTGCTCCGGAGCGCTTCTTTGGCCAGGGACGCAGGGATTCCCCGGACGACGGCGTGGGTGTAATGACCGAAACCTGCCATCAAACCAGCCATGTTTTGCGTTCCCTTTACTTGGCACGTTCAAATCTGGAGAAAAAAAAAACACCCTGAGAGACAACTCGGCGAATGAATGAGAGAGAAAAATACTAGAGTCAGCTGACTCGATAATTCCTAGCTTGCTTATTTGTTCCCTGTTAGTTTGTTGGGCTTTTATTCTTTATTTACAGTAGCCTGCTGCACACAGTGTCAGTCAGCCCTGCTCCAGTCTCCAGGCGAGCGACAGCGCTTCGGTGACGCGCACCGACCATCACGTGTAGCCTGAGTCTGTCAGCCCTCAGCCAGGCGCTCAGCCCAGCGAGTGACAGGACCCCATGAGCCTATGGCTCAATCAATTATCCACTGGATCAACAGAGCAAAACCTGATAGTAAAACCCGAGTTAACAGTCTATTCAAATCATTATTAACAAGGAAAAACAAATACAGTTTCCATATCTCTGTAGGGACAAATCAGAAAACAAAACAAAAAGGGTTTGTTAGATTTTTTTTTGCCAAGGAAAATGCAAAACACTACCCGGATGTAGCTTTTCAGTTATAGAAGGACATACATTTCCCTTCATATGTGGTTGTAAATAATGCTGTGGACTGTTGGCTGGTCAATTAGAATCAGAATGTCTTTACTGTCTTTGTCGCAGGTACAACGAAATTAAAAGTGGTCTGCGATCAGTGCATCATCCATAGAAATATAAAAATATAAATAAATAATAAAATTAATAAATGGAATACTTAGACCAGGGGTGGGCAATTCCAGGCCCGAGGGCCGGTGTCCTGCAGGTTTTAGATCTCACCTTGGGTCAACACACCTGAATCACATGATTAGTTCGTTACCAGGCCTCTGGAGAACTTCAGGACATGTTGAGGAGCTAATTTAGCCATTTAAATCAGCTGTGTTGGTTCAAGGACACATCTAAAACCTGCAGGGACACCAGCCCTCGAGGCCTGGAGTTGCCCACCCCTGACTTAGACCATTTTAGCTTGTTGGTGTTCCTGTTAATAACACATTACAGTTATGTGGGGGGACATTTCACAGGATGCAGTCCTGTGAAAAACTATGTCCCATACTTCCAGGGTAATTATGAGGGTAATCAAATTTGATTCGCACTTGATTTGTTGACCATCAGCAGAGGTGACTGCCTCTACAAAAGCAGACGTTCTGGCTGCTTGCTAGCTTGGAGCATTCAGGCCAATGCCGCAATTTTCTCGGAAGTGGGTATCCTGGAAAATTCACTTCAAGGTCAGACAGCGCAACGGTCAGAGAAACTGAAAACAAACAAAAAAACAAAACTAAATCCAACAGTCACGTCTCAGACTCAGTCAGCACGTGAAATGTTAAAGTTCATTATAGTACAGGAATGGCTCATTTGGACCTGGACACCTTGCAATCACCAAGGTGGCTATGAGCTCCTCCGTATAACAAAGTATTCTAGAGTCAAATGTGAGGCCATCTATGTGACAGCTAAAGTTTGCCTGAAATTGGGTCATTCAAAGGATAATGATCCCAAGAACAGCAGCAAATCTAAAACAGAATGAAAAACAAAAGAATAGAGGTTTTACAGTGTTCAAACATCAACCTGACTGGCAGGACCTTAAGAGAGCTGTCCATAAACATAAACCTCAATGCATAGAAGAAACAGTGTAACAGTGACGTGAGACGCAGAAAACGATTACTCCAAGTTATTACCGTAAAAATTGGTTCTAGGAACTACTGAATTATGGAAATGCTGTCATTGTTCACCACTGTATGTGGTGTTATTTCCTCTGATTATGATCCTCATTGTGGTAAATCGATATTTATATTAAACCTGCAGTAACTACTTTATGACTCCTCTTGGTGGTGCTTATCAAAGGAACAAGCAGAAAGTGAAGGTTAGTTAGTTGCACTGAAAAAGAGCATTTAGCATTTAATTTGGAATTTAAATGTAGGAAGAAATATTAAAAGCACAAAACTTTACTTGACTTTACTTGTCATCAATAAAAAAGCAATAAATAGTTGATCATCATGCCTTGAATGAAGAAAAACAAGCGTCTTTACAACACTGATGAGATTGCACTGACAGATTGATAATAAGTATTCCCGCATCTTCACATTTTAGGTGAAACAGCTCCACAGTGTAATGTCAGAAGAGGAGCTGCCAACAAAGTAAGGAATCTCCTTGACCTCAACACTAAGTTTGGTAATGAAAAAATAACTGTATCCCCGAGAAATACATTTCACAAAAGACCTTCACTACACAAAGGATAGCGTGTGGATCTTGATAAAACTGGGATCATAAAGACAGATGAGTAGCAGATATCTATTTGATTCCCACACCATTCCAACTTGGGTCAAAATACATTTCGAAATGAAGGAAACGTGTGCACACCTTCATTCTTGAACTTGATATTCTTGAGACGTGTATCTGCTTTCATCTTGGCAGACTTGAAACAAATACTGCACACATAACTCAAAGGGAAAGACTATAAATATATAAAAAGAGAAGTTTGCTGTATGATATGTAGGGAAAGAACGATTTGAAAGGAAGCTCACTGTTAAATATGTATGTATAGAAGGAGTGGTGCATGGGTGGAGGTGGGCTGGTGGAGTTGTATTCCCCACGGTGCCATCTAAGGAAGGTTCTGGGCCCGGTGAAGCTGTCTGAATGGATGGAATGTTTCTTCAGACGTCCCAGAAGCACATTCTTCCACTGCGGGACCTGGGTTTGTCTTTTCTTGTTCCAGATTCACTCAATTATCCTCGACTGCTCTAAACATTCCAGTACATTCCAGAAGCCCCGCATTCCTTCTTCTTTTTTCCCCACCCCAGCCAGGATCACCAACCACCACCACCCTTGCCCAGCTTTAACACCTGCCCCCACTCAGACTTCTTTTTTTCCCTTCCCCATCATTCCTGATCGCAGATGGACGTGGCACAAAAGAAAGCCTCTTTTTTTCTCTCTCCAAGCTGAGGAATTTGGCTTACTTTAGACGAAGGAAAGCCCTCATACTTCAGGCACACCTGGCTGGTACAATGTGCAGCTATATAATCAAAATGGTGAAAGCAGACATGGATGGCACAGCGGGCTACGGAAGCAGTTATGATTGAACTCATCATAAGATCGCAGATGTCTGAAGTGACACAGACATGCATGATTACATGGGTGATCGAAGGATGTTTCACTCTCTGTGCCTAATTACGGTGAAAAATAAAGTAATAGGATAAATTTCATACATAAAAATTGATCATTCTAGAAGATCAGCAATGGATATTCTATTTTACATAGCAGCTATACGAGTTTCCTGTGAATGAAACCTTTTAAACAGCATCAACAAGCCAAGTTTCACTGAAAGAAGAGGATGCAGTAACATTTATCATCATTTACTATAGTTAATCGACCATATACAGGCACTTACACCCACAGTTGAACGCAATCAGCGTATTCAGGGAATTGGCCTTGAGATAGATAGATAATCCTTCAGGTATAAGTAATTGCTATTACACCAAATGTGTATTAGTTCACAGCCAAACATTGTTCCCAATAAATTTAGCGATGACTTCTACACCGGTGTAGGAAAAGACCCAGACACTTTGTCTGTTTGCACAGAATCTGTTAACGTTATCCGTCATGTTCATTACAATCAGAGCAGGCAGGTTGAGCAAAATCAGACACACCAGTACATTTAATCTCCTCATCGCGCAACAACTCCTGGAATGCACTAAACCTCAGAGAAATGTTAATGGAGCCAAGTATCAAAGAGAATTTTTACCTTGAACTTGTCTTAGCTATAATTAATTTAAGATGAAATGGAAGACATGTTTCTGTGTTATCAGATGTTTTATGTTTTTTGGACAAACAGGAGGTTCCTCTTTTGTCATTTGCTGACAGAGCCAGAAGGTTCTTAGGACTGCTGTGGAAATGGTCCGACTATATTTCAAGATTAGCATGTTCTCTGGCTTTGCTGGTTCACGCAGTAAATAACATTTCAACAGGAAGCAAAGTACAAGTATACAACAACGGGAGGAAAGCAAAGCTGGAGTTACTGTAAGTATTCAAAAATAGCCACTGGGGAAAAATGTGTGTTTTCACGCAAAACTGATGCGTCGCTGATGACTAAAAAAACAAGAATGCAAAAGACGAAAGATTCCTCCCATCTTTTACCAAACACAGAAATGCATTTGGATGTGCAAAGGAAATGACCTGTTATGGGCAACTACGTGATAATTAGCACCCTCGGTTTACTACATCTTTGTGCAATGTGAAACTACAGCAGATTACAGAATCAGAACATATTTCAGAGCACTAGTAAGCAAACAACAAAAAAGGAAAGCACAATCCAAATTATCATCAGACCCAAAATGAAATTATCTTTCGAAAAATATCCTTGAACAACACTGTAGTGAACACTGTCTGTGCCAATATAACAATGATATAACAGTTAAGCACTTGAGGTCAACCTTCACTAAGCTGATTTCCTTCTTAATGAATCAGGAAGTCTGGTATCACAAAGTTACATCAGAAATTCGTGTGAAAGTGTGATCTCATGTGTTTGTCTTCTTGTGAACTTGTCAGATTTATATTTCTTCAGAACTGGACTCTGCGTTTTAATTGCTTGCTTAATCTAAGCATCCATTCATATGCGAACAAGCTGTAACTCATCAAATTTCCTGCTTCTCCGTGAGCTGACAGAAGGAGGAAGTGTTGCTAGTACAAACTGCATGCTAGTTATGACATCTGTCTTGGCTATACTACAATGGAATCTGTTGTTTAAACATGTAGATCCTGGTCCATCCGTGTCTTAAACATAAATAAGGAAGCTGAGGGCTGCCACCCGTCTAGACTTCCTGAAGGTCATGCAGTCCTGATGGGTTCTGATAATGGGCTTCCGTCACAGTGAGCCTTGGAATCTCTCAAGCATTGGTCAACGTTGAAACTGCTTAGACTTCCCAGCCAGAGGCTTTGAAGTCGCTCAGATGCAGAGCAGTGACAACAATCCAATCATCGATTCTGTCAAGAAGGAGAGCGAGTCCCTCATCATCACGAAGGTCAAAGGACCGTGATGTGTGCTGTTTGCGTGAGGGGCTCTCCGATGGCTTTAGTGGAAACTATTTGGCAAGGGCAATTACAACAAAAGACGCACATCCAGCTTTTGGAATGTTTCCTAAAATGAATGGGGAATAATGGAATGAATATTGCTGCGTGTTATTCTCCACTGACGTAAAATGAAAACACTGCTTCCCATCATTGTAACACTGGGACGGATGCAAACATGCTGTCATACACACACAGAGGTAGGCATAAAACCATTACAACACTGAAGGACAACTGAGCAGTGGACAATCAAACAAAGCAATAATATAAATGACCATTAAAGGAGTGTTCTCCCACTTCAGTGTTTATTTTTACATACATTTGTGGAATTAAATGCACGATTAAGCTTAAAAAAAAAATCAACTTTCCTCATCAAGCCTGCTTAACACACTGTGTCTTTATCCGGCCTAACCATGCTGGACGTGTGTTAGAGGGTCTCAGTGTGGGATATCTACGGTTGTCCTGAGAGGTCAAATGCACTGCAACTTAAGAAAACATCAGGAAATTTAAAAAGAAAACGACCACAAAAGCATACAAAACACAATGAAAACAGAAAAAATACAACAGAAGTTGACTAAAACACAACAGAAGGAGAAAAATAAACAAATTCACAAAAAAGTACAAGTGAAATGTTTCAGTGGAGACAACCAAACAGCTGTGGGAATAACAAGAAAGGAAAACATGCAAAGGTTTGCCCCTTAAAACGCTTCAAGACTTATTGGATTTGTAACATGTGTTTTAATCACACAACTCATATAATATTGTGCATGTTTGATGTTAGCTACCTACTGTTTGCTTGTCACTTCTGCAGCTGGCCCATCAAATTATCTCCCCAAAATCACTTAGATTGTTTTTTGAGTTTTTTCTGAGCTTTTGCAGCATTTTTGATTGTATTTCTATTGTTTTCCTAAACTTCACTTGTGTTTTTTTTCTATTTCTACTGTGTTTTATTTGAATTCTGTTGCGTTTTGTGCGCTTTTTGCAGCATTTCTTTGTATTACCATTTGTTTATTCAACTTCCGTTGTGTTTCATTCAAATTCTCCTATGTTGTTTTTTTCTATTTCTATTGTACTTTATTTAACTTCCGTTGTGTTTTTCCGTGCTTTTGTAGCTGTTTTCTAAATTTTCAGTGCGTTTGATCTCCCAGGGCCACAATAGAAATCTCCCTTTAAAAAATTGTATAACTGCCACAAAAATAGAGACCCATTTTCATAATACAGCGTTGCAATGCACACAGGAACACTACACATGTGCTCACAAAGACACACCCCCTATCCAAAAAGGCTGCACCCACACGTCCATCTCCAGTCTGAATACTCACACAGACGTGAGTAAGAGGCTTCACGGACAAGGACTGTTATCACATGAATACGTCCTCCTCTATTTAAAGATGGTTTGACGTTTGGATTCTGGTCAGTCTTTAAATTATAATAATAAAACAAATGGTCATCCACCAGTTATTCCTTACACATCACCATCTAGTGTCTTGAATTGGAATTATAAAAATATGACCACAAAAATAACAACCACGACAATCAGTCCACGTGGGGAAACCTATATGCTATTAAAATATCTTTTAAAAAGTGTCTCTTGCGAGAAAACAAAGAAGAAGACGCTTTACCAAGGGTTATTTATTTTTGTGGCTGGTTTATTTTTTTTTAGAAGAAATGTATCTGCTATGTTCTATTATCATATAAAGGGGATTTTATTCTGAGGGTAGCCACCAATGTTAGGCACACTAGAGTAAACTGAAAATCAAAACAGAACAAAAAAACAAAGGAAGTCCAAACTCACCGGAGAGGCTCTTCAGCCGTCTTGCTCAGTGCTGCTGTCTCACTGTACCGTTATGTAAAGTCTACACATAAGGCTACAGGGAAGAGGGGAGAAGTGAAATGTCCGATCCTTACAAACACAAACAAACTCTTTGCCCTCATGCAAAAAAGAAAAGAAAAAAGAAATCCTGTTTGGAATCTGCCATCCCGTCGTGACAATAACAACGGTTTATATCTCGTCTTTACGCATTTCGCTGCCATCTGGTCAAAGCTATTATAACTCGGAATCATTTCAAAACTCAGGTGGAAGAGACTTATTGAGACTCGTGTTGTTAAAAACTAAGACAAAGACCCAAGTGTTTGTCTCCCCCCACCAAACACCACTAACATCACCGCATCTCTTGCGGAAAATTGGATCACTTCACCTACAGCGGGACCCACTTTCTTTCTTCCCCCCACGAAACGCGATGGACACATTGTGTGAGTGTGTAAGGGGGGCAAAACTGCTTCAAAGGATGAAAGGCAAAGGAATTTCCCTGCATGAAGAACATATTTAACAAGCCTTTATGCTGTCAGGAATGCTGGCCAAGGGGGAGAGAAATATGTTAATAATGCAAGCTACTGCCATACCAAATATGGCAATATTGTTACGTCTGAGCTCTGGTGCGCATCTGGTAATGCTTAGCTCCCCTGAATAAAGGCACCGGAGAGCCAGAAATAGACTGTTCAACGTATTTCTGCCTACACCTTTAAGAGAAAAGCTCGTACGGTTATTTTAAACGTGTTCATCTTCTTGTAAAAGTGTATTTAATCAACTGATCTGCGCCTAATTACTGTGTAGGCAAAAGCATGCCTGACACAGTAATCAGCAACAGTCGAACATGTTCAGCTGCATAACTGACACTTAAATTAATCCATAATAAAGTTTTGTTCAAACTTCTGATCTGATCTTTAAGTCTTGGGATGCTATTTTGGGGATATTCTGCGGCATGGCATTCTTATATGAAGACAAGTGACTCTAAAATTCAACGGCTGACACTCACACACACACGCACGCACACACACACACACACGCACGCACACACACAAAGTGACAATAAAGCATCTCAAGTTCACCACTTCAGAAAAAAAAACCCTCAAATGAAGCTGATGTGATAGACGTGAGGGGCGAGCAGAGGAAGAAAATGAAAGGGGGGATAAACAAGAAGGGAAAAATGTGAGACGGAAAAGTGTGTTCAGATGGGATCCAGGGGGGAAAAATCCATTTGGGAAAGAGAGAGAGAGAGAAAAAAGAGAAAGGTTTAGACAGGGTGGAGCTTAGGTCTTGGATGGAAAATGCGCCGAGAAACATTCCTGGCATAGTTTGGGAACAGTTCAGCAGGCAGGCCAGCGACGACGTCAGCTTCTCACTATAGTATAAAAGTACGGAGGTGGCCGGACCTCAGCAGACTGCAAGCGCTTCACTGAGAGCTTCTTCTACTCTAAAGGAGCCTCTGACGATAGAGACTACCAGCAAAGACATTAAGAGAGACAAACGGCTAAGAGAGGGAATACTTAAGGACTCCTCCGAAGACAGACTTTTCCTTACACCGAGAGCAGGATTCCTTTTGAACGCGCACAAGAAATTTATCCAAGATGCTGGTGCTTACTGTTGTCGTTGCCTTCCTCGGAAGCTTTAACCTGGTGAGTCTCCCTCTCTCTCACTCTTCACTGAAATATAAAGAGAAACGTTTTGCAGTTTTAATTCCCTACATTTAGTTAGAGAGAGGAGAAGCTGCTCTTTTGAGACTAAGTTTATCTTGTTGTAAGCCATTCTATGTCGCTTGATTTTAAACGTTTCTAAAAGATGGTTTTGTGTTTTTCTTTTCTTTTTTGGTTATACAGGTCCTCTCCTCCTCCTATTCCTCCAACTCCTGCCCCTCCGTGTGTGATTGCCCTCGGGAGATGCCCCAGTGCGCACCCGGCGTGAGTGTCGTCCTGGATGGCTGCGGCTGCTGCAAAGTTTGCGCCAGGCAGCTGAACGAGGACTGTAGTCTGACCGAGCCCTGTGACCACACTAAAGGACTGGAGTGTAACTTTGGGGCCAGTTTTGCTGCTGCTACTACTCGTGGCATCTGCCGAGGTATGTATAAAGATCATCCTGCTCCAGATGTGCATGCCTCATGATTTAGCCTGAAGACTTTTTTTTTAATAAGAGGGATTATTATTCAAGAATATGGGAACCTATGTGATTTCAACACTATGGAATGCAGCTAGGAGGAAACTAGTCTGAACCTCAAAGCACAGGCAGCCCACTGTGGAGGGAAAAAGACTCCTCACAGGCAGCCTGAAGAATTTCACAGTTTAACTGATCCTTATCTGGCAGCCATGTGATGTCTTCAGCAGACTTCTTTGAGCAAAGCAGGAAAGAATAACATTCCTCTCCCTCTGTTTTTTTCCTTTTTCTCCCTGCTTGCTGCAGCCAAGTCAGAGGGCAGACCATGTGAGTACAACAGCAGGATCTACCAGAATGGAGAGAGCTTCCAGCCCAACTGCAAACACCAGTGCACATGCATTGATGGGGCAGTGGGATGCGTACCGCTATGCCCGCAGGAGCTCTCTCTTCCCAACTTGGGCTGTGCCAACCCCAGGCTGGTCAAGGTAGCAGGCCAGTGCTGTGAAGAGTGGGTGTGTGATGACAGCAAGGAGACAGACATCCTAAAGATCTTTGGCAAAGACTCAGTGATGAAGGATTTGGAAGATGATCTCACCAACAGGAATGAGCTCATTTCAATTGTCAAGGGAGGGCTGAAGTCCCTACCAGGTAAGAAAGCAGTCTTTAATTCTGAAGGTTTTTCTTCTGGGTTCAAGTGAGATGGTAAAATAAACTGCATTCAGATTCACTAATGTTTTCATTGCTTCTTTTTAATCATAGCATACAGACCACAGCCGGAAGTCCACCACATGTTCGAGAGCCAGAAGTGCATCGTTCAAACCACACCCTGGTCCCAGTGCTCCAAGAGCTGTGGAACTGGCATCTCCACCCGAGTCACCAACAACAACAGTGAATGCAAGCTGGTCAGAGAGTCGAGAATCTGCGAAGTGCGGCCATGCACCCAGTCACCTTACTCCAGTCTGAAGGTAAGCTTGAGCCAGCTAGCTGAACCAATCCAATGGAAGCACGCATGATGCTGAAGGTATGCTACAGCTGGGTCTCGGTGCACAACTGACAATTGTCGCTCTTGTGCCCATTCTTCTTGCAGAAGGGAAAGAAGTGCAGCAGAACTAAGAGATCGAGCCAGCCGGTGAAGTTCACCTACGCCGGCTGCTCCAGCCTGAAGAAGTACAGACCCAGGTACTGCGGAACCTGCATGGACAGCCGCTGCTGCAGCCCCCACGACACCAGAACCATCCGCGTCAAGTTCCGCTGTGAGGACGGCGAGACCTTCTACAAGAACATCATGATGATCGAGTCCTGCAAGTGCACCTACAACTGTCCCCATGCCAACGAAGCCTCCTATCCCTTCTACCGCCTCTCCAACGACATCCACAAGTTCAAAGACTGATTGGTGAGGAGCAGCCAAAACCCCTCAGCGAGAGAAAGAGATCAGCAGCAGCAGCAGCAGCAGCAGCAGCAGCAGCAGCATCATTGGCAGCCAATGGCAGTCTAGATGAAAGCAGGGGTGTAAATAGACCACCAATCAACTACCAGCTTCTTGTTGTAACGAGATTCCCAAGGAATTGTTGGCTTACATCATGAGGACTTAATGAAGTGCACTGTTTGCTGTGACTCAGCATGCCTAATATGAACTGCTTCGTATTAATTGGAGCATTTGAAGTAGCTTCGTTAAGGAGCAAGATGTAATTAATATTTGTACATTAATCTTAGTCGCTGATATCGATTCACTGTGTATATTTTGATCCCGTACACCAGACATGACCCAGACTGTAGACTTGTGTGTGTATATGTAGATATGCACATGCGCAACTTCAATTAGCATTATCATGTTGTATCTTTGGTTTTTTTTTTTTAGAGAAAGAAAAAAAAGACACCAGACAATGAAATGTAAACTCTCGACTTGTTTAACAGGCGCGGTTTCATTCCTTCCTGACGTGGGCATTATTGTTCATGTTTTGTGGCAGCTATTGACCTCCCTTCATGAGAAAAAAAGAAAGAAAGAAAGACAAAACGAAACATGTCAAAGGATGAATGAATGTTTTTTTTTTATTATTATTGTTATTAATATTATTTATCAAAAAAAATAATGTAGCTACTTTATTTGGATATTATGTGTCATACTGGAATAAATTGTAAAATGATTTAATTTTATATGCTACAATAAAACTGATTTATTTATATGAAACACGACGAGCCCAGAGTCGAGTCTGTTCAGACTGCACTGCGGGACGGGACAAACAAACGGCGCACCGGGGATATTTAAGCCCTCTGTTATATCATTCAATAGAGCCAACAGATTCTCAGACAGACACCGAGCGGCTCGTTCTGCTCTTATATAACACAACCTTGGAGGCTCGCTCTCCTGACTTTTTGTGCTTTTGGAATGCCATTCTGCAGCGAGCTAGTTTGCTTTCATTTGATCTGGCTAAGCCACACACTTGACCGATTCTGAGAAGAGGAGAAAAAAAGATTAAGTTCATGAGTAGCAATGAGTATGGGAGTATGCCAAGAATCTTAAGTGCTGCGCTGAATGGGCTGGGATTAGACACCATGCAACAAGGACAATGAAATTATTGTATATCATGAATACATTCCCAGTTACGCTTTTCTTTTTATTTCATTCTTGTTTTCTTTTTTTTCACACAGCATTACCAAATTGACTACTCTTTAGCAACTGCCTTTAAAAAGTGAATTAGATGCATTGGCCCCTGCTGGCTCTTAAATTGCAGGGGTCTGCTAAACAGTTGTAAACAGTCAAACAGAGCAGGGAGGACTTAACTCTCCCTTCCAGGTTTTGGTTTAAGAGGCATGAATACTGCTATGAGACAGAAACAAGCAACGAGCAGGAAACAGGGGTAACACAGTTGGTATTAGAAACTGTGGTTTTCAAGGGCACTAAAACAGTGTTTTGCTACCATCACATTAACGCTTCTCGACTCATATTCTGCTGTTTTATTCTTTAATAGACTCATTCTGTATGATTTAAGCCTCCGATTTAAGTTTTATAACCTTAAGGTTCATGAAATCCATAAAAGTATGAAATGTATGATTGAAGAATAACAACCTGAAAAAAAGAAAAAAACTTGTGCTAGTTCTCACAGGATCTGACGTTTGCACAATGGTAGCCATTTAGAAGCATCGCGCTGAGGAGAACGACAGGGAAGGGTTTTCTTCTTCTTCTTCTTCTTCTTTTTCATCCAGGTAGAGGGAGCGGCTCAGGAATGCAGCAGTGGCTCAGAAAGCAGACATCCTGATGGGTGGCAGATGTTGGAAAATATTTCAGTGCAACATGTTCACTTCAGCTGAGGAAATTTTCCAAATATACACGAACCCTCCCGAGTTCTCGTTTGTGTCCACAGAAGGCATTTTTATCTCCTGGCAAGTAGGGAAAAAAAACCTGTCTAATCTCACACAATGTGCCACTTCCGCATAACTTTCCCACATAGCTCCTGGAAATAAATCTCAATCGAGTGTATTTAATGAGAGGCCGAGCAGGACACGCCACACACCGCACAGGATGTGCTCACTGAAGTTTTACACATTGCTCACATGAAAGGCTTCTGAGGTCTACCTAATCACAAAGATGTGTGACCAAAGGGTCTAAACACTTTCAGGGTGCTGTGTTTTTCTTTTTTCTCACTCTTTCCCTTTCTGCTCCTTCCAAAAAAAGAAAATTTCCCTCCCTGTCTTTCATGGCTGGGACGTTGCAATGCAATCAAACTCATTTGTTTTGATAACCGAATGCAGCACACTTGGTTATGTAATGGCATCTGTACGTTATGTGAGCAGTGCTTTTGGTCAACGTAGAGACTTACAATTCCTCAACCTTTACTATGTCAAAAAAGAATTCCATTTCCAAAAAGAGGGGAGTATGGGTGAAATAACTGTGGTCTTCGAGTAAACACAGCACAAACCTGTAAAATCTATCGCTCTCTCTCACACAGGCGCCCCTGCAATTAAATTGCTCGGTGACTACCTCACTCCCTAAACCAAAAAATAAAGTGTTTATATGACAAAGACATTAGCATTAAAGCCTCATCAAGCAACTACGTAATGCAGTGCAACCAGAAGCTAACAGGACTGAGAGTGGCCATTACAACCCGCTGGATGCTGCTGAGAGCTGATGTCAACTCTTTTACAGCCCTTTGCCCCCTCCATCTACAACCTCAGGTTAATGCTCACTGTTGTAAGCAACCCAGGAGCAAGGAGAAAGAAGGGTTGCATACAGATACTTGTTTCATAACCTACCATCTGCTGGACAAAGGAGGAAACAGCATGCTGTGTGTGATTTCTGTCTAGACTCACACACCTGTTAAGACCTGCACGTTTTAAAGAGTTGTTGCTGTGAAATGTGTCTCTGAAAACTGGCTCAACATCATAGGTATCATTGTAGCGCTGCTATTTTGCATAATACTCTCATGGTAAAAAGAATGATGTAAAAGGCACCCTTTTTTCCCCAGATCCTGACAGGGTGTGGGACCCTTTCACACAATGCAACAGTGGCAGTAAATATCTCCTGACACACCCACCAGATACCCTCTGGCAATTACATAAGAATAAATGATGAGTGGGCTTAAGGGAAAATCCGAGTCAGTTCCCTCCCAGGCTGTTGGATTGTTTGGGATGTCCCAGAGGGACGCTGGCTACTGCCGTGATTATTAGCTCTAACAAGCCACACATTGATGGGAGAGGCAGAGCTTAATTGTTGGGCGTCTCGAGTCTCAGACTAATGGATTTCTGCAATGAATCATCTCCAACTCTGTCAGCTGAGCTAACACTGGCATTTACTCCTCTTTCTATCGTTCGACATGGGCAGGCTAATGAGGTCACACAGCCAGGAGCTGTTTGTCTCCCAACACTGCAAGTTTGACATTAAGGGATAAATAGGCTGATGGTACTGAAAGCCCCTCTTAGAAACATTCTTTTGTTGATTTTTCAAGAGGGTTTGCCTTTTGCTGCGGTGCCATTGTAAGAAAAAAAAGAAAGAGAAGAATGTGAAAAGTGACTCAGAAAAAAGTCGGCACATTGTTGTTGGGTGTTGATCTTCAGCCAGCAGGTGAAATGAAGAGACTACAGATGGAAAGTGTGGCTTCATGGTATGGGGGATTCACAAGATAGTGTCCTCGCCACCCTTATCCACTTCAGGGTGGCGAGGGACTAGGGGCCATAGGGCAAGAGGTTAGTACACACTGGACCAATCACCAGTCTGTCAGAGGGCTAACAGAGAGACAGACAAACAATCACACTCATGTATGGACAATTTAGAATCACTAGTTAACCTAACCCCACTAACTGCGTGTATTCTGTGCAAGGAAGCTGGAGTACCTGAAAACATCCCACGCAGACACAGGGACAACGTGCAAACCCCACACAGATCAGGTGGTGGATTTGAACCCAGGACGTTCTTGCTTTGTGGCAACAGTCCAAACTGCTGTCCACCAGATTAATGGGAGCGTTGCGTCACTCCCAGCTGTAAAATTTGAGCTAAATCAAACGTGGATGCAATGTGCAGCAAAGAAGAAAAGTAAATGAATCACATTTCAACAGCACTACTTCTACATGTTTTAGAGGTATTTGGTAGATCACTAAATCTCACTAGATTTTGGGATTCTCAAAAGACTATGGTGCCATCATCATCTGTCACATGATTCCTTGTGTTTCTTCTCACTGAAAACACTGGTTACACATGCTGAGGCTCATTCATTTGGGACCCGGTGGTTCTTAGCACAGACGAGTCAAGATACATGATTTGGTTATATGAAATTGTGTTGAGCAATCTTTTGGCTGTTCCCTTTGGGGGTCACCAGAGCAGATCATCTGCATCCATCTCATTCTGTTCTCTCACACCAACCATCTACATGTCATCCGCACAACAGTGGTTGTAGTCGGTAAGTACGGTTAAACCTACATATTTTTTTGATGTTCATTATCACCTGTAAATCATTATTACATGCTATTCAATGCACCACCTAATTCCTGGGATTATAGTTTAATAAATCTTTTAATATAAAGTCATGGAAATGGAAAATATGACAAGTTATCTAATAATCTTCTGAGAAAAATGATTTTGGGAGACACCTCAAGTCCTTAAAACTTTGTGAAGTGCTCCATCTGTTTAATCTTTAAAAATAGTCAGTGTCTCAGCTGGACGACCAAATATCTTTAGACCACATTGCAGATCGTCATACCAGCTGCAGGCATTTAAACAGAACAATTTCTCAAACAGAAACTGATTAGTGCAGAAAGTTCTTAAAAAAATAGAAATATATTGGACACTATTTCCCAAAAGCAGATGCTATAGACTTTAATGATCCATGCAGATATGCTCCTAACAGACATTAAAAACTTCAATGTGTGAAACATAAGTTCAGAGAAAATCAAGATAATTGAAATCTGCTCCACAATATCTAATGCAATAAAATAAAAATTCTTCTCGGTTAGCATTTAAAAGTGTGCTTTGAACTCTCGAGCAGCATTGGGCTGCAGGGTTTGCTGATGTTGCTGTGGAACACTAAGTGACAAGGCTTAATGCATTTTCCAAGTCTTTTGTTTCCCCCATGCTGGGTAATTGCAGCTCAGTTTCCACCATTGTGAAGGGATAAGGGCTTGAAAGTCTTCAGTCATTATATTGCCACCTACTTTTGCCTGTAAAACCATTTCTGATGTTTTTTCTGCATCTTTTGATCTCTGGAACTGACCACAGCTGTAGCATGGAAAAGTAGCTAATGAATGGTAGCAGTGACTTTAGGCTTCGTGGGCTAAAAAGTTCCTGCGTTTCTCTGCTTTTCACAATTGGTAACTGGGTCAACACACAAAAATATAAAAAAAAGAGACACGTATACGCTTACTAAATGCTGTCTTACAACTAGCGCTCTTAATGCCAGCTCTTTCAGATAGAAAACACAGACTTCGAGTAGATTCGAAAAACTCCCATTTGAAAGCTTACAATCCCATTTCATATTGCAGGCAAGGTGGGACTTTTAATGACATCCACAGGAACTCTTTCCAACAGAACTCTTTAAACATTCTAACTACCTTGGCTTCTTTACATGCACAGGAGCAAGAGTCTCGCTGAGCTTCATCCTGCTGCGAGAACTCTATATACTCCCACTGAATTCATGACTATAAATGAGGTCTGAAATCTCGATAGGTATTATTAAAATGCTCGCATCACTCCAAATGCCAGTGCTGCACCAGTCTCCATCTTGCCTTTGATGGCTTTTAAAAACTTGAATTCCTTCACATGGAGCAGCATCTTCAACTTAACCACAACAGCCACGACAGCCAAAAGAAGGTTTAAACATGCCTGATCAGTAAAGTCAGTCAGCTGCCAACAATCACTTCGTAATTTAGTCTATGACCAGCACAAGTCTTTCAGCAGAGCTTTAGAGTGCCTAAGCAGAGATCTCTTCAAGACTAGCACTCCAATACAAGGTAATCACATAAACTCACCAGCAGCTGCATTAGGTTTAACTGTTTAATTGCTCATTTATGCAAATATCAGCCAATCAAAAGGCATCAAATCAGTGCATTTACACCGGTAAACATACTCAAGATAGCCTGAAGAAATTCAAATCGAGCATGAGAACAGGGAAGAAAGTTTATTTAAATGACTTTGAACGTGGCATGGATGTTGGTGGGCTGGTCTGAGTATTTCAGAACTGCTCATTTCCTGGGATTTTGCCACAGAATCATCTCTAGGGTATATAGAGAAGAGGCAACAACAATTCAAAATACCACTCATTACATACAAGGTATGCTGAAGAGCATCTCTGTTGAACCTTGAAGCAGATGGGCTACGGCAGCAGAAGACCACACTGGCTGCCATTCCTGTCAGCTAAGAAAAGGAAAGGCGCCTGCTGAAAGGCTTTCAGCAGAATAATGCATCCTGTCTTTTTCATCATCACTGTGTCCCATCACATTAAATCAGTGCGCTCATTACAGCCACAAGCCATTTTGCATGTGCTTAAATATAGTCTCAAAAATGGTATTTAATATACATTTGCATTATTATTTCAAGAAGATGTAAATCTGCAAGGCTACATCCCACCAAATGCAGGACTAATGGTTCTTTTCCTGTCCACATGCCCAGTCTCCTTGAAAGAAGACTAAAGTCCTAATTGCTTCTGTTGGTTAGGTGGGCACATTGAATGCTCATGTCTCTGCAAATAGGTTAATGTATTGTAAAGTGTAAAGCACTTTGGATCTGTATAAACACAGTCCTTTTCATATTCTCTCTGCAATGAACAGGTTTACAGCTGGGAAATAAGAGTTCTGGGAAAATGGAAAAATCATAATGCTAGTGCACAGTTCCTACACTGACGTGTAACAGAAATTACAATCAGAAAGAAACTCAGGATGATTTCACCACGATAACCCAGAACTGATACCAAAAGGATAATAGACATCAAGCATGCTCTGTTAGTTCAGACTGTCAGGTTGACATAAAACAGACAAAGGGAACAAGTGAATGCATGCATACAACTGGGAATGTCTGTGGAGCGAGTCCAGAGACAAGATTTCTGCCTTATTTTTATTTTTTATTCATATTCATGTGAACAGTGTTTCATTGTAATGGAGAGACACAGAATTAGAATATTTAGAAAATAACCCTGTTACATAGAAGTTATACATTGATTTGCATTTGTCTTTTGGTGAAATAAGTATTTTATCCCCAAACGAAATATGACTTAGTAGTTGGTGGAGAAACCCTTGTTGGCACGCGCAGCGAGATGTTTCTTGTATCTGACCACCAGGTTTGCACGCATTTCAGGAGGGATGTTTGGGCCACTCGTCTTTACAGAAACTCTCTGAATACTTTAGGTTTTTTGACTGCTTTTAGCAACTCGAAGCTTTAGCTCCCTCCACAGATTTATATGGGACTGAGGTCTTGAGACTGGCTAAACTACTCTATGACCTTAAAGTGCTTCTTCTGTAGACACTCTTTTTTTCTTTGGCGAGATGTTTTGGGTCATTGTCATGTTCAAAGACGGAGCCACAACTCATCTTCAGTGTTCTGCCTAAGGAACATTGAAGGGAAGGAGGTTTTTGTTCAAAATTTTATGGTACATTGTCCCTTCCATTGGCCCGTGAATGCGCAAAAGTCATCCAGTGTCCATATTAGACTATGGGTCTTTGGGTCACGGCGACCTTGTAGTTGTTGCAAGATATTAGTCCATCAGTCCGTGTAGTTTTGGGCTGATCTACCACTTTTCTCATGATCATCCTCACCTCATGAGGTAAGATCTCGCATGGAGCTCCAGACCGAGGACGACTGATGGTAATTTTACATTTCTTCCAATTCTCTGTAACCGCAGCAGTCATCAACTTCTCATCAAGCTTCCTGCTGATGGACTTGTAGCCCTTTCCAGCCTTATGTCGGCCTATAATTTTTCCCCTGACATCCTTTGACAGCGCTTTGGTTTTGCCCATGTTCGTGAAGAAGTTGGAATGGAAAAAACTGATTCTGTGGACAAGTGTGCTTTATATATGTTATATGAGTGTCTCAATAGATAACAAGTATCTGTGATTCCCAAAAGGTGGATTCTGTTCATCTGAACACAGAATCCACCTTTTGGGATTTACTCACCTGGATGATTGAGCATGCATCAAGTATCTGTGACTGATAAATCAATTCTAATCTGTGTGTCATCTGAGAGAGCGTTGTTTTCTTTTTAAAGAGAGCAAACTTACAAATTCTGCAGGGGGTAAGTAATTATTTCCCCACTGTCTTCAGTATTTGTGTCTGTTCAGAGGATGCGAGCTTATGTTGGTAAATGCTAAATTTCAGCTTGTTTGGTTGTTTAACTATTAGTGACGTGGCTCTCATATCTTGTCTCCAGTTGCAGGAAGGTTTAGTCTAACATGACAGTATGACAAGAACTGTGATTTAATTAGGAGTTATGCTATCCTTTTGCTCATACTACATAAAATGTTAATAGGGGTCACACTTTCAGAACTCTCTCAATGGGAGCCTTCAGGCACAGTGTATCCTTGAAAGTGGCTTAATATGGCTCTGTGCAAAATTACACTAAAGTACTCGCACATAATTCCATCTTACAACATCTCTACATGCTGAAAAGGTACCGTCTGTTGACCAGAGAAAACTTGTAGTATTGCAAAATAAGTGTCTTCAGATTTCCCATTAGCTCTATGAGCTTGATAAAGAACAGACCACAGTAAATTATTACTGTAGGATGATCCAAAATGTCACATAATATATTTGGGGAAAGCAAATGGCCTCGATTAGTTGTACTTCTGTTCATTTGGAACACAAATAAGCTTAAAAGATTTCATTTAAAAATGTAAAGTACGCTTGCAAAACATAACTCTTAGGATGCACAATGTGCCATGCAAAGATGTGTGACATCTGGCTCTTGAAGCATGACTTTATGCTTCAGTACCTGCCTTAGGTCACCACAGCAGAGCCATATCCCCAGAGCTGGTCTTGTTAAAAGAAAAACAGCTCTGCACGCAGTACAAGTGAGCCTTACCCATCAAATTAAGAAAAAATTAAGTGGGAACCGACTTCAGAAATTTCAAAGGCAATTTAGATAATATAGAGGCATTATTTCCAGTGCCTGTGCTATCCGCAGACTAAAAACAGCCTCAATTTCATTTTAACAGCAAGCAGCAACAAAGGCACAACTTTTGTGTGGTCACATTGAGTAACTTTATTGGGACAGGAAAATTAAGAGAACTGCTAAAATAAAATAGATGGTAATTCAGCACAAGAAGAGCCATGAGAAAAAACAAGAAACAGATGAGCCAGGAGCAGCCACTCTTTAGTACTGTACTGTAGCGGTAGTCTTTGGTACTGCTCAGACAACAGAGCTTGAACAATTTCTAAATATTAGATTGTATACTGTACACAGTAGTGAAGAAGCTACAATGCAGCAACAGTGTACGGGGTATGAAGTGATCTAATAAAGCACCACTATTTTTTGGTTGAAGGACAAAACACCCCTACTGGTTGTGTAGGCTTTGTGCGCCAGTCAGTATAAAACACAATTAACGAATCATATCTATTAAACTCAGGCAACTGGTGGGAAAAAAAGACAATCCGACTGTTTCCGATACATGTAGGCAGATTTTTTTAAAAACTTTTAGACAGAGCCAAGAGAGCTGTTAAAAACAGTTTTTTTAGAAAGCATTTTCAGATCTGCAGCAGTAAAATTAAAAGCTGTAAGCCAAAACATTGAACAATGCTTTGGGCTGATAATGTTTACATGGAAAAGTGTTTCTAGATTTATCTGGATATGAGCGTGTGGTTCAAAACGTATGCCCAAATTTGAACACAGATGCTAAAGTTGCACTACTCATTTGAAGCGTTAAGGCACAATCACTTGTGAGATCACCGCCCTTAACTGCAAAAGGGTGGAAAATGCGTCATCACAAGGCAGACATCAAAGGGTAGCCGTCCATCAGGGTTAACATCCAAAAAAAGGTTAGCAAGGGGTCATAAAAATACATCCATAAACATGGGCCCCACCAATGGGCTGCACGGTTAGTTATTACTGGCACGCTGTTGTGTGGCAATAAACTAACATTAGGTAAGAATACAGAACATGGAGGCACCATATACGTAAGTACATTTACACAGGGAGACACCCTGAGGTGTCAGGAAAAACAAGCATGTCAACATGAATTTTTATTAGTTGATGGAAAAACGAGACTAATGATCTTAGTGAAGCTTGACAGAAAGGAGAGCTGTTGAACTTTAAAGGTGACTGAGGAACAATTTTCTGGTTTCCAGAAGTTTTCACTTAAATGAACCGAGGGAGACACTGCTCAACGAGAGTGAAACGGGCATAAGTTCTTTTCTGCATTTTTTGGTTATTGTTAGTCTAGCTATTAATTAGCTTTGGAGTTTACGATTATATCACATGATCTCTACAAGCACCGTTTCTTTTGTTCAGTAGTTGCGGTCCTTTTATGAGTCATGTTTTGACTGTATCCGAAACGTGACCAAGTGTTGCTAGACACCGGGCTTGATACTCACCTTAAAGAAAAGTTGAGTCACCCCCTATTTCTTTACGTTTTGCTAGGAAAATGGAAGGTGGGTGCACCAAATTATTGAAACATGTGCAAACATGCATGGCAATAAAGTACATAAGGCAACAACAGAGTTTGTACAATTCTACAATTCTAATAATTGTAAAAGTCAATAGTTTGTATGACCACGTTTATTCTTAAAGACAACCTTAACTCTTTATCAGCTTGTCATTTTTTTAAGCAGTCTTCGGGAATAGTTGTCCAGGCTTCTTGAACGATATTCAAAGCTCCTCTTTGGCTGTTGATTTTGTTCCATTTCCTATCAAGACGATTCCACACAGCTTCCCTGATGTTGGGTCCAGGCAGTGGGAGGCCTGTCCATGACTGATGGCATTTTATTGTATTTGTGATGCGAAGGAAAACTTTTTCTGGACTTGCAGTGTGTTTGTCTTGCTGAAAAATTAAGCTACTGCCAAACAGACTTTTTTCAGATGGACCTCCTTTTTTTTTTTCTTTTCGTTTCGTAAGGACTTTCACATACTGCTAATCTAGTTTTTTTTTTTTTTTTTTTTTTTTTAACATCCCCCACTTCTCCAGTTTCCTGAATTTCTGAACGAAATGCTGAACAAGAGCATATAAAATTGGTTCTTTGTGATGTTATCAGTTATGTGGAGACAACATTGGAGAATCCCTTGAGATTTTGGACAAAGTCAGCATTAAGTGGCTCTCTGAGGATAATAAGATACAAGGACTAGACTGAAAATTAGTGAAAAAGCCCATAAAAGCCCAGTGAACTTAATACATTACAAATACATATTCAATACAAGTCATTTCTGGGCTTTTCCTGTTGTCCACCATATGGAAGCAAATTTACATTTTTCCACATATAGAAACTAAATAAATTGCATTGAGCTTTTGTATTTTTGACTGTCAAGTGCCCCTAGAATTTGAAGATTTAACATTATGCAAATTACATTTTTTTATTTTTATTTATTTATTTTTTTAAATCACAAACCCTCAAACAGCTGTCAAACAGCTACATCAGCAAACACAGTGATGGCCTCAGAGTTTTGTTTACAAGATTTTCTATGTTAATAAAAATATATTTTTATCTTTGCAGTATGAGAATTACACATAAAGGGGAAATAAGTATCATGAAAACCAACATTTCCAAACACTGATTTTATTTGACAAAGCAGAAGTCCAGACAAATATAAAAACTGAATTTAAAAACACACCAATCCTAGTACAGATGGTTTTTAAAATAAATTCATTTAATAACAAAACATTTTTAACAGAATGTGATGTTATTAACACATTTATTTTACTAACATATATATATATATTGCTTTGAAATTAAAGTAATATCAAAATCCTAAATATTATCAGTGATTCACTTATGAAATCAGTCAGTATAAAAATAAAAACTGAAATGATTGTAAGTGCAAATAATAATATATTTCGTTAACAATTATTCTCGCTACTGAAAATGACCTATATACAAATACTGAAAAAGGACTAAAGTAAACTGACAGAAGACTGATGACTTCCTGTGACGTGTGCAGCGTCACAGCCTCAGTATCTGGATACTGTCATTCCAATCCCCCGGCTGTCAGCAGCATTAGCTGACTCATTTTCATCTCCACAGGCAGGGATATGAGAATAGCCATCGGCTCTTTAAGAGCCCCCTCCTTAGTCATGCTGACCTCCGCACTTTCTTCAGTAATCCCCTCATCATTCACTGATCCCTGCTGCTGTCACTGTGTTCATTAATAACAACACTGTCCACCACCGACTTCTACTGCACTTCATCTTTAGTCACTTTCGTGTCATTATTGGGATCTTTGGCATCGTCGCAGCTTTAATCACATGGGATATTTTTATCGTCTTCATCACTACTGTCTGTGATCTCTCCCTCCTCTTGCTCCTCTTGCTCCTCATCTCCTCTCTTTGCCTTTTTCTGTGGTGGGGGTTCCATCTCTTGGGCAGTTCTGCTGATGTTGGTTTCTCCTGTTGTGGGAGATCTTTGTGGCGATGGCGAAACTTGGGTCGCAGTTTCCTTCTCTTGGCCCACCTTGTCAGTCTTTGCTGCAAAAGGAGCACAAGCTGATGCAGGTTCAGCTGAAACAATATAATCCCATTTTTATAAGGTGACTGCACACAGTTATTTCCTATAGTAAAACTCTAACAGGTTTAAACATGTACATGAGAGTCATGAGAGAAAAAGAGAAGCATTGGGAACAACTTGTGTTATGTTGAAAGCGATATGCAACGGTAACTACAGGGTGGGCCATTTATATGGCTAAGTTTCGTGAAACTGGTTCAGTGTTGGATTTGCCAAAATGTGGACGCAAGAAAACTGTCACTAATGAAGAAACATCAGTGGCTGTCCTAGCTTCATTCAGCAAGAGCCCACAGCGTAGCACTCTCCGCATGTCACTGGAGAGTGGCATTAGTCGAACATCCCTTCGGCGGATATTAGCTACTCACAAATGGCACCCTTACAAACTCCAGCTACTGCAGCATCTCAACGAGGATGACCCAGATCGGCGCACAGAATTTGCAGAATGGGCAAAACAAAAATAGGAACAGGACCCTCAGTTCATGCAGAAGATTTTGTTTAGTGATGAGGCAAACTTTTATGTGAATGGTGAAGTTAACAAACAAAACCACCACTATTGGTCTGACATGAACCCACATTGGATGGATCCCTCCAAGACTGTTGGACCAACAAAAGTGATGGTTTGGTGTGGTATATGGGGTACAACGATAGTGGGTCCATTCTTCATCAATGGAAACCTCAAGGCCACTGGATATTTGAAATTACTACATGATGATGTGTTTCCCTCTTTGTGCACTGAAGCTGGCACGTTCCCTGAGTTTTTCCAGCAAGATGGTACACCACCACATTATGGGTGTCAGGTCCGAGCATTCCTAGATGAACAGTTTCCTGGAAAGTGGATTGGTCGTCGTGGGCCAGTTGAATGGCCCCCAAGGTCTCCCGATCTGACCCCCTTAGACTTTTATCTTTGAGGTCATCTGAAGGCAATTGTCTATAGCGTGAAGATACGAGATGTGCAGCACCTGAAACTACGGATACTGGATGGCTGTGCTGGCATTTCTCCTGCGGTGTTGCTATCAGTGTGTGAAGAGTGGGAGAAGAGGGTTGCATTGACAGTCCAACACAATAGGCAGCACATTGAACACATCTTATAAGTGGTCAGAAACTTGTAAATAACTCATGAAAGAATAAAGTTACGTTGAAACCAAGCACACCATTGTTTTTCTTGTGACATTACCGATAAGTTTGATGTGTCACATGGCCCTCTTCCTATTGAAAAAACAAAAGTTTTATTCAAGATGGCCGACTTCTAAATGGCCACCATGGTCAACACACATCTTGAGGAGTTTGCCCCCTCACATATATTAATGTGCCACAAACAGGGCTTTAATATCACCAACCATTCCCATTTTATCACGGTGTATCCATATAAATGGCCCACCCTGTAGATCTGACACCCAAGAGTGGTATTGCAACATTTCCAGTGAAGTGACGAGTGAGCTCTGCACGACAGAAACCCAAAGATAACTGACTTTAACCTTTTGGCTACGTTGGGGCTGCAGACAGTACTTTCTAAGACTTCTGTCATATTTCAGGTCTGTTTATAGAACAAAATATAGAATTCAGTTTAAACTGTCTGGCTGCACGGTGCATGCTTGGAGCCTGCCAGACCCCCAACATTACTTCAGCAGATACAGTTGCTGCCACGCTGTCCAATTGCTTGTTATCATTTCCCGTCTAGCTTCACAGTCCATGGGATGTGTAATCATCAGTGTGTTTCTACAGCTAACCTTATAGGAAAACAGCGTGGTACCAAGGTCTTATCACTAAAAACACACACACGCACACACTCAGACTAAAAATGATCTCATTCGCCATTCGGCTAGTCTGGCTCTGACAGTAACTGTGATACTGTGTTTGTGTGGTCTTTTGTGATCATACCGAAAGTACTGCGATAACCACAGCTGGACCGAACTGTACACATCTCACAGGAACCAAACGGATGAGCGTGCTTTTCGTGACACGCTGTCCTGTTTTGACGCGACTGATGGTTCTCGACACTGAAAACCCAGCAGTAGTGGAAAGTGACGCAGAGGTGAGAAGAAGCACGGACTCATCTCCTGTTTTCTCGTCTATTCTCACTTCACAGCTTATGAGGTCAATCTTCAGCAATAAGCCATGTTTGATCCTCTTTCTGGCCACAATTGCAGTTGAGGTTAAGGTGGTGTAAGTGATGTTGAACAGAGCACGCTCATTTCCTTTTGGGTAGCATGTTGCCATAGTGAAAAATAAGGGAACAAAGTCTTAAAGCCTCAGCTGGAGAAACCAGAACATGATACAATGCTGCTGGAATCGGGGGAGTGGAGAGAGATTGGCGTTTGGGGGCTACATAGTATTTGAACTCATTATATATTCATCCTGTTGTTTAGTTACTGAAAGCTGTTTGGAAATCAGCAGAAAAGCATGCATGCAGGGGAAAATAACAGAAAGTTAGATGAGATGAGAAAAAGGGCTGAGATTAGGGTGGGTGTGTTTGTTTTTTTACCTGGTCCTTTCAGTGGATAGTCCTTCCAGTGATCTTTGAGTACAACATGCAGCACAGGATATTCAATCAGTGTTTTGTAGCTCAGGTTATCCCTCAGGCTCTTCTCAATGTCCAACTCATGATACCTATTTTAAATCAAATGAAAGCACAAAAGAGACCAAACGAGTGTTTATAACAAAGATGTCATGCAAAAATAAAGTCACATCACTACTGTTGGACCTCCTAAACCGGCAACTGCAGCTCTTTATTTCTCTTGTCGCCCGAGGCACAGTGACTGCTGACGCTCATTAAAGGATTGATAGAGATTTGAGTCATGGCTTGGCAGAAAAACGAGATCCTGCTCAGTGCCTGTCTCGTGGAATGGAAACTGACTTTAGTTGAGAGTCGACGACATCTCTCAAGCACAGCTTTCCTACCGCTCCTTTAACTATTTGCACTTGATGACATCAGCCTAGCTTTGTCTTAAAGTAGACCTGTGGCACATTAGAGATGGTCATAAATCACCGATCTGAATAGTTGACTGGATTCTTGGAGACATGAGCTAGCAACACAGAGCCAGCTTAGGTTGCTGTCACCAAAACACAAGACATCACATGTGTACTGTCGAACCGTAACTGGCTTAAGCCATTGTTTGTTTTGGAAAAATCACATGAAAATTAGATCCACCCAGGTATCCACCCACTACGCGCACCGATCAAAACACTCTGCTATAATGTGACGTTTACAGGTCATTAATGGAGATTATTATTATTATTATTACTACACATTATTTTACATATTAACAGCCACAGCACATTTTTTCCTGAAGGAGAATCCAGTGTGAAAAGCCACAATGTGCAAGAAAGTAGCATACTTACAATGACTGCATCCACTTTGATGTGCACACCAAATATCTACTGTTTCCATGTCATTCATTTTTATGTGTTACTGATAAACAGATTACTCTTAACGGATGTTTTTTCCATTTTTTTCTCTTTTTTGGGGGGGGGGGGCTAAATTAAAACATACATGTTGGTAAACAACCATTTAAGAGGGGTAGCTGGCAAACAGAGAGAGTGGCTCCCTGCAGTGTTAAATCCTGGATATTTCTGAAGATCAAGACCGGGTGGCTCAGCCAAGAGCGTGCACACATCTGGTCTCTATATAATGTTCTTGTGAATGAACAGAGGACACACTGATGTTCTCTTCAGGGAGGTTCCCATTGTTTTCCTTCTGCTGCCGAGTCCCATCAGCAAAGAGACAGCCGTGTAAAATGGGAAGGACATAGAGAAACTGCAAATATGACCACTGAATACATACACCAATCAGCCACAACATTAAAACCAACAACAGATGAGTCAAGCAACACTGACCACTCCGTCACACCGCAAATCTCTAGCTGGAAACCTTCGGGCCTGGTATTCATGTGGATTTGAACTCTGGGAAACACACCGAACACCCAAAAGTTGTTGCCTTACCTGGCAGAACAACACAACAAAATAAACTGGAGAAAGTCTTTAGGAACATGACAAAGAGCTCGAGGCATTGCAAGATCACGCGCAAGATTGAGCTGTTTTGGGGATGGACGGCCATCGCAATATGAAACTGGAGGTTTTAAATGGGAACGATCTCTGTACTGTGATGTTGAAAACTATTAGATTAAGATATAAATCTATTGCAAACATACAATTACACAAGTCCAGTTGCACAAGCATTCTACAGAATAACACTGCTGTTAATTGTTAAGAAAATCTTATTGTTTGAACTGATATTGACTCACAGGGTGCGGCTGGCTGCAGAAGGTTTCCGGGATTTCTCCAAAAATTTTTGACCTCAGTTATTTTTCCTCACGCAATGACAATGTCCCCTTTCATTTTTGTTAACTGCTAAAAAGTAGGCACTCAGAAAAGAAAATGTGAATGCAAGTAAAAGTTGCAGCTGTTCCACCACATTGCTGATTTGACCTAAAAATAACCTATGGAAATGGTATCAATACTCTTAATAAAATACAGAAGGCGTCATCAGATCAGACATGGAAACCAAACTATGTTGAAATCACACAACAGATCAGCACAAGCCGAACTCCATCAACTCCACCTCTGATGGTAAATCTCTTATCTTAGAGATGAATGATTTTTTTTCCCAATGGTTTCCCGGAAATACACTGCTAAAAAAATAACTTAAAAATAGGACTCAGTAAAAAAAATAAAATAAAAAATACAGCAAGTACGTTGTATATTTTTAAGACACCTGGTCTCCATATTCCACTTTAAGTGCTCTACAATTTAAACAAATGGGATTCTGTCATTTTAAGGAAGCATTGAATTGACATCATTTAAAAATAGACACAAAAATAAGCCTAGAACTCCGTCACTTTCCAAAATTCAGAAGCACTACACGTTTCCAACAGCTCCACATTTTCTCCTGCACCAAAGGACTCAGCGTGCAGCACCTGTCCTTCCCGTCCTACTTCGGTTCACCTCATCATCATATTTTGTGTCACAATTTAATTGTTTAATTGTTTGTGTTTAACAAGGTTTGTGGCCTTGCCACATTTGTCACACACCGCATCTTGGCTGTTTGTGACTCTGCCTATGATCCTCAACTGAGTGAGTGCGCCCACTGATGCATTTATACAGCCATATTTTGTATATCACTATGACAGGCGGAAGAAGTAGTTCCTAACAATCATTCAGACAATTTCAATAATATAGTTACTTTCCATTGTGTTCCTGTTAATCATGAATCAGAAAGTTTACCTGAAATCACTAAAATATCGATATTTCAATATGACATTTGATTCTAGAACATACATTTCTGGCACTGCAAGAATCGATATTTCAGTAGCAATCTGCACAACACTACTACGTGCATATTCTCACAACATGAGATAGGGAAGTATCGTGCACCAGGAAGAACCCAGGACCCACCGCACCAGCACAGGGTCTGAAAATGGGTCCAAGGATTTCAAGGACAAAAGAGTGGAGACGAGTCCTGTGCTGGGAGACAGCAAATCTTCTGGCAAAGGCACATGTTAATGTGCCATCCTGGAGGATTTGGACTGCCTGTACAACCTCTGTAGGGTCTTGCCTCATGCTAACAATAGTGACATTGACTTTAGCCAAATGCAAAACTAGTGGGGTAAAAAAAAAAAGAGAGAAAGAAGTGAAAAAAAAAAATGTTAGTGACCTCCATCTGTAAAACTAAGATGTGCAAATCAGGCTCTTTCTTTTTGGGCTATAACACCAAAACACAATTTTAAAAAGCTGTTTTAATGGCTTTTTTGTAATGTTGCTTTGGCATAAAAAAAGACAAACATAATTCATATTTTGCCTACACATTCACATTCATAATTAGATCGTATTTTCAGAGTAATTCTTTGTCAGAACTGCATAAAGTCTTATGGCTGTTAACTCTGACTAATAGCTCTACCTTGATGTCCACATTCAGTACAGGTCAGCCAGTGTCCTAGGCAACCATCCCTGTCCACACTTCATACACTTAATTGCACCTTTATTCCTTATTTTCAGGGTGTAACTCCTCTTAAGCCAGGTTTGGAAAAGTTTGCACTACAGAGGTTCAGTTTAAAAAAGTAACACAAAACTGTTTCAGTGCAGACCTTCAAGCACCACGTGTCTGTCCATGTTCTCCCAAACAAAAATTACAGCAAATTTTACCAAAAGTGACAACTGAAGACAGTCAAACAGTGCTTTTTAACAAACACTATTTCACACTGTGTGTTTGTGTAAAAGCTGAAGTCACTTGAAAGATGAAAAATGTCATTATTACCTAATGAACACCTTAGAAATGCCTTGCTGTTCAGCAACCAGCAGGAGACCTGAAGTAAGCATCTGCTGTGCAGAAACATACTTGAACGTAGCATTAGGGCAAGCCGAGGGAGAGCAGATAGAAAAGCTCCAGGGGACTAAGGAAAGCACTAGCCACAAATATGTGAGAAAAAGAACAGCTTCAACAGGACAGGAACATCACTGCCTTAAGGCAACAGCACAACACTGGTTAAAAAAACTAAACTAAACTAAAAAACCCAGAAAGCAGAAAAATACGGTTCGCTTTGTAAAAAGAGCATCTCCATTTTAGACATCAAGGATGCATCCCTCTCCGTCTGGCAGACTGAGAGGAAAGGCAGTGGTAAGGGAAAAGAGGAGAGGGCATCCCCAGGATCACATGGGAGGAATGACTAAAAAAAAATAAACACGAAAAAAAACAACAACCCCATAAACAAACATCAGAAATGTGTGAATGGTTCCCTTGATGCACATGGTCACCTTTCCAGTAAGAGGATGTGGGCTATACAAGCGCCACTTATTTTAGCACAAGAACTCCTTTATTGGAGGTGGTTGATATTCCAGTAGACAACAAAAAAAAACAAAAAAAACCACGCAGTCATACCTTTTGTGTTAGACGTGGCAAATGACCACTAAGAAGCCATGACTACTTCTATCCATGACTTCATAACATTAATAACACTGTAAAATTAGGGGTTCTCCACCAAGTCTGCATTATTCAGAAAGTAGAGGCTTATTTGTGGTTGAAATAATCCGACCGGATTTGGAACCTCTTAAACAAGATACAAGCACAGATAGGGCCTCTCTTCTCATTAAAGTAGAACCTGTTGACACAAGACTGAGATGCAGAACTGTACATAGTTAATAAGATAATTACCCTGAAAAAATATAGAATTTTACCCTCTTCTATTCATTTAGATTCAAAACTGAAAATTGCACTCTGAATTAACAGACACTTAAAACACTGGAGGAGAGAATGTCAAATAGATTGATTTGTTCATGCTGCTCAGTTATTCATTACTAACAACTACTAAATGTGTATCAGCCCAAACGCTGTTAAAAGTCACGTATAAAACCTTTTGAAAGAAACGATCTTCTGCCAAAAATGACAAAAGTAGTGATTCATTTATATAAAAACGAAATCTTAACAGGAAATTCCCTGTGCTATTATTTCCACCTTGACATGATCACTTCATATGATGTGCCCCCGCCCACCTAAACAGAACAGCCTTAGGGGGTTGACTTTTGAAAAAAATGACTTTTGATACAACGATACTGGATACATTTATGCAAATATGTAATAAAGTAATGTTAAATGGAACATTACAATGTGTTGATGCTGCAACATAACAAGTGCAATTTAAAGCATCATTGTAAAGAAAAAAAAAGGTTTTAAATGAACAAAGTTACGACGCACACATTAGTCACACTTCTAGAAAGCACAGCTCCATCTCTAATTTCTTCTCTAAAAACTTCCTTTTGAATTTACTTTTATAACATCCACCTCAGCTTTAAAGTAAGAAACACGTCAACATGATTATTAAAGCTCTCGGCAAAACTCCACCATCATCTTCTGTGTCACTGCCATTCATAAAAAGTGTATCAATATTTTATTAGAACTATGATGCTTTATACTCACAGATAAAACATACAGGGTGAATTTGATAATGTACCACGCAACACTCCAGAAGTACTTCAGGAATGGTTTAAAGAATGCAAAAAAGGTTCCCAATTCCCAAGCTTTCACTTTAATAAAGCTCTTGAATCATGTGCTAGAAAACCATGTGCAATCCATACGGACCCTGACTATCGTCTTACAAGGCTTCAAGTATGAGCTGCTGATAGAGGATTCAGAGTCCATGCCTGAGCAAGTCAGAGCTCTGATGGCTGCAGAGCACTGACTTTCCCTTGTTGTTATTATAGCTTGTCCACCAAAATTACAGCCCAATTCTTGTCTTTTTTTCTGATCATCAGGACATTTTTAAAAGCTTGTTGCTGTCCCTGCTCTCTGTATTAGGTTTAAATAACATTAAGGTAGGACACGAGTATGAATTTTAGCGTGGTTTATAGGTATATAACAAAGTGACTAGTACACAATACTATACTGTGCTACACTTTATAGAAATTTGTAATGGTTGGAAACTTACTGCCTTTATGAACTTATTGTAATACACTAGCTTGTACAAGGTTCATATTTGTGGCCTCAGAGATGAGAAGAATTTAAAACTATGCATTAAGGATAAAAAGGTAAGGGTCTTGGTAAATCTCTTATCCCTCTATATGCTTTTATAAAATTTAATTTATCTCCTGAGAAGAAGTGTGCAGCTGAACCTGCTGCTGCAAAGCAAAATGATGGTGTGTGTGTGTGTGTGTGTGTGTGTGTGTGTGTGTGTGTGTGTGTGTGTGTGTGTGTGAGACAAGAATGAAGGATGGGAAGTTTTATGATGTCTCATCTCAGCCAGGGGGCAAATATAATGAGCACCAAGGATCATCATTCACTTTGTCACTAAGTAGAAACGGAAGGCTGCCAAAGAGCCTAAAAGTAGGCGAGGCAGATGGGTGCTACCATCACCTCTCCCTGACCCGTTCAAAAAATGAATGCACAATTTAAAAAAAAGAAAAAAAAAAAAGAAGGCGCATACAAAACAAAAGGTATGCAAAGTGGAGAGAGCCCAAGTCTAAGAAGCAAATGTCAAATTTTTAAATAACTTAGCTAATTCACAGATGTAAAAAGAAAATTATCACCACATGCAAGCTGTGATCAAAAGATGCTGAGGACTTCTAAAATACTGACAACCACCAGTGCTATCCCATAGCCTCGTCCTACAGTAGTATATACACCTATGGTATCAATATGAAGCTCCTACGTCGTCTTGTTCTCGAGGTATCACTTTCACAAACTTAGCTGTGCGCGCCCGCTCGCTCACCTGGCAGGGTGACAACATTACCCCATCAGCCTTTTACGGCTTAGGGGTAAAGATCAAAAACCCCTGACCAGATTTAAATTTGCCCAGTGTGACACTTTAGGTTGTTTTCTCATGGACTGTTTTCAGCATGCCTGCCGTGCCATCACTGTGTTGTTAACTCCCCTCGACATGAGTTTGTGATACCAGGTGAATTTCTCCCAGAGATTCTGTCTTGCTTCCCTCAAAAGCAAAGCAGAATACATCTGCATGAATGACATAGGAGGCAAAGATGAAGATGCAGGAAAGAAAGATAGTAAAGATAGAAGAGTCTGAATATCTTAGATCAATCAATCAATCAAAAACAACAGAGTGCGCAAGAGAGGTGACGAAGAAAGTAAAGGGCCACAGTGAAGAATCATGGATGTAGAGAGAGAGGAGATACAGAGGGGGATGCTAGGGATGGAGTGAAAGAGCACCTCACCTGACAGAGTTAGCCTTTCTTCCCTCCACTTTCATGAAGACTTTGACATGATCAAACCGAGCTTGCACATACATCTTCAACCTGAAAAACAAACTCACATTAACACCAAGAACTAAACATATGGCCACAGTGACTAGCTTTAAGGTAGTGACGAAAAGGGTCAAAACACAAAGAGCTCATTGACTGAGCGTGGCACAGCAGTGATCCAAATGTACACTGGTATACTGACTGACATATGTATAGGCTCCCACTGAGGTTCCTATGCAAATTAAATCACTGCATGTACTGTCAACCACAGCACCTCAGCCTGCTGCGAACAGCTAGCCAATGGAACATGCAGAGTTGAAACCTCACTGGCTTGAAACTAGAAAGAGCCTGTGTATAAAAGATTGGCAAAGACTATGTCACGTCTCTATTTAAAGAGCTGTACACCTCTACACAATGCTCTTGATGTGGATTTTGCAGTAAGGCACTGATCGCTGTTATCAGTATAAAGCTTAGGTCAGAGGAGTCAAATCACTGCTCTGTAAGAGGTTCAGATAAGAAATAGTGCAATCTAAGAAGCTGCCTTGTTCAAAGACTACTGTTCAGGATGGGAGAAACAAGAGCTTGGGAAATGGAGAAAAAAAAAAAAAAAAAAAAAAAGCAAATGTATGTCAACGTGCGGAGACCCCGACCACGTCCTGTGTTACTGAACTGTACTGAGCTGATCGATAACAAAGATCAGCACAGAAGATTACCTCTTGAAAAACAGCTTCTGTGTGCAGGGAGATAAATTCAACTTATTAAAAGCTGACAATCTATCCACTCTGAGAAACATGAGCATAGCTGTGACAAAGCACAGTAGCAGAAATCACCAGTGTTACAGGCAACCCATCTCATTCACATTCTACAGATAATTTTAATTAGATACAGTAATATTTATGAAACTTCCTGTGGAACGGTGAACTGTAGCTATCAAAATCTTTTATTGAACATGAGCCTCCCAAGGCTTTCAGTTTCATTAAGGTTATGAGGGTTTACTACTAGAACTGAACCCTGACTACACAAAAACGTAAAGCTTATATTAACTTTATCATCAGCAGTTTAAATTTGCTATTTAAAACACACTGTGTCTAAGGTTTTCTAAAATTTGAAGAAAGTCATTTTACCACCAGGCTGTCACTGTTGTCAGATGGTTGGAATGGCCCCAATGTTGTTGAGGAGTAAAACATGAACCTCAATTGCACATCAAAATGAAGACAGCGAGAAGACAGCACATTCTGCTGCAGTCGGTCTAAATTATCTGGATTGCTGAGCTGACTGAAGTAGCAGGCTCGTGTACCTAGGTGATGTCGGTGGTGACCACCGGTTCCCTTTTCATAAGCAGTCTAAAAGGAAATCGATATTCACTCATTACCCAAAGATGTTTAGACTCCATGTGGGACAAAACCTGTAAGCACACCATTTGGTTTTAGTCATCCTCATTTTAGCTCATTGCTAGGATCATTTTTGAGCTCCTTTAGTCAACTTTTAGAAGCTGTCTATGTCCACCAAAACTACAGCCCAATTCTTGTCTTTTTTTCTGATCATCAGGACATTTTTAAAAGACTAATATCATTTCCTTTGTTTTCTTTCACCTGGAAATCACAAACAAAAACAGTAATGTGTGTGTGTGTGTGTGTTTTGTTTTGTTTTTTTAAACTGTTAATATAATGGCCCAGAAATAGCAACTTTGTAATGGTAGCTCTGCAGTGCAACCAGTTTACATCATCCACCCAGGGTCCATTGTACAAGAAAAGTAATGATAGTTTTTGTAGATCAAAATAGGTATTAAGTATTGTCAGAGTTCAAAAAATAATGAAAATAGTGAAAGCAGTTTTAAAAGCATGATTTATAGCAGGAGAGCTTTTACAGCGTATTAAGACCCACAAGTCAAAACCATGGTTCTATTTGAACACAAGACTCTATTGTGCTGTTCTGCTGTAGCTGATTCAGACGCTTAATGTGACAGTTTACGAGACAATTTTGGGCAATGCAAAAATCTTGTATACAATGCATTACAATTTTGAAGCAGGTCAAATTGGATACTTGACATTAAACCATTAAGTATGAATGCCACCATCCACATTTCAACTATAATTACTGTGAATGATTCATTTGGCTTCCTTTTCTCCGCTCTCTTTCTCAACTATGAGAATCTACGAACAAAACACTACTTCAAACTCGCTGCCAACAATAAAAAGTGCTCATTAAAACTTTTCAACAGAAAACAAAGGGCTGAGCAGCAGTCATTATCCCCGAACTTAGAGGTCTTTCAAGCCATACATCAAAGAGGTGTTAACTTCTAGGTCTATTATCACATTGTTATGTTTTCTATTTTTATTCATGGGTTTAAAAAAAATAACTAAACAAATCTGTGTGAGCTGAATTTCTATTGCTGAATGAAACGGATTAGTTTATGATTTCCAGCTTTGCTGCAAGATAAAGCTGGAGTTTTAGCAGATTTATAAAAATCAGTAATGCTAAACACAAGGGATCACATACCTGAAATTACTCCCAAGATCACCGAAATAGTTTTCACTTTGACGGAAAGTCACTAGTACTATTCCCAAATGAATCAATGCACAGTTGCTGCTTGTCCACACTGCCACAAAGCAAGGACAAAGTTTTATCTAGAAGCACATTCCAAAGCAAGGAAAGGTACTAACAGCTCACAGGAACTAGATTACTCGAATAATTGTCTACTAGGCCGGGCTATTGTAATTCAGTACTGTCAAAGTTGTCCCTTGACAACTGACAGGGAGTACTGACAGGGTCCAGACAGAGAGAGCATATTTCTCCCACACTGGCTTCTCTTAATTGCTTCCCATTAAATCCAGAATCAAATTTAAAATCCTTCTCCTCACATACAAGGTCCTGAACTTGTGGGTATTTAAAAGTAGAACAGAAGAGGCACAGCCTGCAGCCTTCATGCACCTCTTCTGTGGAACCAGCTCCCAGTTTGGCTTTGGGAGATAGACACCCTCTCTACGTTATTCATCTCTGGCTCTCCTGCACAGCGTGTATTTGTCCTGTCTTTCTCCCCCATTATTCCAAACTGGTTGTGACAGATGGCTGCCCCCCCCTCCCCTCCCCAAGCCTGGTTCTGCTAGACGTTTGTTCCTGTTAAAACAGTTTTTCCTTCCCACTGGCACCAAGTGCTTGCTCAAAGGGTCTGATTGCTGTGGATTTCTCTATATTATTGTAGGGTCTTTACCTTGTTGTAAGGTAAACAACCCTTGGCTGTAAGGTGTGATTGTTGTTGCTATATGAATAAAACTGAATTTAATTATCCTACAGGTTTAAATGTGTACACAATATGTACACATGAACATGTTGGTTTTCCTGTTGTAATGATGAAACTTTAATTACAGACAAATTTCTGTGTGGCTCTGTTAGTGTCTCAACCTTCACTTAGAAGTGGTTTCTTTTTACAGACTCAGTTTCTTGAAGCAACGTTTAGAGCTTTTACATCGTTTTTCAAATAAATATCTCAGCTTCTAAAAACAAACTGAACCAAAAAAAAACACATGTTCTGTTTTCAAATGTGAGGGGGGAAAGCTCACTTCTGACGTGTGACAGGGTCCGACTCTGTAGGGTGAATATAAGAAGTCAAGATCTGCTTCAAGGTTTGTTTGTCAGACACCCTGCAACAAAAATAGGCATCGTTAATAGAGAGGCAAACGCAAGAGAAAATAAAGGATCAATAATGGTCCCAACTTCAATTCAATATCAACACACTTTGGTTTCAGGACACACTTAAACGCTAAAGGTTTAGAAGAAACTTTTATGATACACTATTGAAGAAATGTAATTATTACTTGATTACTCACCTCCTCTGAGTGAACTCTGAACTGCTCTGAGGAAATAAGAGCTTCAGGTGCCACAGAAAAAGTTTTTCTCTAGAAGAGACAGAAATGCACATTTTTATTTGCAGCTCATCAAAAACAGTGTTTTCATATAAAGTTATTGTTATTCTCACTGTACTCAATTCACAGTCAAACACAAATGCCCTTGTTTAATTTCAGAGCACAACATGGACACGGCTCTAATCTGTCCAAGACAATACATCTGGCTGCTTCCAAGATCCTGTCCATCTGTGTGACTGCGTGCAAATGAAAAAAAACAAAAAAGAAGAAGAAAAAAAAAACAACAAAAAAAAAACCATAGTCACCATGGAAACCGTGACATATACACTCAATACTAGGACACCAGCTGGCCAATATCGCATAATAATCACTTCTTCTGGGGTAATGCTTTGGGCAGTAACTGTGAAATGTGGTCGGGTTTTCTGGGTTGCTGGGTGTGCTCTACAACCAAACAATCATTCCCTAAGCAGCTGCAGTATTCTACTACTGCCGTCAGATAAAGCCAACAAAACCTAATACATCAAACCGTTTGGGAGATAAGAATAACATGATGTATGATGATCTATTCCTTAGTAATCTCTTACAGAATCTTTTGGTGGATTCACAACACTTAATATTCCACATAGCTATTTCATCAAACTATAGCAGATCATACACCAAGTGATCATCATAAAATAAATATAATGCTGCAGAGGAAGAAAGGACTAGAATAAAACCTAATGGCACAAGCAGCAGCATGCTGTTCTCTCCAGAGTCATGCCACAGAATAGTGAGTGCTAAACCTAACTACAAGGACTTGTGTTAACCAAGACCACAGAGTTTGCCATTAGTAGGGTGGAGCTGAATCATCAAACACTTCTACAGCAAAGCAGAGGACTAAAGCCTTAACAGAGCTTAAGAATGAAGATGAAACATTACCCTCAAAAAGTCCCAAAGCATAAATGTAAGGAGAGCAAAGGAGACCTTGTTATTAGGGCTTTGCTACTCACCAAGATTGACTTGGAGCACATCATGGAGGTTTGTTTTTGTTACGAGCACCATCAGTGCACCAGCACGTGCATCAACCTCCTATTGTCTGCTATTCTCATCAACCTGCTCTTTCCTCTGATGTATTCCTACCTGAGTGGCTGCAGAAGGCTCACTCGCAACCGTATAAAGCCAGTGAAGCTATAGCATGGAGGTTGGTAAGTGGTGTCTTGATCCCTCTTATTTCCTCCCTCATCTCCATCACCAACAGCATCATCCCTCTGCTGGTTTTACAGTTTCTGTTTATTAATAACAAGTTGAGGTGGGAGTTACTAGCAGCCCTATACAAGTAACTCTAATACTTTAGCCTACTGATATTAGCTTAGGGGAGAAGCCAGAATCTGACGGTTTGTAGTCTTATTCCTGTTATTGTTTCTTTTTGCTGGGGCTCCCATCGCCCTTATTTGTATTGTTTGTTATTGTTGTTGTTATTTGTAACTAGCTATATTTTCAATATTGTAGGATTTTATATGTTAGGTTAATTTGAGCCATAGATGTAGGCACATTAACAGTTTTAATCACCAAACTGCTGGGCTTAGGGGTTGCTCTTGGATGGCAGTGATGACAGGAGCTATTGACAGTGGTTTACGAGAGGGTTATCTACAAAGCTTATCACTGCTCAGGGATAAATAAAGGCCATCTTACTGCATACTGTCATGTTATGACCTTTTGGCCAGATTGTCCACTCAATTTCAGAACAACCAAAGCTCAGTTTTAAAGCCAAGCCAGAGAGATTAAACCATCTAGAAAAAAGCCAGCATAACAGTGTACTGTCAGTGTAGACGATGGAAGTCATCCAGAAAAACTTATGAAACATCTGCTGACATCTGGTTGAATTCATTGTGTACATCCACAAAAAGCAGTAAACCTCAGCAGCAGCCCAGATGATCACCAGCCTGTACACTAAGAAAATCGACTGAGCCATTACATTATTAATTAAAGAAGTTGATACAGTACTTCAACTTTTACTGGAGTATTTTTTTTTTAACAGTAGTATCTGTACTTCTACTCAAGTACAGAATGTCTGTACTTTTGCCACCTTTGTACAAAATAGAATGAATAAGGCATCATCTGCACTCTACTGGGAACAAAGTGTCCAAATATGAGAGCTTGAGCTCACAATGGGTTCACAGCTGAGCAGTTCACTTGCTGAAGACAGATAGGTGAGTGACAGATAAAACAGGAGAATATTGTGATTGTGGACTAAACTCTCCATAGGTAAATGAAATTATGTCCTGTGAACAGGATAAATATTTAAATGAAAGTAAAGCGGAACTTGAGCTAGTCTGTCAGTTAAACCCAGAACACAGAATAAATCAGCAGTTTAAATTTGTATTTTCAGAGGTAGGAATGAGGAAAATACAAGTTCACTACATTTTATTTGACCATACTTAAATAGTAACAATGCAACTAGCCTAACAACAAAGTTCTGGTCAAATAAATAAATTAGTAGTAAATTAGTAAATACTTAAAATAAACGGTATATTTGGATAAATGTCCAAACCACTGACACGTCCTGCTAACTAAAAATCCAGGCAGTGTTCTGTTGTCGGGTCCACATGGTAGCATTATACCATAGATGGCTTTTTTCTCCCCAATGCAAACAGAAACAGGATAAGGGAAAAAAACAAAAAGACCAAATGTGTGTATTTATATGTGTGCACAACACTGAGTAAAAGGTTGAATTTTCACTTGGTTGTAAGGTGTGGGGCAAAGTGAAGGCCCCAGCAGACAGGAAGACAATGGACTGGGCGGTGATTTCCTACTTTGGAAGGCATCTAAGAAATCCACCCAATTTTTCAAAGAAATTTATGTGTTTGCTTAGTTTGGGCCAAGTTTCTTGTTTAGTGCGTCAGACTGACTTGCACAAGTGTCTGTGTGTTTCCATGTGTAAGCAAATGAGGGTGGAGCACCAGGTGTGATGCCATTACTCTGTCATTATGGGAAATGGAAATCATGTCTTTCAATGGAAAAGAGGCTTGCCCAAATATGCAGGCAATTGGGTCAGGCCAGGCCAAAATGCATACCTGTGAAAGGTGCCATCATTATTAATCACACACACAAAAAATGAAAACTGGAAAGAGCTGCATATAAAAGTCAAAATCGATCACGCTACCTAGACCTTTAACAGTTTTTACTGATAGAACTGGAACAAGACTGAGTTTTAACATGATCCAACAAAGCCTATGATCTAATCTGGGAGTAAAACAGCAAACTCACAATTCAGATTCAACTTACTTTATTCTCACTCTGAAAACTCACCGTCTTGGCAAAAAGTGTCTTTAAAAAAAACAAAAAACAAACCCTGATATGATATTCAACAGTCTGAGTAGCAAAGACTGATATTGCAGCACAATAGCAGATTTAGGCGAGCAAATAATTGGAGGATTTTTTTTTCCTTTGCTCACATTAATTTTTGTGAACAGACAGTCACTCCAACTAATCACCGAATTGAATCTTTGCCTTGAAGAATACCATAAATACATAATGTGTGTGGAAGGGCTGGGCGATATGGCCTAAAATCCATTTCGCAATATAATTTGAAGCATGTGCGATAACGATATATATCGCGATATATTCTTTTCTTCTATATAACGTATTTTCCACACTATAAGGCACATCTAAAATCCTTTAATTTTCTCAAAAATCCAGAGTGTGCGTATGAATTCTGGTTGTGCTTACTGACCTCGAACTGATTTGGGCATGCAGAAATCCGTTAAAAAAATGTTTTAGTGCAACTTTGGTAAGCCGCACTGCTTGATGGATTGTCAGAGCATTACGGCTGCCGTAGTGAGGAGCTTCGCAGAGTAATCTGGGTCCAAAACTCCGTCCATTTCAGGTCCCAAAGTCAAACGAACACAGAGTTAAAAACGGTCTAAATTCTTTCATCTTTAATAAAATTATCAGCGTTGCTGCTTTACCAGGTGTAACAATTAAGTTTAACATCCAGGCATCCACGAAAACAGAATTTATTAAATTTAACAGAGTTAGAAGTTAACAGGAAGTTAGCTCGCTAGTTTACACCTAAACATTTCATACCATGTTCTGACAGAGATTTTTGAAACTAAGTAAAACGTACAGCTCTGCTATCACTTCCAACATAAATGAAGACAGAAAACTAAACAGCAGTGGCGTTTGCAGGGTTACTGAAGTTGGACTACCTGGTATATAATGTTGTGCTACGTGATTGCTAGCAACACAGCTATGTTAGCATAACATTAGCACAGTGAAGCTGGAGGATGAACGCCAACTTTTTTCCACTCGATAAAAGTTAACGTGAGGGATTCTGGTGGTTAGGGACAAATGCAATCGCATAGCAGGATGCTATACACGGGCCAAACTTCAGTCAGGAGAACAACTGAGATTATTCATCCACAATAGGGCTGGGCCATATTATACCGTTCACGGTAATACCGGTATAGTGTTAGGCAACGATAGGAAAATGAAATATCGCGCGATAGATATGTAAAACGCGCATGCGCAGTGCCTTTGTTTTCATACGCACATGGCCGATTGTTGAGTGAAACAGATGAACCAGAATTGGTTTGTAAAATGGTGCAACTTCAGTGATGTGGAACTGGTTTGGTGTTTGTCAGTCAGATACACGACAAAGCACATTTTTTTGCAGAACATGCAAGCGGCCGTCGTTATTTTGTCGGACTAAGATGCTCTTAAATCTTGGAGTAATCTGGGTCCTAAACTCCGTATACTTCAGGTCAAACGAACACTGCAGCATCACTGAGAGTTAAAAACTGTCTAAATTCTTTCATCTTTAATAAAACGATCAGCATTGCTGCTTTACCGGGTGTAACTATGAAGTTTAACTTCCAGGCATCCATGAAAATAAAATTTATTACATTTAACGGAGTTAGAAGTTAGCAGGAAGCTAGCGGAAGTTAGCTCGCTAGTTTCGCTAGTTACCCAAGCATGATATTGCATGTTCTGACTGAGGGATTTCTGAAAAAATTCAAACGTACAGCTCTGCTATCACTTCCAACATAAATGAAGACAGGAAACTAAACAGCAGTGACGTTTGTAGGGTTACTGAAGTTGGGCTAGCTGGTATATAATGACGTGCTACGTGATGTGCTAGCGACACAGCTATGTTAGCATAACAGTGAAGCTGGAGGACGAACACTAACACTTTTCCACTTATAAAAGTTAACGTGAAGGTTCCTGACAAATGAGACAAATGCAATCGCATGGCAGGATGCTGTAAACGGACCAAACTTCAGTCAGGAGAACAACTGAGATAATCCATCCACAACACGAGGTTAGTCATTAATATACTGCAACAACATGGGAATAGAACAGCTGCCAGAGAATTCAACATTAATGAATCAATGGTACAGAAGTGGAGGAAGCAAGAAGAATGAGTTTAATAAAGTTTGATTTATCTGTCTGCTTTGTTTCGCTTAATGTGCCTTATAATCCCGTGCACCTTATGGTACGAAAAATACGTACTGCACACTGCAGTTTAATGTTGCAAAGCACCTCTTTTTAACTTCAGTGGATATTATACATGGTTATGCTCAGGATATGTCAGCCCATTTCTACTGGAAATGCCTTTTGGTTAAACTTTCAGCAAGGAATTTGCATTTGCACTGTTACATTTTTATAAAGCTTTAATGTACATAAAAACCAGCTTCTTGTTTAAGTGAAAATAAATGGAAGGTTGTCTTTTTGCGCTAGTAATGTTGTGGAGTTGTATTTTGTCTCAATCAATTATATCGTCTATACGAAGTTAGTTATTAATATACTGCAACAACATGGGAATAGAACAGCTGCGAGAGAATTCAACATTAATGAATCAATGTTACGGAAGAGGAGGAAGCGCAGTTTTTGGCTTTCCCCATATTTCAAAAGTGCTTCATCTCTTTGCTATGACTGTCGACCGCCATAATTTGCAGATGATAATGGTTGTAGCCGCTGCGATGCGCAGCTTGGTGACATCATCAACATGCACTATCGCGATAGAGCGGTATAGTCAAAATCTCTATCGTTGGCCAAATTTATATCGTTTCTATCGTATATCGTTTCTATCGCCCACCCCTAGTGTGTGGTGTGTATATAATAATGTGTGGCCTTATAATCACTCTGGGGTTCGTTTGATCCTGTGTTTTTATCTTTCACTTTCTTTTTAAACTTGTTTTTATATGAAAACTCGCTAAGCAGCATAATGAACGAAACAGACAATCCAATAATCAGGTCCACTTTATGCATTAACTGGTGAGGTTTGAAAAGAAAGGTCCTGTTTCACATAACTATAATAGTCCCTATGACTGCAAGCTTACTTTTCAACAGTTTATGTTGTACAAACTAGTATGTTTTAAGCATACTGAACCTTTGCTATTTGAGGTTTGGCTACTGCTTTATACAGCGTCTGAGCAATTGTCCTGATGTGTGGAGGACACTACGAATGAAAGCATGATCGGGGGAGATGGATAAATTCATTAACCAGAGTACACACTGTTGGTTTAGTAAGTGATTGGTGTTGTGTGTGCTATCCACAGCAGTGAGCAGAAACCCTGACTGGTGGTCTGGCAGTCACAGCAGAAATCCATCTGGCTGGATTAAGGACTGGACCGATCCAACAAAAATGTCACTACACGTGAAACCATGTGTGCTGTGTTTCTGATGGTCAGAGGCAGATGCCAGGATCTGAGTGGCAAGTGGGTGCTAGTAAAATTAGATGACAGGATTGTGGGGACTGTCTATTAAGATACAAAAACTAAAGTCAGAATTCAAAGCGATAGTTGTGTCCGCAACCTCAAAGGGTGGAGCGACAGAGCGGCTGATGGAAAGAAGGCAAAGAAGAGAAAGATTACATGCAGCCGCATCATAAGTGTTCTTATTCGAGTCTCTTACACTCTAGCTGTTTGACACCCTGCACAGGACTAACCTTCCCGAAAAGTCATGAACACAAATATGTTAACACGTACAGGCCAGACTTTGAGTGCGACTTTGGCTTATGTTAATCTTAAATCTGACACAAAGGACAAAATGTGAATCACCCTGTTGGTGTTGCAATAGGCTGCTAGTAAGAAATGCCCAATAAAACAATTTAAAGCTAAATCTTTATCCAGTTGTCTGTTATATATAGACAACGCTGGCTTATCTCTCGAGATAGGTGCCCTTTTTATTTATTTATTTTTGTTGTTTTTTAATGACGTCAGTGTTGCATGGTCTAACAAACAAACGTGCATTGCATGAAAATGTTCAGGTACAAGGACTGAACTGAAAAATGAAACATTTTTAAAGAACTTCAGACAGTCTGGTGACATATTGTTCAAGACTACAATTACAAGAAGGTCTTTGGAATCACAATATAACAAAATGGCAGGTGGCTCAAAACCTTACACAGTGTGTGCGCGTGTGTGTTTGTTAATAGTTTCATTTATAAACAGGAATCATCGCAATAATAACAGAGTTCTTCTGGCAAAGTACAAAACTATGTGAATAACGAGTGAACGCATGTAAAGCTTTTTACCCAATTCCAACATTTTACCCAAATGCAAATTTTTCATGTCACCTGCATCTATAGCACAATCGAGTTTCTGGTCAATTTGCATTTTGGAATTTTGCCCCTAGTCAAGAGACTGATGTGTGGCCCTCGGATATGCGGCCAACTGTGATGACAGTGTTTGTAACAGTGATGCAGCTTGCCATTCTGATGTAAGGTTTGCCTCGGATTGGCGGCAGGCACAGATTCTGCTCTGTATCAAGCCAAGCCAGCCAAAAAGCTGTCGTTTGGAGTCTAAAAAAAAAAAAAAAAAAAAAAAAAAACACCACACTGACTAAAGCTGCTGCTGATTGTTTCACTTGAACTTGGAAAGCACAAGTGGTAATGCAAATGAGAGTGAAGTGATGAATAGTCGTCCCCTGCCATGAAATCCTGCTTTAATCCATTTGTGTACTCATTCATCACATGCAATGGCTCACACATCACTTTGGTTTCTGCTAACCTGCGATGAATATCACTGCCACATTACGGCATTTTCAAAATTGCATTAATTGGTCTAATAGAGTTACTAAAATTACAGCCCTTTTCCATACTCTCAGTGTGGCAAACTTCAGCTGCGACATGTTCTGCATGTGAATTTCCACTGCACCTTCACAGCAAGGGATCGGTGATATTTTCCACTGTGCTCGAGATAAACAGCAAACAAATGCTTTATCCCGCTGAGAGCCAAGTCATCGACGGCATTACTAACCAGAGAGTAAGTTTAACCCTAGGCAATCATAATATGTATATTTTGTTTTTTAGTGCTGGCAATCAGGAACAAAGAAAATTATTCTTCAAACTGGGACATTTTTTTTTTCAAAAACACAAAAATAAAGAGACTGTTTTGCCATTCCCCAAGTATAGGGTTAGGGATACCACCAATGGTAAATTAGACCTCTGAGGGATAAAAAACTACCTCCACTATTCATAGTTTACACGTGATGTCACATCATTAGACGAACATCCACCCGCATAGCAAGAAAAAAAAAAGTATTTTTGCTGCCTGACAGTTACAGTCAATGTAAAAAGAAAGTACAGTCACTTCAAGCTCGTTTTTTTGTATCAGGATATAGAAACAATATCAGGTCTTAAATTACAGAAATACAACCTCAGATGAAATACAAATTGTGACATATAACACCATGTCATTAATTAATTTAAAAAGTCAAAATGCAGAAGTACTGCATGAAAAACTAAGTACACCCTTACTGCTTCCATAAGAATTAAGAGGATAACCAGCATCCAGGTGCATTTTAATCAAATGGATTTGAGTAACCGATCATCAGCAAGTGTGAGCACCTATATAAAAAGCAGTTTGCTGCTCGTGAGCATTCAGGTGTGTGTTCATACTAGGGCTGCCACGATTAGTCGACTAGTCACGATTACGTCGACTATCAAAATCGTCGACGACTAATTTAATAGTAGACACTTCGTTTGAAGCTTTGTAAGATCCCAAAAGATGCAGGAATAAGTAGTAGGATTTAGTGTAATAACGGACTGAAACAGAAGATGGCAGCACTGCATGTACAAGGATACCAGCTGCCGTTAAACTCCGAAGAAGAAGAAGCTCAGTTTCCAATAGTGATGTGCGATACCACTGATTTCCTTTCCGATCCGATACCAAGTACTTTTCAGGGTGGTATCGACGATACTGATCCGATACCGATACTTTATACAAAAAAACGTATTTTATTTATTTATCTCAAATTATAGCGTCATAATGATTACAGGACATCAGATTACTTGTTCTTATCACTTAATAATGCAGAGTTCATCATATAGAAATAAAAAAAACTGAAGTTGTGCGCTATTTGAACACGTTGCCTGCCTGCAGCACTAAAGGACTCTGTGAGAGACGTGTGTCTCGCCCTAGCAGCACCTGTCCCTCTCCTCCTCTTCAGTTCGTCTCAACATACGCGCCTCATATTCTGTGATATGATTTACTCTGAGGTGTTTGACAAGGTTAGTGATGTTGCCACAACCAAACATGCCAACCCTCCCGATTTTTCCGGGAGAATCCCGGAGCCACCATTCTCCCGAATTTCCACCTGGACAACAAAATTGAAAAACCATATTGCAGAATTCATAGCGCGGCCGAGCCAATTCCAGTTTCCAACAATGGTGGCAGCTACTTAGTTTTAATATTACTCTTATTTCTCTTTCTGGGTCGCAAAAAACCCCCAACTTTTAACATGTTTTCAGGTGAGAATGTAGCTGTGTAAACTTCAAATATCTGAGCTGATCGACACATCGTCTTCAAACCCCCGCAGGCTTTCACTACTCGGGTTAAACATGATATATAAGTCACTTTGATAACTTAAAAATGTTATTGTTTGGCTTTTTCGGTGTTTTATTTGTTCGTGAGTAAATCGGTTTGGCTGAGATTAAAGTTATTAGATTAGATTAAATTAAATTTAACTTTATTAATCCCTCAGGTGGGTTCCTCCGGGGTTTTCACACAGCTGAATAAACATCAAACAGAAAACTAATTAAAGAAAGTGTGAGACGGTCGAGAGTTTACGCCAGCGCCCGGTTATATTTTAGATAGCAAGGAGCAGACGGCTGAGTTTCACTCCACCGAGGGAACTCATGACGTACTACCCGGCTTTCTTTAGACCGCGAAGGGCGGGTCCTCAGGTGGAAGCAGCCTCTGAATTTGGACACCCCCGCTGTTTCGGTGACATTTAACGTATTTTATCCGATAAATAAACACTGTAAAATGTGCCCTTTTGATTGTCTCCCTAATTCTGAGGTCTCAAGGTTGGGAAAGTATAGCCACAACACCTCACTCTTGGAGCACTTTTTTGCCACATGTATCACAAACCATGTCTCAGCTGTTTGTGGAGGTAAAATACGTCCGCACAATTAGGCTCAGCCATTGTTGTGAGTGCGCGCGCCAAGGGGCTGCGAGCCATTTATACAGCCGTATTTCGCACATGACTATGAAAGGTGGAAGAGGAAGTAGTTCCTTTGAATGTAGACAATCCGAATGTTATAGTTTCTTTCCACTGTGTTGCTGTTAATGATAAACTACAAATTAACCCTAAATTACTAAAAATATCGATATTTTAATGTGAGAATCGATTCTAGAACATAAATGACTGGTATCGGAGGAATCGGTATTTCAGGATCGATCCGCACATCACTAGTTTCCAACAATGGCGGTAGCTAGTTAGTTTTAATGTTACTCTTATTATTCTTTCTGGGTCACAAAATAAACGTTTAACATATTTTCAGACGAGAATGTAGCTGTATAAACTTCTGCTCAGTTTATCAAGACACCACATATTTTCAAAAGCGCTCCGACGTTTTGGAGACTTCTGTTACGTCGTTAGCTAACTGGGGTTACAGGCTCACTAGAGCCCGTGAGAACACCGGACTCCCGGCAAATCGTTTTCAAACCCACCGCCATTTTTCGCTACTCAGGTTAAACATGATATATAAGTCACTTAGATAACTTAAAAATGTTATTGTTTGGCTTTTTTCAGTATTTTATTTGTTCCTGAGTAAATCGGTTTGGCTGAGATTAAAGTTATAGTTTTTACACAGCTGAATAAACCTCAGGCAGACAGCTGATTATCAGAAGTGTGAGATGCTCGAGAATATACTCCGGTGTCCTGTTATATTTTAGATAGCAAGAAGCAGACGGCTGAGTTTATTAAACTTCACCGAAACAATCTGCAAACTTCATTAAAATTTAATAAACTATCATCTTGTCTTTATTTTTAGTTAGCACATAACTTAAACACTTAAAGCTGTAAGCTAATGATAGTTATATAAGAGCAGATGCATGCTGGTGCAATAAGCTGTACGTTTTACGTCCAATGGATGCATGATCTGATTAGTCGACTAATCGCAAAAATAATCGGTGACTAGTCGACTATCAAAATAATAGTTTGTGGCAGCCCTAGTTCATACAACGCCATCAATGATCTTAAAGAATAAATTGCTGCTGCCCATCAATCTGAGAGAGGTCATAAAGTCCACTGTTGTACAGTGAGAAGTATTACGTGTGAAACATTCATCACAGTAAATCCTGCCAGGTGCAAATTCACCCCAAGGTCAGACTATACAATGCTCAGAGAAATTCCAGAACACCCAAGTGCTACATCAAAAACAATAAAAACAGGTATGGCTTGTTGGGAGAAAGCCTCTTCAATCTAAAGAGGACTAGATTTTTTTTTATGAACTATTATATATTTTATTTATAAACAGGTTTATTTTTTCCATTTTAATTAAATAAAAATGCCAGGGAGTTTTTAAATACGATACACCATCGAGCCACTTGACTTAACTGATCACAAAGAGTATAGCACTGCAAACAAACCCTGGCATATTGGGCCAATCATTCTTTGTCCACAGTAACTCAGGTTATCATTGATAGGTCAGTTACACTGGACTTGGTTTATAATTAGATTTAAGTCATATAACCTTTCAAAGTATTGCTGTTCCAGACAACTGACTACTGTGACCCTCACCCTCATGTCCTTCACCTCCCAGACAGCAGCATAATTAACCCACCCAGAACAAAAACAGTCTGTACTTTGGTGCACTTTCATCTTACTAGCTCTGCAACAGCAGGGATGTTTCCCTTGGAAATGTTGGGTGGAGGAATACCAGAGCTGCTTAAAACTATCTTAACAATATCTAAAGTTAAGCTTATAACTCCTCAGGAGCCTGCACACTATTGTCACATAATAACATTTAAATGTAAAAATAAAATCTGTAATTTCCACTTCCTGTCATATGAAGTAAACCCAGCAAGTGCTCCAGCTCAGTCGAGCATTTCGTTTACGCTGCATAGCACGTCACCAGCTGCTCATATCTCCTTCTTGTGTGCCTTTGTTCTCTGGTTGTCTTTTCTTTTTGCCATCAAATTACAGCTGTGGATCAGTCTATGGACCTTGTCAAATCATCAGTAGAATAACACTTAGTATTATGTTGTTGTTGTTTTACATTCCCAGAGATAACTTTATAACCATCAATTTAACTTCCAATCATGCTACAGCCACACTGAGGAAAACAGTGGTTGGAGACCATGGCATGACCAAAACTTAAGCAAGTGTGCAATGATGTAATTGCTGCAAGAGGGTGACTTAACTGCAAAATAACATAGGCACTTGGCAACTTTTCATTTATATATGATTATAACCAGAATACAACCCATTCAGTTGAGTGACCTATTGCAAAGAGATGAGTCACAGACGAAGGAAAGACGAAGGACTGGTTGTACGAAAAGCAGTAACAGACAAGAAGCACCCAGAGAGTGCAAACCTCAGCCAAAACAGCTCACTTTCTGGGAATCATTTTCTTTTAAGAGAATAGCATTATTTTTTTTATACATTTATTTGTTTTCTTTGTTCTTTTCATATAAACCATAACAAAAATTGTAATGCAATAAAAACAAGCACAAAGTGCAGGCTTTTATTTTGTAGGAGTAGTTCATAGAGAAGAGCGTATAATCTATTAAAAAAAAACAAAAAAAACTAACGTGGATAAAGTAGACATAGTGTGTAAACTTTACTACGGTGTCGTAGCTGCACCACAGAGCAACACTGCAAAGTTCACTAAACATAGATGTTTACATTTTTCATTTATTTTTTATATTGCAAACATTTGCACTGTTATCAGTATTTGCACACTATTTTATATTATTTTTGACAATCTTTAAAGTCATTATTCAATACATTGTTATTGTTAAATAAATATCGTCAAATAATCGAGATCTCAATTTCAGTGAAAATAATCGTGATTATCATTTTTGCCATAGTCGAGCAGCCCTAGGCATAACACATTTTGGGGTCAACTTGAAAGAAAAGGCAGACCCTAAATGTTAAAGTGAGATCAGAGAATATGACATTTAAGTTTGACGTTATTTGACCTTGAAGCAGTCATATTTGGATCCCCTCCATTCTCCACATGCCCCTATGTTATCAGTACAAACAATGGCAGTCAGGAAGAGGAAGTTTTAAAGCTCTATATAGCACTGTTATCACTTTGACCTTCAGATCAATCTATGGACCTTGAAGGAGGAGGTCAGAGGTCAAATGTGACACAAGATTGAAATATTTATACAATAGTTTCTATATGTTATTAGAATTCATTCTAAACTTTTCGAGCTATCGTGTTTACAGACACATGAGCTGCCAAAATCAACCTCCTTGGTGAAGATAAAAATGCTAAGTAATTTGAATTGACTTTCTTTAACGCAATTTAAAAAATTAAACAACACAAGATATGCCAAGCATTCAAAATACCTTTATAGTACATTAACTGAGCCTACAGCACATATGGGATACCACTGCTTTCGTCTACAAAGCTTTTATGTTATCTTCTACTGTCAATAAGAAGCACTTCATTTTGGATTTCACTGTTCAACACCTGTCAATAACTGGGAGCAAATATAAGACCACTCTCACCCAGAAAGCTGGGTTAATTAAGGCTGATTCCCCAACCCAATATATGGGAAAGTAATACACAGGGCATGAAAACTGCTGCAGCTCATATTACTAATTATCCCAAGTTATTATAGAAATATTTTCAGTTATTACACGCAATAACTGCTTCTGCAATGTGTTGTCCAGTCCACTCAAGTCATCTGTGAGGAAAATTCTCTGACCTGCCAGGCTGAGACTGTAGAACACATAATTCTATCCTAATACAACTACACCCAATGTTCTGCCAAATGCCAGCTACTATCCTCTAAGGACTGGAGTGAGAGGCAGCCTCAAGTTTTTTCTTTACTGTTCTTGCCTTGTTTTTTAAATTAGTCATTGGGTAAGAGGTGGAAAGAAAGTAGCTGCACAGCCATTATTTTGCATACAAACATTTAATCAAAAAGACACGTGCTCCCAAGCTCACACTCACCACATATACATGTACACTCACACGTACACACACCACCACCAGGCATGAAAACCCTCCAGTCAGCTGTATGCCAGTAATGATCCTTCTCTGGCACTGTGAGTGCGTAGCATGAATATGTCGCTAACCAGCTGCACTCACACTGTTCACACATCTGCTTTTTATATTATGTACTCGGTAAATTCTGAAACAAATTCTCTCTCAGCCCTTTGCCATTTATTTATTATATACCTTTACCCCAACCCTATTGGTAGCCTGTAAATGGTGCAGTGTTGCGGTTAGTTGAAAAATCTAGTGAGACAGTTGGCTGGTGATTCCTCTACTGATGCTAGGCTAACAGGACGATAAAAATATATCTTTATCCTTCAGATAAAAATTTGTGCAAACAAAAAAAAAAAAAAAACCTAAAACATCTGACAACTGTTGAACTGAACACACAGAGTATGAAGCTGGAGTCTGCCACAAGAACCTGACAAAGTTGATGTGATGTGCTCACTTAAATCAGCACCTGCAGAACACCAGACACAGACATGACAGAGCAGTCGACTTTACAGATGGAAAAGAGGGTGGTGAAAGGGAAAGTAACAACATAAAACCAGCTGGAGGGAATGACAAAGGTTTCTTTTAGTGGCAATCCTGATTGGCACCTAATGTTGTCCCTGGGCATTTCAAGACTCGTAAAACTTTAATGTGCAGTTCAATAACAATTTCCCCCCCTCTTCCACTTCTTTATTCTTCCACTGTGGGATTAGAGAGCCAGGGCCAAACCTCAAAGAAATTGCAAAATGAGTGGCACAAGGTTGTCCAGGGAGTTAGAATAGCTGCCAAAAATGACAAGACAACCAGCGCATTTGAACAAATTTGACCAAAATAAAAAAAAAAAAAAAATAAAAAAAAAACTAAATACACGCTATTTCTAAAGAAAACAATAAAACCTTCGTGTCTAAATAACTGCAAGTCTGCAATATTAAATAAGCTGAGACTTTTCTGAAAGTCTCCCTGCATGCCATTTGGTTTTGGTTTTCCACTGTGCAAAGCACATCGTACCTGGCAAAAGAGGTACTGCTTCAGTCGAGATTCTAAACCATGTAAACCAGAACTAAAAGGCAACATGTAAACACTGCAGGCTGCTGACAGGCCAGAAAGAAGCGACATATGTGCAACATAGGATGTGCAACATAGGACATGAAATTACTCAAACCTTCCAGTTTTTTCCTTTTAGCAGTCTTTTTTTCCCTCAGTTCCTTCAGCCTTTACAAGGATTTAAAACCATCCTACCATGCCCCTAAACAGGAATGGGTACTATGTAAATTACTGAGTCGAGTTGAGCCGTATCATGCAATAGAAGCTGGGCAAGAATGGAAAAAATTAACTGCAAGGTGTCCACCAGCATGGACTATGATGCCACTGATTCTCTGCAACAAGCTGGCATGTGTGTCTGTGTGTCTGGCAAGCTCTAACATCATGGTAATCATCTCAGCTCATGTCCCATTTAGTATATTATAAACTCCTTTATTAACGATTTAAGGACTCTCGTGGGGAATGAATCTTTCATACACATGGTTAGAGATTCAGGATTCATCACCATGCACAAGACTGCCATGAGATAAGCGTGTGAAAAGCCAAGTCTAGATAAAACACTTCACGAGAGTGCCATCCTGTGGTAAAGTAAAACAGCACTAATCAGAAGCTCATTTTGCAGCAGATTAAGCAGGGCTTTACCAGAAAACACTAAAGTGCTGTCTTAGACAGTATGTTCAACAGTGCCTGAATGTCTTTGTAAGGCTTTTCGTGGTATTCCCCTGAAAGAACTCTAAACACTTATGTTACCTATTAATATCACATTTGTTTGTGTGTCAGTAAGTTTTATTTTCTCTGGACCCTGTATAGGATATGTGGGAAAATCTTCATCATCCTGTACATACTTTATTGTGGTCAAGATAATGACAGGGCCTTACTTTACAAAATGAATAAAGTTACTAACTTACCTTAGATATATTCCACAATACACTCTGACATTTAACTCCATCCAACAGAATTCAAAATATAACATTAACAATAATGATATTTTCTGCATTTGAGCAGGTGTATGCTTACTTTGTAAGGAAGAAGGTGGAGTTTTCTCTGCTCTTAGAGAAGGTGATGGGGAGGAATCTCAGGGTGATGTTCATCTTCCTGGCATTAGAGGCCAGTTTCTTAGACTGAAGAACAGAAAAATAAAGATGATATAGTTCCATTGTAAAGTTAAATTAATTGTGTCAATCAGCAATAACTATATCATTAATTTATTGCCATTTTAAGCACAAGTAGCAAAAATTATATGTGGTCTTTTTCAATACATTTACAATTTAGAATACAAAATAGTCTTTGCAGCCCCATCAGTAGAACAACCCTGTACAGCAGTGACTCCCAAGCAGGGGTACAAGTCCTCCCGTGGTACTTCTGCAGCCAGGATACATGAAGGATGGGAGATGGGAATAAATATGCCAAATCTATACCAACAGCTGAAACTGTCAACTAATAAGTGTGGGTAATGGTTGGCTAAATACAATAAATATACAATAGGTAAACATTTATGTTAAACTGGTACCGAAACATAATGTATAAACCATACAAAAGATTCACTACATGCCATGAAATGAATAGCTGTCAAAAAAGTATGAATGAATGGATGAACGACTGAAATGATAAGCTGTAGTTAAAATGGTTAAATAACCAAAACCACACAGCTGAAAGAAGTCAAGATAAACGAGTTCCAAAGCACACACCTGACCCTAACCTGTGAGTGACATCTGTATGAACAAGATTGGGAGCCAGTATTTTCTAGTATCCTGATAATTCCCATTAATTCTACAGTACTGTGCAAAAGTGTTAAACCATTCCTCATTTCTTTATATTTTGGTTCCAAGAAGCTAGCCCTTTTTTTCCATTTAGTCATTTTGTTACTAGTGGTCTGCCACCTAATGATAAAACCTAATGATTTGTTCCCATTTTGCAGTGTAATTTAAAAAAAAAAAAAAAATGCCAAAGAAAACACAGCAAAGCAGGCATAAAAATAATATTTTTGCACCAACAAGGTGATTCCCAAATAACACTTAGATGAAAACTTGGCACATCGCACACTGAGGAAAGTGGAAAACAAACGAAGTAGTGGCAGGACTAAAAAAGCTATGATAAACTGTCCTGGAGAAATGGGAAAAAAAATCCAACAAGGGCCTGACAGAGGACCTGAAAGACGCATCTGGTCCTTCAGTTGGTCCATCTACTCAGGTCTCATGGGGAGGATGAATCCAAATTTGACATTTTTGGTTCAAATTGTAATTATGTATAGAAGAGGGCAAAAGGAGGAGTGGTACAACAGTGAGAGTACAGCCATCTGTAAACGGCGGATGCCCTGGCATGGTTTGAGTATCTTGTCTAAACTGATGGAATTATAAACATAGAAAAATATTTTTAACAACTATGCAATGCCATCTGGAGAGCATCCAATTGTCAATGGCTTCATTTTTTTTCTGCATGACAATGATCCCCAACACATTTGGCAATGCAGTAAAATCATACCTGGATAGAAAAACACAAATGAGCAATATCTGTCATGGACTGGCCTTCCCCAAGCCAAGACCTCAACAAATATTGAAGTGGCTCATCTTGAAAAGAGAACAGAGAACATCCAAAATGGCCTGTATTTGTACAGCCCCTAAGGACCCCAAAGCACGTTACACATCCAGTCATTCACCCATTCACACCCACATTCACACACTGGTGATGGCAAGCTACATTGTAGCCACAGCCACCCTGGGGCGCACTGACAGAGCTTTGTCCTTCAAAAAGCCGGGAGAACTAATCATGAAGAAACTATGAGAAAGCCTGTCTAAGAGAATTCAGACTATGTTGAATATTAAAGATTGTCATATGTCTGTGAAGGTTCTCAGTCATACAGGTCATCATAGTTTAAGGAGCTTGGAAAGAAAAGCATCTGGACTTTTTAAAGTTTTCTTGAAGACGTTTCATCCAAGAAGCTTCTTCAGTTCTAAGAGCAATTGGTGGACAGTTCCAGATTTTAAACCCTATGGGACTGTCCCCAAGAGGGTCATGGACCTCCTATTGATCCTCTACCTAATCACATGACCCAAGGTGTAAAATGAGGCGTGGGTCACAATCAGCCAAGTTATCGGGTGAACCCACCTAGCCCCACCCTGCCATGTGATTTACTGAGGTCATATAGCCCAGGATGTGAGTGGGCATTAAGCCCTCTGGGAAGGGATCTCAAAACTGGATTATAGATGGCAGACAGTTGGAGTCGTAAGCCACCGCCTCTGTTCAAAGATGATCGTTCACAATGGATTACGAACCTTCACAGACATGCTCGTTAAAGACTGTCATACCAAATACTGCTTATTAGAATCTCATCTCATATAGAGATCGAAAATGTGACGTCAAAACCGCAAAGGATTGTAGGTACGAGTGGCAAGTGGTACTAGCGCACGCAGGCTTTCACAAGAAAACAGTCACACAGCGATAAAAAGAAACACAAAGAATGGCAAGAAGCTGTTGTATTATTAACTGCAAAAGCCCGTCGCATGATAGCCACTGGAAGCCGACGCGTAACGGTTTTTATCGGATTCTGTTGTTGAAGAGAAATTGTTCAAACCATGTTTCCGAAGTAACAAAGAGCCGACGGATGGCCTGGATTGCAGTCATTCGAAGACCAAATATAACGTTCCAGCACACTCCAGCTCACATGTTAGTCTGCTCCAAGCATTTCCACAAATGTAAGTCTTCTGTTGTAGTCATTACGTAATTTATCATAACATAATTGTTGATGTAGGTTACAAATAAGTCTTATATTGATTTGAATTGAATTCGTTGCACTATGCTGCTTTGTTCAATGTGGCTTTGCGGGCTAATGTTTGTTGTGTTTTGTAGGAAAACCAGCCTACAAAATGCTGGAATGCGATTCAGACTGGGCACCCTCTATCAACCTGGGTCATACAGAGTTTAAAGCTGCTACCACAACCAGATTTGATCGGTTAAGAGAGAGCGAGATCAAAACAGCCACGAAAAGTCCTACATATATGTGCCCAAGTGTTGTATTGAAGCAATCAAGTGATTAATAACTGTTTTCCAGTATGTTGTTTTGATATGGGGTTTTTTTTTTTTTTGCAGTTGACTTGTTTTTCACCAAAGCAGCTAATAAAGCACAATGGAATATAATTTTGCCTCTTTCTTGTAAGATTCTATAATAGAATAAAACAATAATGCCAGTTATAAATAAAGACAATAAATTGAATGAATTACGAAACACTTATTTTATTTCTATTGGATCTGAAAATGTTGTGTAATACTACAACCTGAAAAGACAAATAAATTGCGTTGGCCTGTACAGGAGGTAAAGAAAAAAAAAAAATTAACAACAGCTGTAAAATGGAATAGTCCAAATCACCAAAGTAAACTGAACCTGGGCTTGTTGCAGGGATCTGAAGATACTAAACATTTTGTGAGTGTATGCACTCACACTTAGGACCATATAGTTATAAATATGTGCGTGATGAAAGCTGTGCAGCACGGTAACATCTTTAGTCCACTCTGTATGCTCGTATGGGTCTAAACCTTTCACTCCTTTGATTTTTACCTCGTACTTTTTTTGTCTTTCGTCAAGTCTGTCTTCGTACGGACCTGCCGTGTTCTCCTTCGTTTTGTACACAACCGTTTTTGGGGCAAATAAAATGCAAACATGGTGCTGGAAATGCTAGCGCTTGATGCAGTGTTTTGAATTTGCTGCCACTCGTACCTAAAATGCAACGCGCGAAAGTCACGTGGTCTGTCAATCTCTGTTTTCATAGAGAAATATAAAGCAATGAGGGGTCCCTCGAGGCATTATGAAGATCCCAAAGCAAGTAGAACCAAACAGCTAGTAGACTTTAAGAAATATCTCTGCAACATACATCTAACAAAACAGCTGTCAATGAAACAGGAAATGGTGTTGAAGACAGCCTCTATTCCTAGTAAATAACAGATACGTTGGATCCTAGGCTGACCTTCCAGTTCTGTGAAAAAGTCGTTGGGGCAAGGGGGTATTGTCACGGTACAAATACATCCAATTACCAAACATCTGTTTTACGCCAATAACTACAGCTGTGTGAGTTTCATTAGCAATCAAACCAAAGATGGCCTGAACTCCTACTGCCCTCATCTAAATTTGAAAAGACAAGCATTTCCTTTCTGGCTCCTTTATCACTTCAGATTGGCAGTAAGAGACAGTAAAAAAGATTTATTAAAAAGGTGCGGATATACAGGGCCAGTAACAGATTACCGCACTTGCAATGTTCTGGAGAAAAACCCAAATCCCAGAGCTCATCATGCGCCAAGCCTTTATCTTTCCCTGAGAATAAGCCTCATTATTTTGATTGATCTATAACAGCTGAAGCAGTGACTGCTTCCCATAAAAGAACACAAATTACTTCAAGCTATCAAATGCCACTTGAATTGGGCTGCAGTAAAAGAACAGGTAATAGCTGGTATGAAGTATTACACAAAAGAATGTCGGTGGTTTGAAGAAAAAAAAAAATGTTTAAATTGTGGAACTGCAGCCACAAATTACACAAGCAAAGCAATAAAAGCACAAAGAGAAAAACACTTATGGGATATTGGATATGTCTGATGTGGATCTGACACTATTATTACTTTAAGATGTATATATCATATCAGTACATTCATCGGCCATTTTCTTAGGTACACCTGTTGAACTGCGCATTGACCCAAATATATAATCAGTAAATCAAATCACAAGTACAAGGCAACGAAATGCAGTTTGCATCCATCCAGAAGTGCTCTAGCAATAATATAGATATATCACAGAATATGGGTCTATTATAGGTATGTTACAATGTACAATGGAGGTTATAAATATGGTTAAAAATATGAAAACTATACAGAAATATGAAATATGAAAACTATACAGATTGTAGATATACAATTGCGAGTATTAATAAACAGTTGTAAAAATTATAATTATTGTATTGTACAGTATGATTGTCTATCCAGCATTTACAGTAGTGCAGTTGAGATCATTGAGATGGATATGGATAAATTATGCAGTAGTTATATAAAGTGCAAGTGGTTGTAAGTTCAATGGTTCAGTGTTATTATTGTATGTATGAGGGTACAGTTGGCCATTTGTTTGTTTTGTCCAATGTGTGTGTGTTCTGTTATGGGCGATCGTGGCTCAAGAGTTGGCAGTTCGTTTTGTAATCGGAAGGTTGCCGGTTCGAGCCCCGGCTCTGACAGTCTCGGTCGTTGTGTCCTTGGGCAAGACACTTCACCTGTTGCCTACTGGTGGTGGTCAGAGGGCCCGGTGGTGTCGGTGTCCGGCAGCCTCGCCTCTGCCAGTGCGCCCCAGGGTGGCTGTGGCTACAATGTAGCTGCCATCACCAGTGTGTGAATGTGTGTGTGAATGGGTGGATGACTGAATGTAGTGTAAAGCGCTTTGGGGTCCATAGGAACTAAGTAAAGCGCTATACAAATACAGGCCATTTTGTGTGTGTGTGTGTGTGTGTGTGTGTGTGTGTGTGTGTGTGTGTGTGTGTGTGTGTGTTCGTGTTCAGTCCATGCGTTTAATGTGGGTGCGATGTCAGGAGGCATGGTGATGGTGAGGAATATCAAATGAGGATCTTTACATGTGTGTATTGCTGCTGACCATGTGAATTCCTTTTTGAGCCAAGTGTTCCCTGATGGCTTCTGATGGCTGCTTCCAGTAGCATAATGAGCCATGTCACAAAGCTCAAATTATCTCACGCCAATGTCATGATGATGAGTTCACTGTACTCAAATGACCTCCACAGGCACCAGATCTCAAATCAATAGAACACCTTTGGGATGTGGTGGAACAGGAGATTCTCATCACAGATGTGCAGCAGCTGCCTAATGCTACAAATTATGAATCAGAGTTGGAGGAATGCTTCCATCACCTTGGTTCAATCTGGTACTAGCAAAGTGTATTTAATAAAGTGTCAACTAAGTGTATGTGCTCCACACTTTTAAAGGGTTTTGGCTTTTCTACAAGGTTTCACCAGGGGTCATAAACAGTTCTCCAACAAACTGTGCTTATCTGTAATTCTCCTCAGCAGGTAGCTCCACATGTTTGATTTGGCAGATTTTTGACAACTGTCACACTTCCTTATGAAGGGATTTGGGTCTTCTCCCAGATTTAAAAAAGGGATTTTTTTTTGCTTGTTAGGTAAATATGTAAACCACTACACTATTGAACCAGTCTATTAGGACAAGATGAATAAAGGTATATGGTTCTAGTAAGCACCATTATTTTAAATAGCACACGTCCTCACCAAAGCAACCCACCCTATTTTAATTTATTATACTAACATTTAAAACTCATATTTAAATCTTTTTTATGTTTGTAACATCATAAAACAAATAAAAGGTATACATCTCCCCCAAATATTTTATTACTGGGCGTAACCTCTGAGGGGCAGAACGAGTTGAATTCAGTGGAAATCTAAGCTAGAATGGGCCACAATTATTAGTGTTTGTTACTAAAAACAATACAAGAATTTATCTGTACTCCATCCTGAATTCATGCTCACATATGCCCAAAAATTTAAAACAAAACAACATTCAACACACTAAATCTATCAACACAGGGCTTACTTTGACAGTGACACGAGGAGCCTGGACGAGGTTGTCTCTGGTGGCACCATCAGCAAATCGGCCAGTATCCTCCAGAAACCTGTAATCTACAGTTGAGACAAAGGGTCAATGGTAATTATGAAAATGAGAAAATAGCACATTTCTATGATAACACACATTAATAGAATGACTTATACCAGCAAAGAGGCTGCTCACCACTGAGAAGTGCCATTTCATCAAATTGTGACAGTGTCACAAATGCTGTTTTATTTCTAACGCCACTGCATCCTGAAACTTCCTTGTGCTTCTTCACACACGGCAAGCTACAAAAGATAAACGGACAGTCATGGTAGGCAGTCATTTCCTTATTCAATTCAATTCAATAAAACTTTATTGATCCCAAAGGTTGACCCCGAAGGAAATTGAGTTTAGGTTGGAATGATTAAGCCAGTTCACAAAAAAGGGCACTGTGTGAAATGTAAATAAAAACAGAATGTAGAATTGTGCTAGTCAATGTAAACCATAAATCCTTGCCTGAAAGGGAGCCAAAGAAAAATGTTAAAAACAAACAAACTGTACTGTTTTTTTGTTTTTTAAAATAACCCAAAGGAACATTGGGTAATACTGCCTGACGCGGGATGTTTGACATTTTTAAATAATACAAGATTAAAGATGATTTTGGTAGTCAACTAACCTGTCAATTTCTCTTTGATCATTCAACGATTATTTCAGTATCTCACCTGCTCAACTCTGTGAATCACCCTGTTGTCTCATCCAACAGCAAATTAAAATAGTGACCCAGGGAACACATGAATTCAACTCAAAAGGACCGTCAGAATAAAAGTAAAATAAATACAAATATTAAGTCCAAAATAAGAAGTTTCCAAAGTTTACAGATAAATCAGTTGATGGATTCACAATTGCAGTGGACATGCTCTGGAGTGAGGCTTGCTCTTATCTTTGAGATGATGTTCCCAGCTGCAGCTGATAACCAGGCTAAACATGCTCTGTCATGACTTCAAGTGTTGTTTTTGAAAGATCTTAACCCTTTAAAGCTTGAACCATGAAATAATTGCCAGGAAAATCCTAATTTTTCAAAAAAAAAAAAAAAAAAAAGAAAAAAAAAAGGAGTATTTATTTAACCTCCTGACGTTAAAAAATACAATAAAAAAAAATCTTAATTTGTATAAATTAGTTTCGATTTGTATCATATTTGCTACACATGTTTGGCATTTGTTTAAAAATATATTGTGCAGTTTATTTGGGGTTTTTTGGGAATTGAACTGATGATGCAGAAGTCTTAAAAGCTCATGTATAAAAGGAGATCTACAAGGCGTTAGGCGGTTAAATATAAAAACTTACACTCCTTCACACCAAACACAAAAACCTTGGGATTTCACCTGAGCATGACTAGGCCAGTTTTCGCACTCTTGCTGAAAGACAGATATCTGGCCCAAGTCATACCAGAGACCGTATTCCTAGAAACTATGTAAAAGGAATGCTGAATGATGCCCAAAACAACAGGCAACAATACGAGAGTGGAAAGCACATTTGTTAGCCCCCGTCAGATAAATCTTAAAGAAATGTTTAGCAATATAATTTTTGTACTATTCAGTATTAGAAGGTGAAGTTGTAAATGCTTTAGCATCGACAGAATTCCAAGAATGGGCAACGGACCATTGAGATTTTGTGAGGCATGCTGTTCTGAGGCATGCTGATGCTGGACATGAATCAAAGGAAAGTTCAGAAAGTAAAAACAAAAACACGGCCATCTGTCAGTCATCGATAATATTTATCTGCACGTAAGGGTAGAAGATGTGGAAGATTGTAATTCTTAGGTTACCAGGTTTTTTTCCTCTGTTTTTTAAATAGCGATGGAAAACAAATGGAAGACAGAATTATGCTATCCCAGTGGAGCTTTAACACTACAAACACAAAATTGTCTGTGATGACATTGTAAATGTTATGTCTCTTTTTTTTCCTGCATGAAATCTTGGACCTAATAAATTAATTAAAAAAAAGATTGTGCGATGTGATTAAATGAACAGTTAACTTCAAAAATGTTGGAACCATTTTCCATCAGTGCAATGGCCAATCTAGAAGGTAGTCATTTCAGCTTTTTGCCAATGACAAAAAGCTGAAACTACCACAGCACTATTAATTGCTTGGCTGAAAAATGGGAACCTCTGGTGTTATTGGCTATGGGTCAGACTCTGGCAACTAGTTTACAAAGGACTGCCATACACAACCCGCTAACTCTGTCATGAGTTTCTTTGGACAACTTGTCAAAATGTCTGCTTCTCAACTTTACTACCTTAAGGGAAAAGAGGTAATGACAAAGGTTTCAGAATTGGGGGTCCATTCACAGGTGCAATTTGAAATGAAATGATCACAGCCCAAATACAGTTTAGAGTGTCCACCACATACCTCATTAACCATTGAGGAATAAGTGCCATTTCTATATACAGTCAACAGAGTATGAGAGCTGGAGTTAAAATGTGATTGGACCTCACTTATGAATGCTGTCCAGTACACTCATGCATACAGAAGTACTGTTTATTCTATGACAGTGTTTAAAACTTAATTGACATAGATGACTTAAGATGCCAAAATCTGTCCTTTTCCATGGATTATTATTATTATTCCACAGCACCACACTGTGCTCTCTGATAGGTGAAAGCAAACAATGCAACACCAGTGGGACACTTTACAAGGTGAAAATGTGTTGCAGTTTTAAATTACTTCACAATAAGGTCACTTTCTATTCCACTTAAAATACTTGTATATTAACAAATTTTTAAAAGAGTATCAATAAATCAATAACAGCCACATCCTGGAAGAAGGTCACGAAAGAATAAGAGAATAAACTTCTACATTTTGAATTTATAAAGGTCTAAAGAGGTGAAGTCACCCAGTGGTTTACAAAAGCACAATTAGTCCTAACCACATTATGGATAAGCAGCTTCGTTTTTGTGTGTATTTGCTGCTAAGGCTTTAGCACTTAATCAGAGGATATTCATCTCACCTGCAGGAATGAGTAAGGCAGGACGGACACCTGTACTTGGCCTCCTCTGATCCGCAAACACCACAACTGCAGGACATACAACACGTCAAACTGTGAGTGTGTTTAACAAATGAGTGAGGTTAACAAGTAACGGTGCTCAACACGCACACATAACCTGTAGTTGAGCCAGAAAATGTTAATGTTAATAAACGAAGAAGAAACGGAGTGAAGAGTTTGGCTGTGGTGGTCTCACTTGAAGCTAACTAATAGCCTGCTAACTTCATAACTGCCTAGCATAAACATATTACGATAAGTAGCATCTGGTATGGGACAGCAGATGTATCTGCTACTCGGTTAACAAATATTAGGATTATGCCGACTCTGAGAAGTGAAGCTGAGCAAACAATCTTTACAGCAAACGCAAAATATTGTCCTAGTTTTGTGGCTGAGCTGCAGTCGGTTTAAATCGCTTACCTGGAAAGAGACATCTTTCTTTTCTTCCCTCTCTCCTCTTCTTCGGTGCTGCTATTTTCGACTTTGTTCTCCGCGGATGACATTATGTGTGCTGTTGGAAGAATTACTGAGCTCATAACGGGAGAATTGTAGTTGCACGCGGACGAAACGACACGCCGGAATCAAAACAAATGCTCTTCCGCCCCGGTGCCAGCACGTGGATACAAGTTCCGGTTGGAAAATGTGCTCATTGGCGCCTCTCGGTGTCTGCGCGTCAGAAATGCATCCCATGATCAGCTCGCCAGCACTGTTTTTGTTGTTGTTTGTTTGTTGTTATTTTTGGTCTCTGTGCCTGCCAGTGTATCCAAGCTTAAAATAGATTGAAAATAGACACGGATAATAGAATATGCAAGAAGTAAGAGCAATAATGGGTCGCTGGGCAGGATAGTAGCTACATCAGACCCTCTCACAAGCTCCAGCACTTATTTGAGTTTCTTTTCTCACGAGATTTCTACGTGTGTTTATATAGGCTGTGTTTATTAAAGGAGTGAGTGATGTGAATTAAAGAAGATTTCTTTAAACTGTGTGTGTGTGAACAAGAGGGTACATGCCCATGCACCATATTCAACATCCCTCAAAAAACTGATCAGCAGTTTAGAAAGAAAAGTGAATTCATCCATCCATCGATCTTCTTAATCACTTCTCTAATTCAGGATCGCAGAGAAGCTGGAGTCTATACTACCTGCACTCCCTGAACTGGTCATCCTATTGTATGACCAAAACATAAAAACAGCCATTCATGCTCACGTTTGCTCCTTGATTTAGAATAACCACTTAATCTAACATGCATGTCTTTGGACTGTGGGAGGAAACCAGAAGGCACAAGAGGAAAATGCAAACTCCACACAGAAGGGCCTCAGTAGGCCACTGCATTCGGACGCTATTGCTGTGATTAACCTCTGCATCATTGTGAATTAATTGAATTAGTTTTATAAAATGACAGTGTCACTTTTTAAAGTTAAATAAAGACTTTGAAAACTCATCAGATCTTAACTGGAAAAAAAAAATCGCGCTGGATATTTATACTGATGTGGACTGGGTAAATGAACGAAAGGATGCTATATCAACTGATACCCCAAAAGGTGAAAAAATGACACAGCAGACTAGTCCATTTTGGGGCGTGCTGAAAACATCAGAGCATGCTCCTAATGGCATGACAGATGGTACCCTGGAGGAGCTTCACTCAGATCTGTACATGACTGCGCTGCTGAACAGCGTGAGAAGCAAACTGACAGAACTTCCAGAGCCATTCTATTGGATTCAGGTCAGGCAAGCGTGGGGGGCAGGCAATGATATTGATTCATTCATCTTCCAGGAACTGCCTGCTTCCTCTCACCACATTGTTGTGCACCAGCAGGAAGCCAGGACTCACTGTACCAGTATAGGATCTGACAATGGCTCCAAGGATTTCATCCTAATATCTAATGGCAGATGTGTCGAGATGCCAGACGATGTTACAGGCAGCCTAACACTCTTTACAGTTTCTCCAGACCCTTTTACGTCTGGCAGATGTGTCCAGGGTAAACCTACTCTCAACTGTAAGAAACATGAGGTGCCAATTCTGGTTTTCTATGGCAAATGCAATTAGGGCTCTACAGTGTTGGGCAGTGAGCACAGAGCCCACGGCAAGATGTCAGGCCACACGCCACCCTCATGAAATCTGTTTCTGATAATTTGGTCAGAGACATTCACAGCAGTGGCCTGCTGGAGGTCATTTTGTAGCTCTGGCAGTGCTCATCCTGTTCCTTCTTGCACAAAGGAGCAGATACAGGTCCTGCTATTGGGTTAAGGGCCTTCTACAACTATTTCATCTTTCTTAGAGAAACAGTCTGTCTCGTGGAATCTCCTCCTTATCTCTTAAGACTGCTGGGAGACACAGAAAACCTTCTGGCATTGGACATATCGATGTGCCATCCTGGAGTTGAACTACCTGTGCAACCTCTGTAGGGTCAAGGTATCACCTCATGTAACCAGCAGTGACACAGACCTTGCCAAATGCAAAACTTGTGAAAAAACAAAAGAGATGACGAGGAGAAGAAAACACCTGTGGCCTCCACTTATAAAAACCATTCCTCTCGTGCAGCTCGTCTTATTGTTGCCCCGCTAGTCTGCCTGTTGTTAATTTCATTAACACCAAAGCAGCTGAAACCCCCTCTGCTACTTACCTGACCAGATTAATATCCCAGATTTGATGCTGATTAAAAAGTGTTCCTTTAATATTTTTTAGCAGTGTATTTTTATGGTTGTAACATTAGGGGGGAAATTTCTTTACTTAAGTAACACTGGGTGCAGATCTCAACCTGTTATTGTGCACATCTGAAACTGATAATGAGGTATTACTCCACCACTCTTTATAACAAGTATGTCCTTCATTCAAAAAAAAAAAAAAAAAAAAGGTAACAAAACCACATGTGGATAAAATGTCCCATTTATTTGTTTCTAAAATTATTTTTTTATTTACACATTTTCATCCAACTTTGTCCTCCACAAACTTTATATAATTACACTTAATTAATGGTAACATAACTTAAGAGTATGATGACTGTTTTCTGTGTTTTTTGATTTTGTCCTCCCGTAGCTGCATTTGACTTCTGAATGAATTTATAAAGCAGTATTATGAACACACAGTCACAGGTGTGCATGCACACACACACACATTTCAAACATAAATACTCCTCTAGACCGAGCTGTGGTTGACCAAGTAAGCAAGTTCTCTGAGAGTATAACTTACTGTGGTACAGTAATGTGACCAAAAATAATAACAAATCTAAAAACAAACCAAAAAAAAAAAAAAACGGGTTATAAATAAACATTGAAGTATGCTGTCAATATATACACAGGAAACGTTGCAGCACCAATGACAGGTTTCCCCTGAGGAAACTACCACATAGTAGGAAAAGCTATGAAAAGATGTTGTGTATCAAAAAATGGTTCATAAATTAGAAGTGACCAAATCAACATAAGCATTCAAACAACATAACAAATTCTGATGTAACCGGTACATACAAAACAAAAGGTAAAAATGACTAATTTGACTATTTTTGAAAGCAGGTAGAGGTAGAGTACCATCTGTCAAGATGTACAGGTCCGACTGGATGGGACCGAAGACAAAAACATAATGAAAAACAATATCAAATATAGCCTCTGATTGGACAATGAAATATTTAAAGCACACACATTTTCCATATGCTATTGCACCTTTAGTTAGACAGTGCCCTCTGCAGAGGCCTGGCATGATCCTTTGGATTCGACCCCTTCCAAGGATGGTGTGTTTGGGAGTTGAAGGGGTGGAACATGAGTGAATGGCAGGTTTGAGTTTTGGACAGGCTGCTGCAATGTGAGGCCCTACCCCCGTCATCAGGAAGTAAAATGGGTCCATATGCAGTGGCCCAATGCACCTTTTGAGTGAAAACTAAACAAATACTTTACACATTGATTAGATAAATATCAGTATACACTGTCCTCTTTGGCATGGGTGTTCCACAGAGACTGATTTCTCCCAGGTAGAGCTGCCTGCCGTTCGATGTTGGGTTTTTGTTAGTCTCACAGTAAGTCCTGCTGAAGCTCTCCAGCAAATGCAACAAGCTCTCAGGGATACAGTCTGCCTTGCTGTGCCAGCATCTCTTTGGTAGGAAATTTTAAAAGTCTGCGGATTTAAGTGGTTTATAAAAGTGGCTTCGATGATAGGGATGTTGGTATCAGAGGAAGCAGACTGGACCGATTTCTACGTTTCGCTGACTGTTGATTTGTGAAGTGGGAAACTCCTCTATGTCTACAATTGGTAGCTGACCACTGTCCTGAGTATGGAAGAGGAATCGTGACTGGTGCCAGCTGCCATCTTGGATCTGGAACAGGATAAATGGGGGAGGGGAGCAGAAAGGATTGTGATTCTATTTATTTGTGGTAATGACTTTTAGTAAATACAAAAATATATATATCTTTAGGAAGTTCTTTAAAATTCTGCTGTCACCTATTTAATTACAACCAACAATTTATCACCAGCATAAAGAATATATCAGAGCATATCATCAGGATATCAGTTTACATTTTCAAATCAGTCCCAGCAAGTCATAATTTCACGAGACAGTCCTATTGATATACAGAATTATGTGCGGGTTTCTGTAAGAATGACCAGAGAAAATGCTCACAACTAAATCAAACTGCCCTAATGACGAAAACAAAGGCACATTTTTTTTTTAAACACCACATTACCTTGCACTCATCTTGTAGCACATGTGGTTCAAGTAGTGTGTCTTTCTCAAACATCTGTTTGTTCCAGCCACGAAACCGAAGCCTGGTGTTCTCTTTGTGTCCACTGGAGCTGAAGCTGTCTGCGGTGCTGGAGGGTTGATAACTCAGGCAGTGAAACGTGATGCTTTGGCTGGCCTCACTGCTCAGTAAATGGAGAAACTTCATCTGGACATTTCCTATGTCAAATACCATCTGTCGGAGAGAGAAAGTGCACAGACGGTGTAGATTGTGAACACCATAGCATCATGTCAAAAGGAAAACAAACCAGTTTAGACTTGGAAAAAAAAAACTGCTGATGCTCACAAAGCAAGAGATGGATATGCAAAGAACTGGAGTGAGAAATATCATCAAGAAACTTGGAGACAGCCACACAGTACAGAACAACCCTGTCAATGGAAGGAAGTGAACATTTTCAAAGAATCTGGAAAGAAAACCAGTGAGAGATTTGTCTAAAGACCCCAGAGCAACTGCCAAGACAGCAGTGAATTACTTAGCCAAGTCAAGAAGTAGTATTTAAGACAGTAACTAGAACCCTGCACAGGAATGGACGAAGAGGTTGGAGACCAAGAAACACTGCACTTCTTCAGAAGAGACACCTTCAAGCTGGAATGAAGTATGTGAAAGACAACCTGGAGAAAGATTAAGCAGCCTAGAAAGGTGTTCTTTGCTCAGCTGAGACAAAACTAGAACTCCTTGGCTAAAGAGAGTACAAGGAAGTACAACCCTCTGTCATAGTTTTATAATTTTGTGAATAATTTTGTTTCAGTGTGCAAAGTAAAATAATATAAGCATAATGCAGTATAGCAAAATAAAACTAACTAAATGAATCAAAATGAAACTTTTCTTGTACTGTCAGTGTTAAATACTATAGTCTAAATCAGGGGTTGGCAACTCCAGGCCTTGAGTGCCGGTGTCCTGCAGGTTTTAGATGGGTCCTTGATCCAACACAGTTGATTCAAATGTCTAAATTACCTCCTCAACATGTCCTGAAGTTCTCCAGAAGCCTGGTAATGAACGAATCATTTGATCGAGGTGTGTTGACCCAGGATGATATCTAAAACCTGCAGGATACCAGCACTCAAGGCCTGGAGTCGCCCACCCCTGGTCTAAAGTAAGAGTAAAAGTGTCCTTTTTTCCCCCCCACTCGTTCAGTGTTACCTTATCAGTTGACACTGGATGTAAACAAGTCTGTCCCCCTGCTGTAAAGTTGCAGAACACCTGGAAGGCATCAGACGTACAGCCCAGGTTTGGATCAACCCAGAACCAACCTGAAAAGAGAAGAATATTAATATTAAGACCTGCTACCTGTGCAAAATAGTGTCTTCCATGTATGGGTGAAGACACTCACCGTCTTTTAACTTGTGCTGGCAGTCCAGCAGGTCTTTACAGACACGAGCTGGGTTCTCCTTTGTCCCGAGAGGCTGTTTGATGCTCTCGATCACACTGCTCAAATACTGTAGAGTCTTAAGTACTTCCGTGTTCTGGTCTGGCATGCTCATCTCCAAATTCTGGAAACTCTAGTTAAGTACGAGGATGATAACACTGTGAACTCTCAAGTTTTAACCTGACTTCACAAATCTACTAATCCATAACTTCTCTACCCATCCTTATAAAGTGCTTCACCTCAGTCCTCAGGGCATCATTGGAAGCGGATGGACTGTAGACTGCTAAGTCGTCATATAACACCCTCTGTGGATTAAGAATCACCATATTCAGTTCAATGAAAACAATTCAGTGCCTTCATTATTAAACTGAAAGATTTTAATCTGTCAGCTTGCTCATTGATTAAAGTAAATATGGCAGCAGAAAGACATGTCCAGTTTAGTGAGAAAACTTTAACAGCGTCAGTGTACACTTTAATACCACACAAGGGCAGAAAAATAAGTCTTGGATCAATAAACAGCCACATTCTTGATTTTGGCTGCGGGAAAATTAACAAATTCCCCTTAGTATAAACACCACAGCGATCACTGAATGTGTGTACACAAAAAAGGCAGCTGAGTTGTTTTAGGGGGGTTCTTGGAACTGTTTGAACAGGAAAAGGTCATGTAGAGAGCAGAAAGCTGCATGATATCCAGAATCTGGGACAAACAAGAGTAGCCACGCCAGAAAAGGCTTTGTCAGTGCTACTGAAAAAACAATCACAGGGATCTTAGTTATTATTGACATACACCATTTGTTGGCTCATCTAGAGTAAGACAGGAAACAGGTGCTTGTCCTGGTTCGTTCATACCCTGCCACTCAGAAAAAAATGGCTTGTATTACTTATTTTTTACTAAAACGTTTATTTAAGCTTGAAAAAGCACACATCTTAGGTTTCAGGAAAGAAGAAAGAGAGAGATGTAACTCATTTACCCCCCCAACCACAATGAGATATAAATACCTACAGGCTAGGTAATATATATTCAAGAACTGTACATCATTACAACATCTGAATTTTACATTAAAGCAAGACTCCTGCTGTCTAGGCAATCTTGTCTGCATTACACAAAATACTTACTGTTGGACCAGGAGCGCCAGGGGGTCCCTGGGGTGGTAGAAAGAAAAGGACAAAATGAGTAACACACACACAGAAATGATCTCATTGTGGTTGCCATCATTTCACTTTTTGGTTTGTCATGTATGTGCCAATGGACTCTGAAGAAAATGTACACTGCAGGAAAATGGTAGAGTGTACAACCACAGAACTGCCCTAACCCCAGCTCGCCATGTGATTCTCTGAAGTCTTGAGTCACTTCTCACTTCTTTACATTTTGCTTCCAAGGAGACAGATTTGGACTCCAGGCTTTCTGTAAATCTTTCAGAAGTTTTCTTTCAACACCGGCTGCTTGTTCACTTATTTTTAGTCTAGTTCTTGCGCTTGAACATTTTTGGAGGAATGTTTTGTTGACGTTGTTTTTTTGTCTGTTTGTTGAATCATTAAAGCATCAAAGAAGCATCTAGTGTTATGTATAGACCAATTTTTAAATTGTTGCCATCCCCAAAACACAATTTGTGGTGAAGGTGAAGAAGAAGAAGAAGGTGAAGAAGAAGGAGGAAATGAAAACAACGGAATTAGAATGTACAGAACAGAATTTGAATGAAAACAATGGAATTTAAAAACAAACAACAGAATTAGAATGAAAACAAAGGAATTTGAATGAAAACAACAGAATTTGAATAAAAAGAGTAGAATTAGAATGAAAACAAAAGCATTTGAATGAAAACAACAGAATTTGAATGAAAACAATGGAAGTTTAAAACAAACAGAATTAGAATGTACAGAACAGAGTTTGAATGAAAACAACGGAATTTGAATGAAAACAACGGAATTTGAATGAAAACAACGGAATTTGAATGAAAACAACAGAGTTAGAATGAAAACAACGGAATTTGAATAAAAACAACAGAATTTGAATGAAAACAACAGAATTTGAATGAAAACAATGGAATTAACATGAAAACGACGCAATTTTAATGAAAACAACAGAATTTGAAGAAGAAGATTATTTGAAAGGGTTTCTCCAAGACTCAGGAGGTGAAAAAGAAGGAGTTGAAGAAGAAGGTGAAGAAGAAGGAAAAGTATGGTCAGCATAAAATGTTGCTGCACTTTTGCAACAACATAGTGAGCTATTAACTTAACATAGTATCTGAAACTTATGCCCTTAAGAAACAGGACAAAATCCAACAAAGACCTGACACAGTAAATCAATGGCAACACCAAATTTGAATCTAAATCATTATCAATATGTAGGGGGAGAAAGTCAGGAGAGAGGTACCACAGGGAGCGTCTACAGCAAACTGTAAAACATGGTGGAGGCAGAGATTTTGATCTACCATGCAGTACCATTTGGAAAGCATCTGATTATCAAAAGCTTTTTGACCTTATTCAGCATGGAAATGATCCCAAACATGCTGCCAATGCGGTGTAATCATACCTGGATACACACAATGATGTCAATCACACATGGACTGGTCTCCCCAGAGACCTCAACATTATTGAGGCAGTGTTGGATCATCTCAACAGAGAACAGAAAGAAAGGCAGCCCAACATCCAAAGAAAAGCTTTGGATGTTCTTCAAGAAGCTTTATGAAGTTCAGAGTGTGCTGAAGAATAAAGGTGGTCATACCAAATATTGATTTTCAAACACATTAAAAGCCCACAAACTGAGTTTTTGCCTTTCATACTATATTTCGATGAATGTTTGCACATTTCCATAAATCCTCACATCTATTTCTTATTTTCTAATAAAATATAAAGGAATGAGAGGTGACTCAAAACATTTGCACTTCTGTATATTTGACCTGTGAAAACTCGCATTCATAATTGTTCATAATCCAAAATAACAGTGAAGTATATACAGTAGTTCTGTGTATACAGTAGGAATCATTCTGTAAAGTGATAGTGTAGTTAGCACTTACTCTGGGTCCAGGGCTTCCCTGTGGTCCCTGAGGCCCCTGAAAGAGTCAGGCACAGAGAAAATACGCGTTAAAATGGCTAAAATGATTACGATACACATACACTTCTACATAAATAACACACACGACGAAAAATAAAATAGATTAAATAAGTGCAACCTCACAGTGAACAGAATGGAACAGATTCGTGATTCATCTTCCTTCAAGCACCTTGAAGGGACTGCTGTTGCGATTTAGCGCTGTATAAATAAAATTGAATTGGACTGAATTGAATCCTTCTCTGAGATGCTCTGTAGAGCGACAGTAGTATCACACACATACTGCCCCCTCTGGTGGACTAGGGACAAAACATTGGTGCAGCTGAACTTCATGATGTCTGTAAGTGGGATCTCAAGTCCTTTATATCCATACCATATTCTGAGCACATTTTAACAGCATCTGAGTAAAGCCTAGGATTAGAGGCCCATTGAGTACAGTGTGTTTGCGTGTGGTAGGGTGAAATGCACAGGGATTTGCAAAGAACTGACAAACTAACTACCACGACCGAGAAGTGACTGTGTGGATTACACTGCGGCTTTCCCTGCTAACATTTTGTCAAGGCACTTCCTCAGCATTGTTTACACAAGAGGGCCCCACACTGCGCTCCAGGAGAGCGTGCTCATTATGACTCAGCCATAGCCTTAGCCTAAAGTGTCATACAGCACCGACACTTTAAGAAAGCCGTATAAACAAAACTACCACTACACCCTAGCTCACATTCATGTAACTTTCATCATCTACAGCTCTGTTTTTACACGCGCAAACGGCTTTGAGGTGGCCGCTAAGACAACCGAGTGTTTCTCAGTCAGGAATGTTTGACACTTTGGCAGAGTGCAATCATGACATAATAATACAGAAGACTTTCCAGGTTTTGATTAAAGGGTTTGATTGCATCTCACCATTTCACCACCGTTTCCTTTTGGACCCCTTGGCCCCTGCAAAAAAGGATAACATAGCATAAAGACACATACAGCACTGTATTCCAATCTGTATTATCAATTAACTGTCTTTATTGGAAATTAAACAATACATACAGTGAAAGTCTGAATGTCAGAGTGTAATAATTCCTTTTTCTTTGTACAAGTCTTACACACACACATACACAAAATGAGAAAAAAAAAAACCTACAGGTTTTCCCATTGGACCCATTTTTCCTTCAGGGCCTAGAGGTCCAGTGAAGCCCTGGAACAAACAGTGACATTGCTGAAAAAGCAGTAAAAACATCTATAAAGACTTCAAGGTGTACTGCACATGTGTCTACATTCATGTTCTCTTCATAAACACTTTGACAACAGGGAACAAAACAGAAATGTATTTATATTTCTGAAAGTTCTTTCCTGAGTGGGATTTGATTTAAAGCAGTACTTCTGAAGAAAGCACCATTGTGTGCCTACCTGGTCCTATTTCAGTTTCTATTAAACTCACCAAAGTACCCATAGGACCTTTAGGACCAGGGAAACCTCTCAGTCCTAAATCACCAGTTGGCCCCTGTTTCAAGGAAAAAGATATTTGTTATTTCTTATTCTAACCTACTCTCCTGTTATTTTTTATCGTTTTTCTATACGCTCTTAATACATGTTGGCCACTCAGTTGTTTACCTTAGGTCCTGGTAAGCCCTGTAAACCAATCATGCCCAAATCTCCAGTTTCCCCCTATAAAAAACAAAAAACACAATATGCAGAAGATGGCTCTTTTTAAAAAAAAAATTATCTTATGTGATGTAATCAGGGCTGACAGCAAATCTCTCAACAATATCCTCAGTAGAATTACGGAGATTTACTCACAAAAGGTGGGTGCCTAAGACAAATAGGTCTTAAGACACACGCAAAACATAAAGCCAACACTTATTATTGGAGATAATGGACAATAGAAAATAAGTTGTTTATTTCTTTCTTCTCCAATGGAGAAGAAAGGAACTTGATATTTGTTATTTAATATACTGAACATACAATAGCAAATCTCTAGCCCAAATTCTGGGCCCCATAAGTCTGAAGGCATTTTTGAGGCACAAAATGTGGTTTTAGTGTCAGGGCTACAGTTAGGTTATGGTTAGGTTTAAGCTAAGGGTTAGGCATTTTTGATGGTTAGGGTAACGGTAAGCGGCTAGGGAAATAATTATGTCAATTAGATGTCCTTACTAAGATATAAAAGGCAAGTAAGTGTGTGTGTGTGTGTGTGTGTGTGTGTGTGTGTGTGTGTGTGTGTGTGTGTGTGTGTGTGTGTGTGTGTGTGTGTGGAGGTGGGGTTGATTTACTTGATTTTTCACCCAGTTTTAATACCAGACACAACAGGGACACTAGGCAAGCCTTATAAAGACCCTTCTTTTCTTTTTCAAAAGAACTGGGGCACACACAGAAGACTTTCTGTCAATCTGCGGCAGTCTCAGTGCACACACTCACATGACCTAGACACACTGTGAGGGGATGGATGTCTGCGTCCTATCCTGTGTCTAAGCACATGCCTTCCAGGGTGGCAGACAGTGTTTGTACAGCCAGTCTTCCACATTCTTTAGACAGCTCCACTTTGAAACCGGTGACTCTGGCCCAGAGATTCTATTGACTAAAATGTGTAAAGGGATCTGACCCAAGGGTCTGAGTCTCCTCTCAGTTTCAGGAGCATCAGTGGAGATAACTATAGGAGGGGAGAGCAAGGGATTAAATGCCGTTTCTTTTTTCTTCTTCGGGGAGTTACATAAGTAAAGCAGAGCACCTCTTTTTCAGGTCCCTGGAGTGTGAGGATCTTACATAACTTGGCCTCACCAAGCGGAATGTTTCCATTCCTAGTCTCGCCCAGATAATTTGTTACTCTACTCAGGTTGGAAAAGTGTCAGGCACACATTGAAACCTCACCAAAGATTGGCTTCATATGTCCCTGAAGCTATATTTAGAGAGGTATTAAAGAATGTATATAAGCTTATGAAGCCATATTTCAACAAGTGCATTCCAGTGGAAAGTAATGTATATACTCTACCGGGTACATGAAAAAAAAAGACATGACAAGTATCTGTGAAAAACACACAGGCTGAAATAAAAACTGTATAAATGTGAAGATTAAAGAGTTACAAAAATGCGTCAGGCATAGAATTAAAAAAAAAAATAAAATCTATATTGTATCTTGATTTAATATTATGCGATGGAGCTAGTTAATTTGATTTTGTAGCACTGTCTCTAAATGTGAATTCAGCTAAACAGCATCCTGGTCCTGGGCCCCAGCATTGTGAGTTTGATGGAGCTTGAAGTTTTGGTTTGTTTAGGGGTTACAGTTCATTTATTTAGCGTATTTTGTTGTATTCCTTGTTCCTGGCTGTTTATTCCTCCCTCTGGGTTTGTCCTCTTGTGTCTAGTATACTGCATTTAGTTAATTTATGTGTCTGTGTTTCCCATTCGTTATCACACTTCTTGCCTCCCCTGTGCCTCGTTGTGAAGTCTTAGAATTTGATATTCTCGTCTTTTGATTACTTCCTGTCCTACTTTGATAGTCCCTCGTCTCTTGGTCACTGTGTGTAGTTTTGTTTCCCTTGTCTTGCTTTCCCAAAGGAGTTTCAGCTGTTTTCCCCAGTGTTTCCAGTCTCCCTAATTACCTGCTGCGTGTCTATATATTCTCTGAGCCTCCCAAATGCCTCTGTTATTGTTTGTTTTACCCATGAAACACCAGCAATAAAACACTGTTTTAAGTTTAAGTCCTGTCCTGCATCAGAGTCATATCCTGTCTCTAAACACTGTCCATGATGAACAGAACTGATCCTCAAACATACAGTTAGAGCCAAATGTTTTGCACACTGAGACTGTTTCTGTGCACCACCGCAGTGGATTTTAAATCAAACAAACAAGATGTGATTGAAATGCAAATTTTAGCATTAAATTATCTTAAAAAGAGTTTAACGAAAGTTTTTAAATTAACTGTTAAGGAATTACAGCTGTTTTTATATATAGGCCTAATTGTATGTCAAAACTTTGATAATAAATCACAGAACTACCACACAGTTTACAACAAACGTTCTCAAGTACTATTAAAGATTGACTTCCATTTTAGGACTTTGCTTGCATGTACTCACAGACAGCCCTTTGGGTCCTGGGTCTCCTTTCTTTCCCTGGTCACCTGCAGCTCCATTCATGCCCTTGATTCCAGGGCCCCCCCTGTCTCCTGGTAGGCCAGGTTCTCCCTGATCCAATAAAAGGTCAATTAAACAGTTTAGGTGCATGTCACAGTAGCATTTTATCTCACCGGAGATGACTTTCATCTATCAAAACTCTGCAAATAAAATGGGTCTTTATAATGATTAACATTTCCACCTTGTGACCTGGCGGTCCCCTTTCTCCAGAATGTCCAGGAAGTCCAAGTTCTCCCATTGGACCTGGCCGTCCAGCAGGCCCTTCCAGTCCCACTGAGCCCCTCTGACCCTACATACACACAAGAGGTGATTGAACAAATATTTGCCAAAGTTAAAAAGGTACTAAAGTTAGTGTGCTTCCTCAAAAGGCACAACACAAAATCCCCAAAACAATATGCCACTGTTTAAAACACTACAATAGTAAATGACATATATAGTGACAAATTTGAGGTCTATCTTATGGGTGCCTCTTCTGTTTAAATGTTGCTATTAAACAAATGACTCTCAAACTTCTGAAGTGGGATTATCCCAAGATACACTAACAAAGCAGACAAAACCACAAGCATAGTCCTCTGCAAAAACTAAACACAAGTGTATAAATGCATGTTGGAAAAATCATTTGGAACTTGAGTGTTAGTGGAGAGGGTTATTTACTGATGGTAAATATTGACATCTACTACAATTAGCTGCTATAGAGTACAATGAACACTATTTCCAGTGTTTCATTATATAAACAAAATTCTAAAATTGTTGTGTTGAAGTAATTTTAGAACACGGGTCCTCGACAGCGTATGTCTAAAGGCTGTCCAGAAAACCTGTTAGTGAGTTGTTTTTTACTTTGTAGACCACAGTGGTTTCCTGCTCCATCAGCAGTGTAGGTGAGGCAGCAGGGAGCCTGAGATTTTAGAATAACACACTCAGTGAGTTGTTGCCTCGCATGTGGCTGACAGTGAAGAGACAGGATACTTTAAGAATTTCGGTGGAATTACACCACCAGTGGTTTACTGGATGAAACCCACAGTATGCAGGTGTTGGCAGACCCTTAGATAAACCAAGGTCTGAACAATTTACCCTTCACCTTTCCCCACATACAGGAATGCGGGTAAAAGGGGCTATGTGCCATTTAGAAATCATTTTAACTTCTAATCAAAAGAAAATGACTTGGAAGGTAAACATAAATTTGTTGAATTTGAGCCCGAAAGAGACGGCTTTTAACTTTTCAACTAATTTGCACACAAGAGGGTCTGTAAATGTCACGAATGGCAGACCAGATTAAACCTAGATAACAACATCCATGGACGTCTGGTACTTGGCATGTGATGCATAATCGGTTCATCATTTTATCATATTAGAATAAAATTAATGTTGTGATTCTTTTTAATATGAGCATGAATTGTTAAGTTATTTCCAAAAATGTCATTTATGACGTCACAGTGAATTTTGTGCCAACTTAGGCACAAAGGGCAAAGACGATAACGACAAAAGGATTTATGAAACCTGACAGTTTTTTCTTGGCAGCTTGAGTGAAAAACTGAAACTGATTCACAGAAAAGCTGAAAATTATTTGAAAGGGTTTCTCCAAGACTCAGAATCAGCCGCTTTTAAGCAGCAGTTTGATTTAAAGACTTGAAGTTAAGGAGTGAAGAATGTCCTTTATCAAGTAAAACAACAACGGCCCTCTACTACAGCAGACCTGAAAATTTGCCTTCTTGTGGAGCTGAAAGTAAAAAGTGATGCAATGTCAAATCATTGCATTACTTTTTACACAGCAATGTAAGACATGTTACTATATTTAAATTAGACAGATATAATTTTAAGGGACTATTCACGTTCTTTCAACACCAGTGCAGTTGGGGATGTTACCAATGAGAAACTGTATAGTTTTAGTTCATCTGAAAAGCATCAATGGCTAAAATTAGCCTCACTAGACTTTCATACAACATTATCTAAATGAAAGCCAGACCAGTAGGATTTGGCTTTCCAACTTGGCTAAAAGGACTTTTGCACGCATGTAATCCCAGTCCACTTTGGCTGCATACATATTTGGAGAGGCCCAAAATGAAGAGGCCAATCAAATCAAACAAGACATTTAATGATCAGTCCAAGTCTCCAGTCCCACTCATACAATAACAGATGGAAGGAGCTGGAGTAAACCTTTGGTCACTTGCAATTCCATGAGTCCCATTTGTTGATTTTTGTGGTGCTACAGAAAGCATGCCACAAGTCTCCAGTAAAGGAACTCCCCTGTTGACAGTTTAGCTGTGCAACTACGTCTTTCGACTCCTTCTGCGACCAACATTAACAGTGCTCATGGTGAAAAAACATTCAACTGAACTCTGCTTTTTAAATATATTTCATTAATGTGAGTCTATTGAATTGCCTAAAATAGTAAGCTAATCAATTACTTAAGGCTACCGTAGTTAGCGTTTGCTATAATGTTAATCCCAACACCAAGGAAACGCTGCTGTCTATATGTCACCGATTACCTGTCGACCTTGCTTTCCTGGGAGTCCTGCTAAGCCAGTTGGTCCCGGGGGGCCATCAGGGCCTGGATAACCCTTCATTCCTGTGAGCCCAGGTAAACCAGTCGGCCCCTGTTAAATGACAGTGTCAGTTTCAGCCCGAGGGGCATTTAAAAATACCATCAATCTTTTCGTAAAACATCACTTTCCGTCAATAATCCCGTGACTATATTTACACCTGTGATTCTTCCTCTGATGCTTAGCCTGAAGCACTGAAGTCCACCATCTGGATCGTTAGAAATTACAGTAAAATATTTATCCTGGTCTTCTCTGTCTTCATATTTCTCAGTTACTTTGTCTTTCAGTTACTTCGTTTTATTTTGAAGGATGGTTTTCTTGTGTGTCTTGCTCTGGGTTTTGTCTCCTGTCTTTGTTCCTTTCCTGCCTGTTTATTTCCAACTGTGTCTCATTGTCAGTCATCCCTAAGCCTGTATGTCTAGTCTTGTCTTTCTCTTTGTGTAATCATCTGCTCCCAGATGTCCTACTTTTGTCTTTAGTGCCTTCCTCATAGTTTGATTTAGTTTAGTTTTTGCATTTTTATTGCAATCATGTTGGGTTTTGGCTTATCAAGTTTTTTAAATTAAAGCTCACATCTGTTTATTTTCTCAATGATCACTGTTGATCTTGTGATTTTTTTTCTTTTAAAGGATTGAGAACCGTGTAGACATATGCAATAATTTGATGATGCAGAAGGTTCTCAGCTAATGTAAAGAGGCGGCTGCTTCTCTTTAGGCCATTCACTTAATTGAGCTAATATGATGCTTACTTCAATGCCGGGAGCTCCAACCAGACCTCTTGCACCTTTCTTTCCAGCCAAACCCTAGAAAAACATAAACATGAAAAATAACATGTGCATTAAAAAGAAAACACAAATGTTTTAGTATATCACTCTCTACACAGTAAAAATGTGATTTTTACTATACTTCACAGAGAAATGTTTCAGATTTTAGTGAAAATCACTGAATACTGTTGCAAGAAATGTCCAGTTCAAAACCTTTATGGATACTTTAAAACCATAACAGCTAAAAACATCAACCCAGTGACAGTGGTTTATTCATAGTCCCAGAGAGATATTGTTTAAGAAACACTTTATCAAAGCTGTTAATCTAAAACAGGCATACGGAAGATCCTCAAAGTTTCCAGTGTTTCCTGGCAGGCTGCTAAGTTCTCAGTGCTTCTAAGCATATGGAAATACAAGTTGCATGTTAAGGTATTGCACAAACTTAATTTGAACTCGAGTTTGGCGAAATCCACTGAAATGGTTGGATAGTATGTGAACTGCTTATATAATCACTCTTCTATACAAGCTGTTTCGCATGTGGTGGCGAGTCAGTCATGTCTGTACACCTGTGACACTTCAAGATTACAAAAGGCCGTATGGAACCTGATCAAGGAGCGTCAAAGCTGTTGCACAGGGAAATCATAGTTATGCATAGTTATGCAATTAGAAAGCCTGTGAAGACTGAGGGCTCTAAAGAACATGAGACTAAGCAAGCAAACCTGTTAGTTCAAGGTAGCACATGTTAGTAAAACGTATCTGCAATTTAAGTATCAAAGAACAAAAAGCAATGAGCCATTAATAAACATCAGATGAAATATTTGAGAAGTTTAATGGTGCATTCAGGGTGTAAGGAAAAGCTGCAGTTCCCTGGTTGCTGTCCAAACTTCATTGCTCCAAGCCTTTTTTTTTTTTCTCTTCAACCGCCTGCTTTCTATCTCGATGAAGTAAGCAGAATTCTACCACAGCTGAGCTAAAATTATCTAGCGTGACAAGCAGCTTAAACATCTGTAGCAGCATGCTCCTGTGGTGACAGCTAAAAAATGACAAATTGGGGATTTTGGTTAAATCCGTTTGCATCTGGTTTTGTACATTTTCTACTGTCAGGTGTAAATCCATCATTCCACGCAGAGAAGAGACCAAATTTAGTGATTTCCTAAACTATTCACATTATTGAAAAGCTGTATTATGCTGTATGTGAATGGTGTCAAGTCTCACCGGAGCTCCTTTTTCTCCTTTTGGGCCTGGTTCTCCGGGGGAGCCTGGAGATCCCTGTGCGAAGGAAGAATACACTATAAAGTAAGTAGAATATAAACACGCAAAATATTATCAAGCTGTGTAGATCTATATAAAAATGATATGCAATATTATGATTATAAGGAATATCCTTGTTTACCCTACTTCTTAATCGAGTCACTTTTAACACTCCACAGCATATACAGTATATCCCACAGTATAGATCCTAATCTAATAGGCATTTTCCTGTTAGGAGAACAATCACACTCTCAAACTGAATAAAAAGTTTTGATTTAAAGACGTACTTATCTGTCACCCTTTGAAAGAACACATTTAGATATTTCATATATTTATCATCACCACAATAAGGCCAGCACACAGTAGAGATATTGAACTGTGGGTAAATGTAAAAAAACAACAGATTAAATAGTGTTGCTACGGCTGTGTGGGTTCTCTGCCATTAGGTCATGGTAGTGTTAAGCTTGAAAATAAAAAGGCAACCAGACTTCTTTAAGTCTTCTTTAGCTCTCATCCACGAGCCTTCTTCAGTCTAAAACTTCGGTTTAGTTCTTTGTAAATTTTTAGGCAGCTGTTTACTGACTTACCGGTGGGCCTTGTGGTCCAGAAGCCCCACGAGGTCCAGGGGTACCGATATAGCCCTGAAACATAATTTTCAGATTTGATAAGTAACTTTTTATTTGTGAATAATACATGCACGTCATTCTCATGTTCTTTACTAAAGAGGGAGCCCAAAAGCATAATTAATGTCTATACCCAAAGGCCTCTTTTCCACCTGCAGTAAAAACTCAGAGGCTCCATAGTATCAAAACTAGGATTTTTTTTATATTATCTATAATTGCACCGAATTAAACTATTTCATCCATTTACTTAACTAACCAGTCTGTCTTTTGTCCTGTCTAAGGAAACTACAGAATATTACAACAAAAACAAATGCATCTAAAAACCAAAATGTTCTATATGTTAACGACAATGAAGATTTTTGAATTTGGAGACGAGTTCACAGAGTAGCACAGACCCCCCCCCCCCAGTTAATACGTTGCCATCACCGTGAACTTGTGCTCAAGTGTGTGTATACTTCTTGGGAAAAAGCAGCAGATTTTCTCAGCCTTATTGCTCGGATTTTGGTAATCCTCTCCAACATGTGTGGTCTGCTCTTCATGCGAAAGGGGCAGCGTGGAGTATAAACAACAATCAAGCAGACTGAGCGGAGTGCCGTGTGTCTGACGTTTAATGGTTCGTTCCTACCTGATAGCCTTCATCCCCCGACTCTCCACGCTCTCCTCGTTCCCCTGGAGGCCCCTGCGTAGACAATGAATGCACACACATGAATGTGCATACTGCATATACGTACATGACTGTCTTTTACCTGCACAGCTTCAGGTGAGCTGGGCACCTACTCAGACTCACTCCCCACATATCAAACACATGAATCTCTCTGAACGTGATTACAGGGTACAATAAAGCAGAGGCTGGCATTGTATTGCTTATACTATACACTGCAATTCTGTGGCAACTTGAAAATTCAATACTACTGACGTGCAGACAGCCAATACCTCCAACTGTTCATGCAGTGTAGCCTCTGTCAGTAGTCATGACTATTGCAGGGGAAATGCATCTTAGAGAACACAACTGTTGTATGACTGCATGACTCCGGGGTTTCTAAAGCCGCTTTATGCTGATCCTCCTTTGATATTAGTCTAAGAATGAGTCACTGTGAAATATGCTGAATTCTTGTGGTGACTTAGGTATTAGGAAGAAAACTTTAGCTGTGCCCTGTGTGTGAGGTAGCTGTTTTGTCTCTAACTTCTCAGTCAGTAATTAAGACACAGAAGGTTGATAATCGCTTCATGCACATGACAGATTTAGGATAAGAAACTTTAACATTCATTTTTTATCAATGAGTGCATTTGGTGCTAAAATCAGGAGCTGATCAGGATTAACTTTTACATCCAGTCTCAATCTGGTATTTAAATTGCTTTGGATAAGCAGAGCAAGGAGAGTTCAGAAAGGAGAGTTTAAAGGAAAGCAAGACCTACTGGTTCACCTAAGGGCCCTGGCAGTCCTGGGGTCCTGTTGTCCTCGCCTGGGTAACCCTGGGATGTAGCAAACGCAAACATACAATCATAGATGAGTGGATGTAGATTGCAGGCAGATAATTTAGTACTTTAAAGAACTCTGAATAACCTAAGAAATCCAGTTAAGGACATAAGTCACAAATTCAGGTATCAAATTACCTTTTCACCTTTGGGTCCTGGCGGGCCAACGGGCCCAGGCTTTCCAAGGTGCCCCTAAAGAAAAAAAAGAAAACCTGATTATTGTACGTAATGGAGCTGCCACACTTATGCTAGCTTTTAATCAGAACTGTTCTTTAGGGATAAACAAAATTCCATATATTATGTCAGATTCAATCAAGTCTGAAGGACTCTAAAAGCACACATGCACACACAGATTCACAAAAAACATTAGCAACAAGCATTAGGCTCTATTTGTGTAGAATTTGTAAAGATATTTTCTGATATCTAGTGTTTTTGAGGATATCTCAGGATACCGGGAAAAGCAAAGAAGGATGACTGATGTGTCAGTCATCCTTCTTTGTTCAATAACTGTGAGTAAAGTGTTCTGGCATGAAAATCTCAGGGCACTGTACTCATGGGGTTTTGTGCGTTTCTGAGCATGTGCACATATGGTTGTTAAGTTTTCGTGTGTGTGTGTGTGTGTGTGTGTGTGTGTGTGTGTGTGTGTGTGTGTGTGTGTGTGTGTGTGTGTGTTTATCCCACATGGTTATACAATACACATTCATGTATACACGAGTGAAGACAAAAAGACTGTTTTCATGAAACCAAGTTTAGAAAAGAAAAACTTACTGGGTATCCTGGAAGTCCTGGTTGCCCGTCTATCCCCATGACTCCAGGCTGACCCTGGAAACAATGCAGAAAATGCGAAATAAGGCCTTGAATCAGTCATGGTGCTTCTGCTTTGCTTTTTAGGTCTTCTCCAGATAAATATATCTTTGGCAGGCTTATAAATCGTTGATCCACAGCTATATCAAAGTAGTCTCAGTGGTTCTACTGAAAGGGGAGCTGAAAAAATGTCTGGCATCCTCCTAGCTTGCCATCTCTTACATCTTCTTGCTTTGGTTTTAACAGTTTGCTTTGGTTTTAAAATTCTGAGTTCGATTGACTTCAGCAGTATAAAGAATTAATTATACACAAGATGTGTCTTTTTCCCCGCTCTAGCCCATTCTAGCTAAAGGTTCAGCTGATACAATTCCACAGATTCAATTAACAAACATCATAGACTGCAGGCCACACCTTCAATATAAACTGTGGCTTGCAGTCTTCAACACCTACAGTAGTAGAAGAAGAAATGGGAACTTACAGATGTGCCTCGAGTTCCCCTGGCACCTTTCAGTCCTGGCTCGCCCGGCTGGCCGATGTCTCCCCGAGCGCCAATCTCCCCAGCAAGACCAGGAGGACCCCTCTCTCCCTGTAAAAGATTGTAAATATAATTAAAAGACATAAAAATTATTATTATTAATAAATCTTGCTGTTTTCGTTTTATTGTAAGCAGGTTACTTTAAAAATAAACTATAAGACTAGATGCCTCAGTGGCTCTCTGTGTTAAATTTGCCCTTCGTGTTAAATGGAACTTGGCTGGGAAACATATGGTGTTGATCAGGATATTTACTTTCTTTCCGTGCCGTCCTCTGTTTCCTGGGGGACCCACTTTTCCTTCTGGACCCTGTAAAGTGATTGCCAGTAAATTATATTGCTTAAAATACGTTTTAAATTATCCCAGAACAGACTCTGTCATATTCTGGATTCTGTCTCACTTTATTGCCCGATGTTCAGATTAAACACTAACCAGCAGATACTGATACACTAGATACACTCTGAATCTGCGTCCTTCCCTCCAGATAATAATGACCTTCTTGCTCCTTGTCACCCATGGCTAGACTTGGATCTGTATCTCCAAACACCAAGAACCTAAGATCTGCAGCTCTCAGACCATGCTACACATCCAAAATCTCTGACAAGGTAAATTTATCAACCCAGTAGCAAAACGTTTTTATTGAAGAGCAGAGTGACCCCTACTGGGAATCAAAGGCATTATTTACAGAAATGTGTCTCTAGATTTCCCTCATTTACATGAAGTTTGCTGTATTATCTGAAAGTTAAACTTTGGGACCAATATTAACTTACACGGAAGCCCTGTTTCCCAGGCTCTCCAGGTGGCCCCAGGGGTCCAGGATCCCCTTCTGTCCCTTTCTCCCCTGGCTCCCCAAAAGGCCCACGCTCTCCAGGTTCACCCTGGCAATTTGACGTAGAAAGAGGAAAACAGGCACACAAGAAAAGAGTAAAAGTAAAGACAATTCAGCAACAATAGAATAAGCTTTTATTATATTACCACTAGAAAGATGGAAGATTTGGGGCAAACTAACATTACTTTCACCCGCTTCCGTAGATTTTAATATCATACTCAAATCCAGAGTGAAATTAAGTGGATATACTAAGTAATGCAATGAGATTCAATGTACCACTGGGATGACCTATTTTGGAATCCTGACCTAATCTGCGGATGTTCTAACATTTTGATTTACTATCATAGGGTCAGTCCTGCTAAAATAAATCTTTTGGCTCCCTGGTTCATTTGATCAGAAAAAATCAAGAACACACAAGTCAACAAACCTTGGCTCCATCTTTTCCCTGAGGTCCGTCTTCACCAGGGGGACCGGGAGGACCCTTAAAACATAAAAACAGTTTTAAATACATCTGCTGTAAAAAGTTAGAAATCAGCAGTTCCTATTACATCTCAACTCAAGTGCCAAGAAAACTACAATGCATCTATGAATTTTTACTTCAGTTTTAATCGGAGCCGTTTATAAAATAGACAGGGATTCTTAGTAACAGGCATGCTGCTTCTGGAAATCCTCAGCAAGTTTAAATAATACTCTGCACAACTTCATATCACTTGGTAACACAAGATTGTTTAATAATTTGTGTAACCTGTGGTTACGTGTGATAAAAAAAAAAGCTCCCAGCCCAACCTAATCCAACCTACTGCATGCATGCATCCTCAAATATACTTGCACATCACTTCAATGTGATGAGAACTAGACTTTACTTTACTTACTCTTGTATTTATAATGTGTTTGTTTAAAACAAAAATACATTAAGAGGTAATTATTTTTGCGTAAGCAACAGGCAAAAATCATGCAGCACTCTCTAAAATGGAAATAGATTCATGAAAAATTCAAATTATGTTGAAATCCTCAATATAATCATTTAAACTATAAAACCTAGACCTCATAGAACATCTGCACTGGTAAGATCTCCATGGAAACAACCATACTGCCACATGTCACATATGATCCAGGTTTTTGTTTTCCATCCAAGTATTTGATAATCGGATAACTTTCATTGATTTTTGAAAATTCCATCCATTCACATAATGCAATTAAACAATGGGGATCACACCAGATCCAATACCAGTGAGTTTTTAGGTCACACATATGTACCTAGTTTTAAAGCAAAGACTGTATTTGAAAGCTGGATGAAGCCATCAACTGAGGGATGTTGCACTTTGAATGGAAGCAAGTCAATTACAATGTAACCACTAAAACACATCCGGCTTTATAGTCTATTTTACTGTAAATGGGACAATAATTTAGAATGAACATAGTGTGGAATAAAATAAGATATAAAACTAGTGACTGTGACCATAAACTCAATGGTTTGCTGAAGTCATTAAGTTATGTAAGGAGTGGTGTTGATTTTTGTTTTTTGGGGGGCTTCTTTCCCCTAATAGTCTATTCTACATTACCTAGATTTTTCACATCAAAGGGGTTTCCAAAAGGATTGCAGATTTAGCTCGCTTCCTCTCACACATTTTACATAATCAAAATAGTTTTATGTACATATGAGGAACTTAAAATACATGAAATGATGAAAGGAAGGTAGAGACTGGGGCATAAAGTGTGTGCATGTTTGACAGAAGCCGCTTGGCCCCTCTGCTGCTGACAGCTTATATCCAGTACTCATGGGCTGCATCGTGCCTTTCTTTGCAATAAGCCTCGACTTAATGAAACACTTATCTAACACACAATGTTTTTGAATGGATCTTGCACAGTTAAACCCTGTCATTTTAAAAAATCTGCCCACGGACAGCCAGCCATTCAAAGCTCTGCCTAATTCTGTGGACAACACAGGAAGATGAAACTAAAGCAGTCTGTTCCATCTACATATATATATAGTTTATACATCACACAAACAGTTTTGTGTTTCTACTTTCTTCTGGCAAGCGGATAAAACATCTCTGTCAGAATGAGGGGGGTGAGTAAATATACAACTGGGTTAGGGTTACCCGAACACAGGGAAGGAAGGGATTAGCAAACTGCAGTCACTCACTCTCATTCCCTCCTGCCCCTGCTCCCCTTCAGCTCCTGGAGGCCCAACATCACCCTACAGGGAGACAAACCACAACAAGAAGCTGGCTGGAGGTCAGAACACACTTACATATTTGCATCACCTGCTGTTTCACTTTCAATGAGCGTGCCCATTGATTTGCACATTGGTGGAGCAGGAAGCAGGCAAAGGTTCAAGAATTATTACAAGACAGTACAAACCTTTGCCCCTGGCTCTCCAATGGCACCTGGTTCTCCCTCTAAGCCTGGTAAACCCTACAATGATGGGACAGAGAACCATAGGCAATATTTCATTTGTATACATTTGGATAGGATTGTCAAATAATTCTCATAATCAATAAAGCATCATGAGCATTTAATGTAAAGTACTTCAGGTCCTTGTTCTCCATCAGGTCCAGCCTCTCCAGGAGGTCCTCTGGGTCCCTGAAAGAAAAAGAACCACCATGGCTAAAGCACACAAACACAATGATTCAGGAATCTCATTAACTTCTACATCAGGAACTTAAAACAAAATAGAACAAAATAGATATAACACAAAACTCTAGCATGTAATGCCCCAACTTTTAATTATATGTCTAGTCTAGAAAAAGAACTGAGAGATGAGATTGAATGAGTCTGAAATAAAAAGACTGAAGACCAGCCAAACACACAAGATGAGACCTATAACATAAACCGAGCCTCTAGCATTACAGAAAGCTCTCACCCTTATAAATATCTGTATCTGACTGTTTGACATTCCTCCTGCCCCTGTGGGGACTGAAGGAGTTCCAGGCAAATTAAACTGTAACAGCTTCTCCCTCGCGAAACTCGTGCGAGCATCTACGGGCGAGCGCGTTCTCCCCGCTGTCATTACATGTTCTGCTGAAGGTGTTTCTCACAGCATGCGGTTTGTTTGCAGTTTCCTGTAACAACCACATCAATGCAGCAGAAAAAAAGCGCATACTTACTGGTTCACCTTGGGCTCCCCTCTCCCCGGTGCTGCCTGGAATACCTGGTTTTCCCTGGAAACATAATCATGAGCTCAGTGGTGATTCACTCAAGCATCCTGTGTAGTTAACAGAAGTCATGCACGGCTTCTCGTCATTACCAACACCACCATCATTATCACCACAATTTCCAGTGTGGCCACACACACGCGATGACTGAGTTTAATATTTCAAGGTTGCCTGACAGCTACAGACACAACACAGAAACTCCAGGATGAGACTCTGTTTGTCGTAGTCCAAACATTGTATAGCCAAGACACTCCAATTATGTGACCAATGGCATTTGTTTTTATGCCTGTGAGCTAAATTTGCAACATTAGAAGAAGTTTTGTGGCTCATGAAGCAGAGCAGGTCATCTGCTAATTTAAAGGTTGGTGGTTTAATCCCCGGCTACTCCAGTCTATGTGCCAAAGTATTCTTGGGCAAGATAATGAACCCTGAGTTACTTCTCGTGCACTTATCGAAGAAAGTATTTAGACACAAAAAAAGTGCGTATGTGACAAAACATGAGGTATAAAGTGCTTTATACAAACAAGTCAATTTACTATTTAATTCAATAAGTCCTTTGGATATTAATTTAGAGTAGCATAGCTGGTTAAAGTCCAATAGTCCCAGTCAAAAGGACATTCAACCGCTAAAAATCATTTACTGGCATTCCTGAATGGAAACATAACTGTAATTTGGCATCTTAATCCAGAAATAATGACATCATTTACCATTTACTATCATTTTGATTAAAGAGCTCGTGCACAATGGTGGTTTAACCACTACAGAAACATAAAAAATGATTTTGTTAATTCCCAGTGCTGTTAATTTAGGGCTTCTGTAGCATTGCTTCTGTCTACTGAAAAGGTTAGACACAAGGGAAAAATATGTTTTCAAACTCTACACGAGGTGAGTGAAATGAACTAAGGGGAGAAGTACAAAAAACACAAAAACCAATGACAATTTTCAGTTCACTTACTGTTTAAAAACAAGAGCCAGTTAGAGTAATGGGCTAAAAAAAAGAGCGTGGACCACAAAAAGATTTATGAACAGCAGTCACAACCACTGTCAGCTGCTTTAACTTAACAGAACTGCCTTCGACTGTGAGCTTCATGGGACATGACATCACAGATAGCATTGTTTTCTCGTTATGACTCAATTGGTTCTTTTTTCTCTTTTTTTTTTTTGCACAGAGAAAATAGGAATTAGAATGAGTTACAAGTTTTGAGAGATATTTTATTGGGCACAAGATGGCGCTAAGACGTCAGAGTTGGAAAAATGGAAACAATGCTGCATCTTTGGCAGCAGCAAGGAAAGGTAGAGAAAGTTCCTTTAAAAGAGTGCAGTAGCAGCAACAGTGGGACAAAAGCTACTGTCAGCAGAAACTCCTCGCTGTGAGGTGAGGATGCAAGCTGTGTTTGGAAAGCACACAGGTTGAAACAAGTCCCAAGTTTGTGCTTGATGTCCCGTCCAAAGGATGGCACGAATGTACTGAACGAGTGTTTCACTGTACCGATGGCTGACTGAGAGAGAGAACGCAGGCCCAGACGCGTCTTTGTAGGTGTTTGTCTGATAAGAATGATTACCAACAATCCCAAAGCGTCAAATGTTCAGCCAATACATGATTTGTGGGCAAGTAAAGAAGCTCATTTGTCAGTGGTAAATGAAGACAAGCCAAACAACAGCACGAAAAGAAATGAAGGTGATAAACAGCATATATATCTATATCTATCTACATATACACACATACATACATATTAGAGAGAGAGAGTAGTGAGCTAGACAGATAGATATGACTGCTGTGAAGATCATCACCATAATTAACCAGCCCACATGGAGCCATTTTTGATTGTGCCACTGATCTCTGCTGTTTACATGCTTTTGCCATCTGTTGATCAGTTATTGCAGCCTTTCGCAATGCATCAAAACTGCAATTCATCATTTGATCAATAATTAATTGTAAAGACCAAAAAAGGGAAGAAAAAAAAAAAAAAAACCAACCTAGGGTTTGCTGGCAGGAGGCTCCTAAAATCTGCCAAAAGTCTGACTGTGGCGTGACCTGCTGCATCTATTTGTTCAAATATCCCACTGAGTATTTACTGTGGTCACAGCTCTTTGATCAAAAAGACTGAAGTATAATTGTAAAAACTTGTTAATTTTCTCATGTTTTTTTAAACTCTCCCGATACACTAAAACTCAAAAAGCCAGTATCTGTGACGCCGTCATTTAAAAGTATTTAAATGGCACAACATCAAGAGTCGGAGGGTTTGAGCCGTGGTTGCTCCACTCTGCATGCTTAAGTATCCTTGGTGAGATACTGAAGCCTGAGTTGCCCTCCATGCTTTCACTGGAGTGTGAACGTGTGAATGTTAGATATACCAAGCACTCAGACATAGAAAAAAGTGCTGGAATGAATGGGTGACTGAGCAATGTTATACAAAGCACTTTGAGTGATGAAACAGAGTAGAAAGGTGCATTCCATTTCTCTTAATAAACCCTTATCTAATCTGCAACCACGAACTGGATAAACAGTTAAGAAAATGGATGGCTGTGATTAAATGAAATGAAACAGGTCTGGATGAATGTCTTATTTGGACTTTGAACACTGTAAATGGGCTTAAAGTAGTGAAGATTTACTCCTTATTTCTTAAATATAAAAGAAGGAAATTGTGTTAGCAACTGAGACATAATAATTTTAGTACCGCGCAACGTGCGAAACCTTGCAGCCATGCCAGACGAGCAGCAAGGAGCACATCATCACATGCTGATGAAGAGCGCAGAGTGTGTATTGTTAGTGCAAATAAAAAGATTCTTCATGATAGCTTTAAAGTAGTATTCTACACTGTTGCTTCTCAAAAAAAAAAAAAAAAAAAAAAAAAAAAAAAAAAAAAAAAAGCTTTAAGAGACAAAAGGAAAGAAATATTACTCACAGGCTTCCCAGGAGGGCCTCTCTCTCCTGGATTTCCAGCCTTGCCCTTCAAGAAGAAAAATATACATATGAATGATTAACGTGTATTGAAATACGTTAGGTTAACTCAAATCAAACCCATTACCATGTCTGATGGTGATACGGTTCCAGCTACTACCGCACAGCAGAAAGAGCGATGTTTGACATTGACCGCTCAAACATCGAGTTTTAGGGAATTTCTCTCAGATGAAGACAAAAATGTGAGTGTTTTACAGGAGGAATAAATAAATGTGTTGTTCATTTATCTTCAACTGCTTGATGGTTTCGGCGCAAAACAGCCCAAATGTTTACTTTCATCCTGCTACTCCTCAGCTTATTGAGATCAGGTTTCTTATGCTACAGACCGCCAGCAGCACAGGCGAATTACATTTGCATCTAATCCGCCACAGGGGCAACTAGACCAAAGCCTCCCTCTGAAGATAAAAACTGTTTTATTGTCTGATGGAGCTTGTGCACCGGGCAAGCCGTTGTTGTTCTTGATGCCGTTTGAAATCAGACGCACTCGTGACCTTTCCATGAAGTGAATGTGCATCTTCAAAAAGGGGGGGGGCGTGCTTGTTGGCTTGTCCGATGAAGCTGGATGACGCATATTTTATGACTTTTTTTTTTTATTACTCTTGGCTTCAGACAGATGAAGCTACATGTAAACGTACTCAAACGCCTTCAAGTATATGTAAAACACACAGCATTCCCTGTTTTGTCTCTTATACAGATGTGAAAACACGTTGACCTAAAGACTACTTACTATGAAGCTTGGCTCTCCTTTAGGTCCGATCTCCCCCTTTTCCCCCTGAAAAACATACCACCGTTTGGAATGAGATTTAGGATAAAGCCTCAGCTAACACACAGGAATTAGTGTCAATTTCCTACTATATTTATACCATGATGTTACCTTGATGCCCTCAGGACCCAGTTCTCCCGGTGGGCCATCTGGACCTCGGGGTCCCTGTGCAAAAACAAGACGAGCCACACCACTGAACATCACTCAACAAAGAAAGAACAGTACGTTGAGCATCTAAGCTCTCACATGCCAACTATGGGTAATGAAACAGCACCACCAGCAAAGTAATTAGTCTGTATTGTTTGTCTGTTTGGGGAGGTGTTCCAGCCTGATGTAGCAGCCTCCCACCCCCACAGGCATTCAGGGGTTTCACAGCATTGTAGCGCCACCGTACAGAGACAACGATCTATAACACCGACACCCTCAGCCCCCCTCTTTTTTTTGCTCCTGTCCATGCTTTTAGACCTTTCAGCTTATCTCTCCATTGAGTCTTCCTTTTATATCTCTTCCTTTGAGGACAAATCTGCTGCTATTTTGATTGAGCCTCTCGTGTCACTCTGCTCTTTTATCTTCCTTGTAGGATTTATCGTTATATTCTTTTTCCTTTAGTTCACCTCTCCAACCTCAGTCTTGATTTAAACACCATTGAGTCATTTAATTTTGCCTAATCTTTCATGTTATAATGGATGCTATGTTCCTTTATCTGTTTAATCTTGTAATAGTGTGGAAAAAACTTTTCTTAGTGGCACGGACACTAACTGAAGGCAGGTGACGTACATTCACCCCTGCAGTGTGGCACTGAGGTCATGGAGCAGTAAAATTATGACAACACTGAGTTGCCATAAGGTTTGCTGTCATTTTAAAGGTCAGCTTGGTCAGCTTGGCTGTCTGTCTCACAACTAACCAGATGTTGACTGAGATTCATATTTCTTCATGTTTTTTTGGTGGGAAAATAGGCAAAGCAGTTATTTAGTTGTTTCAATAACAGCTGTTTTTTAATAATTCACTTTAGTCAGTTTTCTTTGGCCTACAATAAATCACATGCATTTACAACGACTGATGTATTTGACCTCAACAAAGACAGAACTGACACATGTGTGGATTATGTTAAACAACTCAAGTGGCAAGTGTCGTATGTCTTTCTGGGCAAAATATGCAGAAGGAAGAAAACATTCTGAGAATTAAAGAAGACGATCTCAGATGAGAACTAAAGTAATGTGGTAGTAACGTATTACAATTATTTTTTCCTCCTAATAGGACACATTCAACTAGAAATCTGCTGTTTGGTGCAGAAGCTACTGTAAGTGGATGTAAACTATCAATTTAAAGAGGCGATTTTTGCAAAAATAAAAGTTTGAAAAGTCCAAAATGAGCTTCTGCTTGCTTACTCTAGCCCAGCATTTTACAAGAAAGCACCAAACTTTTAACTACCTTGCTGGTAAAAGAAATTTGGAAAAGCTGCTTATGTGTTAACAATTAAACGATTCTTCGGGGACTTTTCTAAATGTCAAGATACAAAACAAAAGAGTTTGTTTCCAATCAAATAAAAAATCCAATGTTTTTTTTGAGGGCAAACAGATTTCTGTTAATACCACAGGACTGCAGTAATCTTATTAAAAGATAGCAGGACATGCCGTGGCATGTATATCTGCCAAGTTGGTTCAGGATTTAAATTTGCTTCCTCCTTAATTTCTGCTGCTGCAGAATTTAAATTCTTAGAAAATCACAAGCACAGAAACCAGAAACTGTTCTTTTGCCACCTGTAGGTGTTGTTCTTCTCTCTGCCACACGATGTCCCACCAGCATTAAATCACCTCACTGGTTTGACCTTACAATGATGTCTTCTAACACTAGATTCATGGTGCTCGTGAAACAGTTGTAATTGCACCTATAAAGAAGCTTGGGCCATGTGGAACGACATCCACATGTCTTTTAATTGCTTCAAGCTCTGGTTTATGGGAAAGAAGATGTGATGTGAAACAGACAAACCAAAGGTCTGATGAGGGAAGTTTTTTTTAAGGGACTGATGCAGCTTGTGCCCAAATGTTACAGTCTCCTCTTACCCTTCTACCCTTTGGCCCAGCAATGCCTGGACTACCCCTCAGTCCCGGTGGACCCTGTCAGAAAAAAACAAACAAAAAACAGTGTGGATATAGAAGTGAAATTAGTGAGAACATAGACCAGGGAATTATAAGAAGAAGGGAAAAAATAAGAATAAAGTTTGAAGGTTTTCATAATATTTGGTGGAGTTATGGTTATAATATTTAAATAACATAACTATGCATCTTCTAACCACATCATCACTAATGCTGTGAACCTACGGCATGCTGCACAAACACCTCGGTGGAAATGATCTTCAGCCAGTTAGACGCACTGTTTACTGCTCCACGCTAAATTGTGAGAATGGGGGAAACTGACGTATCAAATAGCCCTCATAAACTTTGGGTGTTTACAAAGACGAGCGTGATCCTTCAGCACAGTTTAAGGGCCCAAGAAAATCTTGCAATTTAGGTATTTACAGACATCCAGCCGAGACACTTGGTACAGAAGATGAGATTCATTAATACACAGGGAGCAAAAAGTACTCAGCAAAGGAAATTGATGACAAAAAAATACACATATAGGGAGGTATGCATGAGGTTAAAATCCTGCATGTTTTTGTTGCTCCACTTACAGGTGCACCTTGCATGCCGATGTCCCCTGGGCTCCCTGGCAACCCTGGATAACCCTGACACCAAAAAGAAAGGGGAAAACATGTCACTCTTTATTGATATCGCCTACAAAATCATTTTTAAAAAGTAAAAGCGGTTAACACGACATAAAATATCCAGGCTTATCTGCACTATGCTTTGGGATCAGCGGCTAATCTGGGGGAGCGGTGAACAGAACTGTGTTTCATATTATGTTGTCTTAGAATGGGCTCCAGGCTGTTCGGTGTTGTGGTTCTCACCCACATTTTACAGTATTTTCCTATAATTATCTATGAGGGAATAACACCCAAAAGTCAAAGAAAGTCACTAAAGACTAGAACACGTTCCAGAAAATGCTAATCCTGCAAATTGTCTTTGAACAGAAACAGAATTTCTGGATAAGATCATTGTAATCTGTGATGATTACACAGCACAAGCCTCTAAACTCAACCTCCACTCCTCGTTAATGTGGCTACATTACACCACCAACTGGTTCACACAAATCACTGCAATCCCTCTCGCAGCTCACAAACATCTCTCTCCTTCTTAGCCAAATGTGCACGCTAGCCTTTTGACTGCCACCAGATTAGTTAGGTCAGGCCTGGGGCCCAAAGCCACAGACATGGAGTCAATCCAAGGCCCCTGGACAGTGTGGGATGTAGGCCAGCTTCTCTTGAAGATTCATGCAGCATTACAGCACATATAAGAAACACTGCTGCACTGGACACTGTTTTTACTCAGTCTCAGTAACCCACAATCAATGGGCACTATGTTCACTCAGCTTATACACAGCTAGGTTAGGCTTTGGCTCTCTTTAGTGTTACAATGAGGTACAAACTGTGAATGACTGTTAGTGGTCTGCTACACTGGTCAGATTCTCCATGCCTGTGGGTAGCTCTAACTAATCCTTCAGTACATTCGATAATATTACCTATCTAGCGATTAGATAGGTGTCTAAAAGATCTAAAAGTTTCTCGTAATCTCCAAGAATATAGTACCTGGACGTTTATTTGCAGCAATACTCTATATTGTGCTGCTGTCAGTATATTACTGCAAATTTACAGTGAAAGGTTTCACTATGCAAACACCTTCAATAACAACACTGTGGAAAGATCTATTTTGCAAACATTTGTACCTTCAGAAGTTGCAACACTGAGTAATCTGGAACTTGGGTCTCTAGAGGGTCTGCCTTCATTTCCAGGAACTAAAACATGTAACATCTGCCAAAGCTTACAGCCAGCATCGCTTAGTGGTTCGAATTTAACTCATCATCTTTAGCCATTAGTTTACTGTTTTAGTCTATTAACCCTTTTACCGTAGGTTTGTGAGCTGTCAGACAAGAAACGGAGAGCTGCAGAATATCCTGAGTGACTGCACTTACCCTGGGCCCCTTCTCTCCGGCTGGACCTGTTGGACCTGGTGGTCCCCGGTCACCCTGGAGGAAAAGGAAGAGTTGATCATTAAACCATGACCTAAAACCTCAACACACATTCACATACATTTCTACTTAATAAAAGCCATGAAAGTGGAGAGGAGCTTCTTTAAGTGTAGAAGGTAAATGTGACAGTGGTGTACAAATAGCAGATACTAATATATATACACTGTCTTTGGCCCTCTGCACAGTATAATAAAAGACAAAGGTAAGCCCAGCTGATCAGTAAAGCTTCCAAGGGCTTTTTTTTAAACCTCTGTAACACTTGTTATTCCACCTTGTCTCACACAGGGATCAGACTATTCGTATGGAACTGTTTTGGAAATACTTAGAGCAGTATTAAACAAATATTATCCATATATCTATAATGTGAAAAGAATTTTTAGGCTGTCAGGGTACGGCTGGTGATGACAGATTGAACCAGGAGGAGGATTTTTGTGTAAGAGGAGTAGGAGGACAAGCAAGAATCTGACAAGCAGATGGTTTCCCACCACAAGAACATGTTCTGACAAACGGGCCTTCTGGATAGGAAGGAAAAGGGGCTGCAGGTTGAGATAGAGGGAGGGAACAATTTACTGTACAGAGATTAAAAAGGTGTGTAATGCTGTGCACGTTTACTCGGCACAAGCTGAGGTGGAAAAAGAACTTTTAAAAAAGCACTGTGTCAGAAACAATTACATTTTGGGAGTTTCTAACATCCGTAGACAAGCAAATTTGTCTAAAGAGTATTGTAATCAAATGTTCCCTTTCATTATAGCTTGACGTTCAGCAGAGTGCAGGAGGGTTTAAAGGAAATAGTGGTGATGTGGATTTGACAATATTGTTATGGATGAGGATGTGAGAGTGTTGAGTGTTTATACAAGCACGTGTTCTGGGGCTCGTGGGCCTCAAGCCATGGCCTAATTATATAGGTCTGCCACTGACAGGCAGGCAGCTCATGCTGTCTGACAGTCTAATGACAGAGAAACACACACCTTACCTTTTCACCAGGAACTCCTATCACCCCAGCTATCCCAATCAGGCCTGCTGGACCCTGGAGAGGAGAGGGATAGCGTTAAACAGAAACACATCACGAGAAGTTACATCTGCGCAAAAACCCAATCTTCATTCATCTAAGGGTTACTTCCCGACTAGTCATGACACCTGGAATGTGGGAGGTCATAGATTACAATCTAATGCTTACATAAGCAAAAATGTAGGCGCTGCAAAGATGAAGAGAAACCTGAAGGGGTGAAGATCATTTTTACTATCTCGACTTTCACGAGTTTTTCCTAGAAATAGTGCTTAACTAAAAACACTGAGAGAAACAAAGGAAAAGTAAACACATCAATATGTGCCAGTAACCATGCTATAACAATATTAATTCCAAATCCACTTCACAACCCATGTGGTACTGATACTGGGCTGTTATTCAACAAAGCCAGAACAAATGGCTGCAACCTTGTTGTGACTGCTGAAACTAAACTGTTGTCTGGCAAAAAAGAAAAAAAAGTAACAAATAACACATTTTTTAATCGCACAATTGCAGTGGCTCACGTACTACGTTCACACTGCACTCAGCGTCAAGAAAAGCTATTTTGCGAACGACTCCTTGTGGGGGAACCACCAGAAAATGTAAGTATGGAAGTTATCAGAAGAGCTTAACCATTTCCAGTTTAGTCATGCTGGGACGGGAGAGTGGGGGGTGGGGGTGCTATAGTTTGAAGCGGTGCCAGCTGCTTCACTGGATAATCTGGAGTAAAATGGCAAAATGTCTCAGTGGCTGATTTGACATTCTGGCAGAAAAGCGCAGTTAAAAAAAAAAAAGAAGTTTGTCCTCGTGTTTCTAAATATGCGAGTATGTAAAGTGAGAATAAACAGGAAGGAACGATGTGAGATGTGCAATTATCACAAATCAGACTGAAGCCTCAGGATTAAGAGTGCATGCATTGCAACACCAGATTTCTGTGTAATAACTCAAACGATTGCCCGACAGCAGAACACGCCGGCCAACCACTAAAGCCATTGTGGTCAGTCTGCTGCTGTGGCTGTTGTGTGGTTCCCATGACTGACACAGTTAACACACTGACACAGACTCTTTGGGAGTGCTGTTCTTACTTTCACCGTACAGACACATATATGTATGCCTCTATATGTAGAGGAAGAGAGAGTCCGAGGCTGAGACCAAAGTGGCAGACAAGAAACAGACCACGATGACAGACACTTTTTTTGTAAATGTTTTTTTTCCCATTTGTCTGGGCCTAACAGGCTGACAGCCTGAAAGTTCGTATTATGACCTTGGGGTGGGGGCTGGGGGGGCTTTAAATTGACCTCAAATCTCTTAATTGGGATGTGAAGCAGGATATTGTGGTGCCCTGTATCACTTAACAGAAAGACGTGGCTTCAAAAGTTTTTCCATGTGAGGCCTTGACAGGAGAGCTTTAACAGTAATGTTTTTAAGGCCATTTGGTCTCTGAGCCACAGCATTAATAAGACCTTACAGTCAAGGAGGAAATACAGCCAAAGTTAGATTTTAATAAGAAATTCTTTCTAATAAGGATCTTTAAATGAATGTGAGTACACTCTGAGTCAGTGACACACACGCGCGCACACACACGCACAAAACATAGGTGAAGTTAGTTGTGAAGTGGAGACTGAGATGAAAACAGAACAATCAGCAGATAACCTCAAACCAGCCAAACTATGATCTTAAAAACTCAAAATTAAACTGAGAACAGTTTATGGGAGGCCTTAGAGCATAGATGTCAAACTCATTTTACATGATGGGCCGCATGCAGCCCAATTTAATGTTAGGCAGCCCAGACTCCTTTTTGACAGTGTAAAATAGTCTAACTGCACATGTAAAGTTACAGAAAAAGTTCTGGCAGCTTTTTTTATTTAATTTATAGAAAATGTTCTATTTTATAGATTTATTTTACTTTGGATAGAAAGTAATAAAAAAATAAAAAATAAACCCCCGCATTTCTGCAGTAGATACTAAAAAAAAACAGGAACTGTAATTTTGTCTGTTACTTCATTACTGTACTATGAATGACTGTGGAGGAGTTCTTTATCAATAGGACAGGCTGTAAAATTTATGAAAATACATTTAAAATCCTTCCTTCCCATTTTCCAAAGACATCCATCCAGTGGGCCGGATTGGAGTGTTTGCCAGGCCAATTCTGGCTCCCGGGCCTTATGTTTGACACCACTGCCTTAGGGTGATATAGATGCACTCAGTGAAGACAGTTTGACTGAAACCCCTTTGGATCGACTCAGGGCTTGGAAGTTTTCTTTTTTTTAAGCATCTTAGATATCTAATTTATCTGGAAAGTGATGTAATGGCATTCATTAGACCCTCCATATGTTTTAGAGGGTTTTTTTCCCCCACTCTGCATAGCCCCATGGTTCCTGTTTGGCTTCAAAGGCCCTTCTACTCAGTAACTGCTCTCATATGTGCAGTGCTGCAACAAAGTCCAGCAGTCCCACTTGGTTGCCTCCACTATGCACAGAATGCAAATATTAGCATTAAGGGGCCTCCGGGAAAGACCAGCATACTTTGAATGGTCAGAACAGTTGCGTGCATACGAGAATCTTACAATTATGTCCCGGCATTTCTCTACAGTATCTGTGTCAAGTATAAAACCCAAAGACAGACGTACAAAAGTGTGATTTTTGCAGTTAGTTGATTTCTTTACAACCAGTCCTGACACAGATGTTTTTGGGTAATCGATAAACAGTCCAACATTTCTGTGTTAACAATTTCTCTGTAAGTATGATTCATGCACAACAGCGTGTCAAAAAGGCTTTTACAGGCTTTGAGCCATAAAAAAAATGGACAACACAAATGAGATCACTTCCACAGAGGATATCTGTTCTACTGAGAAGTTCCACCAATTCTGATTTAAAAACAGTACGGTATTTGGATCGCAAGAAGAGAGATCCAAAATTTCTTAGCCTCAAAAGTAGGTCAGTAAAATAGTGATGCATGAGAATGTGTTCCTGTAACCACTTCCACAGTTGCCACAGAGAACAGTTAATTTACTGGAAGCACTTCATCAGTATAAATCTAATAAAAGCTATACCACAGCCCTGCAGTCTCTATAAAGGGATCCAATGGAAAACTACTAATCCACAGTACACCGTCTGTTAGCTAATGTCATTAGAGGTGTGAAAGAAACTTACTTGTGGTCCAACTTTTCCAATATTTCCCATGTCCCCTTTCTCTCCCTGCAAGCAGTAAACATCAGACAATGTGCTGGTTAGCTTCCTGTAGTTAAACAGATCACTGATTTGGTTCTCACAGGATATTACAAGTACAAAAAAAAAAATCACACACATAGACCATGGGACTACATGTATGATTGCCATCATGTATGATGATGTTTTTTTGGAGAAAATACCTCCAGAATAAACTGCAGCTCTCTCATAATTAAGGGCATGTTTACAGCATTATGAGTCTAGGCAATAAGCACCTCGCAAGGGGAGGAAAGCATGAGACCAATAAAATCTTGATGTACATAATACTAAACTTATTATACCACATTACAGCCAATAAAAAAATAAAAGAGTAGGGAAAAAAAGTCTACAGTTGACTATATTACAATGTAACGCCATTTTTACAACACTATTACGATTTTTCAGTGAGATGATGATGTCATGTGGCATTTGAAATTGCCACAAACATATGGACTTACATATACGGTGATTAAGTGATGGGACCTCACCTGTAAACCCTCGGAGCCAGGTTCACCGATGTGGCCTTTCCTTCCAGGTCTCCCCTAAAGGTCGACAGACACATACACGTGAACGTAAGTATAAATGCTGATCGAATGACGGCAAAGCTTATTTCATTCCATCCAGTCGGAGGTGATTCATCTTTATGAACCACCTACAAAAGGCTTAGCATGAGTTACGTGTGTGGCTGAGTGCAAATTCAGTGTATGAATTTGGGAGTTCTTACAGTAGGGCCTGGCCCGCCGGGTGGGCCGAGTGGTCCTTCGTCGCCCTGCAGAAACAAAGTTTGTTCAATAAAAAGTTTCCAAAGGCATGTTTCTGAAAAGCTGTAAATAAAAACGTGTTACACTGATTTGAAAATTGTATAAAGCATTTATTTCTCTTCACAAACAGATGTTAGAACTTATATTTTTATTATATTACATAATACCAGGAAGTTTAGCACACTGATGTATCACTTCTTCTTTTAACAAAATTTAGAAAGCATGTGCAAGGATAACAATTGGGGAGTTTTTTTTCCCCCATTCTTAGTGGTAAATGATTTCAGCTCCATGATGGTTCAGGGCTTCTTTTTATTAATGATTAACATTGTTATTATTATTATTATCATGATTAATGACTAATAGTCATTTTTAAGCATAGGTTCAATCAAAAGTGAGCCATCAAACCTTTAAAAAGTGGAAAACCCTTATTAATGATCAAACGTCCCTGTGCAGTGATTTCCACTGTAGCATTGTGCCAGCAACTCTGGGGTCATCTTGTAGCACCGTGTTACTCCTACCCATGTTTTTTTGTTGCATGCAACATTTCCCCTCTGAGCATCCATTATCGCTAACAGATGAAGGCAATTCTGTCTGAATTGGTGATGTCGGCACATTCCCTTGTCTACAGTACAGGAACTCCACAGGGGGCTGTGCTTACTTAATTCCTGTTTACTCTGTACACCTCAGACTTTCAGCAAAACTCCCAGTCATACCACCTACAGAAAATCTGATGATTCTGCAGTTGTCTGATGTCAGCAGGAGAACCACCGCTCACTAGATTTCTTTTTTTTTTTTTCTTACAAACCATAGTGTGTAAAATCCCAGCAGTTTCCGAAATACTTAGACCAGCTCATCTGGCCTTAACCCACTCTTCTCCCTCATTCTGATGCTCAGTTTGAGCTTCAGTGGTTTTTTGTTTTTACTGTGCCTACATTTCTAAAAGCATTGTGTGGCATGCTAATTAGATATTTACTTCAATGAGAGGCTGAAAAGTTTCTTACAAGGTCTTGCAAACTGGATATGAAAATGTTTAAATTTTACTCAAATAAAGAGAAAAAATTAATATATCTTGTTATTTCTCAACATCATTGTTTTGGGTAACAACCTTTGTCTGCGTACTCTGCCGTGTGTGACAGAAGAATACATTAGCCAACTCTACACCGTTGTGTATGGAGGCCAGATCAATATTCCAACATTAAGCACAATAGAAAACTGTGTGTTGCTCTACACTTTCCAGTGGATTCTGTTTCTATTTACAGGGCTGGAAAAAATTTCAGCCTTGTTTTCATAAGCACCTGTTGGTGAATCATGACTTCACCTGGTGGAACATGCCCTGAGAGATATAGCAGGGGGAAAAAAAAAATCTGAGATCTGAGCTATACCTGTGAAATATGAATAGATGTTAAATGAGAGGGAGTGTGTTAATTCATCTTGCCTGATCAAATGGAAATTCCTCAGTGAGCTATAGTTTCCACTTCTCTTCTCTGAGTGAATTGAGAACCTGGAAAGATAAGTTAGGTGTCAAATTGTCTCACCTGTATTCCTTTAGGCCCTGGCGGACCCTGGGGTCCTCTCTCACCCTGCAAACCCTGAAACACAGGTGAATGTATGACTGGATGAAATTAATGAATGAGTGGATGGATCGAGAGAGTGGAAAAAGAGATGCCGTTGTACCTTTGGACCAGGTGGTCCGTTTGGGCCCGGCGCTCCAATGTCCCCAGGAAACCCCTTGCAAATTCAGGAGAGAAAGAATATTGTTATAGAACATTATTATTAAGCCAAATGTTTTGATTCCTCTGCATTAACCTGTATAAGACAGAACTGTATAAAAATAATGATGGATTGCTGCTGAGCTAATGTTCTCCCTCAGGCAAGCCTGCCATGACACAATCACTCATCTCATAAAATGTGCTTGCGAGCTGCGGCCTTTGTGACCTTTGATGACGTAGCAATTCTGGGCAGCTTGACTTTGACATTGTCGATATGTTTCACATACTGTGCAGTATTAACGAACACTTTAACAGAAGGTGAGATATTCTGCATAACACCTAAAGACAGAGTGCTGGCAGACCATGACAGAGCAGGAAAATTTTAAGGACATATTAACATTGTGGAAATGTAATAGTTTTGACTTAGAAACGCTTGTGGCTAGCAAGATAATGTGCTACATTCAGTTCAGTGCTATGTTGTTGCTAGTGGGAGAGCTAGCATAGCATAGAGAAGATTTTCCAAGTACGTATTCAGGAGTTTTTAATTTAACCACAAACTGTAGTCAGATGAGTTGATGCCTGCGAAAGCTCCAACAACAATCCCACGCTGTTGCTCTTTCTCTCTAGTAAAACGCTTGTTTTTAGGCTTTTAACGGAACTGCTACTAATACATTTATCAAGAAAAACCCCAAAAACAACGTTTTAAGCAAAGCAAGTCGATTATTGACTTAAAAAATTAAAGAATGTAAAATAATTACTTGTCTCTTCCATGACAAAAAAACCAATTCAGTCTCTATTTGTCAGAGCATCTATAGCTAATTTTAATAATTCAAATCAACATCAAATTACAATTTTTAGCAATTACAGGGATTATGAATGACAAAGGTAATGTTTTCTGAGTATGAATAAATAAAATGAGCCCAAAAAAGGAACAAAAGAATGACAAAACATCCACGAACATGCAAATACATGTACCTAATATGAGCGACTTTGCCCACACAGACACACTCAACAGTATAAGACTCTGTGAAGTCATCCGTTTCTGTTTTAAGATTTATATTAAGCTGTTCATTATCTTCTAAATTGGTAGATAATTTGGTGTGAAAGCAAACGGAATAACAACCATAACAATCCCTTCGAATCTAAGGTGAGCCAGCATTTGCAGTATATGCACCGTGAATGAAAATACTTATTTTACAGCCACATGGATTCAGCTTAAATCCTATATCTGCTACCTGCTACCTTATCCCCCTACGCTGTCTTTGTCTTTGCATTATCATAAGTTTGACTTGGAGCAGCCATAAAAGAAGCACTTTCTTGGCAACGTGTCCATTGCATTACACACTCTATTAGGAAAGTAGCTGTACCTCAATCTGTCTTTACTTTAGTCAGCATACTCCACTGAGCCAAAATACAGCAAAAAAAAAAAAAAGAAATGCTGTCAGATACTACAGTCAATATTTTAAGAAGACAAAAGCTGAAACATTTTACTCTGACCTTCTCATACTTCATACTGGACTGCTGAATACTGGCCTCAGTGAAGATCATGTTTTTAACAGTAGCTGCCTCTGACTCCCCTTTATTTCATGCAAGCGCAACAAATATTAATAATAATAATTTATTTGTACAATAATTTTCAAAACACAGAGTTACTAAGTGTGTCATAGTTTGAATAAAAGCTAACCATAAGTATACATATTCCAACATACAGATACATAAATGGGAAAATATGAATGGAAAGCTAACCTGTAAAAATAAGAAGTCAGTCGCTCTGATATAAGCAAGAGCCAGTCAATGTAGAGCTTTATATGTTAATAATTTGATGTTAAGGTGGATTCTGAATGTCACTTGGACCCAGCAAACGGAAGCAATAATAGCTGTGATTGGTGAGCGTCAGATAGCAGCAAGGCTGCTAACAAAAGCTATGTTCTGCACCATCTGGAGAGGAGCTATGGAGGACTGAGAGATGCAAGTGACTGACAGTAATAGGTGGGAGAAAACTGAAGTGTATATTAAAAGCTCCAGATAAAAGAATGAGTTACAGTAAGTTTGATTTTTGCAACATTTCTTAAATGAAAGAAACATGACTGGATGAGTTTTGAGATGCAAGATGCAAAACTCAGACGTCGTTCAAAGATGTGCAAAGATGCAGATTTCTAACGTTGCTGACTGATCTCCTTAGAGAAACTGTCAAGAACCTGTTTTACCAGGATTGAGATGAACGAAATTTGAATACATCCACTTAGAAATGGCAGAGAAGCATTCACTGAGACGGGAGATGCTGTTAAGGTTTTAGGGCTTAACAGAAATGTACAACTGTGTGCCATCTGTATAGCAATGGTAAGAGATTCCTTTGAAACTATTAAGTAACATGTATAAAGAAAACAAAATTGGTCCAAGATTAAGTGCTGGGGGACTCCACATATGAGGAAATATATTTGTTAATATGCATTGGTAAGTATCTGTCAGAAAATTATGATGAAAAAATGCACAACCATGTATGCCTTACCTCTGGTCCTGGAGGCCCAGGTGATCCAGTCACACCCATTTCTCCAATTTTACCCTGACGAAAAGAGAAGAAAGACATGAACAATTTGCTCCTCTTGTGTTGTGCGGATATAATCCCGAAATAAGTCACTGACACCACTTTGATGATGTATTCAAATGTTAGATCACCAAGGGGATCCTACAGAGAGTCTAAAGCACTCAGATCATGATTCTGCTTGCTATAACTGTCAGACAGGACAGGGTATAAAAAAAAGAAAGATCAGAAATAAGTAAAAAATTAGCCAATAAAGACTAATAATGTTACTTCATATTTGCTAATCTGTGGTTGACAAAAGATTTTCCAAGCAGTTTCTGTCACTCCATCTTAAATGTTTGTTTCTTTGCTTTGATTCACTACAGATAGCCGTTTAACTTGTGCAACTTTCCTGCCATTATGTTAACACACTAATATTACAGACAGCTGGGCACCAGTCTGGGTTTGGTGTGGAATAATCGCTCTAAGCGCTTCAGTAACAGTTCTTAGTAAGTCAAAGATGCAGCAGTTTGCTGAAACCACAACTTATCTCTGATTGGCTGGCAAGAGACAAGAGCTGAAAAAACCCACCTGAAACCAAAGATTGAGCCACAGGGATTACGTTTACACATGCTAACCTCTTTATTTAGCACTGGCTGTGTTTAATATAATTATCCAGCACTGTAACAGTATACATATGACAGGAAATAGCAAAAACCCTTTAATCATGTAGACTGCTAACTACATGTTAGCTTTTTGTCTTTTCTTTCCTCTTTACACTGGGCTAACAATGTCATTATTCTCATTACGTGACTTGTTTAGATATCATCCTGCAGGGAATTTGTAATGTTTTAACTTAAAAGAGATTAATTTGCTCTAATGGTTGCTTGTGCTGATAAGCAAACCCAGAGCTGTTTAAAGACATTAATTTCACATTTATCTCCATCACTGAATCTCCCCTCCCAGAAAATCTAAGATAAAGGTAATGTTTTCTGAGTATGACTAAATAAACTGAATCCAAAAAGCATGGCAAAACATCCATGAACATGCAAATACATGTTCCAAGCATGAGTAACTTTGCCCACTCAGACACACTCACACAGACATACATACCGGTGGCCCTGGTTTCCCTCTGGGCCCAGGAAGACCAGGTGCACCAGCAGCACCCTGAAAGACAAACACACACCATTTTTGAGTTGATTTCACAAAGTCTGTGGTTGACTTTTCTTCTTTTTTAATCAATCTCTATGTACCGTAATGGAGCAAACACAGGTAGAACCTATTGGTAACAGCAGATACACACATTGCATGGTCACATGGCGTGCTATGCTTTGTAAGGACGCTTACCTTATCCCCCTGGTACCCCATCTCTCCTGGCTCGCCCCTTTGTCCGGTTTCACCCTAGATTTCATAGTATCAAACAGAGATATAACACAACACTGCACTGCCGCAATAATCTGAAGAAACCACAAACAAAAAAACGGCACACACTATACAGAGGCTGTTTAATGCACCAGCACTATCAAAATTCAGTTTGATAGGTTGAGTTCAATGTCGTGAAAGCAAATGAAGAGTCTGTAAAGAACCACTGGAGCAATATCAGCGTTTAACATGAAAAAATGATTAAACACTAATACATAGGACTGAGTTTGCTGGATGTGTTAGCAAAATGTCACAAGGATCTTATATAGTACGTCCAAGTCACACATTACACACAGATGCACTGCAATAATATAAATATTTAGATCACCTTATCACCTTTCAATCCAGGCAGGCCGGCTCGTCCTGTTGGGCCCTGTCGCAGAGGGAGCGGAACAAAGGGAAGGAAAAGTTTAACATTGAATCACTTAGGATTCTCCTAAGATGTAAAAAAAAAAAAAAAAAAAAAAAAATGGTAGAAGCAAATATCAGGCCCACCTGAGGTCCCACCATACCAGGCAGTCCTCGTGGTCCCTCGGGCCCTGGGTCTCCCTGCGAAGAGAAGGACACAGTGGAATTTATGTATCACAAATACGCACACGTAGTACTTGTAATATGAGTCCATTGTTGTTTGATAGTGAATGGCATTTTTGCACAAAATATTTCTGATCCATTGTTGACATTGTATTGACATGCAGCACATTCCTGTTTGCCACAACCCTATGAGAAACATAAGCAGTGTTGGCAGAGTATCCAGTTGTTTTGCAGCGGTTTGGGTTGCCAGGCCCCAACAGTCAATCCACTCTAATTGACAGAGGTGAGGGGAGACTGGCCAGAAAGTGTGGCTGGACCAAACAGCAGACAGGCTGCTCAGGTAGCTTTCACCCTGTCTGCAGTAATAGTCAGAAGCACTGATGTGATGACAACAATTTGTATATGCCCAAGTATGTGTGAGAACATACATGCTATACTATTCCCACAGACACAGCAGTTACAAGTTACTCTGGGTTTTTTCCCCTCTATGCCTAAAGATAGTGGAAGCAATACCATATTTGCTCTGTAGCAGCAATGTCTGATGCAACCAACAAAAGCATAGTGAATACAGATGGATAAAAAACCAAAATAAAATCCAGAATTTTGCACCACTCGTCTGCAGAAAAGGCCCGAGAGCAATAATGTTACTGAAAAACAAACCTAAAAGAATTAAAGAACCAACCACTAAAAACAATCAATGTGTCGGTCTGACCAATATGCACAAAATCAGTAATAAGTAGTACAGAATACTGTCTATGTTGCATCATCAAAGACATGTGGCTTAAACTATAAGTCCATCTGGACCCCTTAAGGTCAGTGTTTGATGCTGAGGCTCCGCTGTGGTACCGCAGGAGGACACACACAAATCACATGCCTTCCATCAAAAGAGGCTTTTAACAGTGGACACATGAAAAATGATGCACTGAAAGAAGGGGGAAAGCACAGATAGAAAATGCTCCCCCATTGCCCCCACCCAAAAACTCCAGAGTCCACTGGCCGAGCTGAAACGACGGGGTACATCAACATCCCACACAGAGCCTTTCCTCAAACTGCTGTCAAGATGAAGCCTGTCTGCCAGGTGGTTAAACGTCATCCAAACCGCTATCTGCTCGCCACGTGGGGAAGACAATTGGTTCGAGGCTCGATCAAATCCAGATTGCTGCATTCCTGTACATCATGTTTCAACACAACCGTTGTAGCCTCAGAAAATCCAATTAGACATAGAAATGTTTCTACACCCAGGACATCATAATCCCATTTAAGCGCGCCACTTCAAATGCCTCCGATTCAGACCCAGACAAGATTTAGTGCATTTTAATTTAGACTTGGCCACAAACAGCATGTACCTCTGTTAGCCACACACCAAATCTGATTGGCTACATACCAAAAAAAGGGTTGGGCCTCCTCTGGTAGCTTATGTGCTTATGCCGTTAAAGCGATTAAGTATCTCCTGTAGGTGTAACGTGTAGGTGTCCCTTTTTTCACCACGTAGTTTATGTGTAGACAGCTGTTATTCCTTGCTACTGCAATAAGACATATACCAATAGCTAATTTCACTCTAACTTCAAAGTAACTTCAGAAGAATAGATGAGAAGGTATAAATCTAGAAAGTTAATCTAGTTCCTGACACAGTCACAGTCCAGTATAGCTAAATGACTTTGGTGCAAACTACTGAACTGCAATGCCCATCATTTCCTGTCTGTCTTCAATATCATGATTGCTACCTTCATGGACACATTCACAAGTACTTTGAGTGTAAATAGAGCCATTCCTAAAAAAAAAATAAAAAAAAAAATGCAGGTAGTACAGTGGGGCAAAAAAGTATTTAGTCAGCCACCGATTGTGCAAGTTCCCCCACTTAAAATGATGACAGAGGTCAGTAATTTGCACCAGAGGTACACTTCAACTGTGAGAGACAGAATGTGAAAAAAAAAAAATCCATGAATTCACATGGTAGGATTTGTAAAGAATTTATTCGTAAATTAGGGTGGAAAATAAGTATTTGGTCACCTCAAACAAGGAAAATCTCTGGCTCTCACAGACCTGTAACGTCTTCTGTAAGAAGCTTTTCTGTCCCCCACTCGTTACCTGTATGAATGGCACCTGTTTGAACTCATCATCTGTATAAAAGACACCTGTCCACAGCCTCAAACAGTCAGACTCCAAACTCTGCCATGGCCAAGACCAAAGAGCTTTCGAAGGACACCAGGAAAAGTATTGTAGACCTGCACCAGACTGGGAAGAGTGAATCTACAATAGGCAAGCAGCTTGGTGTGAAAAAATCAACTGTGGGAGCAATCATCAGAAAATGGAAGACATACAAGACCACTGATAATCTCCCTCGATCTGGGGCTCCACGCAAGATCTCATCCCGTGGGGTCAAAATGATCATGAGAACGGTGAGCAAAGATCCCAGAACCACACGGGGGGACCTGGTGAATGACCTGCAGAGAGCTGGGACCAAAGTAACAAAGGTCACCATCAGTAACACACTACAACGGCAGGGAATCAAATCCCGCAGATGCCAGACGTGTTCCGCTGCTGAAGCCAGTGCATGTCCAGGCCCGTCTGAAGTTTGCCAGAGAGCACATGGATGATACAGCAGAGGATTGGGAGAATGTCATGTGGTCAGATGAAACCAAAGTAGAACTTTGGTATAACTCAACTCGTCGTGTTTGGAGGAAGGAGAATACTGAGTTGCATCCCAAGAACACCATACCTACTGTGAAGCATGGGGGTGGAAACATCATGCTATGGGGCTGTTTTTCTGCCAAGGGGACAGGACGACTGATCCGTGTTAAGGACAGAATGAATGGGGCCATGTATCGTGAGATTTTGAGCCAAAACCTCCTTCCATCAGTGAGAACTTTGAAGATGAAACGAGGCTGGGTCTTCCAACATGACAATGATCCAAAACACACCGCCCGGGCAACAAAGGAGTGGCTCCGTAAGAAGTATTTGAAAGTCCTGGAGTGGCCTAGCCAGTCTCCAGACCTCAACCCCATAGAAAATCTGTGGCGGGAGTTGAAAGTCCGTGTTGCTCGGCGACAGCCCCAAAACATCACTGCTCTCGAGAAGATCTGCATGGAGGAATGGGCCAAAATACCAGCTACTGTGTGTGCAAACCTGGTAAAGACCTATAGTAAACGTTTGACCTCTGTTATTGCCAACAAAGGTTATGTTACAAAGTATTGAGTTGTATTTTTGTTATTGACCAAATACTTATTTTCCACCCTGATTTATGAATAAATTCTTTACAAATCCTACCATGTGGATTCATGGATTTTTTTTTCACATTCTGTCTCTCACAGTTGAAGTGTACCTCTGGTGCAAATTACTGACCTCTGTCATCATTTTAGGTGGGGGAACTTGCACAATCGGTGGCTGACTAAATACTTTTTTGCCCAACTGTATATAAAAACAACAACAAAAAACATGGTGGAAGAATTGTAAAGAAAAAAAACAAGGGTATTATTACAACTACTCTGGTCTCCATCTCGCCCTACTGTTTTTCTTTCAGGCTATGAAAAAGTGTCGGGCTGCATCACATTTTGCTGAGTCACACACTGGCAGAGACATCAAGTGCATACCAGAAGGAACACTTGCTGTTTATGTTCTCTCTGCGATTACTCGAGTAAAGGTTCTAACCACGTGCAATAGGCTTTTAAATAAATGAGTGAGCACAACGAGAGCCTCAACGGTGTGACTGACAGTGAGACGTGAAAATGAGTTTTAGATGTCAAATTAAAGTTCTTTGCGAGATTCGTACAGCGTCAAAATCACCCAGCTGGAAAGTTGAGTAAATATGATTTATTACATCAAAGGCTGGATTAAAGAGGTGCGGGGATTTGGGCTCTCTAGTATGATTACTCAAAAGTACTTACTGGCCATAACTTGTCTGAGAACTGCATCAGCTTTAATTATTAATAAGTCAGTTACCTCCTCCTTTTTTGCATTTGAGTAAAAGTAAAAGTATATAAATTGCAAAAAACTATCTTATCACTGACTTCATTTGAGTAGTAGCGTTTGACGTTGCTCCGGGTTGTTCCGTCACACAACCTGAAAGTGTTTAAGCATTCACATCGGAGCTTATGATCAACATCACTGAACACAGTGAAGCGCAGTTCGTCAGATACAGCTGTGAAAGAACAAAACGTGGTGGCACCTTGATTTCATTTGGTCAGAAATGTAATTTACTGTTTTTCTTTGGTAGGAATTCGTGCAAACTTCAAAAGGTATTTCTTTGTTAATAAATACTGTTGAAAAGCCTGTTTATTTCCCTTATATCTTGCCAAGCATTGTTGGCAACAAAGGAATAATCAACAAAACACAAATTTCCTTACTTTTTGTGCTAATTTTAAATAGGCACAGGAAAGGAAAGGAAAGGAAAGGAAAGGAAAGCCCATTCACACACATACAAGTGTGTAAATCAGTGTCACATCCTTTTCTTTTTACACCAAGTGGTCTGCAGTTTCTGAATGAGACCTGTCATCAGTTAAACACAGCAAGTGCCATGGCTAGCAGAACTGATATAATCAAAAGCAACTATTTATTTTTGCATAGCACATGTAAAATTCTGCATGATATTAGGTTTGGGGTTTTTTTTTTGAACCAAAACACTTGAAGATGGTGTGTGCATACTTCCTGTCTGGCTGTTTCAGTAGGATCAGTGACTTACAGCCAGTAGCTGAGGTGAATGCTGAGAAATCATTCCTCCAGCTGTGTCTAGCGCCACTCAGTGACCCCTCAAAAATCCCCAATAAATTCAAAGATACGAGGAACACAAACCAGTGTAAACGACACTTGAAAGCACGGGACAGGTGCTGTATACAGTTGGATCAGGGTGGCTGACGTGAACATCTGGAAGTAACTATAGACACACGATACTGCATTCTGCAGTAATGGAAAAAAGCTTGTTCTCTTTTAGGCCTCTGATGGTCTTTCCTTAATTTAAATGTATTTTAACCTCTTTATTGTAACTCACTTTACCCTTTAACAGCAAACAACAAGCTCAGCTCCAGTACTCTACACTCAACCTGACATTAGACTAAAAAAACAAAACAACAAAAAAACAAAACAAAGCAGGCAGCTATATATTCTCTTTATTCTCTACACCCTGTCTGCATGTGGTAAGTTTCGCTTTCACTAAGGTTTCCGATGTCTGGCTCTCTTTAACATGTAAGCCCATGTTTACTTGTGAATCTCATCACATTCACATCCTACTTATACGAGTCCCTTACTTATGGCCTTACCAGTGGCTAAAGCATGAACATACATAAACAAAAAGAAACCCACTGACAGTCACCTGGCCTCTACTAAACGCAACAAGAGGAGGACGAGACACCAAAGCTGAAAATTTCCTCCACATCAGGCATGAATTAACTTTCTGGATGTAGAAGAGCTCAGAAAAGTAAAACATCCTTCCAAAGATTCCTGGATCCAGATCCTTATCATCTCCAGAAGTTAATCACTTCTGAATTGGGCCAAGCCCCACCTCTGGTGCACTTTGTATGCAAATATGTCAATACCTCTTTGAGGTAGCGGACAAACAAATAAATCAAATGAACCAATCAGATGACCTCCATAGTTGAGGTAGATTTACAGTGTCTCTGGGTTCTCTGGGTTTCTCTAGCTTTAAAGCTTCAGTCCTGGTTCTGTGAATAATCCTAGTTTGAAATTATTGAGTTCCTATTCCTGATTTCATTGTATTACAGTGGGCCTGTATTGTTGTAGTTTTGAATGGTGTTTTCTTGGGTTTCGGCCTCTGTTTTGAGTTTATCAGAGTGCCTTTATTCCCCTCAGTGGTTTTCTGCTCATTCCTCCCTAAGTCTCTTCTGCCTCTGATTTAGTTAGGGTGAAGTCTTCTTGCTTACATGTTTTTCCTATTTTACTTTGAAAGTCAGCCTTTATTCCCTTGTGTTGCTTTTATTTCCTGTCTTACCTTGTCTAGTTGTCACCTATTGGTAGATATCATCACCTGTGTCCACACCCATCTGTCTTCCCCGGGCACTTCTGAGAGTATTTGTAAACTTGCCTCAAGATGTCCGTTCATTTTCCTTGATGTGCATCTCCGATTTCTCTGTAGGTCCTTTTTTATTTACTTTTTAAACTTTGGGACTTTTTATACCTGCCTAAATAAAGGCATGTTATCTTATTTCATTACATTGTTTTTGTGCCTTGCATTCAGGTCACCTCAGCTCCACATATCTTGACGTACAATGGAAGAGAACAACAGAAAAGACACTACTGCCATCAGGAAAACAAAACCCGTATTAAACGATACAGTGAATCTAACCAAGAATTAGCTTGCGATGTGAAAATTCCTAACTACTGTCAGTCGTGAGGCTCATGAGCCAATCCCAATCTAAGCACTAAGACAAGTCGAATAAGACACAATAGGCCTGAGATAAAACTGACAAAACTGAGCCTTGTGAGTCACAGGTCTAAGAACGGACTCACAAATCTAAATCAAACAAAACATGTTGCTGCTAAAAAAAATACAGACTCACCCTTAGACCAGGAAAGCCACTTATGCCAGCCCCACCAACAGGGCCCTGTGGAGGAACATCATAAGTACGTTTGTCTCACTCTCAAAACAATACAGGAGTAACAAAGCATATTTATGTCATCTGATCATAAAAAACCCTAAAAAACTCTCAGTAAAGCTAGGATTATTCATACGCATATAACTGTACATTTTACAGCTGAGTATTATGAGACACTGTCCACCTGTGCTGCCTCTAATGAGACAGCACAAACAGAAGAAGCCAGAGTTCGAGGATGAAGACAGAAGACTGAAGTAAGTATTGGACATACTGAACAAAAAGCGGGCACAAGTTCTCACCTCATTTCCATCTGGACCAGGAGGCCCCCTCTCCCCAGCATCCCCCATGACACCCTACGGGGCAAATACATCCGCAATTAATTTAAGAAAGTCAGGACTACCATTTCTAACTTTACCCTCAATCTGCAGAGAGTAGCACCTCCACAGAGGTAAAAGAGTAGTGTTTTTTTCTTCTGCTTTCTCCATAACGGCTCTGTGCTTTCTGTCGTGCTGGCATAGCAAACTTTTTTTAAAAATTGACTTTACATGTAGCATTTAACGTGCAATTTCCCAAAGTAATTATTCAAGATTAACTTCACATGGACATAATGTGCAAAAGCACACTTTTTAATGAGGCAAGATTAGCCGGCGTATTAGCCAGACATCACTGTTCCAAGAAAAAAAAAATTAATAAAACAGGCACTGGGCTTTTTGCCCGCTTGGCAACTTCCATACAGAGAAGCGAAGGCTTGTTTTTAAAACATTAACTTTTCACAGTGTGCGGGCCCAACCTAGACATTCCATCTGTCTCTGAGTGTAACTGTATTCAAGGCCACCCTGGAACAAACTTGCAGACAATATGCCAAGATGCAAGTAATTTGCTATATCTTGAACACTGTATTGTATGTATGTGTACATGTGTAATAGTCCTCTTTGTTCTTTTCTCTCGATGTCCTATCAAACCCGCCTCCTGCTGCTTTAGCACATTCACAGCAGCAGGATACAAATGTGCCTCTTTTGGATGCTTCTGGGGTCCGTGTGGATATGCAGTACTGCTATATACTGGCATACTGTATACCTGATGAGCTGGATAGCAGCAGTTTTTACCATCAACGTGATGGGCAAAAGTATAGATTTAGGGAACTGTTAAGTATGGCAAAAACCAAAATGGATTCATTATTACATGTCTTCCTTTGGGGCCAGGTCTTCCAGCAGGTCCAGGTATGCCCTAGAAAAGAAAAACAAGCAGTTAGATTTCTCACGCAAGTTTAGGATTGAAATTGAAATGACTGGAAAGAGAATTAGAGAGGATATGAGCCTAAGCAACCACAGCTCTTCTAATCTCCCCCGCAATCCGTAAAACAAAATAAGCCCATAAAATAAGATGCTTAAATTATCCATTAAAGTCGCACAGGTTCTCAATACAGCCTACTTTAGGTGAGGATTTAACAATGCATTTCATCACGTTGAATAAAGTTCTCTTGGCATAAAACAAGCTGATGTGAAAAAGCCACAACAAAACTACAAACACCGGGATTTCTTAGATTTTGACCTCTCAAGAATGAAGCAATGTGTTCAGTAATTACTGACTGCCTAAATGGAAAATATTTTTTTCTGTAGCCTAATGATGGGGGGAAAAGTTTGAATAAACAGTAAATAAATGGAGGTGAAAGATAAGATATTCACGGATTTATTAGAGGTAAATAAAAAAATTGTGATGGGAAATGTGTCATGTTTATAGAGACAAATTGCACACTGGAAATGAACAAACATCACTCACTTTCTCCCCTTCCAGCCCAGGTGGGCCAGCATCGCCCGGAGGCCCAATGAAACCCTGAAAATGAGAAAAACATCACAAAGTAAAAATTCTGTGCTGCATTAACACAGCACAATGCTTACATTAACTTGTCATTATAAAATAACGACAGCAGAAGAATAGTAGTTTGTCTGGTGCACTGTTCTTGAATGCCTTCAAATGCACTAATAATATTTCAGCAACAGAGCTGCACATAGTCTTTTATTTTGGAAACTGACTAGATTTCCTTTTCCTGCATCTGACTTTTTGCACTCTGCATCAGATGTGGGTCATGTCTGCTCATCTTGGCTAACATGAATAACTTATTTTGTGCTGATGGCAGCACAGGAAAAACGATTTGCCACTGAAATCAGTTCATAACAATCAGGACGGTCGCAGCTTGAACATCTTTGTCTGGAGTACAGAGCCACCACATGAAAGTGCCTAATTGGGTAAAAATAGATGACACAGTCAGAGGATTTTTTTTTTTTTTAATCCTTTTAAAATGTAATTCTGGATTTTAAAAAACATCTGTGGCCCTGATGCATCCTGTGGGAAACACGGGAGAAATAGCTGGTTTCACTGGCCAAACTCTTCTTTGTTCAAGGTAAATGTAGTTCAGGAACAGTCTGAACAAAGATTCCTCATCAGTGTTACAGTGTGAATTCAAGGAGTTTTCCAGTGAGTAAAAATGCAAACAGGATCAGTATCTGAGACCAATGATCGATTTAATTTTTGTACCAATAACAAAAAAAACCCAAATAGGATCTTTAATCTGATTTTAAATCATGAACAGTGTTCTCATATCATAATTGGTCCTGCATTGCACGCTAACATACACCAAAAACAAATTTGTTGGAGCCATAAGAAATTAAAAAGTTGGTTTTAGCCTTTTTAATTTCTTATGGCTGTCAAAATATGAGCAAAAAACCCTAAAGCTGCTCAGTATTTGTACTACAATTCAGACTGGCTGCATTCAGGTTTGTATGTCAGTTAGCATACAACGTAATCGGTATTTCCTTTTTTTTTTTTTTTTTTTTTTTTTTTTTTTTTTTAAATGACATCAGAAACAGCAGTATGCGACATTACGTGATGGCAGAGCTTCAGTTCATCCTTTGTCATTTTTTTTTTTTTTTTTTTTTTTTTTTCTTTTTTCTTTTTTTTTTTTTTTTTTTTTTTCCCTTTTTTTTTTTTTTTTTTTTTAATAAATAGGACAGGGGGAATGAATGAGAGAAAGAGAGGGAGGGAAAGAGAGAAAACCAAAGGGGAGAAGAGACGGTGAGAAGGGGGGGGAAGAGAGAGAAAAAAAAAAAAAAAAAAAAACCAAAAAAAAAAAAAAAAAAAAAAAAAAATCGGTAATCGGTATTTCCGAGTCATCCTTTTTTTTTTTTTTTTTTTTCCATCCCTTTTCAACATCTTTCTTTTCAGCACATTGTCTGCCTCTGTGGCTCCTTCTCACCCTGCCAGCTTCGGTCCGACACTGTGATCCTAGCTATCCTGTTTCCTGGGACCGCAACGCTCCTCTTAAGTCCATTCTCTAGCTAGCTCATTTGGCCCCTTCTGATTTCATCTGTTCCTCTTCTACCTACTGTCTTTCTTCTGTTCTCCTATTTTGGGGCATTTCAGTCACTGTGGAGCCAGCCTGAAACTCTGGTCCTAATCCTTTCAGGAAATGAAAGAGTTCAATGTAGTAATACTGAAGGGAAAAAAAAAATAGCAGAAAACACCTTATACTTACACGAACACCTTTAGGGCCAGGGCTACCTTGTGGCCCGGCCGAGCCCTACAAAGAAAAACAGGGAGACTTTGTTGACTACAAAGCATCCGATGTGCATAGGTCAGCAGAAATTAGTGTACATTATTGTGGCTCTTAGTAAAGTTCTCGATAGAGCGATAAAGGAATCTGCAAGGATTGATGGAGAAACAATTTTTGTGTGTTTTTCACTGCACCTGCCTGCCAGGGTAACCTGCAGCTCCAGCTTCCCCAGGAAGTCCTGGTATGCCCTAAAGTGACGAGAGAGGAAAAGGGAGAGAGAGAGAATGAACGGTGAATAGGGAGATTAGGTGGACGGATAAAGTGAAAGGGGAGAAACGCAGACTTCTAGTAGCAGTGCCAGCTAAGGAATAAAACAAGCACTGTTCATTCCCAACAGCTCCGTCTACTAACTGCACCTTTCAGCACCCCTCCAATACACCCCATCCCTCACTATCTCACTCTGGCTTTTACTTCAGCTCATTGTTCACTGTTATGTGACTCATTCTTGTTATTGTCGTTGTTTGAGAAAGTGAAGAGTTTTAAGAGGGATAAAAAGAGCCATAAAAAGAACCAGCTACTATAGGGGACAACTGAAGGACTACCATAACTGGCTTGTCACACACTCATCTTTGCATTTGTTCATTTGCATGTGTGTACCAACCCAGTTCCTATTTGTATTTTTGTGACAAAGTACTAGCCGGAATCCAGCTACCTTGAATTTAACACTTTTAGTTTTGTTGGGCTGTAACACAAACCATGAACACAAATAACTACTTACTTGTTCTCCTGGTGGTCCAGGTGGACCCAGATAACCTTTAGGACCCTTAAAAAGTAGAATGAAACAAGAACTTTTAGTAAATTTCAACTGAAAAATTGGTAACTAAGAGTAACTAAGCTGCCCTGCTAGCAGCATTAAAAGGCATAAAAACTAAATGCTAAATTAAGAATATGTACGCCAAATGTGAACTATTAGAGAGCAGTCAGTCTAATCAAAATATCATGTTGAGTGTTGAAACAAAGCATGCGGATGAAGTCAGGGGATTACCAGCTTCAGTAGGATTCAACTACTTGGAAACCATGAATCTATGTGTCAGGTTCAAAGAGTTTAACCAACCACCCCACTGGACAGACCCCAAGCAGTGCACTAAACAAGAAGAGCCAACAGTAAAACTAGAAAAAAGAAGGGTAGTTAATCACTTTGATGAAGTAAAGAAAAAAACAGTGGGATGGATTTCCTGTGGGCAGTTTTTGTGTTACTACTTTAAAATTTCCAAAGTCGTAGATAATGCTTTAAACTTGGGTCGGTAACCTTATGCACGTCCTGCATGTCCTGTGTAAACATGAGAAATTATGCAGTTTTGTATCAGTGAAAATAATGGTTTGAGCTTCATGTTTCTGTGGGAAAGTCTGTGGGCAGGCACACTTTTTGGGACTGGCCAAAGGACGTGTGATAAAACAATATATAACAAATCTATTACATGTGACATCTCTGTTTGAGAAATTTGCTCTAAACAGTTTTCTTTCAGTTTGTGCCATCTAGCTTTAACAAGTCTGTGTCCCATTTTACACCAGGACAGTTTATAAAAACATCCACAGCGTGGATACAATTAAAACACAAAAAAATGTTCATTCTGCAGAAAGTGATTAAAGTGGAAACAGTTTAGTGACTCTGGTCCAAAGCCAGCCCTGGGCTACAGCAAAATCCCACATTTAGTTAAGTAAGCACGTTTTCTTTGTAAGCTAAACAGGATTTATTGTTGAGTAAATCAGAGCTATTCTCCTCTTAAGCGCTTTATTTTTGCTTTTGACGTGATTATCAACAACAGATGTTTACAGCGACAAAACACAAGGTCAGGGCCAGGTCAGTGTCTTTTTCGGGGAAGAAAGAGGGTTTCTTGAACAGTATCAATGTCTCTGTCATGTACTTCCGAGGTTGTGACATATGACCTTCACGCCCAATAAAAGTTCCATGCAGGGCTAAAGAGCGTAGGCCAGTAATTTCCTCTGAAAATACCTGATGGGCCGCCGGGAGTGTGCTGGATGTATTAAGTTTAGCTACTGCAAACACTGATGTGGCCTCTTGGGATTCAAGGTTAAGGCCAACTATGTGGAAACCAGATTCAGAATTTCATCAAGAAGCTACCTGTAGATACAGCCATGTGAGGAGCAGGACCACCTACTATAACAGAATAAATCTATTGAGTTCATGGGGTCATGCCAAGAAAAACTCAAACACAACAGCAGCGATGTGTGGCTTTGAGTAAAACTATAAAGCCTAAAAAGAATTTAAGTCTGTCAGTTGATACTTATGTATCAATAATGCTTTTCATTTTACCCGTCACTGCATCTATGAAATTCTCTGTTTTAAAGCATGGCATGACAGTGGATGTCTGGTACCCAAGGCAGTACCATATCACCCCATTAGAACACTTCACTCTTGCACTGCAGGCTTACTTGTTGTTCCTAGAATCCAGCTTCCAGTTTGGATTCGGCAGACAGACACTATCTCTACTTTTAAGATTAGGCTTCAAACTTTCCTTTTTGGTAAAGTATATAGTTAGAGCTGGATCAGGTGACCTTGAATCCTCCCTTAGTTATGCTGCAATAGGTGTAGACTGCTGGGGGATTCCCATGATGCACTGAGCATTTTCTTTTCTGTCATCTTTCTCACTCAACATGTGTTAACAGACCTCTCTGTATTGAATCATACTTGTTATTAATCTCTGTCTCTCTTCCACAGCTTGTCTTTTATCATGTCTTCCTTCTCTCACCCCAACCAGTCGCAGCAGATGGCCCCGCCCCTCCCTGAGCCTGGTTCTGCCCAAGGTTTCTTCCTGTTAAAACGGAGTTTTTCCTTCCCACTGTCGCCAAAGTGCTTGCTCATAGGGGGTCATATCATTGGTGGGTTTTTTCTCTGAATGTATTATTGTAGGGTCTACCTTACAATATAAAGCGCCTTGAGGCGACTGTTGCTGTGATTTGGCGCTATATAAATACAATTGAATTGAATTGAAATGGAATGGAATATTGACTATGCTATTGATCCCACGGTCCAGGGAAAGGTCGTTTTCCTCTTTCAGATCACCTCTGACCTTAAACCTTAAAAGCCAGGTTTAGCTTTGAGCAAAGCAGCACTACGTCCTAACAGTCAGCTTCAAGCTCTGATTGAGACAGAGAGGAAGAAACAGGATCGACCTCACACGATAAGGTAAAGATATAGGAGGGGAAAATGAGCAAGAAAAGATGGACTCATATATTTCTTTTTGTTAGTTTATAATGAAAATATAAAGAAACACAGACTGTAGACGGAGAACTGTGGCAAGCAGCGATGACATGGGCCACACTGATTCACCTCAATACAAAGGATTGAAAGGAAACAGTAAATGGTAAAAGTAAGATAAAAGTTGTGCTCCCAGTGATTTTTTTTTAAAGAATTATAAAACAACAAAATGACATTATACAGTACATAAACATGTACTTTTTCACAGATTGAAAGTCTTTTATGCCCTCATCTCACAAGCAGTTTTATAGAATAAATGTTACCAGTAAGCCTGGAAATCCATTGGGTCCAGGACGACCTGGAGGTCCTCTGTCACCCTAATAAAACAAAGGAAAAAGAAAGCAGTACAACACATGCACAGTCATTATTAAATGCCATAAATGAAATATTGTTTAACTCAATACTAAAGCTTCATAAAATCATTAAACCAATGAATATTTCATGAAAGTGATGCAATATTAGAAAAAGGAAATAGCTTTTCTGGTTAAAATGAGAAATGTGGGCGGCCAGAGCAAGCAAAATAGGCAGTGATTGACCAGTTAGATATAAAATTAGGCATCAGCTAACACCAACGTGAACATGATCGCTCTCCTCACATCTCAGAATAGAGTTCTGGCTCATAAAAAGGATCTTATGTTGCCTGTTCGCGTCCATCCTGTTGTGGCTGTGGCCGGCTAATCCCGCTGTGTGCTACCTCAGCTGCCACTTGTTAAATCTGTTATTTATGTCGCTGTCATGGATCTGACTGAGTCCTGTTGTCAAGAGCTTGGCTTAGAGGGGAGCAGCATTTTTGGTTTAATCCTGTGCTCACTCAGAGAAGACTCAGCTTACACTTGCTTGAGTTCAGTTACGATACTGCACACTTGACTTACACATGCACAAAAAGAGGTAGCAGCGCAAAGTAAACAAGGAAATTACACTGTGATTCATCATTTGGACAGCTGAGTTGTTTCTTGCTAAACATTATTAGTAAGGACTGAAGCATCTGTTTATTAATTCGCCATCAGTTTTACAAGAAAAGCCCACACAGTGAAAATTCAGATTTAATGATATAGAGATCAAAATATTCTTATTTTGATTTTAAAAACCCAAAAAAACAAAATAAAGGTAAGTTGAGCGTGCATATGAGAAATTAACTTGGCTAACAGATTTTAACCAGCATTTTTTCTCATTAAAACACCCCGATTTTTTATAATCACAGTGCATGGTAGTGCAGTGACCTTTCTGTGCGCAATTTGAATGTTTTCTTCTCTTCAGGTGCTTCAGTTTCTTCTCATGGTCCAAAGACATGCATGGGTTATGTTAACAGGCAATCCTACACTGACCGTAGGTGTGAATGTGAGTGTGAATGATTGTCTGTGTCTCTGTGTTAGCCTTGTGCTAGTGTGGAGATGTCCCATGGTTTCCTCCTGGTCTCATCTAGTGAGAGCATGCAGCCAGTTCCTGGCCTCATCTAACCTACATCCAACACAACATCTCTGGGACATTATGTTTTAGTCCATCCAAAGCCGCCATGTTCCACCTCAGACTGTCGGGAGCTCAGTGATGCCCTGATGCAGATCAGGGAGGAGATCCCCAGGAAACCATCCATGTCATTAGGAGCATGAATACCAGCATCCAAGGCCATACAGACTAATGAGTATCATTATGAATTGATGCAATGAGGTTTCTGCAAAATGGACTAGCCTGTTGCAACATTTCTTCACTTTCATGTTCACCAAACTGTCAAGATGCCCATAGATGGACTCTACCCCAGTTCTGCTAACCCTAAATTTGCATCTGGGCAACAAAAAGATTTCCTTGCTATTTCCAAAAATTTTTCCTCAGTGTTTTAAATACTCCCAGCATTCCTTTCTTTTGTTGGCTCAATTTTGAACAGTGTGAAACAACACTCGCAGCTGCACACATCTTTTAAGTCTCATGGAGGTACAAGAGTGATAACAGCACTGCACTACGAATGAACTTGTAAGTAATACTGGACGAACCCTACAGTTTTGGTCTTAACTGAAACTTCACATTAATCTGTTTACCCCAGCGAGGATTTAAAGAGAGCTATGATACTTTCCTATGCAAAGCTCCTTAAACTTGAGGGAAGACGGATATGTTTGGATCTTAATCACTTCAAAAAATGTAGCAGTGCTTCTTAGGAATATTATTATTGTAATCATGTTTGAAGAAGAAAATGAGACAGAAGAGATGATAGACTAAGCAAAGGCCAGCCGTGATGATGTCAGACAAATCCGTGACAATAAAATGACTCAGAAATGCATAAAAAAGGCTTTAAAGTCAATGTAGAATGAATTCATTGGGATAAAGAAAACTATACCCTCAAAGTCATTGTTGCAGTACTTGAAAACGAATTTATGCTGAAAACGCCTCGTAAAATTAAATGAAAAATCTGTTTTTCATCATCATGAATGAAAACTGTTTAGTATTTTGTGACTTGTCACGGGCTTGCTGAATAATCTTTAGTACTCACTCTACTGTATGAACTGTGTCAACATTTTGGGATCATTTCACAACACTGAAAAAAAAAAAAAAATGAATCCCACATCATAAACCAAAAGCTGCCAGTAAGTGAAATGGTGGGGGTGACGACTCGTGAGGTCATGAGACAAACACAGCAAAGAGCAGAGGGACAGAGAGCCGGACACAGAGACCAGTGGCAGATTCCTCACCTTCTCTCCTGGTGGAGCCTGACCTGGAGACAGCCCAGGGTCTCCCTTTGAACCCTAGAACAGAAACAGGGTCACAAGGTCAGAATGTCAGGCACTCAGTACATTTATAATCTATTGCTGACACGCACATCCAGATATTGCCACACCTCAAAAATAGTATACATAAAGATTCTGATTTTGAGAGGTCCAAAAATAAGTATACAGAAAAAAGCATGCATAACATGCAGGCTACAGTGCTTGATTACCTGATTTACACTGTATGTGTATAAAAATGTATGTGAACCCTTAAGATAGCTGTCAGCAAAAGGCTAGGTGGTGGCAACCAGAAAAACAATATTGGGGGTAAAGGAGTGAGTCTGATGCCGAATTTGATGCTCATCTCACATAAAAGACATCTGCAAAGGCTTATAACAAAGAATGACTCATTAGATACATTCTGGGAAATTTAGAAGTAATTTTAGATCCTAAAAACTGAAAATCAGCTGAAGGAAGGAAGGAAGGAAGGAAGGAAGGAAGGAGCTGATTACCGCCTTTTTTCATTGGTCTGCATGCAGCATTTTGTATGGTATGAAAAAGCAAAGCATACCAAATTCATAGCCATCTGGTGTAGGATGACAGTCAGAGGCTTTAACCTTCAGCCGGGTTCATAAGTAATTTGACATCTTGATTGTTTTATTTATAATCTGCTGTAGCAGTGTAAAGAGGCAATTTTCAAAAACTTACACACATATCTGTGTAATAGACAAGCATCACCTGTGAGTCTTTGATGGGTTTAATGAAGACGAAACATACTGTAGCTCTTAGTCTGTTTTACTTAGTTAGTTGGTTATTAAAGTGAAAGAAACAGTTGACTCCAAACAAGCAGCTGGAACAAAGCAGGGATTTCCAGAGAACAGCAATATTGCTCTTTAACAGCCAGAGGTCTCATGCCTTTCCTCCCCAGTATGAAATAGATTTAGGTCAGAACATCTTTTCTGTTGTGATTCAACTAAAAAGTAATATTCTCCAGACAGCCTTAAAGATGCAATGCCAGTAGACTGTCACATAATTTTAGCGCCAATACTTAATCTGACATTCCAACTTGCTGTTGTCAACACTAAAGTGTCCTGGTGAGGAATAGTTAGCCGTTCCTGCAAAGCAGGGGGAACAGCAATACAGTACAACATTTTGCACACTGTAAAAATTATTTGGGTTTGGATACTAAGAAAACGAGTGAGTCAAATATATTTTGTGACAGTTTAATAAATGTGTTTTACATGCATGATGAGCTGAACACACGTGACAGACCCTCTTTTTTAGAGACAAATGTACTGAAATGTGGAGGTGAACAGACAGGCACCAAAATGCTTTCAACTACACAAAGGGAATGTTGCTTCATTCTAACGTCACAATTTTCCATTCTTTGCATTATTTATTTTTATGTCATAGATCACATGTGTGAGTAAGAGGAGGAACTAAATGTAAAAAAAACTGACTGAATTGAACCTGTTTGATTAGATTGTGTGATTATTCCAATGACTGGAAACATACAAACATAAACAACCAGAAATGGGTGTCAGGAAGGCCATTCCAGAAACTTATTGGCGATATCTCTAAAAAACTGCAGATTTTAAGATCAAACAATTGTGCACAAGTAAAACTTCCCAGGGTAGCTCAAGCCCTGCCATGAACTGGAAACTCTTGGAACACCAGTGTCACTGTCCACAGTGAAGTGAGATTTACATCACAATAGACTGAAAGGCGACTGACATCTTCAAGCGTGACTGAAACTTGCTGCTGCCCACATGGAGAAGCTAGATATCTTCCAGAGAAATGTTTTAGGGTCAAATGACACAAACTTTGAGCGATTTGTCCACAGTTGAACGGCCTTCCTACAGCCCTGGTCTCAGCCTTATTGAACATTTGTAGACTGTGCTTAAAAGCAAGTCTGTGCCACAAAACCAACTACTGTAAACAAACTCTACCGAGCCAAGAAACATGGTCAAATATCCAGCCAGGATTATGCCACGAGCTTCTTAATGGCTACAAAAAGCATCTGGTTGATCTGCAACTTGCTAAGGCACATTTAATCCAATAATAATGGGGGTGCCTCTAAATACTTTTTACAGGAAATCCAAAATAAATTCAAACTTTAGCAGCAATTTCTTTTTCCAGACTTTCAAGATTTTGTAGTCATTCCACCCTGGACAAAGAACGGTTAAAAAAAAATAACAAACAAACACTAAAAGCCCCAAATCACCACAACATTCATTCCCACGATCGTTTTATGTAAACTTTTTACCACAACTGCATAAGTACCTGCCTTTTCTAAATCAGTTTGTGAATTCCCTTCTGTACGCATGATATCTTTATTTTAGCCTTCTCTTTGCATAAGTAACCTGTTTAAATGTGACTGGTATTCGTTGTTTGCTAATAATAGACTGATGAGTGCCACATAAATGATGGTTGTGCCACTCATCACAACTTGGTTCAGAAGGAAAAGAAGATCATTTAAACCAGGGGTAGGCAACTCCAGGCCTCGAGTGCCGGTGTCCTGCAGGTTTTAGATGTGTCCATGATCCATCACAGCTGATTTAAAGGGCTAAATGACTCCTCAGCATTTCTGAAGTTCTCCAGAGGCCTGGTAATGAACTAATCATTTGATTCAGGTGTGTTAACCCAGGGTGCGATCTAAAACCTGCAGGACACCGGCACTCGAGGCCTGGAGTTGCCTACCCCTGATTTAAACGTTTTGGTAAATCCCATTTTTTACATTTTTCTTATCCGTCTACACTCACTGCAAATAAAGATTACCTGCCTGTGTTTTTAAGCATCATATTTCCATAGTTTTGACTGACACCCAATGAGGCATACAAAGGCTAAGCGAGTGAGAGAACAGAAATCCTGCCATATCATAAAACCAGTTCCTTCCTGTTTAAAAAACAGTCGGCTGAGCATAAAGTCGACAGCCTGACAGGCTCTTTCAGGTTAAGGGCTTATCTTTATAACATTTCAGATTAGGCTTCAAAAATGTAAGATTGGCTCAGCGTCAGTAACCATATTCCCAGTGTCCTAGAAACAAAACACATTTCAACAAGAGATGTTTTCCAAAACTGAGACAAAGAGGTTCTCAGTCGCTTCCCTGCCTCCGCAAAGGGTTTCAGGGCTGAGAATGACTCACTGACCGGTCACTATGGTATTAGATACTCTTTTGTTTTTCCACATGAGTGTGGGAGTAAACGCTGATAGAACAGAAAGCCGGCAGGTGGCCTGCTGTTGCATAATAGCTGATCAGTGGAATTTAGCCAAATCTCAGCGTCTCAGCAAGGTCAGAGGTGATACAGAATAAATCCACCTCTCTGTGCTGTTTCAACAATCAAGGAAGAAAAACAACATTTGGTAGTCTCATAAATAGAATTCTTCTCTCCGTGTACTAACAAAGTGAAGAGGCATTCGCTTGTCGGAAAGTTTGGCAATCAGCAATGAAGAGGGAAGGGTAGGACAACCACTCGTGCTTCGCTTGACTCCTGTAGCGGGAGTGTTTGTTGATTGATTGCTTGGTCTTGGCAGCCACTCTGTGGGTAGACAGTAAGGAATACAGCCACCACAAACATCTGCATGGCGCTGCCCACATTCTCGCTCAGCCTTACCGATGTTTCTGGTCCTAAGCTGGGGAAAAAGCTTAGCAGTGACGCTTTCTGTTGGATTTCTTCCCCCTTTTTATATGAAATCAGTGCTATGGTTAATGAGCCAGGACTGGCACAATTATGCCCTGTGGTTAAACCCAAGGTAATAACGATCTAAGCTAAGGGTATCATTTAAACAAACAACCGCCTTTGTCTCCTCCTGGTGCACGGTGTCAATATACAGGCCTGCTATTATCATGCTTGCCTACATCTGGCTGTGTTTAATTCCTCTTGCACACTCTCTTCTCTTCAGGGAACAGCATGTCAGTCGCTATAATTGATGCCATTTGCTATATAGTAAAAACTTTAACTACAGAAGAGTAAATTTCCATGAGTTTGCAGGATTTCTCAGATAACTAAGCCACATAGTGACATCACTGCTGATGTGCTTGATTGATTTAATGTTCAAGGACGCAAAGCGCAGACTCTAACAACTGTGTACAACTATCCTTTAAAAACAAACTCTTGACATGCCTCTAACTGAACTAGCCATTATGTCAAGAAACGCTGTGTGTGGCCTTGTCAGGAGAAGACAGCATGAAATCAGGACGCCGCACTGATGAATAGCATGATTAGATTTACTGCCAATAAGAATATAAAAAAATAAAAAAATAAAAAAAATGGCAGGTTGAGTGTATTTATACAGTTTTTCTGTCTTCTCAACGCATTTTATACAATAACCCACATGCACTGATGGTGCATTAAAGCCAATTCCTCGTTTCAGTAGTTTCCTAAAGTACATTTTGAAAAGTCGGCTAAAACAGCAAAATCCGATCACTAAGCTTCCGATTAATTTACACCACACATTATTTCCTTATCCATAGCCACAGCCAATGGATTGAGCACCCCAACTACTAGATCAGTGACGACATGGTTATCAAAACCCACTAATGTGACGAGTCCTTTTCAAACAAACCAGCACTTAGCCATGGGTTTTCCACTTCTTTACAAAACAAGGTGACTAAAAGCATATGGCTAGATCTTTTTAATGAAAGCGTGTGAAAGCAGAGTATAACCGAACAACATCCCTGGCCTGTGTGTTGGGTTCAGTGGTGCCCCTTGTTGCTGTGAGGAGACGTTCTCCACACCCATAGAGAGTGTACTAGCCAGAACTCTGTGTGGTACTCTCACAGAGTGCTGTTTATACATCCCACTCCTTCTCCTATTGGAGAATACCGCTCACCTTGGGTCCAGGTGGTCCAGGCTGTCCTGGTTTTCCATGTGGACCAGGGGGACCCTGGAACAGACACAGGAGAGAAATGTGAAATTGCTGTGCATTGCTGTCAACAGCTCAATTTGAGATGAGTTCAGAATAGTTACGTGTTCCACAGCAATGTAAAATAAAAGTGATGAAACAAGAAAGTTGCACAGAGATATTGCAGTTTCCTCAGAAGTGCACACACCGTTAGATTTAAAAAGGAACAAATAAATCTATCCTATCACATTCGCCCTCAGTGCAAATCAGTAATTCATGGAACCAAACAGTTATGCAACCACATGTGCTTAAAGCTACTATTAAATCCAGTTCTTTGTACTGTTTAACGGCAAAGAAAGACACGGCTCAAAGTGGTCCAACTCAAAAAATGATCTTTAATTTTACATATTCCGGAATATGGAGACTGAGCAGAGAGACAACATCAGCTTCAGTCTGAAAAAGGAGCCGCCAGTCTGATTATTTATATACTTCCTCTACACGTCACGCACAATTTAAGTTTCGATCAAACACTCTACTTAGTTTCACTTTCTGCCTGCAGCTCCTGTGCTCTGCAAAAGCATGCAGTTTCCTGTCAGTACTCTTGGCTCAGACTCTACTCAGAGACGGCCCTTTTAGACTATATTAAAAACAAGTAACAATAAGCACTAACAATATATTTATTTTATGACACTACATGTGCACAGTCAAATGCACACTCGCACATCCACCATAAATGCACTGCATTCCTCCACATCTGTACCCCTGCTGCTTACCAGGCTTTTCTGCACTACAACAAGAGCTAAAAAAAAGAAGCTCCAGCTTTTCAGTGCTGTGCCTAATGTCTTCTGAATGAAAGCGCATACTGTCAACTAAGGTCCACCTTAAAGAACAAATGGAATTAATTTCTCTGATGGCACAAACATTAGATTCTCTTATTGCAACTCAGCAAGACAAAAGCTGCTATGATAATCAGCACCTCTTCCCCCCAGCACAGCTTTGTTATAGGATACAATATCATCTTTCTGCACAAACAGACATGACACTAATATGACATTAGCACTCATATACACCAGAGCTGCCTCTTGCACTTGCAGGCATGATAGTTCACACTAGTTGACAGCACTGACAACAACATCAGCAATGTCTGTAATTCGTTATCCCATGTTGTCATGTCAAGGAGTTCATGTGACGGGGGACGGTTCTGGACCACAAAGTCCATTATCCTGTGCAGAAACAGCAGAGACACAGTTAGAGTGCGCTGCCCTCAGCTTTCCAACATATAATGGTCCAAAGCCTCGTCCTGTTTGGACTTTCGGACTTAGCCTACAGGGTGATAAATATGCTCTGTACCAGCCATGTGTTTTACAATCCTGTAATAGGAGACATGTTTAACTGAATGCCACCTCTTAGGGTCTACAAGCCTGTCTGTCTTTCTTTAAGGATGCTTTTCATGCTGTTAAAATGCAGACTTAAGTTAAAACCTTCCCTTCAAGTGGAATCAGTCATCTGGCGTAACAGCAATGCCAAAACTGAGGCTCAGGCAAAACAGCACCAAGTCCTATGACATAGTTGTGAACCTTGCTCATCTTTTGCTGCAACTAACATCATGCCATCTGACCTAATGCTTCAACATCTTGGGGAACTATAAACTCCTGTATGTGAGTGTTGCATGTTGCCTTTTTGTCACATCTGAAAAACTGTGGCTAATCTTAGAGAGGAAATCATGTACACATAGGCACATAAGTATATCCACAGAGGGCCACTCGCCTAAATAAACTAACATGGTTTTACCCCATTAATAATCAATGCATTGGCGCTGACACTCGGGAGTCATTGCTTGATGTGGTTAAGAAGCAGGTGCTGAAATCTACAAGTAATCAACTTAATTATGCTAAATGTTTTCTTTAAGTGCAGCTGGTATTTCCATTCCATCAGTTAAATTAGCCATGATGATGCGTCTCCGCATGGTCGAGCAAAGACGGGACTGAAGTTATTCTTATTTATGACTTATTTATACCTTCCGTCCGACACTAAAAATAAAACACGCCTTGTTCTGTTTAAAAGATGCCTCCAGGGCCTGTGGCGTGATTGCGGCGTTGCATCATCAGCCTTAGCAGATGTATACAAAGTAGTCTTGAGATCAGAGTGGATTTAATCACACTAACCACAACACTGTCTGTCAGCACTGCTTTCCCGACGGTCGCAGATGTGGTGGTGACTAGCGGAAAAGCACACGAGGAGTGATTTTGCAGAGATTACTCACCCGAGAGCCTCTTTTTCCTGGAGGACCAGGTAAACCAGGGGGACCAGGAGGACCCTAAACCAGAAAGAAACCAGAAATGTGGAAAGGAAGGAGACATAGATAGAGACAGGGAAGAGGGGGGAAGACAGTGCATTAATGGCAAGCAATAACATGTAGTTCACTGTTTAGGTGTATTTGTGTAGGAGCTGCAAAGAAAAGAGTCAAATGTTTGCATCTAAAAGCCCAATCAAGAAAGTCCTGATCAAGTAAAGCAAGTTACATTCTCAGAACACAGACACCGGTGTTCTCCGACTAGACTAATCACCATCCAGTATATGCATAGAGTATACAGGGCTAAACAGCATTGAATTGGCCAAAATGGAAGCGGAACAACAAATCCTGCCTGTGCTTAGAAATCAAGAAGTTAAAGAAGTTAATAAGAAACATAAGCATGTGCATTCAGTTCTAGTTTAAGTAACAAATGTAATTAAGGATATGATATTTTATCATTCAAGGTTTTGTTTTGTTTTGTTTTGTTTTGTTAGAAACTTAGTGAGCTCATACAGTCCAAATGTAGAGCCAGCTTTTTCTTTTATTTATTTATTTGTTTGTTCATTTATTTAAAAAATGTGCTCTTTCAAAATTCTCTTACATCCTGTTTATCAAATGCTTCACATTATAAGCCAAATGTGTGGAAAGGAGTTTTAGAAAATTTAAGTAGAAACCAGAAAATCCAACTTAGGCTGAGGTCTGGGCTTTGACTGGATCATTGAATCACCTTCATTCTTTTTTTCACTTTATGTTGTAGACTTGCTGCTGTGCTTGGCATCATTGTCCTGTTATGACCCAGTCTCAGGCTTTAGCTGTCAAACAGAGTTGACAGTTGACTAGAATACTTTGGCATACAGAGGCCTTCAAGGTCAAATCATTGACTGCAAGGTCCCCAGCATTCACCGTCTCCTCCACCGTGCTGACAGTCCAAAGACTGTCCAAAGGACTTTGTTCCAGGATTCTTCTGGTTTATTCAAACACACCTTTGTGTGTTTGAATAAACACACAAAGCTGTGCTGCCATGTTCGTTTTAGAAATAAGAGACTTTGTCTTAAACAAGCTGTACTTGTTCAGTCCTTTTCGATATATACTATAACCATGAGATTTAACATGCTAACTGGCACCTCTGGTGTCTGAGATGTAGCTCTTGGGTTTTTTGCAGTTTCTCTGAGCATTGCAAGGTCTGGCCATGAGGTGAATTTGCTGGAACATGGGGAAAATTGCGGTCTTGTGTAGTCTTGAAAGCTCTAGACCAGCAGACTGCCAAAACCTCTGCTTTTCTGCTAAAGATGCGCACACTTGCTGATAATCGATCAATCGAGCACATTTCATTATTAGCACCTAGCTGCTACCTTCCATCTATGGAAGGAATAGGGTGTACTTAGTTTTTAACAGGGCTGTGTGCCAGACATATGCACTAAATTCACTCTGTTTAGCTGTGTAGAAAGATTTAAAATGTTTTGGGAAAAGGTCAGAGTCACATGTAAGAAATACTTGTACACCATTTCCTTCTCTCCCCCAAAACAATGTTAATATTCCCAAAACTAGATGATAAGACTGTTTACTGTTCAGTGTTTTTAGGGCACTCTGGAGCATCTCTTGTCAGAGAAGTAGATGGGCAGAGAGGGATACATAAATAAAGAAACAGCTGTTTGTTCCTCCAGACTCCCACATACAGAGACATGGAAAGTGTGAGCACACCACCGCCTTCGCCACAACAACAGGGCCTAAAGAAACGGAGGCACTGATCGACTAAAATGACCGTATTCAAAGGCTTCATCTGTGCTGCCAAGATAGGGGTCAAATATTCAACAGTGTCCAGTGAAAAGGTCAATTTTCTTGAAAGTTGAAGGGCAAAATGAATCTTCTTTTGAAGAACTCTTTTTAACTGCTGCACTGCGTGCGATAAAGTTGAGTTGATTCACACAAACCAATGTACGTTGTTTACACACAGCAACTTACTTTCAAAGGGGAAGGAGGAAATAAATGAGTGAATTTCACTCCAGTCCTGTATTTTATTTTTTTAATTGGCTGTATTTCAGTGAAAACAATTTTTTATGTGTATGTGTTTGTTATAGTTTATGCAAGTCTTTTGTTTACACTGCTGTCTTTCTTGGCCAGGACACTCTTTGAGATTCTGATTTTCTTTTATAAGAGTCATTTTTCCTGAATAAATAAAGTTATAATAAATTAATAAATAAAATAAATGAAGATTTGGTGAGATTCCTTTATTGTCCTGAGACTCGAGTTCTTGTTTTGGGATTGTTTTTTTTTTAAAATTTCTAAGAGCTATTTGGGATAAGCTGGACCTGATAAATACAAAAACCAAGCATGAGCTTTGATTTCAACTTTCATATATTTCAATATTAACACATGGAATAGCTAAGGCAAAAAAAAAAAAAAAAAAAAAAAAAAAATGTATAAAGAGACATTGGACACAACCAGTGACCTGTTCAGGCCAATCAAACACATGAAAGCAGAACAGTATAACAGCATTTCAGTGTTTTACATTGCAATACCGTATAACCATAAAGACACCAAATATCAATATCTTACACACGCAACAAATATAAAGTGTACATTTTATCAGACCACCAGATGGTGCTGTTGAGTGCTGTTTTTCTAGAAAGGTCAGCCGGTGATGATCAGCATGTGGGGCCAAGTTAGCAAACCAGAGATGTGGGCAGAAAGAAATTATAAAAGCACGTTGCCTTTTAAACATATACTGTAGGCGCACTGGATTATAAGGCGCATTACGCAAAACAAAACAGTCAGATAAGTCAAATTTTACTCAACTCATTCTTCTTGCTTCCTCCACATCCGCACCATTGTTTCATTAATGTTGAATTCTCTCGCAGCTGCTCTATTCCCAAGTTGTTGCAGTATATTAATGACTAACCTCGTATTGTGGATGGATTATCTTAGTTGTTCTCCCGACTGAAGTTTGGTCCGTTTACAGCATCCTGCCATGCGATTGCATTTGTCTCTAACCATTGGGAACCTTCATGTTAATTTTTATCGAGTGGAAAAACGTTAGCGTTCATCCTCCAGCTTCACTGTGTTTATGTTATGCTAACATAGCTGTGTCGCTAGCGATCACGTAGCTCATCATTATATACCAGCTAGTCCAACTTCAGTAACCCTACAAACGTCACTGTTGTTTCGTTTTCTGTCTTCATTTATGTCTGAAGTGACAGCAGAGCTGTACGTTAAATATTTTTCACAAATCTCTCAGTCAGAACATGCTATATCATGTTTAGGTGGAAACTAGCGAGCTAACTTCCTGCTAACTTCTAACTCTGTTAAGTTTAATAAATTCTGTTTTCATTTCATGACAGAATTTAGACAGTTTTTAACTCTCAGTGATGCCGCAGTGTTCATTTGACTTTGGGACCTGAGTTTGACCCGGGTTACTCCACGAGGCTCCTGACTATGGTAGCCGTAATGCTCCAACAATCCATCAAGCTTCATAGCTTACCAAAGTCATACTAAAACATTTTTTGACAGATTTTTGAGCGCCATGTACCACATAAGACTGGTTTGGGGTCAGTAAGCATAACCAGAATTCATACATAAGGCGTACCGGATTATAAGGCACGCTGTCGATTTTTGAGAAAATTAAAAGGATTTTAAGTGCGCCTTATAGTCCGAAAAATACAGTAAAGGTTTTTTGTTGATTTTTTGTTTTTTAGCAAAGCCCGGACCAAGGACGTTCGTATGGAAGTAAAATATTCTGGGAATACTAGAATAAAAAGGTTTGCCTATGACCTTAAGATGATGTTGCATGAGATAAAGGAGTAGCAAAACTGACAGTGATTTAGCTCAGCCAAAGTCCAGCCAACCCCGTGGCCCACTTAACTGAACAAAGCTACATCCTAATTCAGAACGAGCTACAAAAACAATGCAATCCATAGCCTACTCCATGCGCAACTACCCACATCCATACGTGTTGCAGAAAGCAGGGGCCTTTGTTACGTGCTCATGACACCCAACCTCTACAGAGAAGTGAAGTGTAAAGCTGATGAAAGTCCGAGTATAGTAGTCAAGACAACATTAACTTCCGACATGTGCTGTGGAGTTCCATGTTACTATATTAGCTCATTGTCTCACAGAGGACTGGCAATCACAGTCTCATTTTCAAATGACCTCTAACAGCAGAGTAGTCCAAACTTGCACAACTCCAACTGAAATAACTGCAAACTCCTAATATTCTCAAAGTGCTTTTATTGTCAGTGAAAAACTTGGTTTCCTTCTGAAACTTCAGAGAACGCTAAAAATGATAATCTCCCATCACTCCTCAGAGCTTGGGCATGACTTTTGCAGTGGGGTCAACCTACTCATAATGTTGTGTCATTAAATTGGGCCAATATTGAAGCAGTGAGTCATTTTAAATTGGGGTTTTTTTTTGTCACTGTGAGTAAAAGAAATCATATACATCATATTATAGACAAAGGGGAAAGTAAGACATGCTTTCTTCTGCTGCTTCTTTGCTTGTTTTGAATTTTCTTAATGAAAAAAAGTGCAAAAATGCTAAAGCACAAATTAAATGGAGTGCAGGAGGCCACCTGTACTCGTCCAGTTATGTGGCTGAAAAACTGTGAAATACTTCCCTTGAGGAAACAGGCCAGCTTGTCTTCAAGTTCAAACAAAGAGCTAGCCACTGACCTTCAGCTGACCCAGCATTCAAAACATGCCTGCATCTAAGCGGTCAGAGTAGCCAAGACACACAAACTGTCAAAGATAACAGCACCGAAGGACAAACATTGTGGCTAATTAAACATTTTTGCCAAAATACGATCCGCTGGAAAAAGCCCTGTGGCTTAAACTGTGTCATGTTCACAATGCTCGATTATGCCTCGAAAAATGATTTTCCCATAGAACTAAAGTCCATCTTTAATTCTGTTTTAAGGCAATTTTAGTTTCTCTCCAAGAAAAGAGCCTGTCCGTGACAGGACACTGGAAGCACATCTCAAGTCATGAGACAATGTTAACCATGTTAGAAGATTCTCCCTTGGGTACGAGAGTCATAACATTTGGTTAATGTTTGGTCTCCTGAAAGGAAACAAGGGTAGGAGAGCGCGAAGATGATATGGACAAAATATGTTTCCCTCCAAACATTATTGAGAAAGAAGTATAGCAGCATGGGAGTGTGATTTTGACAAAATACCGCAGTATAGCTCAATTAGGCTCTGGGACATGTAGATAAATTGAAACAACGATGCTGGATAAGATGTGTCTCTCCCTAAAGGTCTGCAGGCGCTGTAAGTACGGAAAGATGAATCCAGGCATTCTGCATCATTATACACTCACATGTTTATACCGAGCACCAAGAATGCCTAACACATCTCACACATGGAAACATAAGCCACACTCATGAACTACAAGTGTGTCCAGAGCCACTAGCTTACATCATGGCCTGGATCAAGTGCTTTTTTTTTTTCTTCTTCTTCTTTTGTTTTTAAATCCAGGGGTATAGCTCCAGTCCTCCAAAGATTTATCCTCTGACATAAGAGCAAAAATGCCTAGCAGTACTTAACAACTTGTAGATACAGGGGAAAAAAAAGCACACTGCTTGGACATGCCATCACCTTTAAATCACTACATTTCACTGCCAAAACATTTTGCATGTCTCCTGAGTGTAATCAAGCCACACTGTGGCTCACTCAGAATTTGACTCTAAAATATACATAGCAATGCACTGGTTTGCACATCAGTGCTCTCTATAAGCTCTAATTCTCTGCTTGTGATTCATAAATTCAGTCACTTACCGGAGGACCAGGCTCTCCTTTGGGGCCATGTAAACCATCTTGGTAGTCATAGAACAACTCTGGCTCCTCGTATCCATAATCATACTCTCCCATGTCTACGTCATCATAGCTGCCATCCAAATCATGCTGCTCTGAGGTGTCCACCTGATTCTCCCTGTACAAAGTAGTGCTATTGGCTCTCAGATGAGTCTCTGGGAAATTTTGGCTTGTGGAGCCAGAGTCCCTAGAGCTTGTGATGGAGTTGTTCCTGAGTTCTTCCTTTAGTTGGCTCTGTCTGACCAGGGAAACAACACCTGTAGTGGCATCCGGACTTGGCTGTTTTCTGGAATTTCTCTCTTCTTCTGTGCTGTTTTCAGAGTGTTCAGTGTCCTCCTGGGGCGTAGTGTCTTTAGCCAACACATTTTTGGTAGTGGTGGTTGTTGTGCTATAGGCAAAACCCAGAGCTGCTTGACTACTTGGCGTAGTTACGGTGGGGCTATAAAGCTGGAGTGACGATGTGGCAGAGTGGGATAATGGTTTCAATGTGGAAATGTTTTCTTGGTCCCCCAGATGAGGTCGTATTGGTGGGCTCAGAGTTGAATGTTGCGTGACCAAACGATCTGGGGATAGTTTAATGGCTGCTGTAGATCCGACGGGTGTATTTTGAGTAGCTTCTACTCCAAGAAGAGACTTTGTCAAATGGCTAGAAGGGGGGTCATTCACCACAATATCCGAATCAGAATGTGGGAAATGTAATCGGTAAGTGTCGGCCAGCCGGCACTGTTTTTTAAGATATTTGCAGTAGTGCGCGGCAGCTTGGGCTGAGGGATAGATATCCAGTTGGCAGACTTGACCACTAAATGGTGCCGCCTTGGAGTTCATCCTTCCCAGAGTGAAGACACCCCCAGATTCCCCCAGTGTTTGAGATCTCCCCAGGGTTTGCTCCCACTGTTGCACCCCTCCACAATTCGCATAGAAGGACACTGAACGTGCACGAACCCCAACAGCAAAAGGGTGCAGGCGCCCATCCTGCCAGTTGTAGTTGAAGTAGATGGAGGCTTTCTCTCCAGTATAAACCACCACTCTGCGTGGCAGCAACTGAATGCCAAAACGCAACCGGTCCCTCCCGTCCTTGATACTAAAAAGAAATGCATTGTTTGCTCGCCAGGAGCTTAGGCTAACTATAACGGAGAACTCTTCGCCAAACTCTGAAGGGAATAGATTGGGCACTGGCGCCTCATAGAGGGAGTTTGAGTCGAGCAACACCCCATATCCAGAAAAGGGGCCATCGAAAGGTGAGGGAACATTTGCATAAGTGGGAGGCTGTGAGCTTGTCCTTTCGTAGGTATCGTCTGTGTGGCTTTGAGTTGTAAGCCCCAATCGATAAAGGATATCCACTCCTAAAGGACAGAGACAGAAATATTTATAAGATTAATATGCTGAGAATGAATTGCACAATTTTATGAAAATGTACAAATCGCAAAAATGTTTCAAAACAGTTTTAATACATTCAATTGTAGTTCAGTCAAAGCTGGCGGTCCAACACCAGGTTACATTGACATTTCAACTTAAATTCCTAATAAAAACCTTGTTTATTTCAAGAATTAAAACTGAAAAAAAAAACCTGCTGAGAATATATCTCTGATACAAGAAGAGTGGGGAGTTAACTTATTCAGCAGGTACTAAAAGCCTGCATTTTTACTTGCATCGAACTATTTTATCGGTAGGACTTTTGCTGATCTATTGGCATCGGCATTTACAGAGCTTAAAAAAAAAAAAAAAAAAAAAAAAAATGTCATGTGACGCTAATAAAAAACTGAATTCACATTTTTATACCCAAATTTTAGCCAGCAGTCTGGACTTAATTGAGCATAACATTCCACCGCTAAAGTTAATTTTTCTGTTCTGGAATACAACTTAATAACTTTCACTTCGCATCCTGATGATTAAGTAACACTTTGCTTTAGTACTTTTTTCTGGTTTTTTTGTAAAACTGTAAATTTGGAAGTTCATGGATAACAATTATATTTTAGCATTAAAAACACATTTTCAAGCTTGCAGTAGACAAACCATTACATAAAAAACATAAAGGAATTACCAAAACTTTTAATATAGGGCAGCTGTGGCATAACCCTTAAATTGGATGGCGGGCTAAAAGTAAAGAAAAAACAGGATGATGAGTCTTTAACCACGTTATCAGTGCTGATTTAGTGTAATCTGACCACCAGAGGGCATTCTGCAACGTCCCTGTTGGTAGCTGATCTGAGCAGAGTTGGGCAGAGCGTGCACGAATAAAAGTTAACTTAACAAATGTTAATAAAACCTTTTTATGCTTTGTGTGTCAGTACAAAAAGGGAAAAAATGCTATTGGCCAGTATATCAAAAATCAGATTTATTATATCATCAAATATCGGTATCAGTTTTAAGTCCTATATCAGCCAGCCTCTCTTTTTTATATATTATTCCTTTCAAAACTATTTAAGAATGCAAACCTTGATAGTTCTCTCTTTTAATAATACTGAGAAAAATATTTGCATTTACAGATTCACAAATAAAAATGAAATGATGAAAATCTTCTATAGATGCCTAAACATGTTGCTCATGGACAAAAGATTTTAATTCGATGGCATTAAATATGAAATAATTACAAAACTGTTTTGTTTTTTTTTGACCAAATAATCATGCTAAAACACAAGGAGTGACATCAGGAGTGAAAAGAAGGGACTGGAGAAGAAGTGCTTATCACATCATTGGAAGTGTCCCAGCATCCAGAGCCTGCAGCAGCGGAACTAACAGATGCTTTTGGGGTCATTTGATCCAGCCCTAACTAGAGATACTGCCTGTACTGAACCCAAACTGGGACCGGACAAGAGTTATTTTCTTTTTGAAGTTAAATGACTAAGAAAAGTTAGTGAGCCATTAGGGCCATGTAACAATGTCAGCATGATGCCAATGATCCAATCCATGTTTTTCAAGCAACAGAAATGCAGCTGTAGCCCAGATGAGAAGCAGGGGCAAGATAAGCATGTAAGCAGAATACAGGAAACTCCTCCTCCTTTTTGAACTTGCATACAGAGCACATTCTGTCGAGCTTTGCATTCAAAAAACACAGCAAACTGGCGATGATACATGTCAGTACATGATTGTGATTAAAGGATGCTGCACACATAATTCAACTTTAAATATCAACTGAATTACAAATGATGGCCTCACTTATTTGTGTACATGCAAGAGAAAGCATGGAGGTATCCGTTAGTGCACTGGCAGACGAAGACAGCAGTCACACAGAAGCGTTTGTTCAGTGTTTAGATCTCAGCAGCAGTTTGACAAACTACGTTCCACTGAAGAAACGACTCTACCGTATTTGGGAATACCAGCTTGATAGATGGGCCAGTTAATGTAGAATTACTGTGAGTGGAAACAAAAAACAAACTAAACCAGTGTCCACATATTATAGTATTGTCTTCTTAAAGTGTTATAAGTTTCTTTTAGTCTGAAAAATAGAACTGAAGAGTGGGGTCTGTGCTTGTTGCTACTCGGCATATAGAAAAGGCATCAGAATCAATTTCCTGAGAGAAAAAGTGGGATCAGTACACGCCTGGAGACACAGACATAAAGTACATCCTTCAGAACATTCTGTATACCCTTAATAACTCCATGCTCTATGCTCTTGCTATCAAAAAGACTTCGGTGAAGAGTTAGAAGAGTTAGAAAAATACGAAAATCCTGAACTGAGCATTTGACCTCTAGAGGTGTGAATATGTAGATGCAGGGAAATAATGATCTTTTTAATGTTTGAACTTTGCCCATAATGTTGTAGTCAGGTTAAAAAAAAGTGCACCCTCTTTCAACACTAAGGTTTAAGATATAATAAAAATTTGATAGTTCTTAGCAGGTATTGGAAAAGCAATAAAACATGATATATTACACCACGTTATTATTCATGTAACAAAAACTGAGCCAGCATGCTGAAGTAAGTACACTGCTTCCATAGGAACTGAGAGGGTTAATAGCAGCTAATCAGATGCAGTTGATGATCTGAACAGCAACAAGTGTGAGTACCTCTGTGAAAAGCAGATGTTTTGGCACTTTGTAGGTCTTTAGCATTCAGGTGTGTTAACACATTGCCAAGGAGGAACGACATCAGAAATGATCTTAAATGAGCAATAGTCAGTGCACCAGTTTAGCTAAGTGCGTGAGCATCCATATGCTGCATGGCCAGAAAGCAGCAGGTTTGAGTCGGCCCTTTGCCGCATGTCTTCCCCTCTCTCTCTTCCTGAGTTCATCTGTATTTATTATCCAATAGAGGCAAAAAGCCAAACATTTTAAAAATATGTCAGTAATTGTTGCTGCGCATCATTCTGGGAAGGGTCTTGAGGTAATTTTCAAACAAATGTGTGGAATCCATCTTCCCAGGAGTGGATAAATACTCCTGGAGGTCAGTCTGTGCAATGCACAGAGACACTATATAGACCTCGGTTAGTGTGTTAAATTTTACAGTTTATGACAATACAATTAGAAAAAGACTGAAGAAATATGGCTCGCTTGGAATGGTTTCAAGGAGAAAATGTCTTCCCGTTAAAAACCAAAGTTTCATCTGAACAAAACGCAAGACTTCTGGACCAATGTCTTTTGGCCTTAACGCACAGTACCACATTTGGTGTGAATCAAACACAGCATATCAGCACAAACTTGTGTAAGGGTGATGATTTGGGCTTAATTTACCAAAACTAAACAAGAACGTTCAGGAACCTCGATTTCCATGAAGTTCTTGTCTTGTTCTTTTAGTCAACCATGAACTCTAGAGCCCAATGCAGGCCAACTGCCTAACAACCCAATATTGCCTCACACTATGTCGTGCAACAGAATAAAGGCAGAGCAACAAATCTACTACAGAATGGCTGAAAAAGAAAAAAAAAAAAAAATCAATGTTATGATGGGACCATAAAAGAGAATAAACAAGGAACTGAAGCAACATTGTAAACAAGGTCGGGCCAATGTTCCTCCACACTGATATGAGACTGAGCTCCTGAATCACAGGGTGCACTTAATTTTTAATTTTGTTTCATATACATGTGCTGTCGTTTATCTCAGCTTGTATTTACCTCATTCTAAGAAGCAGATGAAACCCATTTCTGTCATACTGTTTGGATGCCAGAGCAGAGGTAAAGAAAAGAAGACTACAGAGATAAAGACAACGTGCTTTCACAGCATTTTTAGTCATGCAGCTCTGATAGGAGGAGTATCTGTCTGCAGAAGATCTGAGCGCTCACTGTGATGTCCTCCACATTCACTGCCTGAGGTAACGTCAGACGAGATCCCAATTAATCTGTCTCATACGTTAAGACAAGGTGCTCTTGCGCTGTCTGTTCATTCCTCCTCCCCTCATTATGATGGATTGATTCTACTTGGAGCGGGCCATCACGTATCACCCGTGATACGTGGGGACATGGCGTTGCATGATGGCATAAGGGGAGGGACACTGCAAGAGGCAGTAGACAAGGCACATAAACAGTCTATGTGAGGACTAATCATGAGGTCAGCCTTAGATAAGACAATACTGCAATAGTGGAACAGACCCCAGGATTTGACATATTTTTATATTATTGCTTCAGTGCCTAATTCAACAAGACTTTACTCTTTCAAGAAAGTCAGAATCCGGGTGAGAGATGAGATTATAGTTAAAAGATCCCAAATCAATGTAGATCCACTGATAGAGCAGAGCCCAGCAAAAATAACAACTCTATCTATGATCACCTTCTAACTTCAGCTCTTCTCACCTCCAATTCTTCTCATCATTGTTGCTCTGTTTAAAAATAAAGATGAATATCACTTCACCCCCAACACCTGACCAGGTGAGGCACAGCTGCCAAAACATGCCAAGCTAAGATTTCCTCTTCCCATTGTATGTGCATTTCTGCCATGTACTTTACATTATGGGTGTATTTAGTATTTTCATTGATGGACCATAGAGATGCGAGCACTGAGTCAGAAATGTAGCAGGAGGGGAAAAAACAGAGAGGGAGGAAACAAAGGTACAACGGTTATTTATGCTGCTTTTAAATGCATGCCGTGGCCCTGAGAGCAAGAGCGGGCATGTTAAGGAAGAAGGTTAAACGTGATCAGAAGAGCAGCTAAAGAGGAATTCCTGTGTGCACTTGCTGTTCCTATATGTACTGTATGTGCTCCAAGATAAAAGCAGAAATAGGGTGTGATGTGGTTGAGCTGTATTATGAACAAGGCATCGTAAACATTAGAGGAGTTCTGTAGGAACCGTTCTGAAGGATCCCAGTTAACGAGTTCTTTAGGATCCCTAAAGAGTTTGTGGCATCAGCTGATGTAATTACTGGAAGCATTACAAGAATGAGTAGTTTGATGTGCATTTAAGCCACTTCCAGTGGTTTTATTTCATCTTAGCTTCTAACTTTTCCAGGAAAGATATGCTTACAGTGTAAATGTAAAGATACGCTACTTAAAAACGCATGTAATCCTAGTCTATGTGTTCTGATAGTAACCGTGTTTCTTTTCATTTAAAAATATGTTAATAGGAGAAGAATGACGCCAAAGTTTGCATATGTATATATCGGTTCTCATATATCGGTTTGTATATGGCTCATTTATTGACGATACTTACATTTTTCTGAGTAACAGTTCAATTCAAATTGATTTTATTTATATAGTACTAATTCATCACAACTGTCGCCTCAAGGCTATAGGAAGAAAAATCTTTTTTCTTAACAACTGTGTGTCAGTTTATATATTCTGTATTTATTTCCTGTTTCTGTCATTCTGTCTTGCCTCTGTTCTTTAGCATTTTGGTCCCATTTCTGCAGCTGCTGCTGGACTTCTTCTTTGACTATTATTGTGCAAGCCATAAAAAGATTCAACAACTCTTTATCCAGCTAGTTGCGATCAGGAACTGGGGCTGCTGCACTGAATGGGGGGGGGGGGATCCAGCAATGTCAATTGCTTAGCGAGTGCTAATCACTGCTGATTCTGTGTCTAGCCTACATTGAAATAAAAGTTTATATTTGAGTTGTTGTGTTTTGTTTTGTACTTAATGACTTTAAACTCACAATGCAATATGTAGCATGCTGTCTTGATTTAACATTTTAGTTTTAGGACCAAATATACCCGGCTACCTGCCATCACCAAGTACCAATATGATGTCAGTGTTCTCCCAAGAATTAAAATCTCCACACCATATAACATGGAATTTATTTGAAATCTCAGTCAGGAGGTTTTTATGTCAGGTAACAGGAGGCTAATGTTAAAACAGAGTCACTGACAAGCCATGAATGCAATAAATAGCAGACACCCCACTCACTTAATGTGAATAACCTGGCTCACACCTGATCGGCTTCAATAGGGCCCCTGCAAGAGTTACATAGCATCACTTTTCTGTTATTGATTTGAGTGGGGTACAGACAGGAGCTTTTATACTGTCTATATGACAAATGTCAGTGAGTCACATGTCCTAGTGACAAGGGGGGGGGGGGGGGGGGGGCATCTAATAAAATGCTTTCATATAAAAAAAAATTAAAAAAAAATGCTGACTTTTAGTTATGCATAAGTGTTCTGTTGCTTACCTTGAGCTGCGTAATCTTCTCCAGAGAGTGCTGCTGAGCATACTGACAGGAGCAGGAGAAAGTTCCACCTAGACGGACAAAACAAAGATCAGTTTCATGACTAGTTGTTGGGTTTGTCTCTCTGACACTTTTTTAAACATACAGTCACATCTTTATTTAATAAAGATACACTAACTGATGCTAACAGCGGAGCATGGCCATTTGTAATTAGCATGGCTGTGAATGCTTATAGTTAAGGTGATCAGGCGACCCTGAACTCTCCCTTAGATATGCTGCAATAGGCCGAGGCTACTGGGGACTTACCATCATACAGAGTGTTTCTTCTTAAGTCACCTCTCTGTGTTTATACAGCACTTTGCATTTAATCGCTAGTTATTATTAATCTCTGACTCTCTTCCACAGTGCGTCTTCTGCCTTGTCTTCATCCATTCACCCCCAACCGGTCACTGCAGATCGACACCTCTCCCTGAGCCTGGTTCTGTCAGAGGGTTCTTCCTGCTAAAAGGGAGTTTTTCCTTCCCGCTGTCACCAAGTGTTTGCTCATAGCGGGTCACCTAACTTCTGGGGTTTTCTCTGTATTATTACCTTACAAAACGAAGCACCTTAAAGTGAGTGTTGTTGTTGTATGGTACTATATAACTAAAACCGAATTAAACTGAATACTATTATGTTGCAATAGTCTTTAAATTTATAATAAAAGTACACAAAGCAGGACTTTACTGAAGCAATATAGTCAATGCTCAGCTTCCAAACCACCCCAGTATGTGAGCTGCCACAGTTTAAGAAACACTTTACATAATCTGATACTGCTTGGTGAGTTCAAATAATAATTAATGCTATGTAAATAATAAATAACATGCTTATGATCTAATCATCACTTCAAAAAATGAGAGCTGAAGTTACATTATAATCATTTTGGTTCTGAAAATAGTGTCAGTTTTTTGAGAAAGAAGAGAAGAAGGAGAGAGCAACGAGACAGCAAAAGTGCTACTGGAGAGGTAACAGACAGCCAGATAAGGAGAATTAAATGAGTCCTTGTCAAGTAATTAGCTGATAAGGTCTGCTTTTACATGAATCCTTTCGTTTACACTAAACAATCAAGAGAGTCATCAGATAAATGATTCATTCACAAGAAAACATATTCATCCTCTCCTGTGGTAGATGATACTGAGTAGATATCACTAGTCGAAACAAGTAAAAACGAAAGCTGGAGCCCCTTAAAAGACAATGTGACTGCTCCGTTTCAAAAGCTGTTCCACTTTGACATTTTTATGCCTGAAGACGTAGTGAAAAGCGATGAAAAGAATATTTGAGCATCATGTTTTATCGTTTCCAGACAATGATGGATTTAATCTCCAAGGCACATGGTTAATAACAATTTGATGCTTTTTATGACAAAGCAAGGACCATAAAGAGGCAAATGCCCCAGCCAACATTCACACAGGAGTTGCTCCTCCCTTTTCATCTTTTTCAAGTTGGATCTCCTCTACCAAAAACCTTAAATATCCTGAAAAGCTACCAATACTAAAATATGTTCCATTCCATAACAGGCTTATGAAACAGTAAGTTATATATTAATCATACTGCATGTTGTCACTTTGCTGCACAAGAGTCACATAACTCCACTCTTGACCCTCACTGACCCCCACCTCTAGGTGGCACTCCCCACCAGACAGCTACAGAGGAAGGACAGCAGACAACACAGAACAGCCGGTCCTCAGCATCACTGTAAAACCTTCCTACCCAAAATTGTGCAAAAATATCGTGCAAATTAGGTAAATTTGTTCACGTTAACTTTAGCTTGTCCAGTAATATTGTCCACTAAAATGCAGATAGGGTGCATATACATTGATGTGTCTAGAAATGTCCAGAACTACAGATCAGGCAGTCGAACATGTGTTATAAAGTCTTACAATCTAAGGTAAGGTAACATTTGCTAACACTGTCACCAGTAAAGCTGAAAAAAAAAGTATAAAAAGTATAAAAAGAAGCAGCTTAAAAAGAAGACAGAAAAGAAGAAGCAGTAACTCCAGTTTTAGTGAAGGTTTGATTTAAAGGCAACGCAAACAAAATACTTCACAGGACATTATCATCAAGGTTTTCTGGAATACCCTCCTTCAGTCATCGATATAAACAAGAATCCAACTTAAATAAAGCTCCAGCACAATATCACCGTTTGCTTATTTATCCCCTCATGAAGTCATATTCAGGCCTGCATTGGCCCTGCTCCTCGCAGTTTCAGAACCACTGATCTACAGTAAAGCTGGACATTCAAACCAAATCACATCAGCAGCCCTGAAAACAGTAACAGCTGCTTATACAACTTGTTCTGGCAACTGGTGTCATATTTTTCTCTGACACTGACACAGTGTGGTGGCTGTACAAAGTACAAGAGGCAGTAGTCCTGCTATTTTAATATGCAGGGCGCCATCAGTCAAAGGTTGCTGTCACACCTTAATCCTGCAGGGACTGACAGCCTCAAGCAGCATGACAGGCGCCTTACAAACAAGTCTTTTTGGTGGCCTGTAAGCATGAGATTAACCCAGTGTGAGTCACTTTCTGACAGAGAGCCCCCCCCCCCCCACCCCAACCCCCAGACGGGAAGCCATATTTGCCCTGCAGAACTGAGTAATAAAATATAATCGAAAGCAGAAAAGAGGGGGAAGATTAAAAAGACAACAAGGGAAGAACGGAAAAGGAAAGGGCTGCCTTTAAGTAGGGACACCGTGAATGAGTGTGTCACCTGTTCCCCATTGAGAATGTGGTGCGACATTCCACAGCTGGTAACGCAGACGTATTCCCAAAGTCGGAAAAAGTTACAAAAAACAAGTTGGGGGGGAGACATATGAATACAGTCATTCATCTACTGTGAGAGGATTACAGTGACATTTATAAGGGCAACGAGTAGCTGGTTCTGTTTAGACATTGGCAGCTTTTAAAAGTAGACCAAAGATAGAGGGGAAAAAACCAAATAAATCACTTAACGTTCTTTTTTAGAGTGTGTGGATCCTTGTGACGCTGATTCAGACATTTTTTTTGTCCTGCTGTCTGTCCCACAGTCTCTTGTTCGTGGCTATTTAAAGCATCTCTAAGGCTCTGTCACTGAGCACGTTCAGGCTATCGCTTCATCACATTTTTAGAAACAACTGGTGACCATTTCCCCACTTGCTGAACCTTGGTTTGGTGCTTTAACCTTTATTGTGACATGCAAACAGAATGGAAGGGATGTATCCGACTAATAAGAAAAACAGACTACATCCAATCTTTCATCAGAGGTGAATTCCCTTATATGTGACAGTACCGCTACGGCACGTTTCCCCGTCCTAGCAGTTAATGGAAAAGACCCCTGAAAGCAAGACAAAGCTCCCCAAACAGTGCTCTGTTGACGAAAGGAAATACCACTATGTGGGGAGTGGGTGTCATGTCAAGACTATAAATAATCACAACTTAAAGCTCCACTCTGCAATGAATCATTCCAGCAGTACCAGATCTTTCCTTTCTCCCCTTCAAAATTAGCTTGGATCCCTAACAATGGTTCATTCAACTGGGGAGAAGGCTGAGAGTCAAATGGAGAGGCAAAAAGCTCAATTACGCTTGGCAAATAGAAGCAAACCTATTACACTTCTGTTTATAGTCTCATAAGGAACTGGAATCTTTTTTTTTTTTTCTTTTTTTTAACATTCATCATTAATGTCAGTCAGGAGGTGAGCAGCGGCTTTCACGGTTCATTGTTTACACGTCTAATTTACCAAATCAGTAAGTAACAGCGAAGCATGCAAAGCTGCTAATCTACACACACAGCTCTGAAATGAAACTTCTAGAGGATCTCCAAGAAACTGGAAGCACTAAAACTGCTGTTGAGGTGCGTTGGCGTGAAAAATCCAAAAGCTGCTGTGTTTGACTTCGCTTTGGGCAAAAAAGGTGCTCTGAATAGGACAATCTAAACAAACCTGATGAGACTAACCCTGACTCACCCATCCCACTTTTCATAACCCCTGAAGTTTGCTGAAGCTCTTTTGGCACTCCTTGGAGGAGTCATTATTCAGAAGATTGAGGTTTATAGAGCATGACCTTGGAGCGTTTACCTAACCTCTACTGTTGTGTGACTTAGCTGAGCCCAGTCTAAAAATGCCATGGATGTCATAGCAGATATAACACATAAAATGACGCAGTGCCCCCGAGGAGCTGTTAAGACCCAGCATCACCCAGCATGTTACAGTATAAACCAGTTGAAATGTTTCCAAATGAGTGCATCACTTTCTTGCAAATCAGGTGTTCTGTTCCTGCATGTTTTGCTTTTCAATCTCAACAAAAACATTCCTGGACACCATGAAGCCACTGATCTACTGCCAAAGAGTGTTCCCGCTGGCTGGGTTACAGCTTCAGTACCTGTACCCTTATCATATTAACTTCACTATGGTATAACTAAGCAGGCTTGTTGTCCTCTCTCCAAATAGCCATCAGCAAAAATGATTAACAAATCAGCAGGTTTCCAGGATTGAACTGTCTAATAGTGGAGCGTTTGCAAAGGCTAGAAATGATAATGATTTCCTAACTGTTCCAAGCCACCAATGATTCCAAGCCATCATGAATCTAAGTGGACTCTTCTATAAGGAGCGTGCCATGTCTCTCCTCTAATGAGCATGGCTAACATTTGTCAGCTCACTCCAATGGTACTTGGAGTCAAGAGGTCACGGCAGACCAGTGTAAAGATTGACTGAGTTCACAAAACAGTGAGCAGACAAAGGCCCGTGAGTAAACTTCCACTGGCTTTTATTTATTTGCCCTTTCCCTGTTGCAGAGAAACCTTCAGATGTTAGGAGGGTTAAATACACTCACTCACACCGACAGGCCAAAATCCCTGCAGCCGGTGATTTGGGGAAGGTGAGTACACTCCAGCACGAAGGTGGAGAGGCTGTGATTGTAGCACAGAATAATTCAAAAAGGGTAACCTGAGCTGTGGGACGTAGAAGTCTTATTAAAGGCATTTATAGTGAGCTCTGCCGATTACCCAGATGAGCCAGGACATTGTTTTTGTAAAGGCTTTCCTGTCAATCTGTCCATTTTCCTAACTTCTTGTGCTTGGTTTGGGACTGGAGCACATCTAAGCTGACACTGGATGAGCGGCAGCATACACCCTGCACAGGTTGCCCGTCTATCACAGGCTGTTAAATTGTTGTGTCTATAAGGGTTCATAAATGATCTCAGATTTGAGCACCACAAATTAGAGTCTGCTTAGCTCCATTGCAGATAAACATAAGTAGCTGCTAAATACCATTAGATGGTGGGAACTTTGGTATTGTTGTTATCCAGTTATATTGAAAGCAAAGTTTGACATTTTCTTTCATAGATACTTATCCTATCATGCAGTCCACTACAACTTATACAGGAAGGCTTTTCTGTAGAAGCATTATAGGACAATGCTTCTACAGAATGTAACATGTAATAGGGTAGCCTCATAGGGAGCTACACAGTTTGTACTTTATGTAGTGACAGTAAAACTTAGTATCCCTCATGCACTCAGATGCACAGTAGACATGTGGTACACTGAAAAACATAATAACTGGGTAAAACTACAGAACAATTAACGTTTTCAAATGAAAGCACTTCACTTCCTGTATGAATTCTTGCTGATGTTTTTCTGTATTTCTTAACAATGGACTGAAATTTGTACCATTTGCAAAAATGTTCATAAACTTCTGTAAAAAGACAAATAATGTGCTGGCAGAAAAACCCTTTATATTCTCTGCTTTTTTGTCCTTCTGCCTCATTGACCTGACAATAGCAAACTTCTGCTCACATTATCAACCACCTGGAGGTACTAACCTGTGCTGAGGAGTCAGCATGCACTCTCAGCCAGAGTGTATGTGAGTGGTTGTGTTTCTGCAGTGTTATAGTTCTAGCACTGGCAGCAATAGAGCAGCAATGCCTGCAACAGTGGGTGATTGTCTGGAGCTCAGGAGCCAGTTAACCACTGATGCATACACACTAACTCCGTCTGTGAATTCAAGGGAGGCCACATTTATCCCCAGTCACCTCAGTTTTCCCCATAAGGCTCTCATATTCACTACCAAGGACAAAAAAAGGATCTCTTATAGGGTTTCAACTCTACTTGGTTTTACATCAAGCAACCGCTATCAGCAGAGAATAACAGAATGTCTTGTGATCTCAGATTTTGTTTTTAGATCATATCTGGAAGACATTCATAATAGAGTACAGGCAACTTGGACTCACTTCTGATAGAAGATAATGCTTTTCCTGTGAAGTACTCTTTCTTTCAAGGAGTGCACATTTCTGATGTTCCACAGACCCCAGCTGAATGTAGCAGGACAACAAGACCTGCATGCTAGATGTCAATAATGCACACTCCCATGAGGAATGTTTAGGGTTTAAGGGTGTTCATTTAAAGCCTTAACACGTTTACAGAGATGGACACATTTGCTCCTCTTGGGTCCTTCACATTTGCTTCTGTGCTTCTTCTAATTTATCACTTGCAGAATAAGCATTATTACTTACAAGACAGCCTCATTCATCCCCTTTCTCCATGGTTTACTGTTTATTCTTCAGCTTACTGGAGCTGTGTGAGTGGGTGCCAAATAAAAAGATGATATTGTAGCAGATCCTAGACTGCATGTTCACATGGTGGGATCAAAGCCAACTTCCAAAGCTAAAATGCATGGGTGTGTGGAAAAGTACAGGTATCAGATGGGAATGGTAAAGCTTAACAGCAGCAGTCCGTGCACAGTGAAGCTAATATGCAGAACAAACAGGTCAAACGGATCGAGCCGAAGACATCCTAAAAAGAGAAAAACTACAGCAGAGCTCAGTCGTCTCGTGCTTAAACTTTCTAAAATTCTGAATAGTTTGTGCCACGTTTTGGTGCCACAATCGTGCAGCTCAGCTGCTGAAACTTGTTTGGTCAACTGGCGCCCTGTCAGGGAAACACGCCAAAGAACCTGAACAGAAATAAGTCTCCCAGTTGCCATATCAAGCGAAAACCTGTTCCGGAAACAGCTTCAGCGCATAGATAGTCTGACATCTGCAGAGTACTTAACCAAATGACCACTTACGTTGCTGCCGCGGAAACGTGTCCACTCCTTGTCCGTTGAGCTCCTAAATGCATTTGTATGCATTTGTCCAGGCAGCAGAGATCTGGGTGAAAACAGAATCACACTCAAGGGGATACCTGCACATGGGCTAACCTTTGGTAAGAGCCAAAGGAAGCATAAAGCGGACGGAGATAACTGCCACCTCAGAGTTTCCTCATCGTAGCTGCTGCAGTCCTGAGGAGAGGTCTCTCCAAACTCTTTCAAAACCAAAGCCTCAGTTCCTTTGCGCTCTGCGGCGCGCAGTGATCAAGCTATTTCTATCCAAAGTGGAGACGCGCAACAGTTGCATAGGGGGGAGAGAAGGACTTGCAGTGCAGCGAGTCGGTATGCACCAGTGTAAACTTGACTGCTCTCAGGGATTCACAGAATTAGCACTCGACTTCTTCTTGGTCTCCAACACAGCAGATTCAGTTCCATGCGTCTTTGCCTCCAGGCGGTGGCTTCTGCTATGTGCCTTGACTTGCACTGATGCGAGGGGAACCCGTACTCAGCCCATCACAACCCCATCCTACCAGCTGGTGGTGTTGGATTTCACCGGTTACTGACTCGTGACATCACGGACGGAGTTTTGGCTTGAGCCCTTCAGTCACTCTTTGAGTGGAGTTTGAGTGCTGCACTACCCTGCACGTTTTCAATATGTTTAGTTATAAAACGTTATAAAATGCACGTAAAAATTGTAAATCATAGACATACGCAAACCAACACAAAAAATAATGACGTAAAACAGAAAACATCAGATGGCATCAGTTCAAAATGTTATGCAATTACTTTACTTGACATATATGACACTGCGTGTAAGCTGAGTTTTAAAAAGAGCTTAATTTTGAAGCGGCTCTAATAGTATCACTAACACTTTACATGGCAGAATAAGTGAGCTTGAGTTAATTGTAAGTGCACTTGATGCACATTCATAAGGAAATCGTCACAGAAAATGGGATTATTATGGTCGCCTGTTTCTGAACATACATCACACATCCAACAATCAAAGTAGAAAGCCAGTATCAATGAAATAATGATCACAATACTACTAAAACAAATAGCATGCAGTATGTTAAATCCACTACTTCAATTTAAGTAAGTAACCTTTATCTTTTATACATTGACCATTAAACTGAAATTGGGCATTGGCTGGAAAAGTGAAAATATGCTGTAGCGTGCTCACAGTGTGCTGTATATATAAAGACTTGACTGCCTCGTGACTGTAGCACAGGATTAAACAAATGATGAAAAAAAGAATTTTGATGTAGTGAATAATGCACTCTCATAAAACAAAACAAAACGCTATGATTCAGCGAGAGAGTTAGACTGTTAGATGTGAATGTGGTTTATGAGCTTAGGTAGCATGCCATATAGTCTGAGGGCTTTTGATTTTGCGTCTGCTCCTTCTCCCGAGATTTACACAAGCACAGATTTATTAGGTGTATAAACTCCAGCAGTGTTTATAATGACACATTTGCTCCGGCACCAAAAATGCTCCTTTGTTTTGCGGTTTCCCTGTCCTAACGCTGCACAGAGTTCTCCTTGAAAATGACACCGTTTCCTCATCTCAACCATCGATTTTTCCAAACAAACGAGCTCCAACTCACTTCCACCATTTCCCACTCAGACTAACCCAATAACCTTGGACAAGAAGAGCTCTGTCACGACCCCCTCCCTGCCACATGCCATGGCATCCTCCTCTAGATGTCTGCATCCTCAGATCAGCCTGGACCGGGATTGAGTCCATATGGTTTGCAGTTTAGGGGCCTGGGAGACACGGAGCTTTTCCTGCCTCTAATTCCAGGTGGAGAACACAGGGTTTTTTAACCTGAAGACAGTAAAACAGCAGTGACAGTGAGCAGTTAGAATGCCCAAACACGGAGCAAGGTAAGAGAGGTCAAAGTGGCATGAAAACTCCAAGAGAGCCCACCAACCAGTGCAAACGACGACTTTCATAAGGATTTTGTGATTCCTGTAAACAAGGTGTCTGAGGCCCTTTGTGCTGCGGATGTGTGCCTGCAGCATTGAGTCTACTCGCTGTCCCCCTTCTTCATCAAAGACAGTGTGAGGAGGAGGAAGCCCACACGGGATGGAGTCTCTCTCTGGCATTGCTATTACTCAGCATCTTCGGGTAGCGATGCTCTATCCAGATGTTTCACTTCCTCTCAACTTCCAGAGAAAGGTTCAGAGGTGCTGCTTTTCGGAGAAGGTTATGAATCAACGTGTTGAAGAAATAAACTTCATGATAATGTTGTAGCACAGGGCTGCTTGAGCTTTTTGCCTGGCAGGAAAAGGTTCAAACTCTGTCACGGGTTGTTAATAAAACCTTGATAAAATCACAGATTTAGAGCCCGCCTTGCTGTGAGTGTCAGCAGTCCTTTAAAATCTTTTATTATAATACCAGAATTATTTACCATAAAATATCTTCACTTGCATGCAGAGCGCTTTGCAGCACACTTTTTAAGATGAATTTCATATTTTTTTCCCCTTTACATGTGCAGATGTGCAGTAATCAATCCACTATGTGCTGAGCACCAAAGTGTTAGGCCCGATTGAGTCAGATTCACATTCGCTTGTCTTTCTCCTGAGGAACGGGCAGATGTAGACGAGCGTACATGGAGACCCCCTGCCCCCACCCTCAAAACAAGTGTTCCCCTCCTACAGTTTAATAACTTATCCAAGGAAATGACCAGTTAGTGTTTAGACCAGTGCTCTCAAACACTTTTCACTTTCTTGGAAGCGCACAAAAGGCCAGGCTGGATTGTCATCACAGCAGTGTGTGGTTACAGACAATGATCAAGTATTAATGCACAGATTGCACGTGTCAATTCAAATGAACTTATTAAAAAATGACAGCTTTTCATGTTTTATTTAAAAAAATACATTTTGCATATGCCGGCAGCATGGTATTTGGAGTCTTTTGGACGCAGCACTGTTGCTGGCCCCGCTCCCAGAAGCTGCATGGACTATCCCTACCTGTGTACTCATGTCTTGTCAATGATTTCATTTCCAGAACTTCCCCTTGGAAGGCCAGGATCCAAATCACATATTCTGCTGCTCTGAGAGCGTATTGTCTTTAAGGTTTGAACATTTTATAGTAACACACCAGCTTGTAAACGTGAGGAGCGTGAAAAACCTTCGGCCTCACGAATGATTCTAAGCCCAGAGTCAACCATGGGTGGTTAAAGAGGAAAAATAAGACGGTAAAAATCTCTGTGGTTTGGTAGAGCGTAGAGCAAAAACGTAAGCAGCCATTAGGCTCAATAAAGATGTGCTTTTGAGAGGCCACTGTAAGCACATTCTTCTCAACATAATGATCCAGACACGGTTGGTTAAGTGTGCCTCATTAGGTAAAGGGCTCATCAGTTTGCCATGAATTTAACTGGGAGGAGGGCGACCAGTCTGACAGCAGACTCTACCTGCAGACTGACGAGATGCTAAACTGGCTTCTGTCTCTAATTAGCAGACACGGCCCTGTGTAATTTCTGTCCTGTGTGCGTGTCATCGGCTCGTAGAGCTGTTATTTTGCCGGGCAAGGAGAGTGTGGGCAACAGCTGGGGGAGTGCGTAACAGATGGTGAAATACAGAGCAGTTGATAGTGGAAACAATGTTCCATGTACGAGTGTGCATGTGTGTGTGTGTGTGAGTGAGAGAGAGAGATTGTATTCAGTGAGGTGGTTTGTAGTGCTTAAGAGATCACGGGAAAGCAGTGAGAAAGGGGCCAGGGGAGTCCAGGGTGAAGGGGGTGTTTGGGCAGGGAGGAAGTGTAAGAGTGTGCAGGGAAAGTGAAAGTTGGGTTGGGGTCGAGTGGGCTAAAGAAGGAACACACACACACACACACATATATACACACATACTGTGCAGGGAGGTGCAGCGTCATGTGCAGCTTTTAATTTAGTGGTAAGCTCATGTAGGGACTATAGGCAGATTTTAAGGTGCAAACTCTTGAAACAATGCCTGGCAACTTGATGGTTCATCTGAACTCTATGTGAAGGGATCATTTTTAATTTACAAAACACTCACGAGGCCTTTAATCATTTATGGAGGGTGCACATACTTTATTCGTGTATTCAATGTAAAGAAAGCACCAGAAAGTGGTCGTTTCTCATTTCCGATTGTGTGCCAGCATCATGGGTTTGCCTGTGTGCAATTAGTTTTGGAGACGCTGAGCAGAAGTCAACCAAGCCCACAAAAAACAAGCGTGTTTGTCAGCTTTTAAAAACCCCAGGCATTTACATGCAACCATAATCATATATTGCAACGTCATAAATTACTCGAGTTTCAGACAGATGTGAAATAATTTATGGTTTTCCTAACATTGTCAATTAACAGCTCTTAGGAAACCACTGCAGTGTCTATGCTTGAATTATGCTTTTATTGCTAAGGGAAAAAAAAATGTCTGAGAACAGGAAGGAAGAAACATGTAAGCTAAATACCTGATGCACTTTAGCGTTTAGCCGCTTTCCTCTGCGGCTCTCAAATCACCTGCTGACCAGTGTCAGCCAAAGGAAGTATGATGGTTTCCCCATCATACTTGCTGAAGAGAAGAAAGGAGAAATGCATATGCTCCAAATTAAATGAATGTGATGTCTAGAGAAAATCTAAAGGGCCCACTGGATGGGTCCTTAAGCTTGGATTTACACTACGTTACAGCTCGTGTCTTCTTGGACGTCTTGAAGGGCTTTCCCAACTGGATCTTGGCAGTTTATTCCATTTATTATTTGTGGCAGATCTTCTCAATCTTTTTCAGATTGGATGCGAAGTGTCTTTGTGCTTCCATCTGATGATCTGCGGGGTTTAAATCTGGGTTTTCCCTGCTCCATTTAAGGATGATCAGACCAAAAGAGACCTACAAACTATCTTAGATTTGATAGGTAAACCTCGAAGCCCAGGTTTTCGAGATGCTGTCTGTGTTTGGTTCCATTCTTTCCCCATTTGATTCTGACTGGGCTCCCTCTAACTGCTGTGAAGAACCACACCTTTGCATCCTACCATCTCCATGTATTACTGGAGGGGCGGCCTTAGCCAGTCAATGAGCAGTACATGTACTTGTACGGTGTGTTTTCAGTGAGTGGTCTGCCACATGTGTAGACACCATTTCATATCCACACAAACACAGAGCAGTGCAAAACAAAGACAGATATGTTGAAGACAATGTTACTCCAGTTGAAGATCAATCTCAACAAATATAGTATACTGTGTGTACTTAAATGTCTTAGACAACCTGATCTGACTCTGTCCAGCACAGTTTCTCTCCCCTTTGACGACTATTGTTGTGATTTGGCGCTACATAAATAAAATTGAATTTTTAAAATTGAATTTCATCACCTTTATTGCTCAGTTTCCAGAGCTCTGTGTGCTCTCAGTTTGGGAAGAGGAGAGGAGCCGCCTGAGACAAAGTCTGATTTAGAGGGGGGGCAAGAAAAAAAAGACACCTTGACCTCGCTTTCATCTCTGGAGCTGATCGTCTCTCTGGCGTGAATTCTCCAAGGAGCTGGCTGTGGAACAGAGAGTGGCTTTATACTTGCTTACTGCAAAGTTCCTCATGTAAAATCCCATTTAAATTCTCAAGAGGGCTGAAAGGACGGCTTTGAGAGGCATGTTCACGCTTATCTCCAGTGGTACTATTAGGCTGCCAGTAATTTAGTCCTGATCATATATATTTTCTGTGTGAAGTGAAGCCAGTGTTGATAATAATCTTTATGCAAGGATGATGTATTGAACAATCGTGGCTCAGAAAGTCAGAGAAATCTTGCTCAGCCTAATGGTTCATCAGTACTGTCATGTGTTATGTGTCCAAATCCTGTTTGGCATTTCATCTATCATCATAATTCATGTGTTTGACATTTAGGGAAATACCTCTATTTGCTTTAACGCCAAGATTTAGATGAAAAGATTAAGTAAAGTATGAAGTTGCTGTGAGCATCCAAACTACACATAAAGAAGCAGCCCAGCAGGATTACGCACTAAGAGATGCAGTCTTGCGTCTTGAGTCACTCTTCATTACTTTATATTTTGCTTCCAATGAGCCAGAATTTCTTTCATTTTTAAAGTGAGTGATAGTTCTCCAGGATTTTTCTTTGGATGATGTCTCATTTCCAGTTTTTTGGACACTGTACCAGACCATTTCCAGAGAAATTGTGTTTTTTTCTGTTCAATTTTTAAGCTAATTAACACTGACCTATGAATCACTGAAGCATAAAAAGCATTTAAATCAGGAAATGGACCGTGTTGTATCTACACATGACAGACAACTAAGCAAAGAACACATTTTAACACACTTTTTTCTATCTTTTGGCACCTTTTTTTTTTTTTTTACTAAAAGCACATGATTTGTTTCCATTTAATTTGTTGAATCCATTAAAAATCCCAAAGAAAAGCACAGTTTGACAGGCATAAAATAGTATTTTTACACCAGCATTGTGATTCCCAAAGTATGTTTGAAGCCGAAAACCTGTCATATCGCTGCACGTGTGCAATGTCTCCTTAAAAATTTTGAGGAAACTGAAAACGTGGAAAGTAAAAGTAGAAGTGGCAGGCCTAAACAAAACTATAGCATAAAACTACAGCAGATGAACAATTTTTGAAAGCAATATCTTTAAGAGAGAGGAAAAAAATCCACAGACCTGACACAGGACCTGAGTGATGCATCTGGCCCTCAGGTGGATCCACTGAAACCTCATCACAGCTGGCTGTTAAAAAGCTCTTCTCAATGAAGGCTGAACTGAACTGAAAATCACTGACAATTGGTCTTAACAATCAGATTATTCCACATTTGAGATCTTTGGTTAAAACTGGGATTTTGGCTTTGCATTTTTGCCAATGGTGTTGGGGATCCTGTTTAAACTGACTGAATTATGAACACAGCACTGTGATTTTGGTCCACCATGCAATACCATCTGGAAAGCATCTGAGCTTAATTTCAACAGCTTAATTTTTCAGCATGATGATGATCCCAAACACACTGCCAGTGCAGTAAAAGCATACCTGGATGGAAAAATCAAAAACATAAAAAATATTACTGAAGCTATGTGGGATCATCTTGACAAAGATCGGAACAAAAGAGACAGCCAGCATCAAAAGAAGAGCTTTGAATGTCCTTCAAGAAGCCTGGAGAACTATTCCTGAAGACTCCTCAAACTAATTATAAGAAAGCATGGCTAAGAGAGACCAGGCTGTGTTGAAGAATAAAGGTGGTCATACCAAATATTAACTTTCTAGCTCGTTAGGATGCCGCTTTTGCGAAGCGCCATAACAAAGTCCGCTGGCTTTTTGCTGCTGGAGCTTCCAATTTACTGAACAGATAAGAGTGCAGCGTGCATCTTCTCATCTCACTGTTAAAAGTTCATTTTTCTTTTCTTTTCTTTTCTTTTTTTTTTTTTAAACACACCACATGTACTGCTTTGGCTAAGAGAGAGAAAAAAATAAAACATGTTTAATGATTCTGGGAAAGCTCACTCAGCTGAGCAGCTTTAGAGTATTGTGAAGTATTTGAAGTCCACTTTACAGACATGGAAATAAATCTTACTGAGATACTTGAAGAGACAGACAGAATACCTACCAGCGGAGATGCCGCATGTACTGTAGCAGGGATGTTAAACTCATTTTACACTCAAGTGGACGGGTCAGTGAAATCACATGATAAATGTGTAAACTTACAGAAAAACATCTTTTTACATCTATTAGTTGGTGTAGTATGAATGGGGGGGGGGGGGCTTATTAATAGGAAAAGCTGTAAAACCTATAAAAATACAATTAAAGGTTCAGTGTCAGTTCTATTCACTCCTTCACATTCTCCAAAGCGGTCCAGTCAGCCAGATTCAAGTCTCTGACAGGCTGGTTCTGGCCCCGGGGCCTTAGGTTTGACACAACTGTGTTAGAGTGAAAACGGGGGACAGCAGATGACCTTGGTGGTATTACCAGCCAGGTCAAGCAGTACATCCTCCTGTCTCACAGGCGGAAGTGTCCAACCCAGAAGAGACTTCACACCAGTTCGATGCTGCCTCTCCTGCACTTTAAGAGGTACTGAAATATTTCACATGTCTGCTACGACCACGGGCCTATTTTACCTTTCACGTTAACCCAGCCCTATGGTTTTTAGCAGAAGGTGCTTTGTGAGTCATAACACTTGGCACAAAACTAGATTTGGCCAGAGTGGTTGTATAAAAATGAACAGGCTTTAGAAAACCGAGGCCTCCCTGGCTTTTTGAGTGCTTCCTCTATGACTTCGTAAATTTTCTTTGACTTTAAATTATCCATTCACAATGTGTGTACGAGTTGTTTTTAAGCAAAAACATTTTTCTGTGGAAATACAGTCAACATCTGGTCCCCCATATGGATTTAAATAAATACTGTGGTAAAATACTATCTGGCTCAGGTTTCAATGACAGATCACTCAGAGAAAGTAGATACAAAACAAAACTAGGCAGTGACAGGCTTTATTGCTTTTACACGAGTGTCTTGGTGATTAATGTATCTGTTTCTGTAACTGAGGACCAGGCCGAGGAGAACTTTAGCTCATGCCCTCAGTTTTTGCTCCTTACCTGTGCCGGAAACTGCAGCTATGCAGATCCTCTGTGAGGCCCAAGCGCACTCACTCAAATATTCAAGTGAAAAACAATTAAAAACAGACACACTGTTTATTTCGTGGGAGAGTAAGCACACAAAAACAATGTGTTCTGCTAAAGATTAGAAACAACTGCACAGAAAATTGTTCCCAGTTACAGTGATGGGATGTGTGTGTGTGTGTGTGTGTGTGTGTGTGTGTGTGTGTGTGGGGTGGGGGGTTACAACATACATTCACTGCTGCAGGAGAAGAAGACCCACTGTGGTCCCTGGTTTCCACAATAACATCCCCAGGGAGGAGAAGAAGTAGACATGAACAAGGAGCAGACCGGAATCAACACTGGAGCCAAAAGTAGGGCAAGGTAGATTAAATATCATACTGTGGAAGTGCTGTTGTGAATAAGAAAATGTTCAGATTCAATCTGTTATTTTGTTTTTAGAACAGATAGACACTATAATGGCACTCAGTCATCCAAATTATTGAATTCAGGTGTTGCAATCACGTCCATGGCCACAGGTGTATAAAATCAAGCACCTAGACATGCAGACTGCTACTACAAAGATTAGTGAAAGAATGGGTTGCTCTCAGGAACTTGGTGAATGAAATTTCCTTGCTACCAAATATCCCACAGTGAGCTGTTAGTGATATTAAAACAAAGTGGAAGTGACTGGGAATGACAGCAAAGCAACCATAAAGTGGTAAGCCATGTGAATTCACAGAGGTGCATCGTGCACAGAGGTCACCAACTTTCTCAGCAGTCGCTACAGACCTGCAAACTTCATGTGGCCTTCAGATTAGCTCAAGAACAGTGCGGAGAGCTTCGTGGAATGGGTTTCTGTGGCTGAGCAGCTGCATCCAAGTCAAGCTGCATCACCACCATTACAAGCGTCATATGCAGTAGTGTACAGCAGTGGAGACGTGTTTTCTGAAGTGATGAATCACACTTCTCTGTCTGGCAATCTGATGGACAAGTCTGGGTTTGGTGGTTGCCAGGAGAATGGTACATGTCTGGCTGCATTGTGCCAAGAGTAAAATTTGGTAGAGGTGAGGTTGTTTTTTCAGGAGCTGGGCTTGGCACCTTAGCGCCAGTGAAAAGGAACTCTTAAGAGTAACATACCAAGACTTGTCCAGTCTTGGTATATTTCAGCATTTTGGACAATTTCACGCTCCCAACTTTGTGGAAAGAGTTTGGAGTTCCTTCCTGTTTTAACATGACTGTGCACCAGTGCACAAAGCCATAAAGATGTGGATGAGCAAGCTTGGTGTGAAAGAACTTGACTGTTATCAACACTGGCTTCAGAGTCCTGACCTCAGACTGTTAGAACACCTTTGGAATGAATTAGATTAGAGACTTAGAACCATGCTTTCTAGTACAACATTAGTGTCTGGCCTCACAAATCTGGAAGACTGGTCAAATATTCCCATAAACACACTCCTAAACCTTGTGGAAAGCAGTCCAAGATGAAACTATAGCTGCAAAGGGCGGATGGACATCATATTAAACCCTATGAATTAAGAATGGGAACTCAAGCTCATATGTGTGAAGCAGACGAGCAAATACTTTTCACAATAGTGTATATTCTGCCCCAACTGTATGAAATAAAAGAAGGGAAACCATAACCATAGACTGTACATAAAAGATGGAATGTCAGCATGAGGCGTATTAACTATGTAGGTGCTCTGCATAGTTAATGCAGGACAGTACAAATAGCCAGAAAACAAGCCATGTCGTTCATCAAGATGAGTGCATTATAGCTTCATTCATTTGCCAAGACATTAATAGGGAAGAGAGGGCTAGCTCAGAGACTTGGACTGGCTCAGGGAAGCCTAGGCACCATCCACTTTTTCCAGAAAGTAGTCACACCCCAAGCCATTTCTTCAGTAATAGTCAGCATTTTAACATCTTTAGGAGCCGATTAAATGTTGGTGCCTGCCTCAAGTAGCCATTTAAGGAGTTACAGTTCCAAGCACTTGGTGTTTGCTAAATTATTTTGCTATAAAGCTTGCCCCAGGGAATAATTGACATTGTTTGGCCATTGAGGGGTTTTGCCTTTTCACCAAAGTGAAGAAACACCAGTTTTTATGTGAAGCATCAAAAGTGTGCAATGTAGCTAAAAGGACGTCATCAGAGCAGTAAAGCTGAGGCAAAAACAGTAAGCATACGCTAACACACAACCCCTAAAATGTGATAAAACACAAATATCTCTCAGTAAATTTCCACTACATCCCAACAGCGCAGGTTGGATCACAAGGTTCCTTATATGTCCAGTCCTATAGCTCAGACATTTCTCCATCCATTAGCTGCCCTGTGTCAACGGTGTCTGTCACCAGTGCAAAAAATAGCTCGTACTTCCTACCCTGTGGGCTCAGTGTCCACTGAGGCAACGCTGTGCCACCTGTCAGCCAGTGTGCAGGTTAAAAAGCCAGGCTCCAGACACAGACGGACAATCAGCACTACCTCATGTGTTTTCTATCAGGGTTACAGCCAGGTTTGGTGTGGCTGCCTCGCAGCATACGACTTCGTGATCATTACCTCATATGTGCATGCTGTCCAGGCTGCCAGACACAGCATTACAAAGACATCAAAGTCTTACGTCACTTCTTGGATTTAACAGGATGTGAGAATAAGAATTTCCTACAGTGTTAACTGGCTAGAAAGACTCAAATCAAATACTTTTTGAATGGCCTTGAATCAGAGACACCAGGGGGTTACCTGATCTAGAATGAGGTCTGTGCTTTTGCTGATGGACGAATGAGATAAATGGTTCAAATTCATCTTCTCAGATAAATAGCACTGGATTGATGTGAAGATTTTTGAGAACTTTAGAGAACCCTTGATATTAATCCATTTGTGAAAGACAAACGTGACCACACATATGAAGAGCAATAAATCCCCTGAAAGGACCAACCAATCAATACACTGATCGTGCCAACACACATCGTCTGCTTTGTTGAAAATCACCTCAGTTAGTTTCCAAAAGCTATTACAAAAGCGTCATTAAGCTCCATTGTTAAATTGTGAAATGACGTCATTATAAACACCAGCGCTATTGTTTAAGTCTCACATCCACTAGCCTGCTCCCATGCATGACATTTCACTGGCACACCACATGCTCAATAACACAATAGCACACAGCTAAAATGTTTTCCACTGTTACAGCAAATCAATGAGTCTTGAAATAAGCATGCAACATATATTCAGGACTCTTTTTTTTTTCAGCATTTATATGATTGGGAGGATAATGTGGATGTGGGGCCGCATGCCGCAGGCAGGGAAAGCACATCACATAATACTAAAAAATTGTTTGCGGCTATCTGAATTGACTGGAATGATGTTCTGAAATGTTCCCAAATGCCTGTTTCTGAGACTCTTCTGGAAAGCCTTTGAGGCTTAATTAGAGCTTGTAAATAACCATCATACCCAGATGATTTAATACATTCCATACAATTCAAAAGCACTGACAAAAAAATGTGAATATATGACTCATTCCACTTGACTGGCATCCCGACACATGGTTGGGATATTCCTGTAGTTGATCCCTGCTCTGTTCTTTTGGCTCAGTAGGACACCTCTGCATTTTTTTTCATCTATTTTGGTACATCTGTTCTACTTCTTTGTCTTCCAGAAGGATTTATGATTAAAACAACATTTTTCTGGGAACACATCCTGCTGCAAACCTAACAACAAATAATTGTTTTATCCAAGCAGTCTAGACAGAAGAAGACCCGGGGTCAACCGCGCCATGACTTCCAGACTGTTTTGAACTGACTAGCTCTGTTGGACACTGGACAGCATGGAAACCCAAACACTAACCAGCCAAGCCAGTGGTTGTGTCAAATATGGGCACATTATGTAATCAGATCTATTAAGAGACACTATGAAGGTTTTCCCAAAACCGCTTTTATCCAGGTAGGTTTGGATAGCTTTTTTCCCTGAATAAATGAAATCATGATTTTAAAAACTGCATTTAGGATTTACTCAGGTTATCTTTGTCTAATATTACTAATACTGATGATCTGAAACGTTTAGATGTGACAAGTATGCACGCAAACACAATCAGGGAGTCAGTAAATACGTTTTTACAGACAAACCTTTGGTATTTGGAAAAATTAGATTGTACACTGGTTTTGAGGATACAATGACATGAAGTCAGTGAGAAACCTTTTTAAAAAAAAGGGAAGATTTTCAAAAAGCTCTTTTGTTGACCAAGACAGCGAGATACGTTAAGATCTGTGAAACATTTCCCCTAATTGAACAGCCTGTGGCTGCCTCACTATCTGTGCCCTCTCTGTTTTATTGAGGGCCTGCTGCCCTCTTATCTGGAGAACACAGGAAATGAAGGCAGAACGCACTTATACAAAACAACAACGACTAAAAGTTGCAATATTTTTTATTTTGCATCAATTTCCTCTCCGTGTTGAATGCTGCTGAAGGTGTTAAAGATTAAATAACCCTGTTATTATTTTCAGGTACTCTGTCTGCTTGCTCTAAAAAGAGCCATGGACACTTGATCTGCCTCTTTCGCTTTGCTATATCTGTGCATGCCTGTTGTTTTGTTGTTTCCTCATCCTAAAATGGCATGAGTGCCCAGACATATAAGGCAAAGATTTGTGAACGGCATTAAAGCCAAGGCCAAGGAGTGGTTAAAAAAAGGCAGGAAACTGTTAAGTGTGGCCACTAGGGGAAAAGTAATTGATCTTTTCAGCACCTCGGAGCACTTTTCAGGACTATTTATTAGAGTAAGAAGGAGCGCTCAGCTGCTCAAGCTTTGTTTTTGAATAACAGCACCCCGCTGTACGGAAGCTTTAAGGATTTGTTTTGTGTAGTAACGTGAGTGCTGATCAATGTCTGTTCTTCATGAGAGCAGAGTCTCTGACAGGCTGCTCGTGTTCTTCCGGCAAATGTCCAACAGAGGGACTCTGTATATTTCTGAAAGACTAATTTGGGACTGTTTTGGGTTTAAAATGCATTGTTAAAAAGATTTGCTCTGGTATTTTGTTGCCTTTGTTTAGAGAGACACAGTGAGCTAATATGGGTCTGGCTGCCTGGAATTTAAAAGTAAACACTCACTGCTGAGTTGGTTTGCACTTATATGCCATGGACCATAATGTACAGAAGAGGATTAGGGGCATAAAAAAGTCAAAATTCTGACTTTACTCCTTCAAAGTTAGAACATTTTTAATAGAGAAGCAGAGCATCAAAGATTTAGCACTGCGTCAATCTTTCACTAAAAAGCTATCTCATGAGTTTCAAATATTTACTACCTTTAGACTTGAGAGGTGGGACTGAACAGTTTCCAGCTTCATTCTTTGTCGAGGAAAGAGTCAGCAGTTGCAATGGATTCCACAAAAACTAAAATATGTAAAGTGTAGTCCACTGTATGAAGAAGTTTTTAAAAATAAATTTGTTAAAAGCTGAACACTATGCTGATGCTGTTTTTATCGTTCTAAAGGGGAAACATTTTAAGGAATTAGCATTGTTGTCTCACAGGAAGAAGGTCCAGGTCTCTCACCCTGTGGTGGGGCGTGGCCGGCGGTGCCATGCAGGGAAGGCGGATGCACCTGCACAGCATCTGCAATCATGTCCTGCCGACTTATTGCACTGGGTCCTGTGATTGTTGTTGTTCGTATGTTGGGCTGGCAGCACAAACACACAGAGCTGCAGCTCTGTGTGTCGTGAACAGCAACCGTGAAAGTCTTAATAAAAGATCCAAAGCATGAAAATGCCATCGGGTCTGCCGTGGTCATTCACACACCACATGACAGCTGGGACAGGGTCCAGACTCACCATGAACCTGAACTGTAAATGGATTGTACTTATAAAGCACTTTTTAATCAGTCCGTGTGCTCAAAACACGTTCTACTATGTGCTGTATTCACCCTTTTACCCATTCCCAGGTATTTATGGGGGGCAAATGAAGTGAATCATTTCTTTAACAGGTTTGATTCATCCAGGAGGCAGTCTTCAACATAGACTAACCCACCCCCACTGCTGCTGTTCCACCTCTGACACCTCAGTCATTTCACACCTCCTCCACACACCCTGCTCGCTACTCTCCACCCCCAACCACTGCATCCTGCACAACCAACACACAGCTCCAGCCTGTCTCTCTCAACCATGCAGGTTAGGAGGGAACTGAGGAGCATCAGGGCCAGGAAGGCATCAGCTCAAGGGTTGTCAAATTCTGTGCAGATCAATTGTATAGCGCGATAGAGCACATCTTCAACCTGAGGCTGAGGAGAGTTCCAAAGACCCTGGAGCGGCTCGTCCTGGCTCAGCTTCAGCCCCTGATGAGCTCATCACTGGACCCACTTCAGTTTGCCTACCAGCGTGGCACTGGAGTGGATGATACTGTCATTCACCTCCTACATAGTTCCCTTGCTCACCTGGAGACCGCTGGGAGCACTGTGAGAATGATGTTCTTTGATTTCTCCAGTGCCTTCAACACCATTCTTCCCACATTCCTGAAGGATACGCTAGAGAACTCAGGAGTGGACCATCATCTCACCACACGGATACTGGACTACCTCACTGACCGACCACAGTATGTGAGAACTCAGGGCTGTGTGTCGGACAGGGTCGTCTGCAGTACGGGGGCCCCACAGGCAACGGTTCTGGCTCTGTTCTCCTTCACCATCTACACTGCAGACTTCTCCCACAGCTCCACCCAGTGCTTCCTGCAGAAGTTCTCTGATGACTCTGCGATAGTCGGCCTCATCACTGATGGGGACGACAAGGAGTACAGAGAACTGACCCAAGACTTTGTGGACTGGTGCCAGCTGAACTACCTCCAGATCAACACTAGTAAAACCAAGGTGGTAGACTTCTGCAGGCACAAACATCCTCCACTGCAACCACTAAACATCCAAGGTATGGACATTGAGGCTGGTGCCTTGGAGGTCATCAGAACAATAACCTGGACTGGTCTCAGAAGCCCTCTACAGAAAAAGGCAGGCTGTACCTGTTGTGGAGACTCAGATCTTTTGGAGTGAAGGGCCCACTCCTGAAGACCTTCTATGACTCTGTGGTGGCCTTAACCAATCCTGTATGGTGTGGTCTGCTGGGGTGGTAGCATCTCTGCTGGGGAGTAGAGTATTTAAAAGTAGAATGGGAGGCAGAGCCTTCAGTTCTCAGGCCCCTCTTCTGTGGAACCAGCTTCCAGTTTGGATTCAGGAGACAATAATAATAATGAGACATTTGTTATTAATCTCTGGCTCTCTTCCACTGCATGTCCTTCATCCTGTCTTCTTTCTCTCAGCCCAAGCGGTTGCAGCAGATGGCCTCTCTGATGTGCAATAGTACCAAGTGCAATTTTTCCTACCATGACGAAGCATTTTATTCTATTTTATCTTGTCCTATTCTATTGTGTTTTTCTTAATTTTTACTGCTCTTAACTTGTACTTTCTGCAGTGACCAAAAAATGTTCCCACATGTGGGACTAATAAAGGGTTATCTTATCTTATCTTATCTTATCTTATCTTATCTTATCAATCTGCCAGGCAACCGTCAGAGAGAAACTCACATGCTTATTTACATGAGTGTGCACTACAAAAACTGGGTGCAATTTTGGTACAACTTAAAACTTGTCTTAACAAAGTCTTTATCACTTTGGAACAATGCATCTTAAAAAATGAAGCTAATGGTAAAAACGTTCTTTCGGTCATATTTATCATATTCCCTCAAACAGTTCAGGTCAACAGGACAGCATCTCCACAGGAGCCCCAGGGTCATACAGACACCTGCTGCCAAAACGAGCAGCCATGTAACTGACAGGCGTTAACACTCTGGTAACTACACTGCTGAACTGTGTTAAATACGCTGCACTGAATTAGGGTCTGGTGCTGCCCTACAACCCATACCCAACTGCATCAAGGATGATCTACATGACTTGATTAGCACTTCCATCGTCTACCCTCCTGGTCCTCCTTGTCCCCCTCCTCCTCATCTCATTTCACACTAAACAAAGTCGCGGCAGGGTCCGATGGCCAGAGCCCCCTTTCTCTTATCGCCTCGCAGTCAGAGCAGCAGGTTGGGTTGATGAACTTGGTTGGAAGGAATCTGTATGCTCCTCCACTTGACTGAGCAGAGCTAATGAGTCAGAAAATCCCACAGCTAGGGCTTTAGGGTTTGACTTGGGCATCAGCAGCAAACAGGTTGCTCAAGCTTAGGAGTGAGGATGAGGAGTGTTAAATAGAGCTCACTTTGCAGACTGTCGAACTCTGCATGGGAGAGTTGAAAAGCTTACGAAGACTTAAAGGGGGAGAAGGTGCAAGAAGAGGAGGAGGAGCGTGTGACTGGATGAAGTGGGGATTACCGCTTTGATCTGTAAACTCTGTCTGTACCAGAGAGGCCGGGGGTTCCTCAGCTCTCAGCCAGGTGCACCCTGTTCATCAAGCTGTAGCCAACCCCCCACCGAGCTGCCCTGAAGGTGTGAAATTTGCTCCGATCCCTTTCTTACATGCCCCATCACACAGGAGACCTACAGCAGGACATCACACGCAAAACACAGTGCAGAAAGCCAGGTCAGTGCCTGACCATCACAAGAGCACAAGATCTGTTGGTTAACAAAATCATATTTTGATATTAATTTGCTTTCTTGCAGACTGTTAGATAACAAGATTGATACTGTCCAATTGACGGTTCAGGGAACCAGCCCGGTTTATCAGTTTCTTCATAGACATCAAACTTGCAGAGAGAGCAGAACATAAACTATTGTTTAAACTGACCTGACTGTCATGTGCAGGCTCATCGCTGGTGATGAGGGCTGGGTCTTCCAGCTATGACCCAGTAGTTCTCAGAGTTTCCAAGTCCAAAGATGGCAAATAACATCAACAGGTCATTTCTTTCCTACATGTATGAGGTTGGGCACCATCAGCCTCTCCCCCTGGGTGAGGTTTCCAAGAGCTTTGCTATAAATATCTTTGCTACATGTTAGCTTTCATTGAGAACATTTAGCAGAAATAAGCTGAACTGTGGCAGGTGCCATCTTGCGATTGTGTGCCAGCATACAGATCATTGAAACTGTGGAATTCTTTGAACTACTGACAAGTAAGATGCTCATGGTATGATTTGAAATTAGGTAAGATTAATATTTGTGGCAGCCAAGTTCATAAGATAAGGTACAACCTCGAGCCCAGCTCATATCAGATATATTGGCTATTATTAGCTATTTACTGATTTATATGTGTTGATATTTATGAAAGACAATAAATGAAAACAATAAAAGTAAAGAAAAGGTGGGAAAACACCCTTCAACCATGTTATGAGTGCTGATGTGGCACAGTTTGTCCACTAGAGGGCAATTTTTAGCTTCTCTTTCACTAAAATGTGTTTAAAACACAATTGCAACAACCAGCTAATCCGAGCAGAGTCATAAATGTATTTTTAAAAAAGGATTCTACAAGTTTTTGTAACAGCAAGACAAGATTATTTTTAAAAAGTGCCGTTACCTTATTAAAGCAAGGACTTATAAATATCTACACATAAAGAATGTCGGTAAAATCAGTTTGCGTGTCAAAAAGAAAAAAGAAAGTGACTAAAGACACAAAGCAAAAAGAAAAAGTAACTAGCCTGACGTATGTTATGTTAAACTTTATTAAAGTTGATGCCTCATATTTCAAAATGTAGAAGCTAAAAAGTCTTGCACTGAGAAGAGAGGCTTTAACAATGACAACAGCAAACTTTTAACTTAAATATAACTTAATACTGAATAGCTGGGAAATGCTAACTCTAACCCTTAAAATTTTAAAATTGTAATTTACATTTACATTAATTTACTTTTTTTTATATACATATTATATATGTTTTTATTTAATTTATTATATGTACTGCATGCACATTATAATATGGTCCAAACTACTGAAGAACAGCAAAGAAATGCATACGTATGCAAATGTAATAATTACTATTACACTGTAAATATATTTAATTTCTTCAGCTGAAAAGTTCTTTATTGACCATCAAAATGGATTTTGACTGTAAGCACTGTAGACATTTTCAGCAGCAGAACATAAAACTTTTCTTTTTGTTATGTGCTTACTCTTAGATGGGTTTGCTGTCAAAGACAAATAAATTTTCATGAATCACATAGACTGGATCGTGTCACTTGGCTCATTGGAGCCAAGCTGGGATGGTTTATGGATTCCAGTTTGTTTCCACATGTACCAAAGTTATCCAGCAACTTCCAGAAGGTATTTATTAGGAGTTAAACTCTTTGCTTTACCTTTAGCTCTTAATGCTATAATTCTAAGAAGCTCTTTTGAAAAGCCTCCAAAATAATACAAAATTGAAGCAAATTATGCATCTCCCATTTTGGCTTCTCTTCAGTAGCTCTCTGTAAAATCCCTCTCAGTGTACAGCAAGTTGTTGACTATCAGGCTCCTCTGCTGTGGAAGCAGCTCCTGGTTTAGGTTTGGTGGGCTGACACCAGCTCTCTTTTTTTAAGGACAGGTCTAAAACTTTAACTTTGGATAAAGCTTGTAATTGTGTCTACCTCAGGTGATTCATATCTGTCCTGTGATGCACTAAGCACACATTACAGTTGTGTGTCATCAACTTTGCATAGTCTGTTTCTTTGGCAGTGGAGCCACATGTTTCTGATCGATACCATTTCATTCAGTTCCAGTGTATAGCACCAATTCACAAGAAGTCATAAAAAAAACTTACAAAATTACAGAGAAACCTCAAACAAATCAGTGCATCAATAACCTTGGTCAATGAGCCGATGGTGGAAGGGAAAACTTTACTTTTAACAGGAAGACACCCCAGATAGAACCAGGCTCAGGGAGGAGCAGCCATCTGCCAAGACCATTTATGGGATTAGAGGAAAAAGAAGAAAAATGAGAGCACAGGGAGACAAAGACAAACACGAACTATACGGAAGAGAAGACACGAGTTAGTGATGTGCAGTTGTCGCATATAAATGCAGAAAGAACTGAACGAAGGGAACCTGTTCAACACATGGTGGGAGCAGACTGAGCTGACATCAGCCCGTGTCTGGATAATTCAGGAACATCTATTAGAGGCCTAACTATAAGATTTATCAAAAAGGAAAGTCTGGGGGCAAATCTTAAAAGTAGAGAGAAGACCTGTCTCCTAAATCTAAACTGGGAACTAGTTTCACTGCCTGAAAGCTGACCGCTCTCCAATTCTCCTTATAGAAACTTTCAGAACCACAAGCAGGCCAGCAGTCTGAGAGCAAAGTGCCTTGTTGGGATAGTATGATACTATGAGGTGTTTGAGACGTGTTATTGGTCCCAACGACACGTCCAGTGTTCATTATTTAACTGTTTCTCACTGCTCGACTGTTCTCTTTCCTCCATCCAGCTGAGGGAAACCTACACAAAAGTCAAAGCCTGTCTGAGATTTGTTGTTTCTTTTTCCTGTCAAGTCTTTTCAGTGTCAACAAGCTCTCAAGGTGAGAGTATTGTTGCTTTTCTCTCTCTGTGTTTTAGTATGTAAAGTGCCCTGAGATGACACATGGTTTGATTTAGCTCGACATAATGCCTCTCGCAGGGGAGACTGCTGCAGTGTTTATGCGCTAGCTGAGTATTCTTGATACCCTGTCCTCTTCTCTCTTGTTTGCAGACAAGACTGGCAGACGGCGCTGAACGGAGCCATTCGAATTAAGCATTTGAAGAGTAAATGTTGCTGGCGTCAGCTCAAAGCATTCTTCTGTGACATGTGCAGAACATACAGACAGGGTTAGGCAGAGGAGGGGGGGGGGCTTTTAATGCAGTGGTCAATGTGTTTTGCAGACAGCTTTGAATCTCCCCCACAAAATCATCCCCAAAAACAAAAATAAAAACTCTTGCATGTTTATTTTTGTTCCACCCTAGGCCTTTCCTGGCTGTTACGAGCAGAAAAACCAGTATTTGTTGACGTGCTAATATATCCATGTCAGTGAAAAATCCCAGGCTATCATTCAGCTTAGTTTTTTAGCAAAATATCTTAACTTAACATCTGGAAAAGGAAACGATTCACTGCAGGGTCATGTTTTCTGTAAAAAAAAAATTAATTAATTAAATAAAAGAAATTGAGGCCACACAACTGGACAATTAATTGCCAAAATATGCAAATGCGATGCACTGCAGCTTACATGCTGATCCTCTGTAAATGTAAAACTGGAATGAATTGCACTGACAAGAGGCACAGCTTAAACACACACACACACACGAATAAAACAACTTTGGGGAACATTTCTCTTATAACAAGAATGCAGCTGAAATTTTGAGATCTACATTTTGCTTCATGGTTTGAAGCAGCTGAACACAGAAACAATGAAGCCCTGTAATCAAAAGCTGACAGTGCGGTTACCTCATAGGTAACATTTATCATTCTGACATCTAACCTAAGCTGTAAAGCAGTGGAAAAAAAACCCAGAACTCACTAATTGTCCCTCGTAAACTTGTGCTTTTGAAAACACCTCAGAGTACAGTAGAGAAAGTCTGTAGGTCCGCGCATCCCTCTGTGTGTAGGTGTGTGTCTGTGTGTGTGGGCATGTTCTGGAGGTTTTAGGGTTTTAGAGGCGGGAGAGCGGTGAAAATCAAACCATCAGGAAGGGCATGAGGTCGAGTGTGCTGTGAGTGTTTAGCCCACAGCCATCCACGCTGCAGGACACTGTAGAACATGTGATGGGGATGATCGACCCCAGCGCCCACCCTCACTCGCCTGCAAACTGTCCTTTTGACCCAGATCTCCCACACCTTCTCCCTACGATTTTCTCCCTTCCTTTCTCTTTTATTCCCTCACTTTCCTCCACTCTCTTCGCGTTTAGTTGGATCCTGTTCCGGACCCCATTTACGGGCCCCGCTGCTAACAGAGCTTCGAGTTTACGAAATGAGTCGGAGAATGCCACCTCTCAAGTTTGAAATCTCCACCGACTGTGCAAAGATGTAACCAGAGAAAATACATAATGGTGGAAGGTGTGAGTCATTGTTTTTTGCTTGGTATGATAAAGAAAAGGCATAAAAGCACAGAGTGAGGAGAGCAGAGAATACACTCAGGATGTTCGAGAAGCAGTCTGTGCATGCAAACTCTTCCAGCGCAAGCACAATCAGAGTTTATAAATTTAGAAAAAACATGTTTTAACAAGAATGTTTGATCTAGACTTCCAACTAAAACAGATGCACCTCTTTTTCTTCTCCCAGGAAAAAATGAGAAAGGAAAAAAAGACCTGTCATGACCCCACATGTTATTTCCACTTCAGCTTTCTTGCAGTTAATTGTATCACGGCTGGATTCAAGTGGAAAGCCAGATTAAGAAGATAAGAGCAGGAGATGATGATAGATATATCTAGTTATGCTCAAAGATAAGGTGAGCATGAATATTTCATTTCTACAGGTCCCACTTTGTCAGATTTGTGCTTTTCCTTTTTGTTGTCTTGCTCTATAGAAGAAAGGTAGAGTTTGAATTAAAATGCTGTGATTATTTCGTTTGTATTTCAACTGCTGTGTGGCATTTCTTGGAACATGTCAATCACTAGTTTTTTATTATTGCTGTAGAATCTGTTTTCAATAGAAAACACGTTACAGGATCCAAACCTGAGCTTTGCTATTCAGACTGTGATGAAAAATAATCCCAGCACTGTCGTGTACAAAAAATGACAGGAGTCTAGCAATCTAGCTGCTTCCATAACATAAGTGAGAAGTGATGCTTTTATGTGATACAAAAATAAAACATCCAGGATGTTAAACTCACTTTTCACTGTGAGCCATGGACAGAGCACTTTGATCATGAATGAAATTCTCCTTCCTGTCAGTGTAAAGAAGTTTAACTACACATTTAATCCCTGAGATTTTTAATAAAAGAAGTGTAGTTTCAACAGTATGTCTCATTTTTCACATTTTAAAAATGCTGAAATTGGAAGAAATCAATGTGTAAAATTACACAAACACTTCCACAGACGGTCCTATTATTATAACATGGAAACCTTTTGTTTTTCCTGGGAACCCACAGTAAAAAAATCACACATTTCTAAAGTTGATCAAAAAAAACAAACAAGAACTTTCTGTTATTTAATTGTTTATTAATTGTTTACATTAGTGCTGTATCAGTTGTCTTCATCTCGACTATTAAGCTCTTTTGCACATAAATCTGTTTAATACTTTTGTCTCCATTTATTTATTCATGCTATTTGTATTTTATCTAGTTGTACATATTAACCGGCATCTGTGTGTGGACAGCAGAGAAAGAATTTCATTGTACAGAGAAATGCTTTTCTTTGTACACATGACAATAAACGCTTCGAATCTTAAATCTTCATCAGTATGAAAAACCATAAAACTTGTGAAAATGGTAATATCGCATCTAACGTTCGCCTTCAGAACATTACAAACTTTAATCTCATAGATTATGGAAAAGTGCATGAAAAGAACTACTCGCTGGTTCTCTGGTAACTTCCACACACACACTCACACAGGTACCATGTGTGCTGTAAACAGGCAGTCATCCTGGCGTGTCTGTTCTTTCCATTGGCCTTTTTAAGGTCACTCCTTCATCCCAGTACACGAACAGAGCTCACAGGTCACCAATGTGTTTAGCTGCACTGACAGTCTGATTAAAATCTTCAAGTTTGATATAAGACAATTTCAAAAGCAGAGCTCAAGGATGACGATGAAAATATTCAAGAGAATTCCTTTATAATGCTCTACGACCAACTACAAATGAAGCTCTGCAGATGAAAGGAAGCATCTGGCTTTTATGGGCAGATCACCAAACTACTTATTTTTTTCTTCCTCCAGGTGTTGTTTGGTAACATCAACAAGGTGATTGTGGGTTAATTATCCAAAATGAGAACAGGATTTCTACAACTAAGATCCAAAGTATGCTCGCAATTATTAGGCGTGCATTCGAGCAGCTGATGCAACAATTCAGAGTCCTTCTGCATAAGAGCTATCTGTTGTGTGGTCAGCTAATGTGGATTAATGAAAGGGGAAAAGTATTAGCTAGCTCAAATTAGCAGGCATCCTGCTAGCTGAAAAAAGAAGCAAGAGAGGACATCTGCTAGGTGCTGTCTGAGGAAACCACCTTGGCATAGAAGAGTCTTTGGATGCAGTAAAGACATGTGAGATATTATGAATGGCTAGATTAAACAGTGCCTTGGAGAGGTGTGGCTTCTCGCCTCCATGCGGAATTCCTCACAGCACAGTCAGGCACCCTGTGCAAAAACAAAAAGAAGACGCAGAAGAGTAAGTTACAAAAGCCATAGGAGGGTATCCATCCTGCTGGATTATTCATCATCTCTCTTTCAGAATACCTGCATCCCCAAAGTGCATTCAGTTTTCATGGGAGACCAAAGAATGACGTCATAGGAGAGCAGTACTGGGGTTACTGTGAAAAAACTGTAAACATGTAAGAGGAAACCAGTAAGCATTCACTCGGCAAAAAAACTGACGATGGAAAAATTAATGACTTGTTTTTAAAAAAGTCAAATTCTTAATGTCTCACATCCTGTCTTGTTTAGACTCGGGGAAACAAAATACATTCATCTGGAAACAGCTGGATGATCTCTTTTCTTTTCTCTGGTTTGAAGAAAGAGAAACGCTTTTTATTCATGTATTGATTTAGGTTCTTACAGCGCCTCAGAGCAGAGAGACTTGAAAGGAAAAGGCAGTTTGTGGAAGTGTGAGTCCAAAAATATCATCCACAGCCTCACGGACCTGTTTGGGATTTTTAAAGAAGAGTGTGTGAGAAATCCGAGATTTCAGGTCAATCTAAAAGGACTCGGAGGTTCAAACTTTACACAATGTCCTCAGCTGCCAAGCTCTCTCACATTTCCCGAACATCTTTGTGACAGAAAACAAAGAGTTCTGATGTCTTCAAGATTAACGTCATGTATTGGGCAAAAATGGACAAAAAGCCTTATAACTTAGAAATATGACTCTTACAAGCACGGTGTGTATTGGCGACATATTGAAAGTACTATAAAAAGATGTAAAATATGTCACATTTGACCTCTGACCTCTACTTCAAGGTCAGTGGATTAATCTGAAGGTCAAAGTGATAGAAATGCTATATAAAGCTGTGTTTCCTTGCGCCAATATTTATTTTTACAGTCTAGGGATAGGGGTTGGTATATGGGAATTGTAACGCTACTTTTGACCTCTGACCTCTTCTCTGAGTTCAAATAAGGTCAAACTTTCGTAAAATGTCTTCACCTCATTTCACATCTGCCTTTTTTTCAAGTTGACCCAAAATTTTCATGTTGAGCTGGTCCTGGCAGATGTTTGCTCCTCGCTGAGCCTGGTTCTGCCGGAGGTTTCTTTCTTCCCACTGTCACCAAACAGCTTTCTCTGTATTATTTTAAGGTGTTTGCCTTAAAGTATGATATTCATTGGGCTGACTGTTGTTTTTATTTGATGTTAAATTCAATTGAATTGAAATTAATAAGGTTAAGGGTTAAAAAGCTCAAGTTATTAGTGTCCAGTTATTTACTAATCAATAGCTATTATCCATTACCTACTCTATACAATACTGTTCCCAGTGATTGAGCCACCTTGGTGGAGGTTTGGCGTAATATATCTGCTAGATTTATGTTTCCTTGTCTATTTTATGCAGTGTGGCAGGTGTTTGACCTGTACAGAGAGGGGTCATGCCTGGCCCCTTTAAGTCTAGCTGACTTTAGAGCCTGCAAATGCTCTTAACACATCAGAAGAAAGGCCAAGAAGGTCTTAACCTTTTAGGTGGTTGAAGTGTGGGTCAGGAGGTTTGGCTTGATGTAGTGAGCTTGTTATTTTTTTTTTTTTACATATGTTATTTTTTTACACACATACACACACACACACACACACACACACACACACACACACACACACACACATATATATATATTTAAGGCATAAATCTGATCTATCTGACAGCTATATATTGACTAGGAAAAGTCAGAATGCCATGATCAATCTTGTAGTATATATAGTTATTTTAATAGATATCTAGCATTAGAAGGCATGTAGTGGGGGGAAAACTTGGATGTGCACATTTAAGCACATCACACGTTTACTGCATAACTTAACAATGCACAGATGGGTCAGGACCTGACGGTAAATAATGTTTCGTGTTCTACTGCAAACCGTGCAGGTCAGCTGTAACACAGATTTCAGGGTTTTTTTTTTTTGAATGCTTGGCAATAAAGCTACCCTCCTCTGGATGGACCGTGTGCTCCACCAGAGGAGCTCCATCAGATATATCTATGACACGGATGTTTACTCTGTGAAAAGCGGCAGAATTTAATATTTCCCAGAGAATAAGTGAAGGAGAAAGGTGGAGATGAAATAGAGAGACACAGGGCAACTATCGTATAGGAAAGAATAATAGAGAGAGCAAAAGGACACATTTAGGTGCACGATATGTACTGTAAGAACTGATGAAGATGGTCAGATAGATGGACTTACATGTTCTTGAATTCAGTCTATTTAATCACTTTTGCTCAGTTATAGTTGAATATTGCATGTAAAATTGGTTGTATTTAAACCATTGTGAATGAGTTGTTGGCCTATAATCTGTCAAACACATTTCAATAAAGAACACTGGGGTTAGAATCTGCAGTTTTGACAAATTGACTTTTGCATATCTTTTATATATGCAGGTAAAAACATTTTTTATAGTGTCACCTACATTCGAAGTGTCTTTTTCAAGAAAGATGAGACGACAGAAAATGCAAGACATTGACACAAGCATTGCATATTTTATAAAGATATCTTAAGTGTCCTAAAATGGACTGACCCTGTAACATAAAGTAGGTATAATAACGTAGAGTCAGAAAGATACTTGCAAAACAGGTAATTTTGTGTATATATCCCTTTGAATATCCTGTTCCTTTTTATATTAATTAAATAAATAAATAATAATAAATAAAGCCAAACAGAAACATCGACATTCACTATTTGGAACACGCTCACTTTCTGGCACTACACCTCAGCTGGAGACCTCCCTTTTTTAAGCGGTACGGAGGCTGCAGTTGTCAAATGTCTCCAGCAGATGGCAGAAATTCTCTGTCAAAAAGAGGAAAATGGAGCTTAAACAACAGCCAACAGCCAACAACATTAATTGTATTTAATTACATAATAACTGTGGCTGAGTATATTATACAGAAATAATTTTAACATTAAAATGAACTCCAAATACTGAAAGACTTTGACGGAAAGATTTATTTTCTTTTGGTCGAATTGCAAATTACCACCAGCCTGCTAGGAAATGGCTTCACGACAGGCTTTACGACACCATCTACTCGCTTTACAACTGTTTTGGAGGCTCATTCAAAATGGAGTAGATCTTGAAGAAGTTAGGGTCAGCGGATCTAGCTTCATTTTCGCGTGGGTTTTACAGCAATATCTTGTTCCTTAATAGAGTATTTGTAGCCTCAGAAAAATGACAGAAGAAAAGAAGACGGGCTCTTTGGGGTTCTTCTCGAGCTACGACGATTTGAGCGACAGCAGCAACGACAGCGATTCGGATGACCAGGGGGGAAGCCGAAAGAAGAAAGCGGGGACCGAAGCCGAGGGGAGCGCTCGGTCCTCTCTACCGGGAACCAAGCGAGATGCCGGCGGAGCTCCGTTACCCAAACCCGACGAGCTGTTTCGCTCCGTGTCCAAACCCGCTTTCCTCTATAACCCGCTGAATAAGCAAATAGACTGGGACAGCCTGACGGTCAAAGCCCCGGAGGAGGTACAAATACATGTTGAACTGCGGTTAATATGACCACAACAAGCACGCTCTGATGTGCTAGATGAGTGTAAACACTGTACGAGCCACATAAGATAAAAAAAAAAAAAAAAACTGTACGAGCCACAATTAGCAGATTATCGGCTTCACCTGTGCTAGCTCAGGCTGCCCAGTAGTGGTCGCTGTTTCTTTGCTTGCTGATGCACACAGTGTAGCTCTATCTGCAGTGGTTGGTTGGAGACGTTATCAGACTTTTGTAACGGTATTCATATGTACAGGCTGTGCAGAAGTATTGAGCCATATTCATTTCCTCATAATTTACTTCCATAGAGCCTTTCTAAGTGGTCTTCAGCAATAGTTCTTCCAAACAAGGTGTGTCATAAGCGGATGAACCAATCTTGTGTCTACAGTTAACAGACAACTTGGCAAAGAACCGATTTTAAGTAGAATTTTTAGGCACTTTGTTACGATCAGCCTGTTGAAAAACCATATTATTTGTTAATTTCTTCGGATGACCCTATGAAAATGCCAAAGAGTGCACAGGTTGACAGTATAAAATAGTATCTTTGCACCAATAAGTTGATTACCAAAGAGCTAAAAATGTGATGGCATGGTGTGCAGAGTGTTGTTAAAAACTCCGTGGAAGCTGAGGCCACTCAAATAAGTGGCAAGTCTAACAAAACAAAAAAGAAAGGCATTATCTACAGCTGATGAACTGTATCTGAAAATCGTGTTCTTAAGAAGTAGGAAAACAAATCCAGCAAGGGCCTGACACAAGACCTGAGAGAGAAATCTGGCCCTGTAGTTGGTCCATCTACTGTTTGCCAAAGCCTCATCAGAAATGGTCTCGGTGGAAGGGTTGCTGTCCAGAAGCCATTCTTAATGAAGGAAAGGAGGAGAAAAGGTTGAGGTTTGCCAGATTACACAATAACTGGACTGAAAAACAGGGAGGGATGAAAGTACATTTGAAAATCTTGGTTTAAATTGGAGGTGGTCAGGAGAGAGGTACAATGGTGACTGTCTACAGTCATTTACAGTCATAACCATTGTGTTTTGATGTGGACTTCAAGAAACCTGAAAAACTATCCCTTTAGGCTACTTAAAGAATTTAAAAGGAAGCTAAAGTTGTCTAATATTGATGCTTTTCAGCATCATTTTTGACTTGCATGCCGTATTTTCATTTGTGTTTGCACATGTTCCAATAAATCGCTGTAAATCTTTTGCAACATCTAAAGAATTGAGGTGTAGCTTGAGACTTTTCCACAGTCTTGCACGTGTGTGATGTCATTCTGGTGCATGAAAGATGTTTTTCTGTCTTCTCTCTTTGCAAGTGAATGAGGCCAATAGAAACCATGTTAGGAAGACTTTTCATTATAACGTAGTGCAGTACAGCAACACCACAAGCCATAACCTCAGTGTTAACAAGTCAATATATATCTACTATGAACATTATAAAGTGATTGAGTGATTCACATATCATAATAGTTATATTTCTTGTTTATTTTAAAGAGAATTTACTGTCTTGCATCTTTTATGGAGACTAGCTATGATCACCTTTGCTGTTTGACTTTCTCTAAACCAATTTTCCACTTTTTTTTCCTTGAAGGCTGCCAGAGAATTTAAGCCATGGAAGACAAATGCCGTGCCCCCGCCTGAAAGTTACACTGCAGAGCCAGAGAAGAAGAAAGGACCTCCCCCTGGAATGGACATGGCTATAAAGTGGTCCAATGTGTACGAGGACAACGGCGAAGACGCACCGCAAGCTTATACAGGCAAAGCTCGTTTTCTACCTGAAGAAGAGCAACCCTCAGACTCTGGTGAGTTTCAGTTTCATTCTCCTCATCACAGCTCTTTTATACCGTTGTGCAATACCCACAGGCTTTAAAATCCCAATAAATTTTGATGTGTATTTAATCCTATGTTATTTGATAATTTGGCAAATTAGCAAGAAAGTATGAACTTGTGATAAGCAAAAGAACTACATGGAAATGAAACAAGGGCAATACAGTAGATGCCAGAGGTGAACATTGTGTTAACGTTTTCAATATGTTGAAAAAGTTGTGTGTGAGGATTTTTGGATTTCTTCAGAGAAGAGCTGGAAGTTGTTAACAAAGATTTATTTGATTTGCTGCCACAAAAATGTGAAATAAATGATACCAAAACCTAAATAAAAGTATCAGATTATAAATGTAAACATCTGTTTCAGGCCAGTCTTTGTGTGTTTAATCAATACCCAAAGATGCGAAGCATAATATCAGCTGCACCATTCCACCTACGTATTTCCATCCAACTATATGTAACAAATGAGTGCAATACAGCAAAATAATGAGGGCGTTTGCTCTGCTTTCTGCTTTGCACCTGCTTGGAAAATGTGGACTTGTTTATTTAAACAATGTGCTGTTGAGAAATAATAATAAAGATTATGTTTTACTCTCCGTCCCTCTACAAAATCCCAAATCCATCCAACTCGTCATCTGCTGATCAGATGAGGAGTCAGAGAAGCCAGGGCTGTCTGCCAAGAAACGGCGAGTGGAGACCTTCCAGCAGAAGGAGAAGAGGAAGAGGGACTTTGGACAAGCCACATCTGACAAGAACTTTGTTGAAGAAGAGAAAAGGATCCTCAGGCAAAAGATTGAGTGAGGACCAAACTTTCTGCACCCAGGAAATTGTCTGCAATTTAAATCTTTTCCATCAGCAGGGAGCATTCACTGCATTAGAGCATGCAATCATAGAGCGTTGTTTTATCTGTATGTACATGTTATAATTTGAAGCAGTAGTTTGTTTTTTCAAGACTGTGAGCACATAAGAATTTTTTAATTTGATTCAGTTTGCAACATTGTTAACAGTGCTTAAATTTATCAGACCAGCTGCCATAAGCACAAGAACATCTGTGAAAAACTTGTTTAAAGCTCAAACTTGTTGTAGTTTTTTAGGTAAATGACAAACTGAATTCACACTTTTATACCCAAATCTGAGCCGGCACACTGAACTACAATGACAAGTCAGGAAATGATCGATCCCGCTACTAGGCCCAAATTATAAACCACTAACACCATTGTTTCTGTTCAGGAGTGCAGGTAAATAACTTTGAGGTGGCATCTTAATCAAAAATAATAATTTACTGGGTATTTTCTACTTTTCAGTAAAACAGTTTGAAAATTGCTGGAAAAAATAGTTATGTATTTAGCACTAAAAATATAATTCAGAATAAAGATGGATTATCTGTTACAGAAACATAAAATGATTTTGGTAATTCCAATATCTTTCATTTTGGGGAGCTGTGGTATAAGCCTTACTCTGGGTAGTGGTCTAATAAATGTTTTAAGCACTGTATATCATGTAATATCAAAAAACATCATTTGATGGCCCCATTGCAAAGGCTAAAGGCTAACAGCTGTGATTTTGGACTTAATAACAAGCTATGGGGGTATTTTAAAGGCACAATGATAAAGGATATCACAGCTGTACAAAAGTGATCATTTCCAAACAATTAACGTTGTGAGATTGTTCTTGTTTGACTCTGCTGGACTTCAATTATTCACCAGGATTGTTTTTAGTCATAGCCATTAGGCCTGAAGGCCAAAACATGTTGACCTGTAAGTGTGTTTACTTCCTGTTTTATAAATTTAATTAAGTATAATAACAGTGATGTTTGGCTGTGGTGGGTTACTTGGTCTGTACTTTGTTTTGTGTTGTATACTCACTGCCCATTCACCACCAAAATATGATTGTGTGTTGTTCTTTGAAATCTGAAATTGCACCATTCCCCCGTTGTTCCTGCTTATGGCCACTAGATGTCGCCTTTAGACTACACTGAAACTCCATCAATGTTTATGGTGAGGTCAGCTGTGTGACTGCATAAATGCTGGCTACTCAAATTACAATCAGGAGCTGTGTATATATGTTGTGTCTGTCAAAAAGGGAGTGGCAATCTTTGATTTGGAAGTTTGTGTCGTCTCAGTTTTCTTGAGGTGCTTGTTCCATTCAAACTGTTGATTCAGTGTCATGTACCAGGGACTACAACAGGAAATAACCTCCTATATGTTTATTTAGACTACGTCGAGTATTGGAACACGTATTTCTTTGTGGATCTTTTATTTCTTCCAGCAATTCTCTGAATTCAGTGTTACGGTATATTTATAGCTTTCTGGGCAACATAAACCATTGAGGCAATAAAATTGTTTATTGAAAAGAGTCATTTAACTTTTAAGTTGCAAAGTCTGTTTATTTATTGAATAGCTTATTTGTTTATTTTTTAGCCATTAAGTTTTTTTAGATTTGTGTTATCAAAGCAACAGACTGTAAAACTCACAATCCATTTTTTAGGTTCCTGTGGCCATTGGAGTAAATATAATGGTTTTCCGAGAATTGGGGGAAAAAAGTTTCCACTTTGCAACAGTTTAGTGATCAGAGGAATTCCTGGTCTATCTGTCATCATGGGTTGACATGAAATAGTGGTGAATATGCTTCTGATAAAATTCCAGCCTCCAGGTATGTGCCTGGCCTTGTCTGAAATGTGTACCAGGGCCTGCAGAACAGCAGCGATGAACTGATTTTTATCAGCTGTATTTACGCACAAATAACCCCTCTCTGTACTGACTGAATGAGCAAAGACCAGCGAGGTCATATCCATCAGTGTTTAGGAATTATTCATCTCATTGTCAGTCTGGAAATTTCCCAGGAGATGGATGTTTTGCAATGCGTTGCCTTTAGAAATACAACTCCAGCTTAGTTTTTGTGAGGTTTTTTTGATGCTGTTGAATTGTTTCTGTCTTTGATATGATATCCACAGCATTCTTTGACTTGAGCCTCTTTGTCTTATAGAGATCATTTTACCACAGGAAAGCATTTTTCATCCCTCCAGAAGTCACACATGGCTAACCTTATCCTCTTATCTTTAATGAAAGAGAACATATTAGTGTTATGTTACACAATTTTAACAAAAACAGAATTAATGCAGCAAAACTTCACTTAAAATTCTCAATATCTAAATCGCATTTTAAGAATATAACATTTTGTGGTCATTTGAAGGAATAAAACAGTACTAATGTAAAGTTAAATTGCAAGAGATTTCCAGTTACGGCTGTTCCCTGGATCACTCTGCTCATTGAGGAGTGTGTGTCACTCTAACCTTAGATCACTCTTGACACATTTACTGGAAGGTCAAGACCTCATCATGACCACCGAGTATTCAGGGGCCTTTACTAAGCTGGCTCCCAGCAGCTGCTGCTACCTGACTTATGACATTTTCACACTGTCAGCACAATGTAGCAGCTTGTATGTAAATGTAACCATGGCTGCTGTCTGGTGCTGCTGGGAAATTGGAGCCAATGAGAGAAAGAATACACCTAACAGCAGCTAAATGCAACTTCACATGTACAATATATATACCAGGTTCATCATCTTATGATTGGCAAGATAGCGCGGTGGTTGCTTTTTCTTTTTTCTTTTTTTTTTTTTTTACACAGACACGCAATAAAAGACAACTCAGGCTAACTGATATTGTAGCTGCATGGTCTAAAATATTTTATAATAGTTTATCCATTAGTTGTGACTGCTCGTGACAACAGAGGGAAAGTAAATTTCCTTTTAGGAGTTGTAAATGTCTAGAGAAATTTATCGCAATCCTTCCATTACTTGTTTTTTTTTTGTTTTTTTTTTGTTTTTTTGCCTGTCCCGTTTGGCTCTTTTGCCATCAGAATTGTTGTCTAAAGGCAAAGAAAGATGCCCAACGGATTTACTTTACCAAACTGACCATCCCAGCCTTGCCGTAATGGTCCATTTGATTCACCTTTTATTGTTTATTTTATTTTCACTTACTGAATACGGGACAGACTTGACTGGGGGAAAGAAGGGGAGAAAGAAAGAGGGAAAGAGAAACAGCTGAGAAGAGGGACGGGGGAGAAGGGCAAAAGACAAAAACCAACAGAATGGGCAGGAAAAAAATAAATAAATAAATAAAATAAAAATAAAAAATGCATATATCGATCACCTGGATCACCTGCTGAGAAGGAAAAAAGAAAACAAGCAGAAGAGAACAAGAGTAATAGAATAAACAACATCACAATGATATATGGGAATATGACAGTAAATACTAAATATTAAACATTATTGTGCAGCACATAAGATCAACAGAACACAGTGTGCTTTGAGGCAGGAGCCAAAAAGGGTGTAGTTTGTGGGTGTGATCACCCGTGTGTACACCTGTGAGCATGGACGCGCTTGTTTTTTTTTTTTTTAAAAGGTTCCTTCATGTAATGATCTGCTAGAGGGTGTGGGGGGGCCACAGCCCCGTCCTCCAGGGCATGAAGCAGGTATGGAGGAGATCAAAACTCCAGACATCCAGAGGCCCTCAGAACACAAGAGACCAAGGAAGACCAACAGAGGGGCAGCCGCGCCACTGTCCCAGTAAGAGCTGAGGAGAGTCCAGATGAGGCTCACTCAGCAGCCGCGGAGCAGAAGCCAGGGGGAGTTGCAGTGACGCGCCCGTAAGCTCCGCCGGCAGCCAGCCGTGCCTGAGTGACCGAGCCCCAGGCCGAGAGGCAGGGGGCACCCCACCTCTGAAGTGGCCCGAGCGAGCCCCAGGCTCCAGGCCCCGATAAGCGGCCGCCAAGGAGTGAGCCAGTGTGTACCCGGACGCCCATCCCCGGACACAAAGAACCACCAACGCACCGATGTCTGAGGGAGTCCGCCACTGGCAGGGGAAGTGGTGGTAGGGGGAGATAGGCCTCCAAACCTTGGAGGGCCTAAGATGTCCCCAGAGAGGTGGCGCCTGACACCCAACGTGACATATAGACACAGAAATACAGGCACACACAGATACAAACATCCATTCCCACCCTCATGCTCTCATATGCACTTACTCCACACTCAACCAACGTGGAGACAGACATAAAGAGACGCTGTACACACGATCACACTCCCCAAGCGTACTCTACGAACCGGGTCTAGGTACCCTTGCCCCTGGAGGGGGGAACTGCACCCAGACCCAGGTGGTGTTACCCTTTTCCCTGCGGTGGGGGGAGGCAGACCGCCCCGACTCTGCAGCAGCAGGGAGGCCCCACACTCCAGACCGCAGTCGGACGGCCAACTTCCATTACTTGTTGAGATCTTTCACAGTTGACCAAAGCTGTGGACTGACTCACTTTTCCATCCACGGTGTCATGCTGCTATAGTGGCAGACTTTATGGTTTTATTTACACTCTCCACACCATGCTGGTCAACACACTCACCGACGTCCCTAAAAGCTCCACTCATCCCTGGATGTTTTCTAGAGGCAAACAGCTGTTTTTCACACCAACAATCTGGTGTGGCCAATTGTGTCAAACAGATGTTCAGCAGAGAGAGAAAATCTCCTAAGACTTGGGAAACAAATACAATTTTCTGCCTTGATCTGAAGTAAAGTCCTGTGCAAAAACTGTGAGCCACCCCTCATTTCTTTATGGGCAAAAACCTGGCCATATCTTGCATGGTCTGCAGTATGTCTTTAAAAAATTAGGAAACTAAAGTGAAGTGAAGTGGAAGACAGAAGAAGAAGCGGTAGGCATTAAGAAAATCTATCTACAGCGCATGAATAGTTTGTCAAAGTCAAGTCCTTAAGAAAGGGGAAAAATCCACCAAACACCTGAGATAGAACCCAACAGATGCAGTAAGGCCCTCCTGTTGATTCATCTACTGTTTGCCAAAGACTCTTCAGAATTGGACTCACTTACAGGGTGGCTGTCAACAAGCCATTCTTAGTGAAGGGGAGAAAAGGGCTGAGGTATGCCAGATCACAAAAGAACTAGAAATCATGGCAACAGGTCTTATGGAGTAATGAATCTTAAATTTTACATTTTGGTTCAAATCACCATCACTATGTACAGAGGAGGTCAGGATTACTTCTATGAATCACCACCTTACCATAGTGGTGGCATTTGTGTAACAATGTGATCCCAGGTGCTATGTAATTGACTTTTCCCCCCTTGTAGTCTTCCAAGGAAAATTGGTCCTATGTAAGAGTCCAGGCTTTGCTCCACTCTGGCGTAAGGCCTGGGGAGGGAGCACAAGGCAGAGGACCTGATGAATAGTCCTTAGCCCATGGAGCTGGTTGGGCATAATCTGAAGAGGCAACGTGTTTGATCAGGATACATGACAGGCTCAGCATGTCAAAACATGTAGTCAGGGTGCACTGGGAACATCTGGCCTTGGCTCCAGTTCATGAGATTTTCAGCTTCTACCTCCAGCAGACCTTTCTAAGCATTCCAAAGGAGGTTTGGGACACCAAGTCTGAATGGGCCGTCTTCCACACCTTGATTGCTTAGGTGGCTGTGCACAGCTATGGTTAAAGGATGGTTGGTGCCTGCCATGGTTGTAATCCCCAAACCAGATGATGGAAACTGGAGGTGGATGGAACCATCAAGCTGACAGGTACTACGTACATCTCTGGCAGTAGCTGAAACAAAAACTCAGGTGTTTGAGGAGTTGGATGAGGCCTCGAAGTGATTCTGTCAAATGGTCAGGTGACTTGGAAGGTGAAAGCAGTGCTCTATTCACACTGTGTACAGTGGGAGTGGTCTCCTGTTGACTTCAGCTGAGGATACAGATGGACGATAGAAGGAATACTTCAAGGATCCTCTCAATCCCATTGATTACCTTCTGTAGAGAAAGCAACAGGAATGAGGGAGATGACTTGCCCCATCACTGGGAGGGAGGTCACAAAAGCAGTTAAACAATTCCTTGGTGGCAGGGTCTCTGGAGTGGATGAGTGTGGCGGAGGTGTGGTCCCTGGCTCAGCTGCTAGGGAGGGGTGGTGTAGTGAGCTCAAGGGGCAGTGTCAGGGAGGTTGGAGGGACTGGTGCACAGAATTAACTAACGAGGTTTCTCCCTTATAATATAGCGAAGCTGGAGTCCAGAGAGAGGTGTGTGTGCTGGAGTCCAGCTGAAAAGCAGAAGGATTCAGGTGCTGAACCTGAAGAACCAAAAACAGTGTTGTGATCAAATAAAACTGACAAATAAACACAGAACGTTGTGTTGGATTGTGGTCCTTTCCACAATGAGATTCACCCTCAGTTCTTTCAGGCTCTCGTGGGTTTGTCACATGGAGATCTGGAATGGTGCCTCTGGTATGGTAGAATAGGGTGGTGGTTCCTTATATTAGGGAACTGGAGGGTGTCCTCCTCCAGGGAGGGAAGAGATCCAGCCCCAGATAAGCAGCAGATAAAAAAATGGATGGATGCTTGGTTGGTTGAATGAATCAGCCAGATGGTATTCCATGGTCGACCATGGAATACCACCTGGAAAGGTTCTGATTGGCAACAGCTTCATTTGTAACCATGACATTGATCCCAAACCCACTGCTAGTGTAGAAAAAGCATACTTGGATAGAAAAACACACAGTGGAACACTATCAGCCATGGATTGGCATCCCCAGAGCTCAGATCAGTGCATTATTGAAGGAATGTGGGATCAGCCTTATAAAGAACAACTCAAAAAGGCGCCCGATATCCAAAGAAGAGATTTATAATGTCATTTAAAATAAAATTTAAAAAAGGAAAACTATTCCTGAGGACTAACTAAATAAATTGCAATATTTTGTGGGACAGGTTGCGCTGAAGAATAAGGGTTGCCATACCAATTATTGACTCCTAAGTTTGTTAGAATTGTACAGATGATGTTTCGCCTTATTTCCATGGATGGTTGCCCATTTCCATGAATCCCTGCAACCATTCCTCATTTCCTACAAAAGTATAAAGAAAAGATGTGTGGCTGAAAACATTTACACAGTAATGTACATTTGGATCACATTAATGATTAATATTAAATTGTTGAAAATATATACTTTTAGAGAAAACTATAAAAGAGCAAAATTACTGCTTTACTCTGATCAGGCTTTATCTGTTATAAACCACGGCGTCTTTTCTCATAGCCTGAGCACGGGGTGGTCAGACTGTAACATAATATTGCAGTTTACAGTAACATTGTGGTGCTGACCACTGATTGCAGCCGAATATTTCCAAAAGATGTTTGAAGCTTGAAAAAAAAAGTTCCATTCCTTTATACCACCAAGAACATCTGTGAAGGTTTTTAGAGAAGAGCAGTGTCATCAGAAAGACAAATAAAGGTTATAGCGGCAGAGTAAAGAAGGACAACAATCTGAAATCTGAAAAACTAAAAGACGTGGGATTCTTTTATGGGTTGAGACTCAAACAAATAAACTGCCACAATACACAAGCAAAGCTGTCATTTAAGTTTATAGACAGATTATTTTTCTGCTACACATTGGATTGACTAAAGAAACTGAAAATATATTTAGCTTTCAAGACACTGAGCACCATTTTAACTCAAGTGTAGAACCTTGAATGAGAGATAATACAGCTTGGATAATATACAGTGATTCTGTGCTGGATCTGACAGAGTGAGCATGACAAGACGGCCGTGAAGCTGTCAGGGACAGGAACGTACTTTCACACTTCTCCAGTGATAGAGAACAGTAGCAGAGATAAGAAGACTGAGCTCTTGTCATGATAAATGTCAGAAGTTGTCTCTTGATAACGATGCGGAGTAGACACCAAAGACAGCCCAGTCTCCCCAGTCTCTCTCTGTTTGTGTGTGTGTGTTTGGGGGGTGCTATCTATGGGTATCCTATCATTTTGGCCATTTGTCCTTAATTCATCCAATCAGACCAAGGACAGTTTTTTTTTCTTCATTCATGATTGTGCTTTTTTTCTGTGTGAATATTGTGAAAGTATGTCTAAACACATGTATTAACCACAAAGCGCTGGTCTGTTGTGACAGTGTTCTACTTACATGACAGCAAAACTTTTTGTTTTTAGATTCAGTTCAATTTCATTATGTTTATCGTATCTTTAAGGCAGCTTGTGTGTTCACTCTCCTCAATATGTATATATCAATAGTATTTCAGTCAATATCTCAACTGTTTCAGTCAGGTTAATGTCTGATAAGAACTTATCTATGTTCCAGAGAAAGTATCAGGAGATACTAAAGGCTTATATTTACACCAACCAGTTCACAGATACTGTCCTTTTATTGTAGCGTAATTAATAGTTTATAGTTTATAATGATTGTCCCCAGCTTGATTGCACAGATGCATCACTTCTGTGGATGTTTTCATCATTTCAAGCTTAAAACCAGCTTAATGACTGTCTGGTAACAATGAAGCTCTTAGCTTAGCTTAGCATAAAGACTCAGGAGAGAAGAGGGGACAGTCAACCTGGCTCAGTCCAAAGATTAAAGGGTCTTCTGTTTGATCGTTCTATAAACTAAAGTATATACCAAGCAGTTTAGCATTTCCCAAGTGCGCTTTTTCCCAGCCAAAGAAGTTGAATTATTTATTTGTTTCCACTGCAAAATGACCCTTTTAATTTACTCTTGATTATCTCATAAACGAGCATCTAATTAGTGTATAAATGGATTTTCCACCCTGACAACAATTAACTTGCGCTTTATGGAACACAAGGTTTTGCTTATCGAACATGATTAAAGCTGCAATATGCCCACAACTTTGACAAGACTGTGCTGCGGATATAATGAAGCACCATAAGAGGTCCTCCTCAGCAGTAAAATAAACTGTAAAGGAATGCTTGTGACAATATTGTGATTCTTTGAAACGTAAAGCTGCAGCGTCTTGGCACTGCAACTCTGACAGGGAGCATCCAGCCTAATTTATACCCTGAGAAAGGCTTCTGTCCAAGGGCATAAATTTAGCTGCGGTGTGCACTGAAAAAAAAAAAAAGGGGGGAAGGCCCATAAACAGGCTGGGACAGAGAGAGCGAGAGAGAGCCAGAGACACGGAGAGAGGAAACAATGGGCAGCCATCAGGAGGAGAGCCCCAACAGCTGCAAAGCTCTGAATCCCAACACACGCTCGGGTGCATGCGCAAATGTGCGTGCACGTACACACACATATGCACATTCAATCCTTTTATTTTCCTCACTGTGTCGCACACACACACACACACTTACACATTCACTTTTCTTCCTGGTACGCTCTCTGGCCAGGCCTTCTGAAAAGAGGCCAGCTAAGCAGATGTTCTGCTACTGCCTTCACAATAGGCACAAGTAACTGGTGGAGGCAGAACAGAAAAAGGTCAACAAACGTTCTCCATTCCTCCTGCACCGTCGAGTCAGCGCGCTGAGCAACCCATAACACGTGCTTTATTTTGGGTTCCTTTGAATCTGCTTTAATTCATTGTGTGAAGCAGTGTGGTGGGATAAGGCTCTACATATCTGCAGTGTCATCAAATTGAGTGAAGAAAAAAAAAAACAATAGTGTGCTTGTCTTTTTTCTGCCCTACTTTCTGGGAAGACTAAATGCTGTCATTTCCTTAACCAGTTGGATGCTGTAGATTTAGAAAATGCTACGGAAACAGCAGGTGCTGTTCATATTTAAGACAGATTTGGTGCTAGAGTAAGTATTTATAACTGTATGGTGGAAATGGCCTTAATTAAATGGCAGTGCCTATGTTTCTGATTATGTCAGAAAATGCAATGCAGTGTATGTTTTTTCACTGTTTGTGAAGACAGGCAGAGCGTTATAGCCCTGTTCATTCCAGACGGTCCCCTATGAGCAAGCACTTGGCAACAGTGGTAAGGAAAAACTCCCTTTTAACAGGAAGAAACCTCAGGAAAACAACACACTGTGGAGGAGAGACAGAGCTTAATAATAACTAATGGTTAAGTGGAGAGCGGGGTATAAACACAAGAAGACAGAGACAAGAAGAGACGTATCATATCAGGCATCACTTATTATTATATGGTCATATTATTAGAGGGAGTGCATAGGGGTGGGCAGTGTGACATCCAGACCAGTAGGCAAACCATTGAGATCCAGTATGATCGATTTATATAATGTTTTCTAGTTAATTTTTTTAAAAGGCTATATCTTCTTAGTCTAATTTGTAAGTTCACAAGTTTTATTTTCAATGCACGGGTCACTAGAGGTGAAACAGTAACCAATATTATAGTAATTCATTACTAAATTGAAACAAATCTTTAAAAGTACTGCTAAAACTTTGATATTTCCATCCCTTTTTCTTCTCAGTAAAATCTACTTTTTAAACATTAGCTCATGCCAAATAATGCCGGCTACTTTTCACTATTTTCTGACACAGTACAGATCAAATGATGACCCAAATAATCATTAATTAAGTTACTGAGTAACAGATAACCATCTTCTGCATTCCAGTCTCACACTGCTGTGCCTACGGGCAGCCACTGCTGCTGGTACAAAGGAATCAAAAGCACATTTCGAAGAATGCGAGACATTTTAAATATGAAAATTGCACTAATTTGTCACAAAGAAGAGATAGCTCATGCCCTGAAGTGAGCCCACTGAATAACTCCTGCCCTTCTTTAAAGTTCAGAGGTCTGCATCCTTTGCTGTGCTTCTAGCTTCTTATCCCTAACCCCCCCTCATCTGTCTCCGGCTTTCTCTTTAGCTCTCTTTCAAACACAAACACACAATATGCAGCCTGCAGGTTTTGACCTGTAAATAACTGCCCAGACAGGGTCTAGTCAGTCAGTCGGGGAGGCAGGCCGAGGCGTCAGGGCCTACGCGGCTCCTGCAGGGCCATAACAGATGCTTATCATGTTTTAGTGAGGGTAGTGGAGATGGGTGGAGGGGTGCGTGAAAGTGTGGACGCTGGGGCCCTGCTGATGAATGGCTCTGACAATAAATGCCCTCAATCATGGGTAGACTTTAGAAAACAGAGGTGCAGTGATGCCAAGAGGCTTACAATGGATTCAGATCCAGTCAGTGTGTGTGTGCAGGAGGGGGTATGTGCATGTTTTAAAGGGAGGGGTATATACAGAGCGCATGTGCACACCCACTGCAGCTTTTCAGCAGCTCATCCTCTTGCACATTCCAAGTAGAGGCAACAGCAAACAAACGGCTTAAGGTTGAAGTCAAGTATGTTTCATTCCTTTCACTGCTGTTTCGGCTGCTTTTAAGACACGGGTTGTCCCGCGAGCAGGGACAGGGGTTAGATGCGAGGTCAAAGAGGAGAGGATTACAGAAGATACACTTCAGATAAAAGTGTCAGTCCAGTAATCGGCAGTGATTCATCATCAGGCAGGCCAGGCTATTTACGTTGGTATCATTTTGAGGATAAAAAAAGGGATTGTGTGTGTAAAAGTAAAGATAAAGCAATGAAAAGACAAATTCCCCATTACACACGCGATCCTGCTCATTTTTAAAGAGTAACACTGTGTGGCTACCTCATCGCCTCTTCTTAAGCTTAGTGTTTTTCCCTCTTCCCTCTCTCTTCGCAGAGTGTCAAGCACATTTTTCCCATGAGATGAAAGTTGTTGTTTTCCCTGCTGTTTGCTGAAATGCCTTCACAACTACCAGCGAAGACGGTAATTTGAAGTCCTGGCTCACTGCTCTCCAACTGAATTTAATTCACATTTTGGGGACAAATATGTGTTGAATTTTAGCAGAGAGGCAGGAGCTCCCGAGAGCTGCGCTTCACACCCCATCACCCGCGCCGTGGCTCTGCACGTAAAGCTTAAAACGCTACAATTATACGCATGTATCACCAAAACGGAGAAGTTCTGTGATGTGTGGAGCCATACTCGTGTTTAGATGCAAAGCACATTTGCAGCTTCATTCCAAGGAGTTTGTTTGTTTCACTACATTTAGTTTATGGCAACTCTGACCAAGATTTACACTTTGTCTGGTTTTTTTTAATTATTGTACTGCATTTTTATCAATGAACATACAGGACTGCATCAGTAATATGTCAGTGGTATACATTTGTATAAAACCATTGTTTTTCCACATAAATGCATTTCCTCACAAGAAAACATGTAACTGAAACACTGTAAAATTATTTACATGTCATTTAAATCTGTATATTTGTCTGAAAATAGCAAAGGTGAAATATCAAATGCAGATAAATTTCCTCATTCGGTAAAAATAAATGTGAACCACAAGAATGCAATGCCGCCTGAAGGCCCAAAGATCACCAGAGTCCAGTACTGATTTTCTGGCCTTGTCTGTTGCACACAGGATACAAACAATTATAATCTAAAGAACATTATTCTTTGTAGAAACAGTTTTTTGCAGATTGTTGAGCCTCCACTCATCTTTACTTCTGAGAAACTGCCTCTATGAGATGCTCTTTTTATACCCAGTCACTGAACTGTGGACTGTTAATCTAAATAGCTGCAATATGCTCCTCCATTTGTTTCTTTTTAACACCTCTTACTCTCCAGCCTTTGCTACCCCGTCCCAACTTCCCCGTTCGTTGCTGCCATTAACCCTCCTGTTATGTTGCTGGTCAGATTGACCCAGAACAGAAGATATGTCACATGTCATCTGCATCACTACAGAAAACGAAAAAAATCAAAATTATAAAAGAAAATTGTAAAATAATCAATGCCAGTGTTTCTGACACTTTTGGATGAGTAAATTTGCCCCGGGTCAAATTAACCCAGGAGCATAATTGGTGTCCCTGGAAACCAACATAACAGGAGGGTTAAATTGAAAATGACACAATTTTTTCTTAAAGTAGTCTCAGTGCAAATATCCAATGTGTTTTCTATGTTCTACTACTATGTTCTGGAATTTTGCCCAGACTGTCTTGTAATTTGAAAACGTAAATCTTTTGTTAATCAAAAACAATTTTCTTTTCTTGCTAAATCCCTTCCCCCAATTTTCTAAAGTAGACGTTGAAAAGACAGGATTTCTTTCTGTTTTTCTATTACTTACTTAAACTCTGAGTTTGAATGTAAGCTCTAAAACTTAATAAAGTATAGTTGAAAGTCCAAAATGTATGCCCTGCTTCACATTATCCAAAGCCATGCAGTGGGACCGGATTGGAGTCTTTGCCGGTGTGGTTGCGAGTGTGTTTCAGAGATAACACAGACGGATAGATAGCTTCACACCTCTGGGCAATTTAGACTCACCAGTGAACCCCTCTTGTGTGTATTTGGATTGGATACTCCATCTGGATAAAACAAAAAACACGCACACACACAAAACCCCACAAAAAAGCATCCATATAACTTTCTTCGGATAAATCACGTTCAAGGTAAGCCTCGTCTACTTGAACTTAAAGCTAAGAAAAATGCTTCAAATACTTGAGATGCAAACATGAGGAAAGGGTGAGGTGAGGCGCTAGAGAGAAAGGAAGAGCCAAAGCGTGTGCGTGCGTGTGTGCGTGTGGCAGCAAGCGAGGGGAGGGAGAGAGAGAGAGGTGGTGCAGTTGAGCGAAGTGAGCCTGGAGTGAGTGGGTCGACAGAGCCGAGGTGACAGTGGAGAATGGAGAGGAGCCCGTCCGCCCGGCGAGCTTTGACCGCGGCGAGCAAAGGAGAACCCACTCGATCCTTTCCTTTTGGAGCAACTGCGCAAAAAGAAACCGGGAGGAATTAACTAGTGGGGGACGGGGGGGGGGGGGGGGGGCAAAGGAAAGGAATGGCTGATCCTCTGCGGAGGACTTTACTAGCGAAACTCCGGGGGAAGAAATCCAGGAAAGGAGCGACGGTCGGCGGTGGATACGGCTCTTCTGCTGCTGCCGCTGCGGTGAATGGGGGCCGAGAAGGTAAAGAAAAAGTTTTGCAAACGCAGCGAGACTCCGATGAGGCTCGCTCCATAGTCTTGTTCGCAGATCTGGATTGCATGCCAGAGAGAATGAGTACGTACGAGAATTATATTGACGGCGCTGTGGTGCAGACAGACGGGGTTATAGCAGTAGCGCAGAGTCGCGCAGCGCAGTTGGCCGGCTCACGTCCCCGAGAGCGAAGCCGCGGGGGCAGGGTCCGGGTTAATGAGGAGCTCCTGGGGGTCCCACTTCAAAGAGACTTGCCGTTTGGGGGGGATGCTTTTTGGGAGGGTGATAGGAGAAAACCGGGGCACAGGTCCGCTGACAGAGTCACCGCGGGTGTTCCACTCCCTGGACCGCATGTGCAGAGAAAACACTGCATTTCGGTCGGAGATTCAATCGGGTTTGGGGACAGTTCAAATCCAGTTTTAAGCAGAACGCAGGTACAGGCGCATGTAGGGGATGGGAGACCATCAGAGGACCAGTTTAAAGGAGCTGATGGTGAGGTTAGAGAGCCCAAAGACAGAGAGTGCTCCCGGCACATGGTAGGGACTGTTTTGGCCGTGCGTGAAAGCAATGCCAACTGGAGTTTTGACAGCAGACCGACTTTGGAGACAAACGCACGAAATTACGCATGCGTGTGCCCAAACCGCATGTTAAAGAACACCGAAGAAAACGCCGTAATCAGAAATATTGAGAGCTACGATCCTGACTATGCCGGGGACGTTAGAGGTGGTCTACTGAGTCCCACTTTTTTCCCCACTGAGTTAGAAATATGCGACGTGAACATGGCATCCCTGTGCGCCACAGAGCCCTCACTCACATACCCTTTAGACAGCGAAGATGACGATTACTACGATAATGAAATTCTGCCCTTCTACGAAACAATCAGACCAATGACTGACGGTGAGAGAGCAGAGACTGTAGAGCTCACCCAGCCTGGTCAGGATAAAGGACAGGCTGGTGATAGTAACAGTGCTCAGGAAACAGACAGGCTTAGGAACCAGCTGAAAGAGGCTTATTACCTTCTTATCAATGCTATGAATGATATCAACATGGATGTCCAGCAGATCGGTGGTGTAACCGAGCAGCAGGCTACCTCATCGTGTAGCAGCCCGTCCAGGGACAGCCTGTGCTCCAGGTTGTCTTTGAAAAACAGGGACAGTGACTCTTGGTCGTCAGGAGAGGACCAAAGCCCTCAGCAGGTGTCAGACACCGACTCACTGCTGCTTTGTCTCACTGGGATTGTAGAGGTAGGGCTTAAAGGCAGGCTGAAGAGTAAGAGCATGGCAAACTTGTCTTTCACCAAAAAACCTACTTTGTCACGCTCTACAAGCGATGGAGAGATTAGGTACCAGGACGCCTTCTCAGAGAGTGTTCAGGCTTGTGGAACGCAAAGTGCTGAAATCTGTGATGATCAAGAAGCTGAACCAGGTGAAGGAGGCACAGGAGCGGGTGAGCTGTCTGAATCTCGGGTTTTCTGCAGTGCCGTCAGCAATGAGGAGCTGCTGCAAGATGATGGCGTTGAAGAAGAACGGGACGGGAAGCTGAATGAGAGCAGTGGCTCCATCAACAGCATCACAAGTTCCTCAGACAGCAACACCGAGACGGCAACACATCAGGGTCACGACAACAAGCAGGAGCTGACTGAACTCCAGACACAGGTGGCCAACTCGGCCAACAAAGGTCATGGTGTCACTGTCAACAAGATGCAAGAGTGGATGCACAAAGGCCGCATGCTGTCTTCTGAAATGAAGCAGCGCATTGAAGGCTCATCTTTGCCCCGCGGTGGAGACAAGAGCCATGACCGGTCCTGTCCTCAGGTTAACCCAGGAGGCTGTAAACCGGGGACCCAGACATCCAGCCGAGCGGGTAAATCTGTCAAGGCCAAGTCACAACAGCAGCAGCAGCAGCCAGGTAGGACGGCTACACGGCATGGCCTCAACTCCCGTGGATCCTCTAAAACAGACAACTCTCACCTTCCTTCCTCCCTTCTGATAATTATCATCCTCCTCCACTCATAGTATACTCCTTCTGGTGGCGGTCCATCCCGCACTCCTCCTCTTCTGGATGCAAAGCAAAGGGACGAGACACCTCAGACCTCTTGCTTTCCTTTTTATTTTTTAAGACTCTAATCGGTGGCGGGCTTCTATCCTTCACACTAATTTAGGTGCATTTTAACACCAGATTAATAGCACATCAGGCCGTAGGTCGGATTACTCACAGCGTAGTTCAGTAACAACTAACTCACTCCTGGTAGAGCATTGTTAGTGGTGTTGGTGGTGGGATTTGTGTGTGTGTGTGTGTGTCTATTGACTGGAATGACATTTGATTACCTGATTATGAACATATCAAATGATTTTCTGATTGTGCTTAGATGACAGAGAAAACATCTGTATCATAAAACAACCGTTACCGGGTGACACGTGTTGTCATCACCCCTCATGCAATCAAATGCCAGATTAATCAGAAAGTGTCTGTGTGGTAAGCTTTTATTGGCATTTAGCAGCACAGGATGTGCTCTATGGATCAAAAACATGCCCGTGCCTTTTAATTTCTCCTCTATTTTTTGCCTCCTGTGGTAGTTTCCTATGTTGCGGCGCATGTGTTCCAGCGTGCCTGCCTGTGAAATGTGCGTGTGTGTGTCTCTGACAGTGTTTACCATAGTAAGACGATGATGTGCCATGTGTGCAGGGTGGTATTGACTGTCAGTGTGCCGGACTGCTAGAAATAGTGTGTGATCCGTGAGGCCGCTCCTCTGTCGGCTTAGCATAGCTCCAACTTTACAGCTCTTTCCTCTCTGGTCTTTTAGTTAAAAAATAAAGTCAGGGCTCTTGTAGATGTTAGTTTCCATGCACCCGTTCACCCAAATCTCATATTTTCCCCATTTTGTTCAGTTTTCCCAACTGAACTTTTCCACAGCTGTGGCCAGAGGAATCCAAAAGCAGGAGAGAAGCCACTGCAGTTATTTTCTGTGGTAGTGGTGTGTGTGTGTGTGTGTGTGTGTTTGTTTTAGAGTAAGGGGGGCTGGGCTGTCATCTTGCCTTCCTCCCCAGTCATTTGCTTTGGACAGCTCCATGGTAACTTGCATTTTAAAGAGACCTTGGATTGAATATTTAGAATGCCATTCCTGTTGTTTAACATGTTTGCATTGTGTCACTTAATTCGCCACCATGAATGAACAAAATGAAGAGTGATTAAGTATTTATTAAGGTCAGCCGTGAGCTTATCTTGCCCTTGCAGGCCTCCACACCATACAAAGACCCATTTAAAAAAACAAAAGAAAGAAAGAAAGAGATGCCAAAGCTGCAAAGTTCCTGTTAAATGCTTTTTTTGGCCTAAAGCTCTTAATTGAATTCATTGGTAATCCTTGGTTCGTGGAATTATTTATGTATTTCTGACTTTCTAAAAATAGACCAGTTCCTCCCCTGTGAGTATTATTTTGAAATTAAACCTCAGCCTAAAATCGTAGCACAAAAATACTGTCTGAATTACACTATAGCTAATTTATTTTTGTCCTGACTTGTCCTTTAATTACTCTTGTAAAAGAAAAGTGTCCATTATTGTGTGTCACTCCTTATGTGTGGGTGTGCGATATTGTGCACACAAGCATGCATTTGCACATCTATGCTGTGAGTGTGCATGTTTGTATTTGCAGTGTGAGGATTTATAGTTTTATTGTGTTTAGTTGCAGTGGAGCAGCAGGTGTGCCGGCAGGCATTCGGTATCCAGGTGTCATGTTTTGGCCAGAACTGAGCTCAGGAGTGGTGTGTCAGTCAAAGCTGATATTGAGACTGAGCCATAGATAACACAAATAGAGAAGATTCACTCCTGGGAGGCAGACTGTTTATTTTTTTTTAAACTTTTTTTTAAGCCCTCTGTTCATTTGAGTCAAGTGTTTCTAAGTCCCCGGTCACACGTGTGTGGAAACCAGTCTCCAACTATCTGGCAACCACTTTTTGCAAGGGAAAAATGTGAATTTCCTGACTGGTTTTAAGGTTGATGGCAGTTTACTTTGAAGGTGACTGTTCTGTTTCCAGTTTGTGTTGTATTTTTCCAACTTTTACTGTAGTTCATAAAGTAAACTGCAAGTGTTGTCTCCCACATAAACTATGGGTGACCATGGCAATATGCTAGCAACCAAAGCAATCATGGTGCAGCAGCCTTTTATCCACCAATTTCTCCTGGATGCAGCCAGTAACCTCCAACACTCACCAACTTGTCATATTTTTCCCAAGCAGAAAAATATAACAAGTTCAAATATGAAGCTGCAATCAGCAGGTAGTTTGCTTAGCTTAGCTTAATGCATTTAGTGAAAACAGCTAGTCTGACTCTCATGTACAAAATCTGCCTACAAGCACCTGTAAATCCCAGTAATTACAATCAATGTTATGTAAGGTCTATAAGAGTAGGCTATGAGATATGCTAAGCGATATCTTGTTTTTCATCAGGTTTTCTGCAGTTTTTAAATATAAAAGTGATAATTTAATAAATGCACAGTGTACAGAGTAAACAAATGAACAGATGTAATGTTTTAATCAGTGAGCTTAAGTGATGCTGGTAAGTGAACTGTGGATGGGCAGATTCATGCTAGCTGTTTTCCCTTTGTTCCTGTCCTAAGCTATGCTAACTGCAATGTCATTACCTTTAGCATTAACATGAGACTGTTCACAATAACATTTGAGACCAACATTTCCTTAACTCCAGAACTGTTCTTTAAAAGAATAACATGTCAAGCATCACATTTAATATGCTGTGAATTAGGTATACTGTTTAGCATTGCTTAACCCGAATTCCTAACTCCAAAGCTTAGATGGGAGTGCAGGTGTAATATAATATTACTCGACTGCTGTCAAGTCATGTCAGAACGATATGGCGTTTGGTTTCTGCATTATGCCAGAAACCTTGTTACAGAGCTGCTGGGTTTTTTGGTTTTTCACAGTGATTTGTCTTGTCTGGTGTCTGTACGTGGACAGATTTATGGAAGATGGTAGCTCTAAAGACAGATCAGGTGATGAAGGAGAAACTTGAGGCATCTGGGTTCATTCCTGGATGATTTTATGAGTTGTGTGAGTCAGATGACGGTATCTGCTGCAGAGGTGGGGCAAACATTAAGATGAGGATGATCACAGCTAAACAATACTAACTACAGTGAAAATTAAAACTAATGACAGGTGAAATAAATGCCATTGATCATACTGTTTCAATGCAATGGAAATCCTTGGTCCCTGGCATTCATGGGGGGGATTTTGAAATGTTATGTTAACCTGTACATTGTTGGGCTACATTAAAGTCTTTCTACCAGGCACGGTCAGTCCAACTGCAGGTTATCAGCGACATAACAATCTGTTGATTGCCTGTGAAGCACAACAGCAGTCAAACTGAGGTTCATTCAAGGCCAGATAACAGATGATACCATAATATTGACAGAGAATGACTACAGATCTCTGGTAAATGTTGTGGGTTGTTAACTTCTAGCCAGGTTTTCTTTGGGCTAGTAGAAACCTGAAATTAAGACTGAAAATCTATTTTTCTAGAGTGAGCTTGCCAAGAGAAGGGCAGACATTTAACGTGACACGATGTGTCTGAAGTATTTAGGTTGAAGAATGTTAAAGGCTTTTATGTAGAGCACCAACTGATATAGAAGTTTTAACCTGATTCATGATATTTGATGATATTTTCCGTGGTATTTTAAAAATAGGATGTACCAATATGTCAGCTGAGATTTTTTTCCAGAAACACAAACAACAAACAGATTTCCCTAACATCTGTCATGTGTTGTTGTTATTTTTTTAATGGTTTACAATCTGCCTGCCTCTGCTTATATCGGAGAACAAGCAACCTCAACAGTCATAACAACGGTGTTTTTAGTGTCATTTCATTACTTTTTAAATATCTATTTATTGGTTGTTATAAATGGTAATAACAAGAGATATCGGCTTGCCAATAAATCAGGCTCTACTTTTATGTAGGGGCCTTTGAAAATGTTCTTCTGTACAAGGGCTTCCTGCTCCTGAAGGTTTGAGAAACCCCAGTTTAGGTGACAGAATGGGGGACCTACACAAAGAGGCAGGTGGTTTTAATGTTGTGGCTGATTGGTGTAGATTGTAATAATTAGGTGGCAGCTTAAGGGCTGAAGAGCTTTCCTGAAAGGCCTTTCGCTTACTTTTAGGGACTTGTCTTAGGATTGCAAGTGTTTCAAGCTTAATTGGGTAATTATCTTACAGCGTCCTTCCTCGGGGGCATTTGATCAGTTTTTCTTTTAAACAGAAGCAATAAGACAGGAAAACAAGCACTACATAGAAAAGATTTTGGATTTCAAGCCAGCATACCGAAGTGGAAGTGGCATTAGGAACAGGCTACGATGCCAGGACACCTCAGCAGGATACAAGTGTTGACATGTGATGCAACCCTGGATGATCTCAGCGCTGCCTGCCTGTAAAAAGAAAAATCTACACCAAGAATCATCATTAGCATATGAATGAAGGTCAGCAGTAATCTATGGCACACCGCAAAAGATTCCCTCTGAAGGAGGCTCCGAAACTGTATTCACAACAAAGTTTTGTCTGTACGGAGGCGAGAACTAGCTGGTGTGTTTTGCACATATCAAAAGAGGAGCCTCTATAAAGAAGGAATTTAGGGAATAAAAGAACAGCCTATGGGAAAGTGGATCAAGCGCTTTGTCTTAGAGAAATGATTCAGCCACTCAGAAGATTTAGGCATGAATATAATTGGGTCTACTGTCAGGCTCATATGGCACAGGTCCACAGCAACACATCAAGTAAATAAGATTTTTCTTTTTTTCTTAGGAAGGTGCATTCCTTGTAGCACCTCAGACAAACACGACACTCCTTTCAGTGCATGCACCACCTCTCCTTTTCTCTTAATTTCCACCCACAGACATGCACCCGTGCACCATCTGTCACTTTCAGGTCAGAGGTGTGATTTTTTTTTTTTTGCCTTACAATGAATACATTATCTACACACAATGATGGCAGAGGCAGACAGGCTGTGTTAGCTCTGGTATGGAAATATTTTGCAACTGGGTGCTACTAGAGGAAAAGAGCTGTTTTTCTGGAAGGCTGTCTTGCTTTATGTGGCAATGTAAGTGGGAATGAGTGAAAGGGGCTTATTCACTAATGCTAATTTTCACAAGAAAAAAAAAATCTTTCCCTACCTTACTTTGAATAAACAGACTTTAAACTAAGAATTATTTTCCAGGTCTGTTAATTTGTACTCTGTAACAGAAGGCTGTAAAATGTTGGTGAAAGATGAAGCTGCTGTTTTGTTGTTTCATAATGCGTTATGTAGTAGTATGATGGTTATTTCAGTTGCTTCTAGCACGACTCAAAAAGCAGTTGGTAAGCCTGGCCAAGATTCCTCTAGCGATTAATAACCCACGGCCAGTGGTCACCTTCAGGGTGGTTGTCATAAGGTTTGGTAACATTCTTGCTTCAGGAGGAGAATAACGGCTAACGATGATAGTGTTTTTTCATAGTTCAGTACAGAGATAAAGGACATTAAGCTCAAGACCCAGTCATCATGAGGAATGGCTTATTTATGGATGCAGTTAACAGTAATAGCCCATTTATCGAGCATGAACATTAAAACAAAAGTAATGGCAAACAAACAGCTAAAAATATAAAGCTCATTTTCTATATAGCAGTAGGTACAAAGTATAGAAACAGCTTAATGCTGCTAACCTTCTCTGTAATTTTGCAGGCAAATTCTGCAGACAAATCTGAGGATATTGTGGTAGAAATGCTAATTCCTAAAATTAGATGCATCCTTGCATCTCTTGTTCCATCAGAAAAACAAAACGCCCATCGTTTTCTGTTCATTTTGATATGTTTTTGACTCATTTGGCACCCTAAGTGTAATCGTGGTATGAAGATTGTCATTCAAGGAAGGCAGACACACAAGTTCCTTTGTGTGTTTAATATCAAGACTGAATGTTCTGCAGTTCAAATACTGAAATGCTGGTGTAAAAAAGTTGCGAGGAAAAGGCAGGCAAGAGTGACAAGAGTGAAAATGGCTAAAGTCTCACTTATTAAGTCAACGCAGCAGGCTGCTGTTCGCCAGGGCGAGGTGTTACTCATGTGAAGGAGTGTGACAGTGCGAGGAGACAGCAGCCAGGCTGTAAATCTGGAGCTGTGGTCTGGAATGCTGTTCATGTCAGAACTCGCTTCCTCTTCCAGTTATGAAAGACCCCTTAAAGAAGATGGCATGCTGACAAAATCTTTGTGCACAACTGTCTCACCTCTTTGTAGTCTTACGGTACCAGGTTGAGCACACAGTGAGCTGTGCAGCTTTGGATTGGTCGTTATAATCGTTCCTCCATTCTGCCAAAATGTTCCTCCCATCTCATATCATGTCTTTTCCACACCAGTAATCCTTTTCTTGCTTTTCCTACAATCTATGTGTGTATTCCCATTTTTTGAAATTCATCTGGTCAATTTAAAGTTTTTCATGCGAACTAACAATTGTAGCCTTAAGAGGCTGAAGTTTTGAACATCTCGTGGTGCTAAAAATCCTTTTTGAAGACCACGCCTTTGTAAACTATAGCTTACAGTTGCCGCCTTCATTGTAGTGTACTTTCTAAAAGGTTTCCCCTCATAAATTTCCAAATATAAGTAAAAAGACTTCTTGCAGGCTCAGTTGAAAGGGTAATAAGGAACTGCCATAACATCTGAATATAAACCATAGCAGATTAGTAGAGGCTGGCTGCTTAGGTCTACGCATTAACTCGTGGGGCTCAGTGCATCACCACTAGCTTAGTACACTTTTGTCTTTCTCCTGGCAGTCAGCACAGGCTAAAACTACTAAACTTCAGGCCCTTAAAGAGCCCAAACCAGGCTAACGCAAACACGTTGCTGTTCCAGACACAGTAATAAAAAAACTACAAAAACTTAAAATGTGCTTTACATCCTATAGCAGCGGTCCCCAATCCTTTTTGCACTACGGACCGTCTTTTGTCTGACAATATTTTCACAGACCTGCCTTTAAGGTGTCACGGATAAATACAACAAAATAAAACCAACCGGTACCAAAAAAAACAAAGATTTATTGATTTATACATAACACGGGAAAAAACCCAGGGAAATCGAGTTAATGATAAAAACGATTTAAAAAAATAAAAAATGTTATTTTTATCGTTATTAAAAAATAACGTTTTTTTAATAAACCGGTGGCCCGAGAGAGGGCCTCCTCTCGTGGCCCAGTACCAAACGTTTTACGGACCAGTACCCGGGGGTTGGGGACCACTTTTAATTGAAATGAAAGAGAAGAGAGAGCGATGTGATTGGTTTTCTCCAAGTTGTTATTTCTCCCACTTTTTTCTTGATGAGAGGAACTACATAATTGATGTTTATGGGATAACAATTGCTTTATAAGGCCGTAGATCACTGGAAAGGCGGGAGACACTGTTCAGAGATCCTGGTCGACTTCCAGGGAAAAGCAAATGCTGTGTCTTTGTCCTAATGTCAAGTTTGTTAACAATGATAATAATAATAATGAGCATGAAAAACTTTGTTTACTAAGTAGAAGTTATGGCATGTGATTTTAATGTCCTCTCTTAGATTATATTTATACTACAGTCAAGTGTGTATATACTGTTAAAGTCGATTTTGTAAAGTGAAAATGTTCTCAAGTCTATAATTTGCCGGATAGCCTGACATGCATGGAAATGTATTTCCTTGAGGAAAAGAGATGTTGTCATTATAGCATGCGGAGGGGCTCGTCTGGTAGCTGCTGAGGATCAAAACAGTCTTTTACACGAGTCTGCTGTACAAGTTCAAGCAAGACCCTGCCCTCAGCACCTCACTCTCCCTGTCACACACACACATGCACACACACATGCACACACACATGCGCACAAGTTGTTTTTCTCCGGCTGCATCTGCTAGCAACCTTTGTAAAAATAAAAGCGTGGCATTTGATTTACAGGCAAAGGTGTTTTTTGATTGCTTGGAGAAAACTTTCTTGCAGTAGCTCCTTTGTTCCTTTCTTTGGGCCATCGAGGCACTGAGTCATCTCTCTATTATTTGGCCTTTTTACACTGTGCACATATCACCATCAGCCTCTCCACACGTCCTGTCCTCTTTATTTTCACAGCTGTAACACCAGCAATTATCACATCTTTCCATCTCCTTTTTGAATTCAGAACCCACACGTTCTTGAAGCTCACATGAACTAGGATCCTAAAGATGAGGTTAAAAAAGCTGAGGTGCTGCAGGGGATTGTGGTGGTGTGATTGAAAGTTTGACTTTGGGTGTAAAAGCTATTTAATGATGGTCCGTCCAAAAGTCATAAAGCAGAGAAATCAAACGAGACAAATCAAAGATGTGGCTTCAAAACACAGACGAGAGAGAGAGACGAGATGAAATCTAAAAGCTTATAGTAAAATATCACATTTCCTCACCTGTGGTTTTTTGATACAGATGTTTTCTTCATCTTGTCATGACATGAATAGCCTGAGATCAGTTCCTGTAATTCAATGCAGTTAAGAAATTACTTAAATGATAGTGATCAGGATGAAAATTAGTTGTCTGCTGGCATGGGGCTGTAACTCTCTTCACTCTTGCTTCCCTCAGCTTTCATTGAGAATGTCCAGACCTCCTGTGCTAATAGCCGAGAGGCGGGCAGGACCAACGAGAGTTCATCATGGAGGCCACAGCTCACCACCATCACTGTCTCCAAGAAGCGCAACTGGTTGCAGCAGAGCTCACTTGGGAAGAATCAGTGCACTAAGGATGAGCTTCAGGGAATGCTGGGAGCCGACGAGGAGGGCAGCCAGGGTTTCCATCAGCCACTTCCTTCTCCTAGTCCCTCCCCAGACCATCTGAGGCCCTCAAGGGGAGCACCCCCTAGGCCGGTTCGCCTGCAGCTGCCGCAGGTTAGCCTCGAGGTCTCTCTTTTTAAAAAGATGAGCTATAGATCAAGCAAAAGTTGGCCAGTTAGCTTAGCTAAAAACACAGAAACTGGGGAATACAGCTAGCCTGGCTCTATCCGAATTCATTTAAGGCTACAAACAAAGAAATAGTCCCAAAGATAATGTGTCATAAACCCACAAATGATATAATAAGGTAATCTGAGAATCTGAAACTGTGTAGCTAGATGCTTCCAAATTTATTCTAAGTTGAGCTAACTAGATAAATAAGCCTAATTTCCCATTAAGTCTTATACTAATGCAGAAATGCAACCAACAGTTTTCTGGCAAACTTTAACAAGAAAATGTGTCGTTTTAGGTCAGCGTTAGTCCGGCAAAAGTGTCTCCTCACCCTCATAGCATGGACCCAGCTGAGGAAAACGATGCAGATGACGAAGGGGAAATTTGGTACAATCCCATACCTGAGGAAGATGAGCAAAACAATTCTGATCAACGCTCCCGAGGGCTGACCGCCCCTCCTCGAGCTGAACCCCAGAGGGGGTCCAGCAAAGGGACTGATTTGGTTCATGGTGGCAAGTCCCTAGATGGATCCGGCTGTGGTGGGCCAGAGGCCCTCGTGGAAAGCCTCGGTGGCGGTTCAGGAGATGCAAGTCAGGGGAATGCTGTGCATTCCACAGAGGTACTACATGCGCACAGGCAGATGCTCGCGTGCAAACCTCAGGAGGAGGGGGGGCCTTCCAGCAGCAGACCCACAGGTAAGGCAGAAAAAAAAGACACCCACACCTTCCCACATTCTAACTTCACTTCCTGCTTTTCATCAGCTTCTTTACTCACTTGTTCCCTACCAATTTTCTGTGGTTGATGCTTGAAGGCCAATTACACTCTTTGTTGCTTTGCCAGTCTCTCTCGGCAGATTTTTGCAGTTGTGCACACCTTGAGCACTAATCAAAGTTAGTGTTGACAATGTTACCAGTCAACAGATAAACAGACTTTTTTAAGCTCAACATTTTTCCCAGCTCACTAAAAGCTCTGCTTACAAATAGAAATTCTTATATCATCTATAAGTGCTGGAGTGTGTAATTTTAAAAAAAAGGTGCACTAAGAGAGGCAATCTGAAATTCCTCTCAAAATCCTATTTAAGTTCATTTTATACCAACTGGTCAATATCACAAATAGGTTAAAGTGATTAAATTGAATTTAGCGCTACAACCTTTCATCCAAATTGGCAACTCAAGGTTTTAAAATCTCCAGTTTTCAATTAACATAAATCAAAAGTTTGTAATAAGGAGCCAGACAAGGAGAGTTTCTTCTTTCTCTTTTGATCGGCGCAGACAGGAGCCACGGCTGTCAAATCTCATCGCTGCACATCAGTGTCCCTCATAAGTTAAACTTAGACAGACAGAGGAATTCATTCCTCCTGGCTAATTCATTCCTGAGAGGAAAGAATATCAATTTACTTGTTATTCCAGCTAATACACACACACACACACACTGTGAACTTTGTACATTATGGCTCATTGAAACACCTCTCCTACAGAAAACAAATTCAAGACCTAAAGATTTATTTGCAGATATAAATGAATCGTAGCCTTCTGTCTTTTTCACTTGCTGCGCTTTTTATTTACTCGTGTGTTTGAAAGTCATTGACAACTCTGCTCTACAGCGACGACATGATGATGACAGCCAGCACACGGCTCCCTGTCTCTTAATAAGCCCCGGTCTGTTTTTTCTAACTTCCGACTTTTTGTTCTCTGTGATGTGGCAACATGGTAGTTTGAACCAATTGGCACATCTTGAGCTGAGCCTATAATTACAACTTTTAACAACGCTTTTCTGTGGCACGCAACAGCCATTTTTTTCTAGCTGTGTGAGCACAAAGACAGGCTAAATGCTTTGGGTTTGGAAATCTAATGCTTCAGCTTTAGCGTTCTCAGCAACAGTTCCACAGCAGGGGCGAAGGTGTCATAACAAGCTCAGCAGAAACTTTTCCCTCCACGGCTACGCCAGCTTTTTAAGAGTTAAAGCCATGATCACTGAGACGCTGAGCTCTCGGTGAGGGCTAACAAATGTGCTCTTGACAAGGACACGGGCTTTGATTGGCGTATGATAAACTCCTTCATCCTGGCTCTTGCTGACATCACATGTGGCTCAGCAAAACTCTCTGCCCTGAGAGACTTTCCTTGTAGGATTAGGATTAAATCAGAATGAGGCTCAGTGTACCAGCCCAGGAAAAGCACTAATCATGCTGCACTAATTAAATGTAAGCTTCTTTTTTTTGGTGCACCTTTCGTTGTCAGACCCATTGTGCCATTTTGCAGCACAGAGGAAACTGGATAAGCAGACGAGTGGACATAAGTGGAGGCCGGACTGCATTGTTCAGTAGATTTTTTTCCAATGTTCGGCAACATGCTACTATTCAAAGACCTGTTCCTCATTTACATCCCATAATGCAGTTTGGGAGCAGTCAGTAGAAGGTGTGCGATACTGTTGGTTTACTCGTTGCCTGAAAACGAGACAAGAGAACAGCAGTGTTGTCCCCCCCCCCTCCCGCTCCGGAACTGCCTCCCTCTCTGCTGCCTGTTGACTTTGCAATTGATTCCTGTGTGTTCGTCGACGCCATCCCACACTCCGCCGCAAAAAAAAGAGCAACGTGCTCGAGTACGTGTCATCAGAGAGGAAACACTCACTGGCTACTGGTTGATTATTCATTGTGGATGCAGTGGGACTTTTAGTGTAGCTTCACTGTCTTTCTTCATCTTTAGTTAGAAACCTCCTCTCCCTTCAGAAATTGCTATGTGCATTAGGGCTGCAGAATGACACCGCACTCCTCCTCCACTTTAAACTGGTAGGCAGTGTTGGGGGATGGTGGGCAGCAAAAAGGGCAACAGCTCGCCTTCAATTCACCCACTGTTCCATTCCTCAAAATAAGCCTAGATAATGACCAAACATTGTTTCCTGGGTGAGTGACCTGCTTCATCACTGACCTCAAAACGCTAAGTGCATTAGTCTGTGTTATAGCACACAATTATCAGTAAGTATCTGCTGAATCTGGAAGAATATTGATTAACATATTACTTACTTTGGCATTTTATAGCTTTGAGGGAAACGCATCGGCACTTTTTTCATGCGGTTGCCGTCGATTGCTTGCAGTCGTTCCCCAATTTTGCAGAGTCGGAAGATTGATTGATTACTCTCAAACCCTTCAGGTCAACTTAGCTGAAAGATTGTGAACAGGCAGAAATGTCTAGCTTTAGAAGTGTTGGTAAGCACATTTCTTTTCTGCTGAACGGAGCCAGTTGAAGTTGCTTTTTGTTACCTGTTTTCAGTGTTTATTATAGATTGTGTGTAAATGTTTGGCATCACCACCATCATGTTGAATATTGGTTTGTGGTCCAGAATTCTGAATCCCAATACTGACCGTTTTGTCTTGCTTATTTCTGGAGTTTACAGAGACTATATTTGGATAAGAGGGTTTACTGTAGCATCAGCTGTTGGTTTTTGAAGAGCGGTTTTGAAGCCTCAGCTTTACCATTGTGACCATTCCCATCACTCCCAGCGTTATTAAAAATGTGGTCTTGGACTCCACATTTTAAAGGGCTTAAACCTCCTCCAACATAGTTATAGCAATTTGTATGTTACTGTGGCTCTTTATAGGTAATAATATGTTTAACTAAACCTCAGCAAAGACACGTTTGTTGGTAGTAACATCACTATAACCGCTACCATGAGCCATATCTTTTATCACATCTACTGTATTTGTGTTTAAGTTACCACGTAATGGGTTGGTTGGCCACATTTTCTAAATGTGCCCATGCCACTTACGATATATTCTTTGATCTAGGATTTACAAAGGTTTTAACTACAAAAAAAAAAAAAAAAAATCAAAGAGTGCTGCCCCAGACTTCTTCAGTCCAGCCTCTCTGTCACTCTCAACTTTTTTCATCTTTTCTGTTTTCTGTTTCCAATTCATTGTGAAAATGAGACCGTACAGACACCACTTTATCTGCCGGTTTAGAAATTTGACAGTCCCTTCATTGATTGAGTGTGAATAGGGGCATCTGTTGAATTAATGAAGCCGTGCAGATGTAGATGACTCTTTGCGACCATGGTTTTCTTCTGTTCGGCTGGCTGGTTCTTTTCCCTCTCACCGGATACACTCCAGACTCCTCGTGTGCTGCCTATTGAGTGACTTTTTGTCCATTTCAATGCTCTATTTGTATGGAGAATAATGATTGATGGACTTTGGGGGTGGTGAGCTTGCTGTGTTCCCAATCTGCTGTTCCCTTTAGCGCCTGTTTGGGGAATCTGACTTGGCCAGCACTCAGAATGGGATCAGAGCTATTTCTGGGGGATGTTTTGGTCACACTGGCAGTTGAGTTTGAGAGTTGGCCCTGGTTGCAAGTTACAGAGAGCTCACGCCTCTGAGCTGAAACTGGGAACCTAATCTATGCTGACGATTGCATGGTTGGGTCTGGAGGAAGTCAACAACTTTGTGAGGGCCGCACTTCAAAACCAGAACAGATTCCTTAGCCGGATGTTAGATGTGAAGTTCAGGTCACATAGTTTTCTCATAGCTCTCTCTTTCTGCTCTGTTCTTCATTTCAGCACCAGAGCAGCTGTGGAAAACTTTTCTGGTCTCTGTTTTTAGGGGAGAAAACATTAGTGAAAGCAGAATTTTTATATACTGTAACTAAATATACATAAATTGGAGGTCATAAGTCACACAACGGTAGTTCATAGAGCTTTACGACTCTTTTCTAACTTGATTAGTTTTCTTCCAACTACAAAAATTCAAAACTTCAAAAATGTCCATCACAATTTTCCAGAGCCTATGTAATGTCTTAATCTTGATAGTTCTTTTCCAAGCACAAGTCTAAACCAAAGCTCATATATTATATTAAAAGTAAAAAATCCTCACAAGGAATAAATTCATTGTATTGCTTCACAATTAATTATCTGACTCCATGAACACAGTGCTGTCCAATAAAATAATTAGGCTCTTTAAACAGGATAGCTAGTTTGAGTGTAGCGTTTGACCTTCTCTCACAGTTCAGCTCCTGTTTGTGACCAAATGGGTTGTTTGTGTCAGCAGACGGTGGATGGTAGCTGGTAGCTGTCTTAGGCTTCACCTATGTAAATTTGAGTCACTGTGCTATACCTCTTGACCATCATTTTAATTTTTAAAAACTAGAATTATCAGAAAAATAATGTGTTCTGCAGTGAAGTTTGTATGTTTTGGCAATAAATGTATAATATTTTCTTACATAGCTTAGCTAAGTTTCTGTTATGTTCTTAATAAGCAGTTATGTGTGTGATATTCAGCTGAGTGAAAACCAAGATGTATTATTGGTATAAATTAAGATTAAATCCAGCTTTTGAACCACTTACATTATAAAGTAAATTCTTTTAAAGCATGTAGGACCTGAACTGCATCAAGTAGCAACTCGCATAACCAATACCTTTAGCAAAATTTAGCGCTTCTTTGTTATTTCAACATTTGTACTGGTGGATATTTGAGTGATATGAAATACAATACTTACTTTTTAAAAGAGAATTCCTAGACCACTTTGCTTGAACCATTGCTATTTTTTTAAAACATTAAAAAACCCCAACAGTTACCAATCTTGGGATCGAGTGGACCATGAAGGATCCACCCAGTGCATCCACCTGGGAAAATAAGGGCCTATTTGTGGGCCACATTCAAAGGAACCTTTAAATTTGGACAGGCTTCATTGCCTTGCTATGCTGTAAGCAGCTTCCAGATGTGAAGGACGTAGCGCCTGAATCGGGATGCACAGTGTATGACTCAACTATACAGGCTATGCTAACCAAGCTTGCTAGAAGAGGTGGGAGATATAGCATATCGTAATATTTCAAGGACATTTGTGATAATTATATTTCTGACAATGTTGAAGAAAAAAAAAAAGAATAATGTTTTATCACTTACGGAGCTATCGTAAAGCAGCAGTAGCATTAGGGCAAACAAAGTGAGAGCTGTTTTCCATTCTTTTTTATCCAATGAGCTACTATCACTGAAGACTGTGTTCTTCTGCTTCTGTCCCAAATGGTAATAATTTGTTTGTTCTCTCACGCTTTGTTGGAGGTTATCGTGGTGGCTCCCTTCATAGGTACTAAATCATCATTGTATGCTGGCACGCTGCTTCCAGTCAGTGTGAACTCATTGTGTTCCCATATCATTGATAACCACGGCATTATTGTGGACAGTATGGTACAGCTCTAGTTGCTAGCTTTAGTTGATAACGTAGCATTCTGCCCTCTTTTCCAATAATGGTCACTTCTAGGCTTCCAAAATATGGTGGCTGCCAAAATGCTAACATTGAACTTTCAAAAAAAAACCTCCCACAAGTGAAATGGTGATTTCACGGTGGCTAAGTCCATGAATGAAATTTAATTCTGATGCTAGTAGCGGCACTCTCTCTCATTCTTGCTTTAGCTGTGTTATTCTTTGCTATCAAATCACTCGGTCTCTGAGTTACGTTCTTCGCTTACCCTATGTGATGAGCAATTCATCTCTATTTATATTCTGATATTTATTTACTGTATTTACTATATCTGTGCAGTATATTTTTAGATAAAAAAGGAGTTGCATGTCAACAGTTACCACATATCTTCTAGTATGTTTTTCACTCGAGACAGTGTAGTGAGACCGATGTGGCTGCAGGCTGACTAGAATTAGCAGCCTCTCTGTCATTTGAGTTACAGCTGAGGAAGAAAAGGCCAGCAGCAGTAGGCGAGTGAGGCTACATGAGGAGTGCTTTGGCAGGGGGCCATGTTGTGCTAGCGCGGAGGACTGCATGCTTGGATATATTAGCAGAGGTTTTGTAACCATTGTAATGAAACGGCCCTGCTCCTGCAGCCGCTGAAAGGCCTTCCAACACCAAATGATTTGGAGCCAAGGGGGAGAGGAAGCGGCTTAAAGCTGAGCTTCGGTCACCGGGTAAAGAAACTACAGGACAAGTATGCCATTCACCAGTTTATTTACACTCCCCTTGTTTGTTAGCACAACCTGGTCCTTTTTGTTTCAACAGTTAACACATGCACATTTGGCAGTGGTGCTTGTACGGGCACATGCACTCAAGTGAATACCAGCAATTTTACAATCTTGAACTCCAGATTATTGTCTCCCTCCAAGGCTTATCAGAGTATATGCAGAGCAAATAGTCTCTCTCATGTTCACTGTCAGACACACACAGCTAATACACAGTCTCACATTCTTGCTGACCAGGTGCCTGATAATTGTTTAATTGCAAGACACTTCATATTGTCTCGCTATTATTTCCATCTTGGTTATCTTGTGTCTGCTGTCAGGTGTATTTGGCAATGAACTGTTTTTCCCTCGCATGCACCCACACCCTACACTCCCTATTCTTACACCTGTCTGGTGCCAGTACTGTGATAAAGCATTGACATAAATTCCTGAGCTTTGTTAAGAGGTGTCAGTGGCCGAGGGCAGCAGGATCAGGAAAGGCATGTGCTTATGCGTGTTTTTATGAAAGCACTCTTGCTTTGTGTTACAGTAATACGGTGGGTGCATGTCCATGATAAAATGTTGGAGGTTGACACAGTTAGCCAGCTCAGGTGTCCTCCAGAAGAATGCAGACCTTTTGCCCTTTGACCTAAGAACATGGCCCTGGAGGGCTGGGTGTCAAGTCATTGCCCCTGAACCTAAGCTTGTGAGGTGTCACGTTACCCTGCTGGCTGCTGCCACAAGGCCAGAGGCTACAGACACAGCTTTCATGTGTGTGTATGTGCCACAGTCACACAGTGCAAGTGTTATTACCTTTAGGATTAGTGTGTGTTGCCTCGGTCCATGTTGATTATCCAAAGAATGTGACAGCAGCAGAGAGCTGATGATTCTCGCTCTAGAAGGTGAATGCATTTGTTAGTGAGGTAAATGAGCTAATGTAGGTCATAAAACGTGGGTGCTGTGTTTCTACTGTCCTGTGTTTTAATTCAGCAATGATGCAACAGCTGTCCTTACTGCACTGGCACATGTTCAATAATTACTGGGATGACAGTTTGATTAGAAACAAACGTTTTCATTCAAATTCAAAACTCAAGACGTGTGCACGGATGCCGCATAAAGGTCTGTAGCTAATATCATCTATCTGTGTTAATAACACAATGCCAATATTTCACTTTTAAAAATCACTGATATTATAAACACTAATCATGATGCTCCTACACAACTATTAAAAATATCCTTGTTTATATAATCTTGCTCAGATATTTCTCATATTAATCTTTTGACGCTGGTGCATTTTGCCTTCAAGCTTAACTTGAACATGTTGAGGCTGCCCAAACTAAGAGATTAGCAGAATCTACAACATTATAATTAATGTAATACCATGTTTGGTTCTAGTAGTACAAGCATTGTCTGGACAGCAACGGTACAGTTACTTTCCTTAATCAGATATATGCTTAGTCTTATATAAAGTGTTGTAAAACAAATAGCCATAGGCCCATTTTAGAAAGGATATTGCCTGACATGTGTTGTTTTCCTGTGGCTGTATTGTTACCACTTTAAACAAGAGACAGGATTGTTTTTACTGTAAATTAAGTGACAATTCTCAATGTTTATGTACAGCCTGTATTAAATGCATGTTTACCAAATACACTATTGTGCACAAAAACCTGTGGGTTCAATCCAATACGGGTTCTAGTTGTACTCTATCTGATCCGCACTGTAAATCAGATTATAAGAGAACAAAATGAATTATCTGTTTTTTCATGAGGAATTTCACTTGTAAACTCCTCCCAAAAGCTCTCTGTATACTACCCCTGATGTTTGGTGTATTTGCACTACCAGTGGTCTCCACCCGTTTTTTCCCATCTTAGAGCACCTCTATGTCTATTATAGGCAGGAAGCTGTGACAAGGAAGGCTACTGAGCTGGGCTAAAAGGAGTGTAAACATGGTTTGATGAGGAATGTGGGAGAACAGCCGTGTTCATTTTGTACATTCACCAGTGGGCTTGCCAGCCTTCCAGTCGTCCATCTAGACCTCGGAGTGCCTGGACAAGGGGTGCCTTTGTCCCTCATCTGTCGGCTACACCCTGCCCTGCTCCTGCCCCCCATCTTACCCTTCTCTCCATCCTGTTGCACCTCCTCTGCCTCCCTCTTTTCACCCGTGGGCCCTCACCCCAGAATAGCACAGCGGGTTCCCTCAGAAAAATAGAACTGGTGAAGTTGGCAGGATCAGGCGCTCTCTGCTTCTTCCTCTGTTCACTTTGTCGCTCTCTCCATATTTGTTCTGTCTCTTACATCACTATTTGTTTCCAGAGTTTATTCAGAGAAAGTAATTAGCCATTCAAAACAAAAACTACATTAGTGGCTTAAACAAGGAGTCTCAACTCAATACAATATAGTGTGAATGGGTTGAATAGCTTCTCAGTGCCAACACTGAGGAGCTATTCACTCGTGTTGCTTAATATCTAGGCCAGATCTAAAAACACTCATCAAAAGACCTTCAAAAAGTAAATTCCTTCTCTGAATCATGTGTTTCAGCTTTAATCTTCCATGACCCATGCAGTGAGGTATCAGCTCTTTAGTTAAAAAAGGCAGGTAAGCCATGGAGGAAATCTTGTTAAAGGAGTGCTGAAAGCAGAAAATAGTTATTTAAGTCAGGTTCAAGCTTCCTGTAGAGCAGACTAGGCAGGATGCTCATAATTTGACATATTCCACTTTAATCACTCAAATCGTAGATGACTCTGTGTCAGCTCGTTCCGTTTTTTTGCCAGGTAGATTTTTGGGGCTTGGAAGATGACAGTGTGTTTGGCTGTGGGGACCTGAATTCAAACCAATAGAAAGAATATACAAATGGGCTGTTGTCAGTACAAGAAAGTGTTCAAAATTCAAATGAACTATGAATCAGATTCCTGGATCTGAAATGGGTGGCTTGTGTTGTGAGTTCCTGATAGCAGAGCCTGCAGCTAATTCTTTTGGGGGTTTTTGTCAGTCATTGGCATTGCTTTCAGATACAGTCAGCTATTTTAACCAAGAAGGCTCAGACAGACCCAGAGGAGAGAGAGGAGACAGAGCGACTGATGTTAGTACCAATGACTGGTAGGGAATAACTGTTTAAGTTTATAGCAAGTAAAGAGACCAAAAATGGTAACTGGTAACACATTAGCCTTAACAGCTGTGTCCATATTGAACTTAAATTCTACTGCAAATTCTCCAAAATAGACCAAAATATTTGAATTATTTGCCATACAAGAAAATCATGATGAAAGCTTAAGTCCTGTAGACTAAACAGTGGTTGTCAGACACTCTATAGACACAGAAATCTTCATGTTCATTTAGACATCAAGGTAGGCGAGAGCTGCCTACAAGGTCAACCCCAAATGGATATCTTCCAGCTTGAATAATGACTGCGTAATTCTACCTCAGCCCTGAAGCAGCTGGTGTCTCTGGAAAGACATTTCCCTGCTTTTCTTTCTTTTGGAAGCGTAATGAGATTCCACTAAAATTTCCATCGTGCTTAGTTGAATTAATACAATATATTGCAAAGAGACCTCAGAAAGATATTAAAATTTTTAATATTACATCCGTTTCAGCAACCCTTTTCATCATAACCGTTAATTATCTTGAACATAGCTTGGGTCTACATATATAGACTGTAGCTGTATTATAAAGTGCTGAAGTGTTTATATGAAGCGTTGCCTCCCATATGTGTCTGTCACTGGATTACTGGGTTTCATGTAAACCTAATCACTTGATGATGTGCTGTGAGGGTGTAGCACTTTCCTGTAAATTATGGTTCACGCCTTTGATTTTAAATATTTTTTTTCCTGTCTATATCTAAGTAAAATTATCCTAGGGAACCAGTAACCTAAAGAATTTGTGACTGATGGTTACCTGTCTATTTCTTTCAATACTACACAAACTCTGCACTCCCTATTCCTGCACCTGTATGGTACCAATACAACCTTAATGACTAAATAAACATGAAAATACAAAGAAAGAATAATCACATTTTCTCTTGTCCTGTCATTTCCTTTGTAGATTGTCTTGACCTGCCCAACACCGCCAGCTTTTCACCTCCCTCCAGCCCAAACCCGGCCAAGAAGAGCAGCTCAATCAACTGGTCGTTCCCAGACAAGATCAAGTCCCCACGTACCGTCAGGAAGATCTCCATGAAGATGAAGAAACTCCCAGAGCTAAGCCGTAAGCTCAGCGTCAAGGGGACCCAAAACAACAGCAGCAGCAATGGAAGCAGTCAGCTAGAACCGAGGGCCCATTCTCCAAAAGCAAATGGCAGCGGGTCAGAGGTTGTCTTGCAGACTTCAGGGCCTCCTCGGTTAGCTTCATCTGGGGGTGGGCAGGCTAGCCGTAATGTGATCTCACGCTACCACCTGGATAGCAGTGTGTCCACACAGCACAGCTTTTATAAGAAGAAAAGCAGTGGTAGCTCAAAGTCTGCCAGTAAAGGTGGCTACCTCAGCGATGGTGACTCGCCAGAGCTGGTGGCCAAATCTGGCAAACATGGGTCTGGAGAGGGGAAGGGAGGAAAAGGCAAGGATACAGAAGGAGGAGGTGGAAACTCCAGAATCAACGGCACAGAGCTGGACATTGATGCTTTCCGTCATTACAGCTTCTCAGAGCAGCCCAAGTGCAGCCAGTACATCTCAGGACTGATGAGTCTGCATTTTTATGGAGCAGAGGACCTCAAACCCCCACGTATTGACTCTAGAGATGTCTACTGTGCCATCCAGGTGGACTCGGTTAACAAAGCACGAACCGCTCTCCTCACCTGCCGAACGACCTTTTTAGATATGGACCACACCTTCAACATTGAGCTGGAGAATGCCCAACATCTGAAGTTGGTAGTGTTCAGCTGGGAGCCCACACCCAGACGCAACCGTGTTTGCTGCCATGGCACAGTGGTACTGCCTGCTCTCTTCAGAGTGACACGTTCCCACCAGCTGGCGGTAAAGCTGGAGCCACGTGGAGTTATCTATGTCAAGCTGAGTCTGATGGAGCAGTGGCAGAACTCATTGAACGGTGGTCCAGATGGAGACAGGGAGCCACAGGTGTTTGGTGTGGAGGTGTGGCGAGTGGTGGAGAGGGAAAATTCAGGACTGATGGTACCACTTCTTATAAGCAAATGCATCAATGAAATCGAGAAGAGAGGCTGTCAGGTGAGTGTAATTCTGTTCTCGTTTTCCCCAAATAATTTTTGTCAAAAAAATAAGAATAAAAGTACAATATCTCTGTTTTGAAACATGCTTATATATATATATAGTCTAATCCTCTTCTCTAATGAGTCAGATTCATTTTTAAATAAGGCTGGTAATGTCCAATTTTAGAAATAATTTTTAAAATAGGAGGGAAAGAATGGCTGGAGGGATAATTCCACATTCACAGCATCTTTTTAGCTCCATGAAATGAGCACACACCCTGCAGCCATCAGGAAGGCTCAATAACCGGCATGAACTGAATGGACAGAGGAGACATAGCACACTTAATGATGTCACGGAGTTTCTGGCTTCCTGAGGCAACTGGCTCTTTTATTCAGGGAAAGAGGCTCAGAGTTAAGAGGTTGCTGTAGTCATAGCAGGAGTGACAGAGGAAATGAGAGTTCATGAGGCCTTTGACAGCCAGCATAGAGAGAGCACAAAGAGGAAGAAGCGTTTCTCCTAATTAGAACTGAGACAGCAGCAATAATAACGTCTGACCACTGTTTTTGACTCATCACTCTAGAGGGGCATGCAAGGGCCAATGGTAGTGCCTTGCTTGCCCCTCTAGAGTGTTCTTGACTGATCTCTCTAGAGGGGCATGCAAGGTTCAATAGGCAAACTTTTGGTGCCTGTGCATTATATTAGACTCTGTCTTCTACCACCTACGGCAGTACAGCAGAAGTAGTAGCAGCAAACCTTCCAATTTATAATAAATTGGAGAAATTTATTCATTTGAGCTCCAGTAAACAGTTTTTTACTCTCCATCTCCAGTAAGCCTGTGGCTTAAAACTTAAGGTTGCACATTAGCAACACGTCTGAAAGCCTGACTGGTGGTTGAATTGCACTGACATTTAAACAGGAAGAGAAATACAGCTCTCAATCACCTACAGCTTCGTTTTAGTCTTCTTTTTTAACTTTTCACTTTCTGTGAGTCAGACAGTGTTAAAGTGCAGTGTTAAATTGGTTTAGGGATATTTGTGCGGTATACACAAATATAAGATGTGAGTCTGATGGTAAGCACTGCCTCATTCGCTCTGTAATTCTGTGCTGTGATATCTGTCTCTGCTTCTCCTTCACTCAGTCTGACAGTGTTTGTCGTCTGTCCCTCGCAGCTGTTTTGCTGCCTTTGTTTCTTCACAAAGATGCAGAGCAGCCTTTGTACATGCTATCAGTCTGAGATCAAGTGTAAGGGCTCCTCCAGGCTGCAGGCAGATAGAGTTCACGATGAGGATGACACCAGATCCCAGAGGAATTTGCAGGTTGTGTCACCAAAGCACGTATGGCTAGATGTGTAGCATTGCGCCTTTTCAAATGGCTTCATGGAGACTTTCTCTCAAAGTCTCTTAGAATTGTGTGTCCTCTGGGCTTCTGCGAGATGCTGGTTGTTTGTGAGTGTTTTGAAAAGACTGCAACTCATGCTATGTATGGGAGCACTCAGAGTGCTTTAAAGACAGGGGGATGTGTTTTTAAAAAGAGCTTTTATACATGTCATATATGATGCACACGGATATTGGGACATGTTAGGAGCAGCTATTCAGATGCATGCCTTTATACAGAACAGAAGGGTTTTTTTAAACAGACTTTTCATTTAATCATTGTGACTTCATCTGTCCTTTAAAGGCAGTGCCTTGGAGCTTTCATACATAGATCTTGATTACGTAATTGTCCCATGAAGATTCTTTTCAAAAATGACAGTTTATGTCATCTAGCAGTGATGATATAAGCAACAATCTTACTTATGCTATCTTAACTGGTTATTCAGTTCTTAACTGCTCATTGATTCAGGGTTGTGGAGGCCGATCCCATGAGTGAGAGGCAGGGTGAGAAAGATTTTCTGATGCTGTTTTCTGACTTCCATTCTCAATGAATGAATGAATCGACAAGCTCTTTTTTATACTTGACATGACAAGAAAAACCCTTCTACAACTTGAAATGTACCTTTTAACAGCATTTTTTTTTTTTTGCTTTAAGTGATTTTATTTTCTCAGTGGATGATGGTAAATTTACACAACAGTCTTTAACTGTGTGCTTCCTTAATACTTCCTTCAATCCACACTCGAGGCCCAGAAGCTGGAAATATTAAGACACTTTGTTTTGACACAAGTGTTGTAATTATTGTGGCTAAGAGACTCAATTATGAGAGCAGCATAAAGTTTACTACTTCATGTTCTCCCCATGCATGGATATTTCTTCTACGGGCATGCCAGCTTCCTCCCACAGCTCAAAGACATGCATGCTTGGAAAATTAATGTTTCTGAAATTTTTAGGTGTAAATGTGGGCGAGTGGTGGTTGTGTGTCTCTCTGTGTTAGCCATGTAACAGACTCGTAATCTGTCTAGGGTGTACACAACAATCTGTGATAGGTGAGACAGGCTCTATCATGATCCCGAATTCGACAAGCTGTTGTGAAAGTTTCGATCTTTTTGTGCTTTAATTATTAGTATTACTTAGCATTGATTAATACTATGTCACACACATGAAATGTCAGTGGGTATTTTTCACAATTACTTTTATATTTTATAAACAAAAAAATATTACCGATTGCTGACTGCCTGATAAAATAATTAGCATATTAAGTTTTGCCCATGTCATCTCCCATCATGTGTGTGTCTTTGTATGCAGAGAATACGCCCACATAAATATCCTAAAGTCAATTAAATGCACTTTTCTTTCTGTCCTTTAACTCTTTGTTGTTTAAAATATTAAAGATATTCCTAAACCAAGAAAAAAAGCTTCTGAACCCTCCACATCACCTGGACATCATCTTTCCTCTGGATCTCATTTCTACATATAGGGTTGGCTAGTGGTGCCTGTTGTGCTGCCCAGAGGCCACAGTTCTTAAGTCCTTTTTTTTGCTAACAGCTGTTCCCCGCCTGCACTCAGCTCTGCCCCAAAGAGAGAGCCTTCGCTTTTTTGTTTTTTTGTTTTTTTTTCTGAATGGACTTGTTGTTCATTGTGCCCAGTGACTTCTGTTTACTCGCATACAAAGCCAAATCCCTGCCTAATCTGTCCTCCTCACTCCCTCTCGTGTGAGGTTTAGAAAAACGCTGCTGGACTCGACGAGGAGAGTTCACAAATAGCTGCTCTGGTGGGATGGGGGAGACATTATAGCGCTCCTACGCTGGAGCCCGGAAAGGCCGGCGGTGTGTGTACGAGTGTGTTTTGTGAGGAACCGGACCCAACCCGCCATTCACAGCCCACTGATTTAACACGTTTCCAGGGCAACCACACCAGTTGGTCTGCTATGCCACATACCAGACAGACACATGTAGGAGAAATTATGGTATGTCTGTAGACGGGCCTAATCCCAGAATAACAAGGAGAGCGCTGGTGCCGAGTTACAAACATCAGATGTCTCAAGTTTCTTTAGGTCACAGTCTGGAGCCTTAGGTAAAGAAACATAAATGCTTTATAGCTTAGTCCTTTCATTTTTAATGCTGAGCTGACACTTGGGTTTTAGAAGATCTCAGTGTTTATCCATTCATTCATGAGGATGTCAACTCTAAGATCATTTCACTTTGCCAGCTAATTTAATGTCATGTATTACTGTTCGGTTTCATAAAGAGAAAATGGTCCAGGAAAATGGTCCTCAACATGTTGTCTCCAGAGTGGGAGGTTAATTTTGCTTTTACGATACTGTGTTTAAATCTTTACCATGCTTTTGCAATTGTCAGTTTTGTGGAAATGATTTATTACAGCAGCAGAATATCATGAGAGACTCATCAGGCTCATGACTGTTGCAAATATGTTAGGATAATGTTATGTGGAGTGATGAGTATGCATAGCTCTGGGGTCCACAGGTGCACATATATAGTAGAAGTATAACTTGTGGTGGAATAAAACCTTTTTAAATCTTATTTTTGGTACAAAGTGACCTTTGTTGACTGATAACAATGATTCTGTACATGCAGTGTTTACGTCCTGGTGACCACTAAAGTAAAAGTTTATGAATAGCTTTGTGTTTTCTCAGATAGGGTTTTAGAAGTAACTACCTGGAGGTGTTGCCAAATGGCTCCAAAGAGGTGAGACTTGCATCTTAAAGTGTTTTTGACACAGTCCAGCTCAGGCAGACTGCCTGAACAAGCTTTTCTCCTTTTTCATTCCAGTCTATAAATGATCTAATTGTCTTATTACAGATGAAAAGTTAATAAGGGAGGAAATGCACATTTAGTCCCTTTATTCCACTAAGGGGTTTTGCAGTGACATCCCTCTTCCTCTGGTTTGACTGTCAATACATAGTGCTGGATTGAGCAGAGCTAAGACGCAGTAAGCAGAGGGCCAAACACTGGACAGTTGAATTGAAGCATGAGACATAATAGTGACTTATATTGAATCCTTTAAATTTGGCTAAATGTGGTAAAATAGGATATTGGCCTAAGTCTTCATTAAAAAAAAAAAAAAAAGAACAAAAACCAAGAAGACTTACTCTTTCATTGTTAGTTTAAGGCACTTTTGTTTCATTATTTACTCCAAACGTTGTGTGTGCATCAATGAATGGGCTGAATGGAAGGATTTCTAACAGCGATACAAATATTTGGTGATTTAAAAATGAAATATTCTGATATACCAAACAGAATCAAATCAGATCCCTAACTTTTGATATGTGTAGTTATTTATTTAGTCATTTATTTACCCAGATCAGTTTCCTGTGTGTTGCCAAAAATGAAGGTACTCAGAGCTCTCTCTCTCTCGTGAACAAACTATGCAACATTAACACTCCTAAAATTATTGAAGGGTGTTTCTCTTCTTTGCTTTTTAAATTCTTATTTGCTGATGTCGATAGTTCTGCAAATAGCTGTGATCTGTCAATGATGCTGTCCTGATGATGAACTGGTCTAGAATTAGCTCCACTCTCTTTTTACTTGTGCAGCTAGCTCAAACTCTTAAGACCATGCAGACCTGCATCATTGACTTACTACCTATTTATATAATGCATATACAATGCATTATATATATATATATATATATATAATGCATTGTATTATACATGAATACATTAGTTCGTGTTCTAATATGTTTTACTACTACTACTTGTTACCAGTGGGAACAATTGAGATGGCCACCTCTGAATTGATATTTTAGACTTGTAGTTTCTGTAAGTTTGTTTGCATACTCTCTCTATTACAGTTAGATGGTAAAGACCCACTGCTAAAGATTCATTAGCATAATGCTTTCTTTCATTGAGATTTAGGGGTTGTCGTGTTTTCCTCTTAGGATGCTGCAAGCTGGTTTGAGCCCTGGGGCTGTATTTTACCCATTTGTGGTATAGTGGCTAACCATAGCAAACTTTAAATAGATACTGCTGTTGACAACAGAGACTCAGTCTTCTGACTATAAAAGCTGAAACTACAAGCAATAAATGTACTTTTGCGGTGTTCTGTAAATTCAAGCATTTGACGACTGGGCCTTATTAGCTCATGTTGGCTTTTGTTATCAAATTAAAGAAAATTAAAGATAGACACAGAGACAGTTGGCTGACTTTTAAGGTGCTGTCTCCAACCATGTTTCAGAGAGTGCCAGTACTTTAGTGGTCATTCATTTCAGATTTATTTGTCTCGCCTACATTTCTCTCTTGGCTTTACTGGATAGCAGCCTCTACACACAAACATGCAATGTATGTTCAGAATAACTGGAAAAGGAGTGAAAGAACTAAACTATGGATACAGTGGATCCAAAATCACAATATAATAAAAAGTGCATAAAGATGCTAGTGTAAAGTAACTGAAAGTAGAGGGGAAAAGATAATATAGGGAACGTGTTAAGTTTAAGGTTTTCTGTTAGTCCAGCATTTCTTTGTTACATCAAGTCATCTTCCTGTGTCTTTAAAAAAGTGAGTGCTTATAGTGTTATTAGAAACATATACATTTTTGGTTTTTGGTCAGTTGTTAAATTGAGGCGCCCTTTTCTGGAGATAAAACAGACTGGTGTTTGTGACGTGTGAGTTTTCTGAGAAAGCACTTATGGCTGCCTTCCAGGACATTATCTGAGTGCAGACGTAGAACTTGATCGATGAGGCTGTAAAAATGTCTACGTCGCTGTCAACTGTTCGACTCTCGAGCCATGCGTGTTTATTTGACCTACTTGTGCGTGTGTGTGTGTGTGTTTATGTTACCAGGTGGTGGGTCTCTACCGTCTGTGTGGTTCGGCAGCAGTAAAGAAGGAGCTGCGTGAGGCGTTTGAGAGAGACAGCCACGCTGTGGAGCTGTGCGAAAACACGTATCCAGACATAAACGTCATTACAGGTAAAATGATCACCAGGAAACAGAGAAGATGCCAACAAGGCATAAGATTACTAAACACACTTAGTTTAATTACAAGGGTGTTATTCAAACCTGACAAAGTTTCCAGAGAGCACTGGTGTGTTTTGGTCTGTTTATCTGTAAATTACCTTCTTACTTGTACTTAGCAGGATAGTTACAAAATGAGCAATGTATGCAGTTTCTAATTTAAAAAGAGATTTTCAATTTTCACTCACAAAAGCCAAGTAAAAATCCACAAGTGACCATATTTGGACAGGAATTTGAAATGCTAAGCTATGAGCTAATGCTCGCTTGCTTGGTTAGCAAGCATTTGTAGTGTGAATATTTACATTACAAAGACAGTGCTACCTGCTAATAACAGCTAAATAAATGTTAGTCAAAAATGCAGTTTTACTCAACTTACATGAGTACATTTAGTCCCACAGCAATTATTTGATAGAAAATTACATTAAAAATGTTCCAGAAGGCAACAGATTACTTATAGTAACTGAGGCAGCTATTAACTACACCTGCTGGTTCAATTCAAAACAGCCACGCCCTTAATAACAATGGCAAAAATACCTTAATACAATTTAAACAGGCAAATTATAGACAAATTCACAACCCTGCATATGTATGGCAAAGCTAAAAATTCACGATAGAGACCAAAACATTTTTTTTAACAGGACAATGAAAATGTTTATTTCTGCTGTAAAGTTGGGCAATTTAACATTTAATAATTTTCTGTCTGCCTCAAGTGGCCAATAAAGGAATCTCAGTTTTGGCACTACCACAATTTCTTACTTTTCCAATCCCTTGGGTTGAAGCTTAATAACTAAATAAAATGCCCAGTTTTCTATAACAAGTTGCAGTTAATATTGAGTAAAATAAGGGTGGAGAAATGACTAAGGACTAGGAAAAACTAACAATGAAGTTAACAGACAGCTGTTAACTGCTTCTATAGCTGTCATTAAGTAAATACTAACCACAAACCTAAAACTGGCATCTATAATAGGCATCTCATTTAATCATTTGACATGTACACATGACTCCCAGTAAAACAAGAAAAATACAATTCATGAGAGTTTTTACTCATGGAACAAAACTAACAAAAACAAATGGGGTGTTAATGTAATGGAGTCCAGCTTCAGTATTGATCCACTGCAATAAATTTGCCTGAATGTAGCCATGGCGAATAGGTCAGCACCTGTGTATATCTTATAAGAATCTATGTGTGTGTGTGTCAAATCCCTGCAACATAAAGATCAGTGTGAGAGGAAGGGCCACACACACACACAAAGTCAAACAAATCAGATCATTGCACGCATTCGGACTGTTCTTTCAGTTTTTGTGCTTTGGGCCTTGTAAATCACGTCAAATGTGGGGATTTTTATCTTGTCAAATGCAAAAAAGTCCCCCTGAAGCTGTTTGACTGTCCAACAAGCAGAACTGCAAACCTTACATTTCTAATTTAAACGCCATTCAGATTCCTGTCAGCTGAATTTCTTTTCTGCTCTGTTGCTCCCTTGAAATGAAAAATGGAAACAGTGAGCACATCTCACAAAAAGAAACCCCAAAATCAGCTGTGGCAATGAATTACTTCTAAAAGTGTAGCAGGTTTGGGGAGATGGGGAGGGGGCGGCAAAGTTGTAGAAAATGACTTGGTCATGATTTTTTTTTTCTTCCACAAAAGGAGGAAAGGACCATGGAAACCCCTGGGCATTTTAGGGGCTGCTGTTGGTTTTGGGGAGAGGCCCTGTATAGGCGTCGTCCTATCATGCCTGCTTTGATCCACATGCGTTTGCATGGCAGGGCAAAGCACACAGTTAACAGTTGAGCGGGTTAGAAAAAAGGATTGTTGGTTTTTGCTCGCTGCCTAAATTTGCTCTGCCAGGCGAATTGCCATTGCAGATGGGTCTGAGTGAGTGGACGAGGACATGGAGAGAAAAAGAGCTGAAGATGAAGAGGTTTATGGTGTGTGCTTTAAAAAAAGCAGGGATTTCTGGGATATAGTGATCATAAGGTAAGAAAAAATAAAAGAAAGGATAAAAGGTACAGCAGAATAAAAAACACACAATAACAGGAGTTTTAAAAGCTGATTGTAGCATTGTTATATTACACACCCTGTTTGATTTCAATAGCCAACATACACGGAATAAAAAAACATATATTTTGTTCTAATTTTAATTCATAGTGGAAGCCTTAAACTAAGCTTGGAGTCTTTTGTTATGGAGTCAGACGAGAGGCTAATTAGCGAACAGCTAATGGAGCTAAGAGGGCTGGCGCGTCGCACAGCTAATTTAAAAATGGAGGTAGTGAAAGGGATTATCCAGGGGTCAGAGTTCAATCCTAAGCTTGCAAAACATGCTCCGCGCATGGCGCTCCATTGTTTCAAATCACAGTTCTTTGCTTCACAGTATGTTTCACAAAATGCTCACATTTCATTTCATTTAAAAACAGTGTACACTTTATTAGATACACCTTGCTGCTACTGTTAGTAGTAAAGATTCAACAAGGTGCTGAAAACATTCCTGATCCATATCGACACGATAGAGTCACACAGTTGCTGCACATCTGTGTTCTCATTCCACCACATCCCAAAGGTGCCCAAAGTGAGAGAAAGAAACTATCCCCTACCCCATCACACCACCACGACCCCGAACCACTGATACAATGCAGGACTGACAGACTGCTCCATGCTTTTGTGTTGTTTATGCCAAATCGTGGCCCTATGAAGCAAATGTTGTGGCAGAAATTGAGATTCATTGGAGCAGGCAACATTTTCCACTGTTCTGATATCTACTTTTACTGAGTCCATCTAAAGTGTCCTGTTCTTAGCTGACATGGGTAGCATCCTGTGTGGTCCTCTGCTGCTGTAGGCCATCTCTTCAAGGTTCAACGTGCCGTGCGTTCAGAGGTGACCTTGGTTGTAACCAGTGGTTATTTAAATTACTCCTGCCTCCCTATCAGTCTGGAAGAAGTCTGGCTATCATCCTCTGACCTCTGACATCAGCATCTATTTTCAGAACTGCTCCTCACTGGATATTTTCTGGACCGTTCTCTTTAAACTCTACAAAGGCCTCTGAGCACATCCTGATGACATTCTTCTTCTTTCTTCTTGGTATCCCTTTTGTTGAAGAATGAAGGCTTCAATCAGTGGTTTGACATGATAATGGGGGGATCGGTGCCCTCTATGGTAGGCCCATATGGTAACTTTGCCTGAAGCCCCTGCGAGTGTGCGGTTGTGAGCACCTGAACATTTTTTGCCACACATGTGTTAAATTATGATTAAATCCATCTAATAGAAGATTTTGGTCTCAACGTGGAAACAAAGTCTTGAAAGTCACTTCTCCTCTACTAATGGAACTGGTGTGTCCTCTGCCCTTTTTCATTCGGAGCACTGGCATTGATTTTTAGTCTGTGGTCTTCAATTTCCCTTGCCTGAGTCGACTTTTCCATAGCCTGCTACTCTAAATTGCCCCCAACCCCCCCAGCACCCCCAACCCTTGCCAGTACTCCAGTGAAGACATGGAAAGTCATTAACAAGTGCCCCCTTTGTTGCCGAACAAACACAGATGGTATTTGGCTCACGCACGGGGGATTAGCTGAACCCTGGGTCGGCCGGGGAGGCAGGCAACCACTTGGTGAAGAGTTTTAGAACGGTGGGGCTGTCAGAATATTTCTTAAACTGCAGGGTGGGATTGAAAACTGGAAGCAGGCGTATTTGTGATGAGTCCACGTGTACCGTGTGAGCGCGTGGTTCTAGAGTTAGAGCTGGAGTCTGCTCAGTTTTGGAAAAGTGAAAAAGTTGAAGCAGCAACTGTACATTTTGTGTTACTACATAAGGCAGTACACAAACACAAATCTCCTCTGGCCCCCCTAGTGGCGTGGGGGCGTGCGGGATAGCAGAGAAGGGGGCAGGACGGAGAACAAACCCCCTGTTTGTTCTCCAGGCGAGGCACTGACTGCAGCACTGACAAGAGGAGTGACCTTCCGCTTTGTTTGAACAAGAGGTCAAAGGTAGAGCCATGCCCCAGTGCATTGTGTCCCTTGTAGTGTTTGGTGGCATATTTGAGACACTGAAATAGTCTGAAGTGAGCAAGGAAAAAAAAATACTTGTATTAGATTACTTTGAGGTGCTTTCAGTTTTTGTTAATGTTTTTCTTTAAGTGTTTGTTTCTGCAGTCTTTATCAGCCAAACATGTAGGTGGAGGTGGGGAAAGTATATGTAGCGCAGTGCAGATAGTGCTGGTGCAGAGCCATACCAGTCCCCCCCCCCACCCGACAGTTGAAATCTGAGTGAAAAAGACACGCAGCGTGCGCCTGCTGTCAGCTTGCTTGTTGTCAGCTTGCTTGCGACCACAGTTCTCATGCATACGTGCATATGTGCATATATGTGAGAGCTGTGTGTGTCTGTTTGCGTGAAAAAGGGCATCAACAGGGGCTAACACACCGAAGTAAACAAAGCACCGAGTCAAAGCAGGCTAATGATTTACTTGAATGGCCCCATTCTCCTCACGTCAGACAAGCCCATGTGCACATGCACGTACACAGTTTTGGCCAGTTGGCTTTTGAACTGGAAAGAGCCTAAATGTGTGTGCTGCTTTCATGTGTTGCATATCAAGAAAAACACGAGTTGTTTCGCTTCATCGGGCAGCGCTAACGTGTAACAGTCCCGCTGTTGTCGGGTCTTCCTTGCAGTGCAGGGAAGGTCAGAGGGCTCTGCATGATTTTCTGTAATAATGGCAGCAAAAAGCAAGCCAGGCGGTGCCTCCCAGCACGTATTATTCGCGGATGCAGAAAAACACAAAACAAAGAAATAAAAGCTTTATTTTAGCGAGATAAGGATAAAAATATATTGCTAATTTTTGCTTCCAGACGGTCTGTTTTTGTGTGATCAAACAAGCTGATTGTGGTTATCTTTGTAACATTTTTCATAACGATTGACGAAGGGGGGTGGAATCTTCACACAGCATTTCCGGTTAATCTGCTGCTGAAATCGGCATGCCTAGGGAAGCGTTAAAGAGAGTGAATGTGTCTTTTGTTTATATACCCTGATCAAATTCAGCTCATACCAGATTTTATACTGAACCTATGCTAGCTCACAGGCACAGGGAGGGCGTTTAATTGCAGGGCAGTTTTATGAGGGTTTAAGAGCATGCTTCCCCAGAGCGCTGTTAAAGTCTAACCCTGCTGAGTAGTATCTGTCAATGTTTTGATCTACCTGAGATTGGAGGGCTGAGATAGTAAGCTATTATCCTTTTTTGGGTATGAGCTGTTTGCCTACTAAGCATCTGCTGGCTGTCTCATACAGAGTGTTTCCGTATTTCTAATGCCAGGAAGTGTTGAACATTACATGTTCAGAGAAAATAGTTATGGCAAGGAACAAACTTAAAAAATGTCTCCGTTTATGTTAAGCTGTAAGAATCATATTTACTGTTTTATTTTTATATTCTATATTTATTATTTTTCTATGAAGAGACACACTGTACAGAATCATAATTAAGTAATAATAATTCCTTAATGTATCATATTCAATATTTTCGGTCAAAGCTAAGTTGCTTCTAGACTTGGCTCTATGGGGCATGTTTGCCACAAATAATTGCTAACATGCTAAAACATACTTCCTATGCATTTATGTATAATGCTAACATGCTAAAATTGTGCCACATTGCACGACACTGTATATAAAAGATAGACATAGCCACAATCACCTGTTGTCGTGGTAGTTTTTTTTATCCCTCATCTGAAACTTTTGAGGAACCAAGGACACTGCACACCAACATGGTAGCAACTCGGCTCTTACAAAGAATACTCTGTTATCAGCAATTTTACTCTAATAAGACTTAAATCTATGGGCTGAGGCCACGACCTCATTAGGAAAGTGTTTACTGAGGTCGTAACCGAAATAAGCCCACTTTGGTTTGTTTTCCCAGCTTGAACATTGGAGTTTAGCATTCGGCTAAGTAAGGGATGGACCTGATTGAGAAGCTGAAGACAGGATTTATTTTACTTTAAATATGCTCAGGCTTTATTTAATATTAAAAACCTTCATCGTGAAAATACTTGAGTTAGAAATCAAGTTAGAAATAATTTTCTCATAGACCTTTTTAAGTTCTGACTGACTTGTTTCAGCCAGAGGAGTAGCCCCCTGGTGGCCATTAAAATGAAAGCAAGTTTATTAATACATTTTTTGAATACATTGCATGGTGACATGTGGATAAAAAAAAAAGTCAACAGTGACCATTAATGTCTTTATCAAAGTTTTGTTCAGTTGGGGGGTCTGGATCCTGTCCCAGCTGTTATAGGACAAGAGACAGGGTACACCCTGGACAGGTCTCCAGTAATGGAGACAGACAGGCAACCATTCTCTCTCACGTTCACAACCCTATGTATGTTTTTATACTGTGGGAGGAAGCCATAGCATCTGGAGAAAACCCACACAGACACAGAAAACATGTAAACACAGAAAGGCTCAAGAATGGATTCAAACCCTGGACCTTCTTGCTGTAAGGCACCACTGCTAACCACCACACCAAAATCCAGAGATTCTTCTGAAATTTTTAAGAAGTCACAAGTTTCACTATGGTAGCTCAGTCAGTCAGTTTTTTATTTCTGTGGTAACATACAGACATAAAAGGAAGCAGTTATTGTCAGCTGTTGGACAGATTTTTATTTTTTTTTTGCCTTTTTGATCACTGATTGGTTTTATTTGTGATGTAAAACAGACAATTTAAAATAGATTAGTGTTGTGTTTATGTTGGTGCTGAGTGCCACTGTGCAGATACTAATCACAATGCTAATCATAGACTTTGTACTGTAACACACTAAACTGACTTTAGATCCTCCCTCCACTCTCTAATCCAATTTATTTGTATATAACTGCAGCAAAGGAAAATAGAAAATGCACGTGTGACAGCACCTGAAACTCTGGTGCTGTTAGCTAACACTGAAACATTAGTTTGTCCACATTATTCTGATGTTCTGACGATGCTGTTTAGAAATAGACTGAAAAGTGGTAATCCTAATGCTCCCTTAAAGAGCAGATTTAGGACTTAGTGGGATTATAAAGTGAGCACGTTAAGTTGGGCCCTCTGTTCTTCTTACTGGCCCTAAGGAAGCTCATTGGATTTACTATGAATCGTACTGTAGTATGCTGTAAATAGAAGACAAGAGGCAAAAAAAAAAAAACAAGGTGGACAAGAAAAGCAGTGAAGTACGTGTTCCTTTTTATAGCACTTTAATCAGTTGTGTCACTGCTTTGGAAACAGGCTCGTGGTTGACATAGATACAGTGTCGTCTTATCTGTTGTTCTACCAAGAGCTGCTCCTCTTGCACGCTTTAGAGTCACGGCGTGTTCACTAATTGTGTCACACGTGATTTTTCCTGGATTTATTGTCCTATAATCACGCACATACAGCCACATGTTCAATAATGTGAACAACAACCCCAAGCAGTCAAACTGAACTGTTGCCACAGGGAAATGTTCCTAATGGATAAAACGTCCAAGACATGAATGCAACAGAAAAATCACAATTATTAAAGTTACTTCAGAATTTAAATGTTCCACAAATACCAATGGGTAACACTAAATGTTAAAAGACAGACTTCCACATTGTTATACACTGAGACTACCAAACTTGGAGAGGTCTTGTGAGATCCTGTGACTGGATGTTCTGGTGCTCAGTGTTCTGAAGTGCTGACCAGAGGGCAGCAGATCAAAGAGGTTGTGGCCTAGGTGTGAAAGGTCTGAAATGATTTTTCCAGCTTTTCCAGCCCTTTTTTCCTGCTCTAGAAGAGTACAGGTCCTCGAGGGTCGATCAGGGAGTACCAGTAATCCTCTCAGCAGCCCGGACTATTCTTTGTAGTCGTCTCATTTCTGATTAAGTGGCTAAGCCATATAAAACAGTTAACTGAAGGATGCAACACAGACCCAAATACAGCGCAGCAGAACTAGGACAACAGCTCCGTTGGCAGGTTGAACTTCCTTAGGACTTTAAATACTGTGCTTCATGTTATACGTCTATGGAACCTGAAGAACCTAACCGTGGTATTTGTCTGAAATTTGAAGTTTGACTTGCATTTCTGATACATCAAACGGAAGCTTGCACAACCTCCTATCTTTATGCAGGCTTGCTTCAATCTTGGATACGTTTGAGCCCAGCAGTGTCATCCACAAACACCAGGAGCTTAACACAGGAATAAGAAGGAAGTGCGTTTATTTGTCTAAATGTAGAAGAGGGGAACAAGACCTGTTGTGAAGGTGCTGGATGTGAATTTCTCTAGCTTAGCTAGCTACATCCTGTCTGTTAGAAGGTAAGAGATTCACTGACAGAGGGAGTTTGGAGGTGAGCCAGGAGAAGATGAAGCTATCCAGAAGCAGGAGCCTTGAAAAAGTCCTAAGTGGTCTCTCTTTTGGTCTTTTTGTCATGTCTCCCTCCACTGTCCCCCGACCAGTTGCAGCAACTGGCTGCCCCGCCCCGAGCTTCGTTCTGGTTTCTTCCTGTTAAAAGGGATATTTTCCTTACCACTGTATTTTCCTCACCCAGTGCTTCTCACCTGATTATTGTGGTTATCTCTCTATCATTGTAGGGTCTTTACCTTACAATATAAAGTGCCCGTTGTTTGTGATGTGGCACTACGTAAATAATATCAAATTTGAAAATTGAAAATTGGTTGAGGTGTTTCAGTCTGCACACACTTCCATCTTGACTGTATTTCCCACTTACATGTTTGCTGCTTGGCAAGTTAAAAAGAGTGCAGTAAGGGTTCAGCAATATGCTTGAACTGATTTCTTTGAACCCAATATGTGATGCTCAGCTGAATATGAGGTACGTGAAGAAAAAAGGAAATATATAAGGAAAATATGACCATGCGAAACAGACATGTTTCCACTGCTAATGCTAATTGTAGTAAGCCAACATAAAATAAAGAAAACAAGCAGCACCAAGCCCTTTCTGAGTTTGTCCCAAACAACAACCAAAGAAAAAAACAGTCACTCTCAGACACTACAAGAACTACGCCCGTGATATCAATGCAAATGCACCTCATACAGTAAACAGAAGACAGCAGCATATGAGCAGACACTGACACACAGCCCACAAGCTGATAGGTTTTTGGCCTCAGCTGCATATAAGATTTTTGATAAACCTGAACGGAGCGAAGACGTTTCCCGATAAGCATGTTAGCACAAGAAGAGCAGGGATCACTGGCAATCGAAGTTGCCAACAACATGGGGAATGAGATCTCTTACTCTGACTTCAAAAACATGTTGGAACCCAACAGCTGATAAGTCACTGAAAAACAAGGTCGCAGAGCACCAGCAGATGTAGCTGTACGAATATAAGGGTGCACAGCGTGACGGGAACAGCAGGAAACGTTTGCAGCAGTTTGTCAATGAGCAGTGTGGACTTTAGTGTGTATTCAGTGTGTTGCACATCAGAGTCATTGTATTTGTAGCCTCTTTTGCAGACATTTAATCCTGGTTTATAGACAAATGAATGCTTTTGTTGCATTAAAATAAAGGATCAGGAATTTATCAGGCTAAATTATTATTATTAGCAGCAAAGATCTTTAAGAAAATAGAAGTATTTGTCTTGGGCGCCAATATAGCTCACCTGTATTTATCTGGTTATCCTTCATCCTTTATTTCGTTTGCACTACTTGGGAAGATAACAAATATTGCTAATTGCACAATATACCCCCCCCCCCCCCTTCACCCTTCCCGGTCTTCCTTGAAAGCTGATCCAGCTTCATGCACACAACAGAGCAGACACTCACCACAAAGATCTGTCACACGGCCAGGATCCCTTTTTTTTGTTTTAATTCCCGTCTTTGCCCCTCCTCCGTTCTCTTTATTTCTGCCTTTGATGAAAAGACATGCCAGTGATATTTCAGGGGCTTAGTGGAGACAGACAGCGTGGGTTTCATGTTTTCCCCCAGCTTTTGTCTGAACTTTGAGAGGCTGAAGTCACAGGTGCGAATGCGCCGTCACAGATGCCAGAGCAGACCCCACAACCCCCCGACGCTGCCGAGTCACACCCGACTCAATCTGGCCTCTCGGTAGACGCCACGGGATCACCCCGGAAAACAATGGGACCTGAATCTGCAGCCAAGAGAATGTGGCAGGTTGAGTGCTTTTAAACGAGGAGGAGAAGAAAAGCTTTTTATTTCTCGGTGACAGCGCCTCATTAAGAGATATCGTTAGCAATTTGTCAGGTATTAAAAGTCGCCTGCGTATTTAACGGCTAGTGTAAGAACATGAAACGGGCTTGTTTGCGTGGATGTTAAACTCACTATCCTGATGCAGTTGAGTTTCTCATGCCCTGCTTTCGCTCTCTCGTCAGGAGTGCTGAAGGACTATCTACGTGAGCTGCCCTACCCTCTGATCAACAAGCAGCTATATGAGGCAGTGTTGGAGTCTATGGCTGCGAGGCCTCTGCGGATGGGAGCGTCTGGGTGTGAGAATGACCAGGCCGACTCTGAACACACCGTCAGCCTGCTGGAAAACCTGCCAGAGGTGGAGAGGGTAAGGACAATTTTAAAAAAAGTGCACATTCTTCTGCACAGGAGTTAAAGGACTGTCACAGAGGTGGCTTTGAAAGGGCATATTGTGGGTAGATAATCATGGTAATAATCATAATGCTACAGATTACCACTGTTCGGCTGATAATTGTGATGTCGTGCAGCCTTGCACCTCAAGCACTGTCATCGTATCCACAGTAGAATGACATAAAAGTGAAAACGAATAGTTGCTGAAACTCTGTATCCGTACGCTGTTGGTCCAAGTGAACAGAGTCACCAGATTCATTGAAAGAAGCATGTCAATGCTTTGTGAGAATACAACTACTCTCTTAGTTTTAAAAGTGTAGCATTTGCAGTATTCTGCACTCGGCTCCTTTGCCAACACGCCTTATATTACTGATAATAATATTCCTTTTGGTTTTTTTATAAAACCTTCAGGTTTTTTTAAGATAAACTTACTGCTGCAGATGTGTCTTAAAGCAGTTTTTGGCTTTGCATCTCTACTGCTGCTGCTAGTGGTACAACTGCAACTACTAATCATAATAATAACATGTTTTATTTGTCTGGCTTTTGTGTATCTGTGTGTGTGTGTGTGTGTCTGGATCAGATGATGCTGCGGAAGCTTCTTGACCACCTGAAGCTGGTGGCATCCTACCAAGAGATGAATAAGATGACGTGCCAGAACCTAGCGGTGTGTTTCGGCCCGGTGCTGCTGAGCCAGCGTCAGGAGGCGTCCTGCCACACCAACCGAGTCTTCATCGACTCTGAGGAGCTGGCCAGCGCGCTACACTTCAAAAAGCACATCGAAGTACTGCACTACCTGCTCCAGCTCTGGCCAGGTGATTGTGACCTTTGTTTGTTTTCGTCCCGCTTTCTCTAAAGACGTTTTGAGCACATGGCGTGACTTGAAAAAGCAGCACATCTACAGTCAGGTCGTGCGCACACTGGTCTCTCTTGCCTGAGGGTCTTGTACAAATCAGTGCCAGCCCTGCGGTTCAGCTCTACAAAGGGCTGTTAAAGGGACTGGGCTGCTTTGATACTTGAGGTTTTTCCACCACTGGCACAAGTGCAGCTGATAGCCACAGGCCACCATCTGTCGGCTCCTCAGAGATGAAACCCTCCACAAGTGCTTCATCGTGATGGGTTGAGCCAATCGGAGCCAAGCCAGTAAAGCCTCAGTGTAAACCAAACATTTGGGGCGTGGTCCCTCCCCCCCTCTGTTTTTAGATAAATTACCAATCAAGGACAGTCAGCAGCAGCTTCTCTCAGCAGAGGTCATCTGTCTGCCTGCACAGCTGCTCTCTGCCAGCTGCAGCTGTCTGCTTGCGGTGAGATATGGCAAAGTCCATAGATGATCCAGGAGAGGATGGAGAATGATGAGACAAGTGTGTGTGGTGTGATATTTGCATTGGTTATGGGAACTAATCTGATTTTTTTAGCTCGTGGGCTTGATTTTATGAGTTCACCACATTTCTAATAATCAAGTAAGCCATGCAGGGGCTGCTGATGCATTTAAATTCTCGAAGACTCCAAAAAAAATCAAAAAATGAGCCCCTGGGCCGGGCGGACAGCTTAGTTGTTTTGTTTTGTTTTGTGGGTTTTACATATGCATGACTACCAATCCGAAACTAATCCAAATCACTATATTTTAACATTTTTCTGAGTGCAGTGTTATTCTGTGCATTTCCATTGATACAGTTTTGAAAAAGCACATGTTCACAGTCTTTAAAAACCTTTTTCCCAATGGCTCCGACATCCTGTGAGACAGACTTTCCCTCCCGAATGATTATACAATCCTCGGAGCTCCTCCCAAGCAGCCTGCAGCTTTAACCAGATCTGCTGATGTGCGTCTGAAGACGAAGTGACTCTGCGTCTGGTTGAGCCTCTTAACTTTAACTGCATCCTCCACGTTGAACCCATTCTGTGTAAACCACTGAAGCTTAGCACCCTGCTTTACATCACCCAGAGAAGGAGCACAGAGAAAGAAATGTAAGCCAGCAGCTTAATTAGTCAGCATCTGTGAATCCTATGATTGCAGGTAGCAGAGGGGATTACATTTGGAATTTTAAAAATTAAAGCATAAAAACTGTGGTTTTTGTTGGGTTTTTTTGTTTCCCCGCAGTTGCCTTTAATGACTTATAAAGACACTGACAGAGCATTTTAGTCCAGGTTCAAGCCTTCATTTACACCCTCAGCAGTGTTTCCATTCCATCCGCTTCCCCAGTACAGAGTACAGGGCGCCTGGACTGTATAATTAAAGACATTCCTGGCTTAACCTTACCCCTCAGCCCCTGAAGCTTCACCCGTACATTTCGCAATCATTGTGGGATATTTTGAGCCGCCTCTTCACGCCTTTCATACACACATACCAAACCTTCCAAGGCATTGTCGCTCAGGCCTCCACAGCCTGACTGACACTACTTACAGGACGTGTGTGTGTGTGTGTGTGTGTGTGTACTGAAGAGGCTGAGGAGGTGATGAGTGTGCATGAAGAAGTTTTTCCAACTGTATGTGTGAGAAGATGTGAGCAGATGGTTAGACAGACAAAGTGACGGCAAGAGGATTCTTTCAGTGTTATCTTTAAAATCCAAAATTAGCTGCATGTTCATTTTCAGTTAATTTGCCCTGCTTCTTTTTTTAATTTATCATTAAAATCAGCTGTGGGTTTATTGCTTTATTTTGTCCATTTCGGTTTTTTATTGTGTTTAGATGTAAAAATACACTCATCCTAGCACAACTAAGTCTAATCTTAATATATTACAACAAGTAAACATTGTGAAGCTGTCCAAGAAAGGAAAAAAAAAAAAAAGATCGTATTCTCGCCTGCTTTCCGTCTTCATTTTCTCTGCTGACAGCTAATAGCTTTAATCATGTCATCAGTGAATCATGTCTGGAATTGAATAACACAGCGCCTCTGAAAGGAAGATAATTTCTGTTTGTTTTAAGGTGATAATTGCTCAAGTCTTTAGCCTCGGGGGAGCTGCGAAGTGTGCAGCTACTCCACGTAAACACTATAGCAGCAACAGCCACTCTGATGAATGAACTGCAGTGAACTTAGTTAAGACAAGTGCAAAAAAATTCTGTTTATCGTCAGCTGGATGAAATAGGCGAACGCGCACAAAGGAAAACAAGTCTTTTCAAGGTCATGTCTCAAAATAAAATTTAGCATTTCTTTTTAAATATATAATGTATCTATTGAACATGGACTTACAGCCCTAACTGTGTTTTTGTTCTTTTCCAATATAGTAAGCTAGCGGAGCCAGAAAATGTAGGTACTGAGATAAATGCAGAAAGGTAACCAGACTGGTTGTGTTTGGCTGCTCACTTTTCCTTCACCTAGTCCACTTAGAGGAGTCTTTCTTAAGGTTCAAGCTTTAGTTAATTTTTAAGTTTGGTTACTCGATAACAGCACAGGAAGCAACAAAAACACTGTGTGCAGTGGTGTGACTTCAGCATGTGTAACTTGGCATGTTCGTTCACCTAATGATGAACCGATTGTTCTCTATGTTGTCCTCACAGAGGGTCATTCCGCTAAAGCGGGAGTCTTTTAAATAGAAATCAGCTGCACCAAAACAAGGCTTGTGTTTTTTTGTTATGTATGTGTGTTGTTTGTTTGTTTTTAGTTCACTTTAATCACAGAAAATCATATTTTCTCATCCAGCCCTGTCTAGCCACGCTGATAGCATCACATTCCCGTACTGCGAAATCTGATGGATTTTAGTTTATGAAATGCGCACCATTGTATTTTTCCATAAACATGCTGATACTTTTAAAAAAATGCTGCATATACAGACTGTATATAAAAGATCAGCTTGTGCATCTTGGTGTGGTTTTTGGGGTTGGGGGGGGGTTGTTGTTGTTTTTTTAAGCCAGCAAAGTTAATCTGATTGAGAAGTTCAGACTGTTATGATAGCACTTTGTCACTAACAAGTTGGCTGTGCCCTGAAGCACGCCCTTTATGATCAGTGCTCATGATCATTATGCTGAACTGAAGACTTAAAATAAGCAAAGAGATTACAGTCGTTGTAAAAAAAAATGCATTTATTTATTTGGAGAAATAAAATGAAAAGTAGAGTCATTTTCAGGAGCTGAAGTATGAATTGGTAGGTGGGTAGGTGTAGCAGTGCAGTGGGGAAATCATTTGTACTGTAAGCTCCAGTAGATTTGTTTCCAGGCCGTCATCAGCTGACCTGCGCTGTATCTCGCTCTGAGGTTTACTGCTTTTTTGGGGGGGGGATTCAGTCAACTGCATTCTACAATATATAAGTGAATAATACGTGAGCCATAAGCTGTGCTTTGCAGCTCTTATAAAGCTAATATACCACTAGAAGTATACAGTCTAAATCAGCGGTCCCCAACCTTTTTTGCACCACGGACCAGTTTAATGTCAGACAATGTTTTCACGGACCAGCCTTTAAGGTGTCGTGGATAAATACAACAAAATAAAACGATACAACCAAGACACAAATATATTGTAAATATAACAATGAACGCGAATTCACTGTGTAAGTGTGTAACTTTATTAGCAGTGTCCTCCTGAAATGTGCCAATAACATTGAGAGTAACATCCTCCTCGCTGCCCCTTAATGCCGTCTTGGTCGCTATGGTAACTTGTAAATATTTCTTTCAAACTAAGACCCAGGGAAACCGAGTTAACGATGAAAACCCTGAAAACCATAAGTTGCACACCCGAGCCTCAACTCTCGTGGCCCAGTACCAAACGAATCACGGACTGGTCCCAGTCCGTGGCTCGGGGGTTGGGGACCGCTGGTCTAAATAACGTAATTATTAAAGAAGAACAACAACCACTTTTCCCTCTGAGGAAAACAAAAGAATGAGAAAATATGACCTTTTCTTATTTTTGTGTTTTTGTAATTTTCATGATTGTTTAATAACCAGCTGGCTTATATTTAACTTTTTCTTTGTTTTTGTTTTTTTTTCTTTCTTCCTCTAGTTGTGGACCCACATGGCCAGTCCTCTTCTCAGCCCCCAGCACCCTCTCTGGTTCCAACTTCCTCTGACCTGCGGACAGCCCCCCCTCTGCGACGGAGAAAAGAGCGCCCTCAGGTGCTGAACCTCACTGGAGCAGAGATGGCGGGGGTTCTGCGACCCAAACCAGGGCGTCTGGACAGCCCCAGCAACCGCTATGCTGGTGACTGGAGTGGCTGTGGTGAGACGTACTTCCCTTCTGAAATGTTGTTACCTTCCAGCAAAGAAGAGGCAGACTATGACGACGTTCCCTCAGAAGACATCGAGGCAACTGAGGAGGTCCAGGAGAAGCAAGAGGAAGCAAAAGACGGCATACAGCTCAAGGTTGATTGTCCTGTGTCTGATACCGCAGATGAAGAGCAACCTCAGAGAAGGGAGGTGGTAAAGGAGGAGGAAACACGGGAGGCGGTGGAGGAGCAGGAGAAGCTAATAGAAAGTGACAGCTCAAACAGTGGACACCCATTAGAGGAGGAGGAGGAAGAACACAAGGTGTGTAACCACATCCTGCCACCTCGGCTACCTAAAGAGCACACTTACCAGGCCTACATGAAGATCCAGGATATCAGTCCTGTATTGAGCAACAGGGTGAACCTGAGGGACCTGCAAGAGAGCATCGACACTCTGATAGGAAACCTGGAGAGAGAGCTCAACAAAAACAAGCTCAACGTGGGATACTAACTCCTAGACACAGATACGCAGACATATCCACCCGCACCCCCATGAAGCTCGATAAGGTTTGGGACAGAATCTCTTTATCTCTGAAGGTGCTTTGGGATACAGCCATGGAGGTCTTGTGACGTCACCGTGCCAGCATGGTGCACGGTACTGCTGCTGCAAAATCCTAGAAGATGAGATAAGAAATGTAACAGGGCACTTGTGGCGTTTGTACCATATCCACAAACATTCCGCAATATTCTCCTTTTATTTTGTTGGCTGATTAAACTTTATGTTGTGTGGTTTTGTTTTAGTCCAGTTCTGTGTTCCATGTTGTTATTGTTGCTTCTCTTCTTATTAGAAGAACCCAATTACCCCTCAGGGGTTTAAAAGGTGCCTTAATTGTGTGAAGGTGGTACGTCAAGAGGAAAGTCTACCCTGAAATATAACACATCACCTCCGAGGATCTGGGCCTGTGTAGATAACGCTTGAGAATGGGTTTTCAAGAGCCTTTCTTACAAAAAGAAAAGAAAAAAAAGCTATAGTGTATTTCAAATTCAGCAGGTACACATCCATTTTCTGAACTCTGGGGCTCTGTAGCAAAATTTGGCCCAGTCTGAATAGAGAACTTGCAAATTTAGTCACTTTCAGACCTACTTTAAACCTTGTATGGTGGTTAATTTAGTAAAACGAACCAAGATCGTTGGAGGAACGTGTACACTTTGTCTTAGGGTGGATTTCCTTTTTAAGGCAGTAAAGAGCTTTTTCTATTGAGGTATAAAACACTAAATGTTATACAACAACAATGCACTTAATAGGCAGGCAGTAGTGTAGATTATCATCATGCAGTAAAAAGTCTGTTCTGAACTAAGGGGAGAAACTGCTGCCACTTAAACCTCTTCTATGTTCAAAGTCACACCTATGCTTACGGCTAAACATACATTTTGAACAGATTTTGATTTTAAGCAGAATTGGTGTTTCATGTAGTGTTGCAGGTTTGGTAAATTCACCTTCTTGCCCAGGATTAGATGAAAAGATTGATACTACCCTCATGTCTGTAAATGAATATAAGCTAGAGCCAGAAAGCAGTTAGCTGCACTAAGCTAGCATAGCTAAGGTTAGTGTAGCTAAGATAGCTATGTTTTTGAGAAAATAGAGTAGCTTGGTTGTAAAAAAACATGAATAAATTAAAAAAAAAAAAACATCCTAAAATGTTACAGGTCATAATTAACAAAAATATAGTTTAGCAAAGACGCGAACGTGGTATCAACTTTCTCATCTACCTTGATGCAAGAACATAAAGAAGCTTGTTATTTCTAAGTTGGTTATTTCTAAGTTGTTGGGGTTTTTTTGTTAAAGAAAAAAAATGAAATAAAATAGTTAATTTAAAAAAACACATGGTCAAAAACAGTGAAATAAACAATGTGAAGCACATCATGTAGATCAGCAGCGGAAATAAAAATGGCGGGCTCATCCAGTTAGTTCAAAATAGCTAGCTGCTTAAAAAGACAAAGGACGTTTTCAGCAATCCAGGGATTCAGAATGATCAGTATTTAACCTATATGTATATGTATATAATTATATAAATGTATTCGGAATATATTATTTTTACAGCTTATATTTCAATGGCGTATTTAAATACTTCTTATGACCTTCTAGTGTTGCCGTGTAGCAATAGTTGCTTCTTTCCCTTAAAGCTACCTGTACACATCTTAATGTGCTGGACTAATGGTACAACTTTAGCTGTAAAATATATGGTACAATCGTGCTCTTGCAGAAAAAAGTGATATTGTTATTTTTGTGATATTGTGTATATATTTGACATTGTTTTATGTCTCTGGTGGACTAAGGCGTGCTAATGATTTTTTGGCGTTTTTTTTTTTTTTTTTTTTTTAAGGTACTGAACGTTGCATGGTCAAAAGCTTTACTGACATAAGCAAGGCTCTGTCTCATCTGCCTTTGTATATCATATTTATGTGTAAAATAAGATTATTTTGTAACGTATGCGCATTTGTTTGACCCCCGTTCCTTTGTAAGACAGCATTGTCCAAGCTTTTTTCCAAAGGACATAGAGGCAGGCAGTTTATGAAACGCAGAAACTGGTAACAATTTTTTTTTCTTTTAAACTCCAGCAACAACTGTAAAATGCTTTTACTGATTGAAATGGTTTAATTGCACTGTTATTGTTATTAGTATATTTGCTAAATCACTTTTGGTTTAATTTTATTTTAGGAGGATTTCTAGCCTAAAATATACAGATTAAGAATAAGTAAAATAGTCTTCAAAATTGTTTCACTTATACATTGAGTTTGTTGTTTGCCCTCCTGCATGGTGTTTTTGCACAGTCCTGCTGCTGCACGGTGAAGCTGGGCTGCTGCTGAGCGGATCTGTTGAAACTGGGTTTCAGCAGGGTTCCTTTCAAACCATCTGTCTGTGCAGGCAACACACAAAGAACCAGGGCCTCATTTATAGAAGCCATTGTGAAGAATCAGCTAAGGATTTTTTTTTTAATGTAAAGATTGTCCTTTAAATCTGACGTGCATTCTTCCTTACAATGACCCAGTTTCCCTAATAGGATCTCAAATTATTACTCAAAGAGTACACAGAGAGCACACATGCTTTTATGGTTTCAACTCAACAATCAAATAGAATGAAAGTAAACTGGGATGCTAATGGCAGAACTCAAGTCTGTTTCAGAGCTAACATGGAGATGCAAGTGCAGCGACGGAGTCATTATCTGACCTCCTCATTTCCCACCTCCTTCTCCTTCCACACAACAAACAAACAAAAATCATTTCTGTCTGATCCTCTTTGTCCTTTGGAGGAAAAAGTGCCACATTCAAAGCATCACTAAACAAAAACAGAGAAGTGCTTTGTATTGATCCTGAGAAATGTATGGTCATAATAAAGTATGTTATTTTACGTTCACATGTGGCTGCTGTTGTCTTTTCCCTCCCTTTCTTCTTGGTGGCTCAAGACTTTTGCACAGTACTGTAGTTTTTAGTTTTTCAGAATAAAAATAATTTAAGAAACAGAAAAAAATACCATCACAAAAATAAACAATTACCTGTGGTTGGCATTGTCAGTGGCACAGCGAGCATCTTGCCTTTCTCACACACAAACGTGGAATTCATTCATAAAAACCTCACAAAACTTTTTTTTTTTTTTTTGCTTTTTAGTGTAAATACATCTGGTAGTCGAGCATGTGGCCTAGCAATCATGTCACAGTTGTTGAAATAACTTGACACTGTGGCCATAATTCCCAAACTGTTTTAAACACTGCTATTGTTTTATAGAAACCCAACAGGAAAAGCTTAAACTTTAGGAGACATTTTTATGTTTTGCAGATTCACCTCTTTGCTGTGGGATCAGGGTAACCCAGCCTCAGTAGAATACGGATAAATAAGCCGGGGAATTGCCCTTGTTGGCTTGTGGGAATCTCCCAGAAATACTCTGAGCTACAGGGACATTCCCGGGATGCAGCTGCATTTAGCCGTCTAGTAATATTCACTGCTAGTAGACTGCACTTTTACTGCGGCTCCGACACCCGGCATTTCCAGTGACATTCACGAGACGCCTACAAATAGCCTCAAGTTAGAGCGAGCAGTTTACTGAAATAGTTAAATGTCATTTTATTTTGAAATATTTTTCCAAAGCAGCTATAAATTCAAACAGAAAGGCGGAACGTCGCTGACGGGCGGCTCCAGCGTGAGAAGTCTCAGCAGCCGGAGGCCTTTTAGCATCAAATGGTTTTTCAGGCTTCTTTGATGTCACCACTGTAAATATGGTGGGTTTTTTATGGCTGCACTGAACAGGTATGAGAAAGCTTTAGGGTACAGAATGTACACATACTGTACCTGTTTGCACGCCCACATCTTCAGTGTCTGTTCTCACTGGGAGTTTTTGTGCAGATGGAGCCAAATATTTCACTAACAGTCTGAAAATGCAAATACTTTTTTACACACTGAAAATAACAATCCCATCAGCTTCAAGGTTTTTTTGGGTGGGGGTGTTGTGTAGTTCACTCACAAAGCGTAAATGCGAAAGGATCTGCTTTTGTTGAATTCCACATTTTTACTTTACACATCTGGAAAAAAGGTTTTATATTTAGATTCAGGTGCTCGACTCTGATGGCACAAGCGTCTGTTGTAAAAGTACTTTGTCCACATTCAACTTGCTAAGCTGTTCCCTCAGTCCCAATAAAAGCAGGAGTGAAATCCCATATGAAGTCAGAGGTAGACATAATAACAGCGAGCCTGTTTGGATAGTCAGGGTCGCCACTTGATATCAGGCAGTCGGAGTGAACTGAACTGAACTTTTGTTCATTTCTAATTCTGGAGAGAAGAGATACGAGTCTTGCTAGGTAAACATCCTTGACAGCCACCTGCATGTGAAACCAGACCTTTTCTCCTCTCCTCCTCATCTGCTCCCTTAATCTCTGCTGACCTTTGAGTCAACATTGTGGCCACAAGTCAACTAGCCGACCACATAACACACAGTCTTTGTTTCAAATTAGACTTTTTTCAGCGTTAGCTGTGGTTTTTGGCAAGATTGGACCTTTGAAATCATCCACGCAACCTTTTAAAGTTGTTTGTGATCAGCTGTGGGGGCAGGAGGGAGTGGACAATGACCCTTAATGAAAAAGAAAATAACTCCCAGGCCGCTCCGGCAATAAACTAACATCAGGCCTGTCTCAAGGGGGGTTCTTATTTACATACAATATATAAAAAGACATTCATGAAACCATTTTTAGATTCAAAACATGCTCGAGTTTAACCAGGTTTTCTTTTCATGCATTTGTGCTGAAACTTATAAGTGCATTGTCTGAATAATCATTCAGATAACCTTGAAGACACTTTGATCAAATCTAATTTGTTGATGAGTTCTTTAAAAAGCAAACCAATAAAATTTCTGCGTCTGACCTTCTTCTACCTTTGTGGATTGTTTAACTGTTGAAAGGCGCTGCAGTGGGTTTAGGGGGCACTGCCCTTTTGATCATGTTTTTTTCTGCAAAACAACTCCTGCCTTTGGATATTTCTTTCCCAAAGTACATTTCTAAATCACCTTTGAAACCACAAGATCATTAGCTGGACCATTTCCAGCAATTTGTAAAGAAAATAAGTGTATTGATGACTACTAATATACAGACTGGCTGGTTCCATAAAAGATTCAATTCAATTCAATTCAATTCAATTTTATTTATATAGCGCCAAATCACAACAAAAGTCGCCTCAAGGCGCTTCATAGATACAGAGAAAAACCCAACAATCATATGACCCCCTATGAGCAAGCACTTTGGCGACAGTGGGAAGGAAAAACTCCCTTTTAACAGGAAGAAACCTCCGGCAGAACCAGGCTCAGGGAGGGGCGGGGCCATCTGCTGTGACCGGTTGGGGTGAGAGAAGGAAGACAGATGCCTCTGTCTTAGTTAGAATTTTTAGTTAGACTTTGTGCAACTTTTAGACAACTAAAATTATTGAGTGATTATGAATTTCCTACTAGGCCATCCACCACCTGAAATAAAATCAACTCCATTGAAGTAAACTTTCTTCTGATTGGCTGCCACTTGCAAACAGAAGGGTTCAACTGCAGGTTGGTGAGCGTGCTGTGCCTGAGATGACCATATTAAGCACATCGCCTTGCAGATTTGCTAATGCTCATTATTTGAAATGCTGGCCGTGGCTAATTTATGCATCCTTGTAGTTTATGTATAAGATAATAGGTCTACTTTAAGTATCAATTAAGCTATTATTTTGGTTCCCTGTCATTAAAAAGTGCCCTGGCCACATTTTCCCCCTTTTAGCTGAAAACATATGGCTTCTTGTATGAGTTTGGTTCCTCTGTTTTTGTCACTTTAAGATTATATTTGTTTCTCTCCTCTAAACCTGTTAAAGCACTGAAAATGAACACAAATATGGTGTATGGCCTGGTCTTCTGATTCAACCACTGAGCTGCTCTCCACACAAGGATTACCACTGTGTACATGTCATTAGGCACCCTTTACAAAGTCACATGTATGTCCATGCCTTTTACATCTGACTCCTTATAAACATGAGTGAGCTAAAGCTTGGGTAATTGCTGGGAACCTCTATGCAGTGACCCTGGGCACACATTCCATACATGGTGCCCTTCAATAGGAGGACTATTAAACACATTTTACCTCTATGTGTGTGTGTGTGTTTTTTGGAGGTCTTTTGTTCTCCTACAGCCCAGCCCCTGTACTTGGCAGTTCATCTGAGAGACTGAGGGCAGATCTCTTGACGCAGCGCTGACAGATCCGCCTGTTCTGGACCGCGGTTGACGATGAGAGAGAAGACGAGAGGAAAGGAGAGAGAAGATGAAGAGAGAAAGCGAGAGGTGAAAGTGAAGACTGGAGGGAAGGAGAACACAGAGGAAGCGGTGCTTCAGATCCTCCGGGGGCTGGGCCTCACACAACGCAGACCCTTTGCGCTCTCCTCCTTGCCTCTTTGCCTCCTGCACCTCCATAGCTCTGTCACTCAGGACTAGACGATTTCATTTTAATAAGGCTAATCCCTCCTAGAGGTAAGCTGCTCATCACCTCTCTCCCTCCCCACTCCTCCAGGAGAGAGCGGTCTCCTTTGAGAGCGAGGACAGGATGAGAGTTTGCTCTGCTTGACAGATAGAGAGAAAAAATGTGAAAGGTGAGACTGAAAAGAGGCCCTGACAGCAGCTGTGCACGGACTCAGTAAGAAGATTTGGGCCTCACTGGTTTGATAAACTTGCAGGTGGCACACCTTTAATAGTGGTGCATGCTCCGAGCAGCCTTTAACATCACTCTGATATGAAGCACGGCGATAACTTTGATCCATGCAGAGGAAGTGGAGTGATACAGTTGGTATTTTAGTGTACGCTATCACCTTCCTCCTGTCAGCAGAGCACTCTCCAGCTGTCAGCAGTAAAACTTAGTTCCCCTGCTGCTTGAGGTGATCGTCTATAGGGAGGTTATAAGGTCTTTGATGTCTCCTTAATGCTGACCACCTGCCACTATGGCCCCTTGTTGTTGAAATAGTTAGGCATTTTGGGAAAATGCACTTTTTTTTGCCACAGACATTTTTAAATAAGAAGCTACAGTCAGAAGTCCCTACAAATGTCTAACCTGGTTTGGTCCAGAGATAATAAATGTGAATCCATCATCTATAAGAAAAGTAATCATTATATATTTATGGCATGGGTTAAAAAAAAACAGTAGTTCAGCTATAAGGGGCTAACTCTGAGCTTGGTTTATCATTTTGTCCTAAGCTAAGCTAACTAGTTGCATGTTGAGGTTTTGCAGACACGTGACCTCAAATCATGTGACATTAACTTGTCCACCATTTTGGACGTGAGACAATCGTGGCAACAGTCTAGGTCAATGCACAAATACAAGTTCATTTAATTTCTCATCTCACACTTGGCATGAATAGCATTGACATTATTTTACAAATAGCCTAGCTAAAAATCTCCCCAAAACACGTTAGCTTTAGCTCAGGATAGCAAAGTTTCTGCTAGGCTAAGTGCACGTTTGGTTTGCTTTGAGGTCATTAGTAATGACAACATGTCAAAAGAAGACTCAAAGTTTTCAGGCCTTCGGGGTGTTTATTATACATTGACAGACTGACAGTTCATGGAATCATGGAATTGCATCTTAGAGAGGGTTATTGCCAAGACAATGTTAAATGATGGTCTGAAATGACATTTCAGCATGAACAGAAATATTATCAATATTGCCTAACTAAAGTGGCTTTCTTTTAAGTGGTTGAGATGAATGTTTTTGCTGGCAGTCGCAGCAGGTTCAAGAAAAGAGTCAGAATACCCTTTCAGAGGCTTCCACGGCAGAGCATGAGGAGTTCTTCACAAGAGGACTCAAGTAAGGACACATTTAAAGGTCGAAACATTCACCACGACAAAATACAAGCCAAAATTAAACTGCATTTAACAAAATATATTTTAAAAAATGAAGGAATGTGAAAGTAGTTGTTAAAGGATGAGAGGCATTGTAGGTGCCGAAGAGGGCACTAGTCTATCGCAGAACAGTGAGGAGTGGATAACTCAATGACTAATTTTAAAGCATTTGTAAGTGATGTAGTAATCATCCCTGGATCACTTATGGCCCAGATGGTGCTGCAAGGCTTCTCGTCAGGTCCTGTAAAAGGTTCTATGTGACACAGATTATGTTCCGTTTACTCTGGGTTCAGTTCAATACTGACGCTTCAGTTTAAGATTCTGTTGATCACTTTCAGACCTCTTGACGATCAAATGCCTCCCTCCCTACAATGCCTCCCTACATCCAGTAGCTGCAGTACTGAAGTCAGCCAATCAATGATTGTTGGTGATACCTAGGACATGGTTTTGGACAAAAGCAGTGCTTTTTAGTTTATTTTTATTTTTATCCTATTTTACTATTTTAAGCACTATATGTATAAACTCTACTTATATACAACCCATGATAGTATTATTTTCATTATTTTTGCTTAGGCTCTGGTATATCAGCGGATCTTTTTTAGCACTGTCAGAAAGCAAATGTTAGCTGCGTTAGTAGCCATAGTCATGCATATCAGCTAGTTAGCTAAAACACCTCCAGAGTCCACTGTAATACTACAGACAGTGAAAAGGCTTTAGAGCTTGATTTATAGAAATACAGCTGCAACTGTCAGATACACTGCAAAATTTTCTACAATGGTAATGTTTCATGTTAACATGCTAAAATAGTACATCCACTGCTATATTGGGTTAATGTGACCTTTGAATTAAATGCTCCAGTTTCTAGTTTTGTAGCTCATTTAACCTGCTAAGATTAGCCAATCCCAACACAGTGCAGATTTTGGTTATTTCTCAGTATTTTAGTAGCAGACAAAAAGGGGATATCTTCACAAAACATAGTTTCAATGGACAGACATGCTTATTTTCCCCTCTAGAGTGGTGGACTTAAATGCACTGTACCTTCATCGGCTGAACATTAGCAGGTTAACAGTGTCCTTGTGAATCTTCTGCCACTAGCTTCTCTGTTTAGCTTAAAGTAGAAACAGAACTTAAGACTTATAAGTTTACTGAAAGGTTTATTGGATGACCTACCATCTAATGATCCCATTGATGAAATTGTATTTACAATATATCTCACACTGGTGTCCCGGATGCTATAATTGAGGCCAAAGATATTTCTCTAATTAGATAAAGCTACGAACAACAATCCTTTAAACAGCTGCAATCGAAAACTGGATTGAATAAATACATTTCTTTTTCTTGAGTGCATACAGGACATTAAAAAACCACACACACACACACACATACACACACACACACACACACACACACACACACACACACACACACACACACACACACACACACTCACTCTACATGTTGCTGTAGATAACAGAAGGCGCTGGTAAAATGACTAGGATCCAAAGTGTTGAGAGCTTTGAAATTAGAAAATGAAAAGGAGTCAAGAGGGAGCATTCCACAGCACTGCCCTGGTCACCTGATCTCTTATGAGGTCAAGGGTCAACTAATGAAACCTACCACCAGCTTGGCAGAGGCTTTAAAGAGAAACAGCGGCATGGTTTACAGAAAGAAAGCCCAACAGTTTACCTGGGGATACTTTTAGCAATTGCACAGCTGCTTTGAGATTAAACAGAATTCTGATTTGCTTGTGTCTCAAGTAGGAGAAATTTTGTTTCAGTCAATTAAATGTTTTCTTTATCTCACAGGCAAATGTGGCTTTCTCTCTCAACCGTCCTTTTCTCCAGCTCTGCCTCTTTTAATATCTTTTAACCCTTCTCGTTGTCCTGCATGATCCTCCTCTGCAGCTGGGGTCCAACTCGGATGACCGTGTGTGAAATCTGCAGGATGCCTCCCATGTTGGGAGATTTGTGGATGCAGGCCCTCACATGTCCCTCCCAACACCCCAATCTACCCAACACCCTCCGGAGCAAAAACAGATAGGAGGCCAAACAGAACAATGCCAAAGCAATGGCTTAATTCGGCTGGTCAGATTTACAGCCCCTCCTGCACAGCACCTGCACTCATTGTATCCCAGGACTTGGCTTAAGAACTTTGATGAACTGGTAATAAAAACTGGACTACGGGCAATCCACTCTGTATAGACCCCCCCCCCCCCCCCCTCCATACTCCCCCCTTTAGTTAAAGATCGCTTTTTATGTTTGGGAAATCTCTTGGGACTTAGATGAAGAAGTCAAGTGAGGAAAAGCTGACATCATGAATGCCCTTCATGCCACTTGGTTTATGGCCATGCTGCTGACTATTGTAGCGAATGCTCTAGAGGACAAGCGCTGAGCAGTAGAGCTTACCCTGCAAACATCTCTATGTATGTCTGCAGAACCTCAAATGCCGCAAATGTTTACATAGCACATAAGCCTACTCAATTGCACAACATTCTTTGCATCAGCCATTACAATAATAACTAGCCAGCATGTGTAAAGGCAATCCCCGAGCGAGTGCTGGTTTGCAGAAGGCACATTCCTCTGCTGCTTGCTGGGCTGGCAGAAAAGTGAGAGGCTCTGCAGAGGAAAGGGGGGACTGCGAAAGAGAATTCCCAGAGAGGTTTGAGGAGGACGCGACTTGAGAGCAGAGCCCCCTTTTGTCATGGGACCTTGTTGGTGCCTCAGGGGCCATATGGACGCCTGTCGCTGTGCACCCTCACATCAGCCCATTCTTCACCGTCCTCCACCCCCTTCGCTCCGTGACAGGACCGTCCATGTGAATGAGTCATGGCCAGGGTGAAGTCGACCCCGGTTCACTTCTGCTAAGGAGAATCGTGTCTGTTTTTCATCTTTCTCTCCTCTTTAACAGTCTCCTTCCCCCTCTCCCCCCTGAATTCAACCATTCGTGCTTGTGTTGTTCATTGATTCTCTCAACCCTCGCACTCTCTCTTTCCTTTTGAGGCATCTCGAACACAGTGTGAAAACTTGGCAATAGACAGCTGCCCCTATAGCCCCCTCCTTCTCTGTCCCTCCGGCCTCTTTTCTGGCAGAACACCGGCTGTCAATTTGTGACTATAGGTTTGCGGCGTTGCCCTGACCTGTGGTGGACCCAGCGCTCTGAGGCGTCCTTATTTTATCCCCATGAAGGAGTGAAACTAATGGAGTCCAGAAAGCTGAGAGGTACTCCTTGCAAGATACTGCAAAGGAAACGACATTCTCATAAATGTTGTGAACAATGGGGGAGGATTTGGCGTTTAATTTAGCTTTTCTTGTGATTTCCATAGCCCTTGACCATTTTGGAATCAAACACAACTGGCAAAAGTTTCATAACCTAATACAAATTCATTGTAAAATTATTTTAAGTGCTTATTTCCAATGCTTTTAACTAGGATTTGCCTTCCATCGTGTGTCTTTTTTTAACATTAAATTTCTTATACGAGATTCCTCAAGTTTTATCACTTTTAGTAAAAGACTATGTAAAAAACTGAGTTAGCATCTGGTTAAAAGTAAAGTAAAGTCAATGCCATCTTCTTCATCACTGCGTTCTGTCTTAATGACGAGCAGGGGGCGAGTCCTCTTGTTGCAGTATATTGCGCAGATATTTATGGGGAAAATCCCTTTACTGAGCCTTTGAACTCAGTAAACGCTTTGTTGATCAGTTTTTGGCCTTAGTTGCTATCTTTAAATGACTGAGTTGTGTTATGTTAAATATAACTTTATTCTTTAAGTCATGGTCCACATGTATTTATTGCACACGGAGAAAAATCTGAATATCAGACTTTTTTTCCAGCATTTCAGAAACACCATGTATCCATATACATGGCACAGAGCACAGAGAACACAGTTTGTTTGTCGTTAGTCAAGTTGAATGGGCGGCCCTGTTTGTATGACAGATATTCAAGTATTCCACAGTCCCATTTGACTTTTGAACAGTTTGGTATACAGAGGAGTTCATGGTTGACTTAAAGACTGCAAACAAGTGTAAATCATAACACATCCATCACCATGCTTGGTTGGTATGACGTGTTCACGCTGATATACTGTGTTTGGTTTTCTCCAGACATGGTGCTGTGCATTATGGCTAGAACTCTCCATTTTGGTCTCATCTGTCCAAAGGACATTGTTCCAGAAGTTTTGTACTTGCTGATAATCAGTTAATTAAGTGCCGTGTTATTAGCAGCACCTGGCTGACTTACCCTCTTAGATCCTATGGAAGCAGTAAGTGTGGACTTAATTTCTCACAAGTGTGCAGAATCCCAAGAAAACTTTCTTTTTTACGTGACAGTATATCCAACTTTCCCTCACTCACTTTGATCTAGAATCTCACGTTGTTACATGGTGAAGCACTTTTTAACGATTGCTGCAACAAAGACTAAAGTCGGTTGGGTTACAGAATTACACTCATCAGTAATGACTACAATCCGAGTTCTGACACAATTCTAAGATGAAGTGAATTTAAAAAACAAACAAACTTTAAGATATTATAATGCATCACTGTGGCTCATCCATCCATCCATCCATCCATTCGCTTCCGCTTATCCTTTTCAGGGTCGCGGGGGGCGCTGGAGCCTATCCCAGCTGTCATAGGGCGAGAGGCGCGGTACACCCTTGACAGGTCGCCAGTTTGTCGCAGGGCCAACACACAGAGACAGACAACCATTCGCACTCACATTCATTCACACCTAGTGACAATTTGGATTATCCAATCAACCTATCCCCACAAGCTGCATGTCTTTGGACGGTGGGAGGAAGCTGGAGTACCCAGAGGGAACCCGCACAAACACGGGGAGAACATGCAAACTCCACACAGAAAGACCCCGGCCTGATGTTGGAATTGAACTCAGGACCTTCTTGCTGTGCGGCAACAGTGCTAACCACCGTGCCTCATTTCAGTATTATGTTTTTGAGTCATGGCTGAATGAAGCTGTGAGGACTACAGTCTAAAGGATTTACAGTCTACAGTCTTGGATTTATTAAAGATATATTTAATTTGATTTAATCTATTTGATCTATTCCCCATATGGAAATGTTCCAAAGTTACTTATGAAAGGGAAACCAGCTGTTTCCATTTTGCAAACTTATACTGTAATGTTTGGTTTCCATGTGTGCTACATTTCAGTAGCCTACTTTCTAAAATAATACACAGTTAGTAAAATCTTCTAATTCTGGTAAAAGTGTGTTACTTAAAATATTGAACACATTCCAATTTTTAGCTGTAGAGGTGCTGTACAGTAACACACCACACTCGTGGTTCTGGTTACAACGTTTTAAGGCCATAAGTGCAGTTTCCTGCGCTCTCAAAACAGCCTTGGAAGTTCTTGGACAGCCGTTAACTAGCACATAACTACATGGCCTTTTGTGCACAAAAAACAAACAAACTGACAAATGATTAGAATCTTTTCACTGGAAACAATGGATTCATTCAGCGGGACCATTAGGGAGACTGCTTTAGACATAATGCTAACATCTGGCCACTGTTTAGATCAAGACGTTATTGCTGCATTAGCTGATTACTTGTGCAATGAGGGCAAGCTATACACACATGATTAGCATACCATGATCTTATTACATTGTTAGCCATCCAATCCACTTGTCGGTAGACTAGTGTTATCATTTAATTGGAGTTATGACTCTCACCATCTGGCCAGATTATTTGGAAAATATGCTCTCCGCATATTCTTTAGGTAAATATTTATTGTTCCAGCTAGTTTCAGCTTACTGCTGTTTGGTGCTGTGCAGGCTGTGTACATGTATTCATAGATCAGCAAGAGTGCATCCTTTCATTTGACTCCTTTTATGCTGCCCTACTAAAATGTAGTCGGCCTTATAGCCACCAGTTCCAACTGGTTCACAGCCGTGTGAATTACTGACTTAGTAAAGACCCAGAGACACAATATTAAGCCATAATGATCACTTACAAGCAGGATTACTGACAAACAGCTTTTGCGATAGTGACCACAGTCATTGGCTTTTTATTCAAAATTGTCCACAAAACACCAGATTCTAAATTCATTTCTTACGGCACTTACTGAAATTAAACAGCCATATAATGACTTTCTGTCAAGGTCAGATCACTTTTGTATCCTTAGGGAGTGGTGGTAAGGAGGGCACTAATGGATGGCATTACCCAGTAACTCGATCTTAGATGAATGGATGAAAATAATCTGTTGACCCTGAAGCCTGAACCCAAGGACAATGCGAATGTATACTGTAAAATCGATGTAAGTTACAAGAAATACTGCAAAAATAGGCACAAACATACGAACACTGGCAATGTGTTGAACAGTTTGAACAGGTTTCCATATTGTAAAATGTTTTCTTATTTACATTAAACTTATACAAATCAATAAATAAATGTAAGAAAAAAAAGCTTTTAATTTATGTGCATGTGTGTGTGAAGGGGTGTGATATTAGGTATCCTAGGCTTTTGGAGCATGTGGCTACAGGCCCGTATGCTCGAGGATGCTTTCCTCCAGTTTCAGGTAATCACTGTACTCCTTCAAGTCCGCCTCCTCGCTGTCTACCTGGAATGTGACTGGCTTGTCAGGCTCCTGCAGACAAAGCCAGAGAAAAAAGCTTCATCATAAACAATAATTACGAAACAATAGAGCACCTAATCCAAGATCTCAGCGTTTCCCATCGTAGAGGCAGAAAATTACATTGCCTCTGAATTTTACTGAACTGAAATTTTATTGAAGGATGCAAATATTAAATAAGATGACACTTTTCTAGTAAAATCTGGACTGTGCCCTGCATCTGTGTATTGCATGCAGGGCACAGTCCTTTAAAGAAAAAAAAAGGAAAATTAGGATACTGTGTGGCAAATTCCTGATACTTTCCTCCCACAACAGTAAACCTGACAGTATTGTTCATATCATATTTAAGCTGTGCCTTGTCCTTATCATCCATCTAAATTCAAATTGCCGTAGATGTTTTAAAGCCAACAGCAGAAAGAAGCTGGAGGTGAACATGAAAATTCATTCCTGTTTAGAGGAATTAAGAGAAAGTATCCACTCCAAGTGACATTACTACAGCAAAACAAAACTTTTTTGGTAGCTGCCATGCAGCCTAAGATGGAACCAGTTAGCCACTTAAGTTTGCTTCTATACTTAGCAGGCAGACTGTCAGGCACTGCCTGTCAATAACTACCCTATCCCCAGTGCTTGGGATCAAATAACGATGTGAATGAATTAAACATGAGCGGATAGAAAATGAGAGAGAGACACAAAAAGAGATACACGAGTGCCTTCTTCATCTCTTCCAATGTCAACTTTATACGTCCACATATTTAGCTGGGTCAGTACTAAAACTTTTGTAAGTCTGCTGAAGATTCTGATCACCAATGCAGGGAAGTTTTGTGGGAAGTCAAGGTTTAACTCAAGGACACTTTCACTGTAGACAAATGGCAAAGGACACAGGGAAAGAAAAGCTTTAGTGTTCTCCTATCCTTTCTCGTCCTAACCATTCGTTATGCGTCACTATGGTCTGAACTGTCAGATCTAGGAAATTACAAACACTGGACACAGGACATCTTTCCTCCCTCTCAGCTGCTGTTGAGCCACCTTCCAGTCACACTGATGGAAACTGGCACCTTAAGACTTCTGGGAATTCAGTTTAGAATTAAAACCTACTGCTCACCACTTGTTTCTTGGACTCGCCTTCCTCCTTTCTCGGTTTCGCCCACAGTTCTTCCCACTCCAAATAATCCTTCAGCCTGTCATTCTCTTGGTCAAAGAAGATCTGCATGTTTAAATCCTGCATACAAACAAAGCAAAACAAGACAAAGATACTAGTTAGCAGTCAATAATACTGTAGCAGCCATTAAATACCTTTAAGAAAAATAACACATTTTTACCGCAGTTTCTTAACATTACACACGGGTCCAAGCAAAACAGACAGCTCACAGTCTTCTTACCTCATTCTTAACCGGGGAGCGGAGGGCCTTTGGCACGTTGAAAACACGGAGCACTCCAAGGTTGTCAGCAACAGCCAGGTAGTGTTGTTTGGCTGTAAGTACAAAACAGTCCATTAAATGAGTTTTAAGGTTCAAAAATCGTATCTGTCCTGAGCACCTAATATAAGCCAAGAACTCACAGGCGGTGATACAGGGTTTGATGCAGGTAATTCTGGTACTGGCGACGTGTTCATGGACGTGTGTAGGTTCGCTGGTGTTTAGGAGCAGGTTCCACACCTCAATACTGCCATCATTTCTCCCAATGAAGAAAACCGCAGATCGGGAGAGGGACCAGCATGCCGCACTGTACTCTTGCTCAGAGCTTGGTCCCACGAAGATTGGGCCACCCTGGATGTTGTGGTTTACAAGAAGTATTTAAAAAATTTTGTGCGTTCTGAAGCATTTTAATTATTGAATTATGTGCTCCAATTTTGTCGATTGAACTTGTGGTATTTTACTTGTGTGTTACTTAGGACGAATTAGTCTGTGCATGGTTCCCATTTGGACGTGCTTCAAAAACCAAAATTGACAGTGTTTATCCAAAAACCAAACAAACAAAAAAACCCGATTGCTAATGCTGAGGCTCCACAAACCATACATGGCTGCTACATCCATTTTTTATGTACAGTCTATGTCTGTGACCAACTGAATAAGTGTGAATAGTTTTGCTTAGTTTTGCAGTTTAAACGATCAAAACAGCAACCAAGAAATTACGTAATTTGAATTGTCTCGATTCTATGTGATTTATGCATACGTCATGTGAGGTAATCAATGTTTTCTGTTGCAGTACCATCACACCCTCTTTCCAGATGGCAAAGTTCCAGCCTCCTGTTGTCAAAAGAATGTCTTTGAAAAAGGGTGATCGCTGCATTGTGTTCACAAACCAGGCATGAGTTCTAAAACAGAGCAGGGGCTTGGCACCTGGGAGTGAAGTGAGACAGATGGAGAATATGCACAGTTTTATTTGACAGTAATTTCCTTCCAGGGTAATCATAATGCAAAGGAGCAATTAACCCTGTAAAACATTATGGTCATTACATTTGGCCAGGTTACCAAACTAAATAGTGGATTTAATGTGAAAGTAGCAATCAAAGTCATTTCAATAAATTGGGTGTAATTGTTTTATGAATCAACGTACTGCTGTCAGTCTGACAGCTGAGCACTGGTGAGCCATAAAAAACAGAGCGCGGCAAGCCCGACTACTCACTGAACTTTCGTCCAAACTCATCTTCCTCCAGTTTCCAGTCAGTGTAGACAATCTCTCCTTCCTGTAAAAAATGAACATAAAACTGTTTATAAATGTATGTATGCGTCTTCCTTATTTCAGTTAAGTTGTAAAGTATAGTACACTCCTTAAGTGGCATGACAAAAACATGTGCAAAAACCTAATAAAAAAAATCATTCATTATTGGTTATGCCAACTTGAGATGAACTTCAATGTAACAAAAAGAAGTCCAGCTTGCTCACAAGCTGAGTAAAGTCAAGAGTTAAGTTAAAAGTTAAGCAGTCAAGAACGTAACTGTATTTTTTACTTGCTCTATGTTGATATCATTTGAAGACATTTTCAAGTTTCAAGTTTTATTGTCATGTACAGATAAACAATGTAGCCACATTTAACCATAATGAAATGTTTTGGCTCGTGCTCCTCAGCCTTACATGAGCATATAGAGAGTGTGCAGTTTATTTAGAAGAAAATAACAGAATTTTTACCTCTGTTCCAACATAAAACTTGGTATTGACATCGTCCAGGGTCTTGAGCGTCTTGGCTGAGGGTATTCTGAGTTGACTGTATTCTGGGAGGACCTCTGCGCCATCATTTTCATTATCTTGTTATGTAAGACAAAACAGGAAGAGACGGTAAAGTAAGAACAGGTTAAAAGTTCAACTCATTGTTTTTTATTTATTTATTTAACATTTCAGTGACCTGAAAGAGGGAGCCTGGTGCTGACGTGGGACTAAAATGTTCACAATACTCAGCGCCTTGTTACTAGACAAGTACAAATATTTCAATAAACTCAAATAGGGGAAGAAAAATAGGTGAAAACTAGCAGATTTTAGGAAAAAGAATATCTGCTTTATTCAAATGAAGGAAATAACAGCCTGAACTGCGGCAGTGGTGCTGTAATTTGACCGTGAACAAGACGACAGAAGTACTAAAGCAAGTGAGGTGGGGAGGGGGTACAGCCGAAGTGAAAGGGCTGGTAAGAGCGGATTTGAAGGGAGAGAGAAAGAAAAGCACAAGAGGTAGAGGTAGGAGGGAAGCCTGTGGAGAAAACAGGGACAGGAGGTAAAAGGTGGAGGGGCTGAAATAGGTTAAGCTGGTAGAAGCCTTTTCCATCACAAAAGCCTGACTGTCTGCCAGAGATCATGTGGGTCTATCTGTTCACAGCCCCTTACCTGTGGACCGGTCTCGATCAAGTCTCACTCTTAAAGGTTAGATCAGATTACCAAACCACATGTCTTCTAAATCTATTTTCTCCCAGTTAAGATGTGTGTAAAGATATGAGAAAGATGATACAGGAACAGCTACAGACAGTGTTTGACTTTGCTTAATCCCCATGAGGGCCTGCTCACAATTTATTTCAGTGTGAAAAATCATGTTAACTAGTATATTGTAGCTTTTTAAATGTTCAGAAAAATGTCAAAAGGCACAGAAGCAGACAGCAAAGACCACCCTCAATCAATGTGAGTCAGATATCTTAGGTAACGCTGCAGTATTAATCACACAGGGATTCATTAAAATCGTAATAACAGACTCCCTGAGGGCTGATGAAAAAAGAAGCAGATTTATTGCTTGAGTTAGTAAGCATATTAATTCTATAACAACCAGCCACCAAGGATGTGTTTATGGAAGCCAGACAAAGACATGTCTCTTCTTGACCAGCCAGGACACACATGATCATCTTCTGGCCCTCAAGGAGTCTGAGCAGCATATTGCAAAGAGCTGACAGTCAGCAAAGCCAATGGTCTGCAACTATGGCGGCCTTGTTTTGGAAGTATCGCTTAATAAAGTGCCATGAAACCTGAGGAGAGACAAGACAGAGAGAGAAATAGAGTAGCTCAGGGCCAAATGAGCCCTGCCCCACTGATCACTGTGCTCAGCCATCCAAAAGAGAACTCAAGAATCCAAAACTCCCTCAAAGAGGTCAGGAGACATGTCTGTGATGCTCACTGTTTGGCCTCCTCACTTACTTCAGTTTTTAACACATTCTGTGCCATTCAGATATTATAAGAATTGTTCAGGCACATAAAAGAATAATTGCTCTTTACCTTTGATATTTTGAAGACACAGTGAGTGTATCTTTCTATAGTTTGCGCTTGAGCTTTGCTTCAATACTTTCCTCATCAAAACTGTTATATGGACAACAATGAAAATGAGACTATCAGCTACAATGGGGAAATCATTTCTCTAATTGTTATGGTAGTTCAATTTTAATGGAGGGCACACTGAATATAAACCAAAAATCCAGAAAACACTTTATATAGAAGTTATAAATTGATTTTGAAAGAAGAATTTGATCCATGACCAAAGAGCCGTCCATGACCCGTCTTTAGTGTTCTGACTGAGGAGAGGATGTTTGTGTCCAAGATTTTACGTTACGTTACATTGGTCCCTCAGTGCAATGAGTTTGCCCTGAACCATTAGCAGAAAAACAGTCCTAAAGCATGTTTACATCTCCGTGCTTGACTGAGGGGATGATGCTCTTAGTGCCATATGCAGCATTTCTCTTCCTTCAAACATAAACACAATAACTTGACCACAGTACTTTCTCCCATTTACATCCCCATTGGCAAACTTGACATGGGCCTGTAAATGTGCCTTCTTGAGCAGGGGACTTTGCGAGACCCGGAAGATTTCTGTCCATTGTCCAAACCGTTACCAATGGTGCTCTTGGTGTCTGTGGTCCCAACTGTAGCCAACTCCAGCCTCAACAGGTCTGCAGTCCTGCCCCTGACATCCATGGAGAGCTATTTGGTCTTACTTATGGTGGTGGAGAGGTTGGAATGGGAGAAACAGATTCAGGAGTATCTGTAACTGATTGATTGACTGTATGAATCATACTTGTTATTAATCTCTGGCTCTCTTCCACAGGATGTCTTTTATCCTGTCTTCCCTCTCTCACCCCAACCGCTCAAGGCAGATGGCCCCGCCCCTCCCTGAGCCTGGTTCTGCTGGAGGTTTCTTCTTGTAAAAAGGGAGTTTTTCCTTCCCACTGTTGCCAAAGTGCTTGCTAATAGGGGGTCATATGACTGATGGGTTTTTCTATGTATTATTGTAGGGTCTACCTTACAATATAAAGCACCTTGTTGTTGTGATTTGGCGCTGCATAAATAAAATTGAATTGAATTAATCTGTCTGCTGCATGCAGACATGCAAATCAATTTATAATGTTTATGTATTTTTTTCTAGATTTTTGGTTGATTTTCTGTTTCTCTCCATTAAATTGAAGCTTCCATGAATATTAGAGACTGTTCTTTTTTTTCCAATAAGCAACAAATTCAGCAGGGGATCAAACAACATCTCTTATGGACAATCGGTTTGATTTGAAAGAGCATGTGAGTGAGTCAGCTTCCTAAAACGTTTGGCATCAAACAAAAAAACCACAAAGTATTTTGTGTAATTAAGTAATGTGACTGATTGCAGGAAAACAGAACGAGTATAGCAGACTGAAACAGACAAAGCCTTGCAGCCTCGAGGGTAAAAGCTCTTGCTCACCTGTGTTCCTACCTGTATTACTATTACAGGTGTAATGTTCTAGGCTGAACTTCAAAGGAGCATACTCTCCACTTGTATCAATCTTTGGCAGGGAAACCTGACACATGGCATAAAAGAAGATGGCTTTTATCACTTGAAGAAAAAAAGAAAACCTTATCTAAAACAAAATCACAGAGCATGCTCAAGAATCTACACACTGAAATCATTACCTAAACCCCAGTTAAATAAATCCGATGCACACATAAATACAAATTAAATAGTTATTCAATTTAAGCCATTTTCCTTATTTTCTTGTAACAAATCTTTGTCTGCAGAATAATTACTGATGTGTAAAAATAACACTAAACATCGAATCATTCTTTTTCTTATGGTTGATTTTCTTATGGTTGGAAGCTCTTTCTACACAAATCACAAGCTCTGTAATGCATCCCAGACATGAAAGTACCCTGAAGAGTGGTTTCCATGTCCGATCCAGGTGTTTGAAAGTTGTGGGGATGCTATAGGGTGACATACTGGTGTTCTGATCCACATCTTGCTTCCTGTCGGCCAGAAACTGGTTCTGTAGTTTTGGCACTCGCAGATCCCAAAACATGACAGTGCTTTAGACAGAGACACAATAAGATAATGTGGAATTAAGAACCACCTGAAAATTAACAAAATTCTCTATCGTCAAAGTTCATATTCAAACATGATTGTTGCATATATAGATGTGGTTATTGCCAAAAACAACAGGAGCAGTGTTTTGAAATCTTTCTGTCATTTGCAACTCCTTTAGCGCCAGTCTAATGACGCAGAGTGTGAAACACAGTCTGTATTCACATTGATACTTCATATCTAAACTGAATAACAGGACATGCAAAATGAAGTAACACATAAAAACACTAGTGAGAATTAGACTGCATAGCTATTTCCTGAGAAATATAATGATTGCCAGATACACTCATTTACGTGGTTTACAAAAGGCAATATTTTAACCAACTGCACAGCTCTTCAATATATTATTGGCTCAGTATGTTCAACCAGAGGAGAATGACTACAGATTAAACCATAGAATTAAGATGAAACCGGAAAAAAAATCCAGCGTGTTTGAGTGCCATAATATATATTCACCAATGGAAAGCTTTACAACTTTACAGTATTAAAAAGCATCTTTACAGTCTACTCTACAAGAAAAAAAAAAAACTCTATATAAATACCTTTCATCTTCATGAAAAATTTAAAGGTGATTTTTTCACACATATACATTTTATGTTTTAAACTTAGCTAGTAGCTGTTATGTCTTGGTAATCCAAGTCACTGATCTGAACAAAATTGTAGTGTTTTATTATTTAATTGATATGTGACTTGGCACTAATAGCCAGACATTTTTGTCTGCTAAATACAGACAGTAAAACCAAACCCATACTCGAAGCTAGGTATGTAGCTTGCTAACTTTCTAGCATTAGCCTGAAGTTAGAATTCCATCTTCTCTAAGAGATCTGGTACTGCTTGAATTTTTCTGTATCTTGCAACTGTGTTTCTACTCTTTTTACAATTCAGCAATAAATATTACTACTTCTTATATTCTTTGTATTTGCTTTCTTTTGTATTTAATTTCCAGTGTTAGTTATAAGTCCGTTTGATTTGGAATTACACAAAATATATACACCAAGGAACTTAAATTATGATGTATTTATTTAGCTCATGTTACGGCATAAGTAGTATAATATTCCCATTTGGGTTGTTTTGCTTATTATCTAAACTTGTCGAGGTTTTGCTGTAATTTCATAATAATATTTTATGTATCCTTTTTTCTATGCACATGTAGAGGTGTGGCAAAGTCAAGTCAGTTATGATGAGGGAAAATGACTAAAACCCATTTTCTAAACACTGTTCACTTCCAAAGGTTTTCTTTCTTTTCTTTTTTTTCCCCTGTATTTGACCTTCATTAGAATGTCAACAATCCAGAGAGACTCAAAACAAGGGCAGCGAGAGAGAAAGGGGACGTGATAAAGCAAACAGTGGATCTAGTGAGTGTATAATGTATCCATCAGGTAACCAGAGGCCTTTGTTTGCCTACTTTGCAAATAACTGTATGTATTAAAACACACACACATGTTATCAGCCACTAAAAACACACTTAGAATGAACATCCAAAGTACATACTGACAAGCAGTGAAAAGTAAGAAGAAAAAGTATCAGGAGTTATTTTTTTCATTAAACTGTAGAGAACTTACCAGTCAGGGGAGCAGGTGACAACTTGGACAGAAATGTTAGAAATGTTTTGAACTGGAACGCCTGTCCTGGTCACCTAAACAGAGGGAGTTACAAAATCAATAAATGTCTACATCAGGCTTGGTCTTGTAAAGAATGAACATGGTTCATGAAGCTGTATGGGTGGTTGGATTTTCCCCTGGGGGCACTTTGATGATTGCCTTATTTTACTTATCAAGATAACTGAAAGTGATCGATGTGATTTACTGCAAGTAACTACATAGAGGTAAGTGATAGGCACAAGTGGGAAACCAAATCTGGACATATATGGCTGGTAATTTTCTGTGCACACTTAATATTGGATTTCTTTGTAAAAGACAAAATACCATAGTCTTACTGCAGAAAATATATCTTTAGATAAATATAGGTTTAGATTTGATTTCTTTTGACGTTGTGATTGTGGGGTTTGTTTTCCTCTGAACATATATTCTACATTGCTCCTTTTCTGTGCTCGCACCCTCATTTGTAACATTTGCTCTGCTTGCTATCTACTTCCCACTAATGCCCTACATCCTCTTAGTCCTGTTTATAGTGAATTGGCCATTAACCTGTCACCATTCCAAAACAAGACAGAGAAATCAGTATGCCAGTATGAGACCTGACCTTGAAGTGTGTGTTTTGTTACCATTTTGAGATTGGGGGTTTTAGTATGTTGAATTACGACACAGTGTGTGTATTAGATATAATTTAGGGAGGCTGAGATCTAGAGAACACTAAAGATTACTTTTCTGAGACTATTGCTGTGTAGTCACACAAAAACACCTTTTATCCACACGCTAAACAGCAGTAACCTTGTGGAAGGGCACAGCAGTAGGCTCATGTGCGCCTGGTGGAAAAAGTAATTCCCAACAGTTGTTAATTCTCTCCAACCCCTTTGCCCTTCAGTCCCTCAGTACCTCAAATGTTTTCGGCAGCCACTGGACATCAGTAACTGGGGATTTGTGGCTGCTTTCTATGGAAGAAACTGCACAGTAGCTCATGACAGGAGTCTTGTTCTCTTTTTTGTTACCCAGGTCCTGTAGGGAAAGCAGACACGCGACAGTAATGTGCTGTATGGTGAGCTCTGACAATTCAGTCTACACACAAATTCAATCTAGACACAAAGACTGTACACAGCTGAATAACCACTGTAAAACGCACAAGCAGAATAATGAAATGCAAATGACGACTTCGATGTGTGCATGGAAAAACAAACAGCACACAGATAAATACACTCAAACACATTCTGGCACAATAGAGCCACTTAAAAAACATAAAATCGCTGCAATATGATTATTTAATCTGTTTAAAACACCTCCTCATAGTATTGCAAGCAAATTTTAAACATATATCTTAGTCGTTTTGTGGACCTGCAATTGGATTTATTATGTGCAATGGAGCGAATAAAAAAAAAATAGGAAGAGAAGATGTTAATTTAAAATGTAATTCTTCATTTATCTGACAACCCAGTGACAGGTGGTGGTGTAGCACAGCTTTCACATCACCTAACAGAGCGTTCTAGTAGATACAACTGCCACTGTTTACAATGCAAACAGCAGGAAGGGCAGTGATCTGATTTCACTGTGTGTTATCTTCTATGTGGGGGCAAGAAACAAGAGTTATGTAACAGCTGGCGTATGTGAGCCGGTGCTGTTGACTCTGGTGAATAAAGGGCTAACAATGACAAAGAGAACAGAAGGAGGCACAGAGGGTGGGAGAGGGGAAGGCAAAGAGAAGGAAGCAGTAAGGAGAAGGATGGAGACAGCTGCTCCACTGTAGTGGCAATAAAAACACCCAAGGTAAATCTGGGCCAGAGATGATAGGACACGAGTGTCTACTTAAATACAGCTGGAAGATATCAGTGCAGGTTAGGCTTTAAGCGGAAGCTTTAAGAAACTGTAAAACAAAACATTTTCAAGCTATAAAAGCTACACTGAAATGAGCTAAAACAAAACAAAGTCAAAACTACGGTAAACAAAAATAAATAATAAAAAACTGTAAAAATAAATGTAAAAAACTATAATAACTCACAGCTGTTCTCTGGCCTTCACTTTAAGGGTTTTACTATAGAATACCACATGATAAATATAATGTGTTTCCCACAACATATTGTCGCATTACTATTCTGTCCCCGCCCTCTGTGAAAATGTATTTTTTACAAGGCTTTGCCAAAAATATTTCAGTCTTCAGTCAGAATTTTCACTTTATCTCACTTCAGTTTAACTGAGGCGTCCATATGAAGGCTAATAAGCTGCACGTATATAGAAGCAGGCTTATATAACGATATAATCTTTCTAAGAGATTCACTCCTTTCAAGTAATGAGTAGAGTAAGGAATTATTATTGCAAAAAAAAGTAATGAGATTACTGTTACTTTCCCGTAAGCACGCTCCGTTACTGCGTTACTAAACCATGTTTTTTTTGTGTGAGAGCGTCTCATGACAATGACGTATAAGCGTGCCACGTCCGTGGCAGCAACAGACGTGTGCAGATCAACAATGGATAATATGGAGTACGAGAGAGAGTACGACCGGGCAGCGTTTAAAGCTTGGAAGTACTGACATTACTTTGAGTTTGATTCCGAAAAAAGTGACAAAAACATTAGCGTCCGCTCTACACTCTGCACGGGAAGAAAATGTCTTTTTTCAGCTAAAAATTTAACTTTAAATCTGCCACGGGAATGTGAAATTAACAGAGGAACTCCCCGGATCCCCCCACTGACATGACCGCTGCAGCACCGGGCAAACCTCCACCGCCCCACTCCTGCTAAACAGGTGAAAATAGATTTAAGAGTGACAGGATTTAGTCCCACTGAACCTTTGATTTTATTTATTTTTTGATGTTTTACTTGCATCTATTTGAAAGAGCGAGTTGTGAACACAAAAAATTGTTTTATGTTATATGCTGGAATATGCAGAGAATAAATGTTAAATAAATTTCTTTAAGTCAAAGACTGTTACATATAATTTAATTTTTGCATGATTCAATGTGCATAAAGTTAAAAGATTAAAATTAGTAAAACAATTTTTAAAAAGAGACTTTTTCATTTGATTCAAAATTCATTTCAACTTTATATGTTGGATTATGCAGAAAAAATATTATTGGGCAGAAAGGTCTATTGCTTTATTATGTGTTCAGGTTGTGTATCATGTTATTCAAAAGTAACTAATTACTTTTTTCAAGTAACTTGACTAACATTGTACAGAACAGCATGTCTCACTGCATCAGCACTGTGACTATTTCAAAGAGAGTATGGGTACTTACAAATGTGTCAGTGTCAGAGTCGGAGTCTGAGGCTTTTTTACTGTTAGGCCGTGTTCCCTGTAAGTGCGGGATGTGAAAAGAAATGTCCCACAACACCACCTGAGAGATCAGCAACATAAAATCGTTTAGTGGTGATGATCATTTGAGCCTGAGACTATAGATAATAATATACAAATATATATATTAGAAAAAAAAACCCTCAAACATATCATATTAAATGCTGACAGAAGAGTGGCAACAGTATGCAATACCATGTTTATATTGAACTAAAATGGGGGCATGGGATGAGAAACTGATTATTTTGATTTGTGAAGTTGAGACGCTGAGTGAAAAAGGAGCACCTTGCCATTCCTGCAGCCACCAACAATAACATTTGGATTCGAAGGGCAGAACTCGAAGGCAAAAATGTCATCTGGGCACTCCAAGAGCAACTATATATATATAAAAAAAATCAAAACACATAAAAATGAGCATACACATATTTCCAAGCAGAGGTTTCCATGTATAAGGAGCTTCCCAACGCAAAAATGTATTTATTCTAGTCTCTCATATGCCTACACTAGACATAAGGGGAAAAAGACAGTATGCAGTATATTTTTTTAGCTTTATTCCCTTTTGTAGAAAATATTAATTATTTATGTTATTTATATGTCTTGTCAAAGTGCCACTGGGCCCAGAGGCTGAAACCAAATCATGACACATGCACCATTGAAGGCACACATGGAACTCATATTACTTTTGAGCGATTTAGCAGCTTGGTTATATTGATTGAGTGCTTGGCTCAAATCAATAGATCTTTTCAAATTTACAGCAGAAGATAAATTACAGTAAAGGGCAAAGACTTAGAGCTAACTCTCAAACACATACATTTAAAAAAATGTTTTTTCGACTCCCATTAATGGGTTTCTCTCCTCTACTTCTCATACCCGGGGGTTAGATTGATCGGGGAAGCCATAGAAGACAATGAAAGCAGGACTGTTGATGTACACAGTGGACTTATCCAGCTGCTCCTCCTGTTTCTTTATAAAAGTCACAGCTATCAGACCTGCCACATAGACAAAAAAACACCACACCCCACAATGTATCAGCTACATAGCAACAGGAAAACAGACCTGTGTTTACAAAGCCTTTTTTGAAAAATCTGTAGATCTACTCTAATTTCTACTTTACATAGAAGCCACAAATTGATAATGCATGTGCACTGATCACACTGATATTCTTTTTCTGGTTTTGTGGACGTCGATGTGTGTCTTAAGGTGACGCGTTGATATTACAGATATTACAGATATTACAGAGCTTGTCAGTGAAGTTGAAATAACAGGAAAAGGGAGTTCAATTTCTTTTAGGCAGGCTATTGTATATTTGTACATATTTATATCATTGTCCACTAAGTGTACACTTTCTCGCCACAAACTGCTGTTGCTGAAAAAACAAGAATTGGGCAAACTCCTGCCTGCCCAGGTCTGTGCAGGGGGTCAATAGTGACCTAATTTTTCCAACTAAAAAGTGAAAGAAAATGAATTATGATGATTTTAATGTGACCTGTCAGGGTTCTAACGATTATTTTGCAATGTTCATGAATGTCCAAAGTTTCTATGGTACACAAATCTTGACTTTATCATAAATGTACTCTATGCTATGTCTGTAGAAGTCTATGTACTTCACCATGGATTGTAGGGTGCCAGCTGACGCTGCTGATTTTCTTGCCCATGGCGCGCTTCTCGTCTGTGAAGGTCCATTGAAGCTTCAGACCTTCAGAAACCATCACTAACTGGTCAGAAGCTTCTGCTCCTATGCCCAAGGCCTTAAAGTCATCAGTGAACACATTCATTATGTGTGCCTGCTGAAGGGCATGCAAGACCCTGCAAAGTGAAAATGTACCTGTTGAAATTTGGACCGGTACTTTTTATGTATCATTGCTCACAGACAGCGGAGCAAACAGACAAACAAACAAACGCTGCTGGAAACATTTTTTCTCTCTCGCCTCGGCAGAGGAATAAAGTACACACAATTGTCTTAATACACCATCATCATATTTCCACTGAATATTCCTGCATTCATAATACTGGATGGGATTGAGTTATCTATGGCTGATATTTTGAGCATGGGTTGTTAAGAAGCAGATGGAAACGACGATACCATAAGAATTCATTTTACCTGGGGGTCACTGAGTTGAGAAACTTCTTCAGTTTCTCAGACCTGAGGATGTTTTCTTTTTCTTTCTCTCTTAGCTCTCTTGGTTCATACTGGGTAAACACATTCCTCTGAACCGCCCTGTAAAATAGACAGAAGGCAACACATACAATAAAACATGGAACTTGCCTTACTTTTAAAACAATATGTTATGAAATGTGTTGCAGATTCACTGAAAGCATATATAATTTATATATATATGTATGTAGACAAAGCAGAAAATATTTCTGAAATTGATTTCATCTTACTTCCTTGATTTGAAACAGATGCAGTCTTATTATCGGGCTAGTCAAACCTGCACGTGCTTTCCCTCCCTACAGAACAAATCCATTTTAAGTGTACTGATTTGCTGGCCTACCGCTCCGTCTGAGCAGTGCTGCTCTGCAGTTTGGGAACAGCCTGCATCCCGCAGTCCCTCTGCATCTGCTTGATGCTGAATCTGCTGTCTTGGTAGGAAGGACACGCCACGGAGCGACACTCAGCCTCTGTACTGTTGCGGTCAGAAAAACAGACAGGTAACCCCGGTCTGCGCTTTAAGTCAAACTTGTAGCACAGCTGATGATGACAGAAGAGACAAAACAGAATTCATGAGCAAAGCAATCAGATCAGATATAAATATTTAATGTTAATTTGAATATACTGCAGTGCCTTTTCTCTGGTCTCTTTGACAGACTCTTGATCTACTTCCAGCTCACTGCCGAGAGATATCCATGGCTTTGGTTCTGGGGTTTTACTGACATCATCCTCCAACACTATTATTTCAGGTTGTGGGGGCTGCAGAACCTAAATACAATTGTAAGAATATATAATATAAAGGACAAAATAACAGTAAAAAAAAAAAACCCACACACTAGCAATCTTTACATGTATTCATGCTTACAGCAAAATGCTTATGCTAGGGAAAGATAATAAAGTAGTACTTAAAGTCTTAAATTTTACGGAAAAATAGCCTGGAAAGCGAAACAGCCAGGATGATATATGACCTGTCACTATTACTAATAACTGGTGCCACAAAAGCACTAGAAACAATTAACGACCTTTAAATTAAATAATATAAAACTTCTGCCTATGTTACTGCTTATCAGTATACATTTTTTAATTATTGGCCTGGTCTGTCTAATAACAAACATGTATTGAGGAAAGAAAAAATATATTAACAAAAGAGAACCTTGTTACTGTAACCAAAACTGTTAGCTTACATTATATATTCTAGCCTTGGCTTCTGGTGTGAGAACCAGGTAAAAACTCTGTCCGTAGGTGAAATCTACATCAAAAACAAGCAATATTTCATCCTCTGGGTAGTCCTGTCAAAAGAAAGTGAAAATCACAGCATTAATTTTTTATGAGAGTGTTAGAATACATCACAGTACAAACTACTTCTCCAGTAATTTGGTTGAGAGTGAATGTGAAAATGCCAAAAAACCCTACAAACATCACAAAAAACGAAATGGCTGAAAGGAAAACTGGTGTCTCATTTGTAGATGACTAAAGTTGCAAAGTTCTGTCATAAATGCATAAAAGAATTTAGATCAGACAGAGAAAAAAATGAAGTTAAACTGGTTGCTTTGTCTTTTCCCACAGCTCTTAACTTGGGTCTGTGCATCATCACAGTGTCTGGCTGCTGTTGTCTGAGTAAACTATGCAACAATGCATAACCAGCGCCTAACCAGCACAAACTGCTTCACAGGGTGGAAATCGGACACTGCGGCTCTTGTCTTAATATCCTGTATGATGTCGTCCTTTTCCAGCAGCTTGTAAGGGCTCTGCTCTGTGACATCCTCATCAATGCAGCATTCAAAGAGCTCCTGGGTGGCTGTTGTCAGGACGATGGGGTAGATGTCATCAGGGTGATCTTCAGGAGCGTTCAGAAACAATTGAGAGAAGAAAAATAGGGAAGTTATCTGATAAAACGAGCTTTTGGGCTTCATTCCCTAAAAGCAAAGCTGATGACTGATGACGGCTCAAATAAATACTAATACTAATACTACTACTACCACAAATAATAATAAAAATAGTGATAATAATGATAATAAATAATTCAGAACCAATTACTTATGTTTTAGAATATTGAATGAGACTGTATCAGATAATCAAACAATAATGATTTTGATATCAAAACAATGTAAACACTCAGATAAGCAAACTCTGGTATAAATGTTGGGATTTTACTGGCTTGTGGATACACACAACAGCTGCAAAGACCACTGACATGTATTTATTCAAATATGCTTGGAGTGGGCCTGGAGAATGTGTGCAGAATTGGTGCATTGCAGTGCATTGTCCATGGGGACAAGTCCTTGTGGTCACAGCAAACTATAAGGCACGCGTACATCCACGCAGAGCCTCGTGTTCACCTTCCAATGAAGAAATTTAACATCCCTCAGACCCAGCGAACACCTCTCATCCTTTGCCTGCTTTGACTCTACAAATATCAGTCCTTATGAGAAGTCTGTGCACAATGTTTAAATGTTTCTAGGCGTACGTTTGTATCAGAATGTGTAAAAACCAATAGGGCATCCCTCAAGACATAAAGTGCAGTTACACACATTTATTCAGGACTGTTATAATACGAAGCCAAAGTACTTTACCATCGCCACAACAAAGCTTTTCCTAATAAACAATCCATTCAGACTCTACTATATCTAAGCCAAGCACAGTCCAGGGCATAGTACAGTAAACAAAGCTTTGTATAATGATAGTTTTCATCCTGCTTGTGGTCTCTCGCTTCAAAGTCTTTCCACAAGGTTGCTAAGGGGACACTGGGAATGCTCAAGTACAGCTTAAGTAACCACTTCCCAGCTGGGTGTGTCAACCTTTTCCACTCACACCACTTAGGCCTCACGCCAAATCATTGTAGTGGAAACTCACACCCTTCATTTCACAGAGTCATGTGTCAACCAAGGCATTTGTATTCATGGGAAATATTTGCTTGGGAGACATAAAGAGTGTGATGCGCAGCGTTCCACAGCCCTCAAGAATGCAATTAAATTATATTTGTTGGCTGCTCCAAAAAGCTATTTTTAATTTGTTAAGCTTCTTTTCTCTTGCATAATTTACCCAGGCATTTTTAAAAGCATACCACAAGATATTTATACCAAACCTCAGAGCATTGAAATTTTAGCAGAGTTTGTTTTCCAGTCTGCTCCTATTAGTGAAGAATTTAAGCTTGAACAAAATACATTTATCAGCGTATCCTTAATGTCACACAATGTGCAGAAACCTGCATTTATATTTGAACTAGAAGGCCAATGTGTTGTTATTGTCACAAAGATTTTAAACTGGTTCCTAAAAAATTACCATTAGTTTTATGGCAAAGACAAGATTTTAGGCTGAGCCCAGGCTTGGCTTGGGCTCAACCTAATTAGGTCATGTTCAATTTTGTCACGTTCACAAATTGGACTTAAACTGCTGGAAGTATAAGATTAAAAGGAATAAATAAATGCAAAAAAACTGAGCAAATTTTTAAAGGAAAATTTTTTTTTTACTCACAATCACCTAATCTAAATTGAAACATTACTTATGCTGATGGCTCCAAGCACTTGATCAAAAACAAGTTTTGGGGTTGGTATGTCTAAGAAAAAACCAAATCTAGGGACACAGAGCCAAGTAGAGAAGAGCTCCAGAGCAGCGGTCCCCAACCCCCGGGCCTCGGACCGGTACCGGTCCGTGAGTCGTTTGGTACCGGGCCACGCGAGTTGAGGCTCAGGTGTGAAATGTATGGTTTTCAGGGTTTTTATTGGTTTTCAGTGTTATTTTATTATCGTTTTGATCGTTAACTCGGTTTTCCTGGGTCTTTTCACGTGTGTTATGAATAAATCTTCCTTTTTTCGGTAACGGTACTAGTTTTATTTTGTTGTATTTATCCGCGACACCTTAAAGGCCGGTCCGTGAAAATATTGTCGGGCATAAACCGGTCCGTGGCGCAAAAAAGGTTGGGGACCGCTGCACTAGAGGTTACACAGCAGTACACTTGAGAACATATCAGAACAATGCACATATGAAGGATATATAACTATTCACATTATAGGACTACTTCAAAATGCGACTGTTCTTTTGACTTGAGCATTGCTACTGGTAAACCTGAAACGGAATAATAAGGGTCTGATTAATATGCTGTGCTGAAAGTCAGCACATATGTAGGAGATAAGTAGGAGAGCCAAATGCTCAGGCTCTCTGAGTTCAAGAATAAAAATACAGTGGTGAAAAATGAACAAAGCCAGCTTTTTGTAAAAGTAAAAACACAATAAGGAGTTCGAATTTAATTTTCTCTCTTCAAAAAAAAAAATAAAAAATACAAATAATTTTTTTTCTTACCAGGCTTTTCCATAGGTGAAGGTGTCAGATTCTCCTTGACTGAATAGAAAGTAACTGTTAGTTGTTAGGGTAAATCAAAAACAAAAGCAAGCCTGTTTAGATTGTTTTGACAATGTGGACTTACACTGTCGGGGCTATAAGCTGGAGACAGGTGGAATGGGTAACACAGGATATTTTAAAAAGGAACAACTCTGAGAACAATAATCTTTAACAAGGACATGGCACCATCACCTCATCGTAAAATGATGTGCTGATAGTATTTAACTGTATGCAGGTTTTCAGCTGTGGCATGGTGAATGTAAACCAAACACTGAGAATGGGGAATCACAGCTGAGCAGAAACCATCTGCAAGCACCAATGTCACTGTGCTGTCTAACATTACACTCAAGACCAAATTAAAACAATGCAAATAGCTTTTTTTTTCTGAGATTTTTTTTCTCAGCTATTTGTGTTACAAAACTAATTAAAAGTAATTCAGTTCCCATGAGTTAAGAATCCCTCAACATAAACTTAATGGCCAATTCAAAAGCATCAAGGATTATAGGATCACCCTGGCTCTGGGAAATCCGTTTACTATTTTATTTACATGTCATGAAAGAACATCTTTCATACAGAGACATATACAATAAAAGCAAACAAATGCATTTAAATTCAGAAATTAATACTCCAGGACTCACCTTTCCCTTTAACACCTGTTTTTCTTGATGGACTTTTTTGCCTCTTGGGTGCCATCTTTGCTCTTTGGGCAGATTTATAAAGGGAAGAGAGGAAGTTTACAAGTTTACACATTTTTTCAACCAAACACATTCTGTACACAATTTTCAATTTAATTTTCACCACTGTCACTGGCATTAGAACTCATCCACTCAGGCGATCTTGATGTCATTATCAAAAGCTCTGGTGACATCTTGTGGCAGGTAAGGGAACTGCACTGCTTACTTAAAAAAAAAGCTGGTGAACTCTGAGAATAAATGCTTATGACAATATGACAATAATAAGTTGTTGTTTAGTTGTCTTAATCAGAATTATAATACAGATTACAACCAGTGATAGAGGAAGTTTTATTATACACTTGTGTTATTGTATTGTGTTATATTTTGTGCATATCAATAAAATGTATTTAATTGCACAACATGAAGTTACAGCAATTAGCACTGTTGCCCCACAGGAAGCAGGTCTTGGGTGCAAATCCATGACCTTTCTATGTGTAGTCTGTTGTTCTCCTTTGTTCTCCAGCTTTCTCCCACACTCCAAGGACATGCATGTTAGGTTAACTGGTTCTCTCTGTTAGGCCTGTAATAGACTGGTGACCTGGATGGATGTAGTCTAATCATCAAAAGTAGTAACAACATAATTTGACCACTGGAAATAATGTTTAGTGATGTGAATATACTCTGCCAAGAGGACGTTTTTACTGCTGTGTAATATTGTGTAATATTAGGAAACTTTATATATCCTCTAACAGCATCTAGTTTAACAAGCTCAAATATTTTTCAATGAAAATTTTGTTAAAAACAAACTATGGGTGTGCACTTACAATAATAATTTACTAACATTATTTCACTTAATATTTCCTTCTGGAACAAAAATACACAAAAAAGGGAACTGGAAAGTATTGGGCCCAAAAAATGCACTAACTCACGAAGATAAAATATTATTACAGTTTTGTAGTTTCTAAAAAGTTTTTTGTGTCATTTTGACGTTTGTTTTCAATACAGATTACTTTCTGAGTTCGCTTGTATTATTTGACAATGGTCAATTTACGTTTTTATGCGTTTCCTAGTTAATGATAGTCTCATTTATTTCCTGAAATATGGATGGTATTTTAGTCAGTTTAATTTTAGTCCACTGTAGTAACAGTATCATATCCACATAGCTATCACTCAGTATAATCCAGAATATGTAAGTCTCAATTTAATATCATAAAGTATAACTCGTAACGTCCTGTTTTCTTTAAGGCTTACTTAGGCATTACAAATTAGAAGACATTAACTATTACAGGCTAGTTACGTTAAGTTAGTCGTGTAGCTAGTTAATAGGGCTAAAGTCATCAAAAGAACATTGGATACGCAGCTTATTTTATGCTCGAAGGTGCAACTTTTCCACTTTACAGAAGAATGAATCAATATTACCGTGAGCTTACACCGCATAGGCTTGATACGTTCTTCTATCTTCTTGATATCTTCTTCGTACTCACTGTTTTTGCTCACCAGTGGGTTGGGAACCGCTGGGTTGCCAATGGTTACAAGAGAGAGGGCGGGAGAACATTGACTGGCATTCGCACGAGCTAATCACATTCCAGCTCAACGAGGCTTCGCGAAGTGGTTAAAAGTTACCTGGGTATTTTACATAGTTAAAGGAGTTTACCGGAAAGACAAGTCTGGTGCTTTAGGAGTTCAGTCGAAGTCAGTGAGGTCACTCGCGACTGTCTAATCAAAGCAACAGTTTTAATTATGATTTTTAATTGAGAGGAATATATTAATTTGTGCGCGTCGTTGGATCCGCAGCGTTGGGATGCAATTACAAGTTGATTAACCTGTTTCGGGATATCGGTAAGTATCTGTTAATGTACGTTATGTACTGTTTTCCCGGATCTACGGGGTATGAGTTCACTCCTTCACGAGGAGTAATGAATAGCTGACATGTTCCCGCAATGCTGGAAGGCGACCGTGACTGTAAACCTGAGCTGTCTGTATTATTCAGCAGTACAAGTAAGCTAGAAGTCACTGCCTTCCTTTCTTCCTTCCTTCCCAGTCAGCTGTTAGCTAGTCATTAATCACGTGAAAGCTAGAGCTATGCATTCAGCTTGTGGCAAGTATGTTGGTTTGTTCTTCATTCTTAAGGATCAACAAAACAAAAATCAAGACTAGTATTTATTTCCCAGCCTGTGTTTTAATTCTTTTAAGTTTTCATGAATAGCACTAGGCTGGACAAAAATGTTACAATCTGCATTTAATCCCGTATAGCACATTAAAAATATTCATCATGTATCTGAAGTATAAAATGAACTCTAAACTATACACAAACACACTCATAAAGGAGCTTGCATGCATATCACCCAGTTGTCAATAATTCTAGATATGGAGGAGTCCGGTGACTTGTATGACGTGCGTGAGACCAATGACCCCTCTTCTTGGGAGGACCAGCACCCCCAGTGTCTGCAAGACGTGGCAAAAGTGGAGCGCCTCAGGAGGAAGATCAAGTATTACTTCATGAACCCCTGCGAGAAATACCACGCTCGTGGACGTAAACCATGGAAACTCATACTGCAGATCATCAAAATCGCCATTATTACCATCCAGGTACACGGTATTCTCAAACATGATCCAAACAATTATGATCAGTTCATTTTATTGTGATCTACTGTCCTTATAAGATTTATAATTTATAAGATTTATATTATAATTTTTCCCTACTGCAGCTGGTTTTATTTGGGCTAAGCAACCAGATGGTTGTCACTTTCAAGGATGAAAATCTGATGACGTTCAAGCACCTCTTCTTGAAAGATTATGTGGACGGAGGCATAGCTCCGTATGCTCTTTACAGACAGGCGGATGTTTATGATCACATTGAGTACGTCATTCAACAGGTGACTAAAACTTATCTATAAATAAGAAAATAAACTAAGAAGCTGTGAAATGGGTTTACTTTGGTTGTTTGAAAACACAGCTTTACATGTGCCTTAGTTATTGTTAATTATTGCTGGAATTTTACAATTCTGTATCCTCGTATGTCCAAGCGTCTTACAGGCTAAGCGTGTCATGGAATTGGACTTTGGTCATGTCGCTTGAACCAGTATTTTAGTTGTGTTGATTATGGCTCATATAGTAAATGTGTTTTTAAATAACATGGCGGTTACATAAACCTCCTGTGGCAAAATGTTAGCAAAATGTCAACTACCTTTTTCTACTGTTCATTTTCAGTATCGGCTTCTGCACAACATCACATTAAGCAATCATGAATATGAGGAAAAGCACAGTGTCTACACCCCGCTGTTACTGTGTCAGGAGTTCTACAGGAACGGGACCATCTACCCTTCAAATGAGACCTTTGAAATTGATGCTCATGTGGACACTGGTAAGCATGATTAATATTTACAGGAAAGACTCATAACAGTATTGCTAAAATACACTGATTTACACGTAAGCCAACTGAAAGATTGGACACTGTGACTCAAACAAGGACTCAAAGATTTTTGCAATTTGTAATAATATAAAATTATATCATCTAATTATCTAAAGTGTAGAAAAAATAAGGTGCTGAAACTACAAAGAATGATGTTGACACTGTTAGCAAAAATGATAAACTTTGCACAACAGTGCCTTTATTTTAACCTAACCAGCTTCATGAAGTAGTCACGTGGTGATGTTTGGGTTTGCCTTATAGAAAACTAACTAACTAAAGCCTCTTCCAGAGTAAATATATAACTGACACATATTGACAGCTAAGATAAACAGTGGACTAAACGACTACACTCACTACAGAGGAATGGCAGCCAGAGTCACTTATCCTACAGCTGCCACTGTAGCATGGATTATGCACTGGAATTGGAAGTAGTAAGAACACAGAATTCAGTTGACTGTAATCTGCAGTCTACTGACATCTAGTGGTGAGATTTTACACACTGCACCTTTAAAGTAATCTCATCACTTAACAGCACCTCAAATTAGTTGATGAAGCCTGCACAAATTGCAAATTGCTCCAAAGAAACCTCTGAGAAAGACTAATAACAGGAGAAGTTATCTGTCCAAGAAGCACAGTAAATGGGCATTAGGTCAGGTAAAATGCATGGAGGATAATTTATCAAGGAGCTGCTGGTGGCTTATTTTATTTTCAAGGTAACACTTTGACTACCTCAGCCTCCTGAAGTATTTCCCCAGTACAGTGTATAGTGGAAACATCAGCTGTTTTCAGTCAGCAAAAGCATGCCTCCAGGCTCTGTAATGAGTGTTTGACCGATTGGCGCCATGATTGAGGGCTGCATCAATACCTTTGACCTTCACTGAAACCCAAACCTAACTGATGTTTGGGATTGGAATGAGTTGGACCGTGAAGTGAAGGAAAGGCAGCCAACAAGTGCTCAGCACTTTTGGTAACTCCTTCAGCACCGCTGGAAAAGCTCCAGGACACAAAGTCATGAAGGTGGTTTTGAGAAATAAACAGTGGAAGCTTTGAACAGCATAAAAAGGAAAACACATTTGACTTTGTTTAATTTATAGACAATGGAATCAGATATAAAAATAAAAAAATCCAATTAGGTCTAATGGGTTTATTTTGTTAATTTCTGTCTGTGTTGTGGCATGTCTCTACTAGAGTGCCTCAGAGTTTATCCCCAGCCAGTACACGAAGCGCTTCCACATTTTAAATTGGATTTCATAAGGTACGGAAAAAACATTCGATGTTTTCTTTGACTTTGTTCCCTCGCTGTTGTTGCTGTATATGCATTTAAATCCTCCTGTCAGCTCATGTGCCTGCTCTGTCTTCCAGGTTAATATCTGTCAAGATTACATTTGTTCTCAAGGCAATAAATTTGCAGACACTGAGACATCGAGAGCTGCCAGATTGCTACGACTTCACTCTAATCGTATGTCATTTGACTTGTCTTCGTGGCTCCGTGAGCATGAGTGGATCACGTCAGACTTTGACTCTTACTAGCAGTTATACGATGTATCTGATGTGTTGTATCACTAAAGCTAACCCTTCACCGTGACAGTTACTTCTTGTGACTCTGTACCTAAACAAAGTACAGAGAGTCTTTATTTCTGAAGTTCATTCGAGTAAACAAATTAGAGCAGTTTAGTTACACAGCAGTTGCTGTTTATATAATGAATGTTATCTTTGAGGCCAGGCAGATAAATGCTTGGCTATCAAGTGTGGCTTTAAGACTGGAGTGCTTACTCTTTCCTCTTCTCCAAATACGACTGTTTGGTTAACAGATCACTTTCAACAACCAAGCTCACAGTGGCCAGATAAAGGTTGATTTGGAAAACGAAGTAGACATCAATGAATGCAGGCAATGGAAAGTAACTGGAGCATGTAAGTTAGATGAGCAGATTCTAGTTTGTACAAATCATCTGGTTGGAGATTTTCTTTTTTTAATTTTGATGAAAATTTCGAATTCCTGTCCTCTTGCAGATGGTAGAAGCATATACCTGACTGTGCTGTTTGACTGCCTCATCATTATAATGTGCATCATCTCCTTCGCCCTGTGCACGCGCTCGGTGATCACTGGGATTCAGCTGCAGCTCGTGAGTAAAACAAAGCGGTTTCTTCTGCTCAGACCTAAAACAGGCTGTGATTGTCTGATACATTTTTGTGTACACAAGTGCAAGAGAAGCCTTGTGTGTAAAACATTTTTAAACGTGTTCACGCTCACAGCTGATTCTACATCTGACTAGGCTCGGCAACATGTTTTTGGCATCATTGGAAAAAAAAGATATTGTAATTCAAGTGAAGGGATCTAGTGAAGTGAAGTGGGAGTAATATTGGCCAATCAGAGAGCAGATTAGGGTCCTGAAAGTCTATAGAGGAAGTTGGATGTGGCAGCTTAAGCAGTTGGGTGGGTTAAGCAGAGGACTTGTGTCTGGGTGAGTGGGATTTTAATCCTTGCTGAAGTCAAATCAGACTTATCTTAGCCCATACAAAGTATTTGCTTCTGCCTGAGCTCAGCTGGTAGGAGGGGCTTAGGACAGAGAGGGGACAGCTGCGGGATTTTTTTTTTTTCAGCCTAGTGCAGCTTTTACTAAAAAAACAATTATTCTGTAGTATAACGGCAGATAAGAGCGTGCCGTTGTCAGTTTTTACTTTGGGTTAGATGAGTAACACTTGTCTATACTTAAAAAGTATTTCTTTTTAGTTTTTTTTATATAACTTTATGACTATTGTGGCAGGAAAATGAGTATCTAGCTAGTAGCTAGCTGTATTCTGCAACCTCTCCACCCTCCAGTGAGCAGACACAGAAAGACGGAGACAAGGAGAGCAGTGGAAAGAAAGCTCCAGAACAGAGCAGAGCAGTCATCAGGGAAAATGGATGTGACATTAAGTCAGATGCAAGATGAAAAGGGGGGAGGTAGGATATAAGAGGTGGGTGCAAAGCAGGTTGCACATGCACACGGGCTGTGTACAGGTTAAAGCAGAATTTACAGTCCCCGCAAATGTGTCTGTCTGCATGCACATTTCTGTTCAGACATGGAGCAGAGAGGGGTTTTCACCCATCGTGCATGCACTCTGCCAAAATCCCACCTGTGCTTTAAGCAGATGGTACATGCGTTTATCACGCAGTGGCCACTTTTCATTGTTCTAACACTTCAGGTCGCGGAAAATTAGCTCTTTTCCACGGCTGACTGACGGACCAACAACAGCACAGGCAAAAGCAGCTCACAGACCAGTTGTACCACATACTCTGTACCTCCATCGATAACAGAGCTCTCTGCAGGTAGCCAGGACATCCCTAGACTGGGAACGCACTACCCCCACTGTACCAGAAATTCCACTTAATCCAACTGACTGTAACAAGCAGTCTCTGTATTTCATAGCCAGTTGGATTTGTAGAAATGTGCTATATCAGTTGATGTGGGCTGGAACTGAGATCAGCTGAATTGCTGGGATTACAGCTGAGCTTGACTTGAAGAAAATGATAAAGATGAAGATGAAATTTTCTTATGGCCGAAGTTCAGCTCAACTTTGACTTGATAATGTCCTGCATAAACACTTTCTCACCACTCTTCAGTACCAAAACTACGAACCAAAGGGAACATTGTGTCCACCTTTCTGTGTCACCTGTTCATTTCCTTCAAATTCTCCCTACATATGTTATCATAATATCTCATTCTCAGAACTAATAATATCCAGTTCTAATATCATCTGATCTTCATTATTCTGTTTATTAGTTTTTTACGTGCTTGCGTTTAGATCACAAACAAAAACCTGTAGTGGTTAATTCTCTTTAGTGATTCAAATTACAACCCACGTTTCTTCTTTTAAACAGGAGTACAGCCGTTACTGCAGGAAACACTTAAGCAAAGAGCTGTCGTGGTCTGACAAGTTAGAGTTTGTGAACAGCTGGTATATCCTTATTATCGTCAGCGACACACTGACCATCATTGGTTCCCTTCTCAAGATAGCGATCCAAACAAAGGTAATAACATTTTAGTAAGTTCGTCATTTCAATTGTGATAGCCGTTATTATTTTCTGTTTGATACTACAAGTATTTTTTTGAGTTCATCATTCATGTTTTTTTTCCTCCCAGGTGCTCACCAGCTATGATGTGTGCAGCATCTTCCTTGGCACAGGCACCATGTTTGTCTGGATGGGGGTGATCCGTTATATGGGATACTTCAAGAAGTATAATGTAAATCTGTCACACAGTAGTAGATTTTTTGTTTTAATAGATCTCTAGACATGATTAAACATGTATAAAATCCTTTTTTATTCATTAGAAAGGGTTAAATAATTAGAAACATTTGTTCATAGGTCTGAAAAGAAGATGCAGCTTTTCTTATTGTCTTTGTGCATAATGGCAGTGTGTGAAAGACTAAAGCTTAATAGGACCTCAGAATACTTTAAGGTCTCTGAATGGCCAGTTGTGGGAAAAACTAGACCCAGTAAACCTGAAGATATTCTCAAAGAGAGAATGATTCACACACTTTTGCACATGTGTTTTTTAGATGCATTACCATGTGTTCATTTCCAGATCCTCATCCTGACACTCCGGGCAGCTTTCCCAAATGTTATTCGTTTCATCTGCTGCGCGGGAATCATTTACCTGAGTTACTGTTTTTGTGGCTGGATTGTCCTAGGCCCGTATCATGAGAAGGTAACAAGCATTGTACTTAACACAAAAAAAGGCCTGCTTTACTTTACTGAGGCCAAATGAACTTTTTTTTTAAAATCAATGCAGTGGAAACAAAAAATTAACGTGGTGCTCTGTAAATGTCTTTGCAGTTCCGGACGTTGAACACTGTGTCAGAGTGTCTGTTCTCGCTGATCAATGGAGACGACATGTTTCCCACTTTTAAGAACATGCAGCAGAAGAACAGCCTGGTGTGGATGTTCAGCAGGGTCTACCTCTACACCTTCGTGTCACTCTTTATCTACATGATCCTCAGCCTTTTCATCACACTCATCACTGACACCTATGACACCATCAAGGTATTGCTACCTTTCTACTAACTCTGTCATTGGTTTTTGTGTTTTTTAAATGCACATTCTGCTTTGAATGCTGCAGAAGAAAGTTTTAAGCGCAGGTCTAACAAAAGGTTTCTGAGAAAGCCTTAATAGTTGAAATGGTGTCTGAAACGCTTAACAAGCATGCACTCTGTATCTACTGTCACTCTCCGACTTGCATCATTTAGCAACAGCAGCAGAGTGGAACCCCAACATCAGAGCTGCAGAGATTCTTGTCAGAATGTAAAGACCTGCCAAACTCTGGGGCGTACAGACTTGACAAGAACAATAGCTGTTTCCTAAACTGCTTCAACAACAGGTAAATCTAGACTTCTGCTCTACAGCACTTCTTTGCTCTTTAGTTGATATTGTACCGCTTACTAGAGATGTCTGTTGGTAATTAAACTTGAGGTGCAAGTGAAAATTGGTCATATTTTTGTAACAGAGACTCTCCCCCCACCTTCCTTTCAGATGCAGGAAGTATCGAACTCAAGAGAGGCCGACTTCAGAGGCGTGACATGATTTCATTGTGGAAACGCATTAAAAATTATAATTAATGTGCACTTTATCCTGTTATAGTCAGCTACAGGGATTTTTTTTAACCTGACTGAACCCATCTGGTTAGAAGTGAAGCACTGTGATGCACTTCTCCTAGTTTCATATGAACACTGTATGAAAATGTTGTTTTTAAATCAAGCACGTCATACTGGAAGTTGTAAATTCTAGGTAATAAATCAAGGTTCAATGAATAAGTTGAAATGTGTATTAAATGATTTTATTTCCCCATCATCAGGAGAAGGTATTAGTATAAAAGCTAATATTGTAGCGTTTTACCCTTCACATTAGTTAATCCTCTGTAAAATCTTGTTACAATTTAAAAAAAAAAAAAAAAAAAAAAAATCCCATTTCATTTCACGGTAATAAGACAACCCATACATCTGTCAGCACAGTAAAATAATCAAGTCTTTTGTGTCTTTAAAAGCAATATCCGCAAGCAGATATTGTATATGGCTCCACAGTCAGTGCTGCAGCAGTGGATTATTTCCCAAGAGAAGAGTTGAGCTCCTTTGACAAATTACTGCTGGAGAGGTCAGAGATCAATTCAAACAAAGATGTTCCATTCTTGCATTTAATGAAGTTGTAAACAGACCACACACACACACTCCACGCTGCTTTAATGCATCTTCCTTTCATCGAATATGCCATCCAACTTGAAGCCTTGAAACTGAAGCCAAAATCCATTATTTTCTTTTTGGCTTATGATTTTGGGATACATAATCCAGCCACCAGTGACCACTACAACCATCTGTTTGCAGGAGTGACTTTATGCAAACTTCCAGAGTAAACAGACATCACTGGTAGAGAGGTCTCTTATATAAGCAGCCAACCAGTGACATCACCAATATTTAAAAAAAAAAAAAAAAAAAAGTTGTGACCTTTCAATAAAATAAATTCCCAAGTCTTGTAATCATAAATTTCACATGATTTTTAAGTCACGATGCCAGTTTTGAGAGCTTCACTTCCTCGCAGGATTGCTTTGTATTCTTCCTGATCGCACAGGAAATCAGTCAGGGCAGTCCAAAAAGGCAGGAATTCCTACAGGTTACAAACCCTCCTTAAATGTAAAAAAAAAAAAAAAAAAACCCAAAAAACAAACAAACCCAAAAGCAAAACGCCAGAGCTTGTTACTTCATTTAATATGAAAAAAAAACCCCGCTGGTCAGCGTCAGCCTAGTTTGGACTGGTTTACTCCAGAGGGAGGTGGAACCCGTTGCTCCTCCATCCTGTTGGATTGGGAACGCAGGATGAGACTGAAAAAATCCTCATCAGGAACAGTCGATGCTTTAGTTGGAGGTGGTGGAGCAGCACACCTCTGGTCATTCAGTCTGGAACCCTAAAACACAATCGAGAGTTAAATTATACCAACTGAAGTGTTTAGTGATGCTTTGCACGTATCAGAATTGATTAACCCCTGATTATACTTTATTAGGCATAAAGCAGAAACTGGTAAGTGAGGAAACTCATTTCCAGGGTAGTGGTGCAGCATGGAAACTGATAAAAATTAGAAATGAGTGGCCTAATATTTTCTATTCTGAGGTCCAGTCGATTGTTTTGGCTGGGAGGCCTGCCACGCCATAGCCCATGAAAATTCTCACTTGACTGCATTACACTGCCTATCACACCTAGACATTAACTCACTTTTCAAATACCCAACTTGGTTGAAAAGTACATACATGAGTCCCTTTTTGTCTTCGATATTTCGTGGAATGAACTGGGTAATATGGTGCCAATTAAGAAGGACTGCCCTGCACTTTCAATGAAATGGCAATGCCTTGTTTAACCTGGAGCACAGTCAGCATGAGAAGACGATGTACAGCAGTCTCTTGTTTAGTATAAATAATCCTGAATTATCCAACCATGTTCAAATTATCAAAGCTACTTCCTGGGACCTAAATTCATGGACCCAGAATCTAAGTGTTATCACATGGAAAACTTTAAGGGCATGTACAAGGCAGGATGTGATGCAATGAATTTTCTTTACCTGGCATTTGACTAACATGTCGAAGAAGACATCATCCCCCTCGGGCTGCTCAGAACTGGCCTCGAGACGACCGTACAGGGAGGGTGTGCGAGTAGTATTTGCAGTGGGGACTGGGACTAGGAAGAAAACCAGAAACCCTTTACGTGATATTATGGGGAGTAATGAAAGGATAAAAGTGGGCTTTTCCTTGCATTCTTTACCTTGTGACTGGACTTGATCTGTGTTGGAGGTGGAGGGTGTACAAGGCTGGTTGGAGGTGTTGACACGTAAGCCAGGAAAAGGGGTCATGCTGACCCGTTGGTCGTCCAGACGGTGGGCTTGGGAGCTGGCCAGCAGCTCCAGGAAATGACCAGGATCCTGGTATAGTCGTTCGCGCTCTGAAACAGCTACAAACAGACATAATTATTATGTGTGTGAGCAACCAATGGAAGTGAGTTAACTGTTAGTTGGGCAATTAGCTACTCAACCCAACATTTACTCCTGACTTTGTACATGTCAAAAAGAGGGCAGTATCTTAAAGCAATCCTCCACCCAAATGAAGTGTGCCGCTTCAAATAGTCCTCGGAGGTTTGAAAGCTGGCTGAAAAGAATTTGCCCTTCATAGAGACTGTCGGGTGTGATAAGCTGGGACTCATGGCCGTTACAGACGAGTGCAATGATAACAAAAAGGCTCATAAACGCCACTGTGCTCACTGAAGGATAAAACCACAAATATAGCTTTATGGGTGGAGAATCACTTAAGGTCATCTCTGCCATGAGGAAAAGCAACATTCAACATGTAAAAGGATAATTCTGTGACATTCACACCACAATACGCCAGCACTGGGAGTGCCTTCTCTGTAGTTCACTCGTATATTACCTGGCACCTTTTTAGATATGGTGTGAACATCAGTAAGGACACAAGACTGACTCACATTTCTTTTCAGCTACAGGTGGGACGGAGGAGGGAGAGGGATGGGCAGGGAGATGGCTGTTGCCATCCAGTGTACACCTTTGCTCGTCCATTCTGTTGCCCTGGAAACGAGAGAGGACGTCGAAAAAGCTGTCCTCGCCGATAGTGTCCCGTGTTTCTGGCTACAAAAACATTAAAAATCTATAAATAAATAATGAAGCAGGTTTAATAACAACAGAAAACGCTGCAGATAACGGAGGTACTCAAACAAACAAAACAGTAAAGCTAAAACAATTAGTTAATTTGACCTTTGACAGAAAATTAAATCATTTTAATAGAGATGCCATTTGTGTTCTGGGAAATTTTGATGAACACTTTCTCTATTTTCCAACATTTTAGAGGCAAAACTGACTAAAAGGCAAGTGTGACAAGAGATTAACCTTTACACTCTGGCGGAGAGTGGAGTAGATGTTTGCTGATACTTATGCATTAATATACTATAAACAGCTATGAATACAATAAGATAAGTATCCTGAGTGGTTTTCGGCTTCCTTTGTTAACATAGCCTTTCTTCATCTGATGCACACAGTTTGTTACACTAACTGCGATGCAGTTGAATATACAACAGATTCTCTGAACACTGCGCTACTTCCGGCTGCTCTCTTGTCACAAGGGGTAACCACAGCAGGTAGCTTCACATGTTTGAGTTAGCAGAGGTTTATACTGGATGCTCTTCCCGATTAATCTATCCAATGGAATTTGGGTGTATAATAATTCAATTACGAATAATAATAAGTAATATAATTAGGAAAAGAAATTGTAAACAAGTGGCACTTTTCCCCCCCTTACAGATGATTTAAAAATACTCTCTAGAATAAATGAGGTGGCACATCTAATTTCATCTGGTGAGGGTCCTGTACTACAAAGCGAGTTCAACATACATAGGATATCTTTGAATCAGGATAAGCAGTTACATATAACTGGTTATGAACTCATCAACTTAGCCCAGGGTTTCCCAGAGTGCTGCTAGCAGCATCTGACCAATCACAACTTGGGATAATTGTACTAGCAGCAGAGTGGATGATGTTTACAAAGAAAGCCCCTTTTTTGTGTAGCAATTTTTCTTGTCTTATGATATCAACATACTCCAAGACAGCTGCAGGCACAGAGGACAAAAGCTTAGATTCACTAGTTTACAGTTTATTACTACAAGTGTTACATTTTGCTACAAATTCACTTAAATCTGAAACAGCCTGTATTTTAACAGACTCGGTATTGTACAGACAAACCGTTTCCCTTTAAGTACTTGGAAGCTGTAGGAAGAAAAACAACAACGAGCATAAGACAGAAACTATGACTCCATGCTGCTACACCGAAACTTCCTCCCACAGCATTAACACTTTTGTGGGAAGGCATCTGCGTGAGGTTGTGTCACAGGCTACATGCTCACTTAACTTTTAGGCTGAATCATCACTGACCAGAAGCTCAGCGAGGATTCCAAGAATGTTTTGAGTGGGTTACGTTTTTCTGCCTGCTTTAACTTACACATACCTTCTGAGGCACTGGTGCTTCCAGCTCAGGCTCCGTGTCCTTGGTGCAGGTTTTGCGCTGGTCTTCCAGAGAGGATTTGTCATCCTTCTGCCTTTTGCTTTTTGTCCAGGGGAAGGGGAAAAGCTTACTGGAAGCCTTGACTGAGTTGTTTTTTGAAGACCCAGAGAACGCATCTTCCCCCCAGTCCTGTATATATAAAAAAAACACACAGAACATACGACTTTCTTACTGACAGAATTACAAGATCAGTCTTTTTTTCCTTTTCTTTTTTTTTTCCCCCCACCTAGCACAGGCTGGGTGAACAGAGCAGAAAGTACCATTCTTTGCAGACCATTTTTCATGTAAAATTAACTCTTTTTTTGTATTTAATGTGTTTTCATTGTCAGAACAGCTGTTTTTTGTTACTCTGTTTCACTTTGTCTCCTAAAAATAGTGAATATAGTAAAACTAATAAAACTAAAAATTTGGCTAGCCTAATTTAAAGCTCAGGAGTTTGGACCATTTCATTTGTTATGGCCAGTTTTGAAATAAGACTGAGCACAGTTAGTTTTACGTACCGGGTGTGCTGGCAAATCTCCCCTTTGACTTTTGGGGGAAATTGGACTGTAATCCAAGTTCTCTTCTTTACTTCTGTTCAAGGATGCATACTTGGTCCCTGAAAAAAAAAAAAAAAAAAAAAAATTAGCCAGTGTGGCCACATTTCTGGAAAAACAATGATTCAGTGAAGCATCACAGCATAAAGCTACAGGACACAAGCAAATGGATTTCTGAATCTTAACAGCATGGGTTTGGTGTTAAAGAGGACTCTACTCTTGTTCATGCGCATTTACACACATGCAGAAGTGTAAAAATGAACTGGTTAACAAAGTCCAGATTTACCTGGTATGCTGGGGTAACCCTGGTAGCATCCTGTCAGAGCAGAGCTATTTGCATTGGTGTTGCCGAAGAGGAAGGGATGAAAGTTTGGGTTGGACTTGAGGCCTACAGCCAACCGTAGGTCTGACAAGTTCATCCTGGCGGTGGCCTCGCTACTTTTATCTCCGGTCTGCACCAATGACAACATTACAGTTTACTGTGAGCATATGATATATTTCTATTTCTACATCTGGCTTTACAAATACATATACAATTATTTCCTGTTGTTCCCTACTCAACCAGCAGATGGAGGTGTGGCCCGATAAAACTACTGACTAGACTCCTAAAAGAGCAGGAAAACTGTAAACAGTCACCTCTTTGGCAATTTCTAGATGTTTCTCAGCAAACTGCATGGCTTGCTCATGATTCCCCAGGGCTGTGTGGGCATTTCCTAGACTCCAGTAAGCTCTTCCTTCACCGACGCTGCAGCAAGACAGAACAGTCTGAGTAACTTCATGTGAAATTATGCAATAACGGGTAGTCATACATCAAATTATCACACACTGCAATTACAACAGCTGAGACTAAAATTAGGTCATGTGTATTTCACAACAATAGTGGGTATTTAACATTTCCACGAACAATTTGCTAAAATCTATACATATTAATGACAGCTAGTTTAAAAAAAAAAAAAAACCCAAAACATTCTACAAGATTTACTAAGCACCGCCTATTTTAAACCCTTTTACATCTTTTTACAAGACTAAAAAGAAAACCAACCCCCCCCTCAAAAAAAAAAAAGAACAAAAAAAACAACACAAAACAAAACAACATTTCCACATTATAAAATAACTATTGTTCCCAAATATCCTGCAGAGCCTTTATATAAAGCTCATCTATAAACACTTAACCAATTACAACATGAAATGACTGTAAATGCTGCTCCTTGGGACTTTTTGCTTTTGGATGTTTGTTTTAACACCACAGCGGCCACCCACATGTTAAGTGCACAATCTGATTACACTTCTGAGGACAGTTTGGCAGCAAAGCTGACAACAACAAAAGGCTTTCAGTGGTATACCGGTCGCTAAGATCCTGAGCAATGACCAGATGTTTGAGGTGGTAATCGATAGCTCTCTCATAGTCCTGCAGTAGCGTGTAGGTGTTTCCCAGACTGTAACAGGCCTGAGCCTCCACAGCTCTGTCCTTCAAAACCCTGGCCAGCTGCAGAGTCCTCCTGAGGGTGAAAGAGAAGAGGAGGAAGGTCAAAGAATATCTAGGGCGGGTGCAGGACAATGATTGTTATCTGCTCTTTTCTGTTCTCTTTGTTCTCATTTTCCAAGGACATCCATGTCAAGGAAGTGCTGGAATGACAGACTGACAAGTTACAACATTTGACAGTGTTCCTGTAAGTAAGTCATTAAAAAATACTATGCTGCTCATAAAAACTAGGGAGGAAGTGCAGCCAAAAAAACTCCTCCTAAGCTGCTGGGATGAACTCATCCTCCAGTGTAAATCACTTAGAGAACAAGAATCAGATTAAACCTAACTCATTTATAGCTGTCTGTTCATGTGTAAAAGGTTTTAATGTAGCATTTATGGTACAAAGAGGAGAACAAAGAGAAGCCCTAAAAGTAAAAACTGTGCTTTCAGCAGACTTTTTTTTTTCTGTCATGCCACAAATGAAGTGAGAAAGATGATGAGCCTCACTTGTAATGACCGGCCGCCACGTCAAACTGTTTGAGGAATATGTGTGCATTGCCAAGGTTGCAGTGGGCCCTCCTCTCAGCAGACCTATCCCCAAACTCCTTAGCAATGAGAAGGCGCTATCGAATAAAAAGGGTACATGTTACTCTTATCTTATTAAAGAATGAGTTAAGCATCATAACAATACTGGCCAAGCTCCTAAACAAGCATCAAAGAGCATTGTGAGTACTTCGGCACCTACCTTTTCATGTGCAGCTACTGCGTTTTCAAAGTCTCCTAGCAGATAGTAAGTGTTTCCAAGGTTCCCGTAGGTACGACCCTGGGCTGCTCGATCGCCTAGCTCCGTCACCAGGTGCAGGTTTGCTCTTTGTTCACAATAACAAGAAGATGCTCACTTATAATTGAAAACTGTGGCAGAAACACATGGCTGTTGTCTTAGGTTTCCTGGGTGATTCTGTGATGACTGAGTGAGATTTGACAAAAAGACACTTTTCCCTTTTGTTTTTCTAGTTGTCAACAAGAAACTGATCAGTCTAGGCCGGCCACTGGACAGCCAGACGAAGATTTGCTTCGACTTGGGTTTAATGCCAATCGGAGCTTGTCTGCTACTTTTTTTTTTTTTCTTTATTTTATTTTATTTTTTTTAAACTCTTGACGGACCATCTTATGACCTACATCTTGATAGCACAACCACCCAACAACTTAAGAAGTAACTTTAGCAACAGTTTAGTTTTTGTGTGTTTTTTTTTTTTTATTTTTTTTTTAAATCATTTGAATGGATCAGTGGAAGATTACATACCATTTTTTCTACAAATCGTCTTTGTCTACATGTGCATGGTGGTCATTGCATAATGAAATAACAGCAAACAATCAAAAATGACAATTTTGATTAGAGCTGCATGGGACACAACAGTTTCAATGCCACTCCAAACTAGGGCTGGGCCATATTATACCGTTCACGGTAATACCGGTATAATGTTAGGCAACGATAGGAAAATGAAATATCGCTATAGAATACTAGTAAAACGCACATGCGCAGTGCCTTTTTCATACGCACATGGCCGATTGTTGAGTGAAACAGATGAACCAGAATTGGTTTGTAAAAATGGTGCAACCTCAGTGATGTGGAACTGGTTTGGTGTTTGTCCGTCAGATACACGACAAAGCACATTTTTTTGCAGAACATGCAAGCGGCCGTCGTTATTGTCGTATTTGTCGGACTAAGATGCTCTTAAATCTGGGAGCAATCTGGGTCCTAAACTCCGTATTCTTCAGGTCAAACGAACACTGCAGCATCACTGAGAGTTAAAAACTGTCTAAATTCTTTCATCTTTAATAAAACGATCAGCATTGCTGCTTTACCAGGTGTAACTATGAAGTTTAACATCCAGGCATCCATGAAAACAAAATTTATTACATTTAACGGAGTTAGAAGTTAGCAGGAAGCTAGCGGAAGTTAGCTCGCTAGTTTCGCTAGTTATCTAAGCATGATATTGCATGTTGTGACTGAGAGATTTCTGAAAAAATTCAAACGTACAGCTCTGCTATCACTTCCAACATAAATGAAGACCGGAAACTAAACAGCAGTGACGTTTGTAGGGTTACTGAAGTTGGGCTAGCTGGTATATAATGATGTGCTACGTGATCGCTAGCGACACAGCTATGTTAGCATAACATAAACAGTGAAGCTGGAGGACGAACACTAACACTTTTCCACTTATAAAAGTTAACGTTAAGGTTCCTGATAGTTAGAGACAAATGCAATCGCATGGCAGGATGCTGTAAACGGACCAAACTTCAGTCAGGAGAACAACTGAGATAATCCATCCACAATACGAGGTTAGTCATTAATATACTGCAACAACATGGGAATAGAGCAGCTGCCAGAGAATTCAACATTAATGAATCAATGGTACAGAAGTGGAGGAAGCAAGAAGAATGAGTTTTAATAAAGTTTGATTTATCTGACTGCTTTGTTTCGCTTAATGTGCCTTATAATCCCGTGCACCTTATGGTCCGAAAAATACGTACTGCACACTGCAGTTTAATGTTGCAAAGCACCTCTTTTTAACTTCAGTGGATGTTATACATGGTTATGCTCAGGATATGTCAGCCCATTTCTACTGGAAATGCCTTTTGGTTAAACTTTCAGCAAGGAATTTGCATTTGCACTGTTACATTTTTATAAAGCTTTAATGTACATGAAAACCAGCTTCTTGTTTAAGTGAAAATAAATGGAAGGTTGTCTTTTTGCGCTAGTAATGTTGTGGAGTTGTATTTTGTCTCGCATCAATTATATCGTCAGTTATATCGTTATCGCAAATTTTCAAATATATATCGTGATAAATATTTTTGGCCATATCGCCCTGCTCTACTCCAAACTGTTCAGTTATATAAATATCGCCTGCCACTGATGCAAAGACATTGATGTTAGTCAGTGAAATGTGAGGCAATGGAAATGATTATTAAACAACTTTATTACAAACACCATACACCATCCTAGCACCTCAGAGCTGTCTTAAGCTCTATATCTAATCCATTCTGGCAAGCTCATTTTTTAAGCAACTTCCAACCGTGGCACAGTTCAGCGTCTTAGTCATATCTCATTGGGACCTTTGCAGTAAACAAAGCAAAATCAATGCTTAGAGGTAAACAGTGATGCCAACTCACTCGTAGTACTGCGCAGCTTTCCTCAGGGCTATCCTTGCCTCCTCTGAAAACTCTCCTGGCTCTGCTCCGCTCCAGCAGATGCTCTTGCCCTTGGCGTGGTAAACGTTTCCGAAATTATACAGCGCTCGAGCCTGCCCGACCTACAACACGCACAACAGATTTTCACAGACGGAAACCAGAGTGACCGGCGCTGTAATTACATACTTAAAATACACAGACACCAGACTTTGGTGCTTGCATGCAGCCTGCAGAACTATTCTAGATGCTGGTACACAGAGTCAATGCAGTAGTCACGTGTGCGCGAAGTGTTCTGTGGCTCCACAGCACGTTACGTGGTACAGTTGTAACAAATTTGGATCCATTTATGCTAATCACAGTATATGAGCAATTTAGTCACAGACTAAATGACAAAACAGTGAAAATAATTTAATCTTATGTTGCTAAAATAAAAAACAGCTGGGGGATGCTCTGCTTGTGTTGAAATAATAAATAAAACATTACCCACCTTATCATATATGGCTCTCGTGATTTCCAAATGTCTTTGGCAGCAAACCACTGCTTCATCATACCGTCCTAAAAGCTTTAATGTGTTTCCAAGGTTACCGCTGGCTTTGGCCTCTCCAACTTCATCTCCAATTGTTCTGGGATTGTAATGAAGATTTAAAAAAAAAAAAAAAAAAAAAAATATAAGCATTAGGAAATAATTAGATTGGAATATCAGTGTATTCCTTATGTGTATTAGATGGAAAACACAAGAGGCAAGAAAGTAATTTGCAGCTGCAAGCAGTAATACGCTGGAGTCTAGTTTAGCAGTTTAATCAAGGAGGGGAGATATAGTGATTAAAAAAAAAAAAAGTTGTAGCACTTAATCCTGAATGTATTGTTAGAATATACGTGTGTGCGCGCGTGTGTGTGTAGGCTGACCAAGGTCAAAACAGTTGTACAATCAACTCAAAAGACTTAAAAATGAAGACATTTGGATGATTTGTTTAACAACCATATTTTAAAAATGTTCACCTGGTGAGTGTGAGGTCATGCCGATGGTATTCCAGAGCTTTATTATACTCTTGAAGGTGAAAGTAGGCATTTCCCAGCTGGCTGTAGATGGCACTGAGGATCTGGAGGTCCTCTGTTCCAACCTGGATGGCAGACTCAAAGAAGGACACACCCGCTCGGTAGTCCCCGGTCTTACAGAGCCGCTCACCTTCCAGAGCCAGGTCCAGACATGATGACTCCATCCTGCAGGGAGGCGGGACCAGGCGAGAAATCAGTGTGTTTAATCACAAGGCTGAAATACCTAAATAAATCAGAAGGATGACAAATCAGTTATAATTCTCCCCTTCCCCCTTACTCATGCTGAGCCACAAAACTACAACTCAATACTCTGTCACGTCCACAGTCCCGAACATAAGTGTGGACACACTCATCCATTCAAATGTACGGTACTGATTTTTTTTTTCTTCCAAATTACTAAAACGGATTACTCTTGACTAGGTTTTGATTAACCAATCAATTTCCTAGCATATTAGAAAAAAAATATTCACCTACTCAAAAATGATGTAAAAGAGCAGAAAATTATCATTTAAGAGAATCTGCTGCCAGCGAGAGATGCCAAAAATTCCATTTTGGTTGTTTGAATTATTCAACAGATCACATTTAGCAAAAACCTTTCTGAAGTGACTTAACAACAAATTGACAAATTATTCAAGCAAAATCTGAAACAACCACTTTTTAAATTGCACGAATGTCCTTTACTACAAAGAAATAAGCTAAAGTGCCACCGCGGAGAGATCATCTGTGTTTTGAAACGGGGCCAAATAACCTGGAGGTTAGATCACTCAAGTAACACATGAACTCATCTCACTGGCTCACTGTGGAGATCCCTTTTTAACAGTCGAATTACCACACAACACAAGAAAGAGAAACTCCAAATGAGAAGCAGGAAAAAAAAAAAAAAAAAAAAAAAAAAAACCCTCCAGACTGTGAAACCAGACCCAACAACTATAATTCCAAAATAGGACCAAGCATTTCCTGTCCAACTCCTAAACTGCCACATTTACCCTGAAATGACAACGTGTACTTTACATTTAACCATGACATTAGCTAAACTAATAAGGTCTAACATTTTTGCACTCTCAATCATCTTTTACTTTTTTCAGCTTCAAAACTGTCAGTGAAACAAAACCGAGAGGGGAAAAAAATCTGTCATGAGCAAATGCATAATAAATTTGTAAAACAAATCCAGTCATGCACGGCTGCAACAGTTTCACAACTACAGCATTAACATGACTTGACTTGTTGATTGATACTAAATTTGGAGGAACAGCAATATTGCTCTGCATTAAAACAAAGCGGTTTACTTTCATGAACTGGGTTAAAATTTGTGTGTCTGCCACAGGAAAAGCACACACATGCAGGCATTTCTTTTTAATCAGAACAATCACAGGTTTATAATTACCCTTGCACACTTGTGACCCCATCCCCCAAAGAGACCATACCAGTTATCCCCCGCCCCCTCAACCCCCTCAGCCCTCTGAGGAAATGAAACCACATTCTGCTGTGTTGTCTGCAATACTATTTGGTTTGTTAGGTTGCTCCATTCAGGAATTAACAAGTAATTTATGAATGGCAAAATGTGGTTTCATAGGATTCATTAAAATAAATAAATAAACAAACTAATATATCTTCATCTGTGATGTGCTGCATTTACTTTCTAAACTTAGACATTTCCTCTTCTGAATGTTCCATGGCTATTTGAGCACACTTTGGTTACAAGAATAGAAGTATTTAATCTCAGCTAGAGAGCAGAGATGTTCTTTCAAAAGGTTAAAAGTAATGTAAATAAACTAAACCTTTTCTTACTAAAGCACTAATGCATTAAAAAAGGATGTCTTTATTGTTTACAATATGTTGAAGACTTTAAATTCCACAAAAACACTAACTGTAAGCTGTTGAGACGTATGTGTACAATGTAGGACCTCAGAGTACCACAGTGTTTCCTGTATATTAACATGCTTTCTGACATGTAACTGGACATTTTGTTGCTCCCGGTCAAAGACGAGTGACAATCCAATACCCTGGCTCACATACCTGTCGCCTCTTCCCCTTCTGATGCACTCGAGACAAGTTGACACGACAGACATTTCAAGCTTCTCAATGACTCTCAGGAGCAAACCCAGCTCGTTCAGCACTGCACCCTTTATCTTCTCTACCTTCGCGTGCATACACATAACGCACACAGCTACGGTGTCTCAATTTCAAAGAAATAAAGAAAACCCCCACGGATAGGCCGCCTTCCCTGCGTGCGCCCCGCTAACTCGTAGCAGCAAAACAAAGGACTTAATCCTCTCAGCGTTCACGTCGACCTCGATGGCCAGGTGAAAGGCTGGGAGACCTTTTGTTTAGGTGAAGACGGATTAACAGCAGGCTGTTACAGAGCTGATATGATTTAAGTTAGAGCAGTCCGCGAGGCTGGCATGTTCAAATGATTGTTATATTTCTCACTTAGCCATTGGTAACCTGCACATCTAATCCACCTGATGGTATGTGTCACTTCCAATTAGGCCAGACCTGCAAGGTAATTATAGTCACTTTAAGTGGCTCTAGTGAACCCTAAGGCTATTTGCTTGACTCCGCATGAAATAATCATTCTGCAGCATGCAGTCTGGATGTACACACATTCTACTATTAACATATAAAAATGTTTTACCTGGACAATAGTGTTCATTTTAATAAGACACGTCATCTTTTATTAGAATGACTCTCTGTGATTTCTTTTGGCAAATCCCACAGTGGACAGCATAGAGATTTATTAGGTACAGAAAGCCAAAAATAAATTCACACCCCTTCACAATCCCTTAACCAAAGCTTCTCGTATCTCAGCTGTTGCGGATCCGAAGAAATCCACTTGTCTGAATTAAGAAGGCTGGACCAAAGTGCCCTCTGGGGTGGACATTTCCTCATCCTTGTCCACGATCACTAGAGCAAGCCATGTGACTTTAAAGCCACCACCTCAGCTGACCAAACGCCAGGTCAATTGTTATACAAAGAGGTGAACGTTGGTGCACGTAGAAATGTATTAGACAAGAAAATGCATTAGTAAAATTCTCCTAATTAGCTATGAGTTACTTATGTAGGAATAATAATATATAAATTATTATCCTGCTACTTCTCATCTATGGCTATGACTTCAAAGTAAAAGAAAATCTCCATTATCAGGTTGTCTTATTTACCTGCATGCTAGCTGTTGCTGAACACACAGAATGGAATTCATTCAAAGGAAAATATGCCAGTAGCAAACCGGTTTGACTGGGCTTGTGCATGCAGCTCAATTATGTCTCTACCCTACGCCGTTTCCCAAAATATATGTCATATACTAGATCAGTTACATGCAGAGCTAAACATGAGAGTCAGAGTCAACAACATGACAGCACAGCTTTGTAATCAGGTTCATTTTCTCACAACTATTTCGGTCCTGCCATGAAATATTTACACCGTGGCTCAGGAGGACCTCCTGTGGGCCATCCAGAATCTGTCATCAGCTAGCCAATCAGGTCTCATGTTACTGACACAGACACAAACTTAGCAGATAAACTAATGATAAATACAAATGTGAGTGATTCTTTCCTTAATAATTATTATTATTAGTAGTAGTAGTATTATTGTTACTACTATTGTGGAAAAAAAGTAATGCATTTAATTAGCTGTAACTTCAATTTGAGATAATTGTGCCATTCAGTATGGAAGCTCTTACACGTGTCAGCATTCAGATTTTCAGCTCTTATCACTCCACGCCAAATAATGTGGATTATTCCATTACTCTTCAGTCGTGTTCTTCTAATCTCTTTGATTTTATATTCAGAGAGAACGGCACAAAAGCATGGCACAGTTTAAGTAAACGCAAACACAAGCCTACCTGAGGCGCACATGGAGTAAATGCTCTCTGTCGTATGCACATTGCAGAGCAAAGCTGCCAAACATGACAGTCAGCCAAGCAGTCCTATAAGGAGCCAGAGACTGAACCACATTATGTATTCCTGTCAACTCCTCGGCTCAAGGTGAACCAAGCTTTTTTTGTTTTGAAGAAAAATCTGGGAACTAACTGACACGAAATATACATGCAACCGATTCATGGAGAACGCCCGCATGCTGCTATGCATGGGTTCAGCTGTCGCACCATCTCTGTCCCACCTCTTATCTGGAAACCAGAGCTGAGGTGCAAGAGAAAACACTCACTGTCATGCACACATGTAAAGAAAAAAAACAAACAAAACCCAACTCACAAGCAAAAACTAACACAATCAATCAAGGGTGTTTGACGAGACACAGATGGGGAGACAATTGAATCAGCAGAGCTTTATAATTTAATTATTTTCATTGCTGCACATGCTGCCAGGAGTTCTGTGGAAGCTGTCAGTTCACGTACTTGTTCAAAGCAATAGCAATCTCTCCTCAAGTTGCAATATGTGGTAAATAAACAGAATACACAGACACTGTCTCGAAGGGGAAGAGCTTGCATTGGGTACCACTGCTCTGTGGCATGCGCTTTGATTTTCATGCTTAAAAAAATGACTAGGGATTTGTCATGAACAGTGCACACAATGCAATGGGCACGCTACTGCGTTCAAAATGATGTTCACCTACTCAGTGTCAATCGTATGCCAAGAAAAATCCCTTCACATTCAAAACAATGAGAAAGTGCTCATGTTCCTCATGCCCAGTTCCCAAGACCGTGTCCAAACAGAAACTCGAAATCCAACTACTAGTTTCACACCTCCTGTCTTTCTGATCATGCTGCCGTTGATGCTCTTTTTCTTGATTTTTGACCTATTTTGCACATACCTCAGCACTGAGCTGTACTAGGCTTGTTTGCCTCCCTGTTGGCCTGAATGGATCCATTTATCCTATGACCTCATTCACTGACTGAACTGTTTTCAGAGAAGGCACTCCAGCTGACTGCACCATTTTCCTTTTTTCCCCCTCTTTTTTTTGGGTGAAAGCATCATCATGCGCTCTAAAGTTTTGACAGTGTTGCAGTGCACACGGATCCCAAAGGGAAAGTCGTTTCCGATGCAGGGACCATGACGTCTGCCAACAATCGAGAGCAAACTTAAAAGTCGGTTCTGCGTCGCACTTTTAGCAATACCTGTCAAACTGAGATTTTACTTTTTAAAGCTTAAAAGAAGAGGGGGTGAAAAAAAAAAGCCATCAGATTTTCTTGAGAGTAGAATGAAGGAAAAAAAAAAAAATCAGCTGACTGGAAAACATTCAAGATCAAGCACTATACATGTGCAATGTTCCATTACAGTAAATGACAATCAGGAGGAAGTGCGGCACAGTAAAACCAAAACTGATCACAATGAGCAGCCAAATAAGTCCAGTTTTCTTTCACTTTCCACCCAGTTTGGCCTAAATCTAGATCTCATTTGTCAAACGCTGCTTTAAATATGAATTTTTATAATTCTGAAGAATTATAAGAGCAATGTGCAGTCCTGCAGCAGCTCCATAGCCTTTAACCACAGCTCTCTGTTGAAGATCCAGTGATAAATATTTTTTTAAACATCCTGAAAAAAAAAAGAAGAAAAAAAACCCAGACCACTGCTTTTAATTTCCCATAATACAAAAAAAAAAGCTGACACAACAAATCCTCCTAATTTTGCTGCATTTTGCAAAGAAAGTGTGGACAACTACAAACGAAAGCACCACCCCACCGCTGCTCTTTGGAAGCCTCTTACTCACCCATGCATTAAAAAGAAAAAAAAAAAAAAAAAAAAAAGAGAGCTCAAAGTGACATCCAAAAATAATTTCCATAGAAATACGCCCAGCCAATCTCTCTCCAATTAAGTGATGCTCTCTGAAGTGCTAACAGCTTCTTTCTTTCTTTTTCCCCTGAAGAAAGCTCACCAGAAACCATCATTAGAGACTTAAACCCAGCCCTACATGGGAAAATGGGTCGCAGCCTATTTAAATAGCAAACTGAGCTTCAACATCATAACTGCTGCCTGCCCTGTAATTACTGTTTATGTTAAACTAGTTGAGTGGGTTTCACCATGTAGCCAAAGCTGTAGCAATACACTACTTAAAAAAACAAAACTTATTTTTGTTGTTGTTGGGGGGGGTTTTGTGCTACGATTTAACACCTAAAGCTACCATTTGTTTGGTCCGTGTACTGGCTCACGCTACATTTCTTCCCTAAACTCATGACACAGCCTTGGTCATGTTTAGGAAATTCTGTATTAGAAAGCTGGAAATGAGTCAGTTAAACCTGAGCAAGCCCTCACATGCCCCCTGTCTGACTGAACTGCAGACGGTGTCACTTGTTATAGAAGCTATTGTGACATAGTTAATACAGTCCAAACGTATGAAGGTCTCACAGAGACTAAAGCTACCTTAAATGTGTAAACGACTGTTTCTAGAAATTAACCACCACGACCAAACGACACCAAAACTTCCCAGATGTTTCTTTCACCTACCTCAAAGTGAAGTCCGCGAATACACCACAAACATGGCTCCAGCTCGGTAAAGAAAATAGTAAAGTCAAGTCCAAAATCTTCCAAAGTGTTTGTTTTGTTTTCCACCGGGTTGTTTACAGTAGCGTTACTACTCACTCGTCCATCTGGGAGGAAGATGACTCTGGTGTCTCGGGAAGCACAAGTCGAAGCCACACCTCGAGCTCAAAATCTGACTCCAATTAGGATTCCACGGTTGCTGCCTTCAAGTGTCATGGGAAATATTTGGCAATAGTGCTGTAACCTGACCAATCACGTCGTTAAAAAGTTCTTGAGGTGACGTTTGCAGAAGGGCGGTTGTAAACCTCCACTGTCAACTATCCGTCGTTGGAAGTCAGTGATTGTTAATAAACCATTGAGGCTATTCCCTAGTACTAGCGAATAGCCTCAATTAATACAGCGTGCCTAGCTTTGAAGGTCTCTCCCGCCCCCTGCCGCACGGCGCTATTCTTTGCGACTCATTTTCAAAACAAGCAAATTACGGCAGATGTCTTGTGCAGTCCGGTAAAAATATTTAAAAGTGGGGTGGCAAAGTGTAGCAGTTTGTTTAAATCACTTTGACTAAATGGGAATTACGACAAACGCGCAAAGCAACGTTTAGGATTTCAAAATAAAGGTATGTCCCTTACTGATGGTTGTAGTCGTAGTCTTCACCCAGGCATTTAGCTGTCATTAGTGCTGTGCAATACTGCAAATTTAGTGCCGTAAAAATTACTTACTGACCAAGTAAATAGAGGGCCAATTTTGTCAATACTGATATTTTTAACCTGTAAAGGCAGCTTTTAGCGGCGAGAGCAATGTGTCATGATTTTTGAGATGAATCATCATTAGTTTGCAAATTCTGAAGCCATTTTAAAAACCACTAAATCACTGTGATTTTATTTAGTTTTTTTTTCTTTCTACTTTACACAATCAAAACACACCTCTCAGCTTTTACTATATTTTTGAAACTGTTGGAGACCTGGAATGTAAATGTGCTTGCCTCTTTGGGTCAACTTCCGTTGTTTAAATGTGCCATAGGGCAAATAAAATAGAGGTGACAGACAGTCAACGCAAAAAAGATTCAGACATTTTTCTAATGCACATGTGCATGAGGTATATATTTTTTCATTTATAAACAATAATTTATTTAACACAATTCAGTGTTTCAGGACTGAAACAAAATATCGTTCCTACTATCGTGCTAGTATCAATCTGACACCAGTACTAGCATTGGACTGACCCGGCCACCTCTAGTTGTCATTCACTGTCTCTCCCAAGTGTCATTTCTTCTCTAAACTGCCCAAATAAATGCCTCAAAACATTTTAGCTACTTTTGCTCACTAATTCTGCCAATTAATACTTTTAATTGATGATTTAAAACAGCTATTTGCTGGTTAGATTGTCCCAGCAGCTGGCCAAGAGCTCAGTTTTGGTTTCTCTTTGTTTTATCCAGAAATAGTTGTCAGACTGAAGTAATGAAATGACTACATCACACAGGACTGCTCACATATACCCTGCCTTTACTGACGAATTTATTTTCACAACTGTTGCAATTTTTTTCAACAAAAAAAAGAGGAAGAGCTGTCTGAGACTTGTGAATCACACAGTCACCGCATGGGATATCCTGTTGTACCCAGAAAGCTTTCGTGTAATTTGAACAAGGCAGGGAGAATCACAGGGTCATTAACACCCTAAGCTTCCTTCTTTTGTAGCTTTGGGGGATTTGTCGTAGCACAGAAAGCTAAGAACCATATGGAAAATAAAGAAAGTGTAACTCGTGCTTCCAGTTTGCTACAATTCAGAAGAATGCATTATCAAGAATGGCAGTGATGTTTTGATGCATTTAGGGAGTCACAGACACTTAAACCTCTGTGCGACGTTTACAACTTGATGTCGTCAGTCACTGAAATTGTTTACATGGCTGTCATATGAGTCCTGCTGGTATTTTGCTAATGTCAGGGGGGATGGTGTTCCGAATGGTTATTTTAGCTTTTTTCATTTTTCATTCATCTTCGTCTCTGTCAAGCATGAAGCTCAAATAATGTTCTGCTGTCTCTTAAATGAAGACATACTGCAGAGACCTGACCTGGTTTGCTCTGTCTTAGTCATATTTCATCTCTTGGCTTATATGTTTCTGAATTTGTCTTTGGTCTGGACTCGACATTGCTCTGTGTGTGTGTGTGGTTTTCCTAATAGCTAGTTTCTGACACACTGGCCTTAAAAAACACTGAGATGCTGCTGATTGAGGATTCTCCAGAGTGACACTCCAGCCAGGTACGAGATGACTTTTCACATTTGTGCTGCGTCTCTCCTCTGTGCTGTCCTGCTCTTTTTAATAGCTCATGTAGCTGTGTTGATAAAGGCCCACTTTAGCTAGCTGCAAGCTTTTAAAGCTTTCCTGAGATGTTTGCACTTTCCTTTTCACTTCAGTGCTATTTGGCACAGTATAAGCCCTGTGGTGAGGAGTCCTGCAATAACAAACCCCGACTTTTCCCCCTGCTTCGCCAGATGTGTTTGTAAAGCGGTTTTAAACCATCTGGATCTTGAGGGATATGGTGTGGAGAATACAAACCTTGCTGTGTTCTACAACACTGTCATCTTGAAAGTTAAAAAATAAAATAAAACGTTCTAAAATATTCCTTTTTGACTCATAAAAGTCCTGTGTGTTAAAATTCTCCAGATAAAGACAGGATGAGGGAATCCTTTGAAAAGAAAATATTACAGTTATTTTCTACTCCATAATTTTATTCTTGGGCTGTACTAGAGGAGATTTCCATGGTTTTTAAATCAAAATAATCATTATTTACCTTCTGTTAGCCCTTTGACCTTCAGCTCATCTTCTGTGTGAAAGTTCATCTTTCAGCTTGGTTCTTCTTATATTACTTTATTCTGATTGGCTGTCTATCACAAACAGAAGATTTAAAACAGAAAAAGGAAACAATTAGGTTGGGCTTCTGCACTTATAACCTAAGCTGTGTACCTGAAATGACTGTGTTAAGGATATCCCCTCTCAAAAAAGTGCACTAAATGGACTGAACCCTGAGCTTTCGGCTAACAGGGCTCACCTGTAACTTAATATTGAATCTTCATATTTCATTTCAGCATTCACTGCTATCTACATACGCTATATGGACAAAAGTATGTTCAAATTCAGGTGTTTTCAGCACCATTTTCTACAGGTGTGCAAAATCAAGCAGACAGCTGTGCACCCTGCCTTTATATATGCTTGTGAAAGAATGGGTCATTGTAAAGCAGGGATGTCTAACTCATGTTACATCATGGGCCCTAACAGCCCACTTTGATATTAAGTGGGCTGGACTCCATTCTGTCAGTGTAAACCAAACATGTAATCCCTGAGATATCTTAAAAAAGAAGTGCAGTTTCAATAGTACATCTATGTCAGTGTTCTACAACAAATAAATGTTGTTGTAACGAATGAGGAAATCTCTACAGTAGATAATAAAAAAATGAACTTTTCTCTGATTTAAGTGTTTATCTATTACTTAATTACTTTGGAATAGTAAAAATGGCATGGAAATGCTGTAAAACTAATGATAAAACAGTTAAAAGTCCAAGTTTATGCCCTCCTTCACATTTTCCGAAGGCGTCCAATGGGCAGATTGGAGTCTTTGCCCTCGGGCCTTTAGCTCTGACACCGCTGTTCTAAAGAGGTACATAGTACTGTGATAAAATGTCATCATTATAACAAGTTTGTGCGATCTCTTCCTTCATAGATATTGCACAACAAACTGTATGTGGTACCACTGCATACTCAAGGCAACTCAGCCACATAGTGGCAGACCACCTAAAGTTACGCAGTGGAGTTCCCAAGTGCTGAGGACTATAGTGCATAAAACTCATCTGTGCTCTGCTGATTCAGTAACTGCTCAGTTCCAAACTTCCATTAACATCAGCACAAAAACTGTGGGCCAGGAGCTTCATGACGTAAGTTTCTTTGCTCAAGCAACTCCTGAAGGTGTCCATATAGTGTATCAATGTCTAACAGGAAGTAAGGGAAAGCATAAAAGGTCACCTTTAAAACATTTGAGGGAAGGATAACAGTAAAATGAAATGACCTAGTGTGATTAATCAGTCCATTATCGTTATATATGAAATGTATTACAGAAAATTGGATGTGAGTTGACGTAGCTGTGCAGCTGTTAGCACAGCACACAGCAAAAAGGTTCCTGTAGTCGGTTGGAGCCTTTCTGTGCAGTTTGTATGTTCTAAATGTGTCTATGTGGGTTCTCACCAGTTTTTGTGGCTTCCCTACTCAGTCCAGAAACATGTGCATTGCATTCTAAATTGGCGTGTACTTGAATGGTTGTCTGCGTCTTTATGTTAGCCCTTTGATGCCTAATTTCAGCAGGGATGGGCTTGATAGAAATTGTAGGAATATAAATGCAGCTGCAGCACGGCAGCTAAAGATTTTGCAGCTGCAGCTGGTTATTTTCTCATTACTTTTTTTAAAACACCCATTTCCTTCTATAGTTCTTCATTTTGTAAAAAATGTGAGAATTATCAAAGAATCAATGAAACATGCTTGTAACACAGGGGCTGCATTTTGCAAGGATATCTGAATTAGAAAAGCGCATGAAAGTTATCAGCTTTCTGATCCATGTTGTTTCACTCAAAACATTCAATTATTCATTAAACTGGTTAAGATTAGTTCCATTAAGACTTTTATTGACAAATTCAGCTCTTCAATCAAAATTGTATGTACTACCAAATAAGTGTAGGCATTGTCAGACTATGAGTGTAAGAATTTGAAGATTCTGTTGAGGGTTTCAAAACAAGTTTTATTGAAATTTGTAATAACATCTGAAGCTATTTTGCTGCATTAGAAGCAGTTAACAGTGCAGCAGTATTAGAGGTCATTTCAGGGCCAGTGAAAAGAGATAGGTTTCCTCTTATTAGCACAAATTATTTTTATGCTTCCAGCAACAGAAAGTGGAACAGTTTATCAGCGTAGGCTCTCGCTGGATAAATCAGAAATGGAAAAATAGACTCCTGAACAGAGCAGCAACACTTAAACAGTGGTGTACCGAGCTGGACCGGGACAGGATCGGAAAGGAGAGGGCCCACTGGGGAAATCAGACAGGAAGACAGGGTGGTGAGAGGGCGAGGTGTTGTTCAAAGCCTGGCGTTTTTCACGGTCACGCCTCTGGTAGCGGAAGTTAAAAGGGGGACGCAGAGCCACAGGGCCTCCGATTTCCTCGGAGGATGAGTCAGAAGCCTCAGTGAGTAGACCTTCAGCAGACTCACTGGAAGAAGAGCTAAGAGGGACAGCTGGGTTAACAGCCACAGAGGGGTCAACGGGTACAGGGTGAACGGCAGTGGGAAAGGGAGGGTCAGAGGGAACAGGCTGCAGATCGTTTCCTGGGCCGCCAATCACAGGTGGGAACGTCGGGATTGCTGGGTTTTCTGGGAGGTCGTGACCCTGTGGCTGCACCGGCCGGAGGACATCCACATTCTGAAGAGATGCAGACAACACCACACCAAATGAGAACTCTTCTGGCTGCACGAATGAATTTCACTCAATACTGTAAAACTACTTTACAAACCACACGTTCTAAAAAGAACTGAGAAGACAACATAATTACAGCGCAGGAGCATACAATTTGAAATCTCACACATAGGATTAAACACACACACACAAAACCACCAACTTGTAAGATATGACAGAATAATTATATGACCACTGGCTTCCATTCAGAGAGTTAAATGTTCACTCTAAAGGTTACTTTAGTAAAAAAAAAAAAAAAAAAAACCCTGAAAGAAAACAGAGAACATGAAACATTCATCAAGTCAAGGTCAAGCAGTGGGTTGTTACACTCCCAACTCACAGTCCCACAGTGTGAACTGACACTAAATGCTACACTTTTCCAGTAGTTTTTGCTTTTTTTTCTCAGTTACTGACATTCTTCTATTAATGCATTTCAATTTTCTGTTCACTTTTGGGTTGCGGATAATTCAGCTGCTATCATTGTTACACCTCCGCTGTGATTTTCCTGCATGTAGGACGTTCACAGTTTTTGATAGAGAACAATCAGAACAGGTTTTTAGGTCAAATCTTGCGTGCACACTGAATGTTGGCTTTTCTATAAATCTAAATCTGAACTTCTTCTTGTCATGGGAGAATAAGAAACATGTTCAACATGCAGTCCACATGCAGTCACTTCTATTCCTTTCCTCCTCATCATACTGATTCTTATAGTTGTTGTGATTTTATAGGATCTTTGCATAAATGAGCTGCCACTTTGGCTTAGCAACGCAATATTAAAAAATATTACGTAATTTCCTCCCATACCTGTACTTTAAACATCTCACAGGACGTCTGGACATCAGGATCAGTATTCATGTCTCCATGTACAGATCCTGTGCAGAAACCTGCAGTCTGAGAGAAGAGTGTGAGACATTTGGTAATGTATTTCTGTGACATACTGGGAGACTATTAAAAAGTAAGAGTATGACACAGGGTGGGTTAAAATAATTAAAATAAAATGTACATTCTTTCTCATTAGCATTAGTTCAGGCAGTAAATGAAGTTAAGCTCAGCAACAGTCCCTGCAGCTCAGCTGATGTTTTTACTAGAAGCTGATATCAAAGCCTGCTTTACCCTGCAAATAATTGTTGTGCATCTGCAAGCCGCTTTGCAACCCACCTGCACCCCACCACCACTATTCATGTCTGAATGAGCCTAAACCATTAAGTGACGTCACATTTTAAACGTAACCGAAGTAGTCATGTCAGCTAGTAAATTATCCATGAAATTATCCAGACGTCACACACACAATGGTGATCAATGAATTGATTTGTAATTAAGTGCTGTTTCAGACAGCGCTGCTTGACTATGTCTGAGTGCTAATTCATCATTAATATACACTTAGCGGCCACGTAAATAGATCTAGAATTTATACAGCTCTTCCATGAATTTCACCTTTGTGAAGTTTGTAATGTTCAATTTTTGTTGACCTTGGAAATGCTTTTGTCCTTCTTGTTTACATACACAAGGAGGCCACAAAATCTGCTTAGCTGGGACACTAAGGACCTAAAAATAAATAATCTCCAAAAGTGGCATGACTAAACAATACAGGAATCCTAAAAAACAATAAATTAAAGCACATTGTACGAGTGTATCTAAATTGGTGTGTGAATGTGTCATTTTTTTCGAGTAACTTCTATACGAGTACCTCTGTGTCCGAGTCGAGTGTCAGTCGCTGGCAGGTGCCTCTTTCTGTCACTCCCTCGGGGCATTCTTGCACTGTGTATTCCACAAAGGTGGCTTTTACTGGCACAGACTGAAATATAAAAATAATATAGGAAGAGAGGAGCAAACTGCAAAAACAAACACAAGCACAGGCACAAATAGAGATGGCAGGGTTCTTTATTGCGGCAGCTATAATGTTGGTTTTTCCATCCTGAAGCTGGACTATCATATGCAAAAGCAGTGTACTTAGCTTTGGTCTCCAAGCAAACTATTCAGTTTTTCTCATTTGCTCCCCAAACAAAAGCTGGGCCATGGAGGAAAGTGCCTTCAGTGATCCTTTGCAACCTTGCCAGACTCGTCTATAACTACTGCGTGATGGTGATGCTTGTGCAATAATGGTTCTTATCTGGAACACAGAAGCTCAAAGGTGCACTGTACCTTCTGCATATGTATACCCAGAGAATTTCCTTAAGTGTGATTTCCCCCCATAAACATAATGTTTGACGCACTGTCAAGCAATAAAATTAGCCCCGCAGCTTTCTTCCCCCCCATCAAAGTTAATAACAGTATATCTAGCGATACCTGTGCAGCAGCTCTGGTAATTTTTTTCACCCCGAGCCCTGCAGCCATAGTGGACGTCCTTTTATAGGATACCAGAGTGACCCGAGCAGCAGTCATGGCCTCGGGGCTGTCTACGGAGAGCAGGAGGGGGCATGTTGGGCAGATCTGCTGGAGTTTCTCTGGAGAATCTGCAGAAAGCAGAGAACTGAATAAGAATGAATAAGTAAACGTCTGTATTAAATTACATGAGCAAACAGATGATAGAGACTGGATAAAGCAGTGGCACTAAATTTACAGTGAAAGCAGAAAAGGAAAAAAAGTCATGTCATTTTGAACGGATACACAACTTTTTGCTGTCCAAATGCACTTAAATCGGACATCTACATCTCTTTTCATGACAGTGAGGTGTAACCTGCTTTTGCTGATGTCTCCAAAGTAGCACCAAACCAAACACTGTGGCAGTGAGAGAGAAGGGAAATCGATTGAGATCGGGGCGAAATCATAATTTTCACGCTCGACCTTTTGATTTGTCATAGTGGGAAATTCACTAGTGTGACTAATTGATAATTAATTAGGACTCAGCTCCATTAGACTGGGCCATCATTAATGTTATTAGTTACACCTGCACGTAACAAATTGAGATACTCACAGTGAAACGTCGATACTTTTCTCTCCTCAGGTCTTTGCTGTTCTTTCTTATGAGAATTTTTCCTTACTGGATATTTACAATTTCTTTGTTTTAATTCAATATTTTCTTTACCTTAAATCTCCAGCTTGGTGTGGTATCCAAAGCAGCACATGCCAGCTGCATGATCTCTGATGCTACACATTATTTAAAGATATCAATAAACAGTGGGTATCTAATAATAGATGTTATGTTGCGACTCATGTTGCACAGCACTGTATGCATGTGACCTTCTGTGTATGTGAGCAGTTAGTGGTTAGGAACCTGCTAACGTTACCTGGCACGAGAGCACAGTCGTAGCTGTATAAGTAGGAGTAGCCCTCTGGTGTGTGCAGGATGGTGGTGTTGCAGTTGCCAGAGATTTGCTTTAAAAAAATTTAAAAAAAGATAAAACAGACAGAATTCGTGATTGGCCCAATATCAACCACTTCACTACAAAGACTTGGCACAATGTGTTCAAACAGATGCAAGACAAAAAAACTTTGAATGTACTCTTCTATCAGTGAGACCAGTGTGAGTGTTTTGGCTTGTGTTACTTCTTCAAAGGGCTGTTTTTGGCTTATAAGTCGCTCACCTATACGGAAAAGAAATAAACTCATTTGAATTTCCCATTGCCGTAAAAAAAAGGTTGTGTTTGTAAGTTTTAGAGGACCGACATTCACCAGCCACTTTGTTAGGTACACTATGCTGCTAGTACTGGTTTGGACCCCTTTTTGCCTTCAGAGCTGTCTTAATTCTTAATAGCACAGATTCAACAAGGTTGCTGGAAATATTCCTCAGACATTTTGGTCCATGCTACGTGACAGAATCACGCAGTTGCTGCAGATTTGTCCGCTGAACACTCATGATGCGAATCTGCTGTTCCACCACATCCCAAATGACCTTTGTGACATGATGCTTTATCCTGATGGTAGCAGCTATTAGAAGATGGTTACACTGTGGACACTTTCGGCAACAATAATCAGGTAGACTGTGATGTTTAAATATTTATTTGGTACTATTAATTGTTAAAATGTGCCAAGAAATGATCCCCCACAGCGTTACACCACTTTCACATGCATACATTCATGTCATTTACACCACATTCTGACCCTAACATCCAAATGTCATAGCAGAAATCCAGACTCTTAAGGGAAGTTCAAGTTTTTCTAGTCTTCTGCCTTATCTGACACGAGTAGGGCACCCAGTGTGGTCTTCTGCTGCTGTAGCCCGTCTGCTTAGAGGTTTGTGTTGTGCAGTAAGAGATGCTTTTCTGCATATCTTGGTTGTTTCCTTGCTGTCATTTGAAAGCTGTCTGGCTGTTCTCCTCTGACCTCTGATGCCAGCAATACATTTTCACCACTCACTGGTTGTTGTTTCTTTGAGCCCTAGAGATGATTGTGTCTCTCATTGTCTGATGAGCCCAGTCCAGCCTGTCTGCTATCAACAATCCATTAATAAACCAACAATCATTAACGAGCAGTTGAACAGATGTACCTAATAAAGTGGCCCATGATTGTGTTGCCGATGGTTCCTTTCATCCTTTTGTCAAAGGAGCTGCTTTTATGATTAAATCAATAGTTTTTTTTATAATGGAAGTTTCATAAGTAAAATATGTAAAATATGTAAACCATAAATATCTATTTTAACAGAATAGATTTTTCCATTTTGTGGGAAAGATTTCCTCCAAATGCCCAGTTACTGAAGAGTAATACATTTATGCTTTGAAAAAAGTCACAGTAATAAAATAGATCTGCCAGTGGAAATGGGTAAAGTGACTGTGACTTCTGAAAGAACGCCCTGACACTTCCAAAAACTCAAAAATACCTTCATGTCCAAAGTTTCATGTATATGGTTTAAGTGTGACTTTCTTACATTGTTCAGTTACAGTGTGGGACATATCTTATAAACAGTGCCTTCAGGCATATAGGGGCCTCCTACTCGTGCGGACACGTGCTCTTGTTTGTATACGTGTGAACATCCTACCGTTTCCATGAATGGCCTGACGTCACAACGTTTCCATGGTTTCTTGCTGCCTGTGTGACACTTGGTCTCCAGGACTTCCAGGTCGAGGTAATACACGTTGCCTGCCGGGCCCTGTAATTCAGAGTATAAACACATGCGATAAAGGAGAGCAGGCATTAACAAAGCTATGAGGCTCAAATTTATGAGAAGTCCTCCTGCCAAGTAGCATCATTTGTTCTGTTAAGTATATCAATAAGGGACCATTTAGGAGGTGCTCTGTGTAATTCCACACAACACTTTGTACAATAATGATTTGTCAACACTTTGCGCCACAGTAATAGCAGCCTTTTTAGGTCATGAAGTTGATCTGAGCCTCTTAAAACCTGATCTATCCCACAGTCGGGCCACTATAGCCTTCAGCAGCTGACAGCATGAAGTTCATAAAGTCTGTTGTGCAAGGTTTGTCCCAGCAGTGCTGGACTGAAATGACCTGGACTTTATTAACACTCGCTTCAATCCTAGAGGCCTTTTTTCATGAGGCGTGAAAAAGGAATGGCTTCCCGTTTTATGATATAAAATTATGTACTTTGATCTTAATGCTACATTTATTAAAAGCGACATGCACTGATGGCGGCCATTCGCACCAAAGTGTTTCTTGTTGTTTTTAGTACTTACGTTGCTGCTCCCTAATGAAACTGCTGCTGTTTTTCACAGCTTTCATGTAACCCAGTGGGTCCCCAACTGGAGAATCTAGAAGCCACAGCGAGTCCTGGAAAAGGGTCATTTCTGATTTTTGTTGTTTTAAATCTTATCAAATGGGCTTCCCCTGACATGAATCTGGTCACGGCTGTTACATATAAACACTTCCCACCCTGGTCTAGGATGAACAAACGTGTTTTACAGCCTCCTCTGGTCTTTGTACTAACCTGAGCGTGCAGATGGACATTTGCGATGCGGTTCAGGGCAAACTTGTAGCCTTCGCTGCGATCCTCATTGATGTAAGTGACGGCCAAGCGAGACAGCTTCTCCACCGCTTTGTCGTTACAGGGGATGGGAGCAAGTTCAACTGGCATTAGTACGACACCCTCTCCACACACACACAGGATGTGAATGGATAGTGATATTAGATGTAGTAATTTGTCCATGACGGCAGGTGGTTTTAGACAGGAGCCAGAAGACAGGGCCGTTTTATAGTGAAGTTTGTTCCCTTGTGTTTGCCTTCAGTCGAGGCATTGACTTTTGGAATCAAAACAGGACGAACAGGACAGCTGAAATGACGCCAAGGACAAAGTTTATTTGACAGCAGAGAGCTGATACTTGTGAATGGATGTTCCTGGTATTTATTTAACCCCTGGAACACGCAGTCGTCAAAGGCAAATAGAACCTATGTCAAAACGGCCATTCAATATACTTATTCCTGTGGCTCCAATATTAAGACTGGGGATTATTTTATTGTTTCTGCAGGAGTTGTTTCCATACTGTGCAAGAGGTGTATGTCATGCAAACTAAATTAGTGCAATAGATACCTCATTAAATGACGATGAACACCAAAGAGAGCGTGCAATGCCTTTAAGACTGGGTCGCTGAGTTGGACTGTAATATTATTATCTCACCAGTAGGGGTCACTGTGGATCTGGTAAGATGCGGGTTGAGAAATCTATCGGTCCACCAGGCAGAACTGGGTTAATGATTCACTGATATCAAGTTAATTACTTTAGCATTTGATGTTGATGTTGTCTTAGAGCCTCATAACTCTGATATTTGTGTTTTCCTATCTTCATTTTTTTTTCCTGAGGAACCCAGCTGCCCTTAATCCTACTCAACTTACTTTGTTGTGGTAAATAAGTAACCATAGTCTAATTGTTTTAGATTTTATAAACTAGTGTCATGTTTACAAAAGAAATCAGATTTTCTTTTTTAAATAAATGGGAGTACATAATGTTCCTTTTTAAGTAATAAACAGAAGGTAAGGCCCTCGTAGAGAGTGTGCGTTTGTGTGTAGAAGTACGGCTGCTTCCATTGTTCATGAGAACATCGATGACTAATGTCTGTAACTGCAGCTCGGTACAGACTGGCATACAGGAGAGCACACGTGCGTGGCCTATCTCGTTCTCTCTTGGTTCTCTCTCTCTCACACACATATGCTTGCATTTAATTAATCATAGATTTTACAAAGCAAAGGTTTTTTTGTCATACACTGATGAATAAAGAATTCCAAAGCATTAGTTTTATACAACTGGGAAATACTCACATTTGCCCTCTGGCAAGGCTGTAAATCTAAGTAAAGCTAAGATGCTGTTAGCTTAGCATAAAAGGCAGCAACAAGGAAAAACAGTCTAGCTGTGGATTTGACCAGGTGGTGACCTCAGGGGTTAAAAATGATGTCAAGACAGAAAGGGCAAAAGCAGGCCCTCAAATGGCTACTCGAGGCTGGCTCTGAACCCGAATCACTCAGAATAGGTCAAAATGCCCAACCTTTCATCTGGAATACACGTGTTTACAGCCTTTTGCCAAAATAAATAAATAAATCCTTTGATTCTCTGTAGATAATTTCCTCAACTTTTACAACTGACACATTGCTTCCTCCCTTTAGCAGTTGCCACAATGGATCTCCTGTCTTCCATCTCACTCTGCTCGTTGAATCCTTTTCTGTCACACCAACCCTCTGCATGCCCTCCTTCACTGCATATGTGAAACCCCTCTGTGGTCTTCCTCTTTTCCTCCATATTCATCATCCTTTGTCCATTATATCCACTATCCCCCTCTGCACATGTCCAAACTATCCCAGCCTCACCTTTCTGACTTTACCTCCAAACCACTCAACCTGAGCTGTCCCTCTGATGTTCTCATTTCTAATCCTGTCCCTTCTGGTCGCTCCCAACAAAAATCTTATCATCTTCCACCTTTCCATCTCCAGTCTGGCCTCCTGTCTTTTCAGTTAGTGCCACCCTCTCCAACCTATCCATCATAGCAGGTTATAAACCTTCCCTTTCACTTCCCTCTCCCTGCAATCCTTCTGTCACAAAATACCCCTGACACCCTGCCTCCACTCTCTTCTTCACTTCTCCTGTGCACTCTCCTGCTTTGGGTGGTTGACTCCAAGTATTTAAACTCATCCACCTTCACTTACAGTTAAGTAATGCTGTGGTACGTTCACTTCGACTGACACCTGCACAGTCCGTGGATGCCACGAGGTCTCAAAACAGGAGATTACAAACTGGTGGGTGATGTCGTGGTCGCTGTATCCATCATTTATATGCAGTCTATGCCTTACATAAAAGCTATATAGGTGAATCTCTTAATGAAGGACCTGCTGGTATGACACGGCAATGCTCTTTGTGTTAAGCTACATGCTGGTGGTATGAGAACCCTCTCAAGTCCATTTTTCAAACTGTTGATTTTTCTAGTTGCCTTTCATCCAGAAATTAAGATCATCTGAGTTTAGTGTGTAAAACGCCATAAGCCAGTTTGTTTATACGTTTCAGCGATTTTCACTTTGCTGGTGCTTTCGGGTTGAAAGTACACCTGGAGTGGTTAAAATATTTAACATAATATTCCACCGCAGAGGGTTCTTTTTTGCAAGCATCTGTCCAGGGATAATCATTTAATCCATTTCAAATATTCACTGAACCAGGTTCAGCTCTCGACAAGGAGCAGAAGGAGGGAGGGAGGGAGAGAGAGAGACTTGCTCAGCAGAACAAATTCTACTAATATCAGGGAAAAGAGAGAGAGAGAGAGAGAGAGAGCTGCTTCCATGCTGTGTGCGCCCTTTGTGTATGTGTGCTTTCATACGAGAGAATGTGAACCGGTGTTTGTCTGTGTGCACATTTTGACCACGCAGAGCCATGCATTCATGCGTCAGTGTTACCGGGAGCCAGTTGTGTTGCTGCAGAAAAACAGAAAGAGTCTGTGGGGGAGAGATAAGAACGGCACGGCTGCTCCAAGGACTTGCTCTACCAGCACAACGCCAGACCCAAGTTAGACAAACCTCCTTTGATGTGAGCACTGAGTAATCTCCCCTTCTGCTAGCTGCGGATAGATGCCACACTGTAGTGATGCCCAGGCCCTGATACGAGGGGGCTGCTGCCACCGGGGCTCCTGCTGTTCACTTTGTACAGTCATGAGCCTGCGGGAAGAGAAGAGAAGAGAAATTTGCAGCGTGACGCTGGTCTAAAATACGCTCTGAAAGGTTTCACTGAAGTTTCTCGCAGAGCAAAGTTTTACTCTGACATGGTTTAAATGCTGCTTCAGAGAAGTTCATTAGTATTGTTTTCAGTGGAGAATTGCAGTCTTCCATGCTCTAAATGCTGTTTCACAGACCTTTCCACCTTGCCAAGAATAAATTTCTGGGGGGAACCCCCCCCATCCCTCTGTGTCACATCCCTTGCCAGTAAAAGAGGAAAAGAATTGGTTTCTGTACTGCATGGTGCATTTAGGAGGAGGAGGGAGGGGGGGAGGCCAGTGCCATTTCACTTTCTAATCACATCGTACCTGGGATGTGTGTTTGTCTTTCAGAGTATTTACATTTTGTCTTTTATCATTACTTAGACTATCTCCCACAGATTGGTGTGAATAAATAGAACAAGTGGACAGGACAACAGCCAGCCTTTATCTTTAGAAAAAATCACGCTCTTCCATCTCCATCTCGCCTGGTTTAATTCTCACACTAGCCTTGCTTTTGTCTTCTCTTTTGCATTTTATCTCCCACTGTGTTTTTGCCGTTTCTATTTCTGCTTTTTTCTGACTTGAGAAGCTTCTGGGAACTCGTTTTTTTAATCTTACTGGTCAAAGTCTGCAAGGAGACATTACATCAGGGAGAGAGGAAAGAGGAGGAAGAAGGATAATTCCCTCATTTAATTGGTTTCAAACTTTTTTCGCCCCTGGAGGACCTGTTTCCTCCGCTGTTGTGGCCAAAACACGGACACTGACGCTAAACCCATTAAATTTCACTGTAATTGGTCAAGCCACGAGCTCGTGTTAGCAAAAGCTTTCACAGTTGATTGGCATTCTCCGCAGCAGTGGTCACAAATCCCAGTCATTTCCCTTGGATAAAGTAGTCAGCTTTAGACTCTTAATTTCCCCACCGTGTATTCAGCCTCTGCTTTTGCAGCAGCAGCCAGTAAATGAATGGACACCTGCACCAGAACACGGCTTGTTATGTGGGAAGTCTTCCTGCCTGCACTTAGTGGCACATGCTTGTTTTTTGCTTAAAGTAGAATAAGGTTTTTAATTCAACATTATTATCATTAATATTCTCATTTTACAAAACAAACTCCAAGATACGAACAGGTAAAACAGCATTTAGTGTCCATGTGAAGTGCTGGGCCACCAATTGCTGCCTGCACAGGTCCAGTCTGGTTTAGCACTGATTCCAAGTCTCTGGAGATCTACTGGACAGGCGGAATATCCCACATGATATTACAAATGTTTCTGGTGTTCTGATGATAGTGGTGGAAAGTGCTGTCTGATGCACTGGTTTGAAATCTTCCATAGGGCCTGTGCGCATTTACCTCATGTTATTGCGTCTAATCATTTACTGATCCCTTGTGCCTCATGGATGGAAGCCCTATTATCCGGGAAGAGACCACTCCTATCGAGATGGGAATGTTTTCTTTCATTATTACATGTGATCACTCACTTAAAAAAAACTTAGAGTTTGGACTTTCCTTTAATCTTGCCATCCATCTGTGTGACTTGGGTGTAACTGTGATTCTGTTTTAATAATGAATAATAATAATAATGGATTGCATTTATATAGTGCTTTTTGGGACTCCTCAAAGCACTTTACAATACCACTATTCATTCACTCACACATTCACACACTGGTGAAGGTAAGCTACAGTTGTAGCCACAGCTGCCCTGGGGCAGACTGACAGAGGCGAGGCTGCCATGTTGCGCCATCGGCCCCTCTGGCCATCACCAGTAGGTGGTAGGTGAAGTGTCTTGCCCAAGGACACAACGACTGAGACTGTCCGAGCCAGGGCTCAAACCGGCAACCTTCCGATTACAAAACGAACACCCAACTCTTAAGCCACGATTGCCCTTTTTTTTTTTTTGCCCACAATAGATAGATAGATAGATAGATAGATAGATAGATAGATAGATAGATAGATAGATAGATAGATAGATAGATAGATTCAATGCATTTAAACGCATGCTGATCATTTCATTTAGAGCTGCATGTAATGCATAAATATCACCGCTATTAGTGCTCAAAAGCAGCAGCAGCTATTTTTGACATGGTTCCACCAACTGAAGGAAGTATTCCTCTGAGTTTGGTGCATGCTGACATGATTTCACACTATTTCCGCAGATTCACGAGCGGCACATTCATGCTGCAAATCTCCTGTTCTGCACTCATCTGCAACATCCCAAAGGTGTTCTACTGGATTAAGATCTGGTGAATGGGGAGGCCTCCGAAGCCCAGGGAAGTCAATGTCGTGTCATAAAATCAATTTGAGACGACTTTTGATTTGAGACTTGGTGTGTCAGCATGCTGGAAGCGCCCATTAGGAGACGGCTTAATCATGGTCATGCAGAGGCCACTCTGATAGGCTGTGCCACTAAGACCATGCATTCACCCAACACCATTACACCACCAAACTCATAGCCTGGACTACTGACACACGCACACGCAAGGCCGGTCGGTGGATGGATTCAAACTGGTGATGTCTGCTCTGAGCCGGCACATCTGTAGCCTCAGATGTATGTTCTCGGCTGCCGTGGTCTTCTGCTGATGTAGCCCGTCTGCCTCGAGTTGAGAAGGGTTTTGGTTTATAAGATGCTCACAGTAATAGTACTCGTCTGACCTCTCTCTCTACAATGCACACTCCCACAGGAGCATTTGGTTTTTTTTCCACTGACCTGTGTGGATTGCAGAGAATGTTCTGGTGAAATTCCCAGAAGTACTCAGAGCAGCCACTCTGGCACCAACGAGTCATTGAGACAGCAGTTCGCCTCCTGTTCTGGTGTAAACATTAACTGATGCTCCTGTATTCTGTATGTGCAGGATTTTATTCATCGTATTGATTGAACCATTATATGTGCTTCCTGTATATGCCTTTTCAGAACAAAACCAAAGAAGTAAAGTAACATTTCTTATTATGCTTATTGATATACTTACGATTAGACTTATTAATAGCACTTAACGGCACATCATAAGGATCTAGGATTTGTCCACTCATTTGGTTTTAGGTTGACAAATAGGTAAACAGCAAATCAAAACCCCATTATAGTGTAATATTAGTGACCCAGGATAAATCCAAAATCAATTCAGTTTAATTCAGATTTATTTATGTAGCGCCAAATCACAACAGCAGTTGTCTCAAAAACCCCAACAATCAGGTGACCCCCTACAAGCAAGCACTTGGCAACAGTGGGGAGGAAAAACTCCCTTTTAACAGGAAGAAACCTCCAGCAGAAGCAGACTCAGGGAGGGGCGGGGCCATCTGCGGTGGCCCATTGAGGGTGAATGGAGGGAGGCAGGACAAAAACACACACTGTGGATGAGAACCAGAGTTTAATAATAATAACTAATGATTAATGCAGAGTGGTGTATAAAAAACATACAGAGAGAAAAGTAGTGAGTGAAGAAGAAACGCTGTACATACTGTATATCTATAAATATGCAATATGGCAGCAGCCAGCACTTTGAGTCTAACAAAGCCGACAGGAGATTGGTTTGAGGGCACTTGTCAGCACTTGCAGATTGTAGTAAGTAAATATATACCTCCTGTCTATTAACTGTTAATTGGTCATTATAAACTAGCTGTAGGTATAATGACATGTGACAAGCGTGAATGCTTGTCTGCCTGTATTAACCCTGTGATTACCCTGAATGAAGTTAAATAGCTGATTGATAAGCCACTGGATAGTTCTGTCCAATGATGTTAAAAGAATATTCAATTAAGTGAACATTTAGGGAGAACAATTGCTGTTTTTCTGTATATTGATGTGCTGTATGTCTAGTTAGGTTAATTGGTGATTCTAGGAATAACAAAAATATATAGATTTGATATAGAATTATAGATTTTCTGCACCAGTGGGATAATCACAGCTTGCTTGCTTACTGAGAGGTATTTGCTGTGTGTGCTTTCAAACCAAACCAAACTCCTCAGAAACGTAGCTGGCATTCACTAACAGGAGACCCTCTCTCTCTTGTCACATGCCTTCACTTTATTTAACATTAGAGCAACATTAATTAACGCGGCTTTGTTTTCCTGCACATGCTGCCGCCACGGCCGCCACGCGGTACAAGACACTGCAAGCACAGGGATTTAGTGTGACTTGCAGGGAGAGAGAGAGAGAAAATACTGTGGAACACAGCTATGTCAGGGTGTGTTATAGAAACCCAGAGCTGGAATGATGACGCACAGTGTGAGAGACTGGCTCAATCACTGAATGTGATTGAAGTACCGCGTGTGGCACTTCAAACTCTGCCTCTCTCGATGCATTGCCCACTCCTCATTTTACCTCCTCGGCCAACCCTAAGATGTATCAGGACCAGTCACCTGCTACCCACCGCACAGCTGGACCTCTGCGCCTGACACGCTGACAAAGAAAATATAATACTTTTTTTTGTTTGGCAGTAATATTGTGGCTATTTGGGAAATGTCATAACCTCTGCTTCCTATTTGTATTCCAAGCATGTGTCTGTGTCTGTGTGCGTGTGTGAATATATTAAAATGTGTTTGGATGCATGTGCTTATTTGCACAAGCTGTACAGTGTTTGGAAGCCTGAGCGCAGGTTGTTTTGCCGGCCTGTGTGTATTTATGTACTTTTCTGTGTGCGTGTTTTTACATGCGTGTGTGTGTGTGAGAGAGAGAGAGAGAGGGGTTAGTGAGAAGTCACTGAGTCAATGCATGACCTTGTCTAACCGACTGGATATCAAACTCATGACAACTAAAACTTTTCCAGCCCTAAAGCCTATTTATACACCCATACAGGCCTCTTTGATGTCGGCACTTAAAAGCACCACTAACTCACCCTGGAGGGAGAGCCCGGCACATAGAGGATGCTGTGGATGTCTCAGACTGCCTGTGTATATATATGTGTGTGTGTGTGTGTCTGTGTCCGTCTGTTCTCGTGAGTGCACGCCAGCTTACATGTGAGAATGTGTGCGTATATGTGTGTGTGTCATTTATGAATGCCCCCCCCCCCCTTTGTTTCAGGTGAGGTGTTTTTGTTTGTTTCAATACGTCTAAACAGTCTCGGGATATTTGATTATTCACGTTTTGAACAATGGATCCAAATCTTACAGGCAACTTTCCCTATTGTTCAGTGGATATACTATATCTGTGTATTCTTCCGTCAGCAACAACAATCTGCGGGCTACGTCGTTCCTCATCAGCCTGCCTTACATACCACAGACTTGGGATGTCGTTGGCAGCACGCCATTTCAATTATCTTTCGCTCTCACTTTCTCCAGAGTAATCTTTTAATCTTACTGCTATCCACCGAAGTCTCAGCCCAGTCTTTGAAAATCACTTAGCATTTTTCCCCCCTCTCTTTAATGTTCATCAAATATTGAATTCTTTTTTTTTCTTTTTTTCAGTCTGAATGTGTGTCTTGCAGCAGCAGCCTGTGCGGACACCCGCTGCATGCTTCATAATAATAATAATAAGGATGATGATGATGATGATGTGGCTGGGGAGCAGCGCTTTGATGATCAGGTTCTGATGATTGTTTGTACACCACTCTTGTGCATGAACATTAGGTGTGCGTCCCCGCCAGTGGGTTTCACTGTTTTAATAACCAGTTAGCAGTTTTGTGCCTTGCAAATCTGGAAATGCATCACCAAAACGCACAGATGATGGTTTTATATATATTAATTTTAAGATGAATACTTCACTGCAGTCTCAGATCTTCACATTTGTTCAGATACTAGTGGCTGTGATTTGACTGGATCAGGTAGTATCTCATTGTACTGCATCGGGACTCATATCAGTGTGGCAGTAAGCCAAGTGGAACAAAGCATTGTATTGTCTCATACTCAGTGTAATCTGTCTTTTGAAACAAGGCGTGCGAACTGTTAAGTGCAGGAGAAAAAAATTACATGTTTTGACACCATGCCGCGACAGATGCTGCTTGTTAAGTTGTGGAGTATCACAGTGCTGCCACTGCTCGTTTTCTCCCTCCTTTAGGGTTTGTTTGTTTCAGCTGCATTCGGATCAAGTCTAATTATCCTAAAACTATTTTGTTTAGGTCAGAATTTCAGGATTTTGAGTTACGTGAGCTCTGAAAAAGTACTTTTTTGCTGAAAAGCAATGATTTTAAGTAATTTTATTTCAATTTTGCATGTAATTTTGATACAAAAATACAAAGAAAAATTTATTTAAATGGAATCTGGTCAGTGAAATTTACTTGATTGGTATATATTCAGTTTATGCTTCCATTTTCTTCTGCTTATCCAATTCAGGGTCAAACTGGGGGGACTGGAGACTGTCTCAACTGCCATAGGTTGGTACACCCTGGACAGGTCACCAGTCTGTCGCAGGGCTAACACAGAGACACACACACTTACATTTAAACCTATAGGCAATTTAGAATCATCAGTTGACCTAACCCCACTAACTCCATGTCTGTGGCCTGTGGGAGGAAGTTGGATTAGCCGAATGCAGACATGAGGAGAACAATAGCAGCTACAGATGGTGGATTTGAACCAAGGACCTTCTTGCTGTGAGGCAACAGTGCTGCCCTCACTTTATACCAAGCAGATTTCAGATTCAGCTGCATTTTACTCAAAAGTATTTTTTGAGTGTATCTGGTGTATCTGGGTGTGGTTGGAGACGTGGTATACTGCACCTGTTGCCACAGTTGCTATATTTCTCTGCAGGAGTGGAAGTCAAACCAGTGGAAACCACTGGAGTTGTGCCAGAAATCAAGGTTTTTGCTGCTGTGAAATTTCTCTTTAATTGAATTCTAACTAGAAGAAACTGACACGTTAGAGATCATTCCCAGCTCTGAGGATCAAAAAAATACAGCTAACAAGGCACACGCATTAAAGAACACTGGCTTTCTTTACTTGACCTTGGCCTTTCTTTCACTGGAGCTCGATTGATCCTGGTTTGATGTTTGAATGAAGACGGCTGGTTCGGGGTAAAATAAAAATTCAGGTCCTGGCACCACTCCCGCGCAGTCTGTCTCGTTGTCTGACTACCACTCTTTGCTTGGCTGCATCTGACCAAGTATCTGCCTGATTGCTCTCTCTCTCTCGCTCTGTCTGTCTGTCTTTCTTTCTGCCCATCAGATCAGTGTTACTCACAGCGAAAGAGGGAGGATGTGTGAAAAGCTCATGCAGAGAGAGCAACCCCAGGAAATGCCAGCCAACGAATCACTGAAACAAGGAAAGGGTGTCTGCGCATGTGTGTGTGTGTGTGTGAGACTGATTGTGTTTGTGAGTACATGAAAAGCTACACGTGTGCGTATGTGTGTGTTGCATGTCATTTCCTTCCTTCTAGTTTTCTACCTGTCTAATTCTCTTCACTTGAATGCACAAAACCCTTAGCCTGACAGTGTCACAATCCATGGCAGGAATATCAAAAAGCCCTGTTGTTCTACTTAAAACGGGAAAGCTGTAAATATGCTGCCACATTCAGATGCGCGTACGCGTCAAAATGCACGATGTTGCGCACAGACTCGAATGGGCAAGAGGCCGCGTTTACGTTGGCGTGTAACAGCGGCTCATGGAGTTTTAATGTTGCGTGCATACCTGCCTTAATATCACCGAAGTGGCTGTTTGAGTCAAGATGCACATGGGCGGCGTGAGGAACATGATGATGTAGTCATTTCGACACTTTAATCACAGATGATTCAACACTTAAACGCTGTGAGAGATGAAATAGAAACGTGCCCTCTGCCAATGATATTAAGCATTAATGGATAAAAAACACTTCACACACACGCACACATGTACACACACACTCTTGAGGGGCTACTGCAAGGAACAGTTGTGCAGCTTTATCAACCCTGTAATGGGAAGCGGTTTGTGGTATTAAAAAGGAATACGTGACTATGGCAAGCAAGTGGAGGCGGGTAGCGCTGGTCTGCTGGGAAAAGTGAGAAGGCAGGTCTCTTAAATCCCAATGACCACTACTGTGTAACACGATGCTGGTCTGGAGAGGACCGACCCTTGCCGGATACGGTCAATCATATAATAGAATTAATATAATAATGACACACAATAAGCAAAATGCACTTTTTTACCATGCTTCAATGTTGTGTTAAAATCCAAAACCTGACATCGGCCCAAATAATGAAAGGATACTAAGTTTATTAGATGCAATATATACACTTTGAAAACTTTAAATTAGCTATTAACATAGAAAATCAAGAATTCCTGTGATTACAGCTCATACAGTAGCTTATAAAAATCAAGTCAACTCAAACTGAATATTTTCAGAATTTAAGGATCTAATGACATGCTATGTCGGCTTTTTAATGAGTTAAAGTCTTTAGAAAGTAATGTCGGGTTTTTAATTTGAAGTAAGACACCTTCATTTCATTTCATCAAGATGAGATCACCTTGGGGAAATGGCCCTTTGGAGTCTAGATGCTTGTTGCTGGTGCATGAGAGCATGAGAGGCGTAAAGAATAAACTCACAGACCAAACCACAAAGGAATGGTAAAATTAATCAAACCTTCCTTATTGAACTTACACATAAGCCTTATCACTTTAGACGAGGCAACGAAAGCATTGACTCTATACATTGTAAATATAACACAAAAGTTAACATAGATCATTACTCTTTATTTTGCCTGGCATAAAAGTTTTATGAGTGACTCCACATTTCATCAGCAGCAAGACGGTTTGAAATTCACTTCAAAGATCTTCTTTTTAACTGTGGGAAAAGCATCACTCCCATCTGTGCTAACACAGGTTTCACGGTGACACATTCTACTATAACATATTCTAACATAATGCTAAATAAAGCACAACCTTAGCAGCTGAGCTGTTAGCTTTATGGATCGAGCACATAATAACTTACTATCATAGAAAAAGCACATTATTTAAAAATATACATCCATCCATTCTGTCTCTGTATATGAAACATCCAGACTTTACTTATGCAAACTGTACTAATGCAGCAAGTCTGCAGACTACAGTAATGATGAGAAGCATCACACAATAAAGAAAGCAAAGAAAGCGTAGTGAAATTATCCTTTTTTGTGGGCTGTAATTAAGCCACAAAGATAATCAGCTTCATTAACTGAAAAACGGAGAAAACATCATGTGCTATCTTCTGGGTAAATAGAATATTTTTTGAAGAGAAAAAAGCCTCATCTCAGGGTTATATCTCTACATATTAGTTGAACAGTACAAAGAAACTTATCAGATGTTGAAAATAGGAAATGTTACAGTCCTTTAGAAATGCTTTTAATGTGATGGTAGCAACTATACAATGAAGTAATTATGTGGTCAAATCTTTTGACATGCATCTCATTACTGTGGCGTCTGAAATCTTTTTGAACTTGGAATTTCATTTCTCCGCTGAAGTTTCTCTCATGCCTTGAACTTGAACTAACAGAGGAACTAAAATCAGGAAACAGACATTTTGTAACATGGACACTGTCGTGCAAAAGTCTTAAGCCGTCTCTGAGTTCTTTGTGCATTGTTAGCAAAATGGGAAATACATGTAGCGATTTATTGAAACATGTGCAAACATACATGGGAATACAGTATATAAGGCAACAACTGGTTCAACTCTAGCTTGAAAGTCAATATTTGGTATGACCTTTATTCTTCAGCACCGCCTCTTTAATTTGAGCTTTCCTGTAATTTCTTTACTAGTTTTTGGGAAAATTTCTTCAAGACATTTAAAGCTCTCCTTTGGATGTTGACTGCCTTCAAGATGACCCCTTACTACTTCAATAATCTTGAGTTTTGAGCTCTTTCATGCTAATCCATGATTGATCATGTCATTGTGTGTTTTTCTATTCAGATGTGCTTTTACTGCGTATAGATGGCTGCAGATCTCTCGAGACCTTTTTGCTACATATTTTTGACAATGTGAACCAAACATTTCAAATTTGGATTCACTTCCCCACAAGACTTGTTGCACTGATTTTTAGTGCAGTTCTTGTGTAATTTAGCGTATCTCAACCTCTCCGGTGAGGCTTCATCAAAGATCCAATGGAGGCATCTCGCAGGTCGTGTGTAAGGTCTCAGCTTTTTACAATTTCTTAAGGGAAAGAATTTCAGATGCCATTCACGAGGTCTAGATAGTTTTTATATCACAAAACACTATTTTATGAATGTCAAGCTGTTTTCTATTTTTTGTAGATTAAACTAAAGAAATGGACACAAAGTAACCAAGTCACTAAAGATAAAATGTAAAATTGGTTCTTTGCTCTGTTGTGTGTAGACATCCTACTTGAGTTAGCTGCCTTTTTATGCTCGAACAATTCGTGGGTCAGTATTAAGTGTTTTAATGAACAGAAAAATCGTCTGAAATGGTCAAGTACAAGGACTTTGAAAGAAATCCCAGAGAACTATTGCTCAAGACCACAATTACAAAAAGGTCTGTCTGCTTTGAAGCAAAATATAAAGAAATGAAGCATGTTCCCTCAACATGATCTGAGGGAAAAGTTGATAGGGCACCGAAAATGGTCCAAAGCTGGACAAGGAAATGACATTCGAAGCACCTCCCGTATTGTCTAAGGCAGCGGTCCCCAACCCCCGGTCCGTGAGTCGTTTGGTACCGGGCCGCGAGAGTTGAGGCTCAGGTGTGAAATGTATGGTTTTCAGGGTTTTTATCGGTTTTCAGCGTTATTTTGTTATCGTTTTTATCGTTAACTCGGTTTTCCTGGGTCTTTTCATGTGTGTTATGAATAAATCTTCTTTTCTTCGGTACCGGTACTAGTTTTATTTTGTTGTATTTATCTGCGACACCTTAAAGGCCGGTCCGTGAAAATAATGTCGGGCATAAACCCGTCCGTGGCGCAAAAAAGGTTGGGGACCGCTGGTCTAAGGTAAGACTGAGCATCCCTTGACCACGTTAGCAAGATGGGATGTCCTCCTGTACAGCCCTGGCTCACTGTTCAACACATATTCAAATGAAATAAATGCTTATTTGAAGAATAATGAAAAATCGCTGCCACAGGTTTATCCATCAAAGAGTGGCCAGAGGTAAAGACACAGGGTGGGTGCATGATTTCCGGCATTACAATGAGCTACAGCCATTGTGTTTGTGCATGTATAATTATGTGTGAATAATGCTGCAGAACCGTGTGGGGACCTCCCACTGTGGGACCCTGTGTTGCCAGTCCCTGTGCTTTCACATCTGGCAGGAGCTTTGAAGTGGCAGGTGGGCCATCTACATGCTACACACATATACACACTGCCACCGCCACAGTGGCAAAATAAGAGACAGAGATAGGCCTTTGTTGGCAACTACAAAGACCATAGACATTACTATTTTGGTGTTCAGGGACAGATTTTGATATGGTGTAATGAAATTCACATATCTTATGTTACGAGAGGCTTCGAAAAACAACAGGAAACAGCCTTAAAACCCACATGGTTGTCAGGCACGAGTCATCTGGGATGAGCAATGACTCAAAAGTCTCACTCCTCGCATGTGGAAGACATGATCTGATACATATTCCCCTCATGTGGTGCGTCAGAAATGAATTTCATATTTTAAAAAAAGAAGATGGGATTTACACAAATGCAGACACCCCCACACACACACGGAGAAGTGCCTTGAAATGATGTTGCAAGTGAGCGAAATTTGCAGTAGAATAAGTCAAAAATATACAGAGGAGATGTTGTCAGTTATCTGGTTGCATTATTCCAAACAGGCTATTTCCACACACAGCATGTGTGTCTCCTTTTAAGCTTTTCACTATCTGTAAAGTTTGACTAAACTACTAGTCTCTCTGGGGATGGATGAATGTGATCCCCTAGAAGATTTTGCAAGATTATCTGTACATTTTGGAAAGAGTGCATGTTGTATTTTAATCCTGCAGTTCATTTAGCTTTGCAGCGGAAACAAAATGACTGCAGACAAACTTAGAACCTCCATTAAACCATGACTATTTCAAACAAGCTCTGAACTTATTCATACAGACACCTAGTATGGTTTTATTTAGTTGATGTCAGAAATATATATATATATATATATATATATATACATTCATTAAATATCAAAGGGCTCAAATATATACACACGCTAACTATTAACTTCTTGTTAGTGATCATGATTGACTACAACTGGCATTTTCTTTTTGCCAGCATGAAAAGAATTTGTCTGACCCGGACGAGCCCCCAAACTGTTACGGATTCAAATATTGGGGATGGATACAAGAGGAAAAACCACAATAACAACACTGGTCCGGCCGGGTTGAGTCAAACGATGATTTTAATGATCACACGCGTGGGAGATGGACACCGTACGCAGACAGCATCAGATCTCACCTCAAAAACCACATTTCCATAGTTTTATGAAATCAGGGTATTAGAATGCCCCCTTCATGCGTAAGACAGGTACAATACAATCAATGTTGACAGTTTATTTAACACAGCAAAAGAACATTCTCTCCTTCCCGAGGACGGGCCCTGACTCCCGCCTATCTCCTGGAGCCAACTGTCCCCTGCGGAGACACAACATTGCAGCTACAAGGATTTCCAGATTGGTTAAGGTGATCAGTGTGTAATGCTCTGAATCAAGTATGTAATATTAAATGAATGTTGTTTAATCAACTGCCACTACTTAAAACATAACAAAAGATAAAACTGAATACAGGATCACAAAGAATAACATGATATCAGTGTTGTGTAAGCGCGTGCGGCCTTCTATGCTCGAAGCCTTTCCCCTCCATAGATCAGCCAGACATTCGCGCTGACTGTAGCTTTTAACCCTTATTAACTTGAGCACAACTCTACAATGAGCAACAAACTGCAATATGTATGAGATGATCATGGTTACACCTGCAATGAAAGATCATATGATTATTCTGGCACCTGTAAATAGAAGATTAACCTGAGGTTATAACAATCACTGTAATACAAATGTTAATGTAAGGTCAAAAGCTTCAATAAATGTTTAATGCAAAACTGATTATATGATTCTGATGTACTAATAATGCCGATACTAAAATAACAGAAAAACACCCCCTTTTTATCCCACAACACTTATCCAAGAGCTGGACTGATCAACTCTTGGATCAATGGAAAATGAATTGTAGGTTTACGCAAGTTGCAAAGGTCTTTTAGAGCCATTATCTGCAAATTCCAGAATCATCAATCAATTCAAGCAATTGAATTTAAGTGCAAGTTATTCAGATGTGTCACCACTTTGCCAGGTTCTGGAAGAAGACCCAAACTGTCAGCCTCACATGAGAGGAAATTGGTTAACATGCTCAGACACAACCCAGGAACCACCAAGCTTCAACGCTGCCAAAACACTGCTAAAGCACCAGAGTCGCTGTTCACAGAAAAGGGAGTTTCACATTGCCATGGACTGAGAGCAAGCCAACCAAGAAAGAAGCCCCTGCTTCAAAATGAACACCTTCAAACTCAACTATAATTTGAAGCTTGTTTTGACCCAGGTCATAATTTTGCGTATTGTTTTTGCTCTTCCACACCTGATGGTGGTAATGTTCCAGGTGGACCACTGGTTGAAGATTAAATGGTGCTGACTATAAATTTGACACATGTCAAAACCAGTGTGGCTCCGCCTACTTCCTGCTTCCACTGCCACTCCTATGGACAAATGCGTTTTGGACAAAAGTGTTATGATCAGAAGAGATCAATAGTGAGCTATTTATACACAATGAAAAAAGGTTTGTTTGGAAGAGTAAAGGCAAGGCTTTCAAACCTGGGAACATTGTAACAGCTGTCAAACATGGTGGTAGCAGCATCATGCTCCTGGGCAGTTTTGCTGCCAGTAATACTGGTACATTGCACAATGTGGATGAACAGAGAGAATCACTTTGGTCTGACCTCAGATCAACAGCTAGAAAGTTAAAACTTGGACACAATTATGTAAGGATGTAATGTAAGGATAACTTAATGATGGGCTCAATCCTATTTAAAAAGCTATGAATAGCTTGTTGCTTTGACTCTGATCCAGACCAAACCAACCAAATACAGTGTTACTGTCAATCAGGTGGGAAAGGCAGCAGTAATGCAAGTAAAAAAGCATCAGAAGCTCATAAAAATGTTGAATGTTGATCAAATGTCTGTGGAAACACAGAGATGTTAGATATAAATCTGTTCAATCATATTTGTAATTTATCTGACATACAGGGCTCGAACTGTTAACCTATCTTTTTAAAAGTTCCCAATAAATGTGTGTAACGTTAAGAAAAACCAAGTTATTAACGAGACTACTTGCACCAATGTCACACTGCACACTTACTTGCACTCTGTATGAAGGTGCCAGCTACCACTGACATGACACACAAGACTGTCCAGCACTGTTACTTTGCCCTATTTGACTGCGTGTCATGTACAGCGCTGGGTGCAAGACGTTACAAAGGGACTCGCTTTACACTCATACACAAACTTGAAGTGCTTTATTCATGGTGTCAACCTCTTTATTCTCTTCCTATTCATCTCAAAGAATATAATTGCCTTCAGCATCTTACTGGCCATTAGACTGATTGTCCTGCACCCTTGTTTTATATGCACACTGCATTTGTGCTTTACTAGGCTGGAGAAAAGAGGAACGGTCGAGAAAGCCCAACGCCATTTTCCGTTGCAAAGCAACAGGTTTTCAGACAAGCTAACTGTGTAGTTGGCAACATTTTCATTTTTTCAATTATTACAAATTAAATTAAAGCACAGCATCAATACATGTTTTATTTTTTCCCAGCTAGTTTGTGTTTTTTGACTCAGTGCCCACTTCTTTATAAAAGAAAACTACACGTCTGTGTTTCCTGGCCACCTGCCCGAGTGTACCCTGCCTCTCATATAGTGTCAACAGCTCTCACAGTGTTACCTCCAACCTGTGTTGGATAAGTGGTTATGAAAATGGATAAATGGCTGGATGTATTATAAATACTATTTGCAAATACTATTTGCATCTGTCTTTGATAATTAAGTTGTGTTATCCTACAGCATCCAATAAAGAACAAAATGATCATGAATCACAGAATCTGAGCTGCCTTGTGCAGTTCAGGCTGGGGGTGGAGGCCTCATAGGTTTCAGAATATTTTCTTGGCAGATAAAGGCCTTAATACGAACTTGGCCATGTTTAATAATCCCTAACACTCACCAGCCTGACAATGGGCTGAGTGAAAATCCTGGTGCTGTATTTGAATCAAATCTGCCAAACTACACATCGTTTTCAAGAGCAGGTTACACAATTCATGTGTAAATCGTTTAAAGCAGGGGCCAAAGAAATTATTTACAACTGCTCTTGTCACTAAAACTGAGTCTTTAAAAAAATAGAGGTACCTGTACATGTTATACTATGTAATCTACTTCACTTCAGTAAGCAGGGCTACAAACACTTGTGCTTTCAGATGCAGATCAAGGCACCTTCTGACCTCTTTATGACCTCTGATCCTTACCCATGCTATAAATGATCACTCCTTTGCTGTTTCACTATTTCACCATTTTGCATGCCCACCATGATCTTTCATTGACCAGAAGATCCTGTGTCTCTGCAGGATGCAGATGGGAGTTTCAACATTGTCCCACTTGAACTTTGTCATTCCTGTCCCATAATAAATGCACTCTGACTGAATGATATTTGGGGTACTTTTGCTGCTAAATTTTGCTGTAGCAAATAAATAATTCATTAACCAGTACTTCTGTCTGAATACACCACTGATTTTGAGATACTGCAGGAAAGGTTGTTGCTTATTTTGTTCTAAGAATGCTTATGCAGCAAAAAACTTTCTTACCTCTTGCTCCTATAGGTGCAAATACCTGTTGAATCACTCCGTATTGCAGGATATATTCACCAATATAAAAAACAAAATACTTCCAAGCATTGAAGTGGTTTAACGCTATGGTTGTTGCTTAGCATAAGCATCTTTGTGGACACAGTGTATGATTTAAGTTCGGTTATACTGTAGGAAAGGTCACTGCAGCTAGCATATCTCAGTCCACAAAAGGGAACCCTTGAGTCTGCATCATGTAGCAACTTTGTAATGCTAATGCACTGCTGAATCAATGTAATGCAGAATGCGGGCACTTCTGGGATCCTAGCCAGCATTAGAGAGTTGTTAGTAATAAAATAGTCACTGATCCTAGGGTTATAGGGGAATCCTGATCCCGAAGAGACAGAACAGTCAAAGAAAACCCTCTCAGAAACTGTGATCCGGATTTAAAAATAACCACAGTCTAATTAGTTTTCTGCTTTGTGTGCGTGTGTGCATGCATGTGAGGGCAGGATGGGGCTGCAGCGACAGAGTCATTAAGAGAAACAAGTCTTTGATCTTAATGAGGTTTTTCTAGTCTTGTCAGAGTGCGAGGCTGTGTATACATGTGAGGGGCTGTTTGTGTTCATACTTTTACTCTGAAAAAAAAGGGGGAGAACTCTCCTAAAATAACCCCTCTGAAATGAAAAGTAAACTCAAATTCCATTTGAAACAGCAGGGAAGTTTTATCTCCATCTGTGCCGGTGACTCTCTTTTTTCACTCTCTTTTTTTTGGTCGAGGAGTACATGTCACTTCTTTGAAATAACAGATTTAGGTCATTCTAGGAAAAAAAACTTCTTCAGTGAAGGCTTCCTCTCAACTTCATGACTAATTGACTGGAAGATAATTTGAATGCTGAGCAGTGGCAGCAGGAGTCCACTCCATTCAGCGGTGAGATTGATGCATCTAAACAACACCAACAAACATGGCCCCGCAATCACTCTAGAGGGGGTGCTCCGCTGAGAACATCATTACAGACTCTGCGTTGTCTGCTGAATCAAAGCAGCTTCCCTCGGCTTTGATAGAAAGAGCCTGACGCCGACCAGAGTGGGAGTGTGCTGCTGCACCCGGATGGGAATCGCCCAATGACACACCAAGATTTTCTGGTCAAATGAAAATTTAAAAAAAGAAAAACAAAGGATTAGAACAGAGAAATGGTGACTGCCTGCTGTTTGAAGCCATGCGATAAGCAAGGCAAATAGAACAGAATAAGAAAGGAAATATACCGTGCAAGCTGAATAAAGTCTGACTGTGCAGTAAAACTGAAGCAAACATAATTAGTTCAAGTTCAGCATCACTTATCCAGAAAGTGATGCAAGTTCTCACAACACGGTCACAGGGCTCTAGCGTAGCAAAAGGAAGATTTTTGTACTTCTTCACAAGTAACAATGACAGGGCAAAAAAGCTCTGAAGAAATCATTGCACATCAATTCCATTCAATTCAGGTTTTTCTATATAACACCAAATAACAACAAGGTTATATTGTAAGGTAAAGATGCTACAATGATACAAAGAAAACAGAGAAAACAATCACATGCCCCCTTATGAGCAAGCCGTTGGCGACAGTGGGAAGGAAAAACTCCCTTTTAACAGGAAGAAACCTCCAGCAGAACCAGGGAGGGGCGGGGCCATCTGTCATGTGGAAAAGAGCCAGAGATTATTAATAATAAATAATAGGGGTGTGCAAACACATAGTGATTGAAAAGGGTGATTAAACGTATGTAGTCTTTATGCAGTCGATCTGTAATAATTGCAATGATAATAATCTGACCAGTTAAATGGGCTTAAATAGGACTTTTTGAAATAGAAGGAACCTTGTCTGATAGTCGGGGCACTATTTGGGTTCTTATCCACTCCTGGTTCTGCTGGAGGTTTCTTTCTTTTAAAAGGGAGTTTTTCCTTCCCACTGTTGCCAGAGTGGGAAGCTCAAAGGCGGTTGTATGATCGTTGGGGGGGTTCCTTTATTATTGTAGGGTCTTTACCTTACAATATAAAGTAACATGATGCAATTAGGCACTATAGAAATAGAAATGAATTGAAGTAACCAGTTTCACAGAACAACTTCCAGCAACCTCTGGCAACCATTCAGGGAATATTTATCTTTATCTAGCAACTAATGCTTGCCAGGCAGTTGGTAACTGGGATCGAGGCCTGTGTGACAGGGGCCTTCATCAACTGAAGGCTCCTGTCACACCAAGTTTACACATACATTTTTGAATGTCCTGTTTAATCCATCATCATGCATGGATTAATACAAGGCCCCTTCAGCCTTAAGAAGCCCAACTCTTATGACTGCAGCACTTGAAGCACACTCATGGTCTCAGAGTTCACTGTATGTGGCTGAATTAAACCAGAACAAAGGCACACCTGAAACACATGTCTTCAATCAGCACTGAAGCGCAAACATTGGCTCCATTACTGATTTGTTCCTTGCCCCACTGTAAGAGCTCAGTCCCAAGAAAAGATAGTAAAATTGACAGTAATATACTTTAAACCAAGATAGTGAGATAGGAAAGCACACAAGAAACACCATGTAGTGGAGAGATGCGGCTTTAGCCAATCCCACCGTCCACATTAGCAAGGATAAAAGCTACATCGACTGCTGGGCTGAAACACTGCATCAGACCAGCATGTGTGTTTGACAAGGAGGGAAAAAACAACAGGCAGCATCAGATATAGCTCTGTGCATGACTCACACACTCATTGTTTGGCCACATGCAGGTTCTTATAGAGAGGAGGCAACCAGGAGGCATTCCTTCACCTGCATCGAGCAGCATGTTTCCTTGTTAATGATACTTTACCTAAGGCAGGAGAGCGCACTGCTGAGGAGGCTCGTAGGTCTGAGTCAAAAACAGTTTAAACTTGAAGTTTTGATTCCGTTCAGTAAGACTATGACTCGGGCTTTTCATTAGGGCAAATAACAATCAAGTCATAATATTGGCAATGCGATGATGTGGAAAGGCTTCACTGACTTATGGGAAACTATCAGCTGAATCTACAGCTGCACTCATCTTTTTGGAGAATTGCACTTCTAGCTACTCCTCGTTACTTAGCTGTACAGCCCTCAAATGTATTGTACAGTGATGCAGCAACAGCAGTTTCCTTGGCTGATTGGCTATGTGTTATCCAGATGTCTATAAGAGAGTTTCAGAGTGATGAGAATCTGCCTCACATGCATCTTATTCTGTGTTGACCCACCACAGCTTGACATTCAAGCAATGGTACAAATTGCTGGTACCTTTGTGTTAGCATGTCTCCTTTGCAGGTGAGTGCAAACACAGATGCCATGAGAATGGTGAGCTGTGCTCACAGACAGTAGGGAATGGTTATTTCTTTCAAATCTACTGCACATAATGACCAAAAATGTGAAGATAATGTGCATATTTCAGGCCTCCTACTTTTCATACCCTCTCCCATGCAAGCTTAGAACTGAAAATTGTTGCACAAGGATGTAGGAAAAGATACGTTTGATGATTTTTTTTTCTTTCTTTTTCCCACAGATAATTGAATCGCATTACTTCCAACACTGGTTAACACAAAAACTGACTGAGTGCCTTAATCTCTTCAAACTTGATTTCTTTTACAGATTCACCCTTTGTTCTAAAAGCTCTTACTTTGTATTTTACAGGATACTAACATTTATTAAGGCAAAACCCAGATGCTAGTGGGATAACTTTCCTAGACGGCAAACCCATCCAGTCACATATGTATTTAAACCTACCAATGTGTACAATATATGCTTTTGTAATGTCTCTAAGTCAACCATTGACTTACTGGATTCAGATTGCCTTCACAAAGATTCCCAGAAACCCATTACGGTTTGTAATTTTAGCTCATTATCATCAGCCTCACTGTTTACTCTTCCTTCTCCCACAGCTGTATCAGAGCTGTATGAAGTTACTGCTAATGAAAACAAATATTTCCAACTGCTTCACAATGCTTAATTCACAAGGATAAAAAAAAAGTCAGACTGAAGAAGTGACAGAGAAAATAAACACATCTGTCATCCAGGTTAACACTGACAGGAATCATTCATTTAAAAGGAAGAAGCAGCAGCCACGGTGAGGTTCTGATGATGAGCTGCACCCCTCCAAACCCACGGGTGTACCCGATATCCCCGTGTTAGTGTCGTTCCTGCATCATCATGATAATGTTGGTCCTGGATCAACATTGCAACTGGAAAAAGATTTTCTATTCTAGAACAAATTGTAAGTACTTCAGCTCTGATGGAATTTGGTGATTGATATTTTCCACATTAAATAGTTAACACAACAAAACACATCATTCAGCTTTTTATGTATTTTGAAACCAGGTTTATTTGGAGACCTGGCACGTAAGCGCTCCTGTCTCTAAAGCACGTTGGGTCAGCTTTTGTTGTTTAAATGTGCTATAGACTATAAATAATGTAGATATGACAGTCAACACAAAAAGGTTCAGATATTTTTCATACTGTTTGAGGTGTGTTTTCCATTTCATTTGTATTTATTTAACACAATTCACTGGGCTACACACTGAACTTGGAGGATAGAAACAAAGTATCGATCCTATCTTGTTAGTATTGATCTGATACCAATACTGGCATTGGTATCGTACTGTTGATATTTCCACCTTAGAGGCTTGTGTAGAGCTGTTGCTGTGTGGAAAGCTGCTCACCCTATTTGCAGCATGCGGTCACAGTTGTTCAAGGATGGGAAGTGAAAAGGCCAATTATCGAATGACTTCTTTATTAAAGCTACGTGAGCTGCTGCTCAGCTGCGTGTGCTCCTGACAGAGTAGATGCTGAAAGGCTGTCATAGTAAGCCAGACATGCTGCAGATCAGTCAGGAAAGAATTCTTAATAAAGGTTCCCCATTGCCCACAGATAAGGTAAATCAGTCAGGATGGGTTCGATCTATCCAACTGCGACCCTGCTTTTGACTCAGAACTGCTGTGAAATATAGTCTGATGTTCTGGATAAGGCAGCAGTTTCAACAAAGTCCTCTCACACTCACACAGAGCAACTTCTGCAAACTGCTTAAACACATAAACATACTCTGTGAAATGCAGAGTCACTGGGTGAATGAAGAAATGTTTCTCACTTCCTGAAAGCTTGACCTTTTTAGAGAGCGTTCTGCTTTCTGTTTGCGGGACACCGACGATAGGTGTCTTAATCAAAACCGGGAGCATTTGGTCCGGGCTGCTTCTGACAGCTTCAGACAGTTTCTCATTACTGAGCTGGCATTTAGCATTTAGTCATTTTAACATTCAGTTCCACTCTCGTCTGCTGACTCAGAGCACAGTCTGTACCCTGCTACTCCAAAACACACCCAAACACACTCTACAGGGGACACTAACAAGGCTTGAAAACACTTAATGGAACGGTAAAAGCTGACTAATACACTGATTAAGGGTGATGAAAGGGGGCTACACACATGTGAAGTCCGACTTACGAAGTGATGGAAGCTGTTTTTTTGTTGTTTTTTTGCTTGGTTTGTTCATTTTTTGGATCATTTGCCCAGCTAATTTGTTGTTTTGGCCGCTTGTGGATCTCCTGGGTTTTAATATTCACACACACGCACGCACACACACACACACGCACGGACACACGCACGCACACACACAGTGATTTTTTTTTTCTTTTACTGCTGTGAAAAACTTCATTACATTCCTCCCATAAACCCCACATTCACACTGCAAGCTACATGATCAACAAGTGACTGGAATAACTATTCATTTCCTGCAGAGCTGAGTAACCAAACTTGGCCGTTGGGCGGATGATAAACAAAGTTGTCAAAAGCCAAACAAAAAGTTATCCACAACGGAACTTTTCTGAATCAGCGTACCGTCGGCAGTCAATCAGTTCCTCACATTTCTTTGTAGCCCCATCATTGTGGTTTTGTTTCACGAACAATGGTTTGTGCAAAATGGAGTAGAAACTGATTACGGCCATTCAAAGCCTCCCGGTCCTCTGCTGCTTTTGATTTGAAAGGCTACGGGAATAAAATGATGTTTGGAGAATGCCTGCATCAATCACTGAGGTCAACATTAAAGGACGACTCCAGCCTGATTGGAAATGTTTGCCCATTTCCTATTTTGTCCTTCAGCTTTGCATCATATGGATAGTTTTTTATGCCTCGCTATGCACCACATTTTATGGAGGCTCTCAAAGTAGTAATTTCTGAATTGTAAACTGTCGTGAGCTTGTTTATCAAAAGGCGCTGTTGCTTAATTGTGACTGTACACTGTAAATCACTTGTTTCAGGTGATTTTTCAGTGGCTTTGGTTTGTAGTTTGATAGCATACTTATTTTACATTAAACATGCGACACAGTTCTCTTTGGCTTCTGTTGACAAGTCTGACAAAGTGTAAGCAAGTGACAAAGAGACACCCACTGAATGGTAACACATTCATACATATGTTAAAGACTCATCAGATGTTCAAACAGTGAAAACACGCCGATTGTTTTCTCAGGTATAACGCAGACAGAGAGATAAATGGCACCTGTGCTCAGTGTTGGACATAACCAGGCTTCATTGCATTAGATGGCTTGACAAAAGCTAAAGCCCACTTAATGATAATGGGTATCTTGACTGTAACATTGCTGCACTTACTAATGGACAGCTCAGGGTATGGATAAAATGTCATTTAGGTTTCAGTAAATCTAAATGACACGTGAAAAGTTGGAACGCTGTGAAAAATGTAAAGAAAACCAGAATGAAACGGTTTTCAAATCAAGGAAAAGATATCACATGTTTAAACTACGGCATTTTACTATATATAAGACTTTTTCGTTTATTTAGTTTATGCTAAACTGAAACTGAAAAATATTAAATCACATGTTTATTAAGTCAAATATTTCATCTTTTAAGGAAAATCTGCCAAATAACTTCATTTGACCAGATTCCATGAAAGGTAAAACGTTTTCAGCTGAACACAGAACAATTTTTCACTTTGCCTCAGTCCATTTAAAATGAACTGTGTTCTAGCGAAGACATAGTGGTGGTGTTTCTATAAGTTTCACACATGGCATCCTCTTTGCATGACAGAGCTTCAACCTGGATTTGTGGATGGCATGGTGAGCTAAAGGGCCCGAAGATCACAGGCATCTGGTATTGATTTTCAGCTTTGTCCCTCACCCACAGAGATTTCTCCAGGTTCTGTGAATCTTTGAATGATATTATGTACTGTAGATGATGACAATTTTACATATTTTATGGAAAATTCTTCCACAAATTGTAAACGCTGTTTTTAAAAAAAAATCTTTGCCCATCTTTACTTCTTAGACTTAACTCTGCCTCTTTAAAATGCTATTTTTATAATGAGTCATGTTACTGACCTGTTCCCAGTTCATGTAATTAACCTGTAACAGTACCTTCATCCACTTTGCAGTGATATAGTTATGATATAGTTCGTCAAATATGTGGGAGGAAAGAAATTTCACAGAGTCATTGGCTTGTTGCAATGGTGGCATCCTATTACAATAACACACTGTCCAGTGAGCTTTTTAGGACCCATCTATTCACAACTGTTTGTAAAGGCGGACTGCATGGCTAGGTGTTTGATTTCATACATCTGTAGCAATGACACTGAAATTTTCTCTCTGAGAAATGTTATTTATTTTTATTTTTTAAGTTGTCATCATACTTGGGTTTTGAGTTGGTGTAAAATGCAGCCAGATTCGTACTCGTGCCATGGAGTTATTCTCAGCTGGAGTCTTTAGTTTATCAGATCGATAAACTCTAAAGCCTTCCCTTAAAGCTGGAGCAGTGCGGTGTGAAAGTTCTGGCGATGGACTGAGTGATTTATAGGGTGTGTTAGCCTTTTGTTCCACAAACCTGAAACACTGTTGCATGTGCGATCTGGGGTTCACTGTTCAGCACTGTCTTTTTTTTATTTTTGTTGTGGACAGTGGAGAGAAGACAGCAAACCAGAGGAGACAGAACAGGAAGAAGTCACGCTGTAAGTGGCCTCAGGGTAGATTTGAGCCAGGCCCTCTGCAAAAGCCATTTGTTTAACCCAGTGAGCTACATTGTTGCCTAACAGCAACCTTCATCAACTACAGCTACTTTGTGACTAAAAAAAAGATTTTTATGGCATCATAACTTCTGAGTTTATGTTCCATGGAGACAGATGAAACACTCTCTTAAAATGTAATCTTTTCAAGATAAATACCAATGAATCTCAATAAGTCCAACTGTGTTGCATAATCACTGTCCGTTTATGAGCTAACTATTGACTAAATAGTTAAATAAATAAACAATAATCAAGTTTTTTCCAAAAAATGACTGTCTGTCCCTATGTAATCATGTAAGGCCTGAAAACATCATACAACAACACACTGATGAGATTTATAATCCAGAACACCCATAATAACATCGTTATTACCCTGACTGGCAAATATGGATTTACCAATTCAATTCAATTCAATTCAATTTTATTTATATAGCGCCAAATCACAACAAAAGTCGCCTCAAGGCGCTTCATAGATACAGAGAAAAACCCAACAATCATATGACCCCCTATGAGCAAGCACTTTGGCGATAGTGGGAAGGAAAAACTCCCTTTTAACAGGAAGAAACCTCCGGCAGAACCAGGCTCAGGGAGGGGCGGCCATCTGCTGCGACCGGTTGGGGTGAGAGAAGGAAGACAGGATAAAAGACATGCTGTGGAAGAGAGACAGAGGTTAATAACAGATATGATTCAATGCAGAGAGGTCTATTAACACATAGTGAGTGAGAAAGGTGACTGGAAAGGAAAAACTCAATGCATCATGGGAATCCCCCGGCAGCCTATGTCTATTGCAGCATAACTAAGGGAGGATTCAGGGTCACCTGGTCCAACCCTAACTATATGCTTTAGCAAAAAGGAAAGTTTTAAGCCTAATCTTAAAAGTAGAGATAGCGTCTGTCTCCCGAATCCAAACTGGAAGCTGGTTCCACAGAAGAGGGGCCTGAAAACTGAAGGCTCTCCCTCCTATTCTACTTTTAAATACTCTAGGAACAACAAGTAGGCCTGCAGTGCGAGAGCGAAGTGCTCTAATAGGGTGATATGGTACTACAAGGTCATTAAGATAAGATGGGGCCTGATTATTTAAGACCTTGTATGTGAGGAGCAGGATTTTGAATTCAATTCTGGATTTAACAGGAAGCCAATGAAGGGAAGCCAAAACAGGAGAAATATGCTCTCTCTTTCTAGTCCCTGTCAGGACTCTTGCTGCAGCATTTTGGATTAGCTGAAGGCTTTTCAGTGAGTTTTTTGGACATCCTGATAATAATGAATTACAGTAGTCCAGCCTGGAAGTAATAAATGCATGAACTAGTTTTTCAGCGTCACTCTGAGACAGGATATTTCTAATTTTAGAGATGTTGCGCAAATGGAAGAAAGCAGTCATACATATTTGTTTAATATGTGCGTTGAAGGACATGTCCTGGTCAAAAATGACTCCAAGGTTCCTCAGAAACACCACTGTGTTTGAGCAGGAACAGGAAGTGATACTCTACCGCTGAGCGAGCGAACACCAAGTGACAGCGCCACCAAGAGTGCAGGAAAACATCTGTCAAAACATACAGCAGTCTAGCAAGTAGTTAATGACTGTTCTTACCCAGATATAACTGTAGATGTTCATTTTCTGTAGGCACTCTTTTAGTGCTCAGAGTACTAGAAAAGAAAAAAAAATCAATTCAAACATTTTCATTTCCCTTACAGTAGTCAGAAAAATAGATGTCCCTCCAAGACAAGGTCAAGAATAGACCCTGAACTGCAATCTGATAGCAGTCTTTTCACACAGCTATGCAAAATGCCACACTGATCTTTAACTCGCCTTTAAAATGCTTCCCCCGCCTTTTTTTTCTGCCACTACCACTGTAGCATCTTCTGTCTCCTGTGGCAGGCCAGCGGAGATGAAAACATGTGCAAATATAGCCCGTCCAATCCACCACTACTGAGTTGTTTCTGCTCCCAAATCTCATAGTGACTCACTTCAGGAAGAGCAATCCTTGCCGCGCTGTGATTGGTAACCCATGCCTCTCTCAGGTGCAATACTTTGTAAAAATCCCACAGCACCAAGGCTGTCTACTTACCAGGTAATGGGACTTTTAAATGACTACCACAAGCTACCTGTACAGCACACCCCTGCTGCTACACAACACATTATCAGGAGATTATCCCCTGGCATACTGTGAGTCCTTATCTTTGCGTTGCAGTTGGGATTATTTTTTTGCTTGGCTATTTGGAGGCACCAGTAGGGGACTCGGTGATGTAATGAATGCACAACCCCCATCAAATTAAAATGACTGGACACCTACTGGAACTCTCTCAAATTACTCTGCAGTGCGTGCAAGTCAGCTGCAATACCACATTTAAAATGATGTATTTATGAAGGTCAGATTAATTTCTTTGGTAACCACAGCACATAACTCGGAGAACCTGCACAGCACAAGCAGCGCTACATTTCTGAGCCAAGATTGCCTCTGCCATGGCAGCGCATCAGGCAGCACAGGTGACACGAGAGACTTCCAGTCAATTTCCACAGCAGCAACAGTTCCAATGCAGCCGAACACACATTGAATGAGCTTGATCCGAAATGACTGGTTGAACAGTTTGAAACCAATATGCATAACGCCACGCAGGAGAATTAGTATATTTATCAACCTCCGAGTGCACGTGTGCAGTCTTGTGTGTATTTCTATGTGTACTGCGTAGAGGGTTTCTTGACTCCCAACAGATGTCATTATTTTCCACTTGCAAGCTCTCATCTCAGCGTGAGTGCCGAGGCATTTTTTATTATTCTGTCTGTGTTATTTTGTGCGCGCGCGCACACGCTGATGGGTGTGTGGCGCGGGGAGGGGAAGCGTGCATCCCTGTGTGTGTGTGCTCATGTGTGGGAGTCTGCCTCGTGAATTTTTGTCTCTGGAAAAGTTGAACTTTCATGCGCTTTCAGGTTAGGAAAGGAAGTGAGGAAAATTCCCTGCAACAGAGGAACGGTGCATCAAGTGTCACGGTGTCAACAGAGTTAGTTTCAAGTTAGTGGCACAAATACAATCTTTCATCTCGTTCAGCGGGAAGTGTTTGAATTAACTCCGTACGTGGCATGACTGTCTATCAGGCTGCCAGGCACAAGGCTCATGTGTTGGAGAGCAGGAAGGGATTCGCCCTGGAGAGGAAGGAGATGACACGATCAATTACATCAGCATAGAGCTCACAGAAGGCGTTAAACTGTGAACACTGCACATGGATGAAGGCAGCCAAACGTCTCCATGTTGCTATCAGCACCATGGACAGCGCTATCTGAGCAGCAATCCTAGTGCAACCAGCAACCTGATAACTGTGGCGTGATTTTATTTCTCAACATTCAGCATTTGGCTCATTTTTGAGCTATTAGTGTAAGTTGTATAATTAAAGAGATGTTTATGGAATGAATCTGGGGTCTTTGCTGGTAAACCAGTGTCCACACTTGACCAAGGCCGGTGCCGAGTTGCTGTTCCTGCGAGTCAAATGATGTGAATCTGCTAGATGGAGGCAGCAGGAGGTTGACAGCAGTGACACAGGTCAAAGGCCTTAGCTTCAAATTAAAAATAAAAACTCAAACGGACACTTTATTATGACGGTTTCTGTTATACGCCATATTGGCAAAAGTATTTGCTCACAATTCACAAGGCTGGTGTCAGTCCACCCTTTGCAGCTATAAACAAGGTTTACAAGTGTGTTTATGGGAATTTTTGATTGTTCTTCCATTTGTGAGATAAGACACTGATGTTGGAGGAGAAGGCCTGGCTCACAGTCTCCACTGTAATTCATCCCAAAGGTGTTGAGGTCAGGACTCTGTGCAGGCCAGTCAAGTTCTTTAAAACAAAACACACTTATACATGCATAGTCATGCTGGAACAGGAAGGGGCCATCACCAAACTGTTCCTACAAAGTTGGAAGTGTGCGATTGTGTGCAAAATGTTTGAGGATCGTTAAATTACGTCTTTATTGATGTATAGTGAGTAAAAGTCACCGTTAAGAGTACAGCGGAGGTCATCAAATGTCGTCTTCATGGGGAAAAGAGAAACATGCATACATGTACTCAGGACTTTACTTATATGTTTCTAGATTCTGACACAAATGTAGGGCTTACCCAGACATTTTGCATTATTGTGACTTATTATTCCTAACAGCCGATCTGTCCGCTCTTACTGGAACAAGCATTTGTATTTCAGCCTGAATAACAGCATAGTTTATACCAGACCAATTAAATCGAATAAAACTCAGTGTCTCTCCAGTCGTTTCAGTTAATGCCAAATCAAATTGATTTGATTCTCTGCTATTCACAGCCTACTTAACATTTGTGGGTGGGCTGGCAAGGATCATGATCTCAGTCTATTAAAACACACAGCTGTCCACAGGAGGTTTGAACATTTCACATTACCTGTCCTTGAATTTCCCGGGGGCACAGCGACTTATTTTTGTAGTGATTATGATGATCAAAATTTCACTCTCAATTAAAGTGGGACTTGGCAGGTTGTGCATGCTTTTTATATATTTCTGCAAAATTATGACCTAAACATCATCAAAATTCCACACAAGTCTTGAACAAGGGAAGCATGTGAACGTCTTTGATTAGCAGTTAATCTTAAATTGAATTTAGTCTAGTGTTAAAGGGGAGATTCCACACTCAGAGGGAAATTTGGACCATTGTTACCCTCCCCAGGAGTCATTGGCCAAAGAAGATCGCCTCAAGAGAAAGGCGTTCAGTAGACTGAGAGGTAAAAAGGAAACCTGGGAAATGTCCAAATGACTAACTAAATGACTTTCTCACATTCGCTGCTGTTCATGATTCCATCATCAGGAGATAGTGAACAACAATGATGTGCAGGAACGCAAGAAGAAAGCCGATAGAGCCCCCCCAAAAAAGAAATGGTTTAAATGAGAAACGTTTTGTCGGGAGAAAATAAACCTTGGTTCAGGATCTTATCACTATCTTTGCTCACTTTTGGTCCTCTTTGTTAATGTTTTGTGTGAAAAACTGGTGATATTTTAAAAAAATATTTATGGAGAAATGTAGACCATTCTGAAGGGTTCACCAACCTCCAAGCACAACTGTAGCGATTTAGACACATTATGTTCTGCCTTGAGTTTAGTGCCCCTTACTGGGCCTTGTAAATTGTTGTTAATGTGACATGCACTTTGACCCAGAACAGGAAGTCAGCCATGTTAGTTGGGGTAAGCAGGTTCACATGTGTGTTCCGGCATTTATCCGCTGCAATCCTCTTTCTTGTTTATGCCTTCGAAAGCATCGTCTGTAAGTACTTGTTGACTTAAGAGTATAGAGCCATATTTTAGTAACATTTTGGTAGTTTTGTGTTCTAAAGCCTAACTTTGTGTATAGTTAAGCTAATCTCATGCCATGTATACATAGGAGGACCTATTACATGGATGTCTTTGTCTTTTGTTGCTAGCCTTGACTTGCTGTAGAGTAGATAAGGGAATTTGTAATATCAGTGTGTTAATCACCTTACTGTTGTATTCTTGTTTTTGTTTTAGTTTCACTCTGATTCAATGGTGTATGGCGGTGCAATGTAAAATAAAGCACCTGGAGCTTGGACACTATATCCTGATTCCTGTATTCATTTGAATGGGGTTTGGCTGGCTGCTGAATTGTGTACCTACGCACGCATGCACACACGCAAGGAGAGCAGTACAGCATAGTCACCCAAAATGGCAAAGTGTAATTATCATTGTATAAAGTAAATATTGCTGCCATAGGAATAAAGACGCAGCTAGCTACATCTGAGGCTCTCTAGGTCCAAATTGGCCTGCTAAATGTTAACGTTCATGACAGTGTAATTAGAGAACGACTGAACGAGTATGGCTTGTTTGAAAAGTTTGACAGGAGAAAGCCTCTTGTGTCTAAAAAGAACATCACAGCATGGCTTAGAGTTACATCTGAACAAACCACAAGAGCAGTGTCCTTTGGATAGACCAAAGCACCGCGAGAGGAGAGGTGATGTACACTACAGTTTAAGTATTCTTATTCCTGATGGGCCTACAGCAGTTGAAGGAGGGTGTACTTTCTTATTTTTGAGATTCTAGAAGCCAAATCAAGAGAACAGATGTACTGGCATTTTCTCTCATTTGTAACACTTTACAGTCAGTTAATTAAAAACATCTTTCAAATGTACTGATGATAAAAATAAATGTTGGTTGCAGCTTTCCACAGCTACTGTGTTTAAAAGCTAACAGTACTTTCCCTCAGGGTCCGTGGGTGTTAATTATGTGAACCAAAATGAAAGCAGATTGATAAAAAACAAAAACAAATGACCCAAATAAAAAATAAAACAAACTTTTTTTTTAACAAGGTCACCTTACAAGACAAAAGAAAAAGACATGGAAGCCTTGTTGTGATTGCTTCAATTGGGCAAATTTATTAACAACAAAAGCGTTGCGCAGACATGACGTGGAGGAAATCGCTAGACGGTTTGTCCACTTGGTCCAGTTGGTAATCTAGCTTTATAAACTATTTATCTTTCCCTTAGTAAGTATTTCACTTCCAAAATGAAACATCTGAGCCAGGTAAAAGCCTCTTTATCTTCTCCTTCTTTACCAATCTGTCCCTCTCTGTTCTCTCCTCCTTTGTTGTGAAAGCTGCGACCAATCTAAGTAACTCCCTGCAGCAGCAAGAGGATGGACAGAAGGAGACAAAGAGAGACGACTGAGAGGGCAGGCAAATGAAGAGAGCAGTGTCGGTGGAGAGGAAGAAAAGGAAGTGATACAAAAGAGAAAGAAGGACGAGAGAGAGAGAGAGAGAGATGGATAATGAGGACAGACAGAGCTGAGTATTTCACCGCTGGAATATTTCACACTTCACATAATATTTCATTCCCACCGTCAGATTCCTGGGTTTGAGATTCTACCCAGGGCAGACAGATTGACAGACTATTTTTCATCAGCCATGCTTTTCCTTCCCGGCTCCTGCAACTGTAAACCTCTCCCTAAATGACTGCCATAAATCCTCCACAAATCCACATATATTTCTGCCATATTTCCACTGACAGCTGATTATTTCTGCAGTGGCTAATGTGTGTGTTCACAACTATGGTGTATTAATCTGAAATCAATGGATCCATTATTGCTTTGTGGGTGTGTGAGTTAATTCAGTTGATGCAAAGTAATAAAGAACAACCCATCATTTAGAAAGCAAAATAAATAGATAATAAATAGTTCAGGTCTGTGTCCTGACCTAAAAAACGAATCACAAGTTGTTGTTGTTTTGTTTTTTTAAAAAAAGTTTAATTGTATGCCTATTTTTAAAATACCAGGTGAGTTGAGTTGGAGTGTCCAAAGCAACAATCTGCTACATTTTTAAAGAGAAGGAATATTTTGGCCAGCTCAGTAACACCAGAAGTTCTGAAAGAAGAAGACAACTGAAGGGGATGATTGCAGAATTATTTCAGAATTGGTAGGAAAAAAAAATACAACTTCACAACAACCAACCAAGTCAAGAACAGTCTCTGGAAGTATTTCACAGTGTAAATGGATAATGGACAGCACAAACGCGAAGGCGTAACTTTTGGCGGGGTAGCTACCAAGGAACTGCCCCGGTCAACATGCTGTCAGCCCTCGGCCCTTGACGACAGGTTGGCACACTGTGATGTGTATTACTTGTACTTCCTGATGTTTTTCTTTGACATCTGTGGAAAAAAGGACAAGCAGAGCACCAGGATTTAGGATTTGAGTGGTGCTGTCAATGCCGTTGCTTAGCATTAGGCCCAAAAAAAGGAAGTTCCAATGGGTGAGTAGTTTGTCTTTTCTCTTTTTGTCAAGAATTGTTTCCAATAAAAAAATTCTTGACAAAAAGAGAAAAGACAAACTACTTTTTTTTTGTCAAGAATTGTTTCCAATCATATGTTGAAAATGTGCAGAAGACGTGGAGAAGCCCGGATGGTCAAACAGCAAATGAGATCGACTACATTTGCATATCGAGGCGATGGAGGTCAGCTACTGCTGACGTAGTCACTCGACGCGGCGCGGATGTTGGGTCTGACCACTATCTTGTTATGGCAAAGATCCAGTTGCGGCTCAAACGAACAAGACAAGATGCTCGCCGCGTACGCCCTTTCGATGTTGCCAAGCTCAAGGATTGCGATTTCTGCGATCGATATAATGTTGAGATCCGAAATCGCTTTGCCATCTTGGAAGAAGTCGAAGATCTGGAGGCATACTGGGAGTGTCTTCGAATTGCTGTGACGGCCAGCGCTGAGAAGGCCATCGGGCGGAGAAGAGGTACCTTCAAGGAACGTTGGATCCAAGATCAAAAATGGCAGCTAATCAATGAACGACGAAGAGCAAAAATCACCCGGGATCAGATGATCGGCAGGTGAAGCGAAGCTGTCGAAGGGATAAACGCGAATGGGTCGAGCGGAAAGCAGAGGAAGCGCAGGAAGCTGCTGATCGGAATGATACGAGAATGCTATTCCGGATCGTGCGTGACCTCGCTGGCACCTTTTCGGGTCAAGGAGTGCCAATTAAAAGCAGAGATGGCAGACCTCTCGTCACGCAGGAAGACCAAGATAAGCGCTGGGTAGAACACTTCAAAGACCTCCTGAATCAACCCGCCCCAGACACGCCCTTGTTGGACAATGACTTAGCCGAAAATGATGAACTCGCTGTGGACACTGGCCCCTTCACTATGGAAGAGACAAAGGCGGCAATTAAGTCTCTCAAGAGTGGAAAGGCCGGCGCCGACGAAATCACTGCGGAACTCCTGAAGTATGCCCACCCCGTTCTGGTCAGAGCTTTGACAACTCTGGTCAACAAATGCTGGGAAAGAGGCAAAGTACCCGGCGACTGGACGAGAGGTACCATCGTGAAACTCCCAAAGAAGGGTGATCTGTCAAACTGCAATAATTGGCGTGGCATCACCCTCCTCTCCATCCCAGGGAAGGTGTTTGGAAAGGTATTACTTCGGCGACTATTGAGAACAGTGGACGAACGGCTACGCGAAGAGCAGGCGGGTTTTAGAAGTGGAAGGTCCTGCATTGAACAAATATTCACGCTGAGATCAATTATTGAGCAGAGCCTCGAATTCCACCAAAGGCTATGCGTGAACTTCGTTGACTTTAAAAAGGCTTTTGATAGCCTTAATCGAGACACGCTCTGGAAAATCATCAAGTCTTACGGCGTACCCGACTGCTTCGTTACCGCGTTCCAAGCGTTGTATCGCAACTCTAGTTGCTGTGTCCGAACAGACAACGGCATCAACGGCATCACGGAATATTTTAACATCGATACTGGTGTGCGACAAGGCTGCGTCCTATCGCCATTCCTCTTCAACATCGCCATTGACTATGTCATTCGCTGAGCAATTGGACCGAACACGATGGGCATCGCCGGACGTGATCCCCTGCAGCAGTTCACAGATTTGGACTTTGCGGACGATATAGCCTTACTTGCACCAACACTCTGGGCTCTTTAGAAAACAACCTCATCTTTGGAAAGCGAAGCAGCACCGATAGGACTCAGAATCAGCGGTGAGAAGTCTAAGATTATGCGAGTTGGTTATGCTACACCATCAAACACAGCGGTTACTGTGAAGCAGCAGCAGCAGCTAGAAGAGGTGGACAGGTTCATGTACCTGGGTTGCACTTTTAGCAGTGACGGGGACGTGGAGCATGACGTTAAGTGCAGAATTGGGAAAGCATGGGCAGCCTTTCAACGATTACGACCTATATGGATGACCACCGTACTGCCTTTATCAACCAAGTTGCGGCTCCTGAAGACCATCGTTATACTGACGGCACTGTATGCAGCGGAGACTTGGAAATCAACTGCAAAGATCAACCGCCATCTTGACGTCTTCCAACAACGTTGTCTTCGACGGCTGCTCAAGATCACATATCGGGATCGCGTTACCAATGAAGAAGTATATCGCCGTGCGGGAGTAGAGCCGCTCCATGTCCAAGTCACCAAGCGTCGGTTCAGATTTGCCAGTCACATCCTTCGGCTACCGAACCCGAGACCTGCCCGTGTCGCGGTTCTGTGGAACCCGAAGAATGGAAAGAGACGGCGAGGAAGACCTAAAATAACATGGAGGAGGACTTTCCTTGAAGATTTACGTTCAGTCGAACTGTCATGGGATGAAGCAACAACTGCCGCGATAGACCGAGTTCGATGGCGTTCTCTTGTCGCCCGATGCACCGATCGGCGCGGGAGGATCTAAGTCTAAGTAAGTTGAAAATGTGCACTCATGCTGTAATGTGTGTGGCATATCTAGAAAGCAGCTGTTTATTTCTATTCCAACTAGTCCATTGAAAATGCTTGTTGAATGAGGAATTCTATAAATGAGGTGTGCTTGTTTGGTACCTCGACCCCATCCAATGGGCTTATCTCGTTTGTTCCGGGCTTATAGACGCTGCACCTATCTTTGTTACTTTAGCAAAGCTGATTCTGTCCCGGATTTTTTGTGGGCAAGTTGAAATGTGTCAGTTTCCCTGAACTCTGACTGGAATTGTTATTCATAAGCTGGAATGATGCTATTGATATTATTGATCACTGCTAGGTGATATTATTTGTGAATGAGTGAGACAGATAGAGAGATTATGACACATAGTGTGTTTGCTTGTGTACAGTGGTTAATGTCCAATGATATTCTTCAATGGACATGTCAGTCACATGATCTCAACCCAAGTTTTTTTCAGTCATAAATACAAAACTGAATGCAGAAAGACCCACAAGCAGCATATGAAGGTGGCTGCTTTAAAGCTTTTATGATTGACCCTTATACAAACAAATTTAATAGGATTTTCTTTTTCCGCAAGAGTAATTTTGGAGCCATCTGGATTATTGAGAATATGCAAACCATGGCGAACCATGTCAATAATGCATTAGTATGGTCCAACAACAGCTCTCCCATGTTGCTGCTCACTATAATCTTTTTGGTATGGCTTTTTCATTTTATTTTGTTAATGTTACAAAAACTGCTTGTTCATGATTGGCTCATATTTGTTCCTAGAGCCTTAATAATCCAAGCCCATTTCAGTAAGCTTGCTTAACTACAGATATTCTGTGGACTACCACACAGACCATTGTTAAATATACATTTTGAATGTTGGATTTTGAATCTTTACCTGACATGCAATTAATCCTGGAGTAAATTGTACAGTTAACTTGTTTACAGTATTTGGCAATGGTGGCGTTGGTACGCTAAATAAATAGCAAGTAGAACTTTAAATATCAAAAGCCAGAGCAGGATAGAGCAGCTACATTTGGCTTTCAAACTGACTGGAAACACTGCTGTGATCTGTCAGTCATGCACAGAGCCTGCAGCCAGCGGTCACACAAATTAATGTCATCCGTTAATGATGGTGGTAGTGATGTGTCGTTCGCGAATGAAACGGGTGGGATTTTTTTCCCCCGCTTTCTCTCCCTTTCATATTTTAATTTATATTTAATTGGCTGTGGTTTGCAGTATTTTGTATTGTTTCACTTTAAACTTAAAAGGAAAAAGCTGAAAATTTAAATAGTTAAAAGTTGAAATGTAAATAGTTGGTTTTTGTATTATATGATTTATTTATTAAATTATACAGTGGGGCAAAAAAGTATTTAGTCAGCCACTGATTGTGCAAGTTCCCCCACTTAAAATGATGACAGAGGTCAGTAATTTGCACCAGAGGTACACTTCAACTGTGAGAGACAGAATGTGAAAAAAAAATCCATGAATTCACATGGTAGGATTTGTAAAGAATTTATTCGTAAATCAGGGTGGAAAATAAGTATTTGGTCACCTCAAACAAGGAAAATCTCTGGCTCTCACAGACCTGTAACGTCTTCTGTAAGAAGCTTTTCTGTCCCCCACTCGTTACCTGTATGAATGGCACCTGTTTGAACTCATCATCTGTATAAAAGACACCTGTCCACAGCCTCAAACAGTCAGACTCCAAACTCTGCCATGTCCAAGACCAAAGAGCTTTCGAAGGACACCAGGAAAAGTATTGTAGACCTGCACCAGACTGGGAAGAGTGAATCTACAATAGGCAAGCAGCTTGGTGTGAAAAAATCAACTGTGGGAGCAATCATCAGAAAATGGAAGACATACAAGACCACTGATAATCTCCCTCGATCTGGGGCTCCACACAAGATCTCATCCTGTGGGGTCAAAATGATCATGAGAACGGTGAGCAAAGATCCCAGAACCACACGGGGGGACCTGGTGAATGACCTGCAGAGAGCTGGGACCAAAGTAACAAAGGTCACCATCAGTGACACACTACAACGGCAGGGAATCAAATCCCGCAGTGCCAGACGTGTTCCGCTGCTGAAGCCAGTGCATGTCCAGGCCCGTCTGAAGTTTGCCAGAGAGCACATGGATGATACAGCAGAGGATTGGGAGAATGTCATGTGGTCAGATGAAACCAAAGTAGAACTTTTTGGTATAAACTCAACTCGTCGTGTTTGGAGGAAGAAGAATACTGAGTTGCATCCCAAGAACACCATACCTACTGTGAAGCATGGGGGTGGAAACATCATGCTATGGGGCTGTTTTTCTGCCAAGGGGACAGGACGACTGATCCGTGTTAAGGACAGAATGAATGGGGCCATGTATCGTGAGATTTTGAGCCAAAACCTCCTTCCATCAGTGAGAACTTTGAAGATGAAACGAGGCTGGGTCTTCCAACATGACAATGATCCAAAACACACCGCCCGGGCAACAAAGGAGTGGCTCCGTAAGAAGCATTTGAAAGTCCTGGAGTGGCCTAGCCAGTCTCCAGACCTCAACCCCATAGAAAATCTGTGGCGGGAGTTGAAAGTCCGTGTTGCTCGGCGACAGCCCCAAAACATCACTGCTCTCGAGAAGATCTGCATGGAGGAATGGGCCAAAATACCAGCTACTGTGTGTGCAAACCTGGTAAAGACCTATAGTAAACGTTTGACCTCTGTTATTGCCAACAAAGGTTATGTTACAAAGTATTGAGTTGTATTTTTGTTATTGACCAAATACTTATTTTCCACCCTGATTTACGAATAAATTCTTTACAAATCCTACCATGTGGATTCATGGATTTTTTTTTCACTTTCTGTCTCTCACAGTTGAAGTGTACCTCTGGTGCAAATTACTGACCTCTGTCATCATTTTAGGTGGGGGAACTTGCACAATCGGTGGCTGACTAAATACTTTTTTGCCCAACTGTATGTGGAGTGGATAAATAAAAGTATATTTACGGTGGCCCCTAGAGACAAAGCATGTACGAACTCCAAAACACGTAAAAACTCAGAAGCACCTACAAAAGACAACAGAAGTGCTCCAGGATGCTTTGCGCAGTGTTGAACTTTTGTTACCTAGTGGGTACACAAGTACCAATGACCGGATTTGGTGTGTGGCAGTAACAGGTAAATGAATATTTTTTTAAATTATTTGAAACTATGTGAGTGCTTGTGTGTAAATACACAAACAATACACATACACATATGCTTTCAATTGTGTTATTTAAGTTATCTAGCTCTGTTTTGGAAGTTCAGTTAACGCTAGAAATGTGTTTCGGAGTTTGTACGTGCTTTGTCTCTAGGGGCCACCGTATATATTTATATGTAAACATACATAAATAAAAACCCTTTTCTCCATTAGCAATTCTTTTTGTGCATAATTTTATATTATTGTTAATAATAAATTAATTAAAGCAACAAAACAACCTGAAGAGCCGGTTGGTAATCCGAGCCAAAAGATCCGGTTCTCCAAAAAGAGCCGGAAATCCCATCACTACTAGGTGGGCCTGCTAGCATGAACTTTTTCTCTCGTCCGACGCTTCTCTATACCGGTGAGATGTATTAGTAATCCTAAAATGCTAGAGCCTGATGGGACAGCAAGAAAAGAAGAGAGACATACGTCTGCATCCCACGAATTCACCTCAGGAATCATAAAAGGCAAAGTGAGACGATTATCATCATGAGCTGCCGCTCTCCTGTGACCTTTGACCTGTATTCTATTGTTGAGGTCACAGGATCCCCGGAGTCTTCATTATCACGTATCGGAAGAGCATACTGACTGCGTTAAATGGAATCTGGTTTTCTAAATGCATTGCTGCAGTTCATCCTTTTTACACCCAGCTCTCTAGCTGTGTGCAGTTTTACTCGCGGCTTTAATCCAGTGTTAAAAAAAATAAACGTGTTTTTTATGAAATGGTTGATATTTCTCTCGACACACAGCACTGTTTACTTCCAAACTATCTGTGAAATTTTTGTATAATTACTGCAAACAGATGACACCGTGGCGAAGATGATTGGTAACCTGATCCTCGCACCAGTGATGCTGTCACTGCTAATGTTTCTCTAAATTAACAGCACATTTCCCATAAACCAATAAACTTTAAATCTTTTTTAACAGGAAACCTCCCCTCAGCAAAAAATGTTGCGTGTTTGGGCAAATGTTTTCCCTTCTACTTTACTGAAGAGGATAAACAGTTAGTAAGTGGTTTTCCATCTGTCTTTCACTCCTTCTACCATCTGCCTTTGTGAGAAACTCTGAAGCAGTAGTTCTGTTTGTGCTGGCATCAGTCTGTCTTCTGCTTTGTGTCATAAAGCACACCGGCACGTACACTGTGAGCGAGATTTGACCCTGTGGTGCACAATGTGAAATGTAGCGTCCAGTAAAGACTGCCAATCTTATTGAACATGTTCTCATTTGTTTATGGTAAATGTGCCTGGTATTTAGCCAGAATCAGGCCAGTTGCAGCTGAGTGTTGGTGCACTCATCTGGGTTCTGGCATCAGAAGACAGGACGCAGGCCAGCTCTGGGCCATATATAGCTGCCAGAATATTCTAGAAACGGCTCCAGTTAGCAGCACTCGGGCTGGTGTTACACCTGGAGCAGGACCAATGATCCTGGGATGTTTATGGCATGTAATTCATGTGCTGTGGGGATTTAGGCTGCTGTTGGGACATTTGGGATATTTGGCTGTTTAGCTGCCCACCCTAATTCAGTAAAAGGTTCACGTGAAGGTTAATTTTATCACTTGTGGGGGGCTGGTGCACCCTGGGCATGCTGCCAGTCTATCGCACACTCACATTCACACCTATGTCCAATTTAGAACCACCGATTAACCTAACATGCAAGTCTTCCCATGATGCACTCACCTTTTTAGCTCTGTGTTTACACAACACTTTGTTCACTTTGTATTTAATTGTTTATTATTAATCTCTGGCTCCTTCTGTAGCATGACTTTTGTCCCGTCTTCCTCCCCTCACGCCCAATCAATCACGCCCCTCCCTGACCCTGGTTCTGCTGGAGGTTTCTTCTTGTTAAAAGAGTTTTTCCTTCCCCTTGTCGCCAAGTGCTTGCTCAAGGGGACTCGTCTGATTGTTGGAGTTTTCTATTTATTATTGTACCATCTTTACCTTATAGTTTAAAGCATAGTAAGGCGACGGCTGTTGTGATTTGGACTAGTCTTTGTACCAAGTCTTGCCCTCTAGCTATCTATTTAATATAATAAAACAGGAAAGAGCAGCTATGCTCTGTACTAAACTATAATACAAATATAAAATACAATTAATGTGTATAAATTATTTTATCTAAATAAATACAAATAGTAAAATAACTGAAAAATATTTAGTAATCATAGATTTAAAAAAAAGAAAGTTATATATTTTGTGTGCCAATTGACAATTCAGAGTACCCAGACTTTTTGGAATCACTTTGCAGGATCCTAGAGAGCATCCCGCCCAGTGACTCCGGCAGTATCTGAAATTCTAGGCATTGTCGAGTGGCAGAAGGCTTCCACTTTGGCTCTTGTCTCTGCTTTTTGCTGATGATGTGGTGATGAGGTGATGAGAATGAGATTTTAGATACAAACAGTGGAAATGAGAATCCAAAGGGTGGCTGGACTGTCCCTTAGTGATAGTGTGAGGAGTGCAGTCATCTGTGGGGGGTCATTTGGTGCTTTAGTAATCAATTTCACAGCAACAAATAAAATATATATTTTCCTTACCAGTCTCTCCTACCAGATTGACAGTTGGTTTTTATACCAATAAAATATTCCCTAATTTAAACCATGTATATAATGTGATGTGCTTCATGATACATAAGCAGACAGCAGTCTGATGCACAGCATAAGAGCAACAAATTTTAAACCTCGACTCAGATTAGTTTTTCAATTTCATTCTTATTTAACTACCAAAGTCGCACATCTTCCATTGCCAGGAAATCTACACTGTATAACAATTTGCAGGCTAGATAACTAATCAGCATAACAATCACAAGAGGCTTAAATGAGAAAGATGCTTAAAGAGAAGGCGTAAATGATTTATTTGATGTGCGCACAGTATGGAATAACTGAAGAAATACGTGCTGATTAAACTCCATTGTGATGCCGTCAGTTTAAGGGGGTAGTAATGCCATGAGCCACAGGAGCGTTCCCAAGTGGAGTGTAGCTGGAAAAATGATTGGCAGACTAAGAGATGCTGAGGCAAAATGTGATTGGTTTAACTGGGGAGAAGAGGAAAACTCCAATGAGCTTCAAAAAATATCAACTGCAGATATCATTTCAGACACATTACGTGCTGATTTGGCAGAAAAGAAGCGTTTCTCATCCCTCCATCGTTTCCTGGTCATAATTAAAAATGCAATTTGGCTATTTTTGACTGCACAAAAGGGAATCGCTGTGTAATTGTGAATTAATTCTAAAACACTGTAGTGTTGTGATTCACTTAGTTTGTGTTTTCACGTATAAAAGCAAATTATTATTTATTTGTAATTCCTAGTTTTATATCACTTGGAGATATATCTTTTATATTTGTTTAATTTTCGGTACGCTGTATACTGTGTATATTGTTTTATTGATAATAAATGACTCTTGAATCTGAAAGGTGACTTTTCTTGTATTCACATAACACCTGGAAGTTTTAATAAAGACTTTGTTCAGCAAAAATAACTTATTTTCAGAAGAGATAATGACTTTACACGAGAACAAAAAAAAACAGGAAAGTTGGAGTGATTGAGACAAACACTGCATTTTGCACAAAGTGATGAATCACATTCATTTGATGGCAGCTGATGGAGATACAAAGTATATCTGCCTCACGCTATACTCAGACATCACAAGAATCACAACCGTTAGGGAGACAAAATCAGTGTGTTTGGTTTTAGTTTTTTTTAAACTGGTTTTTGCAGCAACCCATATGAAAAAGAAATAGTAAAAACATATATGATTTATTCATGAAAGTGGCCACTTTCTCATTACTACAAGTTTCATTATATAATTTTTCAAGGGATCTTATATCTGTTTTCACTCTTGTATGCTTTTCATACAAGTTTCACACAAGACAGATACAAACTTTATAAGATTTATATATATCTTTTCCATTTGAGGAAGTCATACCTCTGAATGTGCTTAGCAGCGCTGGTTATGATTCTGCAGCAGCTAAATATTTTGGAGTTTAGTCATGTTGAAAAGTAAAAACGAAAAAAAATGTGCAGAAGACTGCTGAGGGGGTAGGTGGGGGTGAACAACAGGGGACTGCACTGCAACAATCAGTGTGTCTCTAGTCAAACCCTTGGCTTGGCTGGTTAGTATGGAGATTGGGTGCCCGGGGTTAAATGAGGAGATGTCTTTCCTTTCGAGAGAAAAACCAGGAGTCTGCTCTGACTTCCAACCATGTGAAATATTAACAAGGCTGGGGACTGAGCAGCGGCTGCACAGCCCTGGCCTGTGCATAACGTCGAGACACAGAGACAGCATAAGAAGAGATTTTTTTCTAAAGAGGAAGAAGATAAAAACAAAACAAAAGAAAGAGAAGGCAGCTGATATTTTGTGAAACTCCAAAGGCTGTTATTAGAGTGGGGAGAAGGGGAAAAAAAGGCTCAAAGACAGGGATTCTCTGAATACTTGTTTGATGACTCTCACACATGGCTGAATAGAGCCGTCTAACAGTCTCCTGTGCTGACTGAAGTGTTAAGCACGCAATCAATCAGTAATTAAAAACAGATTATAATTTCAAGTAACCTTCTGCGCCCTGCCGCATGAGTCAGTCTGAGCTCAGCACTTAAATTAACTCTAATATGATGCAACAATCCTGCAACTGAGGAACGCGAAGAGAAAGAGAAAAAGAATCAGAATGCCTTGTTAAAGCGTGCATTTTTTCCCACCCCTATTTTTAATAACATCCCTAAACCCTGTGCTAGTTGTGTTAGTCTTAGCTTTCACTAAACCAGAGGCAGACGGTGACTCATTGATAGCGCAAAGGCTGCCCCTCGAGAAGTTACAATGCTGCTCATGTCAGCAAAATTGTGAGCTTTTTTTCTGTCCCTGCAAGCAGAAAGCAGAATTCAGATTTACACTACAACATAATTACTTGCTTGAGAGAGGGAGAGAGTGCAAGGGAGTGAAAGAAAAGACAGAGATAAAGGCAGCGGGAGAGAAAGGGAACACGAAACAATAACATGATTTCAAGTTCAACTTTGCCGCGTGTGTCAACGCAGTTTGTTTTAATCGGCGCCTCTTTTTTGTTGTTGTGGTTTCCTGCCGGCCGAGCTGCAACAAAAGCATCGAACCACTTAAATATCTAATTTAGCCCGTGAAGGAAGCCCAGACACCTTCGGGGAGCAGCCTTTGACTTGAGAGCATAAGTATTCTCTGGTACATGAGGAGACGAGGGGGGAGTGGGTGGGTGGTGGGGGGCAAATGAGGCTGGCTGATTGCTATTCTGAAACGTGGCGTTGTGCAGGGAGGAAGACAAGGCCAGCGCCGAGAGAAAATCTATACACTGACAAAAGGGGAAAGAAGTGAAGGGTGTGTGTGTGTGTGAGGGGAAGAAAGTACGAAGAAAGACATGGGTCACAATTACTGCAGAGATTCATTTTCTGAACCCCCCCCCAACTCGTCACACACTCACAGATATTGTCACCGAGCCATCCCATCTTTTCAAAGATGATTTAAAAAGAGATTACAAGAGAGGACCAGATTTCTCTACAGTCGCCCCGTTGCTATGGTGACACAAAATTGAGTCACTCCCTCTCTCCCTCTCCTTCTCTCTCTCTCCTTCTTATGGTCAAATCATCAAATCAGCACATAGGTGCAGTCCTGAGCACAGTGGCAGGCTAAACGTGCGTCTGCTTGTATTACTTGTGCTGTGGCGACTTAAATGCACTTAAAGAGTCAGCTTTATGGGACTCATTCTCCTTCTGGGCAGGTCTCTGTTAACAGATGGTTTAGTTTAAGGATGAAGAAGTAGCTTAAGGTTGGGAATCCAACAAGTAGTGGTAATTGTTTAAGGGTAATCAGAAAATTAAAGTTATGTAATTTGATGTCCTGAGACGTGATGGGGACAAGTGTGTGTGAGAGAGAGACAGAGAGAGAGACACTTCTGTTACCTTGGTGTCACCACGCTGCCTCCCTCTTGCTGTTGTTGTTGCTTTCATGCAGGGACAGGGAGAGAGCCTGAATGAGTCAGACTGGTATCTCATGTTAGGGGCTTTCTCATTGCCATCTGAGAAGACCAGTGTTTCCACAATTCCTTGTTTTTTTTAAAGGACACTAACACATTTAAATAAATACATACAAATAGAGTTTGTGTTTCAGTTTCACCTACCAACTTTGGAGGGATGGCACTTCATGTGAACCAATCCATGGGCTGCAATGGAAATGCTGAATTTTTTCAGAAATAAACACAAAGCCAAACTACTGGAAAATTGGCTGAAAACTCTCCGAGTTCTAATTTTACTTGTGGCAAAGAGAAACCCCAACAATCAAATGACTCCCTATGAGCAGGCACTTGGTGACAGTGGGAAGGAAAAACTGCCTTTTAACAGGAAGAAACCTGCCCATATTCAGGTCCAGACCAAAAAGGCTAGGCAGCGCCTGTATCACCTACGACAACTGAGGAAGTTCAGGGTCTCTCCAAAGATCCTCAGGATTTTCTATACAGGCGCTGTGGAGAGCATCCTCACACAGAACATGACATCGTGGTTTGGGAACAGCTGTGTGAAGGACCAAAAAGCTCTCCAGAGAGTGATCCGTACAGCAGAACGCTGCTGCAGGATTGCTCTCCCCCCGCTTCAGGACACCTACACCAGGAGATGCCGGACTAGAGCAGCGCAGATACTGAAGGACCCGTCCCATCCTGGCAACAAACTGTTCCAACTTCTGCAATCTGGTAGAAGGTTCCGCATCATCCGGGCAAGGACAGAGAGACTCAAGAGGAGCTTTTATCCCCAAGCCATCCGTGCCCTAAACACACACACCCGCCCTCTCACATCATCTATAATTGACTGAGACAGGACTCTTCCAGACACTAAACCAAGGCACAATGTACATTTCAATTCCTTTAATTTTAAATATGTTTATATTGTCTATCCTGTAAAATAGTCAGATGTCTATTCATATTAATGTACAGAATTCACCTGCTTGCTGCTACTACTGCACATTCACCCAATGTATATACTACATATATATTAGGGGTGCAACGATATTCGTATCAATATTGAACCGTTCGATACAGTGCTTTCGGTTCGGTACGCATATGTATCGAACAATACAACATTTGTAATTTATTTTATCAACTTTCCTTCTGACGATGCTGTCTGTGTTGAGCGCTCAGTGAATCTGCGTTCGACTACTCCGCCTAGGCTGCACTGTCGAGCGCAGATCCACTGAGCGCTCAACACAGACAGCATAGTCAGAAGGAAGAGCGCAGGGCAAGCTAGCGAGACAGAAGTTAAGCTCTCCTTGCAACATTCAGATCTGGCGTTTGGAATTATTTTGGTTTTCATGTGACGTATGACCCTGAAGGTAAGCGAGTCATGGACTAAAGTAAAACAGTATGTTGGATGTGCCATGCAATGCTCAATTACATGGGTGGGAACTAGTGTGTTAGCGCAGTTAGCTCGTTAACGTGTTGGCCGTCTAGCCCCATGCATGGAGCGATCGGCGGTAGCTCGTTAACGGAGATTTGCCGTGTTGTGGCGTTAAGGTCATTTCAACGAGATCAACCTGAAAGCACTAGTGGGAACACAACGAATATGACTGCACATTTACGCCGACATCATCGTAGTGCAAAGACGAAAACAACAAGCATGCTACTAACTTTAGCCGAGTCATTTAGACAGCTGTTAGCACATGATTCTCCTTATGCTGCTGAGAATATAGCCCAGAAGAAGCGGATAGTATAGCTTTTATTTTGGAAAGAGACATTTCTCTGTAATAAACTCTCTTTTCCAAAGATGAGTGATTCCTCAATCAGATACAGGGCTTGCAATATCGCTAGCCCGACGTCCTGGAGCTAGCGATTTTTTCAGTCGGGCTACCAAAATCTATCTCTTCCCTGCCCGTCGGGCTATTGTAGGAAGAAAAATATATGTCAATGCTTTTGCATTCTTTCAGAAATGTAGCTGGGTAATTATGTCATTGGCATTGGTGAGCCACTGTCAATATGTGACATATTGAAATCGCGTTTGAATTTGCGCTTGTTTTTTTGCTTTCACTTTGCAATCGTGCGAACTGTGTATAGAGAGCGACAGCACTGATCTGTGAGTGATGATAATTTGTGCACCAATTCCTCTGACATCGTCTTATTAATCGTTAGCTTACTATGCAAACATGACAAGTGAAATCTCCCGCAGCTTAAACATGTGAGAGGTTGATCGCGCAGAGAATCGCTGAGCTTATGTGAGTGCGTGTGTAAAAGCAGCACGATATATATTTTAGTTCTGCTGAGCCAAATAAGACAGGTCAGGGTGAAGAAGTGACAGCCAAAGAAAAGCTTACCACAAAACGGAGAAGTTATGACAAATCAGACTATAAGGCAAAAAGAAAGTGCAGCTTTATGGTTTCATGGACAAAATAATTTCTGTGGCTGCAATATGACGAGCTAAATAACCAGGGCTGCACATAAGTGGTCCGCAGATGCGCATTCGCTGTCAAAATAAAAAAACACGCACAAGGGTTAGGGTTAAATTTAAAAACTGTACTTTTGAGTTAAAATATATATTTATAATTTTAATAAATGACAAATTAAAAAGGCATGAATATTTTTTTGTATCGAAAAAATATCGAACAGTGACACCAAAGTATCGAACCGAACCGAACCGTGAATTTTGTGTATCGTTGCACCCCTAATATATATATATATATATATATATATATATATATATATATATATATATATATATATATATATATATATATAATGTTTTTCCTCTACACCCCCCCCCCCAATTTTTTTGCACATGTCGAGGAGCGTGTCAGGCTACATTTCACTGTGTGTTATACTTGTATAACTATGCATGTGACAAATAAAGAACCTTAACCTTAACCTAACCTTAACCTTAACCTCTGGTAGGACCAGGCTCAGGCAGGGGCAGCTAATTGCTACAGCTGAGTCAAGAAAAAGTATTCTGGTAACAACGATAAATATATTGCTATATAATCCTACTGAGTTGCAGAACTAAACTCATCCTTTGGTTTTAATTCATCTTTGCTAGTCAAGGGAGTCAGATGTCAGTCGCACAGGCCTAGAGAGTGGTTCGTAACATCTGCCAACAGCCTGTCCCTAGGGAAAAACAGGTATTCCTCGACCAGGGTAAAATCAGGTACAAAGAGTGCGCTGCATCAAAAAATGTGGAAAGCACCCAGCATACCTCCACTCTTGCCATTAAGTTTGCTTTTACTTTGGGAGCCTCATTGGAGGAAGCAGGAGTAGAGAGTCAGTTTGCTTGGCTTCTTTGGCCTTGGAGAGAAGCAGATCTGAGACTGAGACCGCTCTCTTGAAGGTCTGTAATGATCTTTTAATGGCTTCTGTTGCAGATGACTGTTCTGTAATTATTTTTGCTTGATCTAAGTGCAGACCACTGACCATAAAAGCCTACTTATTAGACTTAAGGTTTTGGCTGGTGTATGTGGCTCTGCCTAAGACTGGTTTTCTTCTTACATACCTGACAGGACCTTGTCTGTATGAACGAACAAGTTTTAACATTGCCTCCCTGACCTGCAGGCTTCAGTTTTGGGTCCATTATTGTTTTCTTTCTACATGCCTCCTGTAGCTGGCATTATTCAATGTTCTAATGACATTTCTTATCAGTTCTATGTCGATAACATTCTGCTGCATATGTCTTTTTAGCCTGATCAGATGGATAGGTAGTCCACTGCTTAACTCAGGTTACTGATTGCCTCTCTAGCAACTATCTTGTTTTAAACAGTAACAACACTGAAGCCATAATTACAGCTCCTCCTGAACTACATTCTCAGTCAGATTCTTGCTTCTTTTTGTCCAATGCTAAGCCCAACATTTGAAATCTTGGTGTGGAACGACTGTGTTTAGTCTGTTCCTTCCCATTCCATGCAAGGTACCTGGGTTGGCTGGAAGACTGTTTACTTAGCCTGGCAGGGCGAAGGACACTGTCTCAGCTGAACTATGGACATGCACACACATACATATACTGATACTGATAAGCACTCACCGACGCATCACCCTCCCTACCCCGGATCCATCGCCACCTCCAACGCTTACCTCCCCCATGATGTGGACATCGGGTCAGCTGGAGGCGCAGTCGAAAGATTGCAGCGGTCCCAGATCAGATGTACACACTGGAACACTTTCCCATGTTGCTTGTCTGTGTTTATTGTGTTATGGTGTGTTGATATCTGTGCATTCATGTATTATCCTTTTGTGTTACACATTTCAATGTTTTTTTCCTCGCTACCTACCCTGACCTGTCTCCCCAATGTGATGTTTGTGTATTGTATGTACGGTCGGCAAGGTCTGTCATCTCGGTTGTGGGCAAAAGACCTGCAACTGACAAATAAAGGCTATCTCATCTCATCATCTCTCATCTCATATTTGATTCTTGTCTGGGCTTCGACCCGCATGTAAAATCTTTGTCTTGTTGCTGTTTCTTTCATTCGAGGAACATTTCTGAATTGTGACAAACGGTCTCGTCACCGAAACTGGAAAAAATTGTTCATGCATTTGTCATCACGTTTAGATTATTGTAAAGCACTGTTTACCACGTTGGACTAATTGTCTCCGTTCACAGACTCAAAACTTGTGAGCTGTTCCCCATACAGACCGAAGACTAAAGGGGACATAGCCTTTCACTGTGTGGAACCAGGGCGTTGAAACAGTCTACCACTACAAATAGTTTTCTGCGTAAACAGGCTTTCTGTTGAGAATTATTTTTAATTGGATTATTATTTACTTTTTTAAAACTACCTGTTTATTTTACTGTGCCTTATTTATTTATTTAGGCACTTAATGTTCATGTCGATTTTAGTTTTTTGTACAGCATTTTGTGACTGGTTGTCTGTGAAAAGCTCTTATAAATAAAATTTGCTTACATACTTATCAGAGGTTTTAAAGTGTATTATTTTTCATCAGTAATTTGAAGAATACATCGTATCGGAGCACAAACGGTGCACGGACACTGCACGCCTCCCCTTTAGCCACACTCCTGTTAAACAGTAAATCAGTTTTAAAATAAATAAAAGGGAAAAACATTGTGGATCAACTAGTTTACAGCTTAACCTTTACTTTTATCAAACAGGAGTAACTACATTACAGCATTCCCACCAAAAATAGGTTAAAAATAAACTTTCTTTTTAACCAAGAGCTGCATGTGGAGATCAGTGCCATGCCTGCATGCAACTTTAGAGCTAAAGTTAGGATAAGCATAAAGACTAAAATAGCAAGAAACAGCTAACACAGCTAAAGAAGACTGATTTTCACATTTCTGTTTGTGCATGCTGACGACTGACCTTTAAAGGCAATTTGTAAACAAAGTCTTTTACCTTTGGAAAAAAAACAGGGTAACTATTTCTAAAGCTGTGTGCACACAGAAGGTGTAGCAGCTCCAGTGTGTTTGTACACTGGAAGTATTCAGACACAGTATCGATCTGTGTGTCAGCCTCACATCTGGAGGCACATGCTGCAATATACAAAAACAAAAAACAGCTTAATCTTCAGGTTTTATTGTTTAGCATTCATGTGCCTTTATAATAATAATAATAATAATAATAATAATAATTTTTTCATTAAATGTACCTTCCGTGTCACATCAGACATTTCTATCCCGAGGTGTTTTTTTCCTTTAAGTAAAATAACCCATTGATAAACTGGCAGCCTGTCCAGGGTGTAGCCTGGCGCTCACCCTAGGTGAGGCTCCAGCTGAATTGTGGCGTGCTGGATGGATGTAGCTGCACCACGGGCCCCAGTCAAGACTAAACTGGAAATTTTAGTTATATAACTTCCCTACTTCCCCATTTTTATTCTGACATATGAGTCAGAAAATATGAAGAAGTTGAGATATGTCTGACATGCAGGGAAGTGTGGGTGATATTTTAAATTTAAACCCACCAGCATAGCAGAAAATCAGCCACCTGTACAGGAGTCAGGAGTTACATTTTTCAAATAAATAAATAAATATCTGTTATAATTAGCCTCTTTTGCATCATCTTTTCTGAACTGGTGTGGAAGTTTTTTTCATTTTCATTCAAGCTGCATTTAGGCTCCAACCACCTCCATCCCCACATTCTAATTTTAAAATCTGCAAATAAACAGATGGAAACTTCCGATGAACTCAGGGGATTATTCTGAGTAAGTGGAACACACCCATGAATAGAATCAGAATGAAACGCTGGAATGTCCCTTTAATAATTTTATGTCTGATAACATACCTGCAACCTGAGATGCTTTTTTTAAAAGAAAAAATAACCCTGTCCAGGCGATACCCCAGCCCTCATCATCGCTGGGATAGCCTGCAGCTGAAACAAAACTCTGACAAGTGGAAGGGGATGGATGGATGAATTATGGCTTTTCAGTGCTTTCATTATTGTAGACAACATTAAAATAAGTGCAAAGGAAAGTTGCGGCGTGTAAGTAACCAATACTGACTGTATGTGGGGAGATATCTACTTTATATTTAGGTGATGAAACCATTAACATCCTTAAAGGGCAATAAAAACGAACTAAATAAAAATAATAATACAATATTAATTAATTAATTAATTAAAAAAAATAACATACAAATACTTAAAGGGTTGAATACTGACTTCAGGCTGTTTCAGGCACTAGAAGACATGATATACTTTGAATGGAAAGCAGAAGTAAATAAACTATTTGCCATTGATTTATTGCTGATCAGAAGCTTGCTGACATTTTAAACTTGAGTGGATTACGCTGTTGTAACTGTAAAATATTGATGCACAGAATGGTTTTAAGCAGGGTGTATTTTGTTCTTGCACATACTTAAAAATAAAATTCCAGCAAAAGTCCCACACCGTAAAAAACAAGATTAGACTGAACTACTTCCTGCAAACACCGAGGGCGTCCTCGGAAAGCAACGCAATCACTGATCCCTGCAGAAGAATCCTCAGCTAAATTTAGCCTTCACGGGATTCAGGGCAGAAAAACAATGGGATGTAGGAAGCAGAGGTGGAAGAGGAAGGCATAAACAGAGAATAAGGTGGGAGGAAGAGGAGTTGGAGAGAGAAAGAGGAAGAAAAGCCAGGAGGAAGCGAGAAGAGGTGGCATTTTTGACCTGTGAACTGCAGGAAAATGCAAAAATGTACTTTCTGTGAGCATACATATTCATATTTGTTGATCTCAAGCTTTTTATATTAGACACACACTCATGTATAGCTTAAATTGCAGATGTTCGTATTGCGGCTAAAAAGTTTAAATGTTAGATAAGGTTTTAATTTTAGACATACCTCCGAACAATAACTTAGATAAAGCTGCTAGGCAATTTGTATGGATCCAACACAAAGCTGTTTATCTTACCTTTGAATCCACTCCAGGGATGACTTATAGAGGGGATATTAGGTTCAGATGAAGTTGAAAGAGTTGAGCATCAAAGTTGCATTTGACCCAAATACCTCAAATTAGAATGCTCAGAGGAAAGTGCTGCAAAAACGTGCTCATCTCAACCAGATCGGAAAACAAGGTAAATCTGTTCAAAATGCAAGACGGAACTCATCAAGGTGCTGATCTTAATAAAAAGAAAAGTCTACTGCAAGCAAATTTCTCTGAACACTTTTTAAGTTAATGGTTCGGTCACGCTCTTGAATATTAATTCTTTATCACAAGACTGAGTTTGTTCACCGTGAACGACTGACTTTTTCTGAATTTCAGAGATGTTTTGGTTTCTGTTTTGGACTATAACAACATCACATACCTGCACAGGTTATATGTTAATTATTATCAGCCTTCACCCTCACATATCTCTTCTGTAAAGTTCAGTGAGTTGAACTGAAGCTCTTCCTGTGCAGCTGTGACGTGGGGTCAGGAGTGTTTCAAGTCACATGTCACTGCAGCGGTTCAGAGATCAAAGTGTCAGTGTCATCAATCTCAGCGTCTTAGACGAGGTGTCTGAGCAGAAATTTACAGCCCTGTTGTTGTTACTGTGGAATTTCCGTAACTTTTTTCCATTTCTTTTTTCTTTTTGCTGTGCCTTCTCCGCTGTGAGGTTCACTCTGGAGCTCGGGTGCATAACTTTGAATGGGCTGCCGCTGCTAAAGCTAAACTGGCTGTGCAGGGCTTGCCCACAATGAGATCTAAAAGGCTGCCAGCTGGTTTGAGTTCAATGGAAGCTGAAGGGGTGAAGCTTCCTTTTACAAACAAGTTCCAGTGTGTAGAAAATCATGACTTGCCCTTATGGGGTGCTCATTATGTAGCTGTTTTTCTAGCAACAGTGCCGGTACAGAGGCTTCATCTGCCAATCATTTGGCACTGGCACTATTCTTTTCTATTTTCTTATGTATTTAGCAGGTTCTGTGCTTTACACTGGCACCACATCATTAGGAAATAGGTTTCAGATGGCCAAAAACACTGCAGTCTGGTTGATTTTCAATATGCTGCACCATCCTGCCTTCATCAGAAATTAAAGTGGTTAGCATAATGGAGTGCAATAATTAAAGGTCAAAAATCTTCACGTCACACATGAACGTCTCATGGTCCATTTGCCATCTTGTTCATCACTCTTTAAAAAGAGTTCCTCTGCACTTTAAAGTCACCGATCTATAGCATCAGCCTGATACACATGGTCCTGACTCTGTTCTGTGTGTGACTTTAAGGGATTTTATGTTTATTGCTGCATATAAAAGAAAATATTCTCATTTCCCTTCACTGGCATGCAAAACACAATTTCATGCATATATTTTTAAGAATTTGTCTCCAGGACTGAGCACCTCCATCAGAGTGCCAAAACCACTGCCGAGTATTTTCTTGAACATATCGTTACCAAGCCTGAGAAAGAAAAATATGATTCTGGAGTAAGTTGCATGAAGGGGGAGAGACCGTCCCCAATGGGTGGTGAGTGGAGCTTTAATAGACATGTAGGTAAAGGAACATGAGGAGGTGTTGGATAGGTGTGGTGTCAGGGAGAGAAATGCAGAAGATGAAAAGGCTGGAAATGGCTGTGATGAACACATATTTCAAGAAAAGGGAAGAACATAGGTTGATGTTTAAAAGTAAAGGAAAGTACACACACGGGGACTACTTCTTATGCAGAAGTTGCGATCTGAAAGAGACTGGAGACTGCAAGGTGGTGTCAGGAGATAATGTAGCTAATCAGCATTGGATGGAAGTGTTTAGGATCACCTTGGAAAGCGAGAAGAGGAAGCGAGTGACGGAAGAGACAAGGAAGCTGAGCTGAGCTGCCTCACAAAGAGATTTGTGACACAAGGATCGGCGCAAGAGTGAAAGACAAGGTTTACAAGATGGCAGTGAGACCTTCTATGATGTTTGGTTTGGTAGCATTGACAAAAAGACCTGCAGGTGGCAGAGTTGAAACTTTCATTAGAAATGATCAGAGGGACAGCTCAGGTGGAGTGGTTTGGAGACAAAGTTAGAGAGGCAACGCTGGGATGGTTTGGTAATGTGCAGAGGAGGGACAGTGGATATACTGGACGACTGCCAGGCAGGATAAAAAGGAGACCACAGAGAAGATTCATGTAGTAGTGAAGGAGGACATGCAGAGGGTTGGTGTGACAGAAGAGGATGCTAGAGATATGGTGAAATGGAGCTAAAGCTGCTGTGGCGACTTCTAAAGGGAGCAGCCAAGAGAGGAAGAAGAAGATTATTGTGCTTGACTGGCCAGCCAACTTGTCTGACCTGAACTTCTGAGAGAATTAATAGGCTATTGTCAAGAGGAAGATAAGAAACAACCGACTCAAAACAGACGAGCTGAAGGCCGCTATCAAAGAAACTGGACTTCAATAACACTTCAGCAGTGCCACAATCTTGTGGCTTCAGCCTCCTGCTGATATGATGTAGTCATTTCTGGTAAAGGTCCCACAGCCAAGTATAAATGAACATACCTTTCAGAAGTTGGACATCTCTCTACGGTAAATCCTTGATCTAAGTCTTTTGAGATCCTGGATTTCTAATTTTCATAAGATATAAGCCATAATCATCAAAATCAAAACCAAAAAGACTTGAAATGCTGGATTTAACTATATGTGTAATGAATGTGGCAGGGATAGCTCTACTACTCTAAGGGACTCTTGAGCCAGGTACTGTCTCTGTGCACTGCTTCCCAGGCGCTGGATTGGTTGCTACCCACTGCTTCACCGAGTGAATGGGTTAAATGCAGAGGACAAAATATCCCACCCATGGGACTACAAGGGGTTTGGAAATAAATAAATATGAAAGCATCCACCCATTCGCTTATCCTTTTTCAGGGTCACGGGGGGCACTGGAGCCTATCCCAGCTGTCATAGGGCAAGAGGTGGGGTACACCCTGGACAGGTGGCCAGTCTATCACAGGTCTAACACACAGAGACAGACAACCATTCGAACTCACATTCACACCTATGGTGACCTATTGATCAATTAACCTATCCCCACTAACTGCATGTCTTTGGACTGTGGGAGGAACCCGGAGAAACTGTGGAGAACCCACGCAAACATGGGGAGAACATGCAAAGTCCACACAGAAAGATCCTGGCCTGATGGTGGAATGGAACTCAGGACCTTTTTGCTGTGTGGCAACAGTGCTAACCACCGTGTCACCGTGCTGTCTAAATAAATCCTGTTTGAAAAGTAATATGAAAGCAGACTTTTTTTAAAAGAAATTTCAAATTTTCCTGCTAAATGTAATAGTTTCAGATGCACTTCTATATTTGAATTTGAAATCTACTATTTCCTGTTTGCTAGGCACTAGTTATTAATATGTACTGTACTGTAGGCTACATGTGAAATACACAGATTTTCATCTTTGTTTACATGTTCAACCTTAAAGATAAGCAAGAGTGTGTTTCTTTATCCTAGAAAACCTGAGACAGGTGATGCTCAAAAAACTGAAAACTGTGTTCAGATGTTCAGTTAACAAAGCCTGATCCTTTCCCGCTCACTGTTTTCAGTATAAACTCATTTACATGGGCATCAGTGCATTACTATTACTATCCAAGGATTCCTTACACCATGAAAAGCTCGTCCTTGACACTTCACTTAAGGTTGCCCCTTCCTCTGTAGCAGCACCCACCTGCTGTCGTCTGTCGAGTCTCAGTGTTTCCACAAAGAACAGAAACTGACAAATAAGAAAACCAGGTTATTAACCACCCAGTGGTGTTTTCATGAAAATCAAACACCACAGAAATCACATTTTACTTACTCCACTAACCCACAGAAACCGGTCAGAATAAAAAAAAAAAAATCTTCATCATGTAGCGAGACTACATAAAAAAAACAAATCAGGCCTGGAGAAAATGTGGCTAACGTTGAAAAGCTACAAAACAGACAAGAAGAAAACAGGAGAGGAGCTGATAGCCGGCTGGAGACTGTGTGCATATATGCTGCAGTAGCTAAATGACTAATGAAGAGCAGGTGTTCGTGCGAAAGCAAGGCTACTCACTAGGGCAACTAGCGGGCTCCTGAGGAGAGGGTTTATTCTCTCAGTTTGTGATGTTACTACACAACAAAACATTTTACTACTTTCTTTTGAGCAGCTGGCTTTGCTCGGGTTTTTGACATTTCCTTGCTGGTAAATGCAGAACTCGGAAAGCTCCGAGCCCGAGAGGGGGCTTAGTTCAGATCTGTGCAAATCTCTCTGGTGCTGTGTCATATTTATTTTAGAAGCCTAGTAGATAGAGATAGCTGCTGCTGCTGCTGTCTGCTGTTCAATAATAGATAACTGCTCATTCCTTTAAAGAAAAAAAAAAGAAGAAAAGCTCACTAGTCATTGTTTCCTGCTGAGAGTTCGGCAAGAGGAAGATATACGAGAATGAAAGCAAGGCCGAGATGGACAGAAGAAGAAAGGATCACGCCGTCGCGCCTCTGAAGTCAAAGTCCGGAGAACAAAATGCCTCACACCAGTGGGCCAGTGTCAGAAAGGAGTCAATTAGTTATCCTTTGGTGGGGGGGAGGAGAGGAAAGACAAATTTATGTTGGTGAGGTTGTCTGAAGATGACTCACTGGGCCTGACACACACACACTCCCTCCTATAGAAGCGCTTGCATCGCTTCATCTCTCTCATGTCCTCCCTCTTCAATCCCCTCTCTCTATCTCTTAACCTCTTTCTGTCGCTCATTCTTTCTGCCGGTGATGAAGTCATGCCACCACGCCCGGCTCTCCCCCTGTGCTCCCCACGCTCGCACGCCTGTTACTACCAAAAGCCATTAACCCTTGGAACCAAGGAGCTGAGGCGGCACGCGGCATCATTCATAAGAAATGAGCTCAGTTTAACACTCGTGGCCAGAGGTGACTTGCTGCTTTCCCTTCGATGGCATGAAAAACAGGGCAGCGGCGGTGGCCAAGCATTAACTTTCCTTCAAGCTGCACGATTCACTTTTTTTTCCTTTGAGATTCTCGGTCAGTGGGATTCTGCAATTGAAGGGGTGTTAAATCCTTGATAGCAAAGTTTATCTTGTGCAGCTGTTGAACACACTATAGACATCTAGGCTTGGCTGGTTCTCACTTGAGCTTGCGCTGATTTATCAGTCTTGTAGGCGCTGCCACAAGTCCCATGACAACCTGTGGAGAGCTTGTTTTAAAGAGTATGTATTTAATTTTTAAAAAATCGTTATTCATCTAAAGGGTTTAAAAAAGGGTAAAGAAAACAACATTTTTTGCTTGATTTAGTGAATAAAAAGTGAGCTAGTGACAAAGATAGTTGGGCAGGTTATCATATTATAGAACTAAAGAAAATAGAGATGCACCAGGTGGAAGCTGTGGCTGAATATAGTACTCAAGAAATAGGAATGTAATTTCTAAAAGGTCTGTGCTCATCTGAGCTTCACAGCTAACTGAATTAAACGTACAGTCGAGGCACGCAGTGTGCTCACCACTTTTGTGTGTTTAGTATGTGGGTCGGAGTGAATGTGGATAGAAAAAACATACTATGAGTTGTGAAGGAATAACGGGATACATTTAAGTTAAGCACCAAAGACAAATGATCTGGCATGACATTCTCATAATAAATCAGATAAAATACTGCAAATAATCATTTCTGCATTTGTGCGATTGAAATGAATTGCAATGACACAGTTTTAAAGATTTGGCCTAAATAATTTTGGAGTGAATGAGCCTTAACATGATGACACCGTGTCACCTGTGAAACCCCTTTTTTATAAAAGGGAACATTATCAGTGATGTGCTATTTTGCAAAACTTGCCGTGAGAGAAAACTTGACGTGCTGAAACAATATTGCCTGCATCTGCCAGCCATCTGCGGCTCCATATTATCCTTATTGTCTGTTCATAATAGAACTCCACAAAGCAATGGTGCCTCTTTTTGTCAGAACCGAAGATGCTTTTTTTTTTTCTTCTTTCCTTCACAGGAAACTGTCACTGGACACCGTCTCCGTTTACATTCGCAGTGAGATCTGCAGCAATCGATCCATAAACTGTGAGCAGCTAATGTGCAGCTTCTTGGCCGTGCAGTAAGGCTAATTAAAACATGGAGTGTAAGTTAAGATCAATAACAGGCTTTATTTTGGAGGCTGGATGGTATGAAGCTTGGGATTTCTTCATCTCTGATGCAACACGTCTTGAAGTTGATATTCATTTTTGGTTTAAAACTGGCTCATATATTTATTTGAAGTTTCAGGATGCAGACACAGGTTTGCTGTGTTCTTAAAAAGATGTAAATTGTTCATTTGGCCATGAATTAATGCATAATGAGTGTGAGTGTAGTTTTTTTTTAAAGGTTCACTAATGTTTGTTTATTTTGATCATAGTTAGAGCCACACCCAGGGGCAGAGATGGGCTCAATGTCTTGTGCACCTAATTAAATATTCCATCCATCCGCTGTCTTGACAACTTGTCCAAATGAGGGTCTCGAAAGAATGAAGATGCACCCTTTGGTCAGTTCACCAGTCTATCACAGTTCCATCCAAAAGTTAAGAAAAATCATTTTAAGCCTAGTTTTTGTTCGGCAACTTGAAAAAGTGTCACAAAAAGAAGGAAACTGATGTTGTGTCTCTCAGAGTGGTTTCAGCTCAGAGCAAGTAACAGTACAGTACATATATACTATATTACCAAAAGTGTTACTTTACACCAAGGGTCCCCAACCCCAGTCCACGAGGGCTGGGATTGGGACACATCTAAACCCAGCAGGTTTTAGATGTGTCCTTGATCCATCACAGCTGATGTAAATGGATAAATTACCTTCTCAACATGTCTTGAAGTTCTCAGAGGCCTGGTAACGAACTAATCATGTGATTCAGGTGTGTTGACCAAGGGTGAGATCTAAAACCTGCAGGGACACCGGCCCTCGTGGACTGGGATTGGGGACCCCTGCTTTACACAGTAATTATTTTTATGTCTCTGATTTGGTACAGATCTCCATCCCATCCCAGTGCCTCAGATCCTCCTCTTCTTTCTGTTCCTTCGTTTCGTCTTCTTACCATGGAGGGCAGGGATTTTAGTTACTCTGCACCTCGACTTTGGAATTCCCTACCCGCTGACCTCAGAAATATCACTTCATTCCCCCTTTTTAAGTTCACCCTGAAAACCCACCTCTTCAAGATAGCCTATTCTATATAACTTCTCCATGCTCTTAAACCTTCTTTTATTATTGTATTATTGTATTGTATTATTGTTATTATTGTAATCATATTGTGTTTATTTCCAGTTTTTATGCTTGTCTTATTTGCTCTGTACAATGTCCTTGGGTGTTTTGAAAGGCATTTTTAAATAAAATGTATTAATATTATTATTATTATTAGTATCTGACTACTACAGAGGGTATTAATTAGAGCAATGTTTGTAGCCAATATTTTCACAGACAAAAAGCTGGACGACTTTGGTTCTGGGGCAGGGACCATTCATTATCCCAAAGAGTCCCACGAGAAACTGAGGTTGTTGTGGAGGACAAGACAAGAAACCTCAGTCGAAGTAAATTCTGTTCAGTGTTGATTTTTATCTCTTTAGAAGCTTATTGGTGCTAACTCACCACAACAATCCCAGTTTTTCATGTGGCTCCTTGGGAAAATGAACTGCCCACCATGGTTCTGGAGACTAGGAGCAAATCTGCCTCAGAGTGCGTGTTTACTATGCTAACTACTATGTTAACTATAGTGTTGGGAAGGTTATTTTAATCTGTATTCCACTACAGATTACAGATTACATGCCCCAAAATGTATTTTGTAACGTATTCTGTTACATTACTCAATGAGAGTAACGTATTCTGAATACTTTGGATTACTTAATATATTATCAAGCTTTTTGCAACTACATGAATGTACTATTGCTATTTATAGTCTATATATGTGCACTATAAATGTATACATATATATATATATATATATATATATATATATATATATATATATATATATATATATATATATATATATTAGGGGTGCAACGATACACAAAATTCACGGTTCGGTTCGGTTCGATACTTTGGTGTCACGGTTCGATATTTTTTCGATACAAAAAAAATGTTCATGCCTTTTTAATTTGTCATTTATTAAAATTATAAATATATATTTTAACTCAAAAGTACAGTTTTTAAATTTAACCCTAACCCTTGTGCGTGTTTTTTATTTTGACAGCGAATGCGCACCTGCGGACCACTTATGTGCAGCCCTGGTTATTTAGCTCATCATATTGCAGCCACAGAAATTCTTTTGTCCATGAAACCATAAAGCTGCACTTTCTTTTTGCCTTATAGTCTGATTTGTCATAACTTCTCCGTTTTGTGGTAAGCTTTTCTTTGGCTGTCACTTCTTCACCCTGACCTGTCTTATTTGGCTCAGCAGAACTGAAATGCTTTTACACGCTCACTCACATAAGCTCAGCGATTCTCTGCGCGATCAACCTCTCACATGTTTAAGCTTGCTGCGGGAGATTTCACTTGTCATGTTTGCATAGTAAGCTAACGATTAATAAGACGATGTCAGAGGAATTGGTGCACAAATTATCATCACTCACAGATCAGTGCTGTCGCTCTCTATACACAGTTCGCACGATTGCAAAGTGAAAGCAAAAAAACAAGCGCAAATTCAAACGCGACTTCAATATGTCACATATTGACAGTGGCTCACCGATGCCAATGACATAATTACCCAGCTACATTTCTGAAAGAATGCAAAAGCATTGACATATATTTTTCCTACAATAGCCCGACGGGCAGGGAAGAGATAGATTTTGGTAGCCCGACTGAAAAAATCGCTAGCTCCGGGACGTCGGGCTAGCGATATTGCAAGCCCTGTATCTGATTGAGGAATCACTCATCTTTGGAAAAGAGAGTTTATTACAGAGAAATGTCTCTTTCCAAAATAAAAGCTATACTATCCGCTTCTTCTGGGCTATATTCTCAGCAGCATAAGGAGAATCATGTGCTAACAGCTGTCTAAATGACTCGGCTAAAGTTAGTAGCATGCTTGCTTTTTTTTTGTCTGCTTCCACTTGTCTTTGCACTAGGATGATGTCGGCGTAAATGTGCAGTCATATTCGTTGTGTTCCCACTAGTGCTTTCAGGTTAATCTCGTTGAAATGACCTTAACGCCACAACACGGCAAATCTCCGTTAACGAGCTACCGCCGATCGCTCTGTGCATGGGGCTAGACGGCAAACACGTTAACGAGCTAACTGCGCTAACACACTAGTTCACAGCAATGTTATTGAGCATTGCATGGCACATCCAACATACTGTTTTACTTTAGTCCATGACTCGCTTACCTTCAGGGTCATACGTCACATGAAAACCAAAATAATTCCAAACGCCAGATCTGAATGTTGCAAGTAGAGCTTAACTTCTGTCTCGCTAGCTTGCCCTGCGCTCTTCCTTCTGACTATGCTGTCTGTGTTGAGCGCTCAGTGGATCTGCGCTCGACAGTGCAGCCTAGGCGGAGTAGTCGAACGCAGATTCACTGAGCGCTCAACACAGACAGCATCATCAGAAGGAAAATTGATAAAATAAATTACAAATGTTGTATTGTTCGATACATATGCGTACCGAACCGAAAGCACTGTATCGAACGGTTCAATATCGATACGAATATCGTTGCACCCCTAATATATATATATATATATAAATAAAAATTCCCCTCTCGCCCCTGTGGGTGGTCAATCCTTCAAGGTCAGGTCCTCTACCAGAGGCCTGGGAGCTTGAGGGTCTTGCACAGTATCTTTCCTGTTCGTAGGACTGCACTCGTCTGGACAGAGATCTTGGATGTTGTTCCTGGGATCTGCTGGAGCCACTTGCCTAGCTTGGGAGTCACTGCACCTAGCGCTCCGATTACCTCTGGGACCACCGTTACCTTCACCCTCCACATATTCTCAAGGTCTTCTCTGAGCCCTTGTTACTTCTCCAGCTTCTCGTGTTCCTTCTTCCTGATGTTGCTGTCATTCGGAACCGCTATATTGATCACTACAGCCGTCTTCTCATGTTTGTCTAGCACCACTATGTCCGGTTGGTTAGCCACCACCATTTTGTCCGTCTGTATCTGGAAGTCCCACAGGATCTTAGCTCGGTCATTCTCCACCACCCTTGGGGGCGTCTCCCATTTTGACCTCGGGACTTCCAGGTTATACTCGGCACAGATGTTCCTGTACACTATGCCGGCCACTTGGTTATGGCGTATATATATATATATATATATATATATATATATATATATATATATAAAAACACCCAGCACGCCCCTGCGGGCGGTTTATCCTTCAAGCTCGGGTCCTCTACCAGAGGCCTGGGAGCTTGAGGGTCCTGCGCAGTATCTTAGCTGTTCCCAGGACTGCGCTCTTCTGGACAGAGATCTCCGATGTTGTTCCCGGGATCTGCTGGAGCCACTCGCCTAGCTTGGGAGTCACTGCACCTAGTGCTCCGATTACCACTGGGACCACCGTTACCTTCACCCTCCACATCCTCTCGAGCTCTTCTCTGAGCCCTTGGTATTCTCCAGCTTCTCGTGTTCCTTCTTCCTGATATTGCTGTCATTCGGAACCGCTACATCGATCACTACGGCCGTCTTCTTCTGTTTGTCTACCACCACTATGTCCGGTTGGTTAGCCACCACCATTTTGTCCGTCTGTATCTGGAAGTCCCACAGGATCTTAGCTCGGTCATTCTCCACCACCCTTGGGGGCATCTCCCATTTTGACCTTGGGACTTCCAGGTTATACTTGGCACAGATGTTCCTGTACACTATGCCGGCCACTTGGTTATGGCGTTCCATGTATGCCTTGCCTGCTAGCATCTTGCACCCTGCTGTTATGTGCTGGATTGTCTCTGGGGCATCTTTACACAGCCTGCACCTGGGGTCTTGCCTGGTGTGATAGACCCCAGCCTCTATGGATCTTGTACTCAGAGCTTGTTCTTGTGCTGCCATGATTAGTGCCTCTGTGCTGTCTTTCAGTCCAGCTTTGTCCAGCCACTGGTAGGATTTCTGGATATCAGCCACCTCCTCTATCTGCCGGTGGTACATACCGTGCAGGGCCCTGTCCTTCCATGATGGTTCCTCGTCTCCCTCCTCTTTCTTGGGTTTCTGCTGCCTGAGGTATTCACTGAGCACTCGGTCAGTTGGGGCCATCTTCCCAATGTATTCTTGGATGTTCGTTGTCTCATCCTGGACTGTGGTGCTGACACTCACCAGTCCCCGGCCCCCTTCCTTCCGCTTAGCGTACAGCCTCAGGGTGCTGGACTTGGGGTGAAACCCTCCATGCATGGTAAGGAGCTTTCTTGTCTTTATGTCAGTGGCTTCTATCTCCTCCTTTGGCCAGCCTATTACCCTGACTCCTCAGGACTTGCCTGACCCTCTGCAGGTACTTGGTGGTTGCAGCCTTTCTAGCGGCCTCTTCATGGTTCCCATTTGCCTGCGGGATCCCCAGGTACTTGTAACTGTCCTCTATGTCTGCAATGTTGCCTTCTGGTAGTTCAATCCCCTCAGTTCTGACTACCTTCCCTCTCTTTGTTACCATCCGACTACACTTCTCCAGTCCGAACGACATTCCAATGTCATTGCTGTATATCCTGGTGGTGTGGATCAGTGAATCGATGTCTCGTTCACTCTTGGCATACAGCTTGATGTCATCCATGTACAGGAGGTGGCTGACAACTGCTCCATTCCGTAGTCGGTATCCGTAGCCAGTCTTGTTAATGATCTCACTGAGGGGGTTCAGGCCTATGCAGAACAGCAGTGGGGACAGAGCATCTCCTTGGTAGATCCCGCACTTGATGGTGACTTGTGCTATGGGCTTGGAGTTGGCCTCTAGTGTTGTACGCCACATCCCCATTGAGTTCCTGATGAAGGCTCTTAGGGTCCTGTTGATCTTGTACAATTCTAAGCATTCCAGTATCCAGCTGTGGGGCAGCTGGATATATATATATATATATATATATATATATATATATATATATATATATATATATATATATATATATATATATATATATATATATATATATATATATATATGGGAAAAACTCCTTCCCTTGTAAGAATCATAGTTTCCAGGTTGTCTAAGTGATTAAAATGATAAAGTGACCACACTCTACACTGCTACAAACACGAGCAATCGTGTTTACAGACAGAAAGAAAATGATACCAAGGGGTGGCTGAAGAGGTTTGCAGAGTCCTGTATCTGTTGGTACAGTCCAGCTGCTGTGATGGGATTTGCGTTATCCCTTAACTGTAGAGGCTGTTTTACAGAGCATACCGATACATAGAAGCTGATTAGCTGTAGGGAAATTTGACTTTAATATTTAGGTGGGTGTTATATATATGGAGTTTATTTTAATTATATTTTACTTGCAGGCCACCTTTTATTGTAATCAAATTTCATTCTCTGTCACTTAGCTACGGTTAAAAGGGTTTATGTCAATTACGCTCCTGGTGTGTATTCACGGCACTCATTAGCAATTTGCCATAGCACCTGTGCTGTTAATGTGTTTCGTATGAATTGACGGGGCTCTCACTGCTCTGAATAATAGACTGCAGCAGACTCTGTCAGGTAATAGGTTTCTTTTACATGTGACTCTAGCTTTAAATGTCTTTCAATTTACCCCACATTGTGGGTTTTGAGATTTTTGTGAATTTTTTTGTCAGCTCAGCCCCTTTAAATACCTCCAGTGCTCTGAGGGAAAGTGCTCTGCATCATTCAGATTCACAGGTTATAAACTTCCCCGTTAATCAACAAAGAGTCAAAGTCAAAAACATGAATCACTCACATTTTTAAAGTAAAATAAAATAAAATTCACTTAGTCTGCTGGTATAAAAAGAAAAACTCATTATAGACTTTTATTATCTTTTTTTTTATTATGTCTTGTCTTCTGTAATCTCCTGAGAAATGCATCTTACACTACAACAGGTACAATTTAGGCCTAATGTTGCCTCCAGCAGTAAACATTTAACCAAGAATATCAAGCACTTTGATTACCATTACTGCAGCCTGAGTAGACTTAATTTAAACATTATGCAACTGTTCAACTGTTATCTTCTTTTATTGAGTTTGGACTTCCACAAAGTCCTCTGAACTATGTATAAAACTATGAAAAACAGTGAACTCAACCATATCCTTAAAAAAATCTCCTCATTAAAACTAAATATATGCAGCAAACTGGCGAAGTGGCGATGAAGGTGACAACATATGGAAATTACTATGTTATATTGTTATCCCACTATTAAAGTGTGAGAAGGTTACACTGCTTAAAAAAGTCCTTCCAGCACAAACTGTATATACAGAGCAGAAGCTGTATAATACATGTATGGATCACCCCCCCACACACACACACACTGGACGCCCCCAATACACTCAGTTCAGATAAATGGCATCAAGAGTTTTAATAAAAGTGGGAGAAATTAATCGATAATCAGGATGTTTAAACGTAAATGTTGTTAGCATAGCATAGCCCACCTGGCCAAACTTCATAAAAGCTTCTGCTAGCTCTTCTAAAACAATGCAACACTATACAGTGTCTGTGAGTTGTAAATGTAGCCATACATGTAATAACAAATCTCAATCTGTTCTCTGTTTGGATTCAGAAAACAAATCATTTCTATTATTATTATTATTATTATTATTATGAGGTGCTCAAGGTTGAGTTTTGTAAGCTAACAGAGCCTAAGTTGTGGGCTTTATGTCATGGTAGGCTAACCTACTGATAATCCATATACAGCATAAAATATAGTTGAAGTCACAGCGAAAGACACACTGTGGAAAACAGTCAGAGATGAATAATAACTAAAGATTTATACTTTCATTGTAATGTCAACAAGTACACATACATTCACTGGCTAACGGCTAGTCGATCACAAATGGTTAACTAATGACTATACCCAGGATAATACCCTTTTTAAATCTACACATCATTTACAAAATATTTGTATATAAATATTTTGTATTCAACATGAACAGAAACTAGTGACTGAACCTATAAAATCATTAGAAACTATATACCGAGGTCCCACTTTTACACCTACACCCACCCTGGTCATTAAAAAGCATATAATCAGGGCATTTCCACATCCATCTTTTGTAATATGTGCCAATACAATGGATACATATGCTTTCTTACATGATGTGCTCATCCAAATCTCTGCATGGCAGATCGAAAATATCCTTTCAAGTCCCACAAAGAACTGTATATTAACCCAGCCTGTGACGAACTGTCCAGCTTGTGTTCCCCCTCTCACCCTGCATCACCTGTGACTCCAGCAACCCCGAGTCCCAACCTGATAAACTTTAAATTTCCTCTTCATCACAAAACAGAACTGATTTCCTGAAGTCATGGGTTTGAATTGTCTTCTTTATTGACAAACAGTGCATTGTAAATGTAAGAGTCAGAAAGTTTACAGCTACAAACTCACGCACAAAATACAAACATTTTACTGTACACTGAACAGCACTCACACGCACACACACATCCACACACACAATATATTACACCCACACGCGCACACAAACACACAAAGATGCACAGGCTTGCGCATATTCACATTATTTTACAGTAGTATAATACATGACAGTGGGATGCTCTGACTATATGAGCAGTAACACCTAGAACGTTATTGTTGGTAAACAGAGAAAGGCAGATGCAGCTGATTATTGAGCTGCTTTTTCTTTTTTCAAGAGAAATAGTACATTACATACATACTAAAAGGTATGGCAAGCAGTTCGAAGGAAAATAAATTACCATGAGAAAAACAACAAAGTGGAAATTTCTGCAGAGGGAGTGTGCACAGCCAGTCTGCGGTTTAAAGAAACACTTTGTGTAAAATGAGATTACAAAGCTCAAAAAGCTTAGGTTGCAACGCAAATATTTATACATTCGGGCAGAAGACATATATTGTCACAGTTTGGGGAAATATGCTCATCAGAATTCTTTGTATTTATTTATTTATTTTTCCTTTTTTTCTTTGTTTTTTTTTGAAAAAGACTTTAAAGAGACATTCCCCGTACAAGTTTTTCATTATTTTCTCCTGGATTTGTGAAGTTACACAAATATTTTTGTAATTGAAATACTTCCCCGTCATTCCATAACTGCGCCAAATGATGTGGCATCCTTTTGGTGCCTAAGCCGGACAACTTGAAAGTCACAAAAAGAACTCAGTAAAGAAAGGGTCACACATGGGAGTCGAACCCTCGACTCCTGGATGAAAGTCTTGTGGATTGCAGACTTCATCAATCATTTAAATAAGAACGTCTCATCCCGGAGAGCTTGAAATGCAACTGAAAAGAACTTGCAGTTGTAAGGGAATATATTTTTCCGAGTGAAAGCAAACTCAAATGTGTTTTCAGCTAAGCGCTAACGTTAGCGATTTAATAACGACCCCAAATTATGAGGCTAACTTGCTCATCAGGTATGATAGATGTTCACGGTTTAGTTTAGGTAGCACGCAGCAACGAAGTACAGCTGAGGCTGATGTGAATTACTGCTGTTTCTCACTTATTTGGTTATGAAGAATTGGACAAATTAATCTAATGATGATGCTTTAAATGTAGCAACATCACTACACAAAATACAACTCATCCCAAGGGGAACGTGAACCAAATTTCATTGTGATCCGCCCAATTCATGTAAATAGCAGTTTCTGGTAACCCATAGTTTTGAATATGTCACAGGGGGGCAAGAGGAAAAATCAGAGGACCACCAAAGTCAGCAGACTTTATCTGTTTGGGCCTATTAATTTCTGCTGAGCATCCCAGAAAACCCCTTTCTGCCCTTTCAGTGTGCACAGCCACAGCGAGGTCAGCCTTATGAATCGCTGTGAACGACTGGGCGCGAGGAGCAAAGCAGGTGGAAAAGAGGAAAAGCCCATTACTTCCACAGCTCCGGCATAAATAGTTTGCTGAAAGCCCACAACAAAACAGTGTGGGGGTCTTTTATGTAAAGAATAGGCGCCAATATATCCTTAAGAGATGCAAGTTCAAAACTGCTGGAGAGAGGAGTGCTTCTAACGCAGAACGATTGCTTGCCTTCAAACTCTGAGTGAAAAAGAGACGGTGGAAATGCGGACTGGAAGCAGAGTGAGCAGTTCAGAGAGGCTGTGGGCATTAGGAGAAGAAGGAGGACAGCTGGGTAGAGCGGAGAGGGAGAGAGAGAGACAAAAAGAGAACGAGTAATCTCTCCACACCCAGCCTCATTTTTATTCAAACACAAGTCGAGCTTTGCCTTTGCTCCTCCACCCCTCTTCCCCACCCCGCTTCTCTCTTCTTCTGCTAATCCTTCCCCTTCCCTTCTTTCCCCTTCTATTACCTATTCCCTTTTACTTTTTCCTCCCCTCTCTTCATAACTCTCACGCTCTCATCTGGTGCCTCACCTACAGTATCTATTACACCAGAGAAAAAGCAGAGGAGAAAGAAAAGCAGCCCAGTCTGACCAGCTTTCAAAAGAAAAAAAGAAAATCTGCAATTAAAAGATAAATCCACCCTAAAGCACTTAGAGGAGACTCACCCTGCATTTCTGGGCCTACTTTGTTGTTTAGGTGTCTACTTTTCTCATTTTTGTGCGTAAGTGGCTAAATATAGTGTGACGGCTACAGTGGAGTCTGAAAGGCAATTTTATCTTAAAGATCTTGCGGTAAATGTCGGGTTTTGATGACAGTTCTGCAGAATAACAGAATGAGGGCTTTTGTCATGTGTGCCTTACAGCAGCACTTACAGCGAGCAGAGCACAATGCATTGCAGCTGCACCAGACGTGGAGTTTTCGCAAACGAGATGGGATGTGGTCACGGATACGTTCACGTGCTCCCAAAACGATCAGGTGCCGCTTTATGTGCAGGCGTGCAAATGTCAACACGACACAAAAGCCCTGTGCAAAATGTATAAATGACAAGTGGCATATCACGTTAAAACAAAAGCAGTTCCAGGTCTGTGTTTTCGTACTTGGTATGCAAAAAAACTGAAGACGAAGAAAAGAATCAAAAAGAGAGTGTGGGTCTGTATTTTCACCAGAGACTTCCTGTCTCTCTGCACACACAAACACAAACACATATGGGCATGCACAGTGGTTCACCCTCATCTCAGGTGCCAGTAGCATGAAAAGAAGCGCTGCTGTGCAAGAGCGAAGGCAGGGAGTAGTGCTTAGGAGTGTTGCCTCTGTGTACTCGAGCCAACTGATATGATGAACACTTATTACACTACTGTGCTAATAAATTATTAGGCAGTAGTCTGAATACGAGGCTGCAGCATGACTGCAGCAGCCAGCATCAGCAAACTCTGCATGCAGAAGGAAAACTAGTCACACGATAACAGGATAACAAGCACTGAGTTTGCTGACTGACTCTGATACAAGCCTTACAGCAGTCCTAAAGTTCCCAATTGGTGTCTTTGGCAATCTTCTGCACATAGGAAGCATCTCAGGCAGTAAGGATGTCTGCTGGCATCAGCAGCAGCCAACAGGTCTGTTATACACAGTTAAAGATGGACGACCACGTCATCTTTAAACTTTAAATTGAAAACTGGACTGCGTTTGTAAAAAAATGGGGAAAATAATGGGCGAATGTTGCATACACCACTTATACACTGCTCCAAAAATTAAAGGAACGCTTTAAAACACAGCAGATATCAATGGGAGAAATATCATGCTGCATATCTATACTGATATGGACTGGGTAATGTGTTAGAAATGAAAGGATGCCACATCATTTCTTGGGAATGAAAATGATCAACCTGCAGAGGGCTGGATTGAAGAATACAACTGACATGAAATTATGATGTGGAAAGCTGGTCTGCTTTGCAAAACTGTCATTTTGCTGACTCAAAATGGTACTCAGCAGTTTGTTTGGCCCTGTCTGCTTTGTATGCTTGCCTGAAATTGTTGGCGCATGCTGCTAATGAGAAGACGGATGGTGTACTGAAGGGACCTCCTCCCAGACCTGGACCAGGGCGTGGCTGAGCTCCTGGACAGTCTGAAGTGCAACCTTGTAGCATCAGCTGAACTGAAAAATTATGTCCCAGAGTTTGTCTGTTGGATTTAGGTCAGGTTATCATGCCGGCAGCAGTGACACTGACCCCAGCCAAATGCAAAACTAGTAAAAAAAAAAATCCAGAAAGATAAGGAGGGAGAAAATATCCGTCGACCTGTAACACTATTCCTGTTTTGGGGGTTGTCTCACTGTTGCCCCTCTAGTCCACCTGTTAGTCTCATCAACACCAAAGTAGCTGAAACTGATTAAGAACCCCCTCTACTACTTAACTGGCCAGATTAATAGCCCAGAAGTTTAATGGTCTTGATGCTACACTCTGATTAAAAAGTAGTCCTTCAATTTTTTTGAGCAGTGTACAGCAGTGACAATGTAGCCACGCAAAAAAGCATACCCAACTTGATGATCTATTTAGCTCTAAATGGGACTATAATTTAGTAAATGAACATTGCATTATATTAAATAAGACAGTTTAAGGTACTTTGGCACTGCCTCCACTTTTTATACCCAGTGCCTACCTCTATGTTGTATACACAGTCTGTGGTTTGTAGTAATGACCAGCAAAGTCACACATACAGCTATGGCAAGCATAGAGGGGAAAACAAGTCACCATCTGCTCTGCTTCAAACAAGCCATCACACAGGACTCAACAGAGTTCAAAACCCTGTTTAAGGTTATTCTTCCATTTTTAACACTGGCTAGATTCTCAGCACGTAAAATGCTGAGTGGGAGAAGTGTGTGACCCAATGTGCAAGCGTATGACTTGGCAGTGAAGCGTGGTTGGTCCTGGTACGAATCAAACTCGGAGCACAAGATGAGTTCATTTAGTTTCTGCCAGCAGTGTCCCCGGATAGGGCACCTTTAACTGGTTCACACTGACAAGAAATGATCCCATCCGCAGAGCGACGTACGCCAACCAGACTGGGTCTTCTAAATGTCAGCGCTAATTAAACTTCACACGAACACGTACAAAATATCTCCCTCGTCCTGTCTTACACTTATTTTCTGCCGTGCTTTCAGAGCTACTTTGCCACCATCCACGATTAGTTTTCATTTTTAGTAAGCTGTCACTATGCTTCTTCGCTTCTTTGTGCATGCATGCCGATTTTTTTTTTTTGACTATACTCTCTCTTGTTGCTTTTCCAGCAGGCGCACACTCTTCAGACTAGAATTAGTTTCTAATGTGGAACTGGGACACAGTGAGTGTCTTAGGCAAACTTTTCATCTTCAAACTTTTAAAAAGTTGACAATGAGTGGGAGATATTTTTTTTTTTCATCATTTTATTTTACCATCACATTTCATTGTCTTTGTTTAGTTTAGCTCGGCTCACTTGTGTGTGTGTGTGCGTGTGTGTGTGTGTGTGTGTAAAAATAGCAAAAAATGTCAATGATGGACTGTTTCTTTTGAAATAAAAACTTTTCTATAGGAGAGAAAATGAGAAAAATCTAAAACTTAACACAGTTTAGCCTCAAGCTAGAATTCAGCATACATTACAGACAGCATAGCTACATATCTGGCTCCTGACTTGTTTACATGCTCTCCTTTCTTTTTTATTATTATGATTTGTTTTTAGGCAACAGATTCAGGGTGGATTAGCTTTTAACTCAGAAACCTGCTTTCACAAACTCCATCTTTAACACTCAAATCATCCTCCTGAGGTTCTCCAGGTATCCCCTCTGTGGCGAACACTTGTGCTTGAACCAAGACACGCAACGGTATAAACACAAGAAGTGTCATAGATCACTTATGCCTTCATTGGGGTTTGGTTTTGTTTTTTTCACAAACACTGACACAGCAACATGTGAAATGGTTCCCAAAACTAACATTTACACTTGCTGAGAAAAAAGAAAAACATGAATCGGAAGAGCAGACACACTCGACTACAGATGTTGCATAACGCAGCAAGATGCCTGTCTGTGTTGATAGTTTTCATTTCCTCTGCATGAATTTTGTTTCTTTTTCGTCTATTCTTTTCTTAGGTGGCATTCAATATGAGCTTTTAGGGCGCACTAGTTGTCTCGCTCTTTATTAAACCCCGGAGCCAGGGCTGAAACTGTTTTCTTTCTCTTTTTTTTCCACAGGCATCTATTCACAACGAATTATGCCTCTGAACTACTGACACGCTCCCAGTTGATCTCAATACTTCCTGATAAAATGCTCAATAAGCTGCTGTTGCCAGGCAACAAATGCAATTGCGGGCCGCGCCGTTGGAGTGGAGTTTCGGGGAAACAAGTGCAAACTGAAATGTTTGGAGGTTTTGTTTTTTTCTTCTTCTTGGTTTTAAAAAAAAGAAAAGAAAAGCCACAGACCCCTTCAATGTCACAGTGTTCATAAATAAAAAGACTTTGGGGCATCCCAGCAGTGGCGAGCGGTGGTGCGAGACAAACACAAACACAGCATTTATTTATTTATTTTTTTTTGTAGGAGCCATGCAGCAGTGAAAGCGTGTTAAAAGCAAACAACTGTCACTTCTGTCATCATGAGCCCGAGCTCGCAGCGGATGACAAATAAAATCATAACATCCAATCAGAGGTGCTGATGGATAATCCGTGCACGCGTGTGACCAGAGGGGTTTTTTTTGGCGGGGTGGTGGTGGTTGGAGGCAGAGCGAGCCTGCTGTTGTTTCACAGCTGGTAATCCGCTCAGCGCTGAGATAAAAGAGATCTCCCAGTGCTTCTCCACCAGTGTGCCCTGTAGTGAGATCAGGCCTTCTTTATATCATATTTTGTTAGGACGAGCTTCAGTATTTAGAAAAAAAAAAAAGATAAATAAGTCACCAGTTTTGCCTCTTCACTGAAAGCATGTGGTATTTCACTGTATCTCTTCTTGTTTGATCTCTTTATCTCTTCTCTGACACTGAAAAGGTTGCCGTCTGCAGATGAGGAACACGGATAGGTCATTTCCTGTCATTTCATCTGCAAACTGACGCGGCGGTATTAATCGGAGATGTCAATCGGGAAATGAGACTGTCAAAACGGGCTCTGACGGCAACGTGTCCGGCAGCCGGCGAAAAAGAAAAATGAATGAAAACAAAGAGTCCTGCATGGCTGCCTGCTGCTGAGCGATGAATGCCACCTGGATGGCGGCCATGACAAAGTTTAGACGGGAAGATCTGTTTCCACGCGTGGACAGAACATGAGCGTTGGATTTCTGGTTGGTTTTGTGCTTGGCTGGCAGGCGGCTTTAGGATTTGCAGCCAAATCACAAGAACACTGGATACCTTTGGTGTCTTTTAAAGATTCTCTGGACACCGCGGCGCTTTCACAACAGGTGCAATCTCGATAGCTGGTAATGACACAGTACCCACAGTCTTAAGCTGCTTTATTCTTCTGCGCCACCAAGCATGCATGCGCTTTGATTCCTGGCTCAGAAAAGAGAGACATACCACTATGGTTTGAATATTTCTAATTGGCTTTACTCAGTGGGCATTTGTGCTGATTGTGAAACATCATCCATTATGAGTTCTCTGTGAATTAAGTACTTTAAGTAGGCCAGGCCCTGGTAGCACTTTCACTGAACGAGTTTATCTTTTCATGGCTGCATGGAAAGTACAAAAAAAAAGAAGGAGAAGAAAAAAACCAGAACACTGAAACCTATTTTCTTTCTTTTTTTGTCTGCAGTCCACAGCACTTCAGAGTTTGCTCCAGTGATGATTCAGGCGGGGAAGAGAATTGTTGAGAAGTCACAAATACTCCAGCGACACTGAACTGTCTGTTGCTGTTAGCGAACGCAAACGCTAATGAGCAAATAGGAAAGAAATATCCCGTATCACAAATATGTACAAACTCTTCAATATGAAGATAGCTTTTTTTTTATTAAAAAAGGTCCCCTTTAAACGGTTGGCTCTTGTCAGGATTCAGATGGTAGCAATTTTTCAGGAACACGCTGAAGTAGTCTCTGGATTTAACAAGCCTGCTCGCGCGTCTCGTCTCTTAAAACCCTTTTTGTCAGTCTTTTGGTCCGGTTTGTGCCCCTTCATATAAACGTCTGCTCAGCCACTTCCTTCTTCAAAGCAGAGTGTTTTGTGTCCTCGTGTAAAAAAACAAAAACAAAACAATCTTCCTTTAATTCAAGATGGTTTAAATGGTCTGTAGATTTCAGTGATAGCATTCACAGTTACGCTGGCACGTGGAAAAAGGGGGGTAATGATTTTAGAGCCTCATGATCAGTAAGTTTTCCTTTTTCCCCACTTATTTTTGTTTTTACTCTTTGTGAGAATAATGCATCTATACTGAATTTCTCCCAGGAGCCATTTTTGTTTTGGAAGCTAAATGGCATAAAAGAAGTCCGTCCTGTCACTGGGGGACGGATCTGTCCATGCAGACACACAAATGGCTAACGATGATTTTTTGAAAGCGCGTGAAGTGATTGAGATCTCCAAAAGCAGCAAACTTAATTGTATGAGCTTAAAAACGGAAGTATAGGACAGCCTGCTTGCTCACAGACTGCACCCAGGTCGAGTATTTCCCCCGTGTGGCTACACGGATTCGGTGGGAGACTGATCATCGGCTTGGTGCCTCATCAGCTGCACGCTGGTCAGGATCTTCTTCTGGTGTCCGGCTAGAGACACTCCGATCCTCTGCAGATCTCTGGGAAGACAGAGATACGGATATGAGGTTTGTCTTCATAACAACAATCAAATATAAATTGAACACTCCATGTAGTACACCATTTACAAAATCAGTGTTGTGTGTGAATGTGTGTGTGAATGGGTGGATGACTGGATGTGTAAAGCGCTTTGGGGTCCTTAGGGACTAGTAAAGCGCTATACAAATACAGGCCATTTACCATTTTACCATCCTAGCCCCTCTGCTACACCTGACCCACCTCCCGCTTCCTGTGTTTACTGTCACTACCCAAAAAAGGCACAAAAAATCAATTTTTATATGGTTATCATTGGAACTGCTGTCTGTAGGATTGTAAACCAGGAAATCAACACTACAGTAAACATGAGCAGCGCTTTAACTGGCCAAGAAAAGGTGCCAGTGCTCACAACAGCTTGAACATGTAGTAGAGTCTGTTTGTAACTGCTACAGATTAGTAGCTTGTGTTTAACTAACAGGGAAGATACAGGAGAGGCCATCACTGAGTTATAAAGTGGGTGTGACTAAGGTGTAGGGGCACCCATCCTTGTAGGCACGATTGTCATAGCAACAACAACCACTCACTGACAAGCTTCAATAAACTGCTAGCATCAACTAAGCTAGCTCTAGCTCAGTTAATGCTAATGGCTCACCACAACTATCAACTTCTGCTACACTTTGATATTGAAATGGACCTCGCTCTCTCGGGATTTGGAAAGCGATTTGAATGGCTGGAGGATCTGAATAAATGTGACTGGACTGGAAAAACTTTTTTTTTTTTTTTTCAGGATTTCAGCATGAACACCACAAAAAAAGCAAAGCAATGAATTCACAATTCAGTTCTGTAACGCATGACGTCACCCCATTGAAAGTGAATGACAGGCCAGAGTGTCGAAGCCTAAACCGCAATACACAAATCCTGCCTCAGTGCAGTGCCGAGTTGTTTCGATGAGCAGCTCTTATATTTTTGCTAAAAGTGGTTGTCAGTCAAGAGTTGTTGCTGCCTGCTCCAGTCTGTGCGTGGGTGCAGGGGCACACATACACAAACACGGGCATGTTTGTGGGTTAACTTTGAAAGGACATTTATTGACATTAATGCATTCTCATGTCTCTTGCTTCTAAGTTTAACTACCGCAACTGAGTGCCACACTATTATCCGAACTGTAACCTAAACCGGCTTTAACCTTAAAACTAAAACCTGTAACCTAAAAAAAAATTAACAAACTTTGAAGAGGTGCTGATCCGAGCCAGACTGGTTTTCACAAAGATGAGTGGAGAAGTCCAAACTATATTTTTGACTAAGTTCTTATGTAAGGATGGCTTTGGTTTTCTGTAACAAATAACAGATTGTGGGTTGCATAAAGCTGCAACCCACAATCTGCCCGTTCTGTGCAGCCACAGTTTGAACTGGCACAATCACACACAACATTCAGTGAGTGTATCCTTAGAGCTGTCCTCCTTTCAGTACAGTAGCTTTGTGATTGCTTGCATGTTTGGCGATATCTGTAAGTGTTAGCTGTTAAGAAAAAACAGCCCTGGTTTAGACACACTCTGAATGTTTACTGCATTAGCATATACTGTGTAATAACTTCCTTTCTTAATTCGATAAATAGGTACACCATCCATTGCAGAAAGATGTATTTAGACTGAAAATTTGAGGCATCTTGAAGCCCTTCCAGTTACTGTTCGCCTAAGCCTCATCAGAAATGGTCTCAGTGGAAAGGTGGCTGTCAAGACGCTGTGCTTTAGGGACCGAAACAGGGAAAAAAGGCTAAATCATACAAAACTACACAAGAACTAGAACTAGATTGAAAATCAGTGACAACAGGTCTTATGGAGTGATGAATACAGACTTGAAATTTCTTGTTCAAATCATCACTAACATGTTCAGAGGAGGTCAGAAGGTAACTACAGCAGTGAGTGTCTAAAACCATCTGCAGAGCAAAGTGTCCTAATTTGGGGGTTTGTGGATCCTGTCTAAACTGATGGAAATCAGATTTTTGGTCCACCATGCAATACCATCTGGAAAGTGCCTGACTGGCAACAGCTTCATTTTTCAGCATGACAGTGATCCCAAACACACTGCCAATGCAGTAAAATCATACTTGGACAGACAAAAATACACAATGGAACACTATCAGTCATGGATTGACCTCCGCAGAGCCCAGATGAAGCAGCGTGGGATTATCGTGACAGAAAACAGAACAAAAGGCAGCCAACATGCAAAGAAGAGCTGTGAATGACCTTTGAGAGGCCTGGAGAACTATTGCTGAAGACTACTTAAAGAAAGCACAAGAAAGCTTACCTAAGAAAGTTGAGGCTGTTTTGAAGAATAAACGTGGTCATTCCAAATACTGATGTTTATGAAGAAAGTCAATATTTATAACTATGTATTGGGCTTATATGCTATAATTTCTACTCATGTTTCAAAAACTGCTGCAGCTACTCTCCATTTTACCAGCAAAATATAAAGAAATGATGGGCGGTCAAAGACATTTGCACTGTACTGTACATTACTACATATTAGCTATGTAATAGCAACATAGCATGGGCAGAAATTTGAAATCAGTACTATTTTAGAGACTGAATACCTAATTAAAAACTCCTAAAAAGTGACTTCGGGTAGGTATTCCCTCCATTTTTCTCATATTAGTGATTCATTTTGCATGAAAAGTATTTTAAAGTTCACTCAGTATTCTAACTCTGCCTTTATTACACCGTAACTGTGTTAAAATACACTTAATTAATCCCGTTGGTGAAATTTACCCTCTGCTTTTGACCTATTTTAGCTATTTTAGGAGTGGTAGACAGCCACAGTGTAACCAATGGGGACCAGCTCCAGGTCTGGCGCTTTGGTCAAAGGTGAGGGTGGCAACCACGGGTGGACTATTCACAGATAGAAAATTAAGGACAGGCCCAACAGCTGTCTAAATGAATTAAAGAGACACCTCTCACACATATATGCAATCTTTGCAGGGTAATTCAGACAGGATAAAAGTGATCAACCCATTTTTTCTAATGACAAAACTGAAGGTACATTCATTGATTAAACCCTGCTAAACTGTGCAAATTTCTTTCATGGACACATTGCTTTTTATTTGTCTGTAATATAATGGCACTTGGAGCATTTTATACCATGAGGCATAGAAAAAATAAGGATGGCAGTAAGCAAGCCAGATACAGAGAGACAGACAAGTGTTCACACAGTCAGCCAACCAGCTGCCCCACCAGTCTTCCAACAAAAAAGATGCCGACTTGGCAGGATCAGCTAAGTGTGAGACTCAGGCAAAGAGAAGCAGACAGACAAAAATAGAGGCAATTTAATGGCTAAACCTACTCAGCTGTGATTTGCGTGACGAGCGGCAAAGAGGTGAAGCCCGAGCCCAGAAAGGAGTCTCTGTACTGGGTCATCTTCAATGCAGCCAGCCAGTCCTCTACTGAGCTCACCCTGCTTAGGTCTGGAGCTCCACGGTCTAACAAGGGATGATGGGGAGGACTGCAGAGAGTAGATACAAGAGAACGTGGAGTTTAAAACAGAGGGAAACAGAGGGATAAGATAGGGAGAGTGTGTTTGTGTATGTAAATGAGTTTGTATCTCTGCTCACCCAGGGACCATGTTGTTGGTGCCGGCTTTGAGAGATGCAGGGTTGCGTATCATTTTGTCCAACATGCTGACAATATCGGGGAACTTTGGCCGGGCGTTTCTGTCTTTCTGCCAGCAGTCCAGCATCAGTTGGTGCAGCACTACTGGACAGTCCATGGGAGCTGGAAGTCTGAAGTCCTGCTCTATGGCATTTATCACCTAGGGCACAGCAGAAGAGTCACACAGGAAAAGGAGAAGACCCAAATGACCACAAAAGGTTATAGAAGAAAACTGCAGCATGATGTATATTTAAGGCTCACTGGGGAAAGCTTATATAATCAGTATCTTTATAATAAAGCTTTGGCAAGGTTTAATGAGAAAGATGTAGCTTATTAAATCTGTGCTATTCCTGGTATTCTATTTTCCCCCTTCTAATTTGTACTTCCTTTAGACCTACTATTGTACAGCTTTCCTTCTCTCCGTCATTAACTTATGGTACTTTTGTGTTCAGGAAGTTTTCAAAACCAATCACATCACAAGGGTCACGCTCCAAAGAGTCCAGCTCTATCTCCCACCTGTTTGGGTTTTGACTAGTTCAATTGCCAAATTTTATTTTATAAACAATGTACATTCAATTCAATTTTATTCATATAGCGCCAAATCACAACAGCAGTCACCTCAGTGTGATTTATATTGTAAGGTAAAGATCCTACACTAATACAGAGAAAACCACAACAATCAGATGACACCCCATGAGCAAGCAATTGATGAGAGTGGGAAGGGAAAAGGAAGAAATCTCCAGCAGAACCAGGCTCAGGGGGTGACAGGAGGAAGACGGGACAAAAGACATACAGTGCAAAAGAAACAGAGTGAAGAAGAAACACTCAGTGCCCCCAATAGCAAACCAGGCTAACCGATCCAGCCCTGACTATAGGCTTTATCAAAAAGGAAAGTTTTAATCCTTATATTAAAAGTAGAGACGTGTCTGTCTCCCGAATCCAAACTGGGAGCTGCCTTCACAGAAGCCTGAAAGCTTCTACTTTCCCATTCTACTTTTAAAAAAGTAGAATGGGAGGCAGAAGCCAGCACCCTAAGAGCAAAGTTCTCTATTGGGGTGATATGGTAGCAGTCATCTCTAAATGATCTCTAGACTTTTAAACTTGAAGAAATTAATTAGATAATGATATAATCATAGATAATGATATAGCTCTATAGACCATTTGGGCATCTTAATTTGCTACTTTAGTTTTATAATTGCAATTTATAACAGTCACTGGCAATACAGACAGTAAAAAACATGCATGTAGTTTCTTGGTCAACAAAAAGAAATCAACATGGAAGTAGCATAAACCTGCATTCTATCTAAAGGCCACCAGATGGCGATAGTTGTGGTTGCAAAAACTCTTCCGGTCCTCCAGAAATTTGGAAAAAGGGCTTTTTGCCTTGATCTCTGTAAAAACTTTTCCCGCAGAATTTATGGTCTCAGCCACTTTTGGGATTTGGGTCATACTGAAAATATTGAATCTTTGTTTTTAATGTCGGTTATACTATACTTCAAATGGCTGATTATCTATGGCATGAAACCTGAATGTTCATTGGCTAATGACTTGTCAGTCACAAGCCAGTTTCACAGTCAGACCAGACACTCTTTGTCACCAACCAAGATCTAATCATTGGTGCTTGATGAAACATAAAAGACGGAATTCAGAAACCAATGAGTGATGTCATGTTAGCTACGTCCATGATGATCGCCATGGCTAATATCAGCCGATATGGTGATATGTGACTGACATATAAGCACATATCTAGTATCTACAGCGCCCAGTTGTAGGCCAAGGGATTTAACAATATATAAAAGAGTCAGCCAATTAGCCCAAATCAAAGCCTAAAGTCTTGATATATAGTATTGCACTGTATTTAGTCGCTTTTGATATACATTTGAGAAAAGTAGGTTTTCATAAATATGAAGGTTTGTGATGTGCGACATATTAAAGGGCTAAAAAGATCATCCCCCTGAGTCGATCTCTCTCGCTGCTGTTTGTCACTTGCTTCAGGCAGACCGCCATACGGCAAAGAGTGGAACGTCTTCTGTGTTATGGCTCCTTTGTGATTTCAGTCGATAAAAACAGGCATATTTTTATAGAACAGTCTTACCTCGTTCAGCTTTATTTAAAACCACATAAAAATGAAAACTCGGATTAGTTAAGAGGATCCAATTTCCGTTTAAGAACTTCATCCTGACACAGCGTGCAGTCGCACAGTATATCCAGATATTCATCTCTAAGCAGCAGTAACTTCTGCTGCAGTCTCAGATGTCAAGGCAGGTAGTTTTACACAGAGGAGCTTTTGATTTCATCACGCCAGTGCAGGTACTGAGAATGATAAAGCTCTTTCAAAGTTTTGATTTTTTTTCTCCCTGTGAAAACTTTTAGGCAGGAATTTTGTAAAGCAAAGAGGTTGTGCTAGATGTGTCAGGATACCTTTGAGTGCAGAATGTAATTATCCAGAACATCATGGAATTTAAAACTACCTGCCTCGCCACTCTAAAAATAATCAAAGAAAGGAAATATCACGTTTAGTAACCATTATCTGAAATTATTCTGCCCCCTGTGTCAGATTTGTGAAATTATTATTTTTTATTTCTCCCCAGCTGTAATTACAATCGTTGTAATGTTTAAAACTCCCATTGTGGTGTGCCCCGAAGGTTTAAAAAGTGCCTTCTATCATCTTTTATACATGTTCTGTCTAGCAGATTCAGACATCCAATTACTATCATCTTTCTTGTCATCTTTCACACTCTTTAGACATATACAATCAGTCTCTTTTTCTGCCTTATAAATTAAAGGTGGATTAATATATACTCAAGAGCCATAAAAAGAGAATAAATGGCAGAACTGTACTGATGACACATCTGAGGTAAAACTTGATTTGGCCTAGTGAAGACTTGTCAGAGCTTTTCTGTTTATTTCTAACAAAGGAAAATGCAGAAATTGAATTAAAACTTAAGTATCAATACAACAATACTGAGGAAACTCGATGTTATTCTCGTGCTTTATGAAAACTACATTTCTTTACATTAGCTGCCGAATGTAAATGAAAATAGACAAATCCATGTTAGACAACACTGGAGCATTTCTTCAAACGTATTGGGTCCTAGAAACTGCAGCTGCACACTGAAAAAAAGTTGCTAGGTTTGCAAGGTCATGTACTGGACCTGTTATATATCTTGTCCACAAAATTTTCTAATATCTACATGTCAACATGCACTGCTGGTGGATACTAGCTGAGTTTGCCGAAGTGATCAGACGCTTCATTATATACTCCCCCATGTCTGCTAAGCTGTCTTCTTGTCTTTGATGGGCAAGGCTGAAACAACAAAACACAGCCCGTGAAAGCATGAAAGAAGAGAATCCCTTTGCTGTTCTCTAGTCTCAGAGATAGGCAAAGGTCATGCACAAGGATCTACTTCAGATTCTGTCCATAGCCAAAGGCAATCAACAACTGCTGCACACGAATTTCCTTAAGGGCTGGTCGAACGCTGACGGCTCTTAGAAGAATATCTGACCCTGACGTGCTGAAAGATTTTTGTGTCTGCCTTGTCCTGACTGCGAGGAGCTATCTCATGTAGGCTTGTGGTGAGGGTGCTTAGAGAATCTTTTTCTTTGGTCACAGTGACCAAAGAAACGTCCCAACATTTTGGAGTTGTCTGCGCAATTGTGTCAGAAAGGAGGAGTTCGGTTTTCCTTGAGCTTGGTCTAAAATTTGCCCTTGCCGGTCACCTTTCATGTGATTCCACATTCTTGGTCTGACCTCAATCTTCAAACTCAATGCCAGGTAGGTATCAAAGACGATGCATGTTCCCTTGGCTATAGAGGAATATTTTTCTATCGTGGGAAGATAGAAGAATATACACACTTAAGAGCTACCTGGTTGCAAACTTTATACCAGTGAGGAACCGTCAGTGATGGTTACTACCTATGGCTGGTTGTCAGAGAATGCAAACATCACCCGAGGAAGGCAGTGCTGGGATTTCTGACAGCTGTGCTCCTTCTGCCATCACTCAGTGCTACAGGGAGCGGGTGGTTCTTCTGACATAAGAACCACGCACTCCGATATGGGTTGAACAGCCTGGAGATGAGCTGTTTAGAAGTTGTTGTTCCATTTAGTTGAGGTAACTTCTGTCAGCGTCAGGGTCGGGATTTGTTTCAGCAGTCAATCCAAGACAGCAGATTTTTACAAACTACTTTTACTACTAAACTATCTCTATACCTCTATACCTCTGCCATCTTGACCACCACATCCCCACCCAGTGTACTGGCAACAGATTATTCAGAAAAAATGGTTGTCCAAATTCAAAAACTAAGACCCTTTGTCTACAAATCACTGCCTCAACAGTTATTTCAACTCACTGTTTATTGGTTCACAATCCCTGGTGTGTACCCACCCTTCCCCATCAATTGACCTCCACATCCACCGGCACACCTGCTCCTGTTTTTCTGCCCTGTAACCACACTACTGCCAGATTTTCTGTTTTGCATTCCTGCCAGAGTGGTCCAGCTTTTTGTCATGTTATCCTGCCTACCTACATTTATGTATGACCTCTGCCTGTATCTGGACTTACTCCTGCCAGCTTTCGCCCCCTCGGACTCCTCTGCCTCTCCTTGCTTTGATCATTGACCTACTAAACTTTGTTTTCGCTCCACCTTTTGTCTGGCTGTGATTTGCACGTCTGTGACCAAACTTCTACCTCTACAGTAGTGCGAGAATGAAATAATACTTTAGTGTGTGTGTGTTTTTCTTCTTTTTGTCACAATTCCCTGTAAATGTAAAGTAACAAGTCTGTCTCAGTGTAGTTGGAAGTCTAGCTCGCGGTAAGCTGAGGTAATGCGGTGCTTCTCCTACTGTAAATGCAGCATGGGGGATTTGTCTGTTCGCTGAGTGAACTCTACTTGACCCCGGCACACTTCTTGGGCTTTGTGCTGCATAAATTCACTTTAAGCACCACTGTCAATCAAAATAGCAGCGAATGTAGTGAAACATCACAGGTCTCTTTCATGATTAATTCATGTTGAACACAGCACCTGCAGTGGCTCCGCTGACAATTTCCCCGCTCCGTGTTCTTTGAAATTGCATGTGTGTGTAAGTGTGTGTGTGTGCATGCCTTTACACATGTATGATTGCATGTGTGTGTGTGGATTAGCAGGGTGTGTGTCATATGTGTGAGTTTAGGGTGTGAGATTCATGCATAGTTAATGCCCCGGCAGACCTTCGTTAGTGGTAACACACACTTTCACCATCATTATACGCAGTCTCTGCCATTATAAATCTGTCTCTATCATTATACTGACTGTGTCATTACTGCTGCATAGGCTGCTTCTGTTGCTTGCGAGCAAGCATGGGGGAGAAGACTGGGGGAGCTGCAAGGGGAGAAAAATGTGAATGTGTGAAAGAAGGGGAAAGAGGTGTTTAAGGTGATATAGAAGCTACATGGGGAAAATGGTGCTCCACAGAGAAAAATAAAGAAATGAATTAGTTTTATGATTTAAATAAAGACTTATGTCTCAGTCTTATAGTTAGGATGGGGATCTTGCCACTGATTAACTTCTCGGCAGTTCATCCTACAAAGAAAACTTTATATATAGAGTTAACATGGTCTAAAGCCAGGTAAATGCTGCTGGAGCGGGGCTGTGGTTTCCTGAAATAGAGTTAAGAAGGTGCTGATTGAAGATATTTACCCGGGGTAATAAACACACTAGAAGCTGCTTGGCAGATTTTCTGCGGCAATAAAATGTATTTTAAAGTTTTGACTCGAGCGAAACTGGAAGCTTGTAAAATCCCCAGCCTCCTTTGTGTCAAAGTCATTAGATATATCATTTGAGAAAGCTAGAATTTGGATTTAAAGCTTCAGTGATTTGAAGTGGGTTTTAGTGCTGTAACTATAATCTGCGCATCATGTTTCTTCTCAGAACAGAAACTTAAAAATAAAAATGTCAGCAGTCCAGTGTTGTGGAACCTTCATTTTCATGGACTGCACTGCATCCCCTTTAGGGTTTTACAGTTGCTGCACAATAATGTTTAATATTTAGTATTTACTGTTACATTCCCATAGATCATCGTGATGTTGTTTATTATGTTGCTCTTTTTTTTTCTTCTGCTTGTTCTCTCTTTTTTCTTTCTCAACAGGTGATCCAGGTGATTGATAGATGTATTTTTTATCTGCTTTTTTTGTTGTTTTTTGTTGTTTTTGCCCTTTATCCCCATCCCTCTTCTCCGCTGTTTTTCTTTCCCTTTCTTTCTCCCCTTTCTTTTCCCCAGTCAAGTCTGTCCCGTATTTAACAAGTGAAAATAAAATAAACAATAAAAGGTGAATCAAATAGACCATTACGGCAAGGCTGGGATGGACCATTTGGTAAAGTAAATCCGTTGGGCATCTTTCTTCGCCTTTAGACAATAATTCTGCTGGCAAAAGAGCCAAACGGGACAGGCAAGAAAATAAATAAATACAAATAAAAATAATAATAAATTGAATTCTCACCCTAAAGAAAGTACACGTGTTTCTGGCACCACTTTATAATAACCATTAAATATATAACAGGACTCCTTTACGGTTTAAAAAAGCAACAATAAAATGAGGTGAAATGATATTTCCTAATTGGCTAACTGGTCTGTTATCTGAATGGTTACTGTAAAGTTATAAATGGTTAACAAATACTGAATCCAGAGTCATTATTTTGACAGCTGTGATGACGGTAAAACAGATTTTAAAACAGATTCAAATAAGACGACGGGTTGAGTGGTAGTGAAAGGTGTTTGTGTCCTGCATCACTTATGGTTGTCATTGCAGTTTGCTTTAAGCACAACTACTCACAAGCTCCACTATTATGTTATGGTGTGAATATAACTGTTATCTCAGCTATTAACTAAAGTTCAACTATATATTTAATATGTATTCACCATGGTTATGATAAAGTGTTACCATTTTTAACACAAAACCAGTAAATGTGAACTGACTACGGCAGGATGAATGATCTCAGAACACTTAATAAACATCAGTGTGATGTGACGAGACACAAGGAGAGCGCAAGGTAAAGAAATGCCGCGGCAAATTGCTCACACTGTGAAGGTAATTGGAATAAAGCTGTCACTACCATGAAATATTCCCAGAAGAAAATCCCAGGAAAGAAAAAAAAAATCCTTTGCCTTTTGGTCTGATTTTCATGGAACAAACATTTCTGTGACACTTAAATTGATGTCCTCATTTTCCATGTGTGTTTCCTAGACATGCAGACGCCCTGCTGTGACGGAGGAAACAAACAAGCACTTCCCCCGAACGCCACACACACGTGCTGGAACAGACATACACGATATTTTACAGCCGCAGACATCAGTGAGAACTCAAACTAAGTGTCTCTTTCTCTCTCTTTTGCCCTCTCTCAGGCAAGCAGGTGGTGACTTACATCTTGGTTGCTCATGTCCCAGTAAGGTCTCTCCCCATATGACATCACCTCCCAGGTGACGATCCCGTAACTCCAGACATCTGAAGCTGACGTGAATTTCCTGTAGGCGATCGCCTCTGGTGCCGTCCACCTCACGGGGATTTTACCTCCCTGAGAGAAAAAAAAAAGGGGGGGGGAAAGAAAAGAAGGAAATAAATAACTAAGGGCAGTAGGGAAGAAAAAAAGGATTTGTAGCTTTATACCTGATAGTTCTGCTTACGTATTCGTCACATAGTTCTTAGCTGAAGTCTCTTATCAGACACGGTGTTGAAAACTGTGCATTATGCACACGTGTGTTAAAAAAAAGAAAGAAAAATGACAAATTTGAGGGGAAATTTAAGGGCAGGCAACATGAATTTTCCTACTTTTTTTTGTTCTCGAGTGTGGAAGTGTAGACAAAGCAGATGCTTGATAGCATCCACCTGCTTCACGGAGACAAATCCACATCTGCCTGCTGTTGTCTTTTCTAATGAAGACAAAGTAGTGCGTAAACAAAAACTTCTTCCTTCTGACTGCTGAGTGAAATCCAGGATAAAAGGATGCATTACCATATGCTGGTTTGGCTGCTGTATCAAATTTAATATATTAAAGGAAATGCTTAAGACAAACATTTCTTTTTAATAGACTCCTTTTTAAGTCAGGCAAGCGACACGAGTTTAAGGCAGTGTGTATTTAATCCATCAGGCAAAAACTTTTCTTTAACCCCACCCTGGTCCTAGATCTCTGTATTTACTTTAGTCTTTAATTCTGGTTAGTTTTGTGCTCTGGGTTTTGTTTGCATTTTGAATATTGGTTTGGATTTATTTCTTTGCGTGTTTCAGTTTAATCTAGTTTTCCTGTTGTTTCTTGTCAAATCAAATCTTCATCTGTGTTATCCTAGTAAGGAGGTAACACCGTGTTTCACGACAGATAGATGCGAGCAAACACAACTGAGCCCACTGAGTCATGTTGTTTTTGTTTAAGGAGATTCAAAAATACTCCCAGGCTGTACCCTTCCCTTGGAAAGGCTAAAACAGAATGTTTATTTGGAAAAATAATGTGAATAGTTTTTGATGTATCAAAATTAATCTGTTCCCTGATTAACAAGACCTTGGAAAGCAATGAAATAAAAACAAAACTTACATATTTATGATTCACAGGAGCTAAAGTTTAAGTCAGTGACATCACTGATGAAGATTTAAAACTAATTTAGACTTCTGTGGTGAATCTTGGTCCAGTCAACGATGCAACCAATGTAGTCTCCTACAACCAAAGTGCTAGTGTTCATGTCCTTGTCCCATGGCCTACTCTTGACTTGTGAGTCAGGTTGTGAGGTTGAGGCTCTGATTATTAGTTTTCTCACTAATAAACTCAAAAACTGCAGAGAAAACGTAGCTGGATGCACAGGATGAATCAACGGTACTGAACAGGCCAATCACAATAGTCCTTACATTTATGTGTAAGTACATTACACGTCTGTGGAGGGTTTTGCAGTTACAACATACCTGCATTGTAGATTTAACACAAAAGCATAAATCCGTTTTTAGACCTCAGAGGGTTAAATTATGAAATATATTTGTTTCCCAATAGGATAGCCTGAATCTTTATTCTTCCCATGGAGTACAGTACTCTGATTTTTCATTGCGAGTTCAAAATATCGCTTACATTTATGATCTCTTAAGCTTATAATTGAATTTTTATCTGCCTCAGGGTTAACATGCTGTGTGAACAATATGAACGGCCAGGTCTATGCCTATAGGTCTATAGGATAATGGCCAATGCAGGGCTGGCGGGATATAAAAAAAAAAAAGACTCAGTGAACGTTTTTGTGTGCAAAGGCATCTAAACTGTAACATGAACATCATGAGTGGCTCAACATAGTTTTTATTAGTGAGCAAGCTACTTGGCAGCTTGTGAGTACAGTCACAACCACAGGGACGAGTGAGAAGCGGCAGAAACAAATAACACAAATTGTTACCTTCAAGCAGCGTGTGACAACATGTTTAATGTAATCAGTCAAGCAAATTTTAATTTAAAGTATTAACATTCAGCTCAAAGCACAGATGAGCTGAGGTACGGCAGCGGGCCCGTGAAGTCCGGCTTAGATTGATAAAAAAAATCGGTGTGACAAACCGGCGATCTGACAAGCTGAGTCTTTCTAAAATGTCCAACTCACCACCCGCAGGACAAACTTCAATCCGGCCTTTATCAGTTTAGTCTTAATTAAGATTCCAGACTGGCTGCACCACACAGATAAGTGTGTAGGAAACAACACATATCACAGTCAAATTGCTGAACATATAAAAGTATGTATATATATGGAAAATACATTTCAATCATTTTATATAAAAGCCTCTATAAGGTAGATGAGTAATGACAAAGAAAGTTCTGACTGCCAAATATAATTGGTCGACAGTACTTGGACTACAAATGGACTACAAATTGAAACCACTATGGTTTGGATAGGAAAAATCTTATCCCTTTCCTACATATTCTATATACATTCACTTGCCACTTTGTTAGGTACACCTGTTCAACGACTCATCAACACAACCTAATGCCTAATCAGCCAATTACACAGCAGCAGTGCAATGCATTTAGGCATTAGAAGACATGGTGAAGTAAACCTGCATTTAGGTGACTCTGAACGTGGTAGGCTACAATTCACAAAGCCTTGCCAAAATTGGACAACGCACAAGATTAGAAAAATGGCACCAGGTCTGATGAATCCTAAATTCTGCTGCAACATTCGGATAGTACGGTCAGAATTTGGCGCTAACAACATGATCTGTGCCACGAAGAATGAATGCAGTTGTGAAGGGAAAAGAGGTACTAGGTAGGTGTACCTAATAATGTGTATATTGAGTGTATCAATATACTGAAATCTATTTAAAGGGAAGAAATGTTTGGTAGTTCTTAATGACAGAACTGAACTGAAAACTTTATTTTAAAATGATTGACCTACTTGTAAAATGGTTAAAATTTGCATTTTCACCAATCCAGAGACTTTTCATTTTCTGTGTGTTAAACTGTGGCAAACCAAAGTTCTTAAGTGGTGCATCTTTTTACCTTTTAATAAATGTGAGTAACAGGCCAGAATCCTGGTAAAGAAAAGCTACCACTGCAACAAACATTTTGCCCACCTTTGGTCTGCAGAATGAAGGAATGCAGAAGGAAGCGTTAGTGTGTTTTTAGCTTACGTACCAGCGAGCTGGTGTAGGTGGGGTCGGAGGTGTCCTCCTCCAGATAACGTGATAAGCCGAAGTCAGACACCTTACACACGAGGTTACTGTTAACCAAGATATTTCGAGCTGCCAGGTCCCGGTGAACATAACTCATCTCCGCCAGGTACCTGTAACATCAACAGGAGTTATTGTATGAATTTGTGTTATCTGTAGCCAGCTACCTAGGCTACTATAAAAAGGTAATGGGATTTAGAGTTATGTGTGTGTGTGTGTGTGTGTGTGTGTGTGTGTGTTATCACTGCCAGCTACCTTCGATAAAACAGGAATAGGATTTAATGTATGTGTATACTGTAACATGTTTTTGTGCTATCACAGCCTGCATTTAACACAGATAGGCTCTAGTGTGCGTGAGTTTGTGTGTGTGTGTGAGCATTTGTCAGTCTGCCAAGCTGAAAAGTTGCAGTTTTACCAGTGGATTCAAATGCAGCGTATAGCGGAGGTTGCATGTGTTTATGTGCTCATATCAATGTATGTGTCCGTGCAGAGTCGTCAGGATGTGGAGACAGCGCATCTCAAGCTGCTGATGCACATGACCAGACAGCACGAATATCACCACATGAAATCTCAACATCTGAAAGAACTGATATCGCCAAAAGAAATCTAAATCCTCATACCCATGTCTGAAAGATTAGGAAAAGTTTCTTCTCCATCTTTATAGTAAAATGGATTTCTGTAGTGGGAATGTGTGCGCGCGTGTGTGTGTGTGTGCGTCTGGGTGTGAGTCTCAGTACCTCATTCCAGATGCGATGCCCCTCAGCATACCAACCAGCTGGATCACTGGGAACTGCCCATCATTTTGCTGTGAAACCATGAACCGACAGGATTATTCTTATTTTCCATTATCAGGTTTTTTCACTTTAGTGCTTTAGAAAGAATCTTGCAGGTAAGAAGATTTATTACCACTTCACAGAAAATGTCATAAGAGAAAAACATTTTTTACCCCCCCCCCATCCCCGTCCCTATTTGCAGCACAGATGATGGTGTGTAAATGTGGTACGCTGTGTTACAGTTGCATAAAAAGAATTTGATCAAGATGATGCAAGTAAGAAAAAACTTGAACTTAATCTTTTGCAAGATTCCATTTTCTGCTTTCACTTCTTTGCTCATACTGTGTTCGTGTTGGCAGAGGCTGGCACAGGCTTAAAATACAGCATCTGAAACCCAACTATTGCTTCTTACTTCTGACTATTTTAATAACTTTGCATACACCGACACACTAAAATCTTCAAGCACACGTCCTGCTGCGTGTTGGCTAGAAGGTTACAGAAACAGGTTTATGACCGGAAGGCTAAAATCTAGGTGGAAGAGTGAAAATGAATCCCTTTGACCTTCCCTCCTTGGGCACTGTGGTGCCCTTAGGAAAGGCCTTTAACCCCCTAGAGCCCAGCAAGTCAGACTGTGGTTAAAATTTGCAGCTTCCAGGTGTGTAAATGTGATATACTCAAAGGACGACTATCCTTCAATAAATAACGGTAATTAAAAAAAACTCTGAAAAGGGACCAAGAAATTGCAAACTGTGTCAACGCTAATATAACAAATGCTTTTACTACTAAGCTATTTTTCACACATGAACTCTGGGCAGTGATCTGCAGTTGACCTTCCTCACATGCGGCACACAACCGTAGAGAGTTCCCTTCAAACGCTTTTTTAAACTTCAGATGCCCCGTTTGGTTTAGATAGTTGTGCGTCCTGGAAAGGGTGTGCAAGAGGCAGGAAACAAGATAACCACTCCAGATTATTACCTGCCCTCTTCTCTTGAACATCACATAGACTTTGTACAAAGGATCTGCAGGGTTCAAGACTGTTTACTGTGACCATGTGGGATATTAGCTTTTTTCCCCACACGGAGCTCACAGTCGGGTGACGAACAGAAAAGTTCAGGGCAGCAGTGCATGTGTGAAAACCACCCTGAAAAGAGTTAATTGAAACGCTGTGATAAAAGTGTTACAGCAGGCATTTTGGACCAATACAAAGTAGACAGCTGGAAATTCTACAAAGCCTTTTTGCCGTCAGATGTAGCTGGATGTCAGCTAGTTTAAAATAAGTTTAAGCAAACAAGGTGCATGACCACCTTTATTGTTTATCACAGCCTGAAATGCAGTTTATGCTGAAGTTCAATAAGGAAAAGCTTTTCACATTCATCTGTCTGCATTCCTGAGTGTTCAGGCTGCTAGTCTATTCTTTACATCACTTTGGCTTTTCCACGCTTTCAAACTTAATTCTGTCATCATCGCTCTGAGCATTTTCTTTTTGCACGTCTTCTGCTAGCCAATCAGCCTTTGACTCAATGCTTCTCTGCCATAGTGCCTTTCAGACTCTCATTCATGTGACAAGTCTCCTCAGAAACTCAAAATCTCCATCTGCTTCCTCTCTGCCACCACCTGTATGTAAATTCCAGGAGGTCCTGTCCTATTAGCAACATTGGGCCCTGCTCTACTTTGTAGCTTCAGCTGAGGTCTAATAGCCAAATACTCAAACTCTATAAAAACCTTCTCGTAATTTCTTCAAGTCATCTCCAGGAATACTTCTCCAGGCTTCTTTTAGGACATTCAAAGCTCCTCTTTGGATGTTGGCTGCATTTTGTTCTGATCTCTGTAAAGATGATCCCACACTACTTCAATAATGTTGAGGTCCGGGCTCTGGGGAGGCTAATCCATGACTGATAGTGTTTATTGTGTGTTTTTCTATCCAGTTGTGCTTTTACTGCATTGACAATGTGTTTGAGGTCATTGTCATAGTCAAAAATGAAGCTGTTGCCAATCAGACAGTGTATAAATAGTATGGGATGGTGGCTGCATTTCACTGACTGAAGTGCAGCCCCAAATCGTGTCAAAGTCAGTATTTCACAGATGGCTGTAGACACTCACTGCTGTACCTCATTCCTGACCTCCTTGGTACATACTGATGAGGATCTCAATTCATTCTCAGTTCAGGTTTACTTACATAGCACCAAATGACAACAGTTGCCACAAAGCATTTCATACTGTAAGATAATGACCCCAAAGGATTTGAACTAAAACTTTCAAATTTGGATTCATCATCATCCGTAAGACCTGTTGTCACTGATTTTCAGTCCAATTCTGGTGTAATTTAGCAGAACCTTTTCTCCCCGTTTCCCATCCTTAACAATGGCTTCTTGACAGCCACCCTTCCACTGAGACTATTTCTGATGAGGCTTCATTAAACAGCAGATGGATCAGCAGATGCATCTCTCAGGTCCTGTGTCAGGTCTTTGCAGGATTTTTTCTTATCATTTCTTGGCATTCTTCCAACACGTTCTCATCCCAAAATGTAACATATTGTGTGTGTGTGTGTGACAAATCCTCGGCATGTTACGCTCTCGGCCACCCAGCCCCTCTGTGTGTTACACGTTCGGAAATGTCAGGAAACATGACAACCGCTTGGAATGAATCTACACATGTACCTTTATTTTACTTTCTCATCATTAATTGCTTTAGAAAACACTATCTGATACAATTAAGACTGTAGTTAAGGTTAGAGATAAGGCTATGGTTAGAGTTAGGATTAAGGTTGGGTTTGGGCTGGAATACACGGCTGGAGCGTTTGTTACCACCAGGAGTGTCATTCTATTGAATTCCATCCACAATCTGGTGCATATCAAAGGGACGCAGAAGAGTACCTTTTGCGTTTCTATGGGATGCCTCGGGACGTAACAAATCATCAGGAATAAGAACGGTCTGCATTCTTCGCAGACTCAAATAAAGAAATTGGAACAAATGATGTGTTTTTGTGACAAGCTGCTAATAATAAATTGCCTATAGACATCATTTAAAGTTGGTTATTTGCCCAGCTGTATGTTATGTGTGGACAAAACAGTGCTTTATTCCTTGAGGTAGATTCCTTTTTATTCCTAATGATTGTTAATTCAGAGTTACAACAAACATTCATGTGAAAATGGGCAGGTGGAAGGACTGGATTGAAAATGAATGAAAAAGCAGCCAATGTCCAAAGAAAAAAAAAAACTTTGGAAGACCTTCAGAAAGTCTGGAAAGCCATTGCTCAAGACCGCTTGGAAACATTTAAAGAAAGTCAGTCTCCTTGGAATAAAAAAATATGCAGAAATGAAGGGTCGCTCTAGACTTTTGCATAGTACTGAATAAGAAAAAGAAGTACAAAAAAAAGAAAGAGAGAAGAAAAGAACGAAAGCAAGTTGACCAAGACTATACAAAGGTGGCTTGGAAAGTTAAGAAAGTTCCTGTTTAGAGCTGCTGGAGGCTTTGTTGGATTTATGAAACATTTTTTGATAAAACTCAAAATATTTGCCTTTTTGCTACCTCACCTCTGGGCCGGGCTGTCTCTGTTTCTTATAAACATCACTGACATCCCCCACTGACATCTCTGCAGTCGAAGGTGTGTGTGTGTGTATGTGTCTTTTAATTCACTTTGCGCATCAAACCTCACCTTTGATGCTCCTCTAGCCTAATCCTCTGCAGGCAAAGACCTTCTTCTAGGCACACTCACACACACACGGCATTGATCTTTTGGGTCTTGTGCCTCCAAGATGGTCACGCTAGGACAGCAACACCAGGAAGATCGATCATTGTGTGTGTCTGTGTATGTGTGTGTGCATGAGTCATCGGGTGATTTCTGAGTCAAAAGGGGTCACGCTGTGAGAACCAAACATCAAAGAGTTTCTCTTTCTGTTTTTAGAGGCGCCTCAAAAGGAGGGCAGGATCAAAGACACGGACAGACTGACAGACAGTCAGGCTGGCAGGATGAGGCGGAAAGAGCACAGGAAGGAAGAGAGGAGAAAGGGAAGCGCAGGAGGCTATTTCTGTCTTTGTGTCTATTTCTTCAAAAACTTACAGTCCTCCTCTCTCCAACTGTTGCTCTGTTTGGTTATTTAGTTTGAACCGTAGGTGAAGGTGCCTATACTCAGTTACCGGTTTATTAGGTATGCCTAATAAATGAACAGATCCAGATCTGGTAGAGGTATTAAATATCCCAAAAGCATGTGATATAATACTGTACCATGTCAATGTGTGATGCTCAATCGTAATTTTTATCATTTGTATTTCAGACTGTAAATCGTGTGTTTCTTCCTGTCAGGCTGAAGGTGATGTTATCTTCATTTTTCTTAAGCATCATGTTGAGTTCTAGATGATAAATGGTTGGGAACTGAACCTGACCAACCACACCATTAGCACCTTGAGCTGCTGAGCAGTGCTGTCCAGACAAGTGATGGTTGTTCTTAGAGTCGCTAGGCAAAAACTTGCTGTAAGTGTGGAAAGCCTTTTTTCCCTCTTCTCAGTTATATTTCTCCTGTTTACGTTGGAGAAAAGTGTCGTAAGCCTTAATTATTAAACTTTAGTAAGCTTGGCTATGTCGGGGTTGATGCAGTTTATATTAATGGTTAAATGCATTGACCCTCTCTGGACAGTAGTTGTGCGGTCGCACTCCTTATTCCTTGGGAATTTCCCCTCATTGGAACCTTAATCAAACCTTTAAATGACCCGATCCTGAAAGTGGTCTAAAGTGTAGAAGTTACCCTGAGAAATGAGTCCAGTGCTCCATTCTCCATGAACTCTGTGATTATCATCGTAGGCCTGCTCTTGGTGACCACGCCCTCCAGTCTGATGATATTTGGTTGGTCAAACTGGCCCATGATTGAGGCCTCTGACAGGAAGTCCCTCCTCTGCCTCTCAGAGTAGCCCACCTTCAGGGTCTTGATGGCCACAGGGATTTCTTTTTTCCCCACAGGTTTCAGGCGACCTTTGTATACCTCACCGAACTCGCCTGAAAATATAAAAGGAGTCAAATTAAAGCAAATTCCGTTTTTTTCTCCAACAGGACAAAAAATGTGCACTAAAGTATTCCTTAATTTTGAACTCTTAAATAAATGATTTACCAATAAAATGGGATACTAAATGATTGCATTTTAATCCCATTAATAGTGTAAAAACGGGGCTCAAATAAAAAAAAATAAAAAAACAGGCTCGAGTTCATACTGAGCACATTCTTCTTTTCAACTGGATGACTTAGAGAGCCGTGTGTGTGACGGAGTGCAAGTTAAACATACAAACACTGAAAGCTGAAAAGCTGCCATCTGCACCCTCGCTGTCATACTGATGGTCACTGAGCAGCTTAGATTGAGGTCGAGGGGTTTTGCTCAAGGGCACTTTTTATTTTTTATTTTATTTATTTATTTTTTTTTCAGAATGAAAGAACAACAAAAATTGGATCCCCTCAATAACCGCTCAAGGGTGAGGAAAGGTTGTGTAGCAGAGGTGGCAAACAAGATAAAAGGGACAGTGCCACTGTTGTTGCTTGGATACTCGGTTTTGCACATATTCCTCAAATATAATCTCTCAGTTAAATAAAGTCGGCCCGGGTTAAAGTGCTGGATGGAAATAGTGCGCTGCTAAGGCCGTATCAGGTTTGCCTTTTCATTAGAGTTTAAAAGAAATGTAAAAACATTTTGACCCCATCATCAGTCACGTGTCATAACTGAACTATAAACTATAACAACGTTAACAATGCGCCTTTTTTCTTTTTGTTTTTTTTTGTTTTACACTTCCTTATTGTGACTTTTGAAACAACCAGGTTTCACAAGTCACATGATTATTCTTTCTGCTAATCCCTTCAGCATTTAAAAATTAATTTTTACATTGCTTTATTGAAGATATACTGTGTAGCACCTCCATAACAGACCGGAGCGATGGCCGAAACACTACGATTTTCCTTCCTCTGTATACTCACTACAGCAGAAATAAATACAATACACAATATGCACAATACAGCATGCAAAATACCACAATTTATGTGTTAATGCAGTTGAAGTGCATGCTACTATCTACCTTCTTATAGAGTCCCACCCTCAGTAAATGACCTGCCCAAAGGCTATGAAGTGCCTTGAGGCGACTTATGTTGTGATTTGGCGCTATATAAATAAAATTGAATTGAATTGAATTGCTTCCAAAGTGTTTGGAACAAAGGAAAATAATTCATGTTCTTTTTTTAACATAACATCAGTTCACAACAAGTCACCAAGGTGGAGTAAGAAAATACAAGCAAATGCAACTTCTCCAAATAATAACAAAATACGGAAAGGACATTCATTTTACCTTTAATAAAACTTTTAAATAACAGAGTGTTTACTTCATGCTTTTTGTGCATGAGTATGTGCTGCACATTAGCATTATAACAATATATCTGATTTTTTTTTTTTTTTTTTTTACTGTGAAACGAGATCCTTTTAGTCTGTTATGTCATTTCCTGTTTTATTTTGATGACCTCTCGTCTCTTGTGCTTTGTATTCATCTCTACTTCCCCTGTCTTGTCATTTGTAATTAGTTTCAGTTGATCTCTGCTGGCTGTTCCCTCGTTATCGTCTGTGTGTACATATTGTCTCAGTCTTGCCCTTTGTTGTGTTCTCCCTCATGCTCTATTCCTCGTATAGTTTTGTTTTGTTTTTGTTTTAGTTTCTCGATTAAAATTAAACTACCATAAAAATTAGAGACTGTTTATTTCTTTGGAAGTGAATAAACTTACAAATTCAGTAGGAGAACAAGCGTAACCTATAGATTTGAGGTTCAATAGTTCACGTGTCTCTCATTACGGTTTTCTTTGTGTTTTGCTGTGAAGGAAGCCGAACTGGTTGTAACTTCAATGAACTCGTTCCTTGCGCAAAAAATTCCCTTTCTGTGACACAGATGTCTTTTGTCAAAATAAATGCAGCTTTATGCTGATTGGGGACATGAAAATTGAATGTCACTTCAAAATGAAAGTCCTCATCCCAGAGATAAAAATCGGTGTGTGAATAATGGATGAGTAATGGGAATTGGATGCCAGGCTGTGCCGTCCTGTCTCACTGTGATCTCTGCTCCACATCTTACTGCTCATTAAAAACTATCTACTGTCACCACTGTAAACCAGTCGACGCACAGACGGAGAGGGAGAGAAAAAATGAACGGGAAGGGGATGACAGAGAGAGGGCTGTTATGAAAAGCGCAAGGGGTGGTTATGAGAAGGCAATGATAATAAGGACGAGGCAGGGAGAAGGGATGGAAGGATGGGGTTTTTTCTCCAAGAGAGGCCATGTCAGATGACATGTCACCGCTCTTCGGAAAACAGACGAGGTCAAAGAGACGACGGGAAAATCAAAGGAAAGATTTAGTCTGTATTATAAACATTCTTGGGTCTACATTATATCTAAGTATGCTGCTTAGTAAAGAACTGTCAGATGAGATATGGTTGCTACTTCCTTTTATAAATTTAAGTGTTTCATGATTTGTCTTCAGTCAAATAAAGTGCTTTTTGTGAAGGACAATTCCTACAGTGTCAGTGATAGTAATACAAAAGGAGGAAAGGAGAGGGTGTTATCGCAGAGGGAGAGGATGAGGGAGTAAGGTGAGATATTTTTATTATCTCCTCGGGGTGCTTTCTTCTTTTATCTTCCCTGCTCAATCTGTTGTTCTGCTTCCTCCCCGCCCCCCAGCCCACCTCCCTTTCGGTTCTTTGTTTAGCATTTCGCTGTACACAAACAAAGTGAAACTCCAGAGGGGGCTGAATCACAGAGGGAGCTCGACATAGGAGGAAGTATCAAAGAAATACACAGATTAAAAACAAAAGGCAAACAGCTATGGATAAACTTTCACTATCACTTAGAAAGGTAGAGATCCGCCCGTTTAAGGGTTCAAGGTGCCCATCTCATATTACTCGGGCTCATATTTTCTCCTCCCTCCTTGCAGTTTTCAGCCCTCCTCTGTCACCTCAGGCTTAGGTGAGAAACCCTTTCGCTGAGGGAAATAAACCGAGAAACGGGGGAGGGATTACCAAAAGCCTCTCAGAGTACCTCAACAGACCAAAGCCCACAGCACATACTCGCAGCAGTTCTAATTCACAACCTTTAACACCGTGAGCTCAATCGCTTTGAGTGTGATTGGTTTTGGTCAAAAGAAGAATAAGTAACGAGAATCAAAGTTTAAGATCTGAAGAATAACGTTTTACTCCTGTTTCTTCTTGACCATAAATTATGACCAATAAGAAACAGACTTAGGTCTATAAGAAATTTTGCATTTTTGCCTCCATATACCACTACTGTTGAATCCAAAAAATATAGAAAGATTAAAGTGCAGACATTTAGCTTTAATTCCAGGACTTCAACAAATGTGTTGCATTGATTAACACGCCCTCAGTTTCAAAGGTTAAAAAGTAATTGGGCGATTGATAAGTGTGTCAGTTGTCATGGCCAACAAACTACAAGAAGCTGACGGTGGCTACAGTTAAGGTTTAGCAGAGCATCTCAAGGGAGATGAAAAAAAGTCTCTCAATTAATTTTCAATAAAATGCTTAACATCACATATTGGCTGTAAAGATATAAATTTGTGGATGAAATGCACACAGTCAATGTTTAGATTTATAGAACCTGATCAACTCTCTGTGGTCACTTTCTAGTAAAGGATATGGGAATGCTACAAATTAAATGTACCTTTTATACTTTTTAACAAAATTTATTCACAGAATCAAATTGTATTATAGCAGGATAGCTATTCAACTTACCAAAGTGCCGAAAGAAAACTGAACTACTCAGTAAAATTCTTCTTCAGTAAAAGTCTTGGTTACTTGCTGGTTACACAGTTTTTGCCCATCACTTGTGATGGCAGCTGGCTGAAACGAACTGTTCCATTTAAAAAGGTTGGTTACATAGTAACAACATTAACAATGACAGGGGCATCACAGCTAAAATTCATGGTGGAGGTGATCCTTTCTTTTCCATCTCACACTTGACCAGCAAAGAGGCAGCGCCATTGTCCAGACAGGGAACCCAGGTCAGATAAAAAAATGACGCTTTATTTGAGTTGGCAGGAGCTAAGCTTGCAGTTGCAGTGGGTAAAAAGCCAAAAAGAGCTGAAATGTGAGAGCAACAGCAACCATCTGCCTCTGGCAGTTATTTTTTATATATTATTAAACAGTAATAAGTTTCACGAAATTTGACCAGAAAGGTTTTATGCAATCTTGCTCTAAAACAAAGGACAAACAGGAGCAGGCATATACCCATTCACACCTTGACTAATGTGAAAAATGATTCATATCAGCTTAATATATATTCAAATCTGAATCCACTTTGCAAAAATAACCATCTTCAAGAAAGCACCATACTGAACTATCACCTTACTTGCAATATTGAAGAATCCATATTCTCTTCCCTCCCATTAACCAAATGATAGTTTAAAGTGAACCTCCAACCTTTGTGGGCCTAATGCTGTGATATAAGATCTAAACAAATAATGCCAATATGATCAACATATAAACCTTTGAAAAAACTAAATCAATGAGCATTAATATTACCTTTAAAAATCTACTTGTAGCAAACAACAGTCCTGAACATCTGGTAGAGAATGTATACTATTATTCCTGTGAGGCAGAGGTAGCTGGCTTCAGTGCTTCTGCTTTATTTGTCGGTCTGTCTAGTTGTCGGTCAGTAATACTGTTCAAACACGAGTAACCAAATTTCAGAAAACCTGGCAGAGCATGAGTGAAGAAAGATCCTATTAAATTTAGCTGCAGCTCCAGATCGCTTTCTTTAAAACTGTCACACAGACACTGGTCGTGTCTCAGAGTGTGAGTCCCTTTTCTTTCTTTTCTTTTTTTTTAACTCAGATTTTATTATAATTTACAACATTGCAATGTTCACAAGTAAGACAGTTACAGGAACCGCAGTGCGGAAATACAGATTACAATAAGAACTGCAATTAGGAAACACAACACAAAACTGGGATGCAAACCCCCCCCCCCCCCCCCAAAAAAAAGAAACTTTACGTAATATTAAAAAACATGTGACAATCTTAATAGCCATGAATGAACAAAATGAAACAGACCTATGCTAAATTATTGAAACAGTAAAGCATGTATGGGTCGCCAACGCTCAGTAAACAACTCTCTCTGAATCCGCAGAGTATATGTTATTTCCTCCATCTGGTAAATTTCTCTTACTTTATCAATCCACATATTATATGAAGGTGGGTCAAGATTCAGCCATTTAATAGTGATACACTTTAGTGCTGCTGTAAGCAAGATTCTTAAGAGGTACTTTTTATTGTTTCCTGCAAAACCATTTGGTAATACTCCTAAAATGGCGAACTGTTGGTCTTTTGTTAGTGGTTGTTGGAAAACTGTATTGAGAACTTTAAATATGTTATTCCAAAATGAGCAGATTTTTGGGCATGACCAGAATATATGTGAGTGGGTTCCTAAATGAGTACCACAATTTCGCCAGCAGGTATCAGGATTTGTAGGCTTCATTTTGGCCATTATCTCTGGGGTTCTAAAATATCTCATGACCACCTTCCATTTGAATTCTCTCCACAGCCCAGAGTCACGAGATGGGCTTCACCGAACACCTCTTCCCAGGCGTCCTCTGAGATTTGAGTGCCAGTCTCAGCTTCCCACCTTGCCTTAATATCCAAAGTTGCACTTGTACTGAAACTCATAAATGCGTTATAGAAATTGCTGATTAATTTTGGGGAGGAATTACTTTGAAATATTTTTAGAAATATTTCCTCAATGGGTGAGGGCTCCAAAACTTATGAGTCCCTTTTCTGACGTCCTGATAACAAACAATAAATATATGCAATTTTTTTCTGGGGAGATAGAACAGTAGTAAACATAAATACATAGCTCTAATATCGTTATATAATCAGTTCTTTTTGGCTATGTATGTGCAAAAGTTTTGGGCTACAATTCATTTCTTTAAATTTTGATTCTAAGCTGTCATATTTGATTTTTTAAGGTAGTCTTGAGCACTAATTTTCTCAGCTTTCTGTGGATTTGTCTTTGGACACTGGATGGTTTTTGGCTCATTTTCAGTCTAGTCCTGGACATTTTTGGAGGAAATCTTTTTTTCTTTGACCTATCCAGCATAAGTAACTCAAGGATGAACCAGTAACAGACAACTTAGCAAAGAATTTTAAGTTGTATCTTTATGCACTTTGTAGTAGCGAACTGTCATGGAAACACATATGTTACCATTTCAGGTGACTCCGTGGAAAACATGAAAGAGAAAACAGTTTGTTCTGGCACCAACAAAGTGATTCCCAAAGAGCAAAGACCTGAAAACTAATGTGTCACAGTCTGGCGAGGGCAGACTGTAGGTGTTGGCAAAAGGACCCAAACGCAACTCCATAAACTGAACGTGGCGTAGAGTTAACAGAAAATCAGCCGTTTATTGAGGCCAGCAAAAAGGGAGTACAAACAGCAGGACACAGGTGAACACTAAACCATAACCTAAACTGGGTGAACTAAAGCTAAACATGAAAAACCTTAAACGTGGTGAACTGACATAGAATGCTGAAGTGAGGGTATGGATGAGCAGACGACCTGACAAATGACATGCAAAAACAGAGGACTTAAATACACACGAGGTGATCAGGGGAAGTGGAGACACATGAGGAAACAGCTGACTAACATGAACCTAATGACAGGAGCAGTGAAGCTAAATACAAAGAACCAAGAACACACGACTCCTTCCAAAATAAAACAGGAAACATAATGAAACGCAGACATGACAACCAGAACTTGACAACGTAAGACACAGACATGAAACACATGAAGAGCAGGGGAGACTTAACATGGGTTTGGAAACACGGGGGGGAATTAATAAGAAAGAAATCACCTAGGGCATGGTACAAATGAACTGAGAAAAGCCGGGAGGCTTAAACACAAACTATAAACATCAAAATGAACTAAAACTCAAAACACTGGGTCATAAGACCCAGGACCGTGACATAATGTCTCAACACGGTGTGCCAAGTTTGCAGAAGGGACAAAAGAAGAAGAAGGAGTTAGGTCCGTAAATATTTGTACAGAAGCAATTAACTTTAAATGAAACAACTGCAGCTGAAGTGAAGACTTTCAGCTTTAATTTAATGGGTTGAACAAAAAGATTGCATAAAAATGTAAGGAACTTAACACAATCGCTTCATTTCAAATGCAGGTCAAAAGCAACTGAACTAATTAAATACCTGAAAATAAATTGTTAGTTTCTAATACTTGTTTTAAAAGCCTTTGCTGGTAATAACAGCCTGAAGTCTTGACCCCATGGACATCAGTAGATGCTGCGTTTTCTTCTTTTTAATACTCTGCCAGGCCTTTACTGCACCAGCTTTCAGTGTTTTAGCAGGCTAGTCCAATCTAGCCTTTCTATTCTTGAGGCTCACATGAGTGGCTCACACCTTGCAGTGAATCCTCTGTATTTGCTTTCATGCAGTCTTATTATTATGGTAGACTTGGATATCGATACGCCTATTTCCTGGAGAGTGTTGTTCACTTGGTTGGCTGTTGTGAAGGGGTTTCCTCTTCACCATGGAAATGATTAGAAAAATCCTTTAATTGTCCCACAAGGGGAAATTTAGTGGACGATCATCCACCACTGTTATCTTCCAGGTCACTCACTCCTAATATTGTAGCACTTTCTCAGATGGTTTTTTTCTGGATGGCTTGTTTCACCTGCATGGAGAGCTCCTTTGACCGCATGTTGTCTGTTTACAGCAAAATCTTCCAAATCAAACCTCAAATCAACTTCAGGCCTTTTATCTGCTTAAGTGATAATGACATAACAAAGGAATTGCCCTCACCTACCTGAAATAGCTTTTGACTCAACTGTCCAACTACCTTTTGTGCCTTTAAAAAGAGAGTGGCACATATTTAGGACCTGAAACTCCCAAACCCTTCATCCAATCTGAATGTGGATACCCTGAAAGATGCATCAGGCCCCCAATTGATTCATCCACTGTTTCCCAAAGCCACGTCAAAAACGGTAAAGAAGCCATTCTTAAAAGCTGTATGTCATTATTATGAAGTGGATGAGAATAGAGGTACAACAATGAGTGTGTACAGCTACTACAGCCACCATATAAAACACAATGGAGGCTTAGTCATGGTTTTGGAGTTGCATTTCAGTCAGCGGTGTAAGGAAGAAAAAAAGAAAGTTTAGTCTGTGCTGAAGAATGAAGTTGGTCATCATGACTACGATGACCTGGATGACTGAGAACCTCCACAGACGTCATACAAAATATTGACTTTCAAGCTTGTTTGAATTGTACAAACTGTGTTTTTGACTTATATATTGTAGTTTCCTTTATGTCTGTGAAGGTTCTCAGTCATCCAGGTCATCACAGTCTAAGGAGCTTGGAAAGAAAAGCGTCTGGAATTCTTTAAGTTGCTTGAAGACGTTTCACCTCTCATCTGAGAAGCTTCTTGGTGGAGAGTCCCAGATTTAAGCCCTATGGGAGTGTCCCCCACAAAAGGCAGAAAGGACCCCTTGATCAGTGTTCTAAGGTTTTTATCTAAACTTTAGAACTGAAGAAGCTTCTCGGATGAGAGGTGAAACGTCTTCAAGCAACTTAAAGAAGTCCAGACGCTTTTCTTTCCAAGCTCCTTAGACCAGCGGTCCCCAACCCCCAGGCCTCGGACCGGTACCAATCCGTGAGTCGTTTGGTACCGGGCCGCGAGAGTTGAAGCTCAGGTGTGAAATGTATGGTTTTCAGGGTTTTTATCGGTTTTCAGTGTTATTTTGTTATCGTTTTTATCGTTAACTCGATTTCCTGGGTCTTTTCACGTGTGTTATGAATAAATCTTCTTTTTTTTCGGTACCGGTACTAGTTTTATTTTGTTGTATTTATCTGCGACACCTTAAAGGCCGGTCCATGAAAATAATGTCGGGCATAAACCAGTCCGTGGCGCAAAAAAGGTTGGAGACCGCTGCCTTAGACTAGTTTCCTTTATGTTTGTACACACTTCAATAAAACTGCTGCATTTATTTTCCAGTGAAATGAGGGGTGGCTTAAGACTTTTGCACGATACTGAAGCCCAACGACTGATAACTGAAGTGGATGATAACTCACACTCAGCTTTATACTTTAAAGGTGTTCCTTGTTTTTCTTTCCTTCCTCTTTTCCTTTCTCCTTTTCTCATCCAATAGCCACCCCCCCCCCCCAGCAGCCCTGGGACTCTCAGCGTTCTCTGTTTGCCAAACATCATACAGCATTTTTACAGTGAGAGTGCAGATAGCCAAAGAGAATGCATGAAGACAGTTTTAATTTATTCCTGTGAAAGTTTTCAACATGAATAAAACATCTCTCCTGACTTCAAAGGAAAAATAAAGCAAAATAATAAACTGGCATTGTGTGATTCCAGATCTTCCTCATTCAAACTAAAGTCTGGCACAGTTGAGGAATTTGATTAATTTGCTGTAGAGGATCTGCTCCTTCACATGGCGGTTGGTTTCATTAAATAAACCAAGGTTTGCTTTTCTAGCTTGTGTTTTGAGGCACTTTGTAGAGGATAGCAGTGCTGTGATTGTGGTTATTTTTTCATCTCAACCTTCAACTGATTTTGCTTAAACTGAATGAATGCAGTGGTTATTCAACACATCTGAAAATAAATACAGATTTTCCCTTGCTGAGATTATCTTTCAGCAGCTTATAGAAACAACATGACGAAAGCGAAAGGGTCACCAAACACATGAAGGCACTTAAAATATCTACCTGATCCGATGACTTCCTCTATTTTGACACAGGAGGGATCGATTTCTTTGGCAAACTCCCGCACAGCCTCATTGGGGTCCTCGTAGGTGAAAGGGTCAATGTAGATCTTGACCCCTGGTGAACTGTGACCCTCAGACAGGCTGGGAAAGGTCACAGTGGGTGTGGGTCCACTGAACATGTCTGGCCTCAGAGTCACCTCTGAGGAGAAAGGCAGAAAGCTCGAATACACACACTGTTTTAACACATCATATTTTATGTATTGTGATAAAGAAATAAAGAGCGCAGTGTTAGGAGGGGGGTCGTACCTCCTCCTGTGTTGTACTGCTGCAGCTTGTCACCATATACGCTCTCCTTCAGCTGCCTTCTCCTGCAGACAGAAACACGGACACAGAGATTTACGGGGAAGAAAAAGTGGCAAGTAGGTAAAAAAATAACACAACTCAAAGTTAGAAATGTTGCAGAAACATCATGCTAATTGGTTGTCCTCTCGCTGTTTCTCTTTTGAGGTGAAATAAATTGTTTTCCAGAAGTGTGCTTAAGAGAGAGTCTGTCAGGAAATCATTAGTATTGGGTGACTTGCTCGTGCTCTTTGTCATCAGCTCTTGTTTCCCGCTTCTCTCTGAGGCTGAAACTAAAGGAATGCACGCGGTAATATTTTAATATGTGGACTGATCTCCACAGCAGACACCTAATACTGAGCGCAGGAGAGACAGCTTGCCGCTCGCTATTTCTGGGAGTTCATGGGGTCACTGAGACTTTGGACATTTCTTATTTCACAGCTAGTTTAAAACTCTTGCCGTATTAAATATTATAATTTAATATTTTTTTTGCATCACTTGTGCGTGATTTTTTGGTCTACAACTTTATTTCTACTAGGAGTCATTTCAAATCCTTTTTTAAAAAAATATGTGAAGTACATTTAGAAATGCTCCCTTCGCGTACACAACCAATGTTATTTCATAAGAATCTTTTGTTCTTGCACTCTAATTTTGATATTTCTCCTTCACATAGCCCACCTCTCCCTTAATGTCAGCTAGGACAGGCTCCAGTTCATCTGTGACCCCCTAACAGGATAAGAAAACAAATATTTTATAGTCCAATGCATGCAAAATTTAAAGTTAGACTAACTTGTAGGTCTCCTTGCTGTCAGTGGCTGTGGCCATGAATGACCATTATTCAGAAAATGCCACACTCGGTTTTTTGTAGTACCATATGCAGATACAGAAGTATTGGAAATAGCTAACAATAATAGCAATAGCAGCAGCAAGTGTAGTTTGAGCTTGAATCAGTTGATCAGCGAAAGGTTAAAGACTACAGTGTACAGAGAGGATTTGACTTAGATGCACACACGCGACTGCAAGCAGACATACTGGTAAACATACCGATTCTACATTTAAGGTGAGAGAGCTGCAGCTGTCAGTGGTGGAAGCTACACTATATTGCCAAAAGTCAAAATGCAGCCATCCAAATCACTGAATTCAGATGTTGCAATCACTTCCATGACCACAGGTGTATAAAATGAAGCAGCTAGGCATGCAGACTGCTTCCACAAACATTTGTAAAAGAAGAGCTCAGCAAATTCCAGAATGTTACCGTGATAGTGGAACAAGTCCAGCTGTGAAATTTTCTCACTACTAAATATTCCACAATCAACTGTTAGTGATATTATAACAAATATGAAATGATTGGGAACAACAGCAACTTGGCCATGTAGTGGTAGGCTATGTAAAATCACAGAGCTGAGGTGCATCGTGCGCAGAGGTCACCAACTTTCTACAAAGTCAATCTCTACAGACCTCCAAAATTCATGTGGCCTTCAGGAACAGTGAACAACGGTCGAACAACAGCCTTATGTCACCAAGTGCCATGCAAAGTGATGAATAAAGTGGTATAAAGCACGCCACAGACTAGAGCAGTGCAGGTGTCTCGTCTGGAGCAACGAATCACACTTCTCCATCTGGATGACTGTGGGTTTGGTGGTTGCCAGGACAAGGGTACTTGTTGGGGCTGTCCCTCATAATTTCCAGTGAGAGGAACTTGTAATTCTTTCATTTCATGCTCCCAACTGTATGGGAACAGTTTGGGGACCTTTCCTGATCTAACATGAATGTGCATCAGTGCACAAAGCAAGGTCCATAAACGCATGGATGAGTGCGTTTGGTGTGGGAGAACTTGACTGGCCTGCACAGAGTCCTGACCTCAACCTGACCGTACACTTCTGGGATCAATTAGAGCGCAAATGCACTTCTGGAAGAATGGTCAAAAATTCCCATAAACACTCCTAAACCTTGTGGAAAGCCTTCCCAGAAGAGTTGAAGCTGTTATAGCTACAAACCCTATGGATTAAGAATGGGATGTCACTCAAGTTCATATAAGTGTGAAGGCAGACAAGCAAATACTTTTGGCAATATAGTGTATATATAGTAAGGTACCATTTAATGCAACTTCAACTGTACTTCGTTTTAAAAGTATTATTTTACTTTCTAAGACATTTATTTAACAGCTCCAGAAAATAGTTTAAGATGAACATTTTACACAGTTGATAATGTTTTAAAATAGAGCACATTATTAAAGCCCACACCAGTGGTTTTAACCTTCAAGCTCGCTGAATTACAAAAAGCAGAATGGAATGAGATCAGTCAAACGTCTGTTTTTTAACAGCTGCAACAAATAGGGATTTTTTGGTTCCAAATTTCTCACATGGTTTAATATCAATCGAAATTCAAATGATAAGACACCAAAAAAAAACCACAAAAAATCCATCAAAGACGAAAAACAAACAACAGATTAGTTTATCACATCTTTTTCTTCTTCTTCTCTACCACCAATCATGTCCTCAACCCCTTTACCCTATTACCCCTATATGTAAAGTAAGTAAGACAAGCTGTTCATGCACTGATGCCTGTAATTTAACAATCTAACGATGCCATACAGAATAATATGACACCCAGAGGCGCCAAAGCGGTACTTTTGCAACATTGCTTCATTTTAGTGGTCAAGCAGGAGGTGGTGGACTGCCACAGAGTTCTTCTCGTCTCCAACTGGAAAAATGATGAAATGCTGCCTCCTGGTTGGGGTTTAGAAGCTAGTATCAAATATGATGGCCTCTTATTCCCAAGTAACAGGAAGTGCAGTGTGACTTGAACCAACAGATTGGCACAAGATCAGCAGTGATGTGGATGCTGTACCAGACTGTCATGGTAATGAGATTACCACTCCACCAAGTCCAACTTTCATAAGACTGCAACAAATAGTGCAAATAGTGATCATGAGATCTAGTAATGACCAAACGACTAAGACCGATGAAATCAGTTTCCTCTGTAGAAGGAATGGGCTCAGCTTTGGAGATAAGGAGAACAGCTCAGACATCCAAAGGGATCTCCTGCGCCTCCCGGTCTCAAGGGAGCCTTCCATTGGAGGTCGTTGGGTATATCCAAACATGAGGTGACCCTAGAATAGACTCAGGGCTCACTCGAGTGATTGGGAGCAACTGGGAACACCTCAGATCCTCCAGGATCAACTGGAAAGTGTTGCTGGGGAAAAGACCCTACTTGGCTTAGTGCCATTGTGACCTGATTATGTATAAGTGGAAGATGACGAATAGAGGGATGGATGGTGTTTTGTAAGGACTGACGGATGGACATTTTAGTACAATTATTCATGCAGAACTTTCACTTGTCATTTATTTTTTGTCACATCAACAACATATAAAAATGTTACTTTAAAGGAGGTACATCAGCTGTGGCTACGCTCCACACAACACACTCCCAGAGGCTTCCATTATCTGGTTTACGCTTAAGTAGTGATAGCTCGCACCGTGAGCTAGGTGCTGCTCATATGGTTGATAAACTTCCATTTTTTTCTTTTTTTCACCATTTTAGCTGAAATAGAAGAATGCATGTGCAGCAGCTCTCTTATTCATTTAAAGGAGCTTTGTTAAAATACATTTATTTGATTGATATTTGTGGGTGTCAGATTTATTTTACTGGGTAATTATATTTGAAACAGATGGCAAATGTCAGGAAAGAGAGCAGGGGATTAGTAAAATGGGTGAGGGATTCTGTTGCTGGGGGCATTTTTATTCATGTGGTATGCTCCATGGCCAATCGGCCCTGAACATTTATCCTGGAAAAAAATATGTTGTTCAAAGTCCACTTACTGCTTTTAAAAAAGCATCTACCAGTCTGTCTCAGCTAATCGATTTCCTCAGCGGTCATTAAATAACGTGATCTAAAGACGTGATGTGTGGAAGCTGCAACTGTGCTACTGAAGTGCCGCTTTGTCCACGTAATTACAAATACCTTTGCATTTCGTTCAAAGCTCAAAAAAGAGGGGAACTGTTGTTTTAACTATCAGTTCATGTTCATAGTCTGACAAGTGAAAAGTATGTTATTTAATAGGACACGTGTCTAGCATCTCTACCTCTTTGGATTTTGCAGTGACAGACATTTATGTGCAGCTGCACTTTCGTGTGAAGTGAGCAGGTGTGTCAGCTGTGCATTACCTGGTACAGATGATGGCGATAGCTACTAGTGATACAATACACACTCCACCAACTAGAGAGCCAGCAATCAGAGAGAGCTGCTGTCCGAGCTCTGACTTATATTCATCTGCAGAACACACACACACACAAATTAAGGAAAAAATATTATATTTCATACTCCTCATATGTTTCAGTCTTGCATACACACAGCTGAGCATTTCTGGAAGGGAAAATATATAACTGACACTTTTTTCTCTCTAATACACAGAAAATATAATTTACAAGGCTCATTTTACATGACTGCAAGCACTCTTCACAAACATACACACGCGCGCACACACACACACACACACACACACACACACACACACACACAGAGAAAGTAAGGGAGAATTTAATCACTTCACAGCCAGAATTTCACTCTTGCGCAACCCTCTCACATTCCCTCTCTCAGCCCTACACTCGCTTTCCTCTCCACCACGAAAACCCACACCCACACAAACACCTCCACACACTCCAGATAACCACCCACACACTTACCGTCGGTGAGGGTTTGGAAGAGCATGTCTTTGCTGTAGGCTCCGTAGCCCGCTACAGTGCGGGCCCTCACCTGGACCACATAGCCGGTCCCGGGTCTCAGACCCTCCAGAACCACATTAGGTGTTTCGCTTAGGACCATCGAACTGTTCAGCACAGATGACTGCAACTGCGTGTGAAGTACAGAGACAATTAGGAGATATATTTAAGAAGCAGCCCAAACAGTCTGTCTGTAACCAAAATATTCTTTTAGTCTAACTTCAGCACTTAGTTTTGGCCAGTATAAACAAAAATACATCCAAAGTAAAGCGAAAACAAAAGAAATTGGTAAAAGCACCCTTTGCCAGGCTTCATCACATTGCCTTGTTCCAAATAACAAAAATATTACAGTTACATGTAGTGGTACAATATGTAGTCATGGAGATAGTTTGGGTTTATTAATCCATATTTGGATATCTGTGTTTTCATGTAATGTGAAGCTGAAACAGGAAAAAAAGTAATCCACAGGCCTCACTGTGTATAGCTTTTAGTTTATTAAAACTTCACACAGAGAAGTCACTGGATTGTTGTTTTAGGGAAGAGTGTGCTGTGATACACAGTGGCCAAAGCACGATTGTGTTTAGTCTCATTTCATTGTGGCTATTAAAAAGCAAGGCAACACTTCACATAGGTAGGTTTGGAATACTGGTGTCCCAAACTAAATAATATCATCATTTCAAAATGCATTTTGTATTTAATCAGTTTATCATTGTCAAAAATGAAAATTTGTTTGATGAATTCGTAACTGTTACAAATTTGCAGAAGGTGGCAAAATACTTTTTAGCAGCACTGTGTGTGGGTCACTATCTAACCGAATCCACCTCGAGAATACAAGAAGTCTACGTGTGCCGTCTTTCTTTTTGTTGTAATGATCTCCAGAGCTGAGAGTTGTACACAGACACAAGAGACTCATCAGTATTACACCCCATGGTTCAACAGCTAGAACAACCTTAAGAAGGAATAACTTAATATTTCCTTAATGACTTTCTAATCCACTGTACGAGGATTTATAGAGGTGCTCACACTTTCTGCTCTTCAGTTAATCAAGTGTGTTTGATTAGCAGCACCTGGCTGCCACTTACCCTCTCAGTTCCTATGGAGGCAGCGACTGATTCTGAGTTTTTGTCAAATAAATAATGACACAGTGCACATGTTTTGTAGTCCATCTGAGTTTGTATTTACCTCATTCAAAGACCAGATGTATGCACCAGATGTGTAAAACTTTCTTTTGACCCTGACTGTGCACAGCAGCAGTTGCTTGTAGATGGATCGATGGTTGCCAGTTTGAAAATTTGAACATATTATCCAACCCCTCTGGTCGGCTCTATTGCATCTGTAACCATAACCAGCGCTCACCTCATGGCTACACTGACATCCTGGTTAAAACGATCTACACTATGGAAAAGTGAGTGATGAATAAAGAAACACTGCCTAACTTACACCTCTGTTTCGAAACTAAACACTAAGATTGGGAGACTGCCATTTTTTGCAGCACATAAAGATTCAATAAGTCAGGTTCCTCTTTAAAACAGAAAAGGTCAGAAACAAGCATTTTGCGAGGTGTGAAGCCCTATTCAAAACTAAAGAACTCCTAAAGCTGCTGCTTTTGCAGACTTGATATTGGTATTCTTAAACAGATTACACCATATGATTTGTGAGGCTTAATTTGATTCAAAATGGGCAGAAGGCATTCAAAATACAGCGGCAGACTGAGTGTTTGCTGAATGAATATAATGATTCTGTGCACAGGAAACAGATTCCACACAGCAGAAAACAGTATGTGAGCTTAACCTTCCCTTCCCCATCAGTCTCTTATACTAAACTGTAACCAGAGTAAAGGGCAAAGTTGTCCTGTTCTCTCTGGAAACCTAAATCCTCACAGGATCCTCTCAGACATCAAAGGTTCCTCTGGTACAGTTGCAGTCACTGTCAGAAGGCAAGAAGTCAGAAATCTTTAGCTGGCACTCGTGCGATTTCCAACATTTACCCCGTTAGCACCACTTTGGAGCCAACCCTACAAAAACAACGAATAGTCTTTAGCGATCCTTTGTCATTATTTCTGGAAAGATACATAAACATGATATGTTTTTCCAGTTTTCTTGGTGTGGTAACACAGAATCTTGCCACATGAGAACAAATGTTGTTCAGGCTTTTTCAAGCTCACTATTGTTAACATTTCTAAACCTCCAGTTTTTGCTTCATATGATGCTCCTTGCCCTCATATATCTTCCAGTTATGTTTTCACCCCTTTTAACCCCACCCCCCTTCATTCCCTGCATATATAGGTATTTCTGTCACAATGCAGTTAATTAGCTATTATCCTCAGAGACAGGTGAGAATTTGGTCTTCACCCCTTCCATTTCTTCTTCTGGACTGAATTAGGTATGAGACCTATCAGGCCACTCCAATAAACCAAAGACCACCACCTTGCACTGCTATCTTTCTCTGTCTGCCTTCTAGACTTCCTGTCTTCAGTCGGTTTCTTTCAGATAAAAAAAAAAAAAAGCTTCACTGCAGTTAATTTGAAATGGAGTCTGGAGAGAATGACAGATATAATGTGGTGATGGCATGAAAGTAGAGGAAGGGAAGCATGCAGTGAGGATGAAGGGTGGTAGGGTGGAGGGGGTCAAAAGCATAGCAAAGATGAGAGGAAGAGAGATGACGGTGGTGATGAACAGGACAGGTCAGGAGGGAAAAGAGTGGGAAGAAATTGAGGGAAAAGCAGATGAAAGGCTGGGAAGGCTACCAGAAGATGGAACGGATGAAAGAGGGTTAAAGATGATTGTTTTTATTATCGTAATCTTTCATAACCAACACTCATCCCCCGATCATCAGCCCCCTTTGTTGCTGCAGGGCCTGTTTACTTTTCCAATATGCGATATCATATAGTATTTATTACCTTCATTCATGTCATCTTAATATACTGATTTCTCTTATTAACATATATAAAAGATGGATGCCGCTAATTGCTTTCTCGTAATTAGGACATAACGCAAGGACAAGTGTTAAAGGCTTGAAAAGAATGCGTTATATTTGCAAGTGGACAGAGAAATGGGGTATTGCGTTGGGGGTGAAGTTTGAATTTGAAGGTGTGTGTGTGGGTGGGGGGGAGGGAGGGAGGTTGAGGGTGGCTCTATGTTTGCCAGAATGAAGAGGTTAGGGGGCAGCCCATATGGGAAGGCCTGGTAGCCAGAGATAAGTAATGGGGAAAAATCCAGCCTTCTTGCACCATATCAAATCTACTACATTAAAACCTCATTATCTATAGAGTGGGAGTGGAAAAGGAAGGTGCGGGTGGGGAGGATGGGGGGGCGAGAGAAGGTGGAGAAATGACAAAAAACTGCCAGAGCAGGAGGTAGAGTACAGCTGTCTGGTAAGAAAAACCTGTCCTCTCTCTGCAGGCTTATCAAACCACTCCCCGGGGACATCTTCACTTTCAAATATGTGCTAAAATTAGTCTTTATGTGGCCGACTGCTCCGTGGTGTGAAACGCAGCGACTGAATTGGCTTCTGCGTTAAATGATATTGAAGTAAAAGCAGCAGCAAATAAGCCTGACTTAGAGTAAAGTCACTGTCATGATTTTGACTAACTAAGGGTTTTATCTGTGGCTGTCACACCACAGGTGCAGTACATCTCTCAGTGAGAGCACTACTTCTCACCGTGTACTCAGCTCACTTTAATTGCCCTGCGAGAGGCAGAATCTCGACCTCCTCTTCTCTCCCTACTCTCCATCTTTCCTGGAACTTTGCTGATACCAAAACTGTGAGAATAAGAGGAGCGGTGAGTGCTCCATATGGAGATAGGGCTACTGTGCTCTTCCTGTTATTTATTTCTTTTTTGATGATGCCTCAGTGACAACGCTGTGTATGTAGAGTAAAAGACTGTGAAAGAAACACAAAAAAATGACGAACATGAAACACTAAACCCGCATAAGAATATAGATCAAATTAAAAAAGTGTTTTAAGGTGGTAAACAAAGCCACAACTCCTTCCTTTGCATCTAAGAGTACAATCACTATTTATGCTGGTGTAGGCTTTTCAGGAAGTGCATTATGGGATTGGCATGGTTGTGCTCTGCTGCTAGACAGCCAATGCACAGCTTTGTAGACTCTTGTCTACATGTAGTAGCTGTCTGCTGACAACAGGAGGCAGTGTCAAAAATATGCTGAGCAACAGGTCTGTAGAGTGTATTGATCCCCAAGTTGAAAAACCCCTGCATTCAACCTATTCACCTAAGCAGTCGACATTAGAACGATGCCACCTTATCCCATAGTCCAGCCAATGATGCGATTCACATTCGTATATACGCAGTTAATCAACGTCGTTGACAGGCTATGACAGCGTCCTTATGTGCTGACACCGGTGTTTTAGCTAGCAAAGTGGCGTGGCTGATGTGGAGTTAATGGCAACGTGTACAACCACTGGAGATGTGAGCAGGACAGACGGAAGTTGACGGAAAAAGTGTGGACTTTATACCAGTTTTTAAATTGTGTTGATCGGCCACGTAAAACCAGAGTTATGATAAAAATATATGCAATGTTTGTTTTTCCTGAATACTATCGTTGTTTATATTTACTGCGGGAAGAAACGGTAAAAACGGCGTTTTATAAGGAAAACGCTCGAAAGCACTCTCCACCTGTGAGCAAAACCAAAACCAAAAAACCCTACCCTTTCCTATTCGTCGGAAAAAGTACCATGTCGACCAATCAAAAAAATGATATGGCAACATGGCATTTAGTTGTTTAGGAAGGGGGGAAGTTTTAGGAGTGACAGCGGTGTTTTGAGATGAGAGATTTGCGACGTTTCGCGCAAATCTTGTGTGAATGTTACAGGTGTTACAGCAGTGATACATCTCCTGTTGTCAGGCCTGCAGGTATCAGGCTGTTGCTCTCCTTTATCTCATAGTGGACAGAAATTATTTTTTGGAGTGGCACAAATAATTTGTGTGGCATCAGATTTGATGCAGAACAGCTGATTGTTCTGTAAATAGTTTGAAATGTTTATTTAAAAAAAACTTTGTTGTTTGCATAACTCAGTAACTTTTTTGAAGAAGTAACTATATAATTAATTGCCCAACATTGGTCATTATATGCTGTATTTTGCAGACAGAGTTACAGGACTCTCTCCCAGACCACAGACTCATAATACAAGTCAGAGCTTTATTGGAGTTCAAGTTATTTTTACTTCCAATAGTGTTAACATACTACACAGGTCATGAACAAGATTTTTTTAAATTTTCATTGTAAGTGGGCTAAAGCACTTAATTAAAAGAAGTCTAACATAAATGTAAATGCTGTAGTTTGATAATTTTAATAAACCATGTAACTTGGATGGATTCGATGCTGGCGTGACCACAGTGCACACGTCTGCTGTTGCTCACAGTGGTCTAAGGGGCCGCTCAGGGAGTTTGTGTGTTCGCTCAGACACATGAGAAATTAGAGAGAACATTGCTGTAGACTGTTCTTGAAGTTCTAACACATTTGTTTACTACAGTCTTTGTCTGTGCTTTATCGATCTTTTCATGACTTTGTGGGCCCCCTTTACTGTTCAGGCCAGCGTTTGAATCCAGCATTCAACCTATGCATAGCATCAGCAACATCTACATACTGTTGGTTATTTTCTTGCTGTATGTAAGCAAGCCCACGTAGACTGCATAGCATAATCCTGTACTCTGCGTAGCCAAACACCTACGCAAACAGACTACAGACGCAGTACCATGAATCCCACTTGAAACAACTATTATCCGGTTCTGTGCTTCCGGATAATGTTTGAAATACAGCCAGTCCTACCCTGGAGAAACATGAAACATTTTACATTTGAACGACAGATGAAATGAAAATGATATAAATGGTTTTCGTTTATCGGAGATGAGTCACCCTCACCGAACTTACGGAATCTCTCCTTTATTCCTAAAGGAAAAATCAGCGTGTGTCGTCTAATGCCCATTATAGATAAGAGACACTGAATCGGCAGGAGTCTAAATGAAAGTTTTGTATAAGAATTAGTGAGGTTTAAGAGACAGTAGTGAGACCTGCTATGGTGTATGGTTTAGAGATAGTGGCACTGATAAAAAGGCGAGTGGTGGAGCAGGAGGTGGCAGAGTTGAAGATGTTGAGATTTTAATTGGGAGTGAGCAGGAGGGACAACATTAGAAATGGAGGAGGGATAGTGGATGTACTGGGAAAAGGATGTTGAAGATGGAGCTGCAAGAGGATGAACACACAGAAGATTCACAGGTGTAGTGAAGGAGAACATGCAGAGGGTTGGTGTGACAGAAGACAATGTAGGAACAGGGTGAGAGCTAATGCTAACAGTTAACCAGCTAGAAAAAGACAAGATAAAAATAAAGGTACATGCTGCTGAAAAATACCTGTCTTTAAAACTGTTAATAAGGCATCACAAATTATTACACAAATTAATTCAAAACTAACAATACAATTAAGTGCAATTTATAAAAAGCATTAACTCCACATATGTTGGAAAGCAAACCTTGAAGTAATAGGTACTGATTTTTAATTATGTAATGACAAATGGTTGCATTAGTGCCACATTAAGACTTAAAAAGCAGCAGCAGTATCCATAAAAATAAAAAGGAAAGATTCAAACACACGTTTTCAGTTGTTTTTGTGCAGCCCTGCGAAGTTGACAGCCCTGGAAAATTGGAATCTCTGAGCAAGTTCTCTGAAGCCACGGACTTTAGGGCTGCGCATGAGTGTTTTCATCAAAGAGAATAGATAAGAAAAACAGTTGACAAGAGTACTGGGCATTTAAAGTTTGTACTTGCGCTCACAGTTGAGAGTTTCAATGAGTTATGGAAGTACCAACTCGCTGACAGTGTGTATTAAAAAGAAAAAAATGAGCACAGGGAGAAGCAGTGGTATTCCAAAAAATGCCAAAAACAATTTTCTTCAGATCTTGTGCGAAGGACTGGAGGATGGTGGGGAATGAAATGTGATCCGTGGCTGAAGAGGCACGCGCTCTGTTTGGTGTATGTTACACAATCCCTTGTAGGTGCTTCACTCTTTGTTTTTAATCTGTCTGCAGCAAAAGTCTGTCTGTTTTTGCAGCTGTTGGCTCTGCTTCAAAAAAAGATGAGGACATTCTTATATTTACCTTTGGGTGATAGATATGGGAGTAATTTAACTCGGAGTCTCGAAATGCATTGCTTCCTATTTGCGGAATTACAAAGACAAGATATGCTGTCGCAATTTTCCTTTCTCTTCGCAATTTTCTTTCCTAGAGCAACTTCTTTGATAGGAAAGCAATCAGAACCTGCATGTTTTACCACTGAATCAGAGGCTCTGCTCTGACATTCGCTATTCAAACTAGACTATGAAGTCTTTTGTTCCATAGTCTCCTGGTTCATACAAATTAGGACCTTGTCCACTACAGGCAGCCGAAGGCTTGATTGCTTCAGCAAGACAGCCTCACAGAAGACTGGTAGGAGCTTTGAAAAACACCCACTGAGGGGATAAATTGGTGGTTTAGTGTTTCTGCTTTTGAGTGAATCAGTTAACAAGATTAAATGATCTTCCACTATTCTACATTACAAAAGCTGGAGTAACACTGTTATCAACGCTGCAGCAAGACATTCATATTGTGATCTCTTTTGCAAAACACTGACTCCAGAAGGGTAAATAATATTCTGTCTGCACAAGAAACTGCTTCATATCTGGAGTGCATCCACAGAATGGAAATCTGATCACAAAGCTAGAAGTATCTACGCTGCTCGAAAAAATTAAAGAAACAAATCAGAATATAAATCTGATCTCAATGGGGAAAAATTCATGCTGCCTGCATATCTATACTGATTGGGTAATGTGTTAGGAATGAAGGGATGTTACATTGTTTGATGGAAATGAAAATTACAAACATACAGAGGGCCTAATTCAAAGACACCTTGTAAATCCAAGTGAAGAAAAGTATGTGGCAGACCAGCCCATTTTACTGAAAATTCATCCCAGCCACTCAACATGGCACTCAATGGTTTGTATGTTCTCAATGTGCTTATGTACATGCCTGACAACATCGGGGCATGCGCCTACTGAGACCACAGATGGTGTCCTGGGGCATCTCCTCCTAGATCTGGACCAGGACATCACTGAGCTCCTGGACAGTCTGTGGTGCAACCTGGCAGTGTCTGATGAACTGAAACATAACGTCCCAGACGTGTCCAGACGCGTCCTATTGGATTTAGGTCAGGCGAGCATGGGAGCCGGTCAGTATGAACTCCTTTATCTTCCACAAACTATCTGCAAACTTTTGCCACATGAGGTCAGGCATTATTGTGCAACAGGAGGAAACCAGGACCCACTGCACCAGTGTAGTGTCTGACAGTGGATTTCACAGTGTTCCAGTGTATTGTTGCCAATCCTGTAGAGGTCTCTGCGCCCCTCTGTGGATATGCCTCACCCCACCATCACTGACCCACCGCCAAACCTGTTGTGCTGAGCGAACGTTCTTCATTTGTTCTCCAGACCCCTTCACGTCTGTCACATGTGCTCAGGGTAAACCGGCTCTTATCTGTCAAAGGCATATTCTGGTGTTCTGGCAAATGCCACAGTGTCGGGCAGTGAGCACAGAGCCCACTAGAGGACATCAGGCTAGCCTCATGTAGTTTGTTTCTGATATTTGGTCAGAGATATTCACACCAGTGTCCTGCTGGAGGTTTATTTTGTAGCTCTGGCAGTGCTCATCCTGTTCCTCCTTGCACAAAGGAGCAGATATCGGTCCTACTGATGGGTTAAGAATCTATTACAGTCCTGTCCATTTCTCCTGGAGTAGCTGTCTGTGTCCTGGAATCTCCTCCATGCTCTTGAGACTGTGTTGAGCGACAGAGCAAATCTCTTGGTGATGCCATGTATTGATGTCCCATCCTAGAGGAATTAAACTACCTTTGGAACCTCTGTGGGGTCCAGGTGTCACCTCATGCCACCGGTGACTGACCCTAACTGAACTAGTGCAAAAAATTGTCAGAAAAGACGGGGAGAGAAAAAATGTCAGTGGCCTCCACCTTTAAAACCATTCCTGTTTTGGGGGTTTTCAAAAGGTTTTCCTTTTTGTGAAGCAGTATATATAGAGAACATGGAAGTTCACATGATTAGCATGCCAAGATCCAAATCCTAAAAATGAATCCAACTCCAGGGCATGTCTCTACAGTGGTGAGATAGGCACTGGTGAGTCTCCTGCTCTTCTGGACTCTACAGCCAAGCCCTATGCTAAAGCACTACTTTGGTTGTGGAGGTTCCCCTCCAAGGTTTTGTTACAGGTGGCAGCAATGACCTTGTTTTGTTCACCTCCTTTGGATTAATAACCCCTCCACCACAACAACCTTCATATTCCTAAAAGGAGAAGCAGGTTTCTGGTTACTTTTATCTGAAAAATTACTCACAATAATAAACTTTATTCCAGAAAAAAATACAGTTATAACCAACTAAAAATAATTTCTTCTATAGGGTGGCTGAGCTTAAACTTTAGAAATAGTTCAATCAATCCTGAGGGAGAACAGAATAGAGCTGGTGCTCCTTTATTTCTAAAAAGCTAAAGTGGTTCAGGCATTTCATAAGGCTGACTTCAGGGTGCCTCCCTTTGGAGATTTTCAGGGCATATGCATCATGTAGGAGACCCTAGGGTAGACTCGGACTTTGTGAAAGGATTTTATGTATATCTGATGTGGTACTGGAATGCCTCTGGATCCCTCAGGATGTGCTAGGAGACGCTGCTAAGGAGAAGAATGTCTGGACTAACTTGACCTGGCCTAAAGAAATGATAGATGGAGAATGTGGGCATCCCTCTTGTGCAGGAGATCAAGTACTGAGACTGAGAGTTTCCTTTTATTCTCAGTATAACTCAGAGGGTCAGGGTAGGGAAGAATAAAGAAAACTTCCAAAGAGTTCAGCTAACGGACACAAGTGGTTCTTCTCTCCGAGCACATTTCTGGCCTTTGCGAAACAGGAACAATAGGAGTAAAAGAAAGCTACAAAGGATCATTTTGAATATCGATCATTTTCCTTCAACCTTGCCTGCCTGGAACAGAAATCCTCAACACTCTGGCCTGGAAGAACGGATGCTTCTTGTTCTCTTTTCTGTGGCAGACTCCATCTCTCTGGGGTGAAAGGCTTTGCCCTTTTAAGATAAAGGTAACTATGTAATATCAGTGCTCTGTGCTGACTTCGGGCATGTACTGAGGTCCATGGAGAGACCTGAAGCCCACAGCAACAGAGAATGCTGAGGAGATGAATCTAGGACACCATCTTACTCAGCAAACAATAGAGAAATATTAGCAGCTGCAGTCTACAAACACTATGATATCCCGCTTCGCAGACTTTGGAACAGACAAAACAACATAAGCAGTAAATTGAATAAATGCATCGGAGCTGTATACATGACTGCCAATGAATATTTTCCTGTAAAACAGCAACAAAAGATATCGCCGTCTTGTGTGGCTACCTAAATATTTAATATTTCAGCTAGGATCGGATTAGCTGGAAAGGTTTTGGGGAAATTTGTCTAAATTACTGTCCATTTGTCTTCTAAAGTTTTCAGTAAAGACTAAAGAATTAGCTGCTTGAGACTCCCAAGATCAGCATGAGCTCTTACTGCTTCTGATTAGCCTAATGGTTGATTTAATTTTCATCTTCACAAATCCTAATTTGATCTTATATTGCATGTTACCGATAACAAAGCTGCAGCAGCCCAAACTACTCCCTTTGTTCGTGTTCGATTCAGTGAAACGCTGAGTTGGAGGGAGGCGGTCCTCATTGTCTGAAAACAGCTTTTTAAAGCCAGTTGTTAATGAATGGACACTCATCCTTCCTGCACAAATACGATCAACAATTTATGTGTGGTTGAAAAAAGAAAGGCTCTACATCACTGTAAAACCCTGTCAGTATGGCTGCAGGCCCCATTAAATATGCATTGTAGCTCTAAGATCAATCCTGACTTATTAGGAAATAATATTGCATAAAAGATGATACATGAATAGGCATTCAGCACGAGTGCGAGACAAAAATACATCATTTATAAGAGCTATAAATTGTAGAAATATGCTGACAGGTTTCTGCCTTCAGCTGTCCTGAAATAATTGCCATGTTGATCAGCCACCAAACCCAGTGATGATGATTTTTTATCAAGCTGCAGTTTTCATACTAAATGACAAGAAATATTTAATAACAACGGTATTACAAAAACGGCAGTACTGAGTTTCTTGAACGATATGATGGAGAACAGACACGTTCAGAAACATTTGTCATGGTGTCTGCTGCTGTTGGATGGATGTTCTCAAGGAGTCTATGAAACTACCAGACAGCCCGTAATCTTCTGTCAAGTATTAAAAACATAACATCATGCCTGTATAAATTATCGCCATGCCCAATACACTTTTGAAGCTTCTCTTTGATGGATGAAAAAATTTCAATTATTAAATTTTAAAAACTGGTTCTCTTCCCTCCGCTGCCTGGAGTTATCCTACCCCCTTATTTTCTTAAACTCCTGGATAGATGTAGTACCTAACTATTCTTTTTTTGGTGAATATTTTAAAATTGCTATCAGCCTCTCCTCCTTATTAATATTAAACACATCTAATTTCTTTCAGTAACATGTTTTTTGTTTGTTTTTTGTTTGCTGTTTTTTGTGTTTTCCAAGGGACTAAATCTGGAAACATAAGGTAGCACATACAATATCTACCTAGCAACAACACTTCTGTGAGCTCCTGATGTGTGTTTATAATTAATGCTTTATTGTTGATGAAGATGGGAACTTGAACTCTACATCACCACAGTGAGCTGAGGAAGATAAATCTAGGAAATGATCTCACACCCAGCAAACAATAGAACACTATTAGTGACAGCGGACACTGTAACATATGTGAAACCATTAAGAGCCCCTAGTAAAAAAGCAGAAAGTGCAGTGCTGTGCGTGAGTCTATATTTTGCTAGGAAAATGTGAAATAGGTGTAGGGATTTATTGAAACATGCAGAAACATCCATAGAAATACAGTATTTAAGACAAAATCAGAGTTTATATAAATGTAACCAGCTTGAAAGTCAAGTCATTTCATATATTCGCCATTAGTCTTCAACACAGACTGTCTTGGGCAAGCTTTCTTATCATTTCTTTAAGCAGCCTTCAGGAATAGTTCCCTAAGCTTCTTGAAGGACTGCCTTTTGTTCTACTCTCTTCTGGGATGATCCCACGTTGCTTTAATGATGTTAGGGAGGCCAATCCATTATGTGCCTTTTTGTTTTCTATCTGGGTATGTTTCTACTGCACTAGTAGTGTGTTTGTGATCATTTTCATGCTGAAAAATTCAGCTCTTGCCAATCAGATGGTTTCCAGATGGTATTGCATGATGGATCAAAATCTGACAGGACTTTTCAGTGTTCATAATTCCATCAATCTTGAAAATCCCCAACAACACTTTGTGAAATACAGCCCCAAACCATGAGAGAGCCTCCACCTTAGCTGTGTCCCAAAACGTCAGCTGCATCCTCCTGAGGCTGCATTTTTAGACCAATTACGTCACAGTGACACAATGAAGGCTGTCCCAATTCGTAGACTCCTCCGAATGCGGCCGACAAATGCGTCCTCCTTTTCCTAAGATTTGAAGGATGGGTCGGGTGTATCCTTCGTGGCCCACCATATCCCAGAATTCATAGCGCGGCCCAGCCAATTCCAGTTTCCAATAATGGCGGCAGCTACTTAGTTTTATTATTACTCTTATTACTCTTTCTGGGTCACAAAATAAACTTTTAACATATTTTAATGTAGCTGTGTAAACTTCAAATATCTGCTTGGTTTATCAAGACATCACATATCGCATATTTGCAAAAGTGCTCCGACCTTTTCGGAGACGTCTGTTACCCACCAGATTGATGGCAACTAGAACAGCGGACTCCTGGCTTCATCATTTTCAGACCCCCGCGGTCTTTCGCTACTCAGGTTAAACATGATATATAAGACACAGCTCATATCTTACAGATGGCAGCATCCTCAATTTTGGCTAATTGAAAGCCACTCTTCCACCGAGACCATTTCTGATGAGGCTTCAGTGAACTGCTAATGGATCAGCTGAAGAGGAAGATGCATTTCTCTGATCAGATCTTTGTTGGACTTTTTCCTGTTTCTTAAGGACATTTTCACTTAAGACAATCTTAAGGCATTCAGACATTTTTCACTGCAGACAGTTTTTAAGATCTGACACTCCTTCTGTCCTCTGTTTGTCCAGTTTCCTCAAATGTTTCAACGACACACTGCACACCGTGTTGTCACATGCCGAGTTTTTAGCTAATATCTCTTTGATAATCACCTTGTTAGTACAAAAATATTATTGTATGCCTATCAAAGTGTCTGTTTTGTGACAGGTTGCTGGTAACACAGTGCCTAAAGATAAAATTAAAAATGTTTTTTTGATAAGTTGTCTGTTATGTGTAGACACAACACTGGTGAATGCCTTTAACCCTTTAAGACCTACCATAGAACTAAGTCCGCCAGAGCTTATATTATATTTTTACATGCTGTGGTGCCATTTTTGGGAGCATTTCAAGTTGCTATACATCAATACAACAATTATAGCCCAGATTTTAATAATATGTATTCATTAAGTGCATAATAATTACATAAATTGCAAAAAAGTGCAATAAACTACAAAAAAATTGAAAATCGTTTTTGCTTTTTTAACATATATTTCTAGTTAGAGAAATTTAAGAGGCTTATCCCTCAAAACTGTAAATACAAAAAAGTTGCACAAAATAGTTTCCTACCACAGGAAATTTATTTTGAGTGTCTTCACAGTTTTATTTTTGAAATACACCAATTTTTATATACTGCAGGAAAAACAAAAACAAATATTATACTGCAAATTTGCAAAAAAGCAGCATGTGCATCAAAATAAACTATTTCCAGCAGTGCAATATGAGTCCTAAGCATCCCAGAAACGACACAGAAAGTCATAAAGTCAAAGATAACTTTTAAAAACACCAGTATAGGCCCTGAGGGTAAAAAAAAAAACTACATTTGAAATGTAGTTTTCAAACCGCGAAAATGACATCACTTCCGGTTTCGGGCAGGTCATGGCGGACATGCAAAAGTTCGCGCTGACGTCTATTCCAACGTAGGAAGTGTTATGAACAGCTGATCGGATCGGCAAAGCGTGTTTCTGGAATATTATGTTTTTGTTGCTGCAAGTGCTTTTTATGCAGTTTTTGCAAAGCTATATGTGGAAGGAAACTGTGACCTAGGACAAGCTGATGGCATAAGATGTAAGTACAACTCCTCCGGTTTCATATGCAAAAAAAATTATTGCTCTAGCTTACGTGGTTGCAGTGCTACCGGGATTTAAAAATAGTTACGCAAAACAGAGCGTGCCCGCTCCAACCGGCTCTAAAGGGTTAATTAGGTGCTATTCATTTCTCTAAAAATGGTCAGGTATAAGGACTGGACTAAAAATGAGTGAAACAACAGTGTTCAGAGAAAAAAGAAAGCATCTGAGGACCATTTTTAAAAATTACAGGAACTTTTGGGTTTCTTGGAAGCAAAATATAAAGTATGCAGTGGTGGCTCATAACTTTTTGCACAAAACTATACGTGTAGTTTTACCAAAAAGGTTGGTGTTACTTTTATTCAAGTTCTTAATGGCTGAGGTGTTTGTGCAGAAGTGAGAATCCTGCTGGTCTTCAGTAACAGTCCTGATAATGGATGACTCTGATGAAGTTGATATTGATTTGCCTGCTTTATTGACTAATGAGTTACTGCCAGCGACTATAGCACCAAAAAGCACAGACACAGAGACAAACACAGACATTTATCATCCCACCTACCTTGTCATAGTATCGTATCTCATAGTCGAGGATAATTCCATTGGGCTGTTCGGGCGGTGGCCATGACAACGAGAAACTGCGACTTGTTGAGCTCACTTGGTGCATTATGGGAACTACTGAGGGAGCTGATAAAAAGCGCACACACATACATACGCACACAAGAATACACAATCAATTAGGCAGTTAAAAGACTTGCTAGCATGTTTAAACACCATAAATATGGAAATACAGAGTTTAATGACATATTGCCAAAGATTATTTGCACTCAAAGGAGAAAAATGTTTCCTCTTCCAAGCTCATGAAAACAAATTACTGCACTTGTCACTGATGGGGAAACAAGAGCTATGTCTGCGATGCATTTTTAACCCATAATTTTGGGAACGAGAAGCTGTTGGCTGTAATGTATTTCATGGTTCAGCTTCTGGATCATTTTATGTGATGGCTTTCATCACTTTTGTGCTTTGATAGTCTCAAGTGGAAACATGAGGCGAGAAGAAGACTAATATCACACAGCATCTGGAGATGTACTACACTGTTTTAAATTTAATTAAATTAGTGTTTTAAAGGACAAAAAACCCCAAGAGAATTTGTCTTCTTGGTTTTATGGGGATTCTGCTGAAAGCCATTATATCCTAAATAGACTGTATGCATCTTACACAGCTGAGTCACCATAATTTCATACAGCAGCTATAACGCACAGTAAATGCTGTGATGCCTCAAGAGGTGTATACTTCTGCTGGAGAAATAATTTGACAGCATGAGCGATCTGTCACCTGAAAACCCCACAGTCTTTTTTTTTTCCTCACATAGCCACAATTGAGCCCCCCCCCCACACACACACACATACACAGTGTTGAGTTTTACATCCTAAAGTCCAATGAAATACACTCAAAAGCTATTGCATAATTTAAAAATCTCCCCCAGTGCAGTCAACCTGAAAAATAAATCAGTTTTTGTTGAGTCCTAAAAGATTTCAGGGATAAGAGAGCCTCGCATCCGACAGCGGTAACAAATGCGCTCAGAAAACGGCAGGGTGACAATGGATCATGTTTCGATTAGGAATGAGCCAGGGGTGCTGTAGATGAGGTAAATGATGTGTTTTTCCATAGCAAAGCGGCTTTTAAATCTAAATTTGGGTAGCAGTGGAAATATCACTTGTGTCTGTCTCCATAAAGTATTGATGGAGTAATAACTCACTCACTTTATGGCCTCTAAGAATTATACTGAGGGAGACCTAGGGTGAGGAAAGCAGGGAAAGGGGGGAGAAAAGCAGAATTGAGAGAGGGGGAGGAAAAGCGATGAAAGCTGTGGATGAGCAGGAAAGAAAGAGAGAGAAGGGGGAAGGAGAGCGAGAACAGGCAGAGCGATGACAAGCACATAACATGTTTTATGAATTAAAAGGCTGTAGCTCAATTTCCTTTATCTCCCCGGCCATCCCTCCCTCACATAATCCACGGTGCCCCGGGGTATGCTAGCACACACACAGATGCTTACACACACACACGCGCAAAGAGTCATTGCTCTCCCAACTTACCAGCCTGATTGGTTGTAATGTTGATTGACAGTTGTTGGGCGGGGTATGGGCTCTTGTTGGAGACTCCGTTGACTGCCTATAGAAAAGTAATGGTTATTCCACCCTCAGACATTAAAGTTAATAGTTATTTGAACTGAGTTCTCCACCCCCATCTCTTCATAGCTCTTGGTGCCTTTCCATTCAAGCAATGCATCTGTTTAACAATAATAATGGTGGCTGATAGCTTGAACAACTAGCACATGATTTACCTTTAGCTTCTCAATTTTAGCTAGCAACCGCTGTTGTTTTTTGCCTGAAATGACAAATCGTGCTAGTAAAATTTGGCAAGCTAAGAGTAGCTAAGTTTAATGCCCCAGAATGATATGAAAATAGCAAAGCTAACAAGTTCAACTGTCACAAGCATTAACTATATTACATGTTGAGTATTATAAGGGAAACCTCAGATTCATGCATTTCTTTGAGACCTAGAAAGTATGGCTGCCTGATTCTGATAGATAGAGTCACACATTTTTCTTTGCAGCGAAATTGTATGTTTCACTTATAATGTTAAAACAGTTAAGGCTTGTCAGGTGAGTATGAAAAACATGATAGTACTGCTGCAGTGTAGCCAGAACTTGGTTAGACTGAGTGCACAGTAGGAGAAATCGTAGTGTGCTTTGTAGTGAAATGCTATACAGTAGATGAGGTAATCTACAAGGGTATGATAACCTGCAACTCCACAAAATGGTTGGTGATATTAAAGTCCTGTTTGTGGCACATTAGTATATGTGAGGGGGCAAACTCCTCAAGATGGGTGGTGACCATGGTGGCCATTTAGAAGTCAGCCATCTTGGATACAACTTTTGTTTTTTCAATAGGAAGAGGGCCATGTGACACATCAAACTTATTGGTAATGTCACAAGAAAAACAATGGTGTGCTTGGTTTCAACGTAACTTTGTTCTTTCATGAGTTATTTACAAGTTTCTCTTTGTTCACAGCCATTGACATGTCGAAGAGGTTAACACGTGAGGAGCGGATCGAAATTGTGTTGATATCTGGTGAACGCAGTAACCGGGTCACTGCAGCAGATTTCAATGCAAGACACCCTACGAGACCACCCATCTCCCATGCTACAGTTAGCAAACTGCTTGCTGAGTTTCGTGAAACTGGTTCAGTGTTGGATTTGCCAAAATGTGGACGCAAGAAAACTGTCACTAATGAAGAAACATCAGTGGCTGTCCTAGCTTCATTCAGCAAGAGCCCACAGTGTAGCACTCGCCGCATGTCACTGGAGAGTGGCATTAGTCGAACATCCCTTCGGCGGATATTAGCTACACACAAATGGCACCCTTACAAACTCCAGCTACTGCAGCATCTCAACGAGGATGACCCAGATCGGCGCACAGAATTTGCAGAATGGGCAAAACAAAAATTGGAACAGGACCCTCAGTTCATGCAGAAGATTTTGTTTAGTGATGAGGCAAACTTTTATGTGAATGGTGAAGTTAACAAACAAAACCACCGCTATTGGTCTGACACTAACCCACATTGGATGGATCCCTCCAAGACTGTTGGAACAACAAAAGTGATGGTTTGCTGTGGTATATGGGGTACAACGATAGTGGGTCCATTCTTCATCAATGGAAACCTCAAGGCCACTGGATATTTGAAATTACTACATGATGATGTGTTTCCCTCTTTGTGCACTGAAGCTGGCACGTTCCCTGAGTTTTTCCAGCAAGATGGTGCACCACCACATTATGGGTGTCAGGTCCGAGCATTCCTAGATGAACAGTTTCCTGGAAAGTGGATTGGTCGTCGTGGGCCAGTTGAATGGCCCCCAAGGTCTCCTGATCTGACCCCCTTAGACTTTTATCTTTGGGGTCATCTGAAGGCAATTGTTTATGGTGTGAAGATACGAGATGTGCAGCACCTGAAACTACGGATACTGGATGGCTGTGCTGGCATTTCTCCTGCGGTGTTGCTATCAGTGTGTGAAGAGTGGGAGAAGAGGGTTGCATTGACAGTCCAACACAATGGGCAGCACATTGAACACATCTTATAAGTGGTCAGAAACTTGTAAATAACTCATGAAAGAATAAAGTTACGTTGAAACCAAGCACACCATTGTTTTTCTTGTGACATTACCAATAAGTTTGATGTGTCACATGACCCTCTTCCTATTGAAAAAACAAAAGTTGTATCCAAGATGGCTGACTTCTAAATGGCCACCATGGTCACCACCCATCTTGAGGAGTTTGCCCCCTCACAAATACTAATGTGCCACAAACAGGACTTTAATATCACCAACCATTCCCATTTTATTACGGTGTATCCATATAAATGGCCCACCCTGTAGATCTAAGGAGCCAGACTCTCTCGTGATATTCACAGTGATACTTTCACGTTTTTCTTTAGATAGAATATTTGACAGTCATGTCTTTAAGAAATGGGGAGAAAAAATTCTGCAACAATATCCAAAGAAAGGCTGTGTAATGTTCTTCAAGAAGCCTGAAGAACTATTCCTGATGACCACTTAAAGAAAGCTTGGTTAAGAGAGTTCAGGCTATATTGGCCCCATCCTCTCACCCTGTGACAGCTGGGATAGGCTCCGGCCCATCCACCCCAATGACTCAGAATTAGATAAGCGGAAGAAAAATAGATGGATGTAAATTATTTAGAGGCTTAAAAAAAACATCTGACACACTCTTTTCTTGTGTATGCAGTATCTGCGTCATTTCAACTTTAACATGCACAAAAATACAGAGACCCAGCTCTCCCAGTTACAGCTGTTAATCTGTTATTGGGCACTTGCTGTGGTTTAGTAGTCAGTTAGGTATCAGAAACAAGAAGCTAGTTTAATATCAGGGAATAAAAATTCTGCTAGTCCCTTTGTGAAGCTTTAAGATCTCCAAATGTGTTTCATCTCACCAACACTGAGACACAATTAACAGGTTGGGAGTGCTTTTTAAAGACCATCTAATTAGCTGCCACATATTATATTTGTCATGAGCTCAACTAATCATTTTGATGGTTGAACAATGTCTTCAGTCATAGCAAATAAAGGCTGGCAATTACTAATGACTTACTCCAAGCTCTATTTATTCTGTGTCCCTTAATCAAATAGTACCTCCTATCAAGACTATAAAAGGCACATCTTACTTTGCCTCAAAACTTTGTGTTATTAGAGTAGTTAGTACGTTTTCATGCATGGTTGAATTGTGGTAAAACCAGTGTTAATTTACGTCATAGTTTTCGTCAACAACCTTTTTTCTTTGCTTAAAACAAGACAATATTAAACAACAAACTAATGCACGAGGACAAAAACTATGATTATATGAGCCAACACTTTCGTCAACAAAAGAACATAATATTGTCACGATCCTGGGTCTTATGACCCAGTGTTTTGAGTTTTAGTTCTTTTGATGTTTATAGTGTATGTTTAAGCTTATCAGGTTTCCTAAGTTCATTTGTTATCATGCCTAAGTGTTTCTAGTTCTTATTATTTCCCCCTCGTGTTTCCAACTATGTTAAATCTCCCCTGCTCTTCATGCGTTTCATGTCTGTGTCTTACGTTGTCAAGTTCGGGTTGTCATGTCTACGTCTCATTATGTTTCCTGTTTTATTGTGAAGAGGTCTGGTGTTTCTGTGTTCATCGTGTTCAGTTTTACTCTCCCACTGTGACGTCGTTATGTTCATGTGTCAGCTGTTTCTCCATGTGTTGCCACTTTCCTCATTATCCTCCTGTGTCTATTTAGTCCGTGTGCTTTCAGTCATTCGTTGTCAGGTCGTCTGCTCATCCATGTCTCATCTCCAGGTATCTCTGTCAGTTCACTATGGTTAAGGTTTTTCATGTTTTGTTATTAGTTCACCCAGTTTAGGTTATTGTTTAGTTTTCACCGATGCCCTATTATTTTGTACCCTCGTTGCTAGCCTCAATAAACGGCTTGTTTTGTTAATCCACACCACGTTTTGGTCTGCGTTTGAGTCCTCCTCTGCAACACATACGGTCTGCCCCAGCCAGACCGTGACAAATATGAAAATATTCAGGAGAGACGAGATCCAATCAGAACTAATTAAGTTGTGTCGAAAGGCAAATTTGGAAGTGAGCGAATTAGAAGTAATTACCGTGTGTAGTTTGGGTAAATGTGCACATTTGACCTGGCCCTGGAAAATGGTGGCTAGCACACATTAGTAACACTACACGTCTTTTGAACTTCAGAGGTTCAATGCCTGACCAGGGCGTCTGTATCCAGTAAGCCTCCCAAGACTGTCACCACTCGCTTGAACGGGAATACCAGAGAGATGGAAATCAGGAGAATAAACCAAGGAAACACTGCGACACTGCCCCACCTCCAGTCTTGGTATGGCTATGTAAGAATAGCCCCACGAAGACTGAAGACAGAGCAATACTGGAAGAGCATATGGGAGAAGAACGCAACCCACAGCACAACCACAGCACAACCACAGCAATCTCCCTGAATAGGATCCAGTAATCGTCACAGTGGCAGACATCAAAGAAAGGGTCTCCAGTATGAAGTATTGGACAACACCAGGCCCCAACATAATTCAAGCTCACTGGCTGAAAAAGCTGACTTCATTCCATGAGCGTCTGGCAGCACAAATGAACCAACTGCTAATCGACAAGAGATACCCAATATGACTAAATGAAGGCCAGGCAGTTCTGATCCCCAAGGATCCCCAGAAAGAACCGTGCCCATCCAATCAATAACCTGCCTCAGTACCACATGATGTCAGGCATCATAGCGGCTAATATGAACAGGGACATTGCTCAACACATGAGCAGGGCACAGAAAGGAATTGGCAGAGACCGAGAAATACCAGAGACCGAGACTGAAAGACCAGCTGACCAACCTGTGAACTGGCTGGATTGACTACAAGAAAGACTATGACTCAATGCTCCACGCATGGATCCTGGAATATCTAGAACTACACAAGATCAACAGGACCCGTAGCACCTTCAACAGGAACTTAATGGGGATGTGGCGAATAATACTATCCAACTGGACATGTCACCATCAAGTGCAGGGTTTACCAAGGAGATGGCCTTTCCCTACAGTTGTTCTGGATAGGCCTGATCCCCCTCATTAGGATCATTAACAAGACTGGCTACAGATCCAGACTAAGGAATAAAGCAGTTGTTAGCTGCCTCCTCTACATGGATGACATCAAGCTGTATGCCAAGAGTGAAGAAGACATCGATTCACTGCAACGACATTGGAATGTCAATCGGACTGGAGAAGTGTAGTTCGATGGTAACAAAGAGAGGGAAGATAGTCAGAACTGTGAGGATTGCACTACCCACAGGCAAACGGGAACCATGAAGAGGTCGCTAAAAAGCGGCAAACACCAAATGCCTGCAGAGGGTAAGGCAAGTCCTCCGGAGTCAGATGAATGGAAAAAACAATACCTGGGCAATCAGCACCTACGCCCTGCCCATGATCAAGAACCCTTCTGGCCAAAGGAGAACACAGAAGCCACTGACATCGAAACAAGGAAGCTCCTGACTATGCATGGTTTTCACCCAAAATCCTGCACCCTGAGACTGCATGCTAAGTGAAAGGAAGAAGGGCCGAGGACTGGTTATTGTCAGAACCACTGTCCAGAATGAGACAACAAACATCCATGAGTAAATCAGAAAGATGTCCACAACCGACTGCGTGCTTAGTGAATACCTCAGGTAAACGAAACCCAAGAAAGGAGAGGAGGAGCCATGGAAGGACGGGCCCAGAATGTACCACTGGCAGATAGAGGAAGTAGCTAACATTCAGAAATCCTACTAGTGGCTGGACGAAGCTGGTCTGAAAGACAGCACAGAGGAACTGATCATGGCAGCACAGGAACAAGATCTAAGTACAAGATCCATGGAGGCTGGGGTCTATCACGCCAGGCAAGACGCCAGGTGCAGGCTGTGTAAAGATGCCTGAGACAGATAGAATTAGCTATACCAAGTGATAACAACATCAGGAAAAAGGAACATGAGAAGCTCGAGACGTATCAAGGGCTAAGAGAAGAACTCAAGAAGATGTGGAGTGTGAAAGTAACAGTGGTCCAAGGGGTAATCAGAGCACTCGGTGCAGTGAACCACAAGCTAGGTGAGTGGTTCCAGCAGATCCCAGAAACAAAATCCAAGAGGAGAATTTTTAATTAATTTTTATTTAAAACAATTCAGTGGACTACATATTGAACTTAGAGGACAGATACAAAACATCAATCCTATCGTGTTGTATTGATCCGGTTGGTACCTAATGGATTAGTATCGATAGTACCGATGCTTGCCCACCTCTAGCAGTAGGTGCTCCCACCAAACAGTACATCTTTTTTTCCCTGTTTCTCATGATAACGGGGTAAAATTTCAATGCATGGGAGGAAAAGACGAGTAGACATATGGGCACATTGATTTAATGACTAAATTTATCGTTCATCAATACTGACATATTCAAACCTCAACAGATGGGCCACACTATTCATATAGTCAGGGATTGGATTCTATTTTTAAAAAATAGCCACCTCTAGTTAGTAGAGTCATTGAACTCATTGAACTGAATTCTAATACCACTGGCCTTGATTTTAGACTTACACGTGTATGGGAAATGAGGCAGATGGCAGAAGATTGAAGGGACACAATTGTACTGGTTTTATAGACTTCAGGGTGACCCTGTAAGTTGAGAGTTATAACTGCAGATTGTGCATAAAAGCCTGCATGTCAGCAAGCATCTATGTAGCCTCAGTAACCTTGAGCATTATGGTTACTATTTGCATTTCAAAAAATAGCTGACAGCAAGGTTGTTTTTAAAGTGGGTAATAAGCATAACTACTTTTTTTAAGTACTAACTTTTGCTGTTCTTGACAGTGGACAAAAAAATACAACTAAAATACAGTAAATATCAACATCACATTTGCTGTGAAATGTCTGTGTAGGTTCTCAGTCATCCATGTCATGGTATTCTAAGGAGCTTGGAAAGAAAGCGACTGGATTCTTTAAGTTTCTTGAAGATGTTTAATCTCTTATCCCAGAAGCTTCTTGAGTTCTGAAACGAAATGGTGGACAATCCCACGTATTTAAATCTAGTGGCAGTGTCCCTTAATAAACAGAGTCAACTCCTTTTTTGACATATTGGCTCGTGTGATGAGGCGCATGAGTCAATAAGTCAATGAGTCAATGAGTAAATTGCTAAATAGTGGCATTTTGGGGAGAGTGTTGGAACTATGCATGAAAATTTCTTTGATGCGTTTTTGCTGTTTTTAGTACACCTCTGGAGTCCACCGCAACTGCTGCAAATCCAGCATGAATGCAACTCCCACTAACTGACAATGAGTCTAGGCCTACACGAAGTGCCTGTTTGATATACACAAAATAGATTTTTCACTGCTGTAAACACTCAGCAAATCTCTTCACAGGACAAACAAAGCATGAAAAAGGGAGGCAGCCCTCCGTCTGTGGACAAACCTGTATGTCAAAGGTGTACGACGTGTGGGCCCGCAGCTTGCTGATCTCAACCCTTGTTTCCTTTAACGCCTGTTTGCCTGGAACAAACACCACGCTGTCATCACATGGCTGACAAGCCCGCCGCTCATTGCTGTGGCATCGGCGACACAACAAATTATACGACAAGTCGTCGCGGTGTCCAGTGTCACGTGGTGAGTGCCACTCCAACATCACCGATGTCTGGTTGACCACTGAGACCACATTGCGAGGAGCTGAAGGGACACCTGGAAAGAAAAATAATGAGTGAGAGGGAATGTCACCTGTTTACATGGAAGAATTTGTCTGTGTGTGTGTGTGTGTAACTGTTGATAACCATACTAAATAAATAACTGAAATTTGTTGTTTGTTGATATGGGATATTAGATTTAACATTATGTGTTTTCCTTAGTTTTACACAATATTGTCTCATGAGGAATGATTTCAAAACTTGAACCAATAGTAAAGTTTGTGCCTTTTTAGGTAAAATAAGGAAATAAAAATGCAAGAGCCCAGTGGCGGCTGGCCCATAGGGGGCGCTCGGGCTCCGCCCCCCCAAATGTGGAGGAGTAAAAATATATATTTTTAAAAAATTCATCAATGATAGTTTTACTATGTGTGTGCCCATATACAGCCAGGCGTATTTTAACATTTTCACCAGCTGACTCATTAAAGTTCAACCAACAAACGGTGTTTTTCTTCTTCTGGGGCGCTCGTCAAAGCGCCCTTGATATGCAGCGAAATAGCCTATCATTAAATGGTTGCCAGGGGAAAATAATAAATATTTGACCTATCAGTGTCGCTGAATTAAATGGTTTGGGGGCGCTTAAAATTGCGCCCCTGCAGAAAACGCGCGAAGATTTGCTGTTCTAGAATTTTACCTCAGTCAGTAGCCTAAGTGAGCTATAAGGTCAGAGAGAGACGATGGCAGCGGTATTGTTAACGGTTGAGGCACAGCCTCCCCCAAATTCGGTTAGATCGCTTCTAACCTACCCTTTTGCCAGAAGGACAATGGCAGAAAAACTGCAAGTTAAAGAGTTGGGACCTGACAAGCCCGAAATTCAACTAACCCAGGCAACGAAGGAGAAGTCAAAAGCATACAACAGGACTTTTTGTCGGAGTTGGTTCCAGCGCAAGTCGTGGCTGACAGGCTGTGCATATTGATTTATATGATGCAGCCGGCTTTATATTGTTGCTTGATTACACCACACAACATTGGATTGATGTAGCCTAAGTAATGAGTAAGTGGACACATTCATTTTTGCTTAAAGGCTACTGGATGCTAATTTCTTTCGCTTTCTACCTGTAACTTATGTAGCTAGAGGAAAGCTTTCTGTTGTGTGTTGCCATCTAGTGGGCATGAGGTATCACTGTATGAGTTAATCACCTAGCAACAAATTAAAATTGTGTTGTTTGATGTACTCATTAAATGGGTCATTTTAGTCGATATCATAAAAATTGCCCCCCCTGAGATTTTTTTCAGGAGCCGCCACTGCAAGAGCCCTACCATTCTTAAAATTAGGGGTGGGCGATCTATCAAATATACTCAATGCATTGTGAGTTTTTCCTTGGTTAAAATGGTTTTATCGTAACCACTGAGTATACGTTGCCATGGAAATATTAAACTGTCTGCACATAATCCACTGTGAGTTTTTTTCTCCCACATGCTATGAATGCATAATTAATCCCCCCCCCCCCCCCCCCCCCACCGGAAAATCTTCTACCCGCCACACTGCACCGAGCATGGGTGTTTATATACTACCAGTATGTATACAAACTATGAAACCAATTGTGAATAATATTTGGAAGCACCAAATAATGTTACCATTTGTCACGTACGTGATAGAATACCTGCCTGTTGTAAACTATAATTAGTGGATGGATATCAGATAAACAAATAAGATTGTAGAACAGGTACGCTTTCACATTTTTCTGGTTCTTTATTGCACATGTAAACTTTGCAGTTTTGTTTTAAAGCTTTTGTTATGTGTAAAATGGTGAAAAACATCATAAGATACATTTACTAACCTAACAGCTGAGGTTTTTAAAAACATTGGGGTTGGTCTTGAAAATTAATTAATGATAAATATATCTCCCCATCCAGCTGGGGGGAACAGGTACTAATAACTAATTTAGCCAAGGCCACCAAAAAAGGCTAAATCCCATTTATCAGACATTGATCAGTGAAATAAAGAAAGTAGGAAAGAAAGAGAGCAGCATATGTTCACAATGATTACGGAAATAAAACTGGGGACTCAGATAAGGTCTGAGTTTGGTGGTGTTCCAATTAAAAAAAAAAATGCTGACATTTCTTTTCTTCTTGATGTCAAAAACAAGGCAAAGTGCGAAAACACCATTAATGTAAGACTAAAGAGCTGCAGACATGTTAAGCTTGAGCACCTTCAGCTGTTAATTGTGGTGAATTGAACTTAACATGTTTGAATCAGCTCTAAAATCAGTACTTTGGTTCATTTATAATATTATTACTGTGTTTAATGAACACATTTAATCAAATATAGTTCTGCACTGAAACGTTTTTCTTCTCTACAATATTTAAATTCAGAATCCCTTCACTTTTTAGGTCTCGTTAAATCAATCTCAGTTGTAAGCTTTATTCATCATCTAAATCTATTCAGAGCCTGGACTCGTGATGTTTTAAACTAATGAAATGTAGAACTTTCTCAGAATGGTTTTATCACAAGGTTCACGTTTCAGTACTGAAAGCTGAACACACTTCTGTTTCTCTGAACTGCTTTACTTTTTATTCCACCAAGTTAGTTTTTAAAGCACTGTTATCGTCCATTCTTATTGTTTATTATGCAAGGAATGAAGAGTTTGACAATGTTATATCACTTGTTGAAACCCATGACCTAAACTTCTAAAATGTGATGTTAGTCAGCCATCACCAAGACCTTTACAGATTCAAAGTCACTGACTTTGGGCTCTCTCAGCTCCACAATGGTAAGTAGATGAAACTCTCTATCAGAGATGTACTGGATATTTGCACAGTCACACAAACCTCCAAAGTTTCTGAGGGGTTTCTCAGCAGTACGATAAATCATAGTTATCCAAACTGTCAATATCAATAGCAATTGTGACAATTACAATCACCTCCATCATGTCCCTGGAATTTATTCTGGGACTTCAGTTTGCAGAGGCCACAGATGTGTTGCACTGCTGCTACTCTGTGCTTACCCCAACAACAATGAATAATGATATAGTAAATACAATAACATGATTAAAGTCTGCTCCTCATTTAGTCTGAAGAACTTGACTCCCAATTTGCAGATGAGACTCACAGTGGAGACCCTGGACCAGCTGCCAGACAAAATTGCTAAACTGTGGGCCAGAGACTGCCCATTTCTTCCACAGAGAGTTCAATTCCACCAGCACTTCACCATTGCTCTGCTTAATTTCGATAGTCCTTAAACTTGTGTTTGAATTACACTTCTTCTTTTTTTTAAGTTAACATCCTATTTTTTTGTATAAACACTTAAAGGTATACACATTTACAAAGCACATGGTCTCTGTAGACCAACCAGAACCACATCACACAAACTCAGAAATGCTTTGTTGGAATATGTAAACCACTGCACTACTAAGCCACTACTTTTAGTAGTTTCACTGATCACAAGGATTCACTGCAGAGGGAAACATCGCTTATTTGATTTGTCAGATTTTGTATGCCAGATGCACTTCCTGTTGCAACTCCAAATGGATTTGTGCACCTTATCACCTTATCATGTAATAACCATAATGAGGTGGTGATTCTTTCACCAGACAGAAATACCAAGGGATCTGAGGCAACGCTAACTCAGAACCCTACAAGTCCTCATCTTTTAAGCACCTGTTAGCTAACTGTGCTTGGCTTATTGCTGAACACTGAGCACATCAGGAAACACTGCTTCATTTGCTCCACACTGTTTCACTGCTTCATTTGGGACATGCACAACACTAACAGGTGTAAGAACAACAGCCCATACTTGGCTTCCAGAGAGAACCTTCAGCCCTACACTCAATGCAGATATATATGCACACACAAATGTCTCACCCAATGGCGGCAACACTGATGCTAAAATAAAGAAGTCAAACTAAAATAAAGGAGTCAAAGACACCTGTGTCTCACAATATCTTGATGCCTACTTTCTCGCCACGCTTGTGAGAAATGCTTGGAAGACTCTTATTTACCATTTATCACCTATAGGTGATAAACGGTAAATAAAAGTCCAGCTCACATTTTGAGACCTGAGATTTCATCTCACAATCCAAGATGTTCAACGTTTCAGCAGCTCGCCCCCGTACACACTTCCTCCTTCCCACAACTCTGAAGGCTAAAACTGTCAGTCTTCCAATGACCTCGCCTTTGACAAAATTTACAAAACTTACCAGAATCACGCACAATCACTGCCACCAATTCCCATGAGTGCAGCAAGCGAGAGAAAGATGCAAATCATCAATATGGGATCCACCAATCCAACAACATTATACTTACTCAAACTTTCCTAAGAACACAGAATAATGTTACCAACTGAATAAGGATGAGCAATGATTGATTAAACTATTTATCCACATCAGTGATATAAAGCAATCCATGGATGTACTGACAAATGCATGACATGTGTTGTATGTGCAAAACCAAACCACAAAAAAATAACTCAAACAAAAAGATAACAAGAAATGGAGATGGACACAGTTTCGTAATCAGGTCTTTGTTTTGATCATTGAATAAATAATTATCATTGATCTGCTCAACAACTGGGTTCATGGGTTCTAATATTCATGTGAATAATCATCAAGGAAGTATTCTTAAACTCAGTGACAATTAAAATAAAAGTTAGGTGCCTTTCTTACCCATTCTGGGCATCCGATGTTCTCACATACTGCAACTGCAGTGCAGTCGAATACTTTATCTTAATTGGCATCCGCTTGTATAATACTGAGAGGGTTGTAGAAACTGTCAAGGCTGCTTGCTGACATGGAAAGTTGACAAGTGCAGTTCCCAGTCGGAAGTTTGCACTTCAGCCAACAGTGTCTACAATGTTCAAAAAGTGACCCAATAGCTCAGCGCCAGTAGGGAATCTGCATCTCTTTTCTCTCTTGCCGGTTCGCTCTCTTTTCTCTTAGCTCTTCTCTGTGATCTGAGGAACAGCTAAGGGCTTTTAGGGTACACAACCAGGGTTTTCACAAGGTTAAACCTACTCGGTGCACGTCTCTTTGATTGCTCGCACACATCACAGACACTGCAGTGCACACGCCAAACAAGAGCAGTTGAGATGAAATGGATATTCAACCTTGGCATATGGTAAATCACAGAGTCATTAGAAACAGCCGAGAAGGCCCTGTGGAATATGTGCATGTGCGCTTTTCTCAAAGAGACACTCAGAGGCAGAAATCAAAGTGCTAACAATCAGTAGGGGGGCTGAAAATCTAAGAAGCACCATCTTATAAACATTTCTACTGAGAGAGCGGGAAAGAGAAGACCCGTCTGGGCTTTGATTATTAGAGACAAACACAGTGTGTTGGCACAGGCGTTCACTCCATTTTACTTTTTTATCTAAATAGCACAAATACAAATTATTTTAAAGTGTCTGACACTCAGAGTTCACAGCAAGCACACATTCAAATGCAGAAAAGTAAGAAGCGAGGCGATAATCACATTATAAATTTTCCAGTTCCAGTTTTACTGTTGCAACAAGAGACAGCGTTCCAAAAGACTTAGAGACACAATCTGTGCTGCTGTTTACAGCCGCGTTCTTTTTCACAGTTTTGTAAATGGCTTACACAATATTGCTCTGACCTGTACAAAAAAATACCACAAACAGAAAACCTCTACATATGCACACAGGGTAAAGACACACACACTCCTCCATACCTTTGCAGCCCATGAGGCGTGCTGAAGAAATGATTTTCTGTCAGGCAACTATCCACACAGCACACATTCACTCTTCCATCTCACTGGTCAGATTTTATATCTGATTGAGTTCATGCCAAATCCAAATAAACTGCAGCTCTTTCCTATATTAAACTTCCATCCCACTGTTTTTGAACTTTTTTCACTCCTTGTTCTCGTGGCTCTTGTGCTTGAAAGAAAACAAACAAACTTGTAACTCAGTTTGTTTTTGTCCTTGAATTGAAAGTACCCAGGTAATTCACAGAGCTGTGTAGGCTGACTAGGTTGACATCTGACACCTTTTCACATAAAAAGTCGACTTTTTTTCTCATCTGTCTGCATCAGTTTGAGTTTGCTGCCACTGTTGTGATGGCTTTCATGTGGTTCCTCTGTTGTCAGAATAGGTTAACCACATCAGCCGCTCCATATTTATTGTGACAAAGTCATTTTTGAACATTTTCTCTGTCATTTTATTTCAGTAAACTTTCAATGCAATTACTACATCGACTTTAAAACACCCAACCTGTGTAACTAGTGTTAAATAAACAATGACTATTTGCTTTGCTGTGTACAACGTTCAGGCTAGGACTGGGCGATATATCGAGTTTTTAAATATATCGATATATTTTTATACGAGATATGAGATGTGAGAATATCGTTTATATCGATATAGTCTACGTTACGTTATAATTATACTTGTGGAGCCAATAATTTGCCTCTCTTTCGTCCACTTTTGTCTCTACGCAAACGTTACTCTGCCTCGCCTCGCTCCTTCACTGAACACAACTCCCCCTCCGCCATCGCTTCACCTGCAGGCGACGACAAGATGGACACGGCTATCAAAGAGGAGCTGGTCGGTAAAAAGAAACCATTGGGAGATTACTATTGTAGTGCTGTCAGGCTTAATCTCGTTAAAATGACGTTAACGCCATAACCACATTAACGCAGCAAATCTCCGTTAACGAATTAGCGCGGATCGCCCCGTGCGTGGGGCTGCACAGCGTCAAAGCGTTAACGAGTTTTATTAACGCTGTATGTTAATAAAAGTCCCTGTGTGAGATCTGGGACACAGCTTTGACTAAGAGCTCTCTTTGTTCTTACTTTATGGCTTAAAAAAAATATCGAGATATATATCGTATATCGCCCAGCCCTAGTTCAGGCATTACATTTTGAACACTGACATATGAAGTGAATAACACAGGTTATCTCTTCATCCTGGCACCTGTTTGTGGGTGGGGTATATTAAGGAGCAAGTAAACATTTTGTCCTCAAAGTCAATGTGTTAGAAGCTGGAAAAATTAGCAGGCATCAGCATTTGAGTGAGTTTGACAAACGGTGGCAAAATGATGGAGTCTAGGTGATGGTGTCACAGCATTTCCAAAAAGGTTTGTGTCTGGGGCTGCATAGGCACAGACCAGTCAAGGTGCCCATGCTGACCTTGTCCACCATCAAAGACACCAACAATGGGGGTGTGAGCATCAGACGTGGTCTGCTGAATCACATTTTCTTTCTGTTGTGGGTGTCTGTGGAGCTTACCTGGGGAACACGTGGAACTAGGATTCACTATGGGGAGGAGACAGTGTGATTTGGCCAATGTTTTCCTGGGAAACCTCGGGTTCTATCATCAGGAACCAGGAATGGTTTGAGGAGCACGACAATGAGTTTGAGGTGACTGAACCCACAAGTGGTTTCAATTTCAAGGTTTTCAATGCAAGTAAATCAGGTAATCCTAAAAAAAAAAAAAACGTCATAGGGAAGTTGAACACTAAGAGTAGACAAATCAACAGCACAGAAAATTTAGCAGAAAATAAAGAACATACTGGTGTGGATGGAAACACAAGACAGATTGGATTAATACAGAAGGCAATGGTGTGGATGATCACAGAAGGATTTCCAGCATAAAGGAAGAAGCTGTAAAAAGAGCATCCTCCATGAGGTAGACATAAATATCCAGGTCAGCAATGAAAACAAGATGCCATGAGAACAAACCGATAAACAGGGTTACAGGATACTAGGTATACATACCAGTGTTCAGTCTCAAGGATAGAAAGAGCAGAGCAGCTCTCATTCAGCATTCTTAACGGCGTTTAGACAAAATGATCGACCTGTACCAGAATAACAGGAAGAGCAGGCCTGGAACCCCTAACCCTGCTAATCTGAAGTTTACTGTATCCTCTGTGAATCAGCTGAGACAAGCCTGTTTTTATTACTCATAAAGAAGAGTAAAGAATTGCAACATGAAATCTTGAGTGTACTGAGCCACGCTGTCTGATCAGCCTGAAGCTGACTGGATTTTGCGGGACAACAACCACAAGCGCGCTTCACTACAGTTCAGGATGTTCAACAAATTTTCTCTTTGCTGTCTCAGGACTTACAGTGGAACTCAGACTTGACAGTCTGACCCCGGTCAATGAATTCAGAGTATGTAAATCTGTGAACATCAAAACCATTAGAAAAAGAAAGGCAAAAAAAAGTATGGTGGTTGCACTCCTGACCTGATGTGACATGTGGAGGTTAGGATGAGGTGTGGATACTGTGGGTCCATTCACTGAAAAGCTATTGAGTGCCTGACTGGGATCCACAAACCAAGCTTTCATCAGCAAATTGATGTTTGCTGTCTGTGTAAGATCCATGGTGGTGAAACCACAAAATAGTCTGAGTGATCGTCGTGGGACTTTTTGTATAAATGACAACTGTGCTGGGAGAATCCCAGAGGTGAGCAAAGAGACAGCCATTATTATACAGCTGTTTATTTTCAGTCCAGAAAACCCGCTCTTAGCACTTTGTAAGAGGGTCTCACTAATTGCCGACCTTATGCACCGCCACTGTTATGCATCTATGTAAAAGAACCTCATTAAAAAAGAAAAGATTGACTCATACCTGGCAAACATTTATTCTTCCACACATGAGGTTATAAGACTGATGGTTTTTTGTATTGCTTGCCTGCTGTTATGTTGCTAACATATGAGGCTTAGTTGCAGACTCAACTAAAGCTTGTGTTCAGCATTTTTTTAGTGAACTCCACTGACTGCAGAGGACTTAAAAAAAAAGGACAAGAAATTCTGTCAGTCACAAGAATTTGATTTGGGTTTCGTGTAACACTGTTGATGCTGGACGGCGACTGAAAAGATGTCCAGTTTCTGAGTTTGATTTGATTAGTGTAAACCAGAGCAAAGCGCCAATTCCTCAAATATATGAAATGACGAACATAAAAAAGGAATGCAGATGTGACAGCCAGAGCATAAGAAAATAACGCAAAATGTGGGGCCGATCAGCAATATTCACCGTCAACATTTGTTCTGCTTTTCTGACGCAGCATTGCAAATTCATTCACGACTCTGTGACAGCAAAATATGGCCAGACTATGAATGAACCAGTGCTTTTTAACCCCCCGCCCCAAAACATAAAGCTGTATTCAGGTCACCTGGACATGTACAAGCACACAGGTACACACTCACACACACACAGACTAACTGCATGCAGTCCAAAATGATTCATGTCTCAACCTACTTACACCATCTCTCTGAGGAATTGAGAGCTCCATTTTTCAAACTCTCTGTGCCTCATCTTGCATAGCAATATAGCCTCTTCAACACACTAAACACATATTCACTTCAATGGAAAGCCCGAGGAATGTGGCAGCATTATTACTTACCGCTCCCCAAATCCCCTAATGAGGACAGGGATGCTACAGCGCTCTGAACGAGGCACAGAGAATTAGGGGCGCAATGATAAATCAAAGCAGATGTTGGCCTTTAACTTAATGATGAAATATTGGACTGTCGATGGTGTCAACCACTGATACGCTCGAGTATGTCAGCTATTGGTTGCTTCATCCAAAATCCTGCCTTTCGCAAACATGTGTTGGTCATCTTGAAGCTCATATTGAAAGATTTATCTATTGTGTCTGATGGGGAGAAAAAAAGGCTGACTCACTGGTACACAGGTCCTCCGGTTTGTCCATGTCTCCTCGGTAATAGCCATTCCGACAACCACAGAGGGTGGCAGCTTCGATAGTGGAGCGGCTATTGGGCGGACATTGCTGACACAGTCCTGGCCCCTGGAATGACTTAAAGGTGCCCTGAGGACAAGCTGCAGGGGGAAAAAAGAAGCATGAAAAACACATAAAAACCAACGTGTGACTCAGAGTAAAGAACAACAAACTCTAAGTTGGTTTGCATCGCGCTTCTGTGCATTTTTGTTTGCCTTGATCGTGACACATTTGGTAAACTTTGTATTAGAAAGCAGGCGTGCCAGCAGAGTTATTATTGGTACTATGAGGTTGACACAGCACAGAAGGGGATTTTCTGGGGATAGCTGCAAAATAGTTTGTTCTGACAAGATACACAAAAACATTTTGTGCACAGTGACACAGAATCATGTTGTGCTGATTAACTGAAAACTGGATTATCGTTTTCTTCTCTAGCTCTTTTTAATATGGGTCAGACATGACATGAAACACGTAGAGTGGGAATTTTTAAGGATGATACCCTACTTTATCCAATTTTTATGTATCCAGAGTTGGCTCTTGCTGACCAGATAATAATTATTCTTATTCAGCTTGGATACGTGCTGTGGAAATTTTGCAGTCCACCTTGGCAACGCGCTCTCATCTCAAGGTTTCAAATACTGCTGGAGGCAGCATAGAGATACGGACACGGGACTTCAGAGTCAGTGCCAGTTTAATATTGGCTGCAGAGTTAGTGGCCTTGTTTAACAGAACTAGAAAGTATGCATGAGGAAGCAAGAAGGCTTAACAGTATCTGGGGGCGGAGGGGTTGTTGGTTTTTAGCTACTGTTTGGAATTATGTTTTCTTACTTTTACTCTTACCAGGATTCTGGTAGCAAATAACAAAGAATCTTGTTGGTGCAAAAATACAGTTTTATCTCAGTGAAACTATTCGCTTTTTTGCATTTTTCATAGCTTGAATAAAGAAAATGGGAAAAATTGTGTGTTTTTGTGACAGAATACTAGTAACAAAGATACTGAAGATACAATTTAAAATAATTTCTTTGGTTCTTTTCTGTTAATAGTTAGTCGCTTTATGTTCAAATGATTCATAGGTTAATGTTACGTGTCCAAACCAACCAACAAACAAACAAACGAAAAGCATTCTTCTGAAAATAGCCAAATACAAGGACTGGACTGGAGATGAAAGAAAAAGCAGCCAATGCTTAAACAAAAATTCCACTGCAGTTACAAATTTTTGTGACCATTAAGTCCCGTACGTGTGGTGTACACTGAACGTGACACTTGAAACAAAACCGTGAACATGGTGAACATAACGACATTTTTTGGTGGGTGAGTACGAAAATCAAAAGAATTGTGGTTAATAATAAATCTGTTCTGGGTTTTTTTTCTTTCTTTTTTTACATATAGATATTAACAATCGCTGGATGTGTGCTGCTGTTTGTGCAAAGTATCTGATGTGACACGGCAGGTAAAGCTGGACCAATTACTAAGACGTGTAATTTTGTACAAATTACACGTTTTAGCTTTTATACGTACACAGCGCCATTTGCATTTCCCAAGTGTTAATACACACATCTGACACAATTTAACATTGTACAGTTCAGCAGGAAGGCTTAAAGCACTGCCGTCCTACATGTCTTTATGCACGCTCAATCAAGCCACACAAACTCACGGTGGATAAATGACCAAACAGCACCTTTCTGATGTCATAGATGCACGCACCCCCCCCTCCCTTTTTTTTTAACCAATGCATTTTTAATTATTGACATGCATTTTTAATTTCAACAAAGCTCAACAACAGCCTGAACATGATGTCATCGACCAGAAGCATTGCTGTACAATCACATCACTGGCTCTCTGAAGCAAATGCACACGTTTATGAATTTAAATTCATAAATACGTATTTAAAAAAATACGTAAAGAAAAGAAAATATGAAAAAGCCATGAGAACTGAACTTGCAGTCGGAAGATAAAGTAGCATGTTAATATGTTAGCATGTAACATTGCATGTTACGTCAGAGTACTCTGTCCTAGAAGGATTACTGTTCTTAATTTGCACGTGAGATGTCACAGGTGTCTCTTTGTGAATGCAAATGCCTTCTGAAGTATGACTTTAAGTAAAAGCCGAAACAGAGAGGTGTGAAATGAAGAATAAGACTGAAATGAAAACTCTGCTAAAAGGCTTAGGCAAACCAAATGAATTTTTTTAGTCTTCCTTTCTCTTTTTTTTAGTCTTGATTTATCTTTAGCATTTTGTTTTCCTTCTTTCTCTGTAATGAATGTTTACTTTATCCCTGAGCTGCTTTAGGCGCTGTAAGACTAAGATGCAAATGTTTCATAGATTTATGGTGGAAGACAGAGGAGTGTGCAAGGAGGCATTTAGTAAAGTCCAAATGATAAAATGAACCGAGTGACAGAAGTAAGTGAGACAAAGTAGAAAGCAAGTGAAAATCCTTAGGGTTTCACTTCATCAAATGTCAGTAGGTGAAAGGGTCAGGAATAAAAAGGAATGTCTGAAGAGACAAAAATAAAAAGCATTGGGGAAAAAGTGGAACAAAGGGGAAAAATGTAGATTGGGAGTATAAGGTGAAGAGAAACACACTGATCCTGTTTTTATTCTTTCATTTCAATGCTTCTACAGTACTGCTCTACTGAATTGCTGCCACAGACGTGTTATATTATTGTTTCTTGGTTTTGCTTTTGCTCTAACATGATTTACAATAAAGGAAAGTGTTTTTGTCTCCCTAATTTACTATAAATTACTTTCTACATGAGCAACATACCGTTATGAAACTACAGAAGGAATACTTCATATCATGTTATAAAGGCCATAGCTGGTCCAAGTGTATATAAGAGATGGATGCAGTTTACATCTGGAACTTACAGAGGCATTAGATAGCATTTCTGCTATCTAATGCCATTATTAATATGAAATCCATTGTGTTTGTTATTTGTAACAAACAAAGAAAAATGACACTTGATTGAATCTTTCTATTATTGCTGCCAACAGCTTTCCAACATTTGAATTTTATGGCAGAGATTTAGAGAAAGGGAAGTATGTCACCAACTGCCCAAACAAACCCAGAAGTGCTTAGCAGCTAGCTAGCACTGAACAGCTTAGAGGCTAGCAGCATTGCTGTTATATAACGCAATATGAAATCCCAAAAATTCCCAGTTAAACTCCAAAAACACATTTTAGTAAACAGTGCAAACATACTAAAATACTAAGGCCGATACCAGGGAGGCTAACAAGCACTTAGCAGGATCTAAAAGTACTCCTTAACTTTAAACTGTACTGCTTGCTAGCCACGAACCAATAATCAGTATACATTACTTAGTCAGTGTTGTTATGCTATCTGGTATATGTAATCGTAAGGGTTATTCAAGGTATTACACGGCAGAATTTTATAGTTTTTTTTATTACAATGCATCCTTATCACGTCTAAGTAGAGCAAGAAAATGTGATCGCATATTAAGATAGTATAAACTGATTAAAACAGGAATGGTAAGGTTCTTAATTTTATGTTGGTCAAAACATTTAAGTTTTGACCAACATTTCTCATAATCAAAGCAGTCGTTAGCTATGTCCATAATCATGACAAGCTAAATGGTTGTCAGATCACATACCATAATCAAAACAGGCATGCAAAGGATGTTCTTTATTAGTAACCTTATTTACCACTGTTTCCCTCAGTTAAGCTGCAGTTTAGTCAGCGGACCATTGAAGTTTGTTGACCACCCTCAGCAAGAATGAAATACTTCTAGGAATGTAGCAAGCGTAATTAATCCCTGTAGTATCAGATGGCAAAGTGCATATAGCTGCCCTATACTGCCTTACACAAAGCTGGAAAGAAAAGCTGGCCTTCATAGTAAGTGCATGACTCGACTAATGTAGATAATGGAACGGACTATTGGACAGTCTTTTCTGGGAGACTATCATAGTTCTCGTATGAAGAAAAGAAAGCCTGAAAGAACTTCTGCTCCTGCTTACTTTCTCACCTGTAAAAACATTATACATCTCCCGCATTCAGTTTCTAATAATGATGTCTGCCTCGTTTGTCTGTTTTCTTTACACCCAGACATTTGCCTTTCTTTAAAGCCATCTCATCAGGACTGTCAGCGTCTCTTTATGTGTGTGTGTGTGTGTGTGTGTGTGTGTTGTTCTGAGTTGAATAAGCAGATAGACATCTGGCTTGTCAAGGTCATTTATTCAGAAACCTTGCTCATACACATGGGGCGTGTCACCATGGCAACAAGTCTTGCTACCTCTCTCCATTACTTATCTCTGGATACCCCTGTGTAGAGTTATCCTTTTCTGTCTCTCTCTCTGTCAAAGGATTTTAAACTGGTAACCCGGCATATGTCAGTGAATTCTGTTTGTGTGTTTTTGTGCAGGCTGAAAAGAACAAAATACTGACTCAAGTAGGATAAACAACAATCCATTATTCTGTCATTTCTGTTGTTTCTATTGTAGTCAACAGCATCCAACTCACATTTCAAGTAGTATGATAAAGTTGGTGATGGCTGCTGCATGTATCACAGGCAAAGGTCAGTATGCTATACAAATCTTTTTTGGACATATATGTGGAAATATATCGGATGGTAAACTTATTATACTCTATCATTTATTTCGGGCTGTGACAAAATACACTGTTTACAGCACTATTTTCCCATCGCATTGGATAACGTTTGCAATAGAGTATATCAACATTTCCTGTGAAGTTGAGCAAAAACCGGGCAGCTCCAAACTGAATGACCAGCCGAAACAAATTGAGGAGTTACGGCTATCTCTCTAGCTTGGACATGATTTGGTTATGAAAAGTCTGACACAGACCAGGAAACCGTACTGTGCAAATTATGCCACAAATCAGGTACACAAGTCGAGCTGCCTCGTTTATATTAGGAGTCTCGGGCCAAGCTATTGCAGGAAATCTGCAATGTAGCATACTGAACTTCAACAACAATGACACTCTGCAGTCGCTGTTTGCAGACAGGCTATTCTACTGGCAACGATTTAGAACCTACACAGATATTTAGAGAAACTGTGTGTAGATTCTCAGACATGCAAGTCATGGAAGTTTATGGAGACTGGAAAGAAAGCAAACTGTAGAAGCCTCTTGGTTGAGAGTTAAAAGTCTTCGTGAAACCTAAAGAAGTCCAGAAGTACTTTCTTTCCAAACTTTTTAGAATACAGGAGAAATTATAGTTCTTGAGTCATGGGAAGTGATATATTGTTTCTACAGTTTACATTTAATTGGTATATTACATAGCAGTATTTTATCCTGGGACTTTAGTAATTGGTTATTGATTTATATATTGATATATTTATGTTTACATTCTTAGGCAAACATGCCCAGATTTGTTGTAAATGTATAAACATATTCACATATGAATGACTACATTTTATTTTTGATGATTTAATTTAAATGTAAAAAAAGTACTTTCCATTTGATTACATAAACTATGTGATGTGTGTGATTACTAGGATAGGAGATTTAGAGCAAAAAAGTGAATTCAAATCGTGCAGAAAATTCTTCCTACATAAGGAAGAAATCTGAAATGAAGTGAAATAGGAAAACAGAACATTCTAGAGACAGGAGTAAAGGTCGGAGCAACACGGAGATGAAGTGTTAAAAGCGGACAAAGAGCAAGAGATTGCTCCTCTCTTTTTTCCACCTGTGCCCTTTGCCAGCTGTGTGGAGTCACACAGTGACCACGCGGATGGCAATTGTCTAAAGCTGGCAAACAGGCTCACTGATCAATTATTAAAAACTTGCATGAGTATGTGCGTGCTTGTGCGAGTGTTTTAAAAGCCCCTGGGTTTGAAAAACTCAGGGCATTGTTAAAGTTCACAGCAGGGGATGTTTGTGTGTATTCATTGGTAGTGCATACATCTGTAGTGTGGTGAATTTCAAGCATGGCTCTTGAATATTGACTTAAAAGAGACACGCGCACTCAAACACACACGCACTTTGATGTACTTTGATGCTGAGCCAATTTTGCCTTATGGTTTGCACAATATGCTGATTTGGTGCAAAATAAACACCATCTCTGTGGCCTTACACACACGCACAAAAACACACACAAAAAGATGACCATCTGTTCTAATAGTGAGTCCAGCTTCCTGCCAAGTTGTTATCAGCTGATTGGCAGAAAAGCACACCAAAAAGATGCCAGCTTGAGGAAGACAGACAGGACATGCTCTGTCCCACGACACTTTAAATCACTGCTTAAGCTCAAAAAGCCTTCACAGAGAGTGTTAAGCCACGTCCCTCAAGTCTGCCTTTGGTTTGTGTACTCAAACCATCATTATACAATAAGAATTACAAATGACTTGGTCCTTCGAATGAGGACTGTCTCAGAACAACAACTAACCAATGACTCCGGGAACGTCCAGTCACCCTGTCTAGTGAGGACATGTGATATACTGTGTATTACATCTCAGTCAACAAAAACAAAAGCTCAAATCGACTGCTTATGAAAAAGCTATTTATTTTCCCGTGTTCACAGACACAAACTGCCACGTTTTTTTGTGTCAGCAAGCACGAATTTGTAAATAAAGTATTTTGGTAGGAAGTATATTTTGTCACAGCAGCTTATATTTTGCTAAGAGAAAGCAGGGAGGCATCATTGTGGCAAAGAAGAAAACAAAGCTTTAGAAGAAATGGCACATGTTGTATTTTGAGCCAAACCCTGATCTTTTTCTTAACCTAACCCCGAACCCTAGAAAAATCCATTTCAGTGCCTACACCTGACTGAGATAAATGCCTACACTTAACCAACATATTCTTGTGTATTTACAAGTGATGTGTCTCAAACTTGGGTGTTATTTTCAAGCTCCAAATGCAGACTTTCTGTTGCGCTTTACAAGTTGACAGTATTCACTTTGTATACATGAATAAGAACATATGAGAGCAGACTGATCAAAAGTCATGCTCAGGAAATCATGTTAATGTTCAGGAACACAAATCAGTAGACTAAAGGTTGTGACTCCTCCCTCCCAACCGGTCACGACCTCGCTGAGCCTGGTTCTGCCGGAGGTTTCTTCCCGTCACAAAGGAGTTTTTTCTTCCCAATGATTCCAAGTGCTTGCGCACAAGGGGATCATTTGGCTGTTGGCGTTTTCTTATTTCAATTATTCGGGGGTCTTTACACGTGCCATAGGGTGACTGCTGCTGTAATTTGGTGCTATATAAATAAAACCTAATCAAACTGAATTGACTATTTCACAAACTGCTATAAGAACATACTGTATAGTCGCACTACTCACAATGAAGGCTTAAAAGGTTTACATTTGAAATCCATATACGACAAACATTGATAAGTGTTAATAATCAAACTTATAGAAGCAGCTTCTAATCACTAAAACAACAGTGTCTTAGGAACAGATAGCCCATGTTCAAAAATAGAAACAGACGTTTTTTGAAATAGCTAAAACCACTACGAGCTAGTGTTTTGGAGCATTCCTGTTTTCTAGACTTTTTTGTCTGGCCTATGTTATCTTAACAGTCATAGGACTATATGAAGGTCACCAGAACTGATACTTACCAAACCTTTCAAAATCAAAATTCTGAAAATGTCAGAATGTTTTGTTTTAGTTTTTTAAGGTAGAGTTGGCAAAAAAATGATACTTGGATGCTAATTGATGCAATTTTATTTTATCAGATGCATCATAAATACGGACAGCTTTGTCTATATGAAGACTTTTGTGAAGTAAATAAAGCTTCTTTTTAAACAACATTCAAATATCAAACAGTTACCACGAACACTAATCTGGCTGGTGCACATGGCAACATGAGCTGTTTAACTATTACTTATTCAAATTAGCTGTCTGATAAGTTATTCTTAATGTATCAGGTAGCTGCTACTAACACGATAACCTTAATGTTGAAGCTGGGCAACAAAACTTATCAGTCTATAAGTCTGTACCATTGTTAGAGATTTTTAATTTAACAGGAAAACACAATTATCTGTGGAAGCCCGTTTCCGCCACTAAAAGAAAAAGCATCTATAACTCAAAGTTTTGACGTACTTTCAAAAAAATTTCAACTTATTAACTCGAAATTTCGACGTATTTTCTTGAAAATTCGACTTATTAACTTGAAATTTTGAGAAAAGTAACTTGAAATTTCTAGTTAGCTCTGCCAATCAGTAATGTACGTGGAATACGCACTCAAAACAGGGTCGCAACAAATTGGCGCTTTCGAGAGTACGTTTGCTGATAGTAACATCATGTGATTCAGCTAATAACACAAGGATTTCATCATTTGTGAAACCACACTGAAAATAATCAGCAATTTGTGCATTCATGACTGGCTGTAATACTGGTAGCTTAGCTGTAGCATTTGTAGCTGAGGGCTTCAGCTTCCGGGTAACTAGGAAATGACGTCATTCACGTAGATTACTGAGCTACTTTTCTCGAAATTTAGACTCAAGTCGAAATTTCGAGTTAATACGTCAAAATTTCGAGAAAATGGCTCAAAATTTCGAGTTATGGATACTTTTTTTTCTTTTTTTGTGGCAGAAACGGGCTTCCATAATTATCTGTGTCTAAAAATATGAAAGGTCTCTCTTAGAAGCAACAAGACAGAAACAGTGACAGCCTATCTTACCAATAAGTGATCCGCATTTTAAATATGGTGCCAAGCCACCAGAAGCACAGAAACAGTTGTAGCTGAATACAGTATTATTATTATTATTATTCAAAAATAAATAAATGAGCCTTATAATTTAGTCTTTTTACTTTCATTGAACTGAAACATTATTATTTTCCTGGGTATTGGGCTCAAGTTTGAACTTCTATTATCACGATTACTCTAAATAGACACAGATAAAGGAGTAATAAGAACTCATGAGAACATTCTTTGGTTATAGCAAGCGTACGCTGCAATAGGGCGAGGCTAATATTATTGTAAGACTAAACACCGTAGGATTTTTTTATATATAGCCAACATCTTGTAAACCTGATAATTTAGTCCTTTAGCAGTGGTTTTTCTATAGAGCTGTAACACTGTCAGACGTATTCACTATCTTCTTTGAATCAGGACGAGTTTACCCCTTTCGAAAGCTGCAAGTTTTTCTGTTAAAAAGAGAGAGTGACAACAAAGGCTAAGCTGACATTTCAGTCCATGTACTTGCATGCATTTCACCAGAGGCAGGAAGAAAAACTATTCAGTCTTTAGGCTCTCTATCTGTTTTATCTCACAGTTTTAACCTTTATGTCCTTGGTTTGTTCTCTTTAAAAAAAAACCAAAAAACTTACTTTGCAGTTCATCTCTCCAGAGGTTTTTCCCTAATTTTCTTTATCTTTGCTTCTTCTTTTCCTTTCACTTGTTCCTTCTCGTCATTCTTCCTCACGCCCTTCTATCTCTCCAACACTGTGTGACAGTTCGCCACCAATTTGCGCTCGACTAATCTGACTAGAACACGCTAAACTAATTAACATGGGCTGAAGCGGCCTCACTTATCATTTCACCATATGTACATACATCACACGCCCACCACACACTCACTAAGTCACCACATATACACGCACATGCACGCACAAACACACACATAAAATGAATGAGACTCTCCAGGGAGAATAAGAAATGATGGGTACTACTTCGGAGAGGAAATGGGGAACAAGGCCAGATATAAAAAGGATGGAAAGGAGAGAGAGATATTTGGAACACGGAGGAAAGAGGAGCTATTTCTGCACCACGTTCACCCGAGTCTGCCTCTAGAAGCATTAACATATGGAACATCATGCGCTGCCCGGTTGGGCATAAAATATATACACGCATGAAATTATTCAGTTAACTCTGCCAAAACTGACACACTTTTTTCCCCTCCTGGAGCTAATAAAGCACTTGCATTTCCTCCAGAATTTACTCAGCAAATATACAGTTCCATTTATTTAAAAAATCATATATTTGGGACATATAAACAAAGAAAGCTGAAATGTTTTTGATTAAAATAGTATTAAATAATTTCCATGTTGGAGGTCGACGTATGCTATGAGATATTGATTGCCGCAGTAGCATGTTTGCTGGGGCTCAATATTAGACACGTGTTTGTTGGTTATTGATTTGCTGTCATACTGGATTATTAGCTTTTGCTACAAAATAACAAGAAAGTCATGTGCAGTGTGTTTAAGTGTTTGCTGTAGCAAGGTCATCAGCAGAGATCTGAGAACAGATTATCAGTTCAGTCCACACAGCAGCACCTCTGATATGCACTGATGCGGTGCAGTATTTGCTGATGTTCTCATTTCATCTTCATTTTTTACGAGCTCAGTTTGAACTAGCACGGCCTCGTTAATGTACAGATTTACCTCGGCACACATTGCCATTGTCAGGTTCATAACCCGCCTTGCAGCTGCAGCTGCCTATGGGTACCATCCACTCTCCGTCTCCATTACAGTAGAGCTTTATGGGCACGTCTACTTCCTCGGCGTTGGGGATGCAGCTTCCTCTGGCGATGACTAATGAGGTGGACTCTGCTCCGGTCAGCGTCTGCACAAAATAAGAATCATTAAAAAATCCCATTTAAATATCCATCCGATGGCTGTGCCAAGCTCTCGTAAAAATCACCACCGATTTCAATTAGCTCTGTTTCATACCTCTGGGAAGAAAGCAAAGTTCTGCACGATGCTGGGGCATTTCTTGTAGAATACCCTGACGGCCAGAAGCGACATGCAAGCGCCTAAGTCCTGGAAAGCCAAATGGAAACCTCTGCCTTTGGACAGAGGACCAAAACTTCTCACTTCTGTGTTCACTTTCATCAGCCTGCCCCCGAAATCAACCTGGGAGAAACTCTCATCTGCTGCAATGGTGTCCACCTGACAGAGAGAAAAAGAAGGAAAAAAAAGATACATTTTTAACAAAGGTTTTCTTTATTGATTTAGATTTGCTACCTATCAGGTAAACACGCTAATGCCCAAATGCTATGAAATGCTGTTATTGTATCTTTCCCACCCGATAAACCTCCACAGTGGCCAGGCAAAATTAAACGTCTCTGTGAAATTGCAAATGCATGAGAGCATGAGCATGACATTTAAGCAGAGAGGTGACTTATGAATCTCAACAAGCACAAACACATTCAGTCAATACGGGTTAAATTCTAATAGCGAGTGGAGGTTAAGGCTTCAGGCTACAAAACGATTTGTGAATACTTTTAGCCTTTGTTGCAGTTTTACTTACTTACTGATCAATTTTGGACTGGTTCAATGTTTGGATTTCATTCTTTTGAACTGACATACAAGGAAGGTGTAATTTAACACTTTCTGGAATCTGCTTATAAAAATAAAAACCATTGCTGACTTAATCTCGTTGCAAAATCTCTTCTCGTCTTCCACTTAAGCTTCCAGCAAAAATGCTATTTTCAGATCATACCCTGGAAGTCCCATAATGACCGCTTGCACTTTACCCTCTGTTATACCACCACAGGCCTTAAACATCAACTTGTCGAGTCGAGGATTGGAACTGGTGATGAGAGCTTGGTCTCCAGCTAAGAACCAGCAGTTTTAGTTGATAAGACCACAACGTTCAAGCCCCAAGGTGTTGGGTATGCCGTCTTTGCGTTGTGTGACAGCACATAGCAACATCCTTGTCAGTTTGTTCACTTCCTCAAAACGAAAATGATGTCCAGTGGTCACAATTTTGACACACAAGAGAATTTCCACTTGGATGGGTGCAAGTGGACACAATGGAACTTCCACAGTGAGAAGCTTTCCAGATATGCAAGAGGCAATGATAGGTATATAGGGTTTTTGTTGCTTTTTAAAAATCTGTAAATAACACTATATCTTTACTCCCTTTCCCCTCTTTTTACCTAAAGTGTTTACCTTTAGGAAGGGTGCGTTGGCCCAGTACTCCACCCCTTTGATGCCGTCTGAAACAGTCCTGTCGGTCTCTAGGTAGTAGAGGTTGAACGTCTCTTTGCAGGAGCCCAGGACACTCGGTATGGAGGCGCAGTCGCGCACAGTGAAGCGGATCTCCACGTAGATGCGTTGCGCCGCGCGCCGGTCGATGTAAGTGGTGAGGAGCCAGTTGTTCTGGCTGGGCTCAAACACGTTACACACCTGGTACGTCCTGATGGTGTTCAGGTTCTCATCGTAACCGCTCACCTCCTCCCACTGGGCGATGTGTGCGTGTGAGAAGAAGGGCCAAGTAGTAGGAGAGGGGAGGAAGCAGAGGGAGAGGGGAGAGGAGAGGCCAAAATGATGAATGGGTTTACCAAAACCTGACACAAATTAAACTTTATCCCTCCCTCCCATTTTGTCTCCCTCTCTTTTTTTCTCCTCTACCTTGTTCTGTGCTACATGGGTAAACCATTCATCACAATTAGAGTCACTCACCTCAAACGCACACAGCAGACCACTGTGACCGGCCAGTCGCCAAGCCAGAATTTAAACAGCCAAGGAGCTCAATTTAGATGGAAAAACCCATTCTATTCTATTCTATTCTATTCTATTCTATTCTATTCGGCTGCTGCGGACTCCCGTGTGATGCACCTCACTGATCTTTTGGAATGCATTCTATTTATATCAGTAGTGGTTAATTGGTGTCACCTTGCTACTGTAATTAGGAATTTGACAGACTCATTAATGGACCACTGTAAAGTGTACTCAAACAGTTTTTTCCCAAGGGCGCACGGACACACACACACACACACACACACACACACACACACACACACACACACACACACACACACACACACACACACACACACAGAGTACACCTTTGCACATTGTTCTTACTCCATTGGCAGGGAACGATATCCAGCCAAGCTCAGCTGTCGCCGTCCTTGTATCCATCACTGTCTCTGTCAGACAAAAAGAGACAGAGAGAGAGAGAAAGGGCTGAAAAGAGGAGGCTGCACCAGAAGGACAGGTATGGATTTAATTAATAGTCAGCTCAGATGACAACTTTCAGCACTGCTTTGTGATATGTACCATTCATATTCATATTCATAAAGCCCTACTTCTGACCATTTCTGCAATGCTCTGTCTGTTCTGTGCACCTGTGATAAAGAGATAAAGAGGCGCAAAAAACAACAACAACAAAAAACAAACGACCCCTGGGTATGTTAATCTAGTTTGAACACAAGCCACAATGACAGGACATAATGATGAAGGTAATCCGGTTAATCCAGGTTTTATTCGAACCTCTGCGTAACAGAAAACAGTTATGTTCAAAGCAGATAGCCTGCCTAATCACATTAGGCAGTGCCAAGGAAGAACACACCCTCATTACTCAGTGTTCATTATGTACACAAATGACTTTATCCCATATTGCATTATTTAGCTTTGACAGTATGTGGAAATGTAATTCTATCATGGAAAAGGCAGCATATCTAATATTTCACATTTATGATTACAACGACAGTCGCTGTCTGAAGCTTTATTAAGTCACGAATGACAGAAGAAAGATTTGATTGATGTAGCAGCTGGATAACATATAATATAACTGTCACTGAAAATGAAACCATTCCCAAGTCCCGAATGGGAAATTGGACTTTTGTGTTTTCTTTGATTTTCTAGTTGTAGATTGAAATTCAGAGTTAACCACCTGAATGAGGCAAATGCACCAGAACTAGAACTGTTAGTAACTAATTAAGGACACAATGAAGTTAGCAGATATATTCAACTCAATTCACTTGTATTTGTAACGCACCAAATCACAACAACCGTCGCCTCAATACCAGTAAATAACAAATAAACCCCCAAAATCAAATGACACCCTATGAGCAAGCACTCGGTGAAGGAAAAATCCCCTTTTAACAGGAAGTAACCTACAGCAGAACAAGGCTCAGGGAGGGGTAACCATCTGCTGCAACTAGCTGGATGCGATGGAGGAATCAGGACTAAAGACACACTATGAGAAAGAGCCAGAGATTAATAATAACTAATGATTAAATACAGAGTGGTGTGTACACAGGTAGAAAGTATAAAAAGAAGTAAGTGAAGAAGAAACAGTCAGTGGATCATGGGAACCCAAAGCAGCCTAGGCCTATTTCAGCATGATGACTAAGGGAGGGATCTGGGTCACCAGATCAAGCCCTAACTATAAGCTTTATTAAAAAGGAATGTTTTAAACCTAATCTTAATCCTGAATCCAAACTGAAAGCTGTTTCCACAGGAGAGGCCCTGAAAGCCAAAGGCTCTGCCTCCCATTCTACTTGTAAATACTCTAGAAAACAAGTAATCCAGCAGCCCAAGACCAAAGTGCTCTACTGGTGAGATGTGACATTACAAGGTCTTTGAGATAAGATGGGGCCTGACTATTCAAGAAAATAAAAGAAAACAAAATTTTAAAATATAACCAGAAAGACTTGTCATTGAAAGAATCCTGAGGGGGAAATCTTTGGGTAACACCAAACACATAACCCAGCACTAGTCTAAAAAAATCTGCTGGTCCTCTTTATAAGAGCAAAACTGGGAAACATGTCCAGTTGTGTTCTTGCTCTGACGCAACTACATGCTTGGCAGAAAAAATAATGGCCTGACAGAAGAGCCCAGAGCTGTTGCCAAGACGGAGAAGTGGCAAGATTTGCCTCAAAGGATTTTGCATTTGAAAACCTTAAAATCTAATAGATAATAATAATAATAATTTTTAGAAAGGCAGATTTGTAAGAGCTTTTTTTGAATAAGAGGCAAAAAACTATTCATCAACAGCATTAGAAGATATCCAGGAAGCCATGGAAGCTATTTATTTTGACTTTTGTGGGTGTGCTATGCAGTCATTAAGAGCATTGGTGTAAATCAATAAGCAGGACTTCTTTCTGCTTCTCTCTGACAATACCACACTTTCATATGACTTTTGCATCCCTGTAATCATGTTCTTTGATTCACCAGTGATTTAATTTCCTGCTAAAAAAAAGAAAATGCAAAGAAACGCGCGCGCGCACACACACACACACACACTGTTGTATGCATATCTGGTGATTTTATGCGCATTTTTAAAAACTGTAATTCCTTTTCAGAAATAAATGATTGCATCAATTTAACATGTTGCTGCCTCAAATTGGCAGTTAGCATATATTAAAGAATAATTGCATACAGGTGTAATAAGTCAGCAGCGGGAACAGCAATCAAATAAACGACTTCATTAGGCGAATGTATGGAAGTAGCGTTCAGCTGATCTGGATGTTACTAATGACTTCATGCGTCCCACTGAAACTACACCATCAGCTCTAACCTCCATTTTTTTTCCTGGCACGCCGATTAAATCACTGCTGGACGACACACCGACACAGTAACACACTTCACAACGCTGACCGTACCTTCTCACATTGCAACAAAGAAACCCAAGAATTACAGCGCGAGAGTCGCCGTAAGCAAAGCTACACGACAGCAAAGCCCAGATGGCAACGCTCGCTGTTAAACAGGTCATAATACGTCTTCATGCTATAGATCCCACTGTGTTAATGGTGAAAAATGGCTATGTGAGCAGCTCTAAGAATCAGTTTTATGTATTGCCCTGTCGCATGAATGCAAAGCCTGGCGAGCTGTGAAATTGGAGAATGACAGATATATTTCATTAAATATTTAGCATGTCAACAAATAATGTTACTGCAATACTGTAAATAGAAAGCAACATAAAGAACGAAGGAAAAATAGTATTTAAAAATAAAGGATCTTAAAGCTGATGACAAACTGACCCCCGTGTAAAGTCTGCAGCAAATCAGTGTAATGGAAAGCATGCCTGAAATTTTTATGCCACTCCACTTTCCTGGTAACTAACGCTTGTTACAGGAAATACAGTTGACCATGACCGCAGCAAACTGGGGGGTAGACTTATTCAAATCATTAAAGGTGCTCCGTGTTGCTCTCAGAGGAAGTGGAACAAGAGAAACCGCCGAGCCCCACCCCGCCGTTATGTAGGTAAGTTGGGTTCCTTCTCATCTCCTGTGTCATTCGTGGCATGAACTCAGCCACTGCATGCAAAAATGAACGTTGACACGGTGCGAGCGGACACGCCGAGACGCACGAGCCAACATAAGTTAGCTGGCATGCTGACAACACCGACCCCAACACCGAGCCCCTTGTAATAAAACACGGTGAGAAGATTCAGCGACATCACACCATGAGGCGGCCGCAGGCAAACAACCCCCCCTTGATTCTTGACACGCTCTCTTCCTTTTGCACTCTTTCATACTGTCACCCTGCCTCTCATTATCTGCTCTCCTCCTCCTCCTCACACTTTCCGCACCTTCATCCTCTCCTGCATTCTACCTCTCCATCTTTCATCCCTCCACTACTCTACTCTTTTTGTTTTGTTTTTTTATGTTTTGCGAGCGAGCTAGCCTAATTAAAGCAGAACCCCCTTTTTTCAGCTCTCTCCCTTGGGAGAGAAGGTCGTTTTGGGAAATGAAACGCTTGTCACGCGAAAAATGTAGCCGACTATCAAATTCTTGGACCAAAGCTCATTTAAACGACGACAAGTGTCACTGTCTAATTTGTAGCTTCGGTGCGTTTAGTGGCACGCTGTCAACAAAGATTTTCAAAGAGTGATCTACAGCAGTTTATTTCTACCATGCATATTTTTACCTGCAAGAAACTTTGAAGTTTAGGTGGGAAAAAAACTGAAAAGAAGAAAAAAAAAAGACACAATGAGACAAATCCACAATAATGACAGAAGAGATGTTGGAACGGCTCATGCAGCCTTACCTTCCAGCAAAGTCTTGCAACAAGGGACCTTATTCAAGGCTTTGCTTTAAGAATTGAATACGGTGGCACTGCATTGGCACCACACTACCACCAACCTGCTTTAAAGGAAGGTTTTAGTGGCACACTCACAGGAAAGGTTAGCATTCTACCCACAGACTTTACTGGCAAATGCATTTATTGAAAAATTGATTGTACTTTTGCACCCAGAAACACCTGTGGGTCCCCGCGATTCATCATTTTATGCCATTTTGTCTTGCTCACTGCAAAATGATTACAAAGCAGTGCTTGAAGATAAGCGTGCATGTAAATATAGAGCGAATCACTTTAGATTGGTGCAACATTCAAATTAAATCTCGACATGATGACTTGTTTTCTCCGTCAACAGTCGAAAAACCAAAACATATTTAACATCCTGTTAAGTCTGACAAGGAACAGCAAGGAAGCTATAATTATGTGGCCTCTATTAACTATCAAATACCACAATATTTGCCTATTAAACTTCTTTCAACAGACCGATCAATACTTCACTAATCATTCATATATTTGCACAAAACCACTTAATAAACTGCAGTGCATTAGCAAACATGCTTTGCGAATTCCCAGTTTCAATGAGAAAAGAAGTCTAATCAGAACAAAACGAGACATGTGTTTGATGGTCTATGCTGGGCTTATTAGAGAATCTCCTCATCAGTCTAATTAACAGCACACACCTCTCTGCACATAATAGGGTATACTCGCCGAACAGCCTAATTACTTTTGACATATTGGAGGTTGTGATCGCAGTGTGCCTTCCTCCCCCGCAGTGGTGCAGCTCTTCAACCAGCCCTGTACACCGATGAACGAAAGCAAAAGCCATTTTACAGCAGAGGAAACAGCAGGTAAATCTGTGCGATATAGTAGCAGTCAAAGAGGTTGTTAAATCCTTGTTGTGGCCCACGAGGGAGAAGTTAAAAGTATTTTCATCACAGGCCCCCGGATTAGAAGTAATTTCCCTGTTTTGCAACCTTTTCTTTCCCTCTCTTTCTTTATGTGTGCGTACCAGTGGTCAAATGGGAAGTGTGGTTAGTTCATCTTCTGCTAATTGGCATAGTGTGTCCTACTGCCAAAAGACTGCAGTTAGTCCCGATTCACATGGCAGTGTGCGCACATATATGTGGCACCTCCCTATAGCACTGATGGCACACATGTCTCAACTTCAAAGGGCAGTTTTGAGAGTTGGTCATTGTTTTGGTAGGGGGCCAAGGGGGTTGTATCGATGTGTTTACCTCACTAGGGTCTAGATTTACAAGACTGCATGTAAGAGGTGGAGATCCTTGAAATTTAGGCAGCTGCCCCAGTTACATATGTATTTCTGGGAGCTCCTTTCTCAAAGCCCAAAATAGGGAGGGGACTATTTAAATCAAGCGCACAAACTGATTTACTAACATTCACGTCACACAATTTAATATCAACTGTGCTGATATTTAATGCCAAAAAAGAGGATGTTTTTTTGCGCTTGATTTTTGAAATGAATCGACTGCACCAGGAAACTTCTGTAAATCGTACATGAAACTAACCACACCTTTGAGCGCCATTTGGGGACTGGGCTCACACACCATCAGCACAGCTGCCCAATCACGTTGTTCTGATTTCGTGGACTTGCAAATCAAAGTCTCCTTAAAGACTGCTGTGGTCGTACCGGATGAATGACTCAGATGGTATAAAAGATGGAGGTAGCTACAATGACGTCAGCCATGTGAAGTCCAGTTATGAAACCTCAAGAGTACCATCTTAGTGAAGTGCAGCGCTTTCTGTGAAACTAACAACTTACTGTCACAAGTTGTTAGCTTATGAGCATACCCTGAATAATCCTCCTTTCTGAAACGCAGAACGACCCAAATGTTTGACAAAACTCATCAACAAAAGTGTTTTGTCTGAGGCAAACTACAGGCAGACATAATGAAGTCAGACATAATGTGCATCTATGATGGCTTCATTTGTATATTATTCTGTACCATCAATGGGTCAAAGACAGGATTTTAGCCATACGACAGGTTTTTATTCTGTGCTGAATAATAAATGTAGAATTATTCTTGTAGATTTATATTTTGGACTTAGTAGAGGTTTTTTTTCTCAGTTGTTCTTTGGTTTAGATCAGTGGTCCCCAACTTCCGGGCCACGGACCGGTACCAGTCCATGAGTCGTTTGGTACCGGATCGCGAGAGTTGAGGCTCGGGTGTGAAATTTATGGTTTTCAGGGTTTTTATCATTTTTATCGTTAACTCACAGTTTCCCTGGGTTTTTTCCCGTGTGTTATGAATAAATCTTCTTTTTTTGGTACTGGCACTTGTTTTATTTTGTTGTATTTATCCGTGACACCTTAAAGGCCGGTCCGTGAAAATATTATCAGACATTAACTGGTCCGTCGCACAAAAAAGGGTTGGGGACTGCTGGTTTAGACAAAAAAAATAAATCTGTTCTTTTATGGAAAACCCATAAGTTAAATCTATACAAGAAATAGAATAGGTCAGTCAAAAGGATACTTGTCTGTCTACATCCACAAGGTGTAACCTATGAAATAAAAACAAATATTAACATTAGACCAAAGAAACTTTAGAATCTAAATTGAAGTATTAATGAAGACCAGGATGAGCACTGGAAGGCTTAACAGGAATGTTTTTTTATTTTTAAAACACTAATGATTTAAAAAAAAAAAAAAAAATCAACCAGGAAGCTATTATGTCACAAAAACAGCTCCAGTGACAGTCCTGGGGACAAACATGGTGATACCAGGTTCTAAGAGTCCTCACAAAGACACACAAGTGTGCTCCTACGTGTATCTCAAAGAAAGCCAGAAGGTACAGCTGGGTGTGTCATACTCACAGTTAAGGAAGCACAGCAAAACAACACGCCGACACGCACACGCACACACACGACAAACGCACGCTAAAAGCCCTCCTGGGGAGGAAGACGTCATACTGCCTGGAGAGATGGACCGATCAGGCGTTCAAGTGAAACGACACAGTGTCACAGAAGGACAACTCAGTCGGTATAGCACACTTTGTGAAGATGATGTGCACTAACTCAAATATAAATAGATATATAGGCACATGTGAGCACTCAAAAGCACACAGCCTGCGCAGGAGTCACGCAGAGCAGCTTTTCTTTTGCTTTAATTGAACCTCATATGCCCCCAAAATCAATTACAAAGACAATTATAAGACAGTGAACAGTGCTCTGAAAATCTGAAAAACTCCACACACAAAACCAGGGCAAACATTTGCCTCTCCACAGGAAATGTTATAATTAAATTTAAGCACTCAATGAACAGCTAAACAAAAAGCCAGGCTTGACTCATAACAACAACAAAAAAAAGAAAGAAAGAACAAAACTAAGTACATTTTAGTGTTATCAAGATTTAGCCCCTGCCAAACACGATTTTCTCTATTAAGCCCACAGGAGCTTATTATTATACTCTGGTGTATAAAAACTGCTCTTATCTGCATGGAGTCCCCTTCAGCTAAACTCACTTCGCAGTGAGTGTACACAGCCTGCAAAGTCTCACCCAATAATCCCCACATTCGACACATTCAACATCGCTCTGAAGCACTGCCTAATGGGCTGACCTTGTTGTCTTAAAAGAGTCTGCTCAGCAGCTCAAAAGCACAATCTATCAGCAAAAACAGGCAGAACGGTGCAACAACAGTAGGGCTACACGAGGAGACGCAGATGTGGGAGACAAAATTGAAATGCTGCAACAACAGCATAACGCCGTCATGTCACGTGGATATTGTTTCAGATGCAGTTTTAAGAGATACTAACTGGTTAGATGAGCACTGAGCACTCCATAAGATCAAACCTAAGCCATGAGTTTTGAGTCACAGGTAAGAAAATGTACAATTTGTATTTATTTGTGTTCACAGTCACATCTGGCACAGCAGTGTTTTCATTTTTTGAGCATACATCCCGCAGGCTGGCATTATGCTAGTGATGAATACCAACCTAATGGCCATTAGCTGAACTTTTATGCTTATTAAGATGTTATTCATATTATAAATCTATTTAAAAATATCTGAATATTTGTATCCAGCCGAGCATCTCTCTTTGTGCGTAATGAATTCACTTCAAAACCTGAGACGACAGACCTCATGACTTCCTTGGCTCACTTCCCCATTTCCTTTAGTGACGCTTTATTACTGAAGGTGTGTTTGTGTCAAGAGCTGCCTCGATGATAAAATATCACCGTGTCAAAGTTCCGCTCGAGGTTGCTGGATTCCTCTTTATGGATTTTAGCTTTTGCTCTCCAGTTTCTTAGTTGCTAAATTAGGTGCTTCGCCCCTTAGAGTATTTTTGGTGTCTGCTACTGTCAGCTCCGCGCTTATTTATGCACACCAAAACCTCCTTTCAAAGGAAGGTAATTGAAGAACCTACATTCCTCTTCATAAAAGTAATTTATTGCACAAAGATTCTGAGCAGGTGAACAATGTGCAATATATTTGAAGAGAAAGTCATTAACCTAAAGTGAGGAAAGCGTCACAGAGCAGAGTGTTGAGAGTGTCCTGCGTCTACTTAATGTTTTATTGTAAAGCATTGGCCGGATGTTGCTGACCTGGTCTGTTATAATGTTTTGAAGTGCACCTGCTGCTCATTTATTATAAATAAGGATTATCTGTGATCTGCTATTAAAGAGAAAAAAAACCCAAATCCTTTCTCACGTGTAACACCTTAGCTTTGAGGCTTTATGTCTCAATAATAAAAACAATCAGTATCAGAAATTTTTTTTAGGACAAGTAACGTTAGCGAGCTTTCATCGCATGTTTCCAGCAGTGACACTGGAAAAAGGACAGGCTTGCAATTTACTACCAACCTCAATGAAATCTACTGGTCACTTCTCTTTCCACTAGCTTCTATTTTAAATGCCTACTTTAAAGCAAAAATAAAAACTGATCTCTATAGCTAATTCTGTCATTTTTGATTGGTGTCAAAAATGGGCTATGTGGACAGGATTTTATTTTTTAAATAACTCATCATTTACACTTTGTTATGGCTTAAAATTATGTATTATTAGAGGCTTGGGTGCTTTGAGTGACAGATTTGTGCCCACTGTGGTTCTGGCTTTCTGCTACGTGTCACCTCAGCTAATTTATAATACTATGCAATACGTTAACTCTTATGGAGGGATAAAACTTGAGGTCGTACCCAAATATTGATTTTGAATCTCATTAAGATACGAGACTTAGATATTTTGGGAAACTTGCATAAATTTACCTGCATAGTGAAACGATGAGTTAGTAGCATTAGCTAAGGTAGGTGAAGCTACATTAGCCAATTTAGCTAATGCTACACTAGCTATGGGATAAGGCAGTAGCTATGCAATTATTAAGCTGGGAGGTGCTTATGGCATTAGTAGGGTTAACATCGTTGCTATTCACTTTGCTATTCACTTGAACCGGCAACGGAAGGTTGCCGGTTCGAGCCCTGGCTCTGACAGTCTCGGTCATTGTGTCCTTAGACAAGACACTTCACCCGTTGCCTATTGGTGGTGGTCAGAGGGCCCGGTGGCGCCAGTGTCCGGCAGCCTCACCTCGGTCAGTGCGCCCCAGGGCAGCTGTGGCTACAATCAGTAGCGGTTTTAGATACGGCCGACACGGGCGGTTGCCCGGGGCGGCATCGTGGTGGGGGGCGGCATCACGGGCATTGGCAAAAAAAAAAAAGAAAATGCTCGTACTCATGCTGCCCCGACGTCAGCCAGCGCATATTGGGAATGGCATAGGCACCGATCGGTTTTCTATCGCCCATTTCCTGGGAGTAAGGGCGCCCTTCGTTTGCGAGGTGCGCCTGCTGCTTGCGGTGCAGAGAGGAGAGGGCGGGGCGGCGGGGGATTCTCTGACCGGCTGGAGCAGCATCCAATAACCAACTCGCAAAATAAAACAAAATAAAAACAAACCAACAAACACGAAAACACCAGACATTATAATACAGACTTATAATTTGCACCGATGTTTTTTCGAAATTCTATACAGGAAGAGTGAGCGAGAGAGCCCTCGGTGCACCTGCTTGCTGCTGAAGTCAAAGTAAACTTTATTGTCATCTCCGCTACAGTCCAGTATATAAAGAGACGAGACGGTGAGGCTCCAGTTACAGCAGTGCAAGTAAACAAACAATATATATAAGAAGAGTAAGAAAATAAATATACACTTTAGGACTAGGGATAAAGGGATCAATAACAATTTAAAATTTACAGTTTGATTATTTAAAGTCTCAATTAAATCAAACAATACATTATGTTACAGATTTTAATATTAATTAGTCATTGTCAATTGTTGATTTGTCCTGTTCTCATTGTATGACGAATTATGATGGCTGTTTGGTAGCCGTTTGCATACTATGCATACTCTCTCTCTCTTCATATGTGTGTGTGTGTACAACAGCTTTATGTTAATGTACAATCCTTAATATGTTTTGTCTGTGTGTGTGTGTGTGGGGGGGGGGCAGAGGGAGTGTTCGCCCAGGGCGCCAAACAGGCTAGGACCGCCACTGGCTACAACGTAGCTTGCCATCACCAGTGTATAAATGGGTGAATGACTGAATGCAGTGTAAAGCGCTTTGGGGTCCTTAGGGACTAAGTAAAGCGCTATACAAATACAGGCCATTTTACCATTTACAATATAATGCTACACATAGTTGTCATAGCATGGTTTTAAATAAAGAGGTTGTTGACCTTCAATAAACCTCGTTTTTATCTTCCCCTCACCATAGAAAGGACACGTTGTACCAGCTGGCTACAAGATGCTTCACTTGCGAGTTGATGAAAAGCATAGTTAAACTAGCTAAAGCCATATTAAAATTTATGTTGCTATGTGGACAGAAATACATTTGAAAGCAGTAACTGCTCCTCCAAGTGGCTGGAAATCCAACAGCAGCTACAGAGAACAGAAGACTGCTCAACCACAGGTAGTGAACCAGTAATCTGATAATAAAAGAAAAGCAGAGAGAAATACAAGGTGGACATTTTGAGGCCAAGTGAGTCCACAAAGCCTCACAGGAGCAGATATTTGGGATTAGATGTGTGCACAAGTGTAACCAATGCCTCGGTGGTATCAGGCTGCTTTTTTTTCTCCTGTTGTTTTTTTTTTTCTTGCTGTTGTTGTCGTGAATGGAAGCACGGGTCCGCTGTGTTAAAAGGAACAACGGAGCTGACGCACATGAAAACACACACACACGCACACACACACACACGTAGTCAATCTCAGTCTCAGACTTTGGTCTTCGTGTCTTCCTCTCGCTTTTCCCTTTACGTCTCTTCCTCACCCTTTGATTTCACCTCTCCTCTCTTTTCCCACTCACATTGTCAACAGCCTTGACCTAGAAAATTTGTGGTGTCATGATTTCACTTGATGAAAGACAGCACATTCGTCACTGCTGCAAAACTACAGCATTATCACTGTCTAAGAGAAACCTTCAGTCGCAGCCTTGTAGAAGCTGAAAAAAGGCCCCTAAATCCCCCTTTATACTTGCATATTTTGACAACTTACAGCTCTGACCGTGATGCTGCCACAAAGAGTTGGGAAATGCTGCCGCCACCATTTCTGTAATGTTGGATTTCTTTAGTTTGATGGCTTGTCACCGAGACATATTATATGTTGGATAATTCAATACAACACAGTCAAACGGGGGCCCTTTAAAACGCAGAAAATTTATTGTGCTTCGCCAAAACATGATGGCTTGTCAAAGCAGAGGAATGGCACTATAAATATAAGTGCAACATATTGAGTTTTTAGACACCGGGCTCTGCTAGTCACTGTAAAATAAATAAATAAATAACTTATTGTCTTTAGAAAATAGGAATGGCACAACAGTACAAAGACATACTGGGGTATTATTTTTAGAACTGAGCCCCAATGATGGCTGTCTTTCTCTCTTTCTCTGGAAGAAACTTAACATGAAACTGCCACCGCCACAAAAAGAGCCGCGCGCACGCAAATGAGCACGCTCGCTCGCTCAGAGGCACAAGCGCCGTGTGAAGCATCCAGTCTGTCACTGTGGCAGACTCCTTTGTGCCTTTGTGACTAACACAAGGGGAGCAGGCCTCTTGCTGACACACTGCGATTTTAAGGAGAGCGAGTGTGGATGCCACATCATGGATCGCTGTTCGGTGCATTGATGGGATGGATAATTCAGAGGGCTACACGAGGGGGCTCAAGTGAGGATAATATATTACAAATTAAAGGTTATGTATTCACCGTGGGACATATGGTGAACAGGCAGCGCTTCAGAAGGATGATTGTGTCTACACTTTGTTAGCGTGTATGATTGCTGGTTGTTGAAGACTTAACGGAATATTTTAAATCTTTATGAATTATGTATGAAGCTAGAAAAAAGGAGACTGTTAGAGGCATTTCATGAAAGTATAGATTGTACATAAAGGGCAGAGGTAGTCATTGTGAACTCCAGTTCTGAAGGCTCAGTTTATGGCTGTTACCACTTTGGTTTGTCCAGACAGAAGAGCCCATATTTTGAGAGTGGAGTGCTAAATTTCCAGCCAATAGGAGCTAGCTTTGTCAGCACGGGGCTGTACACCCAGTACCAGACTGACTAAATGGGGCAAAGTAGCAAGTGAGCATAAGTCCAAAATAGGTGATCTAACAGGTGTTAGTTTTACAAAGGTTTCACTGTTTTTTAAACACAGTTCAGTTTAATACGAAGCACAAAAACTTTTTAAATCACTTAGCAGTTAAGTCCATCAAAATCGTCTCCTTCCTATATTTTTTGAGTTCCCACATTTTATCACGCAATTTACTCACTGAGTTTAAATATACTAACAGCAGTTTTCGGGGGGGGGGGGGGGGGTTAACGCCTAAACCCAGTTTGCAGTTGCCCAATCTGGCCCCTAAAAACTCTTTTTAACCAAACAGCAAGCCATATAATCCGGTCTTTAAATCTGATGTCATTAGCCGTGTCTGAGCCCAAACTACACTGCAGGTCCCAAAGTCAAACGATCACTGTGGCATTACTGAAAGTTGAAAAACTTTCCAAATTCTTTCATCTTTAATAAAATGATCAGTCTTGCTGCTCTACCAAAAAAAATTAAGACGTACAGCTCTGCTATCACTTCTGACATAAATGAAGACAGAAAACTAAACAGCAGTGACGTTTGTAGGGTTACTGAAGTTGGACTAGCTGGTATATAATGATGTGCTACACGATCACTAGCGACACAGCTATGTTAGCATAAACAGTGACAGTAAAGCTGGAGGACGAACGCTAAAAAAATTTTCCACTCGATAAAAGTTAATGTGAGGGTTCCCGATGGTTAGGGACAAATGCAATCGCATGGCAGGATGTAAACGGACCAAACTTCAGTGAGGAGAACAACTGAGGTAATCCATCCACAATACGAGGTTAGTCATTAATATACTGCTGCATGGGCTGGACTGTAGTTACATCGTAAGTTTGTAAAAACTGAGCTTTAAAATGAATAGTGGTAATAAAAACCGAGAGAGGTCGACAGTGATCACTGACTGTTTTTAGGGGCTTGTTGAGATTAAATAGAACAAGATACAAAGCATTAAAACATGTTAAAAACACAACAGTCTTATTAAACGCAGAGTAGTTTGGGCCCAGAAGCAGGATTCATCACGTCATCACTGAAAGACCGGATAGGCTAGGTGCAAAAATACGCCATAAAAGACAGTTGAGAGACAGCCTCAAGTGGTCATGTAAGGAACTGTAGTTTCGGCAGTTTTTAAACTTCCAGATTAAACTTTAAATACATGACAAATATGTTCATTTATGTGAGTTTTTTTCTTTCAGTTTTAATGTTGTTTTGCTTCTACACAGTATGAGCTGTTGATTTTATTCTTTATTTTATTGTTTTAATCATGTTTAATTGTCTTTTATGCTATTTATGTTACTGTAATGCATATTTATTCCTGAGTTTAGCACGTTGGTCAGTGGTTGGTGTTGGTTTGGCTTCATTTGTACTGAGTGTGCACTACAAAACCAAGATGTACCAATCTAGGGGTAAAAGTGACAGGTCCGGAGTCTATCTGGAGTGGTAAAGGACAGGAGCTGGATTTCTTGAAAGCCACTCACTCACATTAAATCCTATATGTTAGGTTAACTCGAGAATCCTCAGTTTTTCAACCAAAGCATGCAGATGTAAACGATGCAGGAACAAGAAGAACGTGCAAACTCCACACAGAAAGGCTCCAGCTGACAAGTGGTTTTAAACAGAGAGGCATCTTGCTGTGAGGTGATATCAATGAACAAGTTCAGCAGTGCAATTAATATTCATTTATTTAGAGAATCAGTTTCTCCTTCTTAGCCTACTGTTTCATTTTAATGAGTAATACGGTCTTTTATATGCCTGACGTTCAAACCTAAGCCCCTGAGATAAAAACTTTAGAGAGAATTTTAGTCTCTCATAAAAATCTTGCTCATCCATAATGCATACAAGAGCCTAGGCTTCCTGGTATAAATGCACTTCTGCAAGCCCAGACACTGTACATGATGACATGATCAGGGTTATTTTTTCAAAGCTGACAAATCTTCTCCGGAGCCACAAAACACACAATGCTACTGTTCACGGGCTGGTTAACAAAATTATAAAGAAATAATAAAATGAGAGTCTCCCTTTCAGAAAATAACACAATAAAGCTATTAGCATATTCTATTTGTATTATTTTGATTTAATAAGGAAAAAAAGCACTGTCACTAAACCTGGAACCATAATTCAAATAGCTGTCAGAAAATCGATTAGCAACCATTACGATAATTGATTCATGCAAATGACTTATGATGCAAAATGTGAGGTGTCTAGCAGCAATAAGAAATCAGGTAGCTTTGAAAAGTTCACCTTGTGCTTCGTGGTAGTGTGACATATCTTTTAAAGGGAATTTTAAGACCCGTTTATTAGAAATCAAATCAGCACGTCCAAAAATAATACAAGCTGGCAGATTGTATGAAAAATATGTTAGCAGTATCCAATCTTCAGCTAAAGGAAATGCTTTTACATCGCTAATCCAAACTCTAAATCATCTAACGTACTTCAAGTAAGCTCATATTTAAGTTTAGTTTGAGTCTCAGTGTAATGTAAATGTGTCAGCTACATCAACAGTTACAAAAGCTCACAAACTCCCCAAAACTATGTGACAAACTCCAGCAGGGCTTTGAGAGTACCGAGAGGGTTCCAAGGTTTTTCAATGTGTGTCTTTGCGCTGTCAGTCACAAATGAAAGATGAGTGGGACACAAAATCAAACGAGGCAGAATTGCGAGCTACGCTCTGAAGAATTGGCAGTTTCAGACGCCGACGTGTCATCTCCAAGCCCTAACATCAAAGCCCTAATCCCCTCACATTTTTATGAAATCATTCTTAAACAAATGTATGTCTACTTAATATTTTCTTTTGCCTTTTTACATGTCAACTGATAATTTAAAACACACACAGGAATCTGTCAGATGTGACTTGTGACCCAAAGGAACCTGAAAGAAAAGAGCTCTGTGGCTGTGTGGAAACAGGCTGAAAGGAAATAGGCCACTGTGTGAATTGTGTCTGCAGTGCATCTACACTGCGTCGCACACAAGCTCATCTCCTTCAAAAAAGAACGCACCCGCAGCATTACAGCTTCTTAAGTTTACGTAAGTAAGTGCGCTGAGAAGGCAATGTAGAGAGCGACAATATGTACTGAAAAATGCACATAAGCACTATGAAGGCAACAGGCAGCCAAACCGTTCAGCCAAGTCTACAGTCACAGATCTTTGTATGAAGAATCACAGCATTAAATGGATTCTTCAAATAACCTAAAACCAGCCTTAGCCCGATCAGGCATTTTAGAGCTGAATGGTGAAATGTACATAAAAACAAAATGATTTACAGATCATTAAAACTCCAACACAGATTACACATCAAATGCTGAAACTCGGAAATGTTGTTTTTTAGTCAAAAATGCATCATTTTGAATTTGATGCCAGCAGCACATTTTGAAAAGAGGGCATGTTTAACACGGTGTTGCATCAACTACTCATTAAACACAGCACTGGAAATCTGAGGACACCCAACAGCTAAACTGAGTGTTTTCCCTATTTTTCACTCTGTCTTCAGGTTAAGTTTGCAGCTGATTACCAAGTCTGACAGGCTGATAGCTCTGGACAAAAATAGGCCAGTTTAACCAGACTATTACTACAGCTTCATGTTGTTGTAATAAGTGCAGAATGTTGCCTCTTTGGCCACATGTGGCACTCCAATACGTGTAAATATCATTTGTGGCAGGTGCACTGATGTAACCCAGTGTGATCTCATTGAGTGTTTTGTGAAGTGCGATAACGAGCCCGATAACAAGCATAAATAAACATTTTGATAAATATCGACCACTCAGACCACAGGACATTTTCCCACTTCACCTCGGTCCACCTTTGATAAGCTTGTTCCCGGAGAAGGAAGTGGCATTTCTAGATGAAAGCACTGATGAACTATGTTCGCTGTCTATTCCTGGTCCAGTACAGTAATAGCTGTCAGCAGGTTTTTGTTTGTTTGTTTGTTTATTTGTTGTTGCCATGTTTTAATGAAAATTGGTTGTGAATATTTCATGTTCAAATAGACTGCATTCTGTCTTTTTTTATATGGAGTCCAGACTTTTTACAATTGTATATACAAGACAAAACGAAACACATTTGAGGACGTCAGTCTGAAAGAAGATAACTGCAGAGCTGTTATGGAAGAAAACAAACTGACCAAAGATTACTCAGTGGATTAACAATAGTACGTCTACTGCTTCGGGGAAAATGTTTATTTCTAGTCAGGTGAACAACAAGTTCTCGAGCCTTCTCTAGTCTAGTCTATAAATGGAAGACACAAGCAACTGAATGGGAAAAGAAAAAAAAAGCTGTTTGTAAATGCACAGACTGATGTGAGAACGGAGAAACAATGAACATTTCTTTATTATTATTATTATTTATATTATTATTATTACTTTCAGCAGTGGTAGTAGTATTTTGAGTGACAAATGTTGCTTCTTTATGTGCAGGTGGGGGAGGTACACTGACGTTATTGCTGAAACATCAGTGTACAGAGTAATCCCTGTAAATATGCAGAATCTGATGGGAAGTCCTGAGGTTTCTGGTCTTCTGGTTTCAGTTTGTAGTCCACTTATAGCCCGAGTTACATCAACCAATCGTGTCTGAGCAAGCTTTGGTTGCATGCATGCACACTTCTGTGTGGAGAACAAAAGAGGTTTTGCATTTGGCGCAAACCAGTTTTGAAGACTATAGCTATGGTCTGATAATGTTAGCATTTTTGAATGTATCTGTACACTGAAAGCCCAGAAACATTGCCCATTGCCACAGAGACGAAGGCCAGGGATAAAATCACCTGCTGCCGCACAGTTTTTTTTCCCCCAATCTAATTAGAGTGTGCCTGCCGAGTCCTTACGTAGCACGTGTAGTGTGTACGAGCAGAGTGAAAAAGTAAAATAAGAGCCGACTACTGGATCGGTGTGTCCGCGAGCAAGTGTAATTCCAGCCTCAGTCAACAGATAAGCCCATTTGTTCTCCAATTGTGTGATAAGTAGAGGGGACACGTTCTGCTGTTGTTTTAGCCAGAGAAATAATTCCGAATATCCAATGCATAATTATGTCGCAGTGTGCAATCATGTAGTGAAACGCAACAGCTGTCTCCACTTGTTTACTAGTTAGTGTAGCAAATACTATATATTGGATAATTAGAACACAGCTGTAGTCTAGGTAGGTTTTCCAGAAGAAACAACAGGGCAAAAACAAACAAAAAGAACTTTGCAATTTGAAGAATTATTAGGAAAAATGTGACTAACAAGGTAACTTGAACATAAATATATAATTAATTTTAGTGAGAGTGTGTCCTGATCATAACTTTGCAAAAACAAAACTTGCTCATTTCTGTTATTGATATGCCATCGCTCATTATACAGACAGAATATGATTATATAATGAAAAACCAACAGAATCCAGCTTCAAGCATTATTTCGTCAGCGGAGTTTATTTTCTTGGCATAAAAGAGGTTGTTTAATCATCTCATTTGTATTCTATTAAAGCAGACCATTAGTCACAGATCTGTTTATCACATGTCAGCATGTGTCTCCGCTTGTCTCCCCGGAGACAGCTAGAGAAAGACGGAAGTGAACAAAGAGAGAAAAAGATATCAGCTGACCGCATGCCTCCAGGCCTGTGCTGTATCTCCCCCGACAGTCTTAATCTATCAGCAGGTCAATCTGTTGACAGGTTTTCCATAGAAATCCAGCCTGAGAGACATCCGCTGGCTCGGGCAGACACCTTATGCTAACGCAGAATGTGCACAGTGGCTAAGAGACACATGCTCGCACAGCGTGAAGTCCGCTCATGTCAGTGTGCAACCACATGCTATCAAATACACTAGACCATAATGTGATAGTGGAGTGACTGCAGGCTTAAATCCTAAAAGAGGTAAAAACCTTTCCAAGGAATGATATAGTGCTATGTTGAAAGACAGATTCTCAAAGTCTTGAGGAAACCGATCACTGAAAAATGACAAAAATAAATGTTTGTTTTTTTAAAGGCTACAACCAATGAAGACAAATCATTTTCTATAGGCAAGTAACATTTAGCTTACTACACTTCTCACAATTCAGACTATCCTCTGTCCACTACTTGCTGTAATTCAGCCTCTCATTTAGCATCATCCTTTAGAGAAAATAAAGCATGTGCCATGGGTATTCGGCCCATAATCTGTTTTAAATTTGGCATCCATTAAAGCTGTTGCTGCTATAAGATTAAAAACTGTTAATATAGGCAGAGTGTGATTTTCCAGAGGGGATGGTGGGGATAAAAATTTATCCCTCTGATTTTTAGTGCTGCATTTTGAAATGATCTACAGAAACAAACAGAAAACAAATCCGAAACTGACTTTCACATTCGGCGCTCGCGATCCCGTGACAGTCGAGATAACGCTGCACATAAAGGGATGATCCAGATCCCGTCCCATTCCGAGTTTCCATTAAACCTGCTTACATTAAACTGCTGTTTCGATGTGAAAACTACACTAACTAAATAAAGGAGAAATGAAAAAGACTCAAAGTGCCAAAACCTCACAGAAAAATCTAGAAATATTCCTACTGAGTGTCAACCACATAAATGATCATCATCAGAATTCCCTAAAAGGTCAGCAGCTTATTATTTTTACTCGTTAAACTGCAGCTATGCATCGGAGCTGCTGTCTGCACGGTTTGCTGGTTTTGCAAGTGATGGCGCAGCGGCTGTGATGGACCGACAGAGAAGAACAATCACACTCCTGTGTGTAAAGATCAGCCTCAACCTCACCATCATTCACTGCATTATTCAGCCATGACTTTTGGTCTTTGGTCAGCCAGTGATTCTTTATTTTCAGATGTTTATTGACTTTTAAACTGCAAAAGTCTGTTAAAATTACAGTATTTTTGCTGTTTCACTTTGAAATATTTCATATTAAATATTAAAGTTAATGGTAGAGTTGGGAAAGTTGAAAGGGATTTAATTCTGGCATCTTAAACGGTTTTGTTTGACTGAGTGTCTAAAGAGGAATACGTGAGCCGGGGAATATTATGCATATTCATTTATTTTTTTTAAAGATTACAATATTATAGGAAATGTTCTGGTTATATTTTTAAGCTCTAAACTCAGTTGAAGTTAATAAACATTGCATTACAGCAGTAATAAATACTCCAGCAGACTTCAGAGTATGTATCGAACTGCTGTAGTTTCTGAAAGGTTTTTATAGGGGGGGAGGGGGGAAAAAGCAATTTTGTCATCCTGAACATAGACTGAACATAACACAGCAAATCAATGACGTTAAACCTGAGAGGTTGAGACAAATGGTACGTGTTAAAGACCCTAAAAACAAAAGCAGTGAATATTAATGTAGTAAAAAACTATGATATTATTGTTGTTGAAGGTCATTTTCTAAGGCTAGTTAAAGACTTTTCTTTGATTCAGTTTACTAGAATGTGTGAAACTTCACTTTGATCTATAATATTAATGATGTGTGATTTTTTTGCCACACATTTGAAAGGAATGACCATTTGGGACCACAGAGCAAAACACAACTCAAACTGCCACTTCTAGCTAAACTAGCAGTTTATCAATAAACTCGTAAAGTAAATTGAACAAGTTAAACGAGATTAAATTTGAGCATTCCTCTTTCACACAGTGCAGTACACTTTTTTTTCCCCTCACAGCGCTACGAAGTGCTTGTACATGCACCATTTTAGATCCCCCCGCTATTTAATGAAATGCTGAGAGGCCTCTTTTACACATTTTTAGAGTGGTACTGCAAAATCAAGTGCAAGCACGGAATAGCCATGAAAAACTCTTCAGAAACCTGTTTCTCTGTTCAGAAAGCCGTTAGATTAGAGTCACAGAGGTGAGGAGATCAGATTGAGATGAGGGGTGTAACCTCAGCAGCACAGTTCATTAAAGGTCACCTGTATCGTGAGCTGTCACAGCTATTTTCTGAGTCAGTGAGGATGACTGAGTACATTTTGCACGCAAGCTAAGGTAAACCACGCATGTCTAAACAATTTCTACTATGTGAGAGATGTGTTTAGCCTAGGGATAGGGAGTTTTAAGTCTGCTGACCGCTTTGCTTCTCCGGGGAGAAACCCGAGGAGTTGCTGACGGGGTATGAGGAAGGATGGAGATGGACGCAAAGAGCCCAAGTGTGAAGTTTGTGTTACTGTGTTTGTGGCGCGAGGGTCGTCAAAGTCAAGTGCTGGTGTCTAGTCAACGCGCACGCATACACGCACGGTTTGACCTGCCGTCACAGAAATATGCTCCTGCCTCTTCCTGGATTGACCCTGAGGACTTCACCACAGCAGGTGCATCCAGCTCCACTTCCCTCGCCACTCATCACTTGCTATCTTTTATTGTGCGAGTCTTGAAGAACAGTCTGTCAGTGGTGAGGTATAAATCAGGTCTCCAACTGACTGTTACTTTTTCCTGTGCCTTTCTGACTTTATTTGAGCAATGTAGAGTGAATTATGTATGAGGTTTACTCCATCACCGATTCTCATCCAACTCACATTTTTGACTACTAATAATGTTTTATTACACTGTCACCAGTCATTACAAGAGTCTATTTGTCAGCTGAGTTTCTTGAAGCTTATATGACCTGCAGTAGTTTATTGTAGATGTTTTTTTTACAGACTTTTGATGTAGCAATTGTGTTTTTTTAGCGACTCCACCAACCAAAGTGTGAAAAATGACACATTCTCCTGTTTGTTGCACAGGCACTTTCAAGCAGCACACATTTCCACGGCTGTAAAGAAAATTTGATTAGGAGTTTCTATCACAATGCAGTTTACGGATTTTGCGAGTGGCAAACATTTCCAAACTTTCAAATTAACATGCATAATTTCAAATTAACGTTTCAGAAAAGATTAAACTTCTGACAAAAACTCCGCTAGGTTTACGAGACACCATCAATCGAACTCACCGAACACATCCTTGCTGCTGCAGACTGACGATGGAAAAGTAAGACATGACTAAAGAACACTAAAGTCCACTATGAGAACTCTGCTTCACAACCCTCCCTGACCACCTCCTTCCTTTTGAGCAACTCATTAATTCATCCGGTCAAAACAGTTTGTGCTCAACGTAATCCACGTGCCACCACACTGTAGCTAGGAAAAGTTAAATAACGGTGCATTCCAGAGTCTACACAATTCAATTTATTTCAAAACCAATAATGTTTTGAATATTAGATGATACTAATAAACCAGAAGGGTATTGTACAGTAAACAATGTATGATAATAACTCTGTAAAGCTGAATTTAATATGGAGTCCCTTAATGGAATCCGTCTACAATGAGATCGCATATCGGATTGAATTTTTTCAGCGATTAATTTTTGCAAAACAATTTTTTGTGTGCTGTTTGTTAATTTGGTTGTACCTGAAAAAAAAGAAAAGAAAAACATAATATATATGATATGCTGCACTCCGTATCAGCACCAGGACTTCAGACCGGAGTCAAAATTAATAAATAACTGTTATTCTGAAATCACTTGTATCAGTGGACCAGGGACTTGAGACACTTGTTACATTGTGTTTGCAGTATACTGTATGTGGCCTTAAAAAAAACAGGACTTCAATCACAACTTAATACTCTAATTTTCTCATTTCCATTCATCTAAAAGACTAAATCTTGAAGAATCACGATCTAAAGTTTGCTACTTTAGGACTATGGGACAATAGGCCTACACCCTAAGCTGATAAAAGAGGTTTTTGTACTCCAGTTACTGTTTGCACACACGCATGCTTCACAGCTTTATAATACAACTTCTACAGCAGTAATAAATTGTCTGACTGGATTACAAGCCTGATACCGACCACTCAGATACAAAGAACCTGTTAAAATGGGCCCTAGAGGGACGGACCTGACACTTACTGGCTCTCTGCGCCAAATAGTGAACTGCCTAGGACTAAATGCTGGGTTCGTTGTCTTTTTATGTCTCGTTCTTGCTTTAACTCTTTTTCTGTCCTTTTCCATCCTCTCTCCACATCTCAGGAGACTCGCTATCATAACCGCAGACAAGTAAAACTGTCTCTGGTGCTCCCCCTCAGCTGTCCCCCCTCTGCCATGGTATTTGCTTTGCCCCAGCTATTTAACATTTTTGGCGAGGAGAACAAGAGGAAAATACAAACCCACCAAAAGCATAGTCTGTAGGGTCACGATACACGCGTGTGACATTTTGCCAGACAAAAGTTGACACCGAGACTACACGTGTCGGACCTGAATAATAATCTATCTTTTTCCTGCGGTCACTTTCCTTCTGTCGAAGTAGAAGCACTGAATGGCCCACTGCTCCAACAGAGCAGCTTAGCAGCCAACAGAACAGAAGCCTTTGGCTGTAAAAGACAGGTGCGAATGAAACCGAGCGAGTGTCAAGCCGAGTAACTCTATAAAAGAGCACAGACGCTTGGTCAACCTACCGTGAGCTGATAAGGTTTAAACTGAAATGGGAACAGAAGACTGTGCAGGTGGAATGCTAGAAGAGTAAAATGACACAGTTTTTCAAACGAATGCAAAAGCCAGAAAGTGATTTTTAAACACGACAAAAAAAAGTCTTGTTAATGCAAAGGTGACAGAAAAAAACAGTTCCTACCATGCCGACTTTTGGTGAGTAAAAAGCAAGTAGAAGAGGAAAGATAGATCAATACATCGACACTGATGCTGATAATAGCATCAGATGAACACTAGCACAATACTTTGTTTCTAGCCCACTGAATTGTGTTAAATAAATTACACTGTTCCAGCTCAAGCATATAGGTGTGTCAAACATAAGGCCCAGGCGCCAGAATCAGCCCAGCAAAGATTCCAACCTGGCCCACTGGCCAACTGTGGAAATGTGGAGTAGTGCATACATTTTGGACTACATACACCAGAGAAATCAAGTAGTAGATAAACTATTAAATGACAGAAAAGTTTCTGTTTTGTCCACTTGTTACTAAACTTTTTGTTTTTTACAATATGTCCACAGTAAAGAAAGTTTGTGAATTAACAGAAACATTGTTTTATAATGACGAGACAGTCAGGGACGATGAGCTGCCAATTTTCGAGACTTCCTTTTTCTTTCATTAAAAGGAATTACATGTGTGGTTGAACTTCCTTGCAGTGACAGAACAGGGAGTTTCTTTAGTCCAGCCCACGTAGAATCAAAGTGGGCTGTGTTTACGTGGTGTAGAGCGACCCCTTGTAACACCTGAAAACAACTTTCTACTTTTTCAGGTTAAAGACTGAAAGAGAGATATCTGGAATGGAAATGTGAGTCTCCTGTACTCTCCTCTTGATGTTATTTTGGATCTCTAACAGCAACCACAATGCTTAACATCGACATTAAATTTAAAAAAACATTCATTTTTTTTATTACGCATTTCTCTCATTCAAGGTGAGGCAAAATAACCGATGTGTGTCATCTCGCCCATTATGTCCTCTCCCTCTTTTCTTTTTTGCTCCAATGGTGACACAGTCCTTAATATCCAGCACGGCTATCTGTGAGACCATATGCCCACGGCAGGAACCCTGAAGAGGCTGGCAGAGGGCCCACTCACAACCAGCAAATAAATAATGGGCCATTATGTTCAATCATATGCTGAGCTATAAAGGTCTAAAGCTCAGAGCTGCAGTATGCAACACGCGGCGGTAAAAAACAGAACAAAAAAAATACAGTGAATCTGTATAGTCAGTGCCTGATGTATATTCCTGCGATGTACAAGAGAGCTCCATTGTTTGAAACCTTTTTAAAAGCAGACATATTCTTTCAGTGGGTGACAAGCTTCTTTATTACCTCTAACACGAGCATTGTATTTAAATCTACACAAATCCCGCATACCCTCCCTTACTGCTGTAAATGCTCCAGTTTCAATAATGTTTACTGAAAGCTAAGGACACAGCTGTTTTGGGAAGACATGTAGACTGTCAAACAAAATTGTATATTTGTGTTGAAGTATGAATCAGTATTCCATCGGTGTTGATAGACAGGACTAACAGGTCTTTTTCTTTTCATTTGATTTGTAGAAAATAAGAAAACTGTGGCAGATTGTCAGCCATTTATTAATTTGTAAAGTGCTAATGGATACAATTTTCTCTGCCGGGAGTAGTTTGAGGTTTCTGCGTAGTATCTTAGTTGTTGGTAGGACTGCACTCTGTTGGACAGAGAGCTCAGATTTTTGCACCTGGATTTCGGATTTCACCTTCTACATCTGCTCCAGTTGTTACCCGGGGACCCTGGTTCTTTTCAGTGCTTCCTCTGCCTTATGTTAGTGTCAACTGGGATTAGCACATCTATCACAACTGTTCTCTTCTGCTCATTGTCAAACACCAACATGTCTGACTGGTTGGCTGGGAGCTGTTTGTCTGTCACAGGAGCTTAGCCCTTTTGTCCTCAGCCACTTTCGGACACATCACCCATCACCTGGGGACTTCAAATCCATCCGTGACACAGATGTTGCTGTACATTATCCCACTTTGTTATGCCTCTTAATGTAGACTGTCCCAGCTTCCATTTTATATCCTGCCACCATGTGCTGAGGTCTCGGGGGCATCTTTGGAAAGCCTCCAGCCTGGGCACTGTCTGCTGTGGTAAAAACCTGCATCTATGGATCTAGTGCTTAAGGCCAGTTTTTAAACTGCCATGAGCTGAGCTGTCCACTTGTAGAATTTCTTACTGTCAGCATTTCACTTTTTTCTATTTGGACATGTGCAGAGGAGGGATAGTGGCTGCACTGGACAAAGGATGTTGAAGATGGAGCTGAGGAGGAAAAGAGAAAAGACCCACAGATGGTCCATGGATGTAGTGAAGGAGGACATGCAGAGGGTTAGTGTAACAGGGGAGGATGCCAAAGATAGGATGAGATGGAGGCAAATGACCAACTGCAGTTTCTAAAGGGAGCAGTCAAAAGAACAAGTCACTGTTTCTATCTGGTATTGACTGGTAGGAAAGTCGGGTCGTAGTCCTACAGGTGAGGAATTTGGCTGGGCTGACCTTGATATGGATGTGCTTAGCTTTCCTTTATGTCTGCTTTTGTCTTGTGGTAGTTCCACCCTTTCAATCCCCTGGATCACCTTTCCTCTCTACACGTATGCAATGTGTACACACAAACACACACACACAAACACACACTCGTGAAGTGAAAACCATTTCAGATGACTAGATCATGAAGCTTATTGAGAGAAGGCCAAGGGTTTGCAGCGCTGTCAACAAAGCAAATTGGCTACTTTCAGGAATCTACAATATAAAACATATTTAGAGTTATTTATCATTTTTTCTTTGCTACGTTTGAGTGGTAGTATATACGTGTGTGTGAGGAGGACTTTTACAATCATTTTGTTAAATACAGATTAGATCTGACCAAAAATACTGTGGTGTTTTTTCTTTCTTCAGCTCTGCTGGTTGGTTTAACAGTAGGTGGGGGGCCTGAGGCCAAAGTAAATTAAGGGTTTTTTTGTTGTTGTTTTTTAACCAGAAGAGTGAAGAGAATTTATTTTGCCTTTGTCTGAAACAAAGGGTAATTGATGCTATCGCTTACCTTGCATGCTGGAAAAAAAAATCAATACAGAAGACAGCACAACTCAAAGAGCATGCCATTGCCGTCTGTCTAACATAGCAGTGTATTGATGTGACTCTTTGAGCTGCAAATTAGTTGAAGTGACAGTATAATGGACCCTGGTGAAAAGAAAGGGAGAATTTTAGGTGAAAACAAAGGATTCTTTCATTCCTTTATTCTCACCAGTGCTCTGTTCCCCATAACGGTATCAATTATAGTTTCATATCTGAGAAATATAATCTATTTAGACTGGTTTGTTATGCAAATAACCTGTGGAAGTTATCTAGTGAAGCATTTTGTAATGTGCTCTCTTTCTATCTCTAGCACTAAAATCAATTTACGCTTCTTTAAACGTGTCAGCAATGGCAGCTGGAAAAGAGAAAGGGTGGGTTTAATTAAGTGTCTGTAACGACTGTGGTTTAGATGCTAAATGGTTCTTGCGGATTTTATACTGAGTAATTAGGCTATATAGTGCAGTGCTTATTCATCCTGTATTCTTATTCAGACCACTTTTTATACAGTTAAAGGAAAGTCAGACTTTCCCATGCCAAGCTTTAAAACATTCCATGATGAATGCACTCTTTCAAGATGACCTTTAAGTCATTTTCTTATAATAATCTTAATAATAATCAGTCATCTGACAGTTTTAATGAGTCACGAACTATTCAGTCTATGCAATATCAAATGTCATGTGATACTTGGTCATAGTTTATAATGATATGATTAAAGAAAGCAATTTCTTTAATTTTACTTAAAGGCACAGTGTGGAGAATGTCACCACTAGATGTCAGGAGATTGCACATTTCCAATTCAAATGCATTATTCTTGCTATGGTGGCCACTGTAGGACAAACACGCTTTTAGGAGTTATATGCTGTTACTTTTTGTTCTGGAAATTATATTTGCAAATTTGAATATTAGGAGGTGAAATTGTTTTTTGACTTATCTATTGTAAGACTACTGATACAACTACTTGTAGCATCATGCCCTTGACCATGCTTTAGTAAGCCAAGAGAGATCAAAAGGCTTAAATTTAAACTTTTAAATTCAATTGCCTGTCTAGCAGAAAGCAGGGGACTTTGGCTTTCCTTTTAAAACCCTCTCTCTGCAACTCATTCCAAGTGGGAAAGTCGACTGTGCCAATATTTACGGGCATCCCTTCTCAGATGATAAACCATAGCTTTGAACCTTGATATCTTAAACCTAAATGTGCAACCAAGTATTAAAATTTTTCTCATCGATATGTTGGAAGACACAACTACACACTTATCTATGAGTATATTCTTTTTTTCTATCAAATAACCTAAAAAACTGACTGAAAGCTGTCAAATCAAATTTGACTGACTGATAAATGGTTTAACTGATGACCTTTTCCAAACAAGGGATGCCATGATTTCAGAAATGTAGTAGTTGGCTAGTGTCAAGATCAAGTCCTAGGCTACGTTCACACTGCAGGCGAAAGCGCATCAAATCCGACCCTATGGCAACCCATATCCGATCATGCTATGACAGTGTGAACAGCACAAATCCGATATTTTCAAATCCGATCTGTGTCACTTTCGTATGTGGTTCTGAATCCGATACATATCTGATGTTTCAGAAAGCGACTGCTGTTTGAACGGTCATGTCGCATTAAATCCGTCTTTTACGTCACTGACACAAGACAGACGGCAATTACCAGCACCGGAGAAGCGCCTGAGAAGACATCGCGAACGCTTCCTGGCCAGATGTCAGTGAAACTGTTGGGAAGACAACGTTGGAGAAATGTGAACATTTTATTTGTACTGTATAATCTGCAGATTCTGACAGAAATCTGCAACTATCCTTTGAAGCACCGCTCCTCTAAAACAGCAATAAGGATAATTATTAGGTTATTTACATTATTATGTAAATAACAAAATAACTTAAAGCAAAAATTTGGAAACGTAAAGTCCGAAGTCTTTATATTAAAGGCCATCAGTCAAACAATCCTGTTTGCTCTGGGTCTAAACAGAGCGCGTTGTGTGTGACATCTTCTTTTGCGCATGCGGGCCGCTTTGAGCGTTCACACTAGAGCGCGTTTGCTGTCGCATTTCATTTGTAGTGTGAACGAGCAGACAAAAAAATCGGATTTGATCAAAAAATCGGAATTGAGCATTAAGAATGTGTGAACAAAGCCTTTGTCTCCCTCTCAATGTTTAGGCTACCTTTTTTCATTTTGAGTCGCTTGTCCTGTGTGCACTATGTTCAGTTTTGTTTCCTCTGTCGTTAGTTTGACTTACTTCACATGTGTCTTGTTTTCCCCCGAGTGTTTCATCTCCCTAATTACCTTCTGTGGATTTATGGCCTCAGTTTCCCTTTGTTCTTTGTCATGTCATTGTTGTAAGCTGTGTGTCGGGCTGTCTGTGCGGCTCCCTGCAAGTAAGCATTTTCTTGTTTGGTTAATTGTAAATTCGGTTTGTTTCCAGCAATAAAGCTGGGCCTCAAGTTTGACTTTGGAAAAAAACAGAAGCGTTATTTAGTTTTCATAGTTCTGGAACATATAATGAATATCATCAGTTTGAATGGCATCCATAGTATTTACAGAACATAGGGTCAAGGCACCAACCATGATCTGCATGGATTTTGCTTTACAATTGATGAGGAGCCTTTGCTGTGCTTCATTCACATCTCCATTTTGAATTGGCAAATAACACTCAAATTAGGGCTGTGAATAACTATTGGAATTTGAATATACAGTATATTAAAATAGACATTCAGCTGGGGAATGAAATCCTGCAGCTCTTTGTTTTCCAAACAGCACGGAAAGCAAAGCTTGATTTCCTCCACAAAAGTTGTTATACAACAGTATCTCGCATTTGTATTCACTATGTGGGGCTTTTTCAATGACACGTGTGTGAAATGTTATCAATTCCTGAAATGTGTTTCATGAGGTCACAGTGTGGTGATCTCAGACCACAAAAACCTAAGCAGTTTATATTTTAAGTCTGTGTAAAAGTTCGTGGCAGAAGCAAAAACAACAACAACAAAAAACAGACACACACTGATCCGTGGTGTTCATATCTGTCTACATGTTTGTCTGCTGGTGAGAGTAACGTTACACTTAGAGATAGGGTGTCAAGTTCAGACATCTGGGGAGATGTGAGTCGAGTCACCGTTCCATTGAAAGGACCCAGCTGAGCTTCAGGCATCTGGTCGGAGTGCCTCCTGGGCACCTTCTTTTGGAGGTTTTCCAGGCATGCCTTGCTAGAAGGAGACCCAGAGCTTTGATGTAGGGATTATATATTTCATTTGGCCTCAGAGCATCTAATATACCCCAGGAAGAACTAGAAAATGTTTAGGAAGGATGTCTGGAATACTTTGCTTTGCCTACTATTGATTCCACTCAAGTTAGCTTTAACTTTCCACAACATCCAGGTACGGAGCGAACATCTCAAACCCAAATGTCAACATGAAAAGTAACATGAACAAAAAGCCACAAAGCTGCAGTACACCCGGTTTGAGTGTATTAATCTCAGTCATTGCAGAACAGGGAGCATGAGACTCGAACCCACTGGCTTCATATCAATAAAACATATGTGCAAAATTAAGACTTGTGGCCTTTTCACTGTCAATGACATGGTGAACTGCAGTTTCACCGACTGACTCACATCAGCAGAGATCCAAACAGCAGAACAGCTGTCTTTTAGCAAGACCATTACACATGGCTGTGGCTATTTATAGCCCCGGTAACATTAATTTATCACACATATCTGTAAACCAACTCAGCAGTGATATCGCAGTCATTATTATTAAATGTCAGAAACAAAGGACAGGAAGCTGACTATAAAATGAAAGCATCACAGACAGGAACATAACAACTGGAATACAAACAAGATGAACGATCAAGCTGCCTCTAGAAAAATGTCTGTATGCCAGATTTGAAGGATGCATAAGGTGCCACATTCTTACCATGCATATTCATGCACATCTACGGGTTGCATGTTTGGCCCATTTTAATTGGAGATCTATGAAATGGCTTTCATAAGTGGGAGAAATTTGCAGCATTTAAAGGCTTTGTAAGTGTTGGATTTTACTTACAAATTGCTCGTGCAGACTCGTGACTTTGCCAAGCAGTGCTCTCAGGGATTTAAAATTTCACTAAAGACCCAACCTGGACTCCTCAAGCCCAGAACAAGCTGTACAGACTGCATCTGTAACCATCAGACAGGGATGTGACCCAAACATTTGGTATGAAAATGCAGCCAAAAGCACACATTAGAAAAAGAAAAAAAAAATATTATATATATATATATATATATATATATATATATATCCCCTGTAACTGATGTGACTCATTATGGATGCAGAGAACCAGCAACTTTTTCCTGAAAAGAAGGACAAAACTGTTGAGTTGTGTGAAAATTTTCAGCCAAGGTGTGAAGATTCATGGTTAAGGATATATTTTCGCACTAATATAATATTAATCACAGCTCAGTAAACACTGAGCTTGTTTTGTTAGAAATGACTTCCTGAATCACCGAAAGCTGTGATAGTGAAGTCTGACAGCCTTTGGCTACAGAGGGGCACAGTGTCTAATACCAGACTGACTGATCTAAAATTGCCTCTTAATGCCCAGCTCGCCGTGGGAAATACAGCACCAAAGCCCGGGGCTCTGAGTCTCTCTGCAAAAGGTAAATAATCCCACAGGTTCCAAGGAAGGAAGAAAAAGCAAATTTATTCTGAAACAATTTGAATGCTGTGAGGAAATAAATATTTAATACTGAAAGCAGGCCCTGAGGAAAAGTAGACCGCAGAACACTGGAGTAAAAGCCTCAGGACTGGTGCAAAGGATCTGCTTCCAAGCTTCTACTTTTTCCCAGTTCAACTGTCTGTCTGTCACATTGCTAACCTGTCACCAGAAGAATATAGAAACAGCATCTTTAAAACATGAGCAGACAAAGCATGGTGCAGGCTACAGTGTGTGTGTATATATATACACACATATATATATATATATATATATATATATATATATACATATATATATATATATATATATATATATATATATATATATATATATATATATATGTGTGTGTGTGTGTGTGTGTGTGTGTGTGTGTGTGTGTCTGTATGTGTGTGAGTTTGCCTGATTGAGAGTGCATATCTATTTCCAATAAAGACATGATAGCTTTACCCAAGGAGATCATTTGTTCATTTGTCATGTTAACAACACCATTCAAGACAACATCTACCATGTTTAACCTTTAGCATTCACAAAAGGTGGCAGATGGGCACAGGATGGCTGTGTTTGGGCTTCAGGGGAAAGGATAGTTTATGAAAAGAAAGGACACGCGGTGCTATTTCTAATTAGACAGCACACAGCAGCTCTTTCAAAGGCAAAGGAAATTAACTCGTCGACCTCTCGACACTCAACACTGACACAAATCAGCAACTTCACTGAGAGAATCTGCTGCTGACTGGGCACTGGGTTCAGACACAGATGACTTTGCCACCCCTCCCAAGGCTTGTGGGTGGGTGTTTGTGGGATATGTAGCACTTATACCCAACAATATCCGCTGGGTCAGGGTTTGCACTGACTTTCAAAATAACAGGGTCAAATGCTGTGTTTACTGCACTGCGTTCTAGGCTCGCTGAATAGGTGAAAACCCTGAGACTCCAAGGTCAGTGAACAGCACTTTCAGACGACATAAATGGCAGGTAGTAACAAAATAACGTACTCACATTTGTGTGTCCAATGCAGACTTTTTCAGGCATGCTGGCATATTTTCCTGCATCTCCGATATTTATCAAGTCTGCAAAAAGCTGCCCGGCTTCACACTTCTAAAAAGCTGCTCATGGCTACCTTTGTAAACAGCAGATCAAGATAAAAAAAAACAACCTTTCTCAAGAATATCAAAAGCAGCTTGGGGCAAAAAAGAAATTGTTGCAGCTATCTGTAGTATAGATCAATAAGTGTGTAATGACGCATTGTCTGGTATTTGTTGTAAAAATATTAACACATCTGACAAATACAACGCCGATAAAGTGATTGCATTAGAGATTTCCTATGTTAGTTATTTTTCAAGCAAAAAAAAAGAAAGAAAAGAGCAAACCTGTTTATGCAATGCAGAGTTTTGCCTATTTACTTAACTGTGATATGTTATAGTTCGGTTTCTGCCAGAAATGCTGTTAGACTTAATGGATGCTTCAGGGGGAGGAGAGAGTTTATAATTCAGTTCAATTTAATGCTGTATTTGCTATTCATATAATGCTATCCTCCCACTATAATGCTAATTGTTAATTGTGTGGTGGCACTGATAGAAGAGGAGCAGAGGGAAGGGGAACCGAGAGAGGCACTGGGAAAAGATAAAGTCATTTGTATTTATACCAGCGGAATAGCACAGAATCATAACCTGGTACAGCTTTGAATGATTTTTAGTCTACCCTGATTAGTAGAGATATATGGATGGATATCAGCTGAACCGGTGAGGAAGATATTTAATTGTGAGATCCAGCTAGTCCTTTAATTTGTCTTTTTTTTAAAAGAAATTGCGTAAAAACAACAGAAACAGTAAAGTAATACACATTAGCAAACAAAATGGCTGTAGCTCTTTAGCTAGGCTAGATGTCTGCTAGCTAGGCCTCAACTCAGCTAAGCTAAGCTGAACTGGACCATTTTATGGTGCTGGTGCCTTCTGCAGCAGTTTGATGAAGGAATAATATAGCCATGACACAATTGTTCAATAATTCAGAGTTTGGTTTTGGCAGATTAAATTGTAGCATTCCAATTAGCACTAAGGACAACGCTTGGTACAATATGGGTTAGCGCTGCACTCACACACAGTATAAAGTGCTGGTTTCTGTGTGCCGTTCTGAAGTCTCAAGATAAACCATTCTACCATCACCAAGTTGGTTTCAAAAGACCAGATATGACGAGGAAGGAACAGTGAAACCACTGGCTCATTGGCTAATAACCTGTCAGTCACAAGTTGATAACCACTGACCATATCCAGGGTAATCCACGTTTTTTAAAAACAGAGAATAATCTAAGCAAACCTCACACTATATTCAGTTTAACCCCAAATGAGTGAGTGAACCATAAACTCAGCAAGAACATTTTTACGGAGGCCAAGTCAGAAAGGGGTTTTTCCCACAGGTTTCTATAGCACCAAAAGTCTTTTTTGCAGCAATCACCATCTGTTGGCACTAGCACTGTTGGCAATGTTTCATATTGTTAGGATTCAGCTTGCTAACAGAGCTTTCCAGCCTTAGCAAATAATTTAGTAATCTACACTCAGGTCGAAATATGGTCACTTCTGACTCCAAAAATTTTTAAAAAATTGCTGACACTGAGCCTCCAAAACAAGATGTGACAACACAGTTGATCTCCTAAAGAGAGTTCATGTACAGTAGCCCAATACAAAAATAACAAAGATTAGGTAGTGTTGTGGATCATGGTCATTCATTTGGATTTTGACTAGAGTCAGCTATTCATTTATACTTTTGTTTGGTACTCGAATGTTTGAGCTTTTGCAATATTTGATTAATCAAGTGACTTATTAATGAGGATACTGAATGATAATAAAAAATAAGAGTTAAATACTTTTTAAAGTATACACCAGGGATGGGCAAATCCAGGCCTCGAGTGCCGGTGTCCTGCAGGTTTCAGATGTGTCCTTGATCCACCACAGCTGACTGAAATGCCTAAATTACCTTCTCAACAGGCTGCATTCTCCTGAGGACCCGTCCTTCGCAGTCTACGTGGGCCGGGTCCTCAGAAGGCCGGGTAGACCGGAAGTGAGTGGCTGTGAAATTGGACAATCTAGCCTTCAGTTTTGCATCACCGCTGTCTCGGTGGAGTTTAATAAACTCAGCCGTCTGCTCCTTGCTATCTAAAATATAACAGGACACTGGTATAAATTCTCGACCATCTCAGACTTCTGTTTAATCAGTTTTCTGTTTGACGTTTATTCAGCTGTGTGAAAACCTCCGGAGGAACCCACCCAGGGGATTAATAAAGTTTTATTTTATCTAATTTAATCTAATAACTTTAATATCAGCCAAACCGATTTACTCATGAACAAATAAAACACTGAAAAAAGCCAAACGATAATATTTTTAAGTTATCTAAGTGGCTTATATATCACGTTTAACCTGAGTAGCGAAAGACCGCGGTGATCTGAAAATGATGTGACGGGAGTTTGCCCGTCTTCGTCGCCTCTATTGACCCTCTAGCTCCTGGCTAGCTATCGAGCTGTTGGGTAACAGACGTCTCCGAAAACGTGATGTGATGTCTTGATAAACCGAGCAGATATTTGAAGTTTACACAGCTACATTCTCGCCTGAAAATACGTTAAAAGTTTATTTTGTGACCCAGAAAGAGTAATAAGAGTAATATTAAAACTGAGTAGCAGTCGCCATTGTTGGAAACTGGCTGGGCTGTGCTATGAATTCTGGGATATGGTGGGCCACGAAGAACACACCCGACCAATCCTTCAATTTCGGGGAAAAGGAAGACGCATTTGTCGGCTGCATTCGGAGGAGTCTACAAATTTGGATAGCCTTCGTTGCGTCGCTGTGACGTAATTGGCCTACAAATGCAGCCTCAGGAGGATGCAACCCAGGAATTTGGACACCCCCAACATGTCTTGAAGTTCTCCAGAGGCCTGGTAATGAACTAATCATTTGATTCAGGTGTGTTGACCCAGGGTGAGGTCTAAAACCTGAAGGACACCAGCACTCGAGGCCTGGAGTTGCCTACCCCTGGTATACACTATATTCCCAAATGTATTCACTCACTCATCCAAATTACTGAAATCCAGCGTTCTAATCACTTCCATGGCCACAAGTGTATAAAATCAAGCATCTAGGCATGCAGACTGCTACTACAAACAGTTGTGAAAGAATGGGTTGCTCTCAGAAGCTCAGTGAATTCCAGCGTGGTACTGTGATAGGATGTGCAAGTCCAGTCTTTCTCACTACTAAAATCCAAGAGCAGGATGAGTGGATGCTGAGGTGCACAGTGTGCAAAAGGTCACCAACTTTCTGCCAAATCAGTCACTACAGACTTCCAAACTCCATGTGGCTTTCAGATTGGTTCACGAACAGTGCTGAGAAGTTCATGGAATGGGTTTCCACGATGCAGCTGCATCCAAGCCTTACATCACCAAGCACAATGCAAAGCAGTGGTATAACATAAACCACCACTGGACTCTAGAGCAATGGAGACGTGTTCTTTGGAGTGATGAATCACACTTCTCCCTCTGGTCAATGGACGGGTGTCAGTTTGGCGGTTTCCAGGAGAACGGTACTTGTCTGACTGCATTATGCCAAGTGTAAAGTTTGGTGGAGGAGAGATATTATTGTGTGGGGTTGTTTTTCAGGAGGTGAGCTCTGCCACTTAGTTCTATTGAAACAAACAATTAATGCTTCAACATACCAAGACATTTTGGACAGTTTCATCCCCCAACTTTATGGTAACAGATTGGAGATCATCCCTTCCAGTTTCAACATGACTATGTGCTACTGCACAAAGCAGGGTCCATAAAGACATGGATGAGCGAGTTTGGTGTGGAAGAACTTGACTGGCCTGCACAGAGTCCTGACCTCAGCCTGATATACACGTTTTGGATGAATTAGGGTGGAGACTATGGGCCAGCTCTTTGTCCAACATCATTGTCTGACCTCACAAATGTGCTTTTGGCACAACACTAAACCTTGTGGATAGCATTCCCAGAATATTTGGAGCTGTTATAGCTTCATTCATTTTAAACCCTATGGATTAAGAATGAGACGTCACTCTCAGCAATACACTGCATCTTTGTCTGCCCTACAGTTTACTGCTATTTAAAGACCAATATATATTCTGCTGATAATGGTATCACTTTAGAGCATCAACTGAGTGCTGTAAAAAGTCTGATGTATAGGGTGAAATACACACAGAGTGTACACAAAGCACAGATAATAACAGTCACTGTGTCAGCTGTGGTTCTTTTTAACACCAACAAACTCCGACCAGCTTATACATCAGTTCATTAGGCACCTACTTACCATGAAAAGGCCACCATGACCACAAAAAAACCCACCACCCACACTGTACCTATCTGTCTCTTCTCTCCAGCTAAACCTCCTACCTCTCCCTCCTCCACACACACACACACACACACACACACACACACACACACACACACACACACTGCAACAGCATTCTGTTTAATCAAAATAGAGCTGCCCTTCAACGCATTTACATGTCTCATAATGGGGAAGAGTCGGTACGAAGCCTGTCATTACGCGCACCATTAAAACACAGCAGTAGACTAATCTAGCACTTCCATAAGCAACAGCAGCAGCAGGAGGAGGAGAAGCAGCAGAGGACGAGGGAGTGGAAGCTGACTGTGGATGGAGAAGGAAAAGAAAGCAAAAGCAGTCATTCGATGCATGGTTGGTTTAGCTGTTTGAAGGTTGGGAAAGCCGCAGTGGTGAGAACATGACAAGGAGGAGGAGGAAGAGGAGCAGCAGCGAGAAGAAGAAGAACCAGGTAGGGATGTCAGAGGAGTGACATGAGCAGTCGGTGAAGTGTGAGAAAGAGCAGCAGGTGAAGGGAGAAGTGTTGCATAAACAGCAGGAGGAGGGACCAGCAAACAGGCCAAAACAGCAGGTGATGCCTGCTGGGAAGGAGACAGAGAAAGGAGCAAGAAGTCATGCTTGAGGAGGAAGGGGAAGGAACAGGAGAAGAAGAGAGGGGGAAAAAGCAGGAGAAAAGCGAGGAACAAAGACAAGGGGTCCATGGGTAGGAAGGGACACCAACAGAAAGAAAGGCTGAAAGACGAGCAGAGGAGGAACTCTTGAGGAGGAACATCAGGACTGTAATGAGAGGTGTGGAGAGGGGTAAAAGAAGTTCATGAAAACAACTAGAAAAGTGATGATGTGCAGACTAGACGATGCTGGGATCCTTTAGGGAAAATAGGTCATGTCTGGAGAGGACAAGCGGGAAAGCAAAGGATGAAGCAGAAGATGTTTTTTTGGGGGTGTAGAAGAAATTGGGTCTTTGGAAAAAGAAGGGGGAACGGGAGTAGATGGCGGGCGGTACTAAAATTATGCTGTTCAGAGAGGAGCACCAGCAGTGAGAGGTGCTGGAAGGGAAGTAAAAATATGGAGCAGCGGGTGAAGCTTGTGGAGAAGGAGCAATAACAATGTGATGCCTGGCTTACAGGAGCAACAGGGGTTAGGGATAGAGGAGCAACGGGATGCTTTTGAGACGAGTTGCTAGAGATCGTACTTGGGAGAGGTTCACGGTAACACAAAAGAGGCACGAGGTGATGTTTGAAGGCGAGCGTGGGGAGATGGTGCTTCAGGCGGGGAAGCGGCAGGGAGGAGCAAGAGGTCACTGTAGGGAGGAGCAGCAGAAGGAACAGCGGGGGAGGTGGAAGCAGCTACAAGGAGCCGGTGAGCACCTGCAAGCTATAATTATGATTCGCTTTGCTGCTCACAGGTGAGTGGTGGCCTGTGTGATAAAACAGCTACAACAGTGCACTCAGGAGGGAGAAACATGGTAATGTTTGATACTAAACAACACACATTTTTATAATATGGCAACAGACATTTATGGACCCTGTAAGAAACTTGATACAATTTATGCACGTGTCATGTACATAAAGGCTGTACTAAATGTGATTTATGTCCTTTTTCATGTCCTGGAAAGGCTGGATGTTTAAGGCTGTATAAAAGTAGAACATGGAATATATTAGAAGAGCACAAAGGGACTACTTTCTGTGTCATTTCGTGCATGCGTGCACAGCAATAACTGTCAGTATTCCCAATAAAGCACTAATTGGCCCACTGCTGAAAGGCAATTAGTGTTCATATTAAACCCCAAACACACCCAGCTCACCATGAAGGACCAGAAAACTTACTGTGGTAAAAAAAAATCCTCCATCAGTCTCAAGTTTCTTCCAAAAATGCATGGAGCTCTGCATAAAGTTAAATTCCAAATGTCTAAGGATAAGAAAGCTTAGCTGATGTTACATCTTCAGAAGTCTTCTGCTCAACCACTGTGCATAAATTAAATCACCCTGCGCCAGCTGTAGCACTCAAAAAGATGCTCCCTGGTTTGCAAACCTACCTTCCACTGCATGCACTGAAGTAACCGTGAAGAGAACCAGAACAGCCCAAGTGGCCGGCATGGCCAGTCTGACTCCCTGTCCGTCCTCTCCCATTATCCTGCTAACAGAGAAGAGAGAAAAAAATCCCCACTGGAACACGCTGTATTCCTCTGGTAAGCAGTCACATCGCAGTCTTCAGTCTGTGTGAGTGTGTGCTGAGCCGGCACAGCCAGCGAGTGCTGAAGGGGATACACTTCTTCTCCTCTCTCTCTCTCTCTCTCTCCCTATCTATCTCCCTCTCTTCTCACCGTCGCACACCTTTCCGTCCAATCAGGACAGAGAATGTTGCTCGTAAACCAATCACCCATTCTTTTCCACCTGACCCAAGATGAATGCCCAATGGTCAGGTCTCCCCTCCACTGCCTCCATCCCACAGCACGACGAGCTGGCGTGACGGGACAGCGGCACCCAGTGGTCAAGGATCAGCACAGCAACTAACTAAACCTTGCAGTGACTGTGGTCCTGTGACATTGAATTGCTGAAGAGTCATTATGATGGGATGTGAGCTGTGGTCTTTCTCAAGAGTCTTTAAGGATATTGAGGCAATAATGATGTTCGATCCTCTTGATAAAGCAGGAGAATCAATGCTTCTCAGCTATTGGTTCCCCAAGGTTTGGACTGAGATCGCTTGTTCCCTACACACGCATGCCACATTTCTTTTTATTTTGCTTTGAAGAAGCTACATCTTCTCATAAATTTAAAGTGTTCTGAAGAACTATTGCTGTTTTTCTTTAAACACTGGCTGCTTTCCCCCTCATTTTCAGTCCAGTCCTTGTACCTGACCATTTTCAGTTTGTTAAGCCACTCAACACTGACCTGCGAGCTATTCTGGCATTAAAAGGGCAGCTAACTTACAGGATGGACCACTGATGTGTCTACACATTTTCCAAAGAGCTTTTAGCATATCTTGGCATGGTGTGCAGTGTATCCTTAAAAAAACTGAGGAAAGTGGAGGACAAAATAATAAATCTACTGTTCGCCTCATCAGAAACAGTCGCAGTGAAAGGGTGGCTGAGGTGTGGCAAATTACACAGAAACTGGACTGGAAACTAGTGGCAACAGGTCCTATGGACCAAAGAATATAAGTGATACATTTTTGGTTTGAATCATCATCAACATATATGGAAGAGGTCGGGAGAAATGTTCCACAGTGAGTGTCTACAGCCATCTGTAAAACATGGTGGAGGGTCTGTCATGGTTTGGGGTTGCATTTCAGCCAGTGGCGTTGGTGACCTTCTCAAAATTGGTGGAATTATGAATGCAGAAAAATACGGTCAGTTTTTGATTCATCAAGCAAAACCATCTGGAAAGCATCTGGTTAGAAACAGCTTCATTTTTCATCACGACAATGATCTCAGACACACTTATAAACTCATACCTGGATAGAAAAAAATACACACAATCAATCAGCTTTGCATGATTTTTTCTGGATTATGACAGTTAACCGTTTATATTTTTGTAGCATCACAATTTTAGAAGTTCAGCGTCTGGGTTTGATGTTGTCCATATTCAAAAAGGGGCGAAGTTATCACAAAACTATCTTGACTTTGTCTCAGAGGGGCAACGTAACCAGCAAGGTCAATCAAAACAGACTGGTCTCAGTAAGGGGCTTGATGGACATGCTTTTATATTTTGGTAAGGAAATTGGAAAGATGTCTTAGCAAAAGAGATTCTGGAAGTCTGATGCTGATACTGTGCATACTATAGTTAAAGGGCTTTCACAAAAGTCATACAGAAATGTATATTTTACACCTCAACACATGCTGTACACACAACAAGAAACCCCTATGCAGGTCTGTTTACTTTCTGCAGACTTTCAGCCCAAGGCCTCCGGTAGAAAACAAAAGTTGAGTGGTTTTCTGGTCTTTCACATCACTGGGAGAGACCTCGGGGTTAATTTGATACATGAAAACAGCCTTTGCAGTATTAGGAGAAAAAGCAAGGACTAGAGTGTGTGGCCTTGTGTTACAGGGGATAAAGAGGATTAAGTGAAAAACAACTACGGTTCACCTACACTGGTGTTTTCGCTTGTGTTGACTAATCAGACCTCTTTTCAGGACTGTGTTGATGGACATTTCCCTAAATGTCCTCTTAGTGCCTTTTAAGGGTGAGATAACTGAATTTTTAAATAATCATTCTTACAAGTACACTTAATCTGCCAGAGTGAAAACATCTGTGTCTCTCTCTAAGCCGCATGTCCAGCTTTAACCCTTAGCAGATTTAAAGCATCGGGGACTGCCACACTGCTTTAAAAAATGCAAATTGTCACAATATATTAAGACTTTCAGTTCAGTTATTCACATTTTTTAATCACACTGGCAAAAAAGACAACTCTCTAAAATAGGAAGCATTATTATGTTTTTTGGCTACCTGCAAAATCCTAAAAGGTGTGTGTACTGACAAAATGCACTATGGAAAAAATAAAAATCACTCAGTGTTTCTGAAAAAATGCAACTTTTCAACCCCAGAGGCACTGGATCAATTTGCTTTTTTAGGTTTCCTGTCTCCTTCATCCTGTGCCTCTTACACTGTCTCATACCGCTGTGACATTGCTGCACTTTTCTTCCCAGATGCTCTATTTCCTGTCCCTCAAGATGACATTTCAGCTGCCAGCAGCTTTATGACACACACCACAACCTACATGACAATCGCTTTCACTCAGGGGCTACTGCATCCTGTTCATATTGACCGCTATCCTAAAGAGCTGTGTATATGAGCGTGCATGTCAGTTAGAGGCAGACAAACATAGGGAGACGCTTCTTATCTTAAAGTCAGCAGTTGGAGGCATTCATCATTTCCTTCCAGCCACAGGTGGAGACCCAAAAGTCGATTGCAGGTCTGCTGGCTGCCGCACGAGCAGAACAATAATGTTTGAATTGCCTCCGAAGGTTCTGGTTACTCTTTTAAAATTGTGCAGCTGATGTCACGCAGCCCTTTGCTAAGAGGTATCTCCATCCTGAGGGACTCGGCGAGGTAAATAAGCTTTGATCAGGAACAGAGCAGTCCGGCACAGTGCTGAAAGTTGATTGGTGTACATGTCTAGACATAGCAGAGTGGAAATCAAAAGTGTGGTAGCAACATGCCGGTAAAGGTCTGCTCAGGTTCTACTCTCACTTCTACATCATTCACAATTACACGACAGGAAACATTACAGTATAGATGAGTTATATAAAAACAGACAGATCTGTGCATCACACTGACAGTTTCACAGGATACTGACAGTGAGAAGTGAAATGTGAGGCATTCACATGCCGAAAAGTTCACCTTGGTTCAAAAACATAAACTTGCCGTGAACTTTCCGTTCGTTGCTGCTTTTTCGTCCTGTCATATCTGATCTGAAAACATCAGGAAAATGAATCATTCAGTAAATCAACATCAGCCCCAGTTTCCCCCCAGCAGGACCAGATGATGCTTGTCGTGTCCTGTTACAAAGAGCTATATGTTTATTTATAGCTGTAGTGGAGCTCGCAAGTCGAGGCTTTAAATAGAAAGAGAACAAAATCATCCCAGATTTGATGTTCTTGATTAGAGTGGGATGATATCTGGGAGCGGATATGGCATCAGTGGAAACAGGGCCAGGCAGTGAGTCATCTGGTGGGCACAAAGCATCAGCCAAAAAAAAAGGTGCTCAGTCACATATTTGTTTTTACTTATTTTGTCATATTAATAGCTGCATAATATCAGAAGATTTTAATGGTTAGATCAAAAGAAAGACCTTTATATTACGTGTAGAAAAATACAGCAAACAGCACTACTAAGGCTCATTTATTAACATTACTTTGTTTTGGTTTTATACTACAGTTGTCACCATCTTTGTTTTTCAGAGCCAGAGGTTTCCATATTTCGAAAAGAGAGTGAAATCCTGGTTTTAGGTTGATAGTGGGTAGATTAATTAGCCTATTTCTGTTGGGTGTATCACGCAGTTACTGATACCTGCTTAGTGTTAAGTAACCTACTATTAAAACACTTGCATTTCACTCATAGACAGTGTAAACGATGGCTTCTGGGTCTGAAGTGTGAAGTGCAGAAGTGCCTTAAATCTGCATTAATTCTTAACCCACCAAGGGGCCATGGTTGTGGTTGGAAAAGACTTGTGGTCCTATACAAGTCTATGGGATAATTATTCTCTGCAAAGGTGAGGTCTTTATTGTTCATCTTGGGTTATAATGCATAAATCATTAAGTCAGATTTATGAGTTTTAATCATTCCAAGTGTCAGATCAGTTTATCCAGGAAATGCTTGTTGGCCACCAACTTACGATGAGTTAACTGGAGTGTGATTCAGTCAGATCACGGTGGCTACAGTGGTGTGAAAAAGTGTTTGCCCCCTTCCAAAATTACTATTTTTTTATATTTTTGTCACACTTAAATGTTTTAGATCATCAATATGTATGTATATTAGACAAAGATAACACAAGTAAACACAAAAATGCAGTTTCTAAATGTAGATGTTTACTATTAAGGGGGGGGGGGGAATCCAAACCTAAGTGTGAAAGCGATTGCTCCTCTGTTATAACATAAATTAACTGTGAAAAGCTTAGCTCAGTTTCTCTAGCCACACCCAGGCCTGCTCACTGCCACGCCTGTTCTCAATCGAGAAATCATTTAAATAGGACCTGCCTGACAAAATGGAGTGGACCAAAAGATCCTCAAAAGCCAGACATCGTGCTGCGATCCAAGGAAATTCAGGAACAAGTGAGAAACAAAACAACTGAGATCTCTCAGTGTGGAAAAAGTTATAAATCTATTTCTAAAGCTGTGGGACTCCATAAACCACAGTGAGAGCCATTAAACCACAAATGGCAAAAACATGGAACAGTGGTGAACCTTCCCAGGAGTAGCTGGCTGACCAAAATTACTCCAAGAGTGCAGCGAGGTCACAAGAGGTCACAAACCCCCCAAAACAACATCCAAAGAGTTGCAGACCTCACTTGCTTCAGTTAAAGAGAGTGTTCATGATTCCACCATAATAAAGCAACTGGGCAAAATTAACATGCATGAGTTGCAAGAGGAAAACCACTGCTGAGCAAAGAAACATAAATTCTCATCTTAGTTTTGCCAGAAAATTTCTTGATGATCCCTAAGACTTTTGGGAAAATACTGATGGGACTGATGAGACAAAAGTTCAAGTCAAAGTCCCGACCTGAATCCGATTGAGATGCTGCGGCATGACCTTAAAAAGGCGGTTCATGCTCGAAAACCCTCCAGTGCGACTGCATTACAACAATTCTGCAAAGATGAGTGGGCCCTTCCTTCATGAGACTCACTGCTAAGGGTGGCCCAACCAGGTATTAGGCTTGGGGGCAATCACTTTTCCACACAGGGCCATGTAGGTTTGGATTTTTTTCTCCCTTAATAATAAACACTTTCATTTAGAAACTGCATTTGGTGTTTACTTCTGTTATCTTTGTCTAATATTTACATTTGTTTGATCCTCTCAAACATTTAAGTGTGGCAAACACAAAAAAAACAGGAAAGCAGGAGGAAGGCAAACTTAATATTCAGGTTTCTAGCACGATGTAGAGTAAGTGGTCAGTGTTTTTAGACAAGTCTGTGAAATAACCACCACAGCAATCTGCTAGCAAAGCAATCACAAGGAGATTTTTGCCAATCAGTTGGGGAATATAGATTTTTCCCTAGACCTGTCTGAATTTTACTTTAGGAATCGTTTTCCAATAACCTCTCACAACCACTCAGGGGAATAGTCATTTTCCCCTAGATTTCCCCAGGACTGGTCTCTAGGCCTGGACAACTGCGGGCTTCACTTCATCCTACATCGTCACCCTGATTGTCACACATCCAAAATGATGTCGTAGGGGTGTCTGCAAAACCTCAGTAAACCTATGGTTTAACTCAAACTGGAGCTCATAATTATCAGATGGTTAGGAAAATTCACCACATTGAAAAATGTTTTTTGCTCTAATATTCCAAAAGGAACCAACAAACTGTAAAGTAACCTGTCAAAGTGCCCACACCCTTAACCATACATAGTTTTAAACTTTAATATAATTCAGAGCTTTATAAAAATGCATCCCTTGTAAAATGCCCTGAAAGTGGAACTCTGTATATCTAATGCTATAGAGGCTAAATAACTTTTTTTGTATCAGGCTGTTTATTTCTGATGTGACGTAGAGGATTTTAACACGAAAGTCCTTTTTTTCCAGCCCTGAACTGGTTTAATGTTTGTGAAGAAAAAAAGAAACTTAAGTGTAAAAACAAAAATGTGTGTTTTTTACCTTGTTGATCAGCTCAGATAACGTCCCACATAACACCCAGTTCCACTCTTAATAAATACGAAGCTAACTGGCTTTTGTCTGTAGCTTTACTTTTAAAAACACACTTGAATGTGTTATTAATGTTCTCATGAAGATCTCGAAGACTCTAGTCACATTTTGCCAAACTGCTGACCTATTTCTTCACATCAATGACAAAAAACCCCACAGCTACAATCAAACAGAGTTTAATGAATGAAATGTGTGACTGGATACACTGATGTATAAAAAAAACCCCGGCTCAATACACAGAGTGAAAAATGTGTGTGTGTGTGTGTGCGTAACACATTTGCGTGAATCAGAAGTTCCATATGTAGCAGTATGGTGCTGCAGCTTGAAGACAGGCATGCCAAGTAAATGATCACCAGGCTAATGCACACACTATTTCACAAATATCCTGTATGTACAAAAGTTGCAGGAACTTTAAACCTTTTCTTTTCTTTCTGGTGCGTATGGAGTATAAAACCTGGTGAAGGGTTCTCACGTGTGTGTAATAAGCTTTGGTTTGACCGACCGTACATCAGCCTCAACACAGGCGAGCATTCCCCAAATGGTCCTCTCTGGACTTTACCTTCTCTGTGGAGTTTTGTGTGTGTGTGTGTGTTTACTGCAAACAGATGTGTAACAATCGTGCACATTCTCCTGTCTTCACAAAACAGAACTTAAGGAAACTGCTTGTGTGTGCTTGAGTTTAAGAGCGTCAACGAGGCTGCTCACTTCTTCACAGAGATCATGAGTTGTTATTAAAAAAAAAGAAGTGGTTGTTTCAGCTTCCTTCTGAAAGCCAGTTTGAAATTGTTGGGTTTACAGTACAGCACATCTGATACATGACAGGGTTGTGATCAGTTATCTGCAATATTTCGAACAAATCCCACTGAGTCTGTCCGCTTAAAGAAGTGACACCAAGACTTCTGGACAACGACATCACAGATTACAGGGAATTCCTCGCCAGTAGAGTATTATACTGTACATTCATGACTCGATATGATGCCAGCCTTTAAGCTAATGTACACGAACATTTACAGCGTACACAATGTTTGTTAAGGTAGACAACTCTGACTCAAGTAGTGAAATAACAAAAAATTAAATTAAAAAAACCCCAGAAAAATCTTGTTTGTATATCAGGGCACCGAACATGTTTTCACAGGCCTCTGCAGCCTGCTGATTGGACACAATTAGACATCATTATCTTCATCAGAGTCTTCTTTGTCATCCCTTATTTGTCTGTCCTCATTCCAAAAACACGCTAGCAAGCTAAGACATATGTAAACGCAGTAAAATAAAGAATACAATCAGTTTTTGCTCTTCTGAGTCGATGAAAATGTCTTCTCATTCCACAAATGTCTCCTTTATTTATTTTTTAATGGTTTTTTTTGTTGGTTTTTTTTTTGTTGGCAAAGTTACTTCCTCAAGTTGAACCCCCGCTTGTCCTTCCCATGGTTCAGCCCTGCCTTTGACTTCAAACTCTCGACCGAAGGCGGCGGTGGTCCATCATCGCTGAAGCAGCAGCAGAAGGGTCACCGGGAGCAGGAGCAGCAGGCTACAGAAGCCGGTTTGGAACGCGGCCGCGCCTCTGACTCGGTTGTTGTCCGGCGAGTAGGCATACAATCCTGGTCTGCTACGAGGACACTGGCCACCTACACACATACCGCTTCCAGAGCCGCTGATGTCATCACCTGGAAAAGAGAGCGATACGGATAAAACACTGTTAACGGTAAACTGTGAAATAATTCTTTAAAGACCAGTGGAAGCTTTTTTTGTTAAATGTCACCTTCAGCTGCTCTTGATAATTGACCCAATTGTATTTGGGTCCGTGTGACATTCCTGAATGCAATTAATCTTTTAATTACACCATTTATAGGGAATATTTTGTCCTTAAATCCCAGGTCTCATTAACTCTAGGGAATAAGACCCCCGAAACAAGAGAGCTGGTGCATTTGATCTACTTGCAGAATCAGTATGATATAAAACAACTATTTCTGGAATCTACTTTTACCAGAAGATCACTCACTTGCATCCTGGAAGTCTACATCATTGCCATCCAGTGCGTTTTTCAGCCTGTTGCTCATAATTTTGAGTTGCATGATCTGCTGCCGGATGGTCATGTCTGGCTTTGTGATGTCGAGCTCCACTTCTGGGTTGTTGATCTGATTGGCCAAACCATCGCCCATCACTTCTGGAAGGTACCTAATTGGCCATGAGAAGCGACAGGAATAGAAGCATGATGCTCATAGCTTAAATCACTGCCTTATGACTGTCACATTATCACTGATGACAGAGCTTGTGTGTGCTCAGCGGACTGTGAGGCATCAATATTTGGTTTTATGGGCACTCCTTAGCTTATCTTAGCCTTCAGGGTTTTCTCAAATGCAGTTAATTACTATTAAATTAAATTGAGTTTTTTTTTCTATAGCACCAAATCACAGCAACAGTCACCTCAAATAACTTTGTATTGAAAGGTAAAGACCCTACAACAATACAGAGAGAACCCCAACAGCCAGACGAGTCTTAGTAGAGGGAATTTGCGCAGCTATATTGTGGTGTTAAAAGCACAGTCGTGCAGCCTGTGGTTGTGCAAAAGAAAACAAGTACTTGTGAGTATCCTCAACTGGAAAATACAATACCTAGTCCCAAAGCTTTAAGAAATGGGCACCAGTGGATAGTAAAATCAGTGCTGCAGAAGAAAAAAATCCCCCCGTTCCACCTTTTTAAAAAAAATTATATAATTTTTATTTATTATATTTTTAAAGTATTTCATCCAGCAAGACACTGCTTGAGAAACATTAAAAGTCGTGAGGAGTGCTGTGTTTGAAAAACTATTACATAAACCCTTTGTGACTCCTGATGGAGCTGTGCAAAGTCTGGTTGTGTAATTGGCCTTCTGACTTACACCCCTTTCAGACTGACACCTACGCTGCTGTGTCAGCCACCCCAGCTATGTCAGGAGTAAGCATCTCTTTTCAATTGTGGGCCAGTGTTTTTAGCATTGATCATCAGGGCTTAGTTTTTCCAGACATGGATTATGCCTAATCCTAGACCAAATACTTTTTCCAATCAGGATCTTCAAGTCTAGAAATCTGTGCCTGGGAAACCAGCCGAAAGAGATCAACATGTCCCGGTGCAATGGACGAGCAGGGGTGTGATTTTGTTTAACTTTCTGTTGTAATTAAATAATAAAATGTAGGCATAAATAAGACAAAGTATGCTGTGGCAAAGAACTTATTATGCAAACAAGAAACTAAAACTTCCTTTTGTCTCAGACAGCCAAATATCTTTGCAGGCGCGTGAGGTCTGAGTCACTATATGCCTACCATTCACTTTTGCATTTAGGCCTAAAGTTCTCTTTCAGCCAATATATTCATGTATTTTCTTTATGAAAAGACTCAAACAAGGCAAATTTACAAATAAAACACAATTTCATTAAAAGGTTCAGCCTAAAGCCGCTCTACGCCCATCCAAAAACTCCTCTCCACAGCTTCCTATCACGGCTACCCTGTAAGTGGAGACAGCTGTGCTCTGGCTCCACAGGAGACCGGGGGCGCGGTCGAATAGTCAATTCTGCTTAGGAAGGTCTCTAACTGAGTTAAGCGACCCAGAGGTATCTGCATGGCAGCCATAATAAGAGCCGTTCGAATTCTCTAAATACTTAGAAAAGGTCATTCGATGCTTCATTATCACCTCCTCCGGCATAGGACAAACTGCACCCACCATCCTTTATGAAAGGAAAGGAGATAATGAGATCCCATAACTCATAGCTACTCACCATCCGACCATTAAATGATTCAAAATAAACTGACAAAGTGACGCAGATCATGTAAATATTAACTATGAGTGTTCCCCAATTTACAGCCTGCTGATTTGTTTAGAATTTTCAACAGCAGGCTGCTAAACCCACAGCTGCTGTAACAGGATCTACTTCTCATCAAGCTATCGCCTTATGTGAAGAACATACTGTGGATTTATATTAGCTCTCTAAATCAAGATTATGCGCTATATTAATTGATCGTTGTGTTTAATGTTAGCTATAGTTCACTTTGCATTAGTTATATCCGCTGTAGCCAGAATCCCCAGACTTTAGGATCATCATTAAAGTAATTTATAACACACACACACACACACACACACACACACACACAGAGGACTCTGAATTGGATAAGTGATGGATGGGGGGAATTTTTCTTCACTTATAGACAGGCTTAAAAAAAGGAGGAAATGATGCGGTGAAGTATGTCAAGATCAAGGATCAGTTGCCAGTTTGTTTACATGTTTGGCATCTCCCACTACAGTATATATGGGTGTGTACTTTTTTCTCTCCTCCCCCCACTTGTTTCTGTCTCTGGGTGAGAAAGGTGTGAGAGGTCCCAGGTTCAAGCTCCCAATTCATGTTACGTGCCCTAGCCTTCGGGGTAACCTAAACACAACACGAGACGCGACTCCCAAGAAAAGACCGGCACCCTCACAACCAAAGACGCTAAGCAGGAATTTATTTGCTTCACCAAAACAACAAACCGATGTTTCCTGCTCTCCCCTGACCAAAAATAAAAGGCAAACAGAAGACAATGTTCTAGTCTATGCTCCTAAACAAGAGACAAAGTGTTTCATCAAAGAAATGGCTTCTTATTCCCATTTAACTGCTACAGTGCTTTGAATTTGCAGTTCTCTAGTTATAAAACGATATTTTTTAAAATGCTCTCGGCTAGCCGCCACGTTACCAGCAATACAAATGAGCTCACGCTGTTCACTGAAGGATTTAAGTTCAGGATTCTCACACAAGCACTCAAAGCTACGAGCAACTGGCTGGCTCAAGGAGAGATGCAAGGTGGCTGTCAGCTGGAGGCTAAGAGGCTGCTGTCCACTCAATTAGCAGTCGCTGCATGTCTCTGCCAACACACACCTTGGAGGAAGGAGAAGGAAAAAAAACACAGTCCCACTCATACTCTGATGGGAGGAGCCAAACACGTAAACAACATGGCACATAACAAGTAAGATGCACATGTTGTTTTCCCTCTTTTGGACAGTGTGGTTCAACAGAACAGACACTCTTCCTTAGTCAGTATGAATTCGCCTTCACAACTTTCTTTCTTCATGACATTTTCCACTAGAGTCAAAGAACAATGTGTAGTAGAAGGAGGAAGCAGGTCCTTTTTTTGACTATTTGACTGCGCCCCAGTGGTGGAAGCAGGACACGCCCACAGAACCAAAGATAGATGGAGTCTGATTATTCAAGACCTTGTATGTGAGGAGAAGGAACTTGTTGTTGCAATTTGGGCACCATGACACAATCCTACTGAAAGAAGATGTGTGATGATGCCGAGTTATTGTTTCCACAGGATTTCTGTTGTAATTTTGCGTCTGATATCTTTTGAGCTCTACAGAAAACCACAAGATGTCACTGCAAAGCTGCAAGCGAGTATTAATGGCATATTCTTTATCACACACAGTCACACACAGTCAGCAATTCATCTTTATTTCATGGCCTCTTTCACATTATTCACACACACAGAGGCACAGCACATATTTGATGTTTAGTTGGCCCTAATCCAAGCACTTTAAAGAAAGGGAGGTGCGAATGTGTGTGCACGTGTGAAGCGTGGCCGGATCATCAGATTGTTCTCTAATCCATTTGCACATGGATTAAGGGAGGCAGAAAAACACACAGGGGTGTGTTCTTTTGTTTCCATGAATACCTGTGTCGCAGGATGTGGATTTCTGCTGGGATTTGGAATCACTGTATGTGGAAGAGATGTAAGTTCGGCACCTTGGAACTGATGCCTGCTTTGTTTTGACACGGGTGCAACAAATGGCTTTCAACGTGAAGAGGAGGCCTGTGTCTAGCAGCTTCATCAGAAGCTGGATGTTTGGCTTCTTCTCTTTAGAAGCATTTTCCAGTTTTTAAGTATTAAAAAGAAGCGTTCTCTTTGGAATGAAACTTCACTCAACAGTCGTTGTTGGGATGAAGGTGGGAAGGGTCTCCGGGTGGACTCGGATGTCTAACTGCCTTCCTGCCTTTCAGTAACAAGTGCATGTGGGATTAAGAATTGCAGTTAAAAACAACAAAAACCTAAAAAGAAAAAAGTACACACAAAATAGACTATGAACTTTTGTCTTCTTCTTTCACTTGATAGCTTGAGGGGTTGCCACAACAGATCATTTGCCTTCATCTCACCCTAACCCCCAGCATCCTCCACTGGCACATCAACCCTCTGCATGTCCTCCTTCACTACATCCCTGAACTTTCTCTGTGGTCTTCCTCTTTTCCTCTTGCCTGGCACTTCCATATTCAGCATCATTTGTCTGATATATCTGCGCATGTCCAGACTAACTCAGCCTAACTTTGTCTCCAAACCCCTCAAACTGAGATGCCCCTCTGAAGTACTCATTTGTCCATCCTGGTAGTTCACAATCAAAATCACAATCATCTTCAGCTCTGCCGCCTGCAGCTCGGCTTCCTGCTTTTTTGTCAGTCTCACTGTCTCCAAGATAGTCTCACTGCCATCTTGTAAGCCTTCCCTTTCACTCTTGCTTCTGTCTTTCTGTCACAAATCAGCCCTCATACTCATCTGCACCCACTTTATCCTGCCTGCACTCTCTTCTTCACTTCTCTTGTGCACCATCTGCTTTGCATGGTTGAACCCAGGTATCTAAACTCATCTACTGTCACGACCTCTACTCCTTCTATGTTCACCTTTCCACCTGTCTCTCTCTCTCATTCACACACATGTATTCTTCTGAATTTCATTCCTCTTCTCTCCAGTGCAAACCCCCAACTCTCCAGAGTCTCTTCCACCTCTCACTTCAGTGTCGTCTGCAAACATCATAGTCCACAGAGACTCCTGTGCGATCACATCTGTATAAGCCAAAAGCCCAGACTTCCAGCTAACTTGAAACACTCCATTTTATTTCTATTCTCAGCTCTGACAGAGGTGACAAAGGTCATATGATCATCTTAGACACACAGCTCTGGTTGTGAGCACAGCAGCTCCCCTCATCTGCTGTCCACATCTTTCTTTAAGAGGGGGGCAAAACCAATCTGCAGAAGCTGGCTTAAAGGAAGAAGAGTGTGGATTAACTGAGGGGCTGCACCATGGTCCTGTGTACTATATTAAGGGATTATTTTGATATGTGAATCATACAAAGCTGCTCTAGCAAAGTGCATGAATAAAAACATTTGAAATGAGAATACCAGCCCCACATTAATGCTGAGGATAAATGCAGGGAGGTTAAGTAATAATCTTTATATGATGTATAGATAAGTAAACAGAGAAAAACATATAAGAGGTTAGGTTCAGGCTTGTTTTTTAAAATCAACATTAATGCGCACATTTCCTGCTTTTTTCCCCCTACCTGGCTTTAGTGATACCATTCCAGCATTTGTCCTGACTGTTGCCTCCAGGTGCCAGTTTGCCACATAGTGCCAAAGAAAGCTGAATCCAGTACTGACGCATCTCCCTCAGCTTACTGGATAGATCCGATACCTAACAACAAAGAGAGTGCAAACAGTCTTTATAAACAGTACATAAAGTGATGGAGTCTCAATCTTAAAAGCCATGCAAACACCGATAAAAGAAATTCTGCTGAGCTCTTCAGCCGGTCGTTTGCGCTTACATCCATGAAAATCCACTGATGCTTGCTGTCGTTAAGTATGTAATCATTATTTTTAAAGTACACCACACACAGGTAGATGTATGCACCTGCATTTCAAGTCTGAGTCCAGCAGTCGGGGAGGGTTTGTACTCAGACGCAGTCAAGGAGCCACTCTTCTTCTTCTGTTCATGAGGGGTGGGACTTCCTGTTCCTGGCTCTCCTGGCATTCCACACGTCTGATACACCTACAAGCACAAAAGACACAAAGACAGATAGAAAGATGCACACACCGTGAGGTATTTACTAGCTAAGTTTACATTGGTGATATCTAATTCACCCACTAGATGGCGCCACAGACAAGCATTTGAAAATCTCAGCTCCTTTTGCACTGACAGTACATTAATCGGTATATATTAAAGGAGCAGATCACTATCAGTATATCTGTGGCTAACTATGTAAGCTAATAATGCTCTCCATTCTTCTGACGGACTTATCTGGATGGTGCTACGTTCTTTATGATCCCTTATTCACAAGGGGTCACCATAGCAGCTGTATGTTTCATTTGCCAGACAACCTTCCCCATGCAACCCCCAAAGGGATTCGTTTCTCCTGGTTACACAAATGTGTGAACTAATGTGTCAACCTTTAAACTATGGATCCACCATTCTGTCCTTATATGACTTTGTATGTTCCTTAACATGGGAATAAAACCAGTACAGAAGTAAAAGTTTTGGAGGATGATCTGTTTATTTGGAAATAAAAAACTAATATAGGTGTTGAGTCAGACAAGCTTGCCTTAGCTGTAAAAGCATCCATGTTTTCCTGCAGGTAGTGCACCGCCTCGTAGATTCGAACTGGGATGGAAGAAAGAACCACGTCGAGGCTGGGCTCTGTGCTGAAGCTAGACGCCACCTGGATCATCGTGTCTTAACAGGGGAGTGAGGACAGCGACTTTAACCAGGCAACATTTTTTGATTTTTTTTGTTTAGCAGAATTGTTAAATGAACTATTTAAGTGAATTCTCAGAGGATTAGTAAGATTTTCATTGTGTCTCACCTATAAGGTTCTGCCACTCAGGGTTCAGGTCAGCCTGATTGGCCAGGCAGCCCTTCATGACATTTGCGCAGTAGCTGGAGCACGGTTTAGCAGAGGCCACGCCACGACAATGGGGGCAGTATAGCAGCTTCATCAAGGCTCTCTCACACTCTGGACTCAGAGAAACCTGGTATGAGTGAATGGAAGAGTCAGTTTCATTCAAAAAGAAGGAAGTTTATGTTTCTTACAGGGAAAAAGACAGAACAAAACATATTGGCAGTCACCAGCGCTACCCCTCCGCCTCAGGAGATGCACCTGTGGTGCAAATGTGAAATCCCAGGTGACTTCCTTCTCTAGTTATTGGGTTCACAAGATTTTCAAAAAACCTTGTGACCTAACCCTAACCCTTGATGTTGAGGTCACTGAGATCTGAACTTGTCTGAGATTTTTAGTAGCTGCACCTCTGGCATTATTTTGTAAATCCTATATTGCCTCTTTCTCACGTTATTTCACAAAGTTTGTTGTCCACCCACGCTATTGTCAACCTGCCCCCCTCTGTCTTTCATTGCTAAGGGGTAAAAAACAGAAATTAGTTCTTTTCCCTGTCCTTTCAATGAGGGAACTAATTAAAAAACACACAGTAGAGGGCGCTATCGCAGCATAATATGAAATACAGGCGCAACTGGAAGGCAATGATGACCCTGCCTGTCTGTCTTTTTACAACACTGCTGCTCTCTCAGCTTCTGATTATGAACCCAAGTCGTGAAATGTTGTCAGCTTCACCACGACTGCTGTCACATCTCAGAGTGGGACGCTTCAAATCAGAGAAACAACAGCACACAAAGGTGTGTTTGTCTGATTTTAATAAGCGCCGTGCTCTCTTGCATACCCTCACACATTCATCTCTGTGCATTCTGAAGCTCAGTCAGCACACACTCGAGACCCGCTCGTGTGGAAACAGTCGCTGTCAGCGCGAGGTCTGCGTTCATTTGCGTCACACATTTTTCCATGCGATAATGTCTTTCATGTGTTTAAAACTCTGCGCTGCTAATGAAGTTTTGACAAAAACTAAACGAGGTGGGCTACATGTGCTGTGATGGAGTGCACAACTTGAGCAGGTTTTGCACTCAGATTTTCATATCAATCAGAAATGAATGGAACCTACGGGAAACCAGAAACATGCCGAGTTTTGGGAAAATGGGCTTAACAGTACCCAATTCCTGCTTTTAAAAAAACAAAGATTTATGCACTGCTGATATACTGGCATCTGGGACGAGTGATGAACCGAAGGCATGCCTTGCTCTTGTTCTTTGTGTCCTAAATCAAACATTAAAAAAGAGGAGGCTGCAAACCATAAAACGCAGACAAAAAACAAACAGCCAAATCTGACGCGCTCCGTCCCCGAGAGATGAGAAAACTGCAGCAAGAGCTGGAAAAAACAAACAAACATCATCACACCCATAATTTGCTGTCATCCCTCCAAGTGAGAGTTTTGTTCTCATGGCAGAGTCTGAAATTCATTTCTGATGATCTTTGTGTTTTTCATTTGTAGGGTGGGGACATTTTCTCTGGCAGCCAGGGTGTGACGATCATGCAGCCATCATCTCTGCTTTCCTGGGACTACGCCAGGCAGGCCTTAGACACACACACACACAGGCTGTGTGTGCAGATGTTCGTGTTTCCATGACTTCAGTGGACATCATTTGCCTTTCACTGAGTTCATGTGGCTTTACCCTAACCTGAACCTGAACTGCTACTTGCTTCACTCTCATATTTAATTATATACCTCATGGGGACTTGCCATTTCTCCCCCAAAGAGGGAGGATCCCAACACCTAAATGAGTATTACAAGCATGCACGCTCACCTGTGAGACCTTCCTGACCACATCTGCGCTGACTAACAGCCCCTGGACAAACGACCTGGCTGTGACAAACGCCCGGATCACCTTCGCCTTCATGTCTCGAGGGACGTCTCCAAACGGCCGCAGCGTCTCCTGTTGCTTAGCAACACACTCAAGGTAGTCCTCTGATAAGCTGACCTGTGAGACAGAGGTGACAGTGGAAGTGGACACACTGCGGATGAAATATGTTGCTGGGTACGCTGTTAGAAAAAATACAAGATCTTCCAGAGCAAGAGCAAAGGCAAAGGAATTCTCCAAACCACATCAAGAATCTCCAGTTTGGCCAACACTTGGGGACCCAACTGGAATTAGCTGTAACATTATTTTCTCAGCTGAGTCAGTTCCCTACACACCTTTTTTATTTTGCGTCTCTGAAAAAAAGGATACTTTGTCTTTACTCACATCTGTGGGTGCAGAGGCTTTGAATGTGCGCTCCAAAAGGCGGGACCAGAACTCGGACAGGTTCTCGTCCAGGTTGAGAGCAGAGCCCCGATAGTACTGACGCAGGTCTGTGTAGAGATCCCCGTACAGACGGCTGTTCTGGGAGTACAGCGGGCCGAGAGGAGACAGCACCTCCTGCAGGGAGCGCTCGGAGCGACCGTGCAGCTCAGTGAAATACACTGGAGGAGGGAAGGAGAAGAAGAGCCTCACCTTAACCAGAGCTCCACAACAAGGCGAATTACATGCACATGCTCGACACATCAAGTGTAGCAAACAAACACCTATTTATACGTGTAGTAAACACACAGCAACAGCAATCATCTGGATTTCTGTTTCCAGACACTCCAAAAATGTCCTTTAATTTGTGTCTGGCTTCATCTGAGCTGAGTAATCCATGTGGCGTTTTTTAGCAGCTAGATTCAAGAGCTGGCTGATATCATACCAAATCTGCAGGCTGGTGCTGAGCAGGAAGTGTTACAGTGAGTTTATCAGATGGATTTTGATGAAAGAGCACCTGCCAGGCTGTGCATGTGGAAGCTAGTGACTATATTGCTGAGACAGGGCCAAAGTAATGGGGCTGTGAACCGTAACTCTAAAAACAACCGAGGTGGACTGTAAAACTCTGGAGAGGTGAGGGGAATGCGTCAGTTTTCAGTGCGACTTTCTTACTATAAACGGCTTTTTTCACCTCACACGTTGTCATGTGTCATTTTTGTTTTAACGGCCTTTCTGTTAAACAGCCACGATGCAGATGAACTATTTTCATGCACATTTCGTTTATAATATTTGACTTAAGATTTATCTAGGTTTAATTTATCTCTGCAGACAGATGGATACAAAGCGAGCGAGAGGCCAACAGGAGAGAACGAGGGAGTCAGCGAGCTGTCTCTGCAGTATACTGGTCTGGGCTTTTCCCTCATGCTTCAAAGGGCATGGACCAGTGCCAGTCTGCTCTAACAACATCCAGATGGACGGCCACGTTACTGCTACCGAGGTGGCCTGCTGCCTTCAGACTAATAATACTGTCCTCTCCTCCTCCTCCTCCTCCTGCTGCTCTCACTTGTCTTTCTCTTTATTTATTTTTATCCTGAAACATTGTTTCTTCTCAGCGCTAATGACACATTCCTCTCTGGTTGCATTCGTCTGTTTCGCTGGTGTTAGCAGCGGCAGATCTCAGTCTTCTTCCTCCCTTACATCCCTCTCTCTTCCTCTGATGTGCAGTGATCTGCAGACACGGCTCCTCAGTGGGTCAACTGCTCATTAGCTGAACCAGCCATTGCCCCAGGGGACACCCCTCTGTTTGTGTGCGTGTGTGTGTGTGAACACGAGTGGGTGTGTGTGTGTCTCCCCTGAGATGAGGGGATCAGCTTATCGTGTTTCATTGTTTCTGCCTGACTCCGCTCTCATTATAGCACCCAGTCAGGGGTCCCCTTGACGCACACACGCACACTTTTGTACAGTGACACACACACCCACCCTCTCCAGCTGTAGTATTGAGCAGTGTGCACGGGCAGAGCTTGTAACAAACAAAAAGATACACAACACACTAATGTCACACTGCTCTGGGCTCACTTCTGAAGCTTTGCTATCGAGCTCAGCTAGTAATGAGTGTCTCGCACACAAACACACACACACACATACACCGTACTTACTGTCAAAGCTCCTGTGGAGACCATTGAAGACAGCCTGCAGCGACCTGCCGGCCTCTCTGATCAGTCCCTCTGTTTCTTTGGTGCTCAAACCGGCCAGGTCCTCCTCCATTGCGCTGGTACAGCAAGTCGGGCCCTGAGGACACATCCTCAGATGTTCACCTGACGCAGTGAGAGGGACACTAATTAATTAATTGGGCTTAACTGAATTGACATTATCTAATAAATGAACTTGTCAGCTTTCGAACATGTCCGTTTTCCACCATCCCGAACAACCACGAACACCGGGCTTAAAGAAGAGCGAGGTGCAGACGGGAGCTGTAACTGATTCTATTATCACTCATCGGGATGGCAACAGTCAGTTCACCACTTTATCTTAGATTGAAATATGTCAGCTACTGCTGGACAGTATGAGGCCCCCCTGAATTTGCATCTAGCGCCATCTTAGGTTAACATTTGAGTGCACTTTGAGTCTACTGTTGTAATATCTCTAAATTTAGAGCTACAACGAGGACAAAATTGTATTCTGCTAAATTAATGCGCGCAAAATAATTCACGCTCCAATCAGCTGTAGCTTTGCTTTGTAATTGGCAGGTATTTCCACATCTACTTGCTAACCTCCTCAGAAAGATTAAAACATTAATACCTGCCAAACATCAAGATGTTACAATTACAATGAGGCTAATCTCTACGTAGTGGTGCCGATAAGATGCAGAATGAGACAACAGAAATCTTTCATCTCATCTCAGACATCTTAACGTATTACAAACATGTTTTGTTTCTATTTATTCGACACATGCCAACCCCTCCGGTCTCACATGGTTAGCAGGATTTGGCATGTATGCAGATGCTGTTGGACCACTTTAGTTACTGCTGCATTAGTATTTGAAAACTTCGAAATGAACTTGTATCTGCTGTGTGTTCCTTGTGTGTAGTGCTCTGCTAATATTTGGCTACTTAATTACAACTTGGCTGCAGGACACTCTCTTTCTATGTTTTTGCCAGAGTAAAGAATTTGGGTGCTTCTCATAAAATATTTATGACACTGCTGGAACCCTTTTATGCATTCAGCCAAGATGAGCACTATTTACAGTGTATACAGTATAGCTGATTCATATATAGCACCAACAATGACTTTTTTTGCCCTGCTTTCCCCTCGGACTGTATATTTGTGTGTCTGCACTTTTTGAGGAAGTGTGTAAACTTGATTTAAAGTCTGTAATCGTTTTGTAAAAGTCCCTCGTTGGAGCCCATATTGCATTTAGCATTCCTAAACATATTCATTTTCTTTAGAATCCATATTATTTCTGTTTGCAAACAATATTATTTTTTTAACAGAAACAAAAATTACCAAGGTCGATATTATCAGCCCTCTGACAAATGGACCTTTTAATATTTAGCCATAGCAGAAACCACTGTTGTGCAGTGATGCGTTCTTTTACATTGTAATGCTAAAACTGAGGGTTATCTTCCAAAAACCTCAGCAACAGTTTGAGCTGTCACTTGAGAGATCATCATGCCAAAAGCAAAAGAAATCCATTTAGGCTAAAAGAATTGTTGATGCTCACAAAGCAGAAGACAGATATAGTTATATTTAAGGATAAAGCTATCACAACAATTCCAAGTTGTAAAAACTGGAGTCAGAAGTATCATCAAGACATTCAGAGAGACACACAACACAGAACAAGCCTGACAGAGGAAGGAAGCAAAAGAGTTCAAAGACTCTCTAAAGAAAACTAGTGAGAGAGACGTGTTTAAAGACCCCAGAACAACTGCCAAGACACGAGTGAATGACTTAACCAAGATGGGAAAGTCGCGAAGAAGAGAGGTTGGAGACCAAGAAAAACTCCCACAAAAGTGACACGTTCAAGCCAGGCTGAAGTCTGGAAAGATTATCCATACTGGAAGCGCGTCCTTTGGCAAAAACTGGGTCCGGGTCATCGCTTTGTCTTCCAACGCGACAAGGATACAGAACATGCGTCGCTCCTGGAGAAGAACTACCTCCCGAAGACCAAAGTGAACATTGATTGACTGGGATGTACCGGCCCTGATTTGAATTCCACTGAAAATCTGTGGGCTGAACTGAAGACCAAGGTATATGCCACAAACCATCGAATCTGGAGGAGCTTGGCAGATTCGCCAAAGAAAACCGGGCTGGGATTTCTCAGGAGATGTGTGTGAGACTTATTGAAAACCACAACCACCGACTCCAGGCTGTTATCCAGCTATGCTTTGACCCTGGTATTTTATTTTTTCTGAAATAATTTGGTTTCTGTCTGCAAAGTAAAATAATTTGAGCATCCAGAATAAAACTAGGATGTTTGGAAAAGCTGTGTTAAAAATTCCTTGCTCTGTTTGAAAACTTTTGGGAAATATTTTTAAAAGAATGACATTTTCATTCCTTTTAAAGCGAATAATTCGGTCCTTGTCTGTATATATTATTCATGTATTGCTGCAGTCGTTTTTTTTTTCAGCTTACACAACACATGGTTCACCAGTGCAACACAAACTCTGAAACAAAAGCTGCAAGTCTGGAGACTACTCATAACCTCGAGCCAGGAACTAAATCCTGAGCATGACATTCAAACATCACAGAAATGCAGAATCAAAATGTGAAAATGTATCGCCTTCAGCATTTTATTATTTTTTGTCTCTGGTCTCATGGGGATTCCCAGAAACTGAAAAAATTGAATATTCTTTTCCCCACATACACAAATAAACATTCACAAAGTCTCAAAAGCAGTCTGCAGCATGGACTGGTTGCCTTCAGGATTTGTGTGTGTGTGTGTGTGTGTGTGTGTGTGTGTGTGCGTGTTTGGGTGTTTATGTGGCTACGTCTGGAAGGGTTAAGGGTGAGTAAGTACCCCAAGGCTATGTGCATCACTGCTCTCTGCCTTCTTAACAGTTTCGGGAATCGGGTGTGCAGGTTTGTTGGTGTGGGTGCGCGCGCGCGCGCGTGTGTGTGTGTGTGTGGGTTGGTGGGCAGAATTTGTCCACTGCAGTAAGTGGAGCAGAAGGGGAGATGCCTTCATCATCACTGCTCCATGAATCTTTCATTGGCACTGGGTGGTGTGTGTGTGGTTGTGTGTGTGTGACTGTGTGTGTGTGTTAACCGATAACCGAGAGCGAGATAAATGGTGGCATCTGGATTGCAGGAAATAGGACTTTTGTATCACCTTGCTTCTTTTCTCACATCCTGCTTTTGATATTTGGCATAATGTTTGTTTCACTGCCTTGCACAGAGAGCCACGGCGTTAAACCCGTCACACGCCCATCAGCTCTAACACGGAGATATTCTCTTTCATTCGGTCTTTAGTGTCAAGTGTAGGTCTGAGATGAGACGCTTCACTCATCTGAGCTTTTAAAAAAATCTACCAGTGACACCTGCTTCTTCACTGAGCGGCGAGCCTCATCATTAACTCACGTTGGAAGAAGCTCTTAAAAAGAACACTAATCACATCCTCACACTTAAGCTGTGAATTTTCACGACGCCCACAGTCCTTTCAATCTGATTTCCGGTGTTAATCACTGAATCCTCATCTTTGTGCGCCGTGATTACAGCCTCACTGCCAGTTATTCCAAACATTCAATCACATATTTAGTCAAATATACACTTTGATATTATACAATCAGTTTGGCCAATTTTCCACACAGCTCTGCAGATTTGTCTCTGATTGGACAGGTAGAAATCATTTATGGGTGCTACTTTTTCGAGCGTTTGGTAGTACAAATAAATCCTTTACTAAATAGCTTATTCCATTTTAACAGCATTTTAACTTTTAAATGCTATTTTATCAACTGGAGATTTTGTATTCAATATGAAAATCTTAAGTGTGCGATTGAAAATTTATTAAAAATTCTTTTTTTAAAAACATTCTTTCAGTCAGTGCTTGCACTTTTGGATTTGCACAAACATTTGGGCAAAGCAATGAAGTAGAAGACCAGAGGCACTTTTCTTTTTTCTTCTTGCACTTGTTTTCCGCCACAGTGTAGATTTTGGAGATCATTTCCCATTCCCATATTTCATTCTCACTACTGGACAGAAAAAGCACAAACTTGGGCTATTTATTTATGACAAAATTTATGGTTTAGTATTTGGTGTCAATCCAACCTAAAACTTAAGATAAAAATAAAACAGAAAGTCGTCATATGGGCTCTGAAAACTACACCCTGATGCCATCTTCGAGTGCGCGTGCACAGCAGCTAATGTTAGCATTTCGCTGTCGGTTTGCTTACCGACCGTGAAGACATGGGGGCGTTTTTGTTTTTTTGTTGGTTTTTTTTACTACAAACACATACGCTCTACTGCATTCCTGGGTTTCTGGGTAATGGAAGCAACCGGGATCCTGCTATAAAAACTTAATTTATTTGGATAGACAGAAGTGAGTGCAGCGGTTACACACTAACACATGTGTACAAACAGCAAGCTTGCAAACACGCTCGCCCACACATGAAAGTGCATTTAAAGGAGCCGGGAAAAAAAAGCAGAGGGTCCATCAAAGTGCAGGTTATCTGGGATTAAGTGGCTTGCTCGAGGGTTTCGTGATGGGAAATGGAGAGGCATTGGGCATTCATCTGCACACAGAGGCAGAGTGAGATTGTCAAAATGGCAGAAACTCCTTTTAAGCGAGACACAACTTTTAAGTGCCCCGGAGTAGTGGAGCAGGGGAGAGGAGAGGAGAAATCTGGTTGCTCACACTGTTTTTTGCCCTCGAGCTACAGCATATATTTAGTTAAGTTAGCTTCCTTAGGGGTAAACACACATTTTGCACTTTACTTACGGGAATCCTCACTGACATAATCCATCTCCTAGTGCCCAAGGCCTCTTTCAGATAAGAAAAGCATATATAACACATATATATTTGTGTATATATATGTATTACTTTTCCATGATTCTTTGGCCCCGTTCATGAAGTGTTAACAAGAGTCACATGACTCAATTACAGGAGGAGAGCTCTAAGTGTTAGCGTAAATACACCGACAATGTGGTGACAATGAGGTGACGTTCTTTTGCTTAAGGAACATTTGGACGCTGGAAAGGGCCTCGTTCTTTTAGGACATTGTATGCCTGTTACATGTGTCCAGGGGTCTACTGCACACACTTATGTATGCGACATGAATGGAGGTGTACATACTTGTTCAACTCCAACACGAGATTAGTAGAAGCCCGTGGAAGGAAAGCATGAGATGGGAAGAGCCTGGGCTATATGGTCAGTGAAGATCCTCTGATACCTGCGGATAGAGTCATCTTTGAGACCGATGAAATATACTTAAAGGTGTGTGCGCGTGTGTGTGTGTGTCTGTGGTGTGCATCCAATCACACGTGGCGACATAATGAGAGGTCTTCTGATACCTGGTATGATTTCACAACAAGATGGCGCCGAGTATGGCAGCCTCGTCGCGAGCTCCCCCAAGCAACAGCTTTTTTCTGTGTTTAATTTTACTTTTCCTTCATTTTTTCGCGAGTAGCACATGTCTCCTTGTGTACGACCGACAAACCTTACTGGACATAAAAGACGGTCTTTCTTATAACTTTCCGGAGTTCAAGTTTTGCAACACGGACGCTCCGTTTGCAGACCCCCCATTCATCTCACCTGAGACGCCTTTGTTCTCTGGCCCTGGAGGCCGCAAACGCCGATGCAGAGGGAGAAGATCTGGCGTTCTGGTTCGACTGAGACGGCGCACTAACAGACCACCGTTACCCAGTTTATTACTGGCTAATGTGCAGTCTCTGGAGAACAAGCTGTGCGAGCTTCGGGCACGGATCTCATTCCAGCGAGAGATGTGGGACTGCTGCGTGATCTGCCTCACAGAAACCTGGCTATCGGACAAGGTACCGGACTCCGCAATACAACTGCCGGGGTTCTCTGTGCATTGCGCGGACAGGTCACAGGATCTTACTGGGAAAAGCAGAGGCGGTGGTGTGTGTTTCATGATCAACAACAGCTGGTGTGATTATGCGAACGTGCACCCGGTCAAATCCTTCTGCTCACCGGACCTGGAGTACCTGATGATTAAGTGCCGGCCATTCTGGCTACCGAGGGAATTTACAGCAGTGATTATTACAGCTGTTTACATTCCCCCACAAGCCGACACTGACCGAGCACTCAGGGAACTGTACAGCGCGATCAGCAGCGAGGAAACCGCACACCTAGAGGCAGCGTTTATCACGACCGGGGACTTTAATAAGGGAAACCTGAAGAAAGTCTCACCCAAACTCCACCAACACATCCATTTTAACACGCGTGGAGACCGGCTACTCGACCACTGTTACACCTCTTTCTGGGATGCGTACAAAGCCCTCCCCCGCGCCCCATTCGGCCAATCAGATCACCGCTCCATCCTGCTCCTGCCCGCCTACAGGCAGAAGCTGAAACAGGAAGCTCCAACCCGGAGGGCGGTGCACTGTTGGACGGACCAATCGGAGTCTGCGCTGCGGGACTGTTTTGATCACGCGGACTGGGAAATGTTTCACGTGGCTGCTAGGGACATTGATGAATACACAGACTCAGTCTGCGGATTTATCAGGAAATGCGTGGAAGATGTCGTCCCATCCAGAACAGTTAAATCCTTCCCAAATCAAAAACCCTGGATTAACGGAGATGTTCGCGCGGCACTGGTGGCACGGAGCACCGCCTTTGCCTCCGCGAACACATCGGACTACAAACACGCACATTACCAACTCCGGAAGACGATCAAAGCAGCCAAACGTGAGTACAGGGACAGGGTGGAGCAACAGTTTGACAACCCTCGGAGTATGTGGCAGGGACTAAACACGATCACAGACTTTAGAGGGAAAACCAGCACACCGCAGACCACGGCCTCTCTGTGTGAGGATCTAAACGTATTCTACGCTAGATTCGACACAGCGAACACCATGAGACCGGACAGTGTGCGCACCGCGGATGACGTCAGTGCGCACACTGTGTCTGAGGAGGATGTGCGGAGGTGCTTCAGGAAGGTGAACGCACGCAAAGCTACTGGTCCGGACGGGATTCCCGGCCGCGTCCTCAAGTCATGCGCGGCTCAGCTGGCTGGAGTGTTCACGCACATCTTCAACCTTTCCCTCTCTCTGTCTGTAGTCCCAGCCTGCTTCAAAATGGCCACCATCGTCCCTGTACCCAAATCCCCCACCATCTCCTCATTGAACGACTGGCGACCTGTAGCCCTGACCCCCATCGTAAGCAAATGCTTCGAGAAGCTGGTCAGGGACTTCATCTGCTCTGCACTACCCGACTCACTGGACCCTCTACAGTTCGCATACCGCCACAACAGGTCCACTGATGATGCCATAGCCCTGACACTACACACTGCCCTGTCACACCTGGAGAAGAGAGACACGTATGTGAGAATGCTGTTTGTAGATTACAGCTCAGCATTCAATACCATCGTTCCCTCGAAGCTGGACAGGAAACTGCAGGATCTAGGACTGAGTAGCTCCCTCTGCAGCTGGATCCTTAGCTTCCTGTCTGACAGACGCCAAGTGGTCAGACTGGGCAGCATCACCTCATCCCCCATCACACTGAACACTGGTGCTCCACAGGGGTGTGTACTGAGCCCTCTCCTATACTCACTCTACACCTACGACTGCACAGCCACTAACAACTCCAACATCATTGTGAAGTTTGCGGACGACACTACAGTGGTGGGTCTTATCACCAACGGTGATGAGACAGCTTACAGGGAGGAGGTCAGCGCCCTGACCCACTGGTGTCAAGACAACCATCTCACCCTCAACGTCGCAAAGACAAAGGAGTTGATAGTGGATTTCCGGAGGTGCAGAGAAGTACACACCCCCATCACCATCAGCGGCGCTGCTGTGGAGAGAGTGAGCAGCTTCTGGTTCCTTGGTGTACATCTGGCTGAGGATCTTACGTGGTCAGTACACACAAACAAAACAGTGAAGAAGGCGCAGCAGCGCCTCTTCTTTCTCAGGAGACTGAAAAGATTCGGCATGAGCCCCCGCATCCTCAGGACCTTCTATCACTGTGCCATTGAGAGCATCCTCACTGGATGCATCACCACCTGGTATGGCAACAGCACCGCCTACAACTGCAAAGCTCTCCAGCGAGTAGTGCGGTGCTCTGAACGGATAATTGGAGGTGAGCTTCCCTCCCTCCAAGACATCTACAGGAAGCGGTGCCTGAGGAAAGCGGGGAGGATCATCAAGGACTCCAGTCACCCCAGCCATAAACTGTTCAGACTACTTCCATCAGGAAGGAGGTTCTGCAGCATCCGGTCCCGTACCAGCAGACTGAGAGACAGCTTCTTCCACCAGGCCATCAGACTGCTGAACACGTCATAGACACCTCAGCTTCACTACTGGAACTTTAACATTATGCACTCCATACTGTACAGTAATGCCACTGTTTTGCACATGTCTCAACTCTGTATATTTTTATATATTTTATTTATTGTTTACTCTATTTAATTTGTAAAATATGTGTACACACACACACACACACGTAGAAAAATATTTAGTATACACATCCAGAAATGCATATACTATTATATATTGTACATATATTTATTAGTTTCAGATGTAGCCATTCTTGTATTTTGCACAACTCTGTTGCTTGTGAAGCTCGCACACAAGAATTTCACTCACATGTGCTGTACCAATGTACCTGCACATGTGATGTGACAATAAAAGTGATTTGATTTGATTTGATTTGAAGGGTATGCACGTTAATACCAGCTATGTTCATAATTTCCCTGCTGTGGTTTTGTAAGGTGCTGCTATTCCTTAATGGTTTAAATCTGATCTACGTTCTTTTTTTTTTTTAACTCCACACCCAACTGTTTAAAATGCTTCATGCCTCAAGGTTAACAGCTACCCAACCCTAGCTATAGAGGCTGGGTTTTGTTTGAATTGGCCACATTTGTGGTATTCAATCAGGTATAAAGGCAAAAATGTCCTGAACTGCTAAAGTATGCAGCGAGATGTGTCGTATTGATGGCTTTAGAAGGTTATAAAACATGTGAGCCCTTCAATTATCATGTCAAATAGGTGTGTGGGGGGTGGGGGTTGCAGACAGAGTTTAACAAGTGAATCCTTTGTTCTGAGCTACGTCTTAAACTTCCTAACTTTTATCCCTAAAACCTGCAGCTTCCTGAAATATTTTTGCCTCAAATGAAGTTTGCTTCAGACTCAACCCATCTTTGCGGAGCGTCTCTGGTCTCATGCTCTGGCATATCAACCACTGCATTTGCACACTAGGGTAGATGCCAGTATTCTTCTCTTTTTTTCACAGGGTTCTACTAAAATAGATATCCAGGAACCTCTCTAAACAAATAAATACTTTGGCTGATCTCTCCTTCTGGCTTAGCTTTACCCCGTGGTCGTCTATATGAGCACACCCTTCTTTAGATCCTAACAACTTTAACAACCTCCGTCCGATTTCCAATCTACCCTTCATTTCTAAAATACTCGAAAAAGTGGTTGCAGCTCAACTTCATTTAATCTACGAGAGATTTCAATCTGGTTTTCGCTCATGTCACAGTACAGAAACTGCTTTACTTAAAGTCACTAACGATCTTCTAATCGGAGCTGACTCTGGTCTTCTCACCATTCTCGTCCTTTTAGATCTGCGCTCAGCCTTCCTTCTCTTTCCACCCAGTCTACGTCCATTCTTGTTCACAGCAATTCTCTTCTGCATGGTCTCCCCCAAAAATCCCTCCATAAGCTTCAACTGGTTCAGAACTCTGCTGCTCGCATTATCACCAGAACCCCCTCCTACCAGCACATGACCCCTGTTCTTCAGGAACTTCACTGGCTCCCTGTGAAATTCCAGATAATATTCAAACCTCTTCTGCTCACCTTCAAGGCCATTCATAACCTCACTCCTCCTTACCTTTCTGACCTGTTAACCACTACCTGTTCTGCCCGTTCACTTCGATGTTCTTCTTCTATCCAGCTTGCTGTACCTTCCTTCCGCCTCACCACCATGGGAAGCAGAGCTTTCGGCTGCTCTGCTCCCAGGCTGTGGAACTCTCTACCACCAGAAATAAGAAACATTGGTTCTCTCCCCCAGTTTAAATCCCAACTCAAAAGTTGTCTGTTCAAATCTGCATATTCACTGTGAATCCACTGTTTGTTTAATTTTATCTCTAGTGTAGGGTTTCAGCAGCAATAACCAGCTGTGACTGAGCAGTTTCCAGCAGTTTTCAACAGTTCCAAGCCCAACGGTGCCAGGTATGGAGCATAAACAGAACTACACTTGTTATTTTTGGGTTTCACACCATAAACTCATCCCTGGAGTGAAATCCGCCTTCATAGAATTCTACTAAAAAGTCAAGGACAACAACCAGAACAGTGCTTGGTGCCACTAGGTGCACTGAACTGGTAAGATATGTACCATATATACAAAAGGTATCCTCAAAATGAAGATCAAGTTAAAGGAGCACATTAGAGGAGATCAAACATGCACAGGGGAGAGAATAGGACTCGAAGGAGGCAAACTCAGTGAGGTTTCTGATTTTGTTGTATAATACACAAGTTCACCACTGCCCTTGGTTATGTATTCAAAACAGATGAGTCACCTAGGAAGCAGTGAGAAACTATTACTTAAGCTAAGTAAACCCAAGCTTTAACCTTCAAAGATGCCAAGGATGGAAAAACAAAAACAGCAGCAAAACCTGTTTTTACTCTTAACGTCTAAAATGGAAACTGGTCATCACAAAAAAAAGCAGAATAATTACTGTACAAGACCGCAGAATCACACACACGCACTAAGTTATACACGTGCAGAGCACTACCCACTTGTTTGGTGTTTTTAATTCATTGAAAGTTTTCAAAAGAGCAGCTGTGACGTAAAAGGCAGCTGAGCTGAACGCAACCCTGTGAAAACATGCCGCCGCAGTCTTTACCATGGCGCTATCCCTGTTAATATTTATCAGCTGCTCGTGGTGATGAACACTCCAGATGGGTGGTTTCTCAGGTGCATGCATGATCCAAAGCCATTGCCAACAATCTTTAAAAAAATTAACCAGACTGCATCCCCCTGAAAATTACTACGTAAGTGTTGGCTAAACACATGTGACACTGCAGGAGATCTGATCGGCAGTGAATGAGTTACTGCGGCAACTTGACGTTGTGCACAAACTGAACATCTTTCTGTAGTTTGCCTGTTGGATGTGGGCACTGGTATTTGTGATCAACATGAATTATTTGGCCAGTATACTGGCTGACTGCTCACAGATATACTATATATTTTCTGATACGCATCGATATAAACGTTTGTTGAAAAATCAACTTGTTTTCAATAATCTCCACGTGTAAGTAGAGTATGGTTTGGGTAAAGTTGGTGATCAAGGATCAAAGAATGCAATGAAAGCAAAACCCATTTAAATACAGATTATCCTGTTTTTTATTGGAGGAACACGTTTTTCACCTCATGAGGTTGGCGTGAATCCCGAGGAGGTAAATTCTTTGGTATTGATTATGTGGAAATGTATGATGTGATATTTATGAGGAAAAATTCCTTTAATGCCAAGTAGAGATCACAGACTCCCACAGCCCTCCTGGAGCTAAGTGCTGCATTATAGAACCTGGTTGTGCTGCAGGGTATTTTGCACTTCATCATTAGCGAATCCATTTAATTCAAACCTTCTTTTTAGTTTTGCCTTCAGACAGCTTACACTGGTCGCCAAAGAGACCACATTCATTTCCTTTTCCCATCAAAAACATACGCCTGTGACTTTCTTCTCTGCATCACACCCTCGCTGTTTCATCTCCCCACCCCCTGAATTCCTTGGGATAGCCCCGACATACCTGAGCTCGTCTCGACAAGCGAGCAAACCTCACCACAGATTACCTGCATCGCTTTGCGGGCAAACAGAAAGTCATCCAGGCAGGGATAAAAGGCCCAAATCAAGCCCAGTCTGCAACAGGAAGGGTGTTATGATTATGGGGGTGACACGGGGCAGAGGACTGGCTGTAAAGTGAGACTATGCTCAGTCCTCTTTTGAGTAAACTGAAACTCAAATTAAACTTCAATACAAGCAAACTTTGAATAAGACAAGCCACCATTACTACTTTGGCAGCACTCACATTTAATCAAAGACAAATTGTTGAAGCAGCAGTTTATTTAAATACTTGACAGCAGCTGTCTGTTTATCTCAGTTTGACACTTAAGTACACATTAATTAATCTCCCTCGAATGCTGCGCTGTCAGTGTTCTGGTGGCATGCTGCTGGTTTGTATCAGACACAGCAAAACATATCGGTTCAGCCTCTGGGTATAGTAACGTAATTGGTATTTGCCCTGCGGTAAAATACATTTTTATGTTCATGGGAAGATTTTTATTTGTTTATTTATTTTGCTCCATAAGGTGTTTATCATCTCCTGCATGGTGCAGAACCCACTCTTTTACTGATTTTAAATCAATTCTTACTGGGGAATGTACGTGGTTTGAAAAAGTCGTTATATATATTTTCCCGCTGCTACAGAATATTTGATGAGCTTTCAGCTGAAGTAGCTAATTAGAGCTCAAGTGGACTGCTTTAAATTGACCCGATCACCACTTATCTTAGATCTACTCTATTCAAAGTAAAGTCCTAATCAGACTTGATTTTCTACTAAGACTCTGTGACTACAATCATCATCAGAAACAACTGTATTTTTAATCAAAGTCTATTAATGTTTGACATTTCATCAAACATACTTGTTAGCGACCTTTATGGGAAAGAGTTCAAAAGCAGAAACTGAAAAGGTGAACGTACCAAAACCAGCAGTTGTTTGAGAAGCCACTCGAGGCTGGCTCCCCCAATGAAAGTATACAAGTTAGGCAAAGCCAAGACGGAAGTGCAGTAAATCTAATGAGGTTTTTCAGAAATCTGACGTTAGCTTGTCTGCCATTTTTATGTGTGACAACCACGGTGGAAATGCAGGGTCAAGTGAATAAAGCCTCTGGCATTCAGGAGACCTGTCTGCAACCATTCGGCAACCAGTAGTCTCAAGAGAAGAGTGGTTGTTGGGAGTCAAAAGGAAAAAGGACTGCTAAAACAGGATAGGATATTGCCACGGTTTAAATGGCGAGTGGTGAAACTGTGACGAGGAGCCGGAAAGTAAAAGTTGTGCCTCAGTGCTGCAGCCAACAGCATGTGTTTTCACAAACAAATACCTGATTTCCACTCTCCTCTCAAGGCTTCAAAATGGTAAAAATACACTTCAGAAATTGATCTGTGACGTCACGGTAGCTGCATCCATCGGTTAATTCAAACTATGCTAACCAAGCTTCATATAACCCTGCTTGCATCACTGAATGTTTCTTTTCATTCTGTAATCTTCGTGTTAATAGGTTAAAATTCAAGTTATGTTACTCAAAGTACACCAAAGTACAACACCAGGTAGTAATTGACACTGGAGTGTTTAATACATGGGAATATTACATAGATTCACCCTAGAAGATACTTTGTTTTAAACTTTATATAATACCACATATATTCTTGGAGTACAAACATACAGTATTGTTATTTGAGCATGAACGAACAATATAATAAGGTTTGAGTGTCCACCTAAGCTGAATATGTGTATATGCTGCGTGCTGTCTCTTCCATGTCCAAAAGTTTTTCTTTGTGCATAGTGGGAGACCGACGGCACCTGGGCCTGATGCATGAGGGATCTGGGCTGATGCAGGCTGATAGATGGCACTCAGGCCGGCTGCAAAGCTGATGCATGAATCTGCAGGTCAGAGTGACCTGCTGAGGGGAAAACTCGAAAATACCGGATTTTCAGAACACATGACAAGGCAGATTACAGAGTGGAAATCTACAGAATGGATGACCTTGCTAGGCATCCCTCAATAACTAAAAGAGTCACCAAGAGCTGGTGTGGGTGTCTGTCTGTGACGATGTTCTTGTTGTTTTACCGCTTTACCCCCTGGAGGATGCTTTTTGTCTATTTTTGTCTTTTTGTGTAGCTATCACCATTAGTTTCTAGTTTCTAGTTACTAAGTAATAACCTGAAATTTTGAGAGACTAATTCAAAATTTTGACTTAGGTTTGTCTGGCATTCTTTAAATAAGCTTCCATAAACAATGTTCACTTAGACTCAATAAGATCAACATGGGACTTTAACATGGAAATCAATGTGGTGACATGAATGTTACTACAGATACGTGTTTAGAAAAAAACAGCAAACACAGCCACGGTCAAAAGAGAAAAAATAAAACAAAACAGGCTATTTCTAAAAGCAAAGCTCGACACCATTCTTTATACTGAATACATGAGATGTGTGCTTAAAGTGGCTGGAAGGCTGTTTTCCCTTCAGACTTTACGCTTGGCTAAGCTCATCCCAGATAGATTTTTTTAAACTCATTCCAGCCTAATCATTGTTCTTCATTATGTGCACTGTGTTCTCCATTATGAGCTCAATAAAATAATGACTGCAAAAATAAATTAATACGTTTTTGGACCGTGCTGCAATGAAAACCACAATTACACAAATACAGGAAAAAAGGAAGTTATAGGACCTTTATTCACCTTTAAAAAAAGCTTTTCCAAGTGAATTTTTTTAATTTGTAAATAAACCAGCCAATGTAAGTCTCTTAATATTAAAAAACACTGGCCTGGCCAAAATAAGGAACCAATCTGACTCCCATATACCCACAAATACACTTGCTTAGCACAATGCTAACAATAAGAATACACATATTACGCTTAAGATGAACATCAAAGCTCAGAAAACTTCATCAGAACAAGTAATAATCACATGGACCACAAAAATCTAGCAATGTCCAGGAAAACTGTTACAAACATACCGTGCAAACACACAGGCGCCCACACATGCATGCGCACACACAAACCCTCTCTTGTCCCCTTGAGGCCATCATTAGGTGGATCAAGGTCACCAGACACACGATTAAGAAGATCAGGTTAATGCATTTCATAAATACACGCACCAGTTATTAAAATTAGATGTAGATTATAAGCCTTTATTAATCTAAACCATGCAAGCACACACATACACACACATACACAGACATACACACGCACACACAGACAAAGGTGGGAGACATTTGATGTTACTCATACAGACATAACACCCTGAGGTTGTAGGTTACTCTAAATGGAACATACATAGAGGATAATCTTGTGTCTTTCTAGCACACACACACACACACACACACACACACACACACACACACACACACACACACACACACACAACTGCTTACAAAGCTATTATAGCATTTCTGTGAAAACATCACACTGCAGCCCTAAACCGACTCTGTAATTGTATCTTTAATCATAATTAAGCACCTAAATGAACTTTGCTGAGCTGGTTAAAAGTTGTTTAGTGTGCACTTTCTTTAATTTTACCTAATTAAAAGACCATTTTTTTGCACCGTGACAATTACAATATCCATTTTGCTTTACTTGAAAAACTCATGAGATGCTTCCAATATCCGAGACCGTGGAGGCATCTAGCAGGTTAAATGAGACGTGTAAATCTATTTACGCCCTCGGCCACAGCAAACGTACTCCATCACGTAACCTGCACCAACACTGCACAATAATATTTCTCTGAGGTCGGGCAGAATGCGCTCGAGCTGAATCAGCACACTATAAACCATAACTAAAGTATCTCAGATGACTAGTTTCCAGATGTGAGGCTATACGTCAGACTGTTTCAGCTGCTGAAGGAGTAAAATATGACAGCGCTCCCAGGGTGGTGCATCACAGCTGCCTGTTCAAAACAAAAACAAAACAATAAGTCTGAAAGTAGCCGTTCTTGATAAATCAGTTTGCAATCTCTTTTGTAAAATGTGTCTAAAAAGAAGAAGTTTGATGATCAGGCAAAGTACAAACAGCGCTGCACACGTTTGGCTCAGGAGCCCCACCAGTCTGCTCAGTGTTTGTTTTCTTGTTTCTCAGTGCTCACACTTCATATCTCTGCTCTCCTCACCTCAACCAGTCTAGGCAGCTGTGGCCCATGCTGAGTCTGGTTCTGTCTGGGATTTCCTTCTAATAAAAAGCAAGCTTTTCCTCCCACCTGTAGCCAAGTGCTTGCTCAACAGGGAGGATTGTTGGATGTCTATAAGAGGCAGGTTTTGTTATGATTGCTTCTATCCTTAAAAAGACATGAAATGAACTCAAACTTGTAAACCGGCATAAATTTCTTGGCTCAATTTTAAACCATCTGCAGTTTTGATGCTCTCATTTTCAGTTTGGACTGGCCTCCTCTAGAGGCCTCCTCCAACATCCAAGGAAAAGCTTTAAATGTCGTGCTAGAAACCTGGAGAACTGCTCCTGAGGATTGGCAGAAGTCAGGTGGTGTTCCCAAATAATGACTTTCAAGCATGTTAGAATTATACAATGCATTTGTCTTATAACCTGCATTTCTATCTATGTTTGCACCTCTCAGTATATTGCTGCACCTATTTTCCAGTTTCCTAGCAAAACATAAAGAAATAAAGGATATCTCAAGACCTTTGTGCAGTGTGCGTATGGTTGCACAACACTTAATGAACTGCAACCCATTAAACTATCAATATTCCAAAGTAGTAATAACAACATTTGACAACCCTTATGAGTTAATGAGGATAGTAATTATACAAATATTTCAACAGGTTCAGATAAGTCCAAGAACAACAAAAAATAACCTCATCCTACCAGTGAGTCATCTTCTCATGCAGTGTGTGTTCTCAGGAACGAATGAATGCTGGCACAGACTCTCTCATTATTTCTATCATAACAAGACAGCAACAAGCAGACTGACAACTTTTTCCAACTCCCTGTTGCAGCAACTGTGCAAACCATGAAAAGGCGCACTAGCTGAAACAATCCCGCTCCGTATACAGCTTCTCTTCATTTATCTGCCAGCAGCCGGCTTTAAAGTTGTACCTCTGTATGTCAGTGCATATTAACTTGCTAAAATAACTGTCTCACATTAGGACCTGCTTCATCTTGTTTCAGTGTTACAGTATTTGTCTACACAGTGAGACTAGAGGCAGCATCACCCTGCATGCAGATGCTTAGCTGAATGGATCTAGCAACCGAGTCGGGTGACATAACATAAACATGGGGCAATATTGATGAGAAACTATTTATAGCAATGTCATTTTTCATAATGATAAATATCAGCTTCAGTTTAATTCTAAGCAAAACTCTCCTTGTCTGACACAGCTTTGGGAAATCAGACCACCTCCAAATCGCCAGTTTTTTGTCACTTCATTAAGCAACAATTTCCTGACCTTGTGCCGGCATCTGACTCTCCTCACTCCTTCTAACTTTCCTAACAGTCTTTCACTTCATCCTGCCTCCCTTTTAACTCTTCTCCTAAAATCTGTTTCTCCATCTCTCAATTTCACTGTCACTGCCTCCTTCCTTTCATTCTTGCATCGCTCCTTCCGTCCTTTCTTCCGTGTCTCCTGCTGAGATGAAAGTTAGTTATGGGAAATGACCTCGCGCTGAGTTAGTGCAGTAACAGCCTATCACGTTGTAACTAATGTGACCTCTGACCTCTGGATGCTTAACAACAGACACGTGCGCATGGTACAGTGCTCACAAATAAGCAGGGCAAAAAAAGGGAAATATATGCAGATTTTCTTTAGATCACTTTACAAATAAAATGTGAAATCAGCTGTATAAGAAGCAGCATTTTTAACATACACACACTCTCACATGCCCCAAGTCTGCCCCAGCCCTGACATCACACACCACATCAAAGCAGCTTATTGCTGAGCAGTAAAAGTGGCACAGTGGTTTGAATTTATTCCCCTGAGTCAGACGTTTACTCGCTGCTTCCCTTTCTTAATGAGCCTCTTACAATAACCCTGTCACTTACTGAGCCAAATTACTGCTACCTAAATGAGGGGCTGATGGTACATCTGTGTGTGTGTGTACGCATGTGTGCATGTGTGTGTTTCCGTCACAGTCCCTTCACCATTTAAGGGCACCTGTATGTGATTTAACGTCCCACATGGCCTTCCTCCCAAAGTACGCTTTTACCTTTTTACTATCCAGTGAAAAGCCAAAGGAGGGCAGAGCAGGAGAGAACCACGAGCTGTAATGATGGAAGAGGAGAGAGAAGTAGAGGAGTGGCGAGGCAATAAAATGGAAATGAAAGGAGGAACGGGAGGACTGAGAAACCATCGACGGAGGCAGAAGCAGACACCGAGAGAGAGGAGGAAAAGAGTAAATTATGTGGCTGTAATCTCATTTTAAGAGTCTGATAAAGCTTCTCTGTGTGATTTTGTGATTTAACGTCATAACTGATAGACACTTAGTTACAAAATTACCAGTTCAAAGTGAAAGAGAGGTGGATGTTGTTTTTCCTGATGCTTGCGGATGCGTAACACAGTATGGTGTTTACCATTGATTAGAGTGGGAAGATACTTCACACTGGCCGAGAACCAGTTGGAAGATCTGCTCCAAATAGCAACTGGAACCACTATTTTTACAGCAAAAGAATTGAAGTGATGTATAATACAAGTCCTGTTGTACACTCTGTTGCTGTTCAGTTTCTCATTAGCATTCTATTCAGTAGTGCAGTGATGCTAACCAACACAGCTAACGGACAAGGCTTAACAGCCTCAAAACTAATGGCTAGCTTTACAGTGGTGTGGCAGGGCGTGGTTCATGGTGTGGCTGCAGGAGAGGCTGACACACCGGAGCTCCGTCGGCTCATGATGTCTCCCCTGTATTAAACGTGCTGGGACCTGAGGAGGTTGTTGTTTTTGTTGTGTGTGTAGCTGTCGGCTGAAAAGCTGCAGCCGAGTGTGTTGGAGTATACAGCAAGCGAATAAAGAAGTGCGCTGGAAAGTGCAAGTATGTGGTAGGGTCCGTCATTCGTGCCACAAGTGGCTACTGTAGAGATATAACACGTGACATCATGTGCACATTGCTTGAGAGTTGTGATGCAATCACCATTTACACTATTCGCCAACCAGTCGGGGAATGCACATTTTCCCATGGTTCTAGATGTCACAGACCAGTCTCTGGGCCGAACTGGCAGGAGACTGAATTAATGTGAATGAGATTAAATAAGCAACACAGAACAAAGTGATAGGTCACCATTTTTGAAATGTTACATACAAAACAGAAGAAAAATGTACATTTTTAAGAACTCATCCAATTCCGGGTCACGAGGAGCGACAGTCTATCTAAGCTGTCATTGGGTGAAAGGTGGGGAACACCCTGAACAGGTCACCAGTCTATTCCAAGGAGAGCGACACAAAACCACTCTTGTTTAAAGTATACAATTACAATTAAAGTATCATTGATTAACCTAACAAGCATACATTTGGACTTTGGAACCCATGCAGGCGCAGGGAGAACATGCAAACTCCACACAGATGCTCTTGCTGTGAGGAGACGACGCTAACACTGTACTGCCTTGGGGTCTTGGTGTACAGCTGGTTTACTTTCAGCAGCTGAACAAGGATTAGAAGTGCTTCAACACACTTTAATGGTTTACTGGAAATGCTGGAATTTGGCTACTTAATCAACCACAATTCCATCTGCAACCTCTTCAGTAAAAGGAGACAAGTCACCAAGAAAAAGGATGTGCAAAAACTCACTGCAGCATCAGAACAAGAACCACGTTCTGACCCACGTTCAGGGTCTCTGTCCTCAGAGAGGGACAAGAAGATCTTGGAAGATCAGATTCCGGAGAGTGCTGTTAACACCGGAGAGTTAGCATCTTGATGCTATGTAATCCATAGTAAAATCGATTACCTTAGTTTTTCATGTAACATAGCGCTAATTAGCAGTAAATACACCGTCCTGCTGAAGCCAATCAATTTTAATTAATATTAAAATCCAAGCCAAACCAAATCTAAATTCTCACTTGATGGAAACTTGATGGAGACATGGTTGAGGAGATACTGTTAGTATTCAAGCTTGGGGATGCATAAATGTCTGTATCAATTTTCATGACTACCCTCTGATCGCTATGGAGATATTACTTGAATCTGAATCAAAGTGGTGGACGGACAGTTTCATCCGGTGTCTAAAAATGAAATAATGTCAGATCTGCAGGCAAGTTACATTAGCATAAAGTGTCAGCACTTACAGTCATTGTTCGTCTTTTCTGCCTACTACGCTATAAGCAGTCAAAAGAAGAAGAGAACAAGAAAAAAAAAGAAAATGAAGGAAAGGAAGAAGAAAATAACACAATAAGAAGTTTTATTTGCCGCAGGCAAATAAACTCCATATTTATTATCTTCAACAGATAGACATGTTTAGGGAAAGATGAATGCTAATATGCTCTGACAATGAGCTTTAATTTAAATGAAAATGAAAAGGAGGGTTTTAAAAAAAAAGACAAAAGAAAAACAGCTAAACAGAGTCAGAAAAAAAGAGAAGGTGGTGCAGGCCAACTCTAGTTTGGGAGCCTTTTCTTATTTTGTACATCTAGTGAACTTAAAATATCCCACCACCCACAGTCCAGCTCGGTGTGCTGCTGCTCAGCATGTGTGTGTGTCAATGTGTGTGTTCACATGGCACCAGCACCGCTGCATAATGCCATAATTCTATGTCATTTCTTGGAGTAGTTAAAGGCTCTTAAGCTAACTACCACTTTTCTCCCCTTCACCCAGTCTGTGAAAAAATCCCAGCACGTGCCAAATGGTGTGTGCCACGATGCACAGAGTCAGCATCTTTCCATGTGAGTGTGCACATTTGTGCAAGTATGAGGATAATTCTGGGGAGGCAAAGATCACTTCAGCTACTGCAGCAACTCGAAGGGGGGGTGTTAACAACTGACTGTAAACAGGAGCTCTGTTTCACTGAAACACCAAAAGGACACTTAGGTATCCCGAGCTGTAATGAGAGTTTCTCGGAATGTAAAGATGTCAAGAAGGGCAAGATTCAGAAAAATCCAGAAACAAATATGCAATGGCTCAGTAAGTATGTGTGTGTTATTCCCTCAGTGGTCAGCGCTTCAGAAATCATGCTGTGAGCTAAGAACTGCTAACACACAGATTAACAGGCCAGGATTAGCAGGAGATTAGGCATCAGCCCCTAATCTAACAGCATGGCGTTGGCGGCGGCAGCGGTGATGATGGGAAGGTAGTGAAAGAGGTGGCAATATATTATTGTGCATGTTTGCATGCGCGCAAGTGTGGAAGCTGGTTAATAAGGGCACAATAGAGGCTGATTCCAGCGTCACTGTCATTTCTCAGCAGGGAACATCAAATCCCTGCGGTTGGGCCAACATTAGGTCGGTCGTTTCCAGGTCATGCCTCGAAATGAGGGAGAAGCTGACTGAGTGTGACGACCCCCCGATCGTTTTTGCACTTTCACATCACAGGAGTCGGATGTTCAAATAAAGCAATAAACCCCATCTGCACTCGTCAACAAGCTCCTGTTAAATATGCACCATTTCGAATAGTTCATCCGGTGAGTATGGGGTTGGGGGTTAGCGTGAGGGGTAGCGTGTCAAATAAACTGCTCCCCTCAATATGGTCTCTGACTTATTAAGGGCTCCTTATCACACTGATGTTTGTTCAGTTTGTTTTCATTAGCTTCTTGCTATGAAAAGTCTGCCAGTCATCATGATTGATAGCTGCTCTGAATCACAGAGGCACCTGTTCAGGACACAAGAGTGCGATTGGACTGTTGTGTTCATTAACCGTGCAAGTTATAGTTGTCTGTTTCAACCTACAAAACTTATGACTCAGGATGTTGAGTGATTCATCTGCTGATCAGAAGGTCGGTGGTTTGATCCCTGGCTCCTCCAACCTGCAATGTCCAAGTATCCCTTGGACAAGATACTGAACCCTTAGTCACCCCTCATGGAAGCTGAGTGTGTGAATATTAGGTTAACAAAGTGCACTGAGTAGAAAAGCACTATGTAACAACCAGCCCATTTATCAAAATGTGTTGTTCCTTTTCTTAAATAAGAGAACTTCTGAAAGAAAAATGTCTCCAACATGCTTCCTACAGAGTCCAGAACTGGAGACGTCATGCAGTCTACATTTAAAAATCTCTTTGCACTTTCAGTCACTGATAGCGTTTAAGTGAAAAGCTGGAAAAATGCAAAGCATCTGTTTAAATTTCACTGGGAGCACATCATCTGCTCAGTAGTTTACTTACAGAAATTCATCATTATGTCTCCCACAGTGCCCATGGGCAAGGCTCTAAAGTGTTGCGCCGGAGCTGCTACACAAAACGAGGTACATTTCAAAATGTTATACGGGCACCCCTGTGTATCGTCAGAATATATAACGTACGCATGTTATGAGCCGAGGAGCCGCTTTTATGCAGTCCGCCACCTCTATCAAATAAACGTCTCCGTCCTTCCCACCAGCAAGCATGTAATAAACAGAAATGCCTTCAAATAACAATAAAAAATAACAGAAAATAACCTCCGAGCTGATACTCGGGAGGTTAAAATGATAAAAAAGTATGAGGATGTTCGGAGCGTGGCGAGGCTCAGAGAAGCAGGGAGACAGCAGGCGTGCACAGGGTTGGGATTTTCACAGCAACAAGTCTAATTATAGGCCTATGTTTATGCCTCATGTAGAAACACCAGGAAGAAACCCACTAATATACACAGCGATGGATATTTTAGATTTCACATTCTTTATTAACCAACCGCACCATTTTATCTCTGGGGGCTGACAAGCTGTTTTCATTGTGTGAGTGTATGTGTGTGGTAACTTTCAACAAACCGCCAACTTGCTCTTTCCACGAACCGCTGGTTTCTGGTGTGAATGCCGTACCGTGACCCTCATTGATTTTGACCTTTGAAATGCACTCGTCTGCCTTAAAATCAATCATTGTTTTTTACTCCAGTAACGTTATCAAAAAATGATCACGTCCTTAGTTGCTATTGGAAACGGGTACCAGTCTGTCAGTTTTGCCTTCTGGATTCGTGACGGATAAACCTCCCATGGATACCCTGTCGCACTCAGTCAGATCCGCCTCTGATAATACTCTGCACCAGTGATCCTATCAGCATGGCTGGTGTGCGTACGTGGCTGTGGCTGTGACCTCTCTGTTAGGACACCGTGTGGTCAACAAAGACATCCTCTATTCAAGCTACTAAAGTGATAAAACCCCACAGGGAGTCGGTAAAGTCTTCCCCTGTGACAGATTTGTCACTTCAGTAACTGCATAGTCACAGGTTTAAAGAGACAAATGCTAATTATTTTGAGTAGCATGTTATGTACCATGTTGTCATTTTTAAGTATGATATAGCTGTTCTTTCTTGGCCTCTTTTCTTTGTTGTAGTTTTGTTAACTTTATTTTTTTGGACATGCTTTATCAAAGACACGGTAATCTGAGGTCACAGGTCTAGATCTTCATCAGGCTCAGACTCAGACTCCTGCACGCAGCCAACAGTGATGTCATTACTGCTGGCGAGCAGAGTAGGCGGTGTTGAAAGAGGAAGCTGACTGCAGAAACCTGCGTTTGATTGACAGCTTCCAAAAATCGCTTTTGTATTTTGTCAGCAGCAGCATCTATCACTTGGGAGAAGACTGCAGACTGTCATGTGTGCCTCTAACGCACATATAAAAGGTTATGGTGATGTGTTAATGTCCCGGTTTGTGTGTACAATGATGATCTATCATAGCTTCACACCTCATGCATACATTAACACATTTTACTGTTTTTAATACAGTAAATTAACTAGAATAAAATGACGAACTTCATGACGAACTGAGGATTTCAGTCATACTGCACTCCCTCCTGTGCCCACAGCCTGACAAGAGCTGATTTTGTGTCCTCATAGATTCTGTATTTTTGCAACAAGAATCAAACAATAGATGCAATTTTAAGAATTGTTATCCAGGTAAGAGTATTTCTGGATGAAACATTTCAGATATATACTTTTGTTCAAAGGTTTATTTGAGATTAATTTGACCATTTCTCTTTTCGCATTCACTAATAGCTCAGTCACAGTTGTAGCTGTAGTTGTAGATATATGGCAACCTGCTAGCAACCTGCTAGCTTCCCAAATAACTTTCAGTTACTTTATAAATGCAGACAGATTACCAGATTACATTGCAATCTATCTGAGTCAGGCTGCACGGATGCAACACATCTCTTTGCAAAGTCGCCTATTACACTGCTATATAAAGTAAAGCTTGCTGAGCAGAAATTTGCACTAATTATTTCACTATTTGTGGAGAAATATCTGAATTTCTCTTCTATGACGTTCTGGCTGGACTTTAAATGCTGTGTATTTAGACATTAACAGATGCAGCAGGGTTTTTTTTAATGATTTGTTGCATTTAATCGGCATATTATCGCAAAAGGATTGCATATAATTGCCAACTTGACTCCAATCAATCGCAACATCATAGCATTTTCACTACATTTTATTATTGTCTCGGTGCACCAAACTCACTAATGCAGTTCACGTCACTCGGTTACAATAATTTTGGTCGTGCAGCCGTCTCATTTATTGTTTTCACTAGTGTGACTTTAGCATGATTGAAACAGATTTTCCTGTGGCCAGAAATGGAATAATGTATTAGTCACTTGGATTCAAAACATAATTAAAAAACTGTAGGCTGTTGTTCCATAACAACAGCCTACTGTTACTGTAACTAATTAAATTTTGTCATCAAGATAACGCAGCACTGACCCTACAATATGAGCACCAACATACACTGACAGGAAGTTCAACTCTCTAGTTGAAGCTCCGTTTGAAAACGAGGCAGTTTTTCTTCTTGCTCTGCAGGAAATACTCGACTTCCAACAATTAATCCTCGTAAAACCTAATTAATAAGATGTTCCCAGTGGCAGCAGCTCTGCACCGGTGAGCCGGACTTTCAGCGTTTAGCGGAACAGAAAGCAGAGCGCTGTAATGCCTCAGCATACACTCCCTGATGTGTCTGTCTAAACGTAACCTGCTGAGGGGACTGTACTCGCATCCTTCCCTGAAATCACAGTGTGTGATGCTTAATATGCAGAAGTGCGTGCCGAAATGCCGAGTGTGCACGCCAAGTCGGCAGATTGCTTCCACTCCTGCCGTCTTTATTCGCTGTCATGAGAAGTTTAAAAAATGGTTTGATCGAGTGTACTGTGGAGGCCTGGGAATGCACTGAAGTTATTTTATTTGTCTGTGTTGTTTTTATATTCTTTTTCTTTTTAGAAATAATCAGTTTCCTTCATTTAAATTCAGGCAGTGAACATAAAAAACTACAGTTGGCTTTAATGAAAAAGAAAAATTGATAATAAAATTGTTTTCTGTGCTGAAGAAAAATTCAAATTCTTTTCAAATTGCTTGATTTGTCCGACTGACATTTTTAGAATTTAAAAGGAACTAATAGCTGATCTTTGATTAGTTATCGCTCTCAACAACAAGATGAATAAGCATCAGTATAACATCCCCTTATGTACTGAAGACGCCTGTTATCCACACGAGCCAACTGCTGTAAATCACCATCCTGTCCACAGACATATATGTGTATATATGGAGCATATGTGTAAACAGCCTTGACTCATAAAGCAGCTGAGCAGACACCACATCCGACAAACAAGTCATCGTTTCATTTCGAAAACAGATGGATGCTCAACTCCTCAAGTGGAGGAGGGGAACATGAGAGCAGGGCTGGGAGGAGGAGGAGGAGAATGTAAAAATAGCATCTGATAAGGAGGGGAGAAGTAACTGTTCAAGGGAGGGCAGAGAGAAGGAGGAGGAGAAGGAGAAGAGGTGTAAAGTGGAGCGTGGGGGAGAGAAAGACAGAGGTTACCGAGAAGCAATCCTGATTTGTACCACCATTGATTTTAGGTGTAGAGAACAGTTTATGCTCTCACTCCTTCACAGTTTTTTTTTTTTAAAGAAATCCTTTTACACACCACTCCTATAATATGTGATGATTGTAGTGGAATGCAGTGGATATTAGGGATAGGATGGGATGCAGGCAGACGATCCACTGTGGCGACCCCTAAAGGGAGAAGCCGAAGGACGAAGAAGAGGGCTGAAATGAAGTGGAGCTTTATGACTGACTGCATTCAGCAGTTTACCAGAAAAAAATTTATCTTCTTGAGTCTTTACACATTATATACACAGCACCAGGCAAACATTTGGAAACACTGCAATTTCACATCTTTTACAGAAAAGCTCTTAAAAATCTTTTTTATGTTACTGCATCAAGTCTGTGTCAGGTCTGGTTAACAAGTTTTGACTAAAGCTATTTCTACAACTCTAAAAATAGCTGTGTTTCTGTGTTTATTACATCAGAAAGCAGAACGGACCATCCATAAGCTTCTCCAAAACAGGAGAGCAGTAAATAACTTCACTTCTGAGATTTGAGCTGTCACACAGAGTCATAGTTTATAAGCTACTGTTTAATAACTGTCTGAAAGTGTCATTAATAAAGTGTGTATGGATGCGGTGCCATAGCTACAGAGAGGAGAGGGACTATCTAGTTCTAAGGAACAGCAAACATAATAGAAGAACTGAATTGACACAAACTGAAACTAATGGAATCACCTTGTGCATGTATCTGAACCAGCCAAGAAACATAATGTCTCCAGTGTGACCTGGTTGTACACCAGTGCCTCCTCCCAGTCGGACATGCCCAAAGCACTTCACCAAGGAAAGCAGTGTCATAAGCTCGCTGTACTCCCTCAAATACTCAAATACTTTGATCTCAGTCGTTTGGTCACCAGCCACAGCTTGTGGCCACAGATGAGGGTGAGGACGCAGACTGACTGGTAAATGGACAGCTTTGTTTTCAAGCTCAGCACTCTCTCTTTACCACAACAGGCCATTACAGCATCTACTTTACTGCAGATGCCACACCAATCAATCTGTCAAATTCTCACTCCCTGGTTCCCTCACTTATGAACCAGTCCCAAAGGCACCTGAACTCTTCCAGTTGAGGCAACAGCTCATCACCAACCCAGAGTGGGCATTCCTCCATTTCAACTGAGAACCATGGCCTCAGCCTTGGTGCTAATTCTCATTCCAGCTCCTTCACACTTGGATGCAAACAGCCCCAGCGTGAGCTGAAGGTTGCTGCTGGATGAAGCCAGCAGAACCAAAAAACTCCTGACGGCACCTTGAGAAGGGCGAGCCCCAGAAAGTCAAAAGGGGCAAACCGACCACACTGTTCCCGACCCATACGATGTTACCAGGACCAGCTCCTTAAGAAACCCAGGGCATCTCATCCACAGCACACTAGGTGTTTAACCATAATAACATCCAAGCAAATATCAACACACAAGTGAACACGGCACTTGCTCGAGTTTTCAGTGAGACTTTCTTCATATTTTTTAAATATAAAACCAACAAACTATAGTAACCTTTTAAGTAATGATGTGCTCGGAGGCACCGCTCAGTTGCTACAGTAATAATCCAGTTAGCATCAAACTAATGATAGCAGCAATGTACGTCAGCTGATGAACACTTCAACTTTTGCTCCTGGCACTGCCTCCTTATATTGAGAATATTACTCTTACTAAGGGAAAATCTGGGAGAGGGAGGGAGACGGGGGGTTTAACAAGCTAACGCTTTTCCTGTAGAGGTGCTTACTCATCCACCAAACAGTGTAGGCCTATTTTAAAAGCATTAAATATCATGGCACCACAGAAGGATCAAATATGGAGCACAGGAGACAGCATCTGCATCAAACCAATTGTGACAACATTCATCTTTTGTGAAGGGAGGATAACAGGAAGGGGAACCAAGTACGAGCCTCCCTCCTTTGCTCATCGTCCTCTTCGTCTGCTTTCACCCTCTTCTGTTGCTCCTCACCTCTCTCTCTCTCTCTCTCTCTCTCTCTCATGTCACTGCATCAGACATCATGAAAGATTCACAGCTCTGCTTTTAACAGCCAACCAAAGTCCTCTCTTTCCCTCACACACACACACAAGTGCACAACCCCTGCACTCATACATCTAAAGCTGTCTACAAAAACATGGCACCGGGAAAACGACAGACACCAGGAGAGAGGCTAAGGAGGCAGAGAGAAGTTAGAGAGAAGCACTCAGAGCTTTGGTGCAGGTTTGTGCGAGTGCATGTATGTGTGCGCTGCGTATTTGGTGTTCCACATGGTGAAGTATGCTGTGAACGCCTGAGTGAGCATGTGATGTGTGACAGATGACAGACAGTATCAATTTCCTTCCTCAAGCACATTCGTAAACGCTCGTACACACAGCGGTTTCACAGATGCTGCGAGCAGAAAAACTACATAAGATTCACACCTGCTTACATTTCCAATGCAGTTTTCTCTAACTTTGTGGCACCGCACTATTATCATAGTTAATGTAAACTATAAAATATATAGAAAAAGCATTTAAAGGTAGGAAGGATGGGAAAGCCATAATATATCAATATATTTAACCAGCCATAATGGTTAGAATGGGGAAGAGTAGCAGTTTTGCATATTGTAGCACTTTATGCAAAACTGACGAAACACCTTAAGCCAAATCCTTTGTAATACTGTAATATTGTATACTTTGCATACTTTAATACTGCAGTGGCTGCACATGGTAATAGTCTACACCTTCACCTAACAAGTGAAAGATCCCTGATTTTATTTATTATGCTGTGTTGCTGTACACAGTTTGTCTTTAAGTATTCTTTATATGATGGCAGGGATACAGCACCTGATCATTTTCCATCATCAACTAATCGATCAACAATGTTCTCTGTGAATAAATTAATCTGTAATCTAATCAAATGTCAGAGAAGATTAAAAACATCGATGTCATTTAGTACCTTGTGATTACACTTACTTATATAAATGACCTTAGCAAATGATTAGCGGTGAGTTGCTGCATCACTCGCATAGACATGTTGACAATCAGGCAAGAAAACAAAAGCAAAAACTAAACTAGAACTTGAAATCTAAAAACTAACGGCTGTAAAATTGCTAGTATTGTACACACTGTAGGGTTGTCAAAAAAATCAATTCTCAGATAATAATCTATTTTTTTTCTAAAAATACAAAAAAATTACTGGGCAGTTATTATTTGCAACAGTCACGTGTTCGCCTCCTCTCCTCACCAACAGCTGCAGACATGAACGGTGACTGACGCTCAGTCATGTTAGCATGAGGTTAGCATGATGTTAGCATGATGTTACAACACTTTATGAGCTTCCTTTCCTAAATCCCCCCCGAAGTATATACAGTTATCATGAATGTTAATCTGGCCTGTGTACATGTTAATGCCTTTGAGCTATTAGCAATTAGCAATTAGCAATTAAAAATACTGTTGTTATTTTTTCTGTCGGCTATTTTCCTGGGAATTCCAGTATCGTGACAACACTGATGCACACTGATATTTTTCCTGGTGGAAAGACCAGTCAGCTAAATAATATAGACAAGCTTCAGTATGAGACTGCATAATTTCTTTAATTGGGTTCATGAATTAAGTTCATATTCTTTAGCGACGGTATCGATGCAACCAAGCAGAGAATTAGTGCCGCCAGCTCCGATGGAACGGATGAGAAATAATTACATTTTAAACAAATAGTGACGAAAGCTGGATTTAAAATAAAGAAAGTAAAGCCTGGCACTGCACTCATCTGACTTCTGAGGTGTCCAAAAAAAGTTGAGACGCTGTGTAAAATGTCCATTTTTACTTAAATAAAACAAAATAATTGAAAACATTTTGTTTTCATTTTCACACACAAAAAAGTTTTGAAATATGTTTGCTAGCTTCAGTCCTTGCACTACATTTTATTAGCATTTTGCACAGAGTACCAACACATAACTTTTCAGCTCCTCCCATATTGTCTTTCAAACATTCAAATAATGTAACAAATACTCAAAATGTAGGCCACACAAACCCACGCACACCGACACAAACGCATCAAAACTCAATACCTGTGAATTGCGCAGGTTATATACGCTGTATCTGTTTCTGTGTGTCACTCGATCACATGGGTGTGTGCTGCTCTGCGCAGACAAAGCATTTGTGAATGAAACTTGGTGTCTTCCTTGAAGAAGGTGTTGGCTTTCACTGACTTTTAAACACACACACATAGACAGATACACACACAGGCTATAGGATGAGCTGGCCTTTAACTATTGACCAGGTGAAGGATACATTGTATAACAAGAAGAGAAAAAAACGCTTGCAGGCAAAAACACAGACAGGCAGACATCAGGAAAGACGACTTCCATTCATATGGTGTAAAACCTAAAGGACAATGGATGTCAGCAGAGTCTAAGAGTCATTTTGGGTTTTCTTTTTTTAAATTCAGGGTAAAAATGTAAAGCGTCTGTTCCTCGTATTACACAGATTTTACTCTGGAACTATGATTTTCTCACATTTTCTCACATGTTTAATCCTGGAATAAACACGATTATTTTCTGAATGTTTTCTAGATTTTAAATACAAACCTAGAGATCTAGAAAAAGCTACAAGCCACTACAATTTTTCATTCATTTCACTCCTTGTTTTCACTTTGCATGGCTGCCCTGTGAAAGAGACTGGATCTCAATGGGACTTCCTGGTTACATCAAGGTTGAATAAATAAATTGCACAATTTAAATCCTTCCATTCAGGGCTGACATTTTGGCTTTTTTCTTTGCATTCATTGTGAAAATTGGACTTCTTGCCATTTACGTTTGTGCTGGTTTGGAGAAATAGATGAAGCAGCTAAATACACGTCATTCAATCGCAGGTTGGTGTTACTCACCTGTGAAAATCCATGTGAACGAGATTATGGGGAGAAAAAGCAAACAAAACTTTCATCTACACATCGATCCATCCATCTGTCTATGGTTGCGATTACCTTGCTTGTGGCGAGTGATTTGTAGGGGTTTTCGCTCTAATATTAATAGAGTCTTTACCTTATGCCTTGAGGTGACTGTTTTTGTACATATTTAAACAACATATTTTCACAGGAAGAGAACTAACCTGAGGGACATTAGCCATCGACCACAACCAGCTGGGGGGGAGGGGAAAGCGAAGAAAAAAGGAGAGCATAGAGAGACAAGGATGAACTATGCTTATGGAGTGATACAAGGGGAGCATAGAAGACATAGTTTATGCTCCCAGCAATCTGAGCCTATAGCAGCATAATTAAGGGGTGTTTCAGGGTCACCTCATCAAGCCCTACTTACAAATTTGCCACTAAATGTATGCAACATTGCAAAAGAGTGCAATGTACTAAACACTGAATTCAAAAATGTTCATTATCTTAGCGTAACTAATAAGAAACTTTTCTAATTAGACCGTAACAGAAAGTGAAGTTGATAGGAACATCATTTGCTCTCACTTTTGACCTGATGATGGCACTAAATCCTTAGTCTGGGGCTTCCCAGCGTTATTAAAACCCATCCTGTAGGGAACATGAATGTTGGCTAAAACATGCTGATATTCTCTGAATTCAGGTATGGTTCTGGTTCAGTTGGGTAGGTGCTGCTGTTAGTACTCGTTTCTGGGCACAAAACTCCATTTTATTTGCTTAATCTATGTACTAATATACTGATTTGTCACCCGGGGAAGTCTTCTAGCTGAATTACACTTCCCAAACATTGTTATGCTCTGCAGATAACGCTAACTGTGAACTGCTTATGATTAGCAACAGCTGGGTCTTGTCCCATATCATTAGGAAAGTGTTTGTTCATCCAGATGCGAGTCTGCTGCATGCGCAGGAAGGCCACAGGGCTTAGATATTTGGCTTGTGTTTACTGCCCTGAGAGATAATAAATACATTAGGAAGGCAAGTAAGGCTCAGTGTGCTAAATGACCAAATATTGCTTATGACGATCACGTTGTCGGTTTTCCTGGAGGACTTTTTTTTGTATAACTTCATTATGACCTGTATGGCGAGGGTTTGTCTGCATTACTGTAATGCATGCTTGAAAACCAATCCAGAGTGCAAACAATGAAACAAAGAGACAATATATTGTATCAAACATTTAACATTCCTCCTAGTGTGCAGAAAAGGTATGGAAGTAAACAAAATGAATTTGTTGTGTTGTATCTACTGGGTTTTTCCAATAGACTGTATTAATGTTTTGTTCTCAGGTTGGACATCCCCCAGAGTGCGGAGGGCCAGATAATCTAAATTGACCCACCTAAGGTCCCTGAAATGAGAAGGACTGAAAAGCCCCTGTTGTGGGGAAATCTTCCCCCTGTCCCCATCTCTGTGCCCAACTGGTCGTCAGTTTTAATGAGTTCTGGGGAGGCAGAACTCTTGTGCAAATAACTAGAGCAGCTCAAGGTCCAAGAGACTGAAGCATTGTGTTCTTCATCTGTCAATAAAAGATGAGCTTTTAATGGATGAGGAGGGAAAATGTCGTGTCGAGTCTCTTTCACAGTCTTCCACTAAACACAGACAGACAGACCTTGAGTGACTCACTCACTGTCTCTGGTTGTGGGTTTTTCTCCCCCTTCTTTCCTTTTCTCTCTATTTTCACATTCTTTGCCTCACTGTTATCTATTTTCTGGTTTCTGTCTGATTCACACACACACACACATCCAATATTAATAACTCAGCCGCCCATAAGTGTGCATTTCCACTGACACAACACAAAATGACCTTCAGATCGCAGACGCTGAGCACACAAACACACCTTGCTCTCCCCTCGCTTTCATCTCCTCTGCACGCTCGCTGCTGTCTGTCCATCTTTAGGTGAAATAAGGGAGGAGACAGAGGCCGACAGATGATTGCCTTAAAGGGGACAAGAGCTCAATTTCACTTTCCCCAAGGCCAAGACACTTTTAATCTGCATTTATGGTTTGCAGCAGCCAAAGAGACAAGATAGAGAGACTTTGATGTGTGCTGTCTGACTGACAGACTAGAGATCAGGCTAACTGATTACTTTCGCTGCCTGGGTAATTCCCTGATTGACTAAATGCATGATTGCCTGACTAGTTGGATGACTGACTGACACGATGAGAGTACAGGAATGAAACAAAAGAAGTAAAATGAGTGTAAACCACATCTTCTTTTATTCAGCTCATCAGCAGCTTATGTTGTGCGATCGCTGAGCTGTAGCTAGAGCTGTGATTGGATATTGCCCCAGGCGAGCCTAAATTATTAGTTTATGCAAATTCCAGCATCTACTGTGTCTCTCACACACACACACACACACACACACACTACACCTGCAGTCCATCCACAGCAAGGTAGACAATGAAAAATGCCCCGGGACACAAGTCTGCATCCGCCCCCTCTAGGTTATATTAACAGTTCTTCACACCTGGAGCACAAACACCAGCAAACACAAATATATAAAAACAATGAATAGATTGGAATGGCTCCACAAGACACATGGCTCACACCCACCTGCATTTCTGCCCTCAGCAGACAATGAGCATACCCTGAAGGACTGTAGACTGGGAAACACTGAGATGCTGAATGAGGGGGGTGTATAAGAGTGCACAGAGAGGCTGAACAGACGCACAATAAGACACACGAACTGGGATGCAGCATGATAATAAACCCTCAGCAAAGCTGCCCTTTGGGAACATTTCTTTTTTTAAAAGAAAAAGAAACCTTAAGCTGATTTATTAACATAGATGGAATTCCCATTCACGCAAACCACAATAAAGCACTCAATGTTTATGAATAAAAATGATCTAGCACAGACTATGTATAATGCAACAGAATGGCATCCTGAACAGCCGCTCAAGAATCCCACAAAATAAGGCAAGGCACGGGGGGGGTCATTTAAGAATTATGTCACAACATCCTGTAATAGTTGGAGCGATCTGAAATTTTAATAAAAAATTATGATACAAAAACTTGACTTTATCGTTCCTGTGGAGTGCGTTAAGTGTCGTCCTCTTTGTTACCCCCCACCAAAACAATTGATGAATTTAAAAAAAACAACTACAAAAAAAAAAAAAAACTCACCGGAGATCTCAGTCTGAGGAACCCTTTCCGAAGTGAACCCTTTCCCGGTGTAGAACTGCCGCAGGTCGGAGCAGCTTCTATCCGCCCCGGCCACCGGGCCCGGTGCGGCACACAGACTCACCAGCACACAGAGAAGCACCGGCAGACGCATCTTTGGAGGTGTAGTCCTTTTTCCTCACACGCAGAAAATCCCCGACAGTTTTTGGATTAGACTCTTATCCACAGTGTTTAGTTGCCTTTTCTCTATTTTAATATTATGTTGGTTATTATTCTTCAGAGTTTGAGGGGGCGGGCGGGTTCTGCGAACAAACAAAAGCAACGTGTCCCGTTCAAACTCCACAGATTTCCTCTTAACTAAAACACACACATACACACTCACTCACTCTCACACACACAGCCACGGGAGAGGAGGAGGCGCCCGTGGCAGCCAGTCCGGGATGTTTGTGCGAGAGACGAGGGGCTGCGACGCGCGGGACTGTAGGTGTCAGGTACACCGTGCTGCTCCTCCTCCACCTCCTCCCTCTGCTCGGTGCTGCTGGTTGTGAGCTGCAGAGATGCGAGAGACAAAAGAGAGAGAGAGATAGAGGAGGGGGTGCGACAGAGTGAGCGAGCGAGGAGGGCAGGTGTCAAAGCCCGAGCAGCTCCGCGGTCTGACTGTGCAGCTTCATGATTATGGAAAAAGTGCAACAAAGATCAAAATCAAAAATCAAAAATGTTGCTCTGAATGCGGCTTTAGACAAGAGGAGACATGCCCGGTCCCTTTTCCAAGCTTTGGGACAATGAAATGTGTGTTGGTGGGACGGGAGTGTGCAGCAGTCCGTGCTGATGCTCTCTCTTTCTCTCTCTCTCGTTCCCTCTCTTTGTGTTGGGTTTTGTGCTGCACTAGCCGTGTGCAAAACAGTGCCACCTGCAGGTCTTTACAAAAAAAATATAGCACAGAAAACGTCTTCCAACAGCACACACTCGCTGGCCACTTTATTAGTTACCCGTGTTCAACTGATCCCTCGTGTGAATATCTGATCAGTGCGTTTAGACGTGCAGAGATGCTCAAGCTGAGCTGCTGAAGTTCAAACCCAGAATACGAATGGGGAAGAAATCTGACTGAAGTGACTTTGAATGTAGCACCAAACTGCTGATCTGTTGGGATTTTCCTGCACGGCCGTCTATAAGGTTTATAGGGAAAGCCCTGAAAAGAGAAACTATAAAGTTAACGAAGATTCACCGGGTGAAACTGCTTTGTTGAATTCAAAGATCAGAGGAAACTGGTCAAACTGTTTCACAGTATCTCAATTAACTATTCTGTACAACCAAGATATGCAGAAGAGCACCTCTGAATGCACAGCACGTCAAAGCACAGGGGCTACAGCAGCAGAAGACCACACCAGATGCAACTGCAGTCAACTAAGAACAGGAAACTGAGACGAGAGATGACTGTCTGGTTCGATTAGCCCTGATTCCTGCTGTGACATTCAGAAAGTAGGGACAGAATTTGGCATAAACATGTATCAGTGTTTCAAGCTGGTGGTGATTGTGCAATGGTTTCTAATAAATGGTACCTAATTAATACAGATGCATATCAGGGTCTCAGAGTTCTTCTAGTATTTTTGTTGCATTACTCTTCAGGACAGAGAGCTCAGATGTTGCACATGAATATGCGAAGCCTCTAGGGGTTACAGCTTCTAATGCTTCTATTTAACACTGGAACCACTTTGGACATGACCTTCCACGTCTGCTCCTCTTGTTGCCTCAGCCCCTGGTACTCTCTTTGTCTGATGTCATTGTCAGCTGGAATTAATAAATCTATGTAAGCTCCCTCTGTCCTCGGCTCTTGGCCAACCACCAATATGTATGGTTGGTTGTCCAGCAGCTGCCTGAAGTCCTGCAGGGCCTTAGCCCTGTTGCCCTCTGACCACTTTCCCACATAGCAAGCATGTCTGGCCCGGATCAAAGTTCAAGCAGGTCTGGCAATGATGGCACTATTTATGTTCCTATTCTCCTATTTTAGTTAGAAGACGCAAATGCCATGTTGCAATAATATACTGCTATGGTAGCCAACGTTTCAAATGCAGGTTTGACAGGTTTGTGAGTGTACACTTTATCCAAAACCTAGCGACAGTTTACTCATCTTTGCCAGAGGGTGGCTGTAGCTCAGGAGCAGGTCACCTATTGATCAGAAGGTTAGTGGTTCGATCCCTGGCTCCTCAAGTCTCATGTCAAGAGTGTGTCCCTACACACTGCTCCTCGGTATGCCTGCTTAGTGGCTGCAGAGAGAGCAATTTCCCCATGGGCATCAATAAAGTATACATTATTATTATTTATCTTATGTCCATGCTACCACATGCTGGACAGTCTCAGGGGAAACGTTGCACAGCTTACACCCTGGGTTCCTTCTGCTGTGGCAGATTCCCGCCTCTGTGGATCTGTTGCTTAGAGCTTGTTCTAATGTTGGAATATGCTATCCTTTTCTAGCAACCGGTAGGATGTCAGCCAGTTTTTCTTTCTGCCGATGAAACACCCCATGGAGGCGCGTGTCTTCCAGAGTATGTCTTCTTTTTCCTTGCAGCACTCAGGTAGCTCTGTACCCCGGGGGGCCAACTTCGTGATATATTCATGGATACTCATTCTTTCATCCTGAATAATGGCTCTCACAGTAATCCTCACCCTCCCTCTTTTCCTTGGTTATAGAGTCTTAGGTTGCTGGACTTTGTGTGGAACTGTCTGTACATTGTGAGTTTTCATGTCGTTTGGGCAAACTTCGATCACACAGTTTTACTCGCAGAATGTGCTATACAGTGTGGTACAGCAACATTGCTTGCTTACTATAACTGCCATTTCCATAGTGCTGCACTTACTAGTAACAATGACTAAAACTGCTGTTGGGAATATAAAAATGTAAAGCTATTAAGAGTCATTAAAATTGATAATAGTCTCTGTGTTTTTAGGCTTACAAGACGTTTTGTTAATTTGAATGTTTCTGGTTCAGAACCTACTTTTCTTTCTATTTTCTCAGGCATCTGCTGGCAATAAAATTATATTTATTTCCATTAGTAGAAAATAACAGTTTACACGAGGAAAGAGAGTATTGGTTTTATTATCCTCATTTCATTTGCACCACCCAGGACTAAAATGATAAATGGCAAATACAACAACAACACTCACAAAAAATATCTTTGCATAAAATCAAATGCAAGTGTGGGAGTTCATCTGCAGCCATAAATTAGAGTACAATTAGAGATGAGGAAAAAATAAAAAAATGTAAAACTTTTTAATGATTTGCTTAAATGAGAGTAATTTGATTTCATTGTATAATTTATTGTGTTGATGTCAAAACCACTTGGAGTTCAAATGATTGTGTGTAGATAGATTTACTATGCGCATGTTAAGGGAAGTAAAATTGTTAATACACATTTTAGCTGGAAAATCATACCTGTGACATTAACAGAAAGGTTTTGTTTTTGTTTTTTAAGATATTGTGCAACATTCTGCAGAAACCTCTGCCAGGGACTTTCAAAGCTTAAGGGATTTGGATGATTCCTCAGTGACACAGTGTTCAGTTGGCCCGCAGCTGGCAAATATCAGTCCAACGGCTGCCACAGAAACATAGTGAGGTCAGATTCAAGATTATATGTGAGCCTTCAAGAGTTTTTTCTACAAGTAAATGCATGAAAGAAGACATATTATGTACACAGAAGAAATTAGCCTTCAGCAAAAAACCCTGATTCATGGAGGAGTCCCAAATGTCTCGTGTGCCACTGTAGGGAGGTCAGTGGCTGGTAGAGATTCAGTGCCTTCCTCCGGCTCAGTTTGGTGTGGCTGGTGGATGTGACCAATGAGCTGTCAGACCCGCTCCAATCTTCTCATCCAACATCCTCCCCCAGCAACAGCATCAGCAGCGCCAGGTCCTCAAGCTGACTGGAAAAGGTCAGTGGCAAGCCTGAAATTTGACTGACACACCAGAAATGCAACTACAAGGTAATGTAGGCGTGGCACACAATGTAATGTTGAGTCCCATGTGAGTGATGCTACACAGATTAGACTTTTAGAGCATGTGCTACTACAACTCCAGTTCCCTAAATAAGGACAAGACGCTGTACAAAATGTAAATAAAAACAGAACGAGATGATTTGTAAATCTTACGAACCCATATTTTATTCACAATAGAAATTTTAAAACATATCAAATGTTTAAACAGAGATTATTTCATGAAGATATATTAGCTCATTTTGATTTTGATGGCAGTGAAGTGATTGAAAAAGGTTGGGATGGGGGAGGAGCATTTCACAATAAATTAGATGAACTGGTCACAGCTCAGAAAGAAGTTTCAGAATAATGTTTCTCAACATACAATTGCAACAACTTTGAATATCTCACCATCTACATAATATCAAAAAAAGATTCAGAGAATCTGGAGAAATCTCTGTGCGCAGAAGACAAAGTTGAAAGTCAGTATCGGATACCTGTGATATTCACGCACTCAGTCTGCACTGCATTCAAAACAGACATGATTGTGTCACTGTCAGTGAACACAGTTTGCATCCACAAACAGAGGTTCAAGCTCCATCGGGCACAACAGCAGGGCTACAAGAAGAAGCAGAAGCGTTGGTGTGCTGAACTGGCCAACCTAGAATCCAGACTTTTCACCAACTGAAAACATTTGGACCATCATAAAACCAAAAATACTATAAAGAATTGTAAAAATTTCAGCAACTGGTCTCTTTGGTTCCCAGACATTTACAGGCTGCTGTTAAAAGACCAGAGGATGCTACACAGTGTTAAACATGGCCCCATCCCAACTTTTTCCAAGATGTGTTGCTGTCATCAAATCCAAAATAAGCAATTATTTTTCTTGATATATTTTCTGTTTCTGGGTTTTTTAACAAATCATTTTACTCTGTTTTTTTTTTAAACAACATCTCAATATAATCCTCAAGAACATCAGCATCCCTACAGTTGTGTGCTGTGTGCTTCCAGCTCATGCCATATCTCATCACACTGATCTTGACTCTGAAACATTTACATATGACAGGTGTGAATGTGAGTAGAGTAGATGTACATGACCCCATCATTTGGAAAGCGAGTTTTGGACAACATTGTGCTTCCCACTTTGCCTGAACAGTTAGAATTTCAGGAGGACAAAACTATTATGCACAAACTAGATCCATGAAGAGATTTCTTGTTTTGAACTTGACTGGCCTCCATTAAGCCCTGACCTCAGTTCCATCAGCACCTGCAGGATAAAAGGGAACTTAAGCCAACAGCCACATCATCTCTCAACAGCCGCACTCAATCCCTGCAGCCAGTTTCTGAAATATAGCAGAGAACAGTGGCAGCAGTTATAACTGGACACTAATGCCAACGCTTTTAAGCACCTAATTTACAAGAAATAGTTAAGCTAGACTTTCACCTAAGCCAACACGCACACACACGTGCTCAGTTCTACACCAGGGCAAGTGTTAATCCAGCCAATGACTTATTGCCTTGGCAGGCTAAATACTGTTAGGATTAAAAGACATACCAGGCATCTTAGCCCTCAGGAGAAAGACACTGATTAACCCAAAGCCCGTGCCACATACCTGTATTCCATGCCTGGAATATGAATGAGAACTTCCCATTTCAGGGAAGAGTTGGTGCAGCCAGTCTTCATATGAGAACGGTGTTTTCAATACATTCAACATGCACCAAATGTCAGATTAAAACATCAAAACTAGGAAAAAGGTTTGAACTGCCATCAAACACATTTTTGAGGGTTTTAATTCCCTGCAACAATGTGGATGTTGTTTGTAGGACCAAGCGCATCTCGACTTTCCTTCTGGCAAGGCGCTAGTGCGGGATTTCAGTGTCGGCTAAGGCCACAAAGCGGTGATGCCAAAACGTTGTCGGATTGTGTCCCTGCCCATCTGTTTGCACATTTCAATCACAGTTTATGTAGCATAAATAAATGAGACATGTCCTGAACCTTCCTTTTAAACTCAGTTTTGCATGTCTGAGTTATTTTTCCTGAGGCGCCACAACAGGCTAGTCAAGCCAGGTCAGATACACACAGCTGAATTAACCACAGGATTGAACTGGTTTCATGTGCTTAGTTCTGCTCTTGATCTCGTCTAAACTCTGCTTCACTCCCTTTTTTTTCTCTTCCTGTGAACTTCCTGCCCTCTCATATCTGCCCACGCATTCACGAGAAGAAAGTTCTAATACTTTAATACGTTCCAATCTATCCCCTCTTCACAATCATTTCCTCCTAGCTCTTCGCAGCCTCAAATGCAAAGCCTTATAGTTTGTGCAGATATATCATAAAAGTTGGTTATTTTTTTATGTGCATGCCAGTAAGGCTTCAGAGTATGAGGATGTCAGGGTTAAAGATTCTAAAAGACAAAGCAGGTTAGCTTGCTGTGACCTGTATACGGCTTCCTGAAGTATATGCTGCTCTGCTCTGTCTCCTTTCAAGTCTGTAAGTCAAAACTACACATATTTCACTCTCAAGAGGTTTTCAGCTAGTGACTCTCTTGACACACGCCAATCTGTCTTGGTGATGTGAGGCACTGAGCTAGTAAGAGACAAGAAACGCAGGTGAGGTCTGACTCTGCTGAACGAAGCAACGCATTGGTGCAAGGGGGTTTACCTAGGTAGCTCGATGCAGTGACATTTACGAAAGCCTGCCAGAAAGTGTCTGTCAGAAAGAGTGCCTACGCTACACTGTACGCAAACAAAAACGGACCATAAATCACAAAGATGATGAAACTTGAATGTCTTGCCTGCCCCAGAAAGTCCAAGCTAATCTGTCACTCAAGATAATCTCTCTCTGCCTTAGTGAATAAGCATTGGAATTATGCAGTGGAAGTGAATGATTGGCTGGCATCCAGCTGAATTCGAGCCTGCTTCAACCTGAAAACACTCTGAAGTTACCATTGAAGGCATCCTAACTGCATGTAGGAACGAGTCTTTCTGAGAAAAGCACAAAAGTACTAACCACACATGCAGAAACAAATTAATCTGTGAATCTTTGGACTGATAAGCAGTGATTTCCACCCTGATGGTGAACCCTAATGACTCTAGTGACCCCCTACTGCCACTTTAACACACGAGTGAGTTAAGACATTAGTTAAAGCAGCAGTGTCACAAAATAACATGAGCTAAAACTGTTAGGCAGTGGCAGAGGAGCATCTTTTTGTGGTCTGATACATAAAATAACCGTTTTTCAATGCGGTCTTCAATATTGGAAAAAGGTGGAAGCATTGGGCCCTCAAATAATAGCCTTTCATGCAGTGATTTTAATAGCTAACAACAACGGCATCCGATTTAAAGGTGCTCATTCTCATTTCAACTGCTTCACACTCAAACCACCTCGTTGCAAGCTGGACCACCGACTCCCAAAACCCTCCACCCTCGGCTGTACCTAGAAATCCTGTCCATAAAGCAACAAAAAGCAGCCCTAACCAGGTCGAGCACTCGCCGGGAATGAATCTCATTTATTGCTGGCAAACCAAGCCTTCCCTATGGTTGTGGAGGTCGAGCTAACACACACTACAGGCAGTTTTAGCACACAGTTTGCCTGATGCTATGATGAAGGCTTGGTGGCACAGCAAACAGTTGTTGCCTTCTTGTGATTCAGGAGCAAACTTTGTTGAGTAGATCTTCTGATGTTACTGTTGGACAGTTACATCTGCAGGTGATGTTTTCACTGCTGACTCCTTTCCATGTGTGGCATGACCCCGAGCATGTCCCAGATATCTCAGGTATGCTGAGCAACATCTGCTGTTGATGGCTTCCAGTGTGGGAAGTTCAATCTGAGTCTTCTTAAAAATTATTGACAGAGTACTCCTACCTCTGTTAATACTATGGGAGGCTTTAAATTACTATCCAAACTGATTTCAGTTTACTAAAACTCCATAGGTGGAATTGAGTGTTTTTGACTAGGTTCCACTGGGACCTCAAAACATTTGCATTTTTAAAAAGCACTAATCAAAGCAGAAATAGAAAACAAAGTTCTGACATCAATAGGAACAAAATGACTGACAAAACAATTGAAAATGGAATAAAAAAATTCTAAATTCTCTCTGGGGTCTGCATGGACTCTACTGGGTAGGATGATTGATTGTAACATGCTGGCAAACAGTCTCTGTTTATAACTATTATTAGACAGCAAGTATTTGCAAACTTTCTCCTATCAGTTTTAGAGTGACTGCAATCAGTCAAAGTCAGACCACAGTAGTTTGGACACAGGATGCCTCCCACCAAGTGACCTTTGCACTTGTTCTATGACTGCCATTAGTTGTCCAGAGGTTCAGGGTGCTGCACCTTCAACCTCGGAGCGACCTGTTGGTTCTGGCAACTACTTTAAATCGGTCGCTGCATGATAAAAAAAAAAAATCAGAGCAATCATCTGACAACCACCATTTGTCTTTTTCTTGGTTGCAAGGAGGTCACTGTCCTATTTTGACTATGCATGTATGTCCATCTGTTATATAGATGGACATAGCCAGATGTCAGATATAGAGTGGGTGTATGAAACCTATAAACAACCAATTTACATGCTGTGATTTCAGCTATATTTAAAAACAACTGAGTGTAATCTGAGTCTGCATACTTGCGCTAAAGGTGAAAAGCGTGCAGAAGGATATCTCGATCATAACTGGTCAGTGATATGTGCCCTATCTTTAGCTCACAGTGGTAAAGAGTACTTCCAAATAATCCCGGATAGATTCCGAAATGTATTAACTTCCAAGGTGAGCCACGCCCCTCCTCTGGTCAGCTTTTAATGCGACTAACTAACCAGACAACCTCCTTTGTGTTGTTCACTTTTGTGCACTTCTCTGTCACGTGTAAAAAAGTTTGCTTTGACAGCAGCAGCTCATATGTGATTAGAGCTACAGACGTGAAAACGGTCTGATTGTATGAGACACTTATATTAACTCGTTAAAAAGGTGAATGATATGGGCCTTGAATCTGGTTTGGTCTTACGGCACTGATAGAAAGCCTCGATGTCTTTCTGGCATTGCAGTTTGCAGTAACAGTTAGTGTTTCTTCCACACAGAAGCTGAAGTTAAAAGTGCCTTTCAGCAAGACACTTAATCCTTAATTGCTTCACTAGAGCTGCCCTAATGTTGGCATTATAGACTGTGAAAAAGGAGGCTGCCAACTACTGTGAAGATGATCAGCTTTTGTGGTTAAACAGCTCCTAAACACTCAAACTAAATTAAGATTGCAGTGCCACGCCAGTGCTATTTGGATTTAGGCAGCAATCGGATGCTCTAAATCCACACATTTTCAGAAACAATGTTCTCATTCGCACAGATCAGACGCTAAGTTCCCCTTTTACTAAGTCCCTAAAATGTTGCTCTTCGGGATATAAAAGCATGAGCGCACATCACTGGAAATTGATTTGGGTAAATTCAAGGGCTCATTTCCAAACAGACAGATATACGATAAAATCCAGCGGATGTCAGCAAAGGGCGAGCATTTACCAGTTTGACCTTTGCAGTTGTGTCGTGGCACTTTCTAAATCAATTACAAATCCCACTGCGTTGCTTCGCCTCGAGTCCCATTTTTATAGCTAACGAAGCTCTAAAACTGCACGGAGCACATCAACATGTCTGCAATCAGTGCTCGCTGATATGATGTGTGTTTCAAAGGCTACACATACTAACAGGGTAATAAATATGATTTTAAATAGAACAAACCTCAGTCATAACCCATGGACAGGGTCAACAATAATCACAGCTCTGATTTCATTAGTGCCGGCACAGAGGAAGGATATTATTCAGCAAGAAACCTCATCAGCTCATCGAAAGAACATCCTGCAACACGCTCTGTCTCCCTGCCTCTCTCAGCCCTGAATCCTCATATAGTTCCTTTTTTTTCATTTTCACCTACTTTACTGTTAAGCCCATCTCCCTCCTGCTTTCCTCTCTGTTCTTATAGCTCAGGGCTGTGCAGGCTGTTCTAGCCCTTTTGCGGTTTTTGGCTGAAAGAAACAAGAAAGACATTTTCCCCTGAGAAATTAGTCAAAGCAGATCGTGGCTTCATCAGACAAAAGCAGGGATCTGTCCCATAAATGCAGTAGAAGAGAAATATCAACAATAATGAATAAAAATAAATGAAATAATAAAGAAAGTTTGAGAATGACACAGACATTATGGGTGGAACTTGGATCTGCCGGCATAAGGATGAGGGATTGCAGACATTCCTCCTCCCAGTCTCTCCCGTTTGTGCTTTCTCTCCCTCCCCTGTCCTCTTCTTCTTGGTGGCAATTCACATTCAGCGATGTCTTTATTTCCCAACATGCCTCGGCAGGATCCTGTGCCAGCCAAGTAATCTGTGCCAACTTTGTGACCATGCCAATCCAATCACAGTAATCTTCCACAGGGCCATAGGCCAAAGACCTGCAGCCACGTTCCCATATAACATATACATAAATAAAGCTTTCACAGCTTCAGTGTCCTGTATGTTTAAATCTATTTTTAGTGACCTAGATGTAGTGGATGATCCAAAAGTAAAATCCAAATCTAAAAAGAAGTAAAAATATTTATTATGAGGTAAAATGTAAACCTACAGAACTTCATCTTCTGTTCTAGCGGAGATTCAGTTTTGTGGAATTTGCATATAAAGGTCAGGTCTATGCCACAGTTTTGTTATTGGTTTTTTCCGTGATATCATTTTTTAATTAAAAGTGTTTCCAATGTCATTAATAAAAGTTAACACTTTCCACTCTAGAGATCCCTGTATCTGTTATTAAAATTCAGTCTGCAGCAATTTTTCAAAGGTTGTGGAGTGTGGCACATTCAGTGAAGATTGATGATGATGACTAAAAGGATGCAGATTTGTTGTGCTTCATTTCTGTTGCAGCAAATTTGCTAGCCTAGAGTTTAGAGTTGATTTTTTTATAACAGGTTCAATAACAGTGGCTAATGACTCATTGTTGTAAGGCTCCTGTTTTCTCTCTAATTTACAGTTTTGATTGGGCTGAGGTTTTCAAATCTCACTCCAGTCTGGCGATGGGATAAGGACACTTATTGCATTTTAAACTTCATCCAAGTTACTCATTGAAGCCAAGATTGCTCATTTTTCATTTCATTTGTGGAGCCATCACTCACTAAATTTGAGGAGTTTTCTTTTTCATGATGAGAGTAACCCCAAAACAGCTTATCTCGCTTTAAGTGTCACACTGTGACTTTACAAGACTATGCATAATTTGTATTAATTGATGGAAACACTTGAACAAAACTACATTTAGAGCATTTATATGGATCATGCAAATGAGTAGTTGTTTTTAAATTTGACCAAAAGTGAGCTCAGAAATTACACCTGGAAGGAGTCACTTTGTTTATTTGTGTGAAGCTTTGTCTCTCCTTTAGTATGTGCATATTTGGGAGATGGAGTAGACAACAACATCAAATGGTTTGTGTCCCCACATACTCATCCTCTAATTGCTAGCTATGCTCAAAGCTAGCACTTACGAGCATCACGTTACATATTACATTTCATTGCACAGACCATTAGCGTTCTGGCCCTTTCAGGGGCTTCTCTGGTTATATTGATATGGTTTTACTTGTTGTAATGGCATTTGTTTTACATGTGAGCAGAGACATACAGTCACTGGGCATTTTATTAGGTACACCTTGCTAGCTACTCATCACATTCCCAAGAGATCCATAATGTGATGAGAACGTCACAAAATTGCTGCAGATTTGTTGACTGCACATCCATGGTGTAAATTATCCTAAGGTGCTCTGTTGGCTTGAGATCTGGTGAGTGTGAAGGCCATTCGAGTACACTGAGCTCATTTTTATGTTCAACAAACCAGTTTGAGATGATTTGAGCTTTGTGACTGCTGTAGCTCATCTGCTTCAAGGTTTAATGTGAGGTGCACTGAAAGATGCTCTTCTGCATACCTTGGTTGTAATGAGTGCATATTTGACTTGAAGTGGTCTGACCATCATCCTTTTCTCTTTTTCTGTGCATTCAGAACACCAGCCTGTCTTGCCAACAACCACGCCACATTCAAAGTCTCATAAATCACCTTTCTTTTCTTCTGATGCTCTGTTTGAACTCCAGTTGGCTGTCTTGACCATGTCCACATGAATGAATGTAATTGATCGCTGCCAAGTGATTGGCCCATTAGATATTTTGGTTATGAGTATTGAACAGGTATAGCTAATAACATGTACAGTGAATGCAGATGCCTGTTGATTCCTGCTATTCATTGGAATTATATAAACGCAGCTGCCATACTCAGGGCCCACTAAGTCTCTTAATGCAGTGGAACTATATGAAGAGTTTGTACTCGGTTAATCAGTTTGCCTTGAAATGGGCACTGCAGAAGAGACATTTGGCTCAAAGTTTCTCCTCCTCACTGCTGCATGTCTTTATCTATTAAGAATCTATACATAAAACAAAAGCTTAATTTCGTTTCAGGACAGTTGCTAAACATTAAGCTAGTCTGAGCTTCTCAATCATGAGGTATCATTTCTTTCACTGAACATCAATAGGCCTGATATTTTATACAGGAACTGGTCAGAACCCAATGAGTGAAATGGCAGTGGCAGAGATGCATCACATGTCTTACTGTAGAGTGTAGTGCTCAGTCTGGCTAGTCTCTTTTTAGTTAATTTTGGGGAGTTGAAATGCAATCTACATTTTGGTTACACTGGTGCAATGACTCATGTCCATGTAATGGACTCCAGTGTACTCTACAGTTGTATTTTTGCTGTCTGATGTCTTCAAAAGACAGTAAAAGTAGAGTTACCGTCAGGCTTGTGTAAACAAAGCACCATATGTGGAAGAATATGTTGGTGATTAGGTTGTCTGGCAAGCTGCCCCACATCGGAGTTAGCAAAGTGGAAATAATCAAAGAAATAATCAAAACCAAACATATAAAATGATAAAAGTGTTTTTCTCTTGATAGCTTCAAATCACTCATCTGTAATTTCTCCTCTATAGAGGTGTGAAGTTGAAGTTAACCCGACGATTACAGCCACACTAGAAGCATTAATGTCACATTAATGAGAGGGTGACTCCTCCTTAGTGGGATAATTCGTGCAACAGTGCGGCTATGCTGGCTGGTTTAAGATGCAGATTTTGTTCTTTTTATTTTAGACTTCAGTTTCAGTTCTGTTTGTAGATTTTATTCAGATCTTCTAACCTTAATTTAAAAAAAACCTTTTTTAGATATATCAAAAACTACACTACATATTTAAAAACACAGTTTATTATTAAAAATATTCAACTGATGGTGAGTAATGACACAACAGTAGCAGGACACAGTACATTACAGTGGTGAGTTTCACATCAGTCACTGATGTTAGCATTAGCGCATTAACATTAACATTAGCTCAGTGGCTTGAGCTACACGGCTGTAGCTAACAAGTTGTTCTTATTGTATTCTGGTTCCTCTGCATCCTGCTAAATAACAACAAAAATTAGGATTCCTAAACTAAGAGAGCTGTTAAACTTTGATCAAGAAAACATAATGACTTTTATCCAACGATGACAAAGTTTATTCGCCGTACACCAGTATGATTTGACATGCTACTTAGCGCTTTGATGCACCAAAGTGTTATACTCAAAATCACACACAGATTCATAATGACATCATTTTTTCGCTATTGGTTTCTCAATGTCAATTTCTCATCTCAACTTTACAGCAGAGACCACAAAGTTGAGAACACTAAGTTTAATCTGTTTGATTCCTAAATAATTTAGTTCTTCCGATTATCTCGATAGATTATCTCGACAGAATAACTATTAATAAAACTGAGTTCTTATTATGAGAAAAAAATAACAATTTAACAACCTAAACAATATATGACATTTTTAAAAATTTTAAATCTCCTTCAAAGCATGTGATTGGCCAAAGGTAGGCTTCAGAAAAACCAAAAAAGTCCTATGCTCGTGTATATCAGTCGGTGTGTTGTAGGCCCAGAAGGAGCTGTGAAAGATGGTAGAGTTTGGACTGAATCCAAAAACTCATCCCATTTAGGTATAGCGTTTAAACAGTAATCAAATGATAGCACATTTGTTTGAAGGTTATGTTGTAAAAGCATCCTGCTGTCTAACATAGGTTTTGGGCTCACTGCCCAGCTATTTCACACACTTAAGCTCATAATGGTATTTCTTAAGCTGTCAATCATCTGTCTCTCCCTCATAAATAAAAAGACTTGGACCATGAAAGCAGACACATTTTTTAAAAATTTCACTGTACTTAGTAAAAGACAAATACTACCCTCAATCATTCGCTCTCTACGAGGTGAAACCTCAAGAAAAGAGGTTTTTAAGAGGGTATATTTCTGAGGCAGTTAATGTAACCAGCACAGTGTGATATAACCGAGACAAACAAGGCCAACCATCCACAGACATAAATAGATTAGAAGTCTGTTAAATGATTCATTTGTACCCTATTGAATATCTTTAACCAGTCTCCCAGTTGGCTGTCCAGCTGTTGGGTGCATATTTGAGCTTCAACAGAGAGTCAAAAGGATTTGATAATTGTAATATCCATCCATCCTCTTCTGCTTATCCGGGGTGGGTCACAGGGTCAGCAGCCTAAGCAGAGAATCCCAGACTTCCCTCTTCCCAGCCACCTCCTCCAGCTTGTGTGAGGGAACACGAATGTGTTCCCAGGCCAGCCAAGAGATTTAATCTCCCCACCGTGTCCTGGGTCTGTCGTGGGGCCTCCTTCCAGTGGGACATGCCCGGAACACCTCACCCAGGAAGTATTCTTGTCTGATGCCCAAACAACCTCAACTGGCTCCTTTCGATGTGGATCATGTGGATCATGATTTGAGCAGGAGGTGCTCTACCCTGAGCCCCTTCTGGTCAAACTCCTATCTCTAAGGGAGAGGCCAGCCATCATCCGCAATCTCGTTCTTTCGGTCACTACCCAAAGTTCATGACCATAGGTGAGGGTAGGGACGCAGGGACCCTCAGCTCTCTCGTCACCACCACGGACAGATGCAACGTCTGCATCACTGCAGCCGCAGCACCAGTGTGTCTGTCCATCTCTCGCTCCCCTCTCCTCTCGCTCGTGACATGGGGTGGGCACTTCAACCTTTTACAGCCGAGGACTATTCTCATTTTAAGCAGGAGGCCACCAGCTGATGAAGCAAACAGAACCACATCATCTGCAAATGATATGAACTGAATCGGTGACAAAGGGCAGCCCTGGTGGAGTCCAACACCATCGGCAACAAGTTCGACTCATTCCTGGCTATGGGGACCAAGTTCTTGCAATGGTTGTATAAGGATCGAATGGCTCGTAGCAACAGGCCAGACACCTCATAGTACCACCCACATAACACTCAGAGGGAAACTCCACAAAATGCATGCGGACTGGTTCGGCAATCTTCAGTCATAATTGAAATATGAATTATTAATTAAATCACGTTTGGATCTCGGCTCAGCTGTGCCCTGATCACTATCTCTGTATTCCATCATTTCCCCTCACTGGAGACAATCTGATATCACAAAAATCAGATTTAGAAAAAGCTTGAACAGTAAAGACAAGCCTACAGTACTGTTAAATGTCTTAAACGTTACCTCACTGAAGGAGAAAGCAAATTAAATTAATACAAATTGGATGAGAAGCCAGCCTTTGAAAGCACATGACAGTTCATGTTTGCATATGAAAATGAGACATCGCATTATTTATTGTTCAGGCAGATGGTTGTCTCTTTTCCTGGGTGCTTTTTCATATTCTTATGTTTTGACAGAGCCTTCTGTTGAATAATTGAATTTCAAGTTTTACTTACATCTGTTATATTCATCAGTACGGTGCTTTTACAGTTTTGGAGACTGTGCATCTGAAGAAGAAACATAACAAATTTCTCCACAACCTATAAGCTAGCTACAGTTTGCACAATTACTGAGCAAACTGTGAACATCTTCACTAAACTGCAAGAGCATCTGTTAATAGTCTGAAGTAACACATAGCTGGTTGTTTTGCTTTTTTAAGAAAGTGCCTAGATGAACTTTTACAGCCTGTATCTTCTTCATTAATGAGGCTTCACAAGTTTTCGTTCCCTCCAACCAAACTGCTTCGCTAATGAGGGAGGTCCTCAGCATGAACTATACTTGCTACAGGTCTTAGTGTCTGTGGAAGATACTGTACATCTTTTAAAGATAATACTAAACCAAACATCCCTTAATGTCCTGCTCTGATCTAGAATAACCTCAATTTACACTCAATCCTTTGTTATCCTTAGAAATTCTTTATATAAATATATATAATATATATATTTGTATTTACATATCACTTCAAAAAAAGTCAGTAGTGCTGTGTGGTCTATTCTATAAAAGTTAAATACAAATGAACACATGTAGAGGTAAGTACAGGTAATACAAAAAATTGCATACTGCGCACCTGTAGCTGTGTTAAACCAACAGCTAGGTGACCCAGAACAACATAACAATCATTTCGGTTGAGCTGTGCTTACAGAAAGTACTCAGCGTCACACGCGCACACACAAAAATACAGTCTTTCAACACTTCCTGTCACTGTACAGCCCCAAATCTTTCTCCTCCTCATCAGCGTGGTTCCCATGGTGACAGCAGAAAGAGCAGCAGAGAGAGCAGGGTCAAAGGCTCAAAAGTCATCGTGTGGGCGGAGCCTTTAACAGGCACCTGACGGAGGATAGGCAATAAGATACAACATTAGAGAAAATAGAGTTAACAAGAAAATATAAATATATATATATATATATATATATATATATATAGATAGATAGATAGATAGATAGATAGATAGATAGATATGATAACAGATACAAATAAAAACACCTTCAAAGCAGTGGTACAATACAGTGGTCCCTCGCTATAACGCAGTTCACCTTTCGCAACACCAGCTGGCTTTGCTGATTTTTTTTTTTAACAGCGCATTGTGTTCTGCGTCCTGATTGGCTGTAGACCATCAATCTCGTGTCATGTCTCCTGTACAGTATAGAATGAGTTCAGCTTGTCAAATTTACATGAATCTTCGATCGCTAGCAGTGTGACTCTGAAGTGCTGTACTGTATGTTGTGGGTGCCTTTGGTTTCATTCTATAATTATATTCTGAGGTTTGTGGTGTTTTAACAAAAGAGAAAGTGTGAAAACATGCTTCTCGGAAACTATAAGGTGAGTGAGTGGTTTTTACAGGGCCTTAAAACATCTATAATAATGGTAAAACATAAAATTAGCTAACTTCGCAGATTTCACCTATCGCTGGTATTTTTAGGAACGTAACTCCCGCAATAAACGAGGGACCACTATATAAAGAAACGAGGGGCGACTCAAGACTTTTCGCTGTACTTACATTTGTAAGTATGTGTACATCTTTAGAAATAAAACTAGGTTTGCTGTAGTTGCTCAACTAAAAAAATAGAAACAAAAACTAAATCTACGATCCCATCTGTATGTTTATTGAACTTCAGGGAGAGCAAGCAGTGGTGTTACATCACACAGCAGACACTATTCAATGAAAAGTGCGTCATCCAGGAACAACATTGATATCAAGTTGCATCAAGCTCTCTCTGACAGAGCTCTGCATGTGACGGGCTGATCGATCACTCTGCGTTTGCTTCTCAGTAATTAATCAGAGGAGCTCATTGCAGTGGTTTGAAGGAGGTGTGGGTGGGTGTGAAATAACCCAAAAAGTATTGGAAAACGGTCAGAGGATTTCAGGCCTCAGAATTGTCGATACTGATGCACAACTACAGATCCGTCCCTAATGCTCCATGAAAGTCGGCAAAAATCGATTCGGTTGTCAAAAAAAAGAATTGTTCCAAATAACTCTCGAGTCTGTCTGCACTTGTATGAGTGTTGATGTACGGGATTTGTTTCACTTCTGTTTGGCTGATACGTTCCCGCCCCTTTCTTTGTCTTTGAAATGGGCAGACAATTATTGTCATGTCTGCTAACCTGTCATGTTTACTTATTGTTCTGAGTTCTTTTTACTTACCTGTGTAGGTGGAAGAAGATGAGGCAGGACTGGGCGACGACGAGGTGGGGTCCTGTCCTTTCCTACTGGACTACGACCGCTGGGTGCATCACCTGGCTCGTCCCCTGAACAAAAGCAAAAAATAAGATGATTTTAGCATGACAGTATATAAGATTAGATCAAGATCAAGTTAAGATCCCAGAACATGCTCACTGATGAAAATCTGGCATTAAAATCTCCATTAAATTAAGAGAGAATACTTGTGGAAGTTATTTTGGTTCTGTTTTTACTCTCATGGTTGCACACAATCTTGCATTATTTATGACTGTTTTGTTGATTAGAACTAAAAGATTTATGGACTTCGCCGCACCCACCCACAGCTTCGCACAGTGTGAATACCGTTACCTTACAAGGCATAAACACACACAGATGTGCAAAATGTTGCTTTGTCTAATGGGTATGCGGCCGCACTTTCATATAGGTGTGTGTGTGTGTGTGTGTTGGAAGGACTCCAGACTTATCGCAGGAGAAACTTAGGTAAGTGAGTGGATTAGGACAGGAGGGAAACAGACTTTGCCGGTGGCTAAACACAGTTGCACACACGCATATTTCAGTCTGAGACATTGTCATACACACCTGCACTGTCGCAAGAAAACTCGTTCATAAAGAGCTCTCGCTCTCTGTAATATCTTGGCACAAACACGCTAACACACACACACACAGAGTCATACACACACCTGCTTGGGAAGAAATCTGATTCCGTCTCTTACAATACATATTGTCATGCAGTACAATAGACAAAGAGCTTCTTTCAGTCGCTGAGGAATGAGGCGAGTTTGTTAATGCTGAAACACTCACACAGATATTATATCTCAGTATTACAGACAGAAAATATGAGAAATTTAAAACAGAAACACGGACAATCTCCTTCAAAATATCAGCGTGCGAGACGCCTGATGTGTTTTTGTTTTCCACCGCGTCTGTGCCGATGATAGAGATGATTTACTCGCAGCAGAATGTTTACCAATTAGGCATCTGTCCTTTATTGTGTGCACCGTTGACAAATAGCAGCATGGAGCAATATGGGACCCTGGGTTCCTATCTGAACAAACGTGTGTGTTTGCATTCACGCCTGTGTTTGTGTGTGGTCTTGCTCTGTGACCATCTGTTCCCATCAGAATCAAAAACCTCGAGTCACATCTGGTTTGAACCTGTTTAGGAGACAGAATTGGGTCGTGTCATTATTGATTTGCCACAATAACAAGTGCAGCGAGACGAATTCATGTTTCATTTTTAGCACAATATTAACCGAGCCTCTCTTTCCTTTGCACTGAGCTTAGTTTGATGAAAAATGTGGGAGGAGGGAGGCAGGCGCGTTGTCCACTTTGTTAGACAACATTAACTTTGAAACATCAGAGCTTAATGTTTCCCCTGAGTACGCGCATGCAGATGTAAGCATGCCCAGTGCATTAGCGGCATTTTTCCCAATCAATTACAGGAAACAAAATGATGACTGAAGGAAAACTATTAAAACCTGAGCAAAATACATGCAGAGAGTTCACATATATATATGTATATATATATATATATGTTGCAGTGGCAACAACACAGTTGCTTACCTACCTCAGTGACCTCGTGCCCAGACTCTGCTTCCTTAACAGAAGATGTGTCAGAGGGATTAAAAAGATCCGATGCAACAATTACACAACTGATCATCAATCTGTGACCTAGGGTGTCCTTGTGTTTAAACATGGTGTACATTATGGAGAAACTGTGGTTTACACATAAGTCCATTTACAGAACGCCACTCGGGTTCAGATCAGGCAGGCCGTTCCTCCCAATCACACCCCTCCATTGCCCATGTGACCGTTGAAGTCACTGGATTAAACACCCTCAAGCAGCCCACCCAGCGACTCGAAGAAGGCGGGGTGCACTGATCTGTCATTCGACAGATAACTGCGAACAACAGTAAGCAAGCATTAGGATGCAAGGGCAACATCCACAGCCTGCTGCTTCTCACTAAGAGCAACTCTAGATTAGATCAGAGAGCAGCATTCAGACATAAATATTTTTTTGAGTTTTGTTCTCAGTATATGAAACTATATTAGCATTTTAACACTTTAACACTTGAATACTTCAGCATACGTCCTTTTAGCTAAATGCAATTTTAAAATTTGGACTTTTTTTGTGCAATTTGTCTTGTAAAAAAAGGCAAGAAATTTAATTGTAAACCTTCTCTGATATTTCCACTTGGATTTACTTGCTTGAGCCCGTGTCACTTCAGCTTGTATGTGTGTGTGCACGTGTGTGTCACAACACACAGTCTCCTCCTACATGCCCTTTGGCATGTTTGTTTCTTAGCAACAATCCAGAACACATCACGTATAGCAGATTGTCTAGAAATATGTGTACGGACACACACAGCTACAGGTGATTGATTGCTTCTGGACCTACTCATGGTGTAGTTTAACCTTTATTGCCACCTGCAAGGATGGGGTTATCCTTGTGTGTGTGTGTGTGTGTGTGTGTGTGTGTGTGTGTGTTTGTGTGTGTGTGTGTTTGTGTGTCTATTTGGGCAAATTAATGACATACTGAGGGACAGTCAGTGAACTACAGTAATACACTGCAGTTTCCGTGCTATCGCACATCAGCCAAAAGCTTCAGTGTTGTTCCATACAAACAGCGAGCAGCTCCATTCATGCACAGTTTGCATCCCCAAAGGAGCTGAGCTGACACTTTACAAGGCAGGACACCAGTGGTCACTATGTCCTGCAATAAACTGCAACTGTAATGGCTGTAGAGGGCGGCTGGATAAAAATGGGAACAGATTCACTAACTCCTCCTTTCCAAAACAATAAATATGTCCCTGTCACCCCTGAGTTGTAATTTAGACACTTTTCCAAAACAACGGAATTGGAGGAAATTGGATTTAGCTGAAGAACTCACCCAGAGGTGACAGTAAGAGTCCAAAGCAGGCGGAGAATTGCCATAAATGAGAGCTGTAGTGACCCATAGACAGGAGACTGTATGCCCAGCGTGGAGTTCCTCGCTCTTTGTTTCTCCTTACATATAACTTCAGAGGACCTCAGCTGACATTAATGTACTGCAGACTAACTCGAACCATAAGAGTTGCTTCACTTTCCTAAAATAACACAATCTGAGCAGTTTAATCTTCACTTTAATGTCTGACTCGTTTGCCTCATTGACCAGCATCTCTCCACACTGCTAAAATGTGTGTTCTTTTGAGAGGGAAACACAGAGCCTCATTGGTAAAACATGAACTTCTGCTTTCCAGAAGCACAGTATGGCATCCAGTGTTACATGATGTGTGCACCTCTTGCTGAGTCAGGCTGCGGGTTAAAGGTGCCCAGCTTTAGCCATCTCTCTTGGGAGAAGAAGTGTCTTCTCTCTCTGCACCACCAACAACATATTTTCTTGAGAGAGGTCCTGCACACTACAACGTGTGGCTCAGTGATGGCTGTCAGAACCTTACAGCTTTGCAACCCTTTGAAAGCTAAGATTCTTCTACTTTGCGGCCTCCAAATGCTTTCCTTGGTATTCTTTTCTCGTTTTGTGCAGGAACAATTAAATGCTTCTTGTTTGGCATTTCTCATCGGCTGTGGATCATGATCAATAACAAGACCTAATTAAAATTTTAATGTCAGATATATTTATGTTTTTTAATGCAACATAAATATATCCATCCATGCCCTTTTTGCTCTCCTGGTAAACGTTCTCCTGGGAAAATTTTTTAAATAAACTAAAAAATAAATAAAATATTTTTTGTGAGGACTGTATGAAACATTGGCAATAAAAGGCAAGCAAAACACAATGTGTGCCACTGGGGTGGAGAAATTCATTCTTGTCTTTGTGACACATAAATCATATATTTCGTGTTTTCATGTTTTCCTATTTTAGACACAAAGCAGTCAAACTGTAGCCACAATCATAATTTGCATCTGGAGCTCTGTTTGTAATATTACACTTTAGCATTCCTGCAACAACTATTCCGGGAAAGCTGCTACCCAAACATCAGCATAGCTGTGTCTGATTCCTCCATTTGGCCATCTAAAACAAAACCCTACTGACAGCACAGCTTCTTCCTAATGGCAGCAGACGCCACAGTGTATGTGCTGCATGTGTGTGTGTGTGTGTGTGTGTGCAAAAACACAGTGTGTGTCACAGAAACTCGTTAGTTATGCTTTGATCAGCTCGGCCTGTGTGTGAAGCAGAACTCAATGCATTTGGATGTGTCAGGCAAAAAAAGAAGAGTATTTGTGCTCTTGTCTTGGTGCAGAGGGTAATATCAGGTGTGTGTGTGTGTGTGTGTGTGTGTTTGTTTGTTTGTGCCCATGGAACAGTTGTCAGGAGAAGCATGATCTGAGGAGCCAAAGTTAACGATGAACTGACAGCAAAGGTGAAGATGTATATGCGCTAAGCATGTGTGCGTGTGTGAAATAGAAAGTGCATTAATGATCGATCGCATGCGATATCAAATACTTGTGGTGTACTGTACAGAACTGTCAATTTAGGCCCCAATTAGGGGCAGTCTTGTTGTTCCTCAGTTTATATACACGGAGCATTCGCTCACACACACAGACACACACAAGCTAATGATGCGAGGTGACCTTGAAAAGCGTCTGGATAGCTCGTGTGTGTGTGTGTGTGTAAATGTATCCCAAGCATTTCCAGCTGAATCAGTAATGAGCATTTCATTACTTCAGCCTCAGTTCCCCAGGGAGGAAACACACACACACACACACACGCACGCACGCACGCACACACATACAGAGCAGAAAGAGATGGTACAAGGTAGCTGTAGATTATTCCCTCAGCAAGTGCTTATTAGAATTAAATTATATTATGATAGCGACATTTTCTTTAAAAGCAAAGAAAGAAAGGAGCTGACTTCCAACTTCAGTACATCCTGACATGAATGATTACTTTCTATGCAATCTTGCAATGAAAGCAGCGTGATTCTGATATCCTGTTGAAACCTTCAAGGGCACTGTACTGCAGTATTATTCACTGCAGTCATCTTGTTATTTACTGACTATAAAAAAGAGAGTATGGGTCCCAGTATAGCTCACTGGGTTGAATAGGTGACCCACATGCCATAAAGCTATCACAGAGGCCTGCGTTTGAATCCACACTGAGGTCATTTACTGTGTATCTCTGTTTCCTGCCTTCTCTCATTGTCCTATCTTTATGAAGGCTAAAGAAATCAACAAATAAATACATATAAGAGCATAATGGAAAACGATATGCTTGTCCTTTATGTTATGAGTATCTATAGAAATGAAACGCATCCTCTCTAACCCCTCTGGGTAATTTACCATTACATTTCCAAGGGAAAAGGAAGAAAAAAGGAAGAACACAGAGAAGGTTCATGGATGTAGTAAATGAGGACATGCAGAGGGTTTATGTGACAGAGGAGGATGCTAGGGATGGGGTGAGATGGAGGCAAATGATCCACTGTGGTGAAACCTGAAAAGAACAGGTGGAAGAAGAAGAAGATTTCCAAGCACTTTAGTAAGATTTTAAGAACGATACATTGTAACACCATAGTTACAGTTTATAGACGTCCCTTAAGTACCACGCATGCAGGCAATCATTAAGTTAGTGTTTCAAAATGAGGATAGCTGAGCATGTGTGTGCCTGTTCAAAGCACTGCTGTGCAGAACAGGAAGATTGGTGGGTGAAGGTGGATGAAAGAATGAAGCGAGCAGAGTGTCTCTTTGAAGGCTACACATCAACAGCAAGCCGGAGAGGGTGTTGTGGGAGGTGCAGCTAGACAAAGCAAGGGCAGCAGGCTTCTCCAAAAGGTCAAGTATGAGAATAATAGCATCCCTGCGGAGAGGAGGACTAATATACAGATGATGTCGAATCAGATTTGCATGAACAATCTCCCTCAAGTGCCGACATGACCAGAGAGTCAGAGGTAAAGAGGGGCGGGCTGAAAATAAGCAGATAGATGGGTTGATAGACGAGGAGACAGGCAATGAACGGTCTGTCTGATAGAGGTTATGGGTGTGGCAGCATTAGTGAACCCAACCATGCTGCCGACCTTTTCAGTAGATGTTCTGTGATTTGCAGCATCTCGCATAAAGTTTTGCTACTTTTATCTCTTCCGTGTTGAGCAGCACAGAGAGCTTTGCATAAAAGACGGAGCGTAAGAGCAAAGCACATGTATAATTCTTTAATGAGCTGCATCTCCTAACCTGAGGATCTGTCATTAAACTCTAACAGATATTAGCAAAAGCGAGATACACAACTGCACATGTACATCATTGATTCTCAGTCTCTTTGGCCCCACTGTTGCCCCCATTAATTGGTGTGTGAAGCAGTTAGCATCAATGCACCGCAAGCTGTGAGTTCCAAGCAACAAAATGATAAAAGAAAGCATCTGTTTAAAGAAAAATGCCCAGCCCAAGTGATTTCATCACAAAAAGTATCAGGAGCCAAAAATAAATAAAGTTAAATGCCGTATTTTTCAGACCACAAGGCACACCGGATTATAAAGCGCATTAAGCGAAACAAAACAGATGAACTCATTCTTTTTTGCTTCCTCCACTTCTGTACCATTGATTAATGTTGAATTCCCTCGCAGCTGCTCTATTCCTGTGTTGTTGCAGTATATTATGGCTAACCTCATATTGTGGATCTCAGTTGTTCTCATGACTGAAATTTGGTCCGTTTACAGCAGCGGTCCCCAACCCCCGGGCCTCGGACCGGTACCGGTCCGTGAGTCGTTTGGTACTGGGCCGCGAGAGTTGAGGATCAGGTGTGAAATGTATAGTTTTCAGGGTTTTTATCGGTTTTCAGCGTTATTTTGTTATCGTTTTTATCGTTTACTCGGTTTTCCTTGGTCTTTTCACGTGTGTTATGAATAAATAGCATTTTCGGTACCGGTACTAGTTTTATTTTGTTGTATTTATCCGCAACACCTTAAAGGCCGGTCCATGAAAATATTGTCGGGCATAAACCGGTCCGTGGCGCAAAAAAGGTTGGAGACCGCTGGTTTACAGCATCCTGCCAGGTGATTGCATTTGTCCCTAACCATCGGGAACCCTCACGTTAACTTTTATCGAGTGGAAAAAAAAGTTATTCATTCATCATTCATCCTCCAGCTTCACTGTGTTTATGTTATGCTAACATAGTTGTGTCGCTAGTGATCATGTAGCACATCATTATATACCAGCTAGCCCAACTTCAGTAACCCTACAAAAGTCGCTGCTGTTTAGTTTTCTGTCTTCATTTATGTCTGAAGTGATAGCAGAGCTGTACGTTTGAATTTTTTCACAAATCTCTCAGTCAGAACATGCAATGTCATGTTTAGGTGGAAACTAGCGAGCTAACTTCCTGCTAACTTCTAACTCTGTTAAATTTAATAAATTCTGTTTTCATGGATGCCTGGATGTTAAACTTAATTGTTACACCTGGTAAAGCAGCAACGCTGATCATGTTATTACAGATGAAAGAATTTAGACAGTTTTTAACTCTCAGTGATGCCTCAGTGTTCATTTGACTTTGGGACGTGAAGTGGATGGAGTTTTGGACCCAGATTACTCCGACTCCGTGAGGCTCCTGCCTACGGTAGCTCCAACAATCCATCAAGCGGTGTGGCTTCGTAGCTTCCCAAAGTCTCACCAAAATACTAAAACATTTTTTGACATATTTTGAGCGCCGTGTACCACATATAATCCGTTCAAGGTCAGTAAGCACAACCAGAATTCATACATAAGGCGCACCGGATTATAAGGCGCACTGTTGATCTTTGAGAAAATTAAAGGATTTTAAGTGCGCCTTATAGTGCGGAAAATATGGCAATTCTGATAAATGTAGTGTCTGGCTCACAAATAGTGGAAAAAACAAGAACTTTCTTGTTATTTAGTTGTTTATCTGTTGGTTTACTTACTTCAGTGTAAAATGATTGGCAATAGTAGTGGGGAATCCTCATCAATAGAAAAAGCTGCAAAACTACTGAAAATATAGTTAAAAGATCCAGCAGGCCAGATTCAACTTTTCACCGGTCAGATTCTGGCCCCCGAGTCTTATGTTTGGCATCTCTGCAATATAAATTAACTACTTTTTTCCCCCTTTCCCAGCAGTGTTGAGCTTGGTGGTCAAAGCGACATGGCCGAGGTATACTATGAAGCAGAATAAGTGGCTTAGCCAGTTAATGCAACCTTAGGAAAGGCCACTTCCTAGCCAGTAACATCGCCATGGTTATTCAGTGCTCTTTAAGGTGGAGGGCATACACTGACCAATCAATTCTCTGGAAAATAGCATCACCATTCTTCTTTTAGGGAGGCTAATCAGGGAAAGACAGACTCTCAGCAGACGGGATTTTACTTGCCGCTTGAGTATTGTACTTTTTGACCTGACATGAAATTTGCAAGTCAGCTACCTAAGTGGTCATAAGCACCATAAGCAGTATATGAATTCAATGACATAAAAGTTGTACTTAATCTTCCCATGCCTTCATGACAGGGCAGTGAAACTGAAAAGTGTATGAATTTATACAGTTTTGGATCTGACTTGGCTGCATTATTGCATTATTATTATATTATAAAATAATCACAGGAAAAACACTGCACTGTAGTTACATTATTCAATTTACCTAAAGCTATGGCCAATAGAAACAATAGAAAACAACCAAATACACACAAGGAAAGAAAATACCTCCAACAAAGCAGCACAAAGAACAATAAAGCCATTTTAACAAAATCTTAAAAACTGTAAATGAGCTTCATCTTCAAAATCAGCACAGAGATCACATCAGGAACAGATCTGTTTAACACAGCAAGCAAAACAAAACAAATCAGGTAATCATTATGTTTTCTATAGCTTACATAGTGCTTAACGAATTTATTATCACCATTTAATGAGAGCAGCAGCCCTAAATTAACAGTACTGGTAATTATCAAAATCAGTGTTTCTGCTTCCGTCATGGTTAATCCGCCAGAATTTACAAACTCTTTAATCAAAATGATAGTTTAAAGCTAAAATATATAATTATTGTTGTCATTACTGGATTTCAAAGTGTACTGTTTTATAAAAAAGCAGAAAATGGTAAAAACACTTTATTATATTTTGAGTGAGATGCCAAATTACAGTTTTTTTACTTGTATTCTTGAACAGAAAAAGAACCGCTTTAGTGCTTGAATGTTATGCTGGATAGCATGAATTCTTTTTTTTCTTTTTTTGCTTAAAAAAAATGTCATTTTTTGTTTTAAACAGACTGCTGACAGATTTAAATAAATATATTACATATATAATTATATAAAACATTTGTGTTTTCTTGTCTTTATAACAGGTAATCTAATAAATTTCCCTTTTTGTCTTTATAAGTAACTACAAGCAAGTATAAGAAGATAGAAAGACGATATGACGGGTTTGGACTGCCGGTGTGAAGCAGCAGTGGAACAGTGGGATATTGTTTGCATTTACTAGATGTTTTACACCCTGACGTTCTCCAGCGTATGCATGTACAAAGAAAGCAGTTTTATCTTATAGCACTGATCAATTTGTTCATGAGGCTCGCTCTGGGAACTTTTATAGTCACCAGTGCCGATTAGAGGCCTTGCCAGACTATATATTGTTCTTCCTGGCTCCCTTTAGACAGCACTGGATGCTTCTGAATGCAGATCAAACTGTACTCAGACGGAGGGGCAACATTTTTAATCAGTAGAAAACACTGGCCTTTCCCTTTAAAATGAAATAGCTTCTGAAGGCTTTGCAAACCTGGCTCCAGGGAAGTGGGGGAGAGGCCAACAGAGCAACGCAGACATGATGGAGGGAAGATAGGTGGAACAATGTGTACACTATCCTGTTTGTATGTCTATTATTTATTTCAGGTTTATGTTAAGAACCAAACACTGTCAGCAATTTAACTGTGACTTAAACTGTGCGTTTGCAGATTCCAGTGTGCTTCAGGAACAAAGAGGAAGCACAATGCACAGACTCACTGCTACTTGGCCATGAGAGATGGCACGTATACCCCACCACCACGTCCTTACTATCCTTATCGCTCCGTGTGTTACTCCCTTCTCTCTTCCTCTTCCTTCATTGTCATCAAATAAGGACCCATGGGAGGACAGACCACCTGGTAACCATAGCTACAGGGATTGAGCACCCCATTGCGAGTAGTGCATTCACACATTCTCTTACAGACACACACACACAAATGCCTCTTGTGCTTAAAGAGTTCCTGAATATATTACCAACGAGTATGCAGCAGAATATAAACCAGCCTGTGGTCTTGGTGCTTTCCAGAGTGGTATTACTGGTTGTAAAGTGACTCGTGGATACCTGGAGGTTATAGTTTCCCTATCTCAGTATTCAACCCCCACAGTATAGTACAGCAGCTATGGTGACGTGGCATTTCATTTGTAAGAGAAGAGAAGAGAAGAGAAGAGAAGAGAAGAGAAGAGAAGAGAAGAGAAGAGAAGAGAAGAGAAGAAGAGGTGATTACATTTACATTATTGACGTTATGGGACCTGGATGTCTAGGGAGACAGAGCGATCGGAGATGGGCCAGTTCAAGAAGGGATTGTGCTCGTTTAAGGAAGGAAAATCAATCAGTTTAATCTTGGTGAATTCCAGAAAAAGAGAGAGTTTGAAATGACTAAACGACGTAAGAAGCACAGTAAAGATCAAGAGAATAAAAAGACTCTGCTGCAATGTAATAAATAAGTGATACTATTAAATAACCTACAAAGAGGAAAGCTATATCTGACCGCTGATGCAGAAGTCCATAGATCAGTATCCATTAGCTTTGCATTTATAGGCGTTTATCATATCGCTTTTCCACTGGTGACAGTGAAACAAATGCTGCGCCTGAATCTTCACCATAACAACGTTTTCGAAACGTATGACAACACTGTGTGAGAATGAACTCCAGCATGAGTTTGGCTGGAGTTCACCGTCTCCGTCTAATGGCACAGATAGCTTGAACTTAAGCTCCCTGCTTTTAACTGCTCATGTGCTCGGATGCCTGTTTTCTTCCTTTTGTGTTTGATCGCCGAGCATTGTTTGCCAACTGATTCTCCTCCTCCCGGCTGAGATCAACTCGCCTTGATGAGGAAAATGGACTTAAATCAAATAATAATAAACCGCGTGCTGTCTCGACACAACTGAAGCAACTTCACGTTGCCCACATAAATAAAACACATCCGTTTTGGAGCTTGACTTCTGCCCCTCGCCGATATGGCCTGGCACCGCGCCTCCCTCTCTGCCCACACACGCTGCCCTCGTCCCGCCTCAGCTCTCAACAAAGCCGAGAAATAATTATGTCAAAATATTTGCAAAAGAAATTCTTAATCTTTCTCATATCTGATAGATCTGGGTTTAGGGAGGGAGAAGGAAAACACAATGGTATTTGAGTGTGTGTGTGTGTGTGTGTGTTTGTGTTCAAGGACGCACATACAGACATTGTAAGTCAAGAAGCAACACAGTACTAGATTTGTTTCTGTCAGTCAGAGCGGCAGAGAGCAGATACACATAAAACATGGTGGGTTACACACAAAGACGCTTCAATCTCAGACATCGCAGATGAAACGAGTGTTGGGCACACAAACAAGAGGTCATAAAGATTCATTTGCACGCACGCACGCACGCACGCACGCACGCACGCACACACACACACACACACACTCTTTCTAATGCAAGCAGAGTCTGGATTCTGTGCTATTCCTCTCCTGTGAAATAATAAGCTCCACATTTCAGTGATTCGGATTTAGAGAAGTGGTTTGTAGGCAGAATTTTAAAGAGATAAAGCTGGAGAGCCTAGATTTAGTGGCAGCCGCATCTTTAAAAACAACACAGCAGCCTAAATTTATTCATGCAATTGTATTTTATTTATACTTCACCTCAGAATCACTGATGTAGTCTGCTGTACAGACATGCAAAGTACAAGCAGAAAAAAATTAAGAAATGGCTTGTGTGAGCCTTGATGTGATTTGTGGGGTCTAGCTGATCCAGCATCACTCTTTCAGCTCCAGTGCATGTTAGCCTTGTTTATATGCATAGAAAGGGTGACAAGCAGGAAGAAATGCAGAAAATCCCCTTCTGTCACTCTATATTGTGATTCTTTCTCCAGGCTTGAGAGACAAGATCCCAACACGCTGCCACCGGCTCGCTTAATCATAACCAGCAATTTTCTCTGCAAATAACCAACGTACCAGCTTCAGGCCCGGCGGGAGGTTTGACTTTCCTCAGAAGTGGCACATCAAGGTTAGCGGAAAGGGTATGATAAATGTAGTGACAAATGCATTACTTTTAGCGTTCTTAAATAAGCAGGTCATGCAGTATAAGAAAACAAACAGAAGCGCTCCTCAGAGAGGGCTCATGGTGAAGTGAACACGCTACCTTGTCAAAGTTATCTGAATGCTTGAGAAATAATCGTGATGTGCATATTTTCCAAAATACGGAACGTGAATGATGTGCGTGAACAAACTATCAATTAAAATCTTCTGTCACCTGTCAATGGCACTGAACTATCACTTTTTATAAATTTAAGAGATGAAAAGAGAGCTGTTTTTATTTTATCCTTTTTTTTAAACAAAACACAAACCAACATGGGTTTCCTACCTTTTTTTTCAATGAGATTATATATGTGACCTGACCAGTTTACCTGAATCTGTTTCCCAGTCAGTTTTCATCCTACTGAAACTACATAACACACTAAAAAATGTGACTTCAGTGATTTGATCTGGGAAAGCACCAATACAAACTCAGAGACTCCAGTTGCTTGTATGTGTTATGGGAAGTTGCGTCGCAATGAACGTGTTTAGGTTTCTTCACATTCAGCATGAGTTTTCAATTCAATTCAATTTTATTTTATTTATATAGCACCAAATCAAAACAGCAGTCACCTCAAGTCACTTTGTCAGGTAAAGATCCTACAATAACTGAGAGAAAAGCCCAACAATCAAAGGACCCCCATGGGCAAGCACTTGGTGACAGTGGGAAGGAAAAACTCCCCTTTAAAAGGAAGAAAGCTCCAGCAGAACCAGGTTTTGCACTGGCCCATTTCAAAGATTTTACCATTTTCACCATCACCATCTCAGTTTAAACAAACCAGGTGTGAAGAGAAGTGGCGGGTCTGACTATAAACCACTTGCTTATTGGCTAATTGTTTGAGATTAACAAGTCATTAGCAGTGAAAATAATACAGATGTGGTCCTTTTTGAAACATAGCATGACTGAAATTTATACAATAGATACTTTTTTTTAGTATGACCAGAAATGAGTGACTGAGCCCACACTGTAAACTAAAAGTGTTTACAAAGGTCAAGTCAGAAAGTTGTTATTCCCGTAGGCTGTGTGTCGAAATGAAGGATAGTGTCCAGGCATCCACGAAAAAAGGATTTACCAGGGTGAGTGGGGGAAGGTGTTAGCAGTAAAGTAGCTTTGAAATCTAAAGATAAGAATAAAAACATTTAGCCAACCCACAAAGCTTTGGAGGTTATTGAAGTTTAGCTAGTTTGCTAGATCTTTTAGGTGAGAGATAAAGTCTTCTCAATAAAAGTGCATGTTCAGTGTTGTTCAATGAGGTACACACTCTGAGTCCCCATGGGGCGACAAAAGAGATTAAACAAAAAACACAACGTGGTCCTTTTCTAAAGCATTAAAATACTGCTGAGAGGCTCACAGCATCCTGGATACTCAGTGAAGCATGCCTTAGCTTGAATGCTGGCTATGAATAAATAGTACTGATACAGTTACAAGTGTACAACTGAATAGTTTGCTAAGGCTCATCTCTATTCAAAGAACAAGGGCACACAGAAACGACAAGAGCCTTAAAAACAGCCATGTTGTCTTTACATTATCACTTAGCAAGTGAATTCAATCCAGCTGCTTTTTGTTTTCTACATAAAAACACTGCAGCAGTGGCATTGAAAAATGTACGCAGAAGATGGCTATTAGTGCGTTTTTCTTTTTTGGGAAGGAAAAAAGGTCATATGCATAGCAGATGAATCCCATTTAAGATGTCAGCATCGTGTCCTGCATCCTTCGCAGTGTTATTTACCTTCTCATTATTATAAGGAGTAACTTAACACTCACAGGAATTCATATTTTTACTCCAGTGGTTGAACTTCCCACCTTTATACAGCGATTTAGCTACAAGTGTTTTTCAAACACGATGATTCAGCGTTGCCAAAGAGACCACTTCTTACTCTTGTCAGTGATGTTGGGTGTTATAACACCTTGCAGGCTACTCTGCGGAAATTTAGGTCAATTTTGAAGGATAAAGACGATAGTACTCTAAGTCAGCGTGACTGCTCTTAACTTTGCACTAAAAGTGTTTTGCAATTTTACTTGTTTTGAATTCAATCTGTTATTGCATAAGAACTGTTTACGTGTTTGTAGCGCGCACGTGTTGTTTGAAACAACTCATGGCCAGGCCACATTTAAAAAAGAGATTTCTAATCCTTTAATTAAACTTTTACTTAAATGAGACTGAATAAACTTTGTTACCAGAAAGAAGAGATATCCAGTCTATATTTAACTAAGTTTAATGTATTAAGATATGTGCAGTGGGGTTTTTCGAAGGCTGATGACATTCTTTCGATTTTTAGATTTGGTGTTTACAGTTTTCCCCATTTTGATAAATGGACTGCTATTTTTATAGCACCTCGATATTCGGTTGAGCTCTCACAGCATTTTCTACTGAAAGTGTCATTCACCCATTCACATATCACTTTTATCTAACATCTAACATTTACACACACACACTCATGTGGATGAACTGGGGTTCAGCATCTTGCCCGAGGATACTTCTGCACAGAGACTGGAGAAGTCAGGGCCCAATCGATCGGTAGATGACCCAGTCTACCATGCTCTACCACCTGAGCCACAGCTGTTCAGGTGGTATTAAGCCGCTAAGAAAGACATAATGGCTCAGAAAGGATCAAAACCTTTCTGAAATCCTGTGAAAAGCTTTGATATTGTATTTCCACCAGTCATTCTAAGATTTCCTCTCAGCTGACACAGATCACAGTAGTCCGTTATCTTTAGAGCATATTAAATTACTTTTAATTAACCTTTTTGCCATGATTGTTGCTTTATTAGATAAAAGAAAATTCCACATCTAGTTGTCAAGCAGCCCAAAGCCATATTTTTCTGAGCACCACTTCCTTTTTCTTTCACTCTACTTAAAACAGTGGACCCAGTTTTTTAGCTGAATCTTCTCTTTACTCGTCAACACATTTCATGCTATGAGAAACACAGGGCCTTTAGATGTTTTTCAGGCCAAGGACAGAAAACATTACATTTGGCCAGTACCCTCAACCCAGAGCATCCTCATTGAAATTAGCAATTAAAATGAAAGTAAATTTGGACTTCATCCACTCTGTGGAATTGTCTCAACGTTCCTACGGGTCCCAGTTCTCCCTGTGACACCCATGTATTATGTATAAGCATATGCACGATGAATAAGTCAAGAGATAAATGACGAAAATTACATTTCTTTTCCGCCCCCCATTTCTGTTTTTGGCATGACCCGGTTGTTAGTGCATCCTTTATCACGGCAGAGGAGCAAGTAAACTGCAGAGACCAGCAGAAAGTGAGATGGAAAAAGTGAGAGAAGAGCAGAGAGAGCAAGAGAGGAGGGAGGACAGTTGAATCCATCTCTCAGTACTATCCCTCCCTCTGGGCATTTCCCGGCTGGCACACGATATGTGGAGGCTGCAGTATTTTAAATCTCTACCATACTAATACCAATAAACCATGAGCACATTGTCTTTTATTTATTATTTGTGTGTGTGTGTGTGTGTGCGTGTGTGTGCATGCGTGCGTGTGTGCAAGCATGTGTGCCGGAAACCCCAGAGCTACAGAAGCTAAAGACAAGATTGCAAGCGTGCACCAACTCATTTGCGTATATGTGTGGGTGTATGTTTGCTAATGTTTGTTCCTCTCTTTCTGCGCGCTCGCCTATGTGTTTGTGTGTGACTCACCGCTCTCCTCACCAGATGCTTCACAGCCATCTTCATCATCACAGTCGTCTCCGCTGCCTCCCTCCGTGTGGGCGCTCCCTCCCTCCTCTTCCTCAACCCTTCCTCTCACTTTGCTCGCCCAGCCCAGCTCCACTAATAGCTCCTAAATGAAAGCGCACACACACATATGTCCACAGATATTACACATACATTTGCAAGACACTTGGATTGATTCAAATTTTGTTCTGTATTGTGACAAGATTTTTTTCTGATTTTATTTGATAACCTTACTGATAGAAAAACATTTTTTATGTTTTTCAAACTATGTTGTCTTTTTTCATAACTTAAGCTAAAGAAATTGGAACAAATTATGTGTTTTGTGACAGGCTGCTAGTAACAAAGTACCTAATGATACAAGAAAGTCTTTGAAAAACCTTCCTTGGAAGCAAAGTCTGAAGAATTGAGGGGTAGCAGTTTGTAATGTATACTATAATCGAGAATAATCCAATTTTCAGGGGGTCACATGGAAGACAGTGACTGATTTTTATAATGGAATGACATGTATGTATAAACACACATCGAAAGAAAGACTAGAAAACAAGGAACATGTAGACAAAAACACAGGTCAAAGTACACATGAAAACTTTATTCAAGTCATGGTATGACAACAAGAATCCCACTCTCCACTGCTTATTTAGATCAGTGCCGATGCCGTGGCATAATTGTGATGCCAGATAAAAGCTTCATGCCTCTATTCATGTCTTCACGCCTGCTATTTGATTACTTTTTAAATGCAATACTGGATTTAGCTTCAGTGGTGGTAAGATCTATCTGCTTTGGTCTTAAAATTTGTCCCACGAACACATTTTAAGACCAGAGGAGATAGATCTTTTAGAGCAGTGGCCCACAGGTTGTGGAATGCTTTGCCTCCATCATTATGTTGCCTTGATTGCATTTATTCTTTTAAACAGGAGCTTAAGACTCATTTATTTAGACTGGCTTTTACCTAGATTTGTGCTGTATGCTTGATTGTGCTGTTTTATGTATATCTGTTTTATATTATTGTGAAGCATTTGGGGTTGTTACCCTGTAAAGAGTGCTATATGAATAAAGTAAAGTAAAGTAAAATATGATTACCAGATTTATAAATAACAGTTCACATTTTGTTAAAACAAAGGAAAAAATAAAACATACATGATATATATGGCAATCTCAGCAGACAGCTACATCAGGAAGAAGGAGCACAAGAAAACAGAGAAGTACAAGGGGCCAAAACTAAAATTGTGGCTCCAGCAGATTGCAGGCACAACATCAGCAGAATTGGTCCAGAAGAGCACAGTCCAAGCACCAGCTGAGATACTGTGCAGAACCTCTGGTAGAGCACTCAAGCTTCAGGATCATATCCATACCACACCTCCAAGCGGTGAAGAGGAGAGAGTTCATCATGTTACCAGTGGTTTCTATGGTTGTTAAAAGTAAAATGAGAAGAAAAGTCTTCAGCCTTCAGGCCCCTCTCCAAACTGGAACCAGCTCCCAGTTAGGATTTGAGGCAGACCCTCCCCTTGCTTTTAAGATTAGTCTTAAAACCTTCAGTTAAGGCTGGATCAGGTGACCTCCCTTAGTTACACATCAATAGGCCTATACTGCTGGGGGCTTCACATGGTGCATTAACTATTTCTTCTTCACTCACCTTTTCTTTTTACTCACTATGTGTTTATATTCAAATTTGCATCTAATCTGTTATTAAATAATTCAGTTATTATTTATTTCTGTCTGTCTTCCACAGTGTGCCTTTTATCCCGTCTCCCTCACCACCAGCCAATCACAACACATGTCTGTTTTTCCTTCCCACTGTCACCAAGTGCTTGCTAACAGGGGGTTCTTTGATTGTTGCTGTTTTCTTTGTATTATTGTAGAGTCTTTACGCTGCAATATAAAGCTCCTTGAGGCGACTGTTGTTGCTATCGGGTGCTATTAAAATAGAATTAAGTTGAATGATTTATATTATTGTACTACATTGAAAACTGTCTGAACAACTAAATGGACAGTCAGTCTGAAATTTTATGATAATTTTAAATTTGCTGTCCTGCAGAGTGAGAGCTGTAACTGATTTTCCCTGTCTCAGCTGCTTGTTTATACACAGACAAAATCTGTCTGACTCTCTCGTATTTAAAGATGACTTAACTCTGCCTACCAAATATAATCCCTTTAGCACATAAGCATAAGGTGTCTGTTTTGATTCACAAGCGGAAGATATTAAGTAGGCAAACAGCATTGCGGGGTGGCTGTGGCTCAGGTGGTAGAGCAAATCATCTACTGATTGGAAGGTTGGTGGTTCGATCCTTGGCTTCCCCAGGCTGCATACCAAATGTCCTTGGGCAAGATACTAACGCCAAGGTTGCTCTCCGATGCGTTTATCGGAGTGTGAATGTTTATTAGTTTGTACTTGAGTTTAGAAGTGCTTGTGTGAATGCAGCATGTTGTATACAGCGCCTCCGGGAGAGTAAAAACGCACTATATAAGTATAACAATGAAAACAGTGCACCTATCCTTGTGTATGGATCAAGGAAAAATGTTTAAAATAAGCAGGCATCATCGATCACTTTATTTGATTAACAAGCAAGGGTGCCTGTTAGTCCTTGTGGAGTTTCCTTGTGGGGCAGAAGAATGTGGGATGCAAACGGAGGGACATCTGGCCTCCACCATAGAGTAGGCGTGTAGCAGCCACGGAACCAAGGGGAAGCAAGGTTATTATATGACAGCATGTCCGAGGGGACACAGAAACAGACTAGGCTCTGTACGGTGATTCACCATCATGTCACTGGACTGCAAATGAGTGCTGAGGGAGGACAAAAATACATTACAGCACTGTTTCCACCAGGACTGTTTTCTTAGTCATGTGGAAAGTCTGAAATTTAAACAGGATTTGGGCCATGTGGCACTGAAACTCCTCTGTGAAACCAACAGAGCCAACAAATAAAATTATTCAAGTGTGGCAACTCCAGAACGGTCTGTCCAGTGTAATTAATGACTGGAGACAAACTTAAACTGGTAGTGGCTGAGGTGATGAACTTTTGTATACTGGGTAATTTAAGTGACTTTAAAGGTGGCATCGTTGTTAGTGCCAGGCTGATTGGAGTTTTTCAGAAACTGTTGATTTGCTTGGATTAAAATGGTCTTAAAAACGAGAAAATATCCAGTGAGCAGCAGTTCTCTGGGAGAAAATGTCTCGTTGATGCCAGAGGTCAGAGGAGAATGGGCAGACTCCTTTGAACTGAAGGCAACAGTAAAGCAAATGACCACTCATTACAACCAAGGTATGCAGAAGAGCAGCTCTCAGTGCACAACATGTCAAACCTTGAAACAGAACAGCAGCAGCAGACACTCCTGTCAGCTAAATACAGGAAAGTGAAACTACGATTTACAAGACTGTTGCGTTGAGACACAAAGTCTAGTCTCCACAATAAAATTGGTATAATTTAAAGCTCTTACTGGGTGTAAATGATCCTATCACATGCTGACAAATGATCAGTTTACAAGAGAAGAACTCCTTCCTTGCCCATCTTCAGCTGCCATGTAATCAAAAGATGAGAGCCCTTCCCCTTTTTAACACAAAGGGTTGATTCATGTCATCTTGACTGGCTGTGCATGTACCTACAAGTTTTAATTGTGAGTATAAACACGTGGTTGCGTTAATAAAATCCCATTAGACAGCAAAGCTTGTGTGAAAAACAAGCTACTGCACCAAAGGTCTGCTTAGCACACAATACAAATTGGGACAGTGACAGATAAGAAGACACCAAGGAAAACGCATAAAGAAAGACAGACCTTCAAAACCCGGTCGGAGAAATGATTAAAATTCCAGGGACGCTTCTGTGTCCTGTCTCATATTTTCCCTCTGCTCTCATCCTTGTGGTCAGAGCGTGTAAATGGCACACATGACAGGCATGAATAATAATTAATAAATGGTATGCATTAACGGCTGTGCCTCAGATGAATGGCTTCACCCACAGAGAAGCCACCGGAGCACCTAGTTTCAAAGAAACAAAGCCCAGGATGTGGGTTTGCAAAGGCGACTCTCAACAGGTTCAAATTACACTTAGTTTGTTTGTATGTGTGCAGAGGCTTGCATCCTGCAATTTATCAGAAAGATGGAAAGACCACACAGCACCTCAGAATGGAAAATATCAGACCTTTCCCTTCGGTTCATGTCGTGACCTGTATAGCATTACTACGATCGATCCAGAGGCCGCGTATCCAAACACATTGATCTGTTCGTCTGAATTACATCTGAAGATCGGCAAAAAGCTCGAATAGTCTTTAAATCACAGATGACCAAGAGTATACAAGTTAGACTGAATTAATGAGCGTAAGAAGGAACTCGCATCCATAAATGAATACATGGTGCATGTGTAGTGCATGTTTGTGTAGGTGTGTGTGTGGGGGGGAGTACGGGGCGGTGCTGACTTGGCATTTTCTCCATGTAAATGCAGCATGATTAATGGAGTCACCAGTGAAATTAGACAAAGCACAGAACAGCAAAAAAAAAAAAAAGGAAGGAAAAGAAAACTAGGCCTTAGCATGTCCCATCCGATTAATTTTCCTTTACCCTCACCAACATTACATAAACCAGAGGTTAACAGGCTTTCTTTAAAAGGAGTGGCTGTTGCTAGGAAGACATAACTTCTGTTTTTATGACAGTTCTAGGGGGTACTGTTTAGTTTCTGTAATATATTTTATAAATGTGTGTTGCCGACAGGATAGTTCTTTTCAATAGCCTCCACACCCATCTAAAAACACAAACAAACTTCATAATCTCTGTGGTCCACATGTGCTGTCTGTAAACACCTACAAGAAGAAGTAACTGTGTAACTGTGTAAAACTGGGGCCATATTTAACTTGAGCAGCCACCACTGGATAACCAGCTTCCTTTAAAAATGATTAAAAACAAATCAGTGGGCCACACTGCTGGGCGGGGTGACATGTCCAGTCATTACTGTTTACCAGTGATGTGTGGATTGTAGAGGGGAGGACACTACAGGGAAGTGCAGACTGAATACTAAACAAAATGTGAGCCTTTATTGTGACTGATCAAAGAAAAATACAAATAGTCCAATAGAAATTGTAATCCAAAGAACATGAAGTCCAATCAGGTCTAAAGAGCATGAATGTGCACAGGTGAGCACAGAAGGCTAATTTAGGGTTAGAGAGCGGAGAGGAAATGAGACACGGGTACAGATTATCAACACAGGCAAAGCAGGAAGTAAAGCGAACTATTCATGAAGGAAAACCAACACTCAAAGGAAAATAGGAAATGAGTGAGAGACCTAATACTAACACTTAGCACGATGTCAAGCTAGTGAACAAAGGGTGATGATGACATCAACAGAGAAATGAGAGAGAAGGAGGAACAAACAGGGTGGCAGCAGGGGAACTAACAGCTGGCATTAAGAAAACTCAAGAGTTAAACCCAAGCGCAGGATTGCAAAACTCAGATTCAACTAGACTAAACAATAAAGTTGAACAAACACCATAAAAGTTCTTGACTAAGAATTTAAAACAACGCGACGCCTGTGAGGACGGATACTGTTTATTTTGAGTCCAAATTGTTGCTGCTGGACAAAACTCACCACTAAAAATAGATTTACCAATTTAAAAGAAATCAGCTGTTTCCACCTGTCTGAGTAACATTTACTAAGTTTACAAAAACCCTAAACTTACAGTTTCGTTATATTACATAGCCCTGTTTTTATTTTACTTTATTAAAGTGCGTGTGTATCCTTTTTTAGATTTACTCGAGATCTAAAGAACAAAAGATTAGGTTGTTACAGTTCTTGCTTCTACTTCTTTCTTCCTGTTAAAAGCGAGTTTTTCCTTCCCACTGTACCAAGATCTTGCTCATAAAGGGTTTTCTGATTGTTTGTTTTTTCCTCTACTATTGTAGGGTTTTTAACTTACATTATAAAGCACAGTGAGGTGACTATTTGGCGCAATATGAATAAAACTGATTTGAATTGATGAGTGAATGACCAGCAAACCAAATTATGTTGCCAGTATGAGTTGTATGATGTATCAGGCTGTCTCCCTCAATCCAGAAGGGTCCAAAGCCACATCGTCCACACAGATAATAATGAATCATGATAATGAATACATTTCATATATCATTCTACGGAATCGTATGATTTTATGAATCATTCACACAAATCATATCTCCATATTACCATACTGAGTACAGCCTTGAAAGTCCTGCATAAATTCCAGTTTAATTGTTGAATTAATTAATTTATTATTGAGTGTTATTATCTACCTGTGTTTCAAGTGCTGACATTTAACTTTATTGGATTAAGCAGCACTTCACACAGAAGGTGGTAGCTCATAATTGAAGGCCAGATGAACTTAAGGGCACCCCTCCACCCCCGCAACACACACACAAACACAGACACACACATAAAAAAAAAACTGGAGCCATCATCATCATCACTCCCGCAGAATGGCAACCATAGGGTGTCACTGCCAAGGTTAGCGCAGGGTATATTAATGTTCAGTAGATGTGAAATCATCCAAGAAAACAAGAAAACCACTCATAAGCAAATACTTTCATACTTCAAAAAATCCTTTTGAAGTATGAAAGTTTGTTTCATCATAGTGTCCTTAAAAGATGAAGGAAAGCCCCCAAATCTAAGGTTTCTTCTTCTCTCGATTGCATATTTCAGAGTGAATATTGATTGCAGCATTAGAAGAAAGGCCACCAACTCATAATATATCAACATTGGGACTATAGCTTATTCTATAATTACAAGACGGTTTGGACAACAGTTTTGTTTTTATTATTAATCCTTTATTTATCCAGGTAAAAAATCTCATTGAGATTAAAAATCTCATTTCCAAGAGAGACCTGGCATCATGGCAACAAAAGTCACATACCACATAGGTATATAACAGTTGTTGTTAGGGTGGGAAAAATCTCAGTATCATCCATCTTAACATAAGAATTTGGGTAACACTTTATAAGACAGCCTTTGTTGGGAGTAACAAACTGGGAGAACACTGGGTCGAGCATTTACCTGTGTTAGCTGTTCCAGCCTCTGTTTTGCGCCCTTCAGGACAGGATCCGTATTGCGCACAGTCAGCTCGGGATTCTCCCTCTGGGCTTTTAAAGTGTTGCCAACCACACGACCTGCATAACTACAGAAAGGCAGAACATGAGAAAGATATGCAGTACTTCCTGTCCCAGTTTGTCTCTGTGTGAGTGTTGTTCTCCTGTCCCAGTTCTCTCCATTCACTATACTCGTGTGTTTAGTCAGAGTGCACTGGATTCATAGACACACATACACACGGTCATATTTCCATTACTTCAGAGGATATTACATTTACTCACGCTGGTTTAGTGGAGTCTTATCCTGACCCCTCCATAATCACTACTTGCCCATAATCCAGATCTAACCCTAGCCTTAACATTAAACCAAGTTTTGAGCTTATATGTTAATAATCTGTCTTTTGCACCTCTGCGAAGAAGTATTACAAGTACACAGACACATACATACCCTTTGCAAAAAGAAAAGTCACCACTAACTTGTGATATGAGCTCATCTTTATGCAGATTAATCTTATTTCTTTACTTTTTTTCCCAGGGATATTTCATTGAAAACAGATGGACTGCTTACAGTAATTGCTATTAGTGGTTTTCAGCAAGGTTGTAAAATGATTCATCTTTAGAAATCACATTTTCCCACACACAGGAAACTGAAATTCAATTTACAAAGATGTTTTTTGTATAATTTAATATACTTTTAAGATATTTTAGTTCTTTGATAATTGTGTGTATATATGCATCATACATTTACATATCAACATATTACAGAGGTACCCACTATAGAAGCGCTGAATTAAGACACAAGAATCAAGTGTTAAAATCATTTGAAAGGATATTACTTTACTTTAGAGCTGAGTAACTCTGCATGTTTTTAAATGATGCAATCAAAGTAAATTTAGTATTACAATTTATTCCATGCAACGAGTGCCATCTTTGATCATCTTGCATACTGATAGCTTTTTTCAATAACAGGCTGTAAGCAAGGATCACATCATTTTGTCTGGTGGGTGGATCAAAACGAAGATGAAGTGGGAGAAGAGCAAAAAAGAAGAAACAAAAGTTCATGAGTCACATTTTTCCATGTTCCAAACCAGCTTGCTAGCTAATACAATCAACCACCAACTCAGTAACCACCGAGTCCACACCCTCAAAAGCACAAACACACTCTGGCTATGGCAACGAGGGAACAGGATTGTGGGAACCAAGGAGCAGAGACATGGTGGATGAATCTGAATTGATTTGAGTGATGCCAAGAGATGGTGCGGTGGTGAAGACCTCTTCTTCTGGAGCCATGCTTACTCTGCTGGTCTGGGATAAAATCCCATGTGAAACTTAACACAGTGTGGCCTTTAATTAAGTTTCTCAGATTGTTGTTGTGTTCTCACACAGATCAAGTTTTGATGCTCGTAAGCGTTCATGTCCTGAGGCCTTACTAAGTAAGTTCTAAATCTGTGCCTGGATTCATTACACCTGACTTGAACTAGCTACAGTAACTGATGTCACAAAAATGCTTATCAACTGTCCCTGTGAGAGAAGATGTTCCAAACCATCTTCATGCAAGTTCACATTAAATAGGCAGCCAAACACATATCACATCAAAAGATCAAACTGCATGCTTTGCTAATAAAGCATGAGACTACAGATCCCCACGGGAAAATCAGGTCAACGGAGAGGCAAACTTCCTGTGAAGTAGGGGAAAAGAATACAGCATCAATAGAAACCGAAGCCAAGAGAATTAATTAAATATTATACTGCTGATGTTTTCATTAGCTTTAAACTGGTATGGTTAAAAAATATTATTACAGGTTTTGCTTTTATGTTTCATAGGATGCATTATAAAAGTGTCAGGGGAAAAACAGCACCGTAAAAGCAAGCAGAGTTGCTACAGGAAAAGAAAAATGTGCAGCATTTAGTAAACATACTAGAGGGACTTTTTTTTTTCATGTGCGGCTCTTGTTAACTGCTTCATGGCTCTGCACTTGTAAACTTTCTATATTATTGAGTCTTTCATCTCTCATGCTTATGTGTTGTTAAAGACATGTGTTGCACTAAAATAATCGCTGATGAAAATATTGCAACAGAATCTTAGCTGACTGGCCTTAAGCTGTTTGTGCATGACTACTGCTGCAATGAAGGTACAGCATGTAAAATGTCACCACTAGATGTCAGTAGATTGCAGTTCTGTTTTCTGTCAGTCTGCTGTTTACCTCAGCTGTCAATATGTGCCCATGTCTATTTACTCTGGAGGTAGCTGTAAAACTTTGCATAAAGAGTCAGATATGAGTTACTAATTTGAGCTGCTGAGGATATCCTGAACTTTTAAGTCAGTTATCAGTGTTGTTTTTGCCACTGTTAGCTGCTAGCAGGTGTTAGGGAAACTTTCTGTGAATTGCATCTAATGTTATTCAAACACTTAGTGAATAAAGTCTGATAAAATGCAAGACAATCAAACTGTTTATCAGATGAAACAAACACTCGAGTCTAACATTAGCTAGCATAGTGTTAGCTAACCAGTCATTGCTTTCATTTAGCCGGCTTGTTGTTAGCCGTCTGGAAGCGGAGGGTCGCATATCTAATCTGCAAAAATACTGGGAATAAATGAGCATGTTTATGCAAACTTCATATTTTAGAGCTCTGACCTCAGTTCAGGAGTTGAGGCTTGAGGTGAGAAGGAAGAGGATGAGATTATATTCAAATGCCAGTCATGTTGTTGCTTTCTTCTGTGTTTTCATTTCTTTAGTGAAAAGGGACCCATAATCAGATGGCAAAATATAGCTATGATGCTTCATATCTCCAGTCTGAAAGTGCAGGCACAAATTAAAATTTGCCTCCACGACTTACAAACACCCCTTCTCTTCTGCTATGTACGCTGCTCTCTAGCCACATAAATAAAATGCTATTAGGCACAACGATGTTGTCAATCTTGACCACTGTGTTTAAGATACAAAGGAAACATGGCAGCTTCTGCAAATTGGTGCCTACTCCTGTGTAATTTGAGAATGTATCTGTTTCTTGGAACAAATAATTAATTAATTATAATAAATGAGTGCAATATTATTTTTGTCTACAAAATAAACTCAAACTCAACTGACTGTACCTTTAACGAAAAATGTTCCCAAATCCGATGATCTCTGCAGGATAAAACAAAATGGTCAAGCTTTATAAATGAAGACAGTTTGGGTTATACTTAAATTAGGTGGCTCATCCATTAATCTCATCACATGATACGGACCATATCTTTTTCTGTATTGCTACATAAACAAAAGAAACATTTCAAACACCGTCACCATGGGAACTGGGAACATTGATTGCCAATGAACAACAAGAGATCATAAGATGCATGCTGCCTAATCCTCTGTACATTCAAAGCATTAGATTCTGTAGTTTTTTAGCTGCATGACTGGTATGAGAGTGTGTTGCTAACACAAGCAGGATATGAGAGCACATGTACTGTGCCCACAACAGAATGAAGTAATAAAAACAAGATAATGGACTACATGTAATATGAACAGGATATTGACGTACATCTACATGAAGATGTGTAATAAAAGGCAACAAAATCAAAGGCAGCAAAAAACAGCATGAAAGAGCAAGAAGCGAAGGGCAATAATGAAAAAGGGTGATGAACAAGAAAGCAAAACAAGAAATAAAAGCTCAATTAAAAACCACAGACCTTCCCCTAAGGGGAAAATCCCAAGATTCCACAGACTCCAGCAAAGAGTTTAGGGATTAGTGTCCACAGCGCACATCCAGTGAATTTGTTAGTGTCAACACCTCACACATACTGCTGGCATATTTCATGTTTCCTTTTATCTTGATCTAGCTGGGAACATACCTGACATCATTTGAAACAATGCAGCCAAGACTGGCAGACAGCTGATTTGACCTTTATATATACAAGGCTGACTGAATCTATACTTTCTTTTACCGCCACGAAAAACAAGTAAATTAATATAAATAGAACAAGCACAAAAGGACTAAGCAGGCGTGGATATGAACATTATTAGGTATCAGTGCACGAGTACACTAACTATAAGACATAGGGATAAAAAGATTTACATGTCTGTAAATTGTATCCAGATAATGAACAACAGTACTTTTCCTCCAAGTCACAGAAGAAGTGTTTCTTTGTAGACAGACATACTTTTGTTGCAGACGAGTGTTTCTATTGGATATTTAAATGTAAATTTCTCAGAGAGTCAGATATTAGAGGTTTTACATTCTGTGACCTTCTCCATATTAATATGCAAATAAATGTAATATATCTCTATGTGGACACTGAGACCGTGATGGATTTTGCCGTGTTTATATGCATAGCTTTTAGTAAAATTACTACAGCCTGCAAAAAGCCAAACACACAAAAATATGCTCTCACTGGCCACTTTATTAGGTACACCTGTTCAACTGCTAGTTAACACAAACGTTCAGTGTATTTAGACATATAAACATGGTTAATACGACTTACTGAAGTTCAAACTAAGCAAATAAATGGGGAAGAGGAGGGATTTGGATATGGCGTGATTGTTGGTTGCAGACAGGCTGATTTGAGCTACTGGAATTTTCCCACATAACCATCTCAGGGGTTTACAGAGCATGGTCGGAAGATGAAAAGATATACAATGAGCCGCAGTTTCTTGATAAGAAACAAAACAAATTTGATACTGCTTTGAGCTAACAGGAAGGCAACAGCAGCTCAAATAACCCATCATGACAATCAAGCTATGCAAAAGAGCATCTCTCAACGCACTGGGGTTTAAACCTTGAAGCTTCAGTATGAGTTGATGAGTCAGTGAAGCTCGCTTCTGTCTGATGATTGTGATACTGGGGTCAGCTATTGAGGATATCCTGAAATCCTCTGGCCCTAAACACTGCTGTGTTTGCCGTTGTTAGCTGGTGTTAGCCACGTTGAAGTCGATCTAACATTATATGGACTGTGACGATACAATGTGAGAATGTAGTGAAACTGTTTGAGGTCTGACTGTAGTTCAGGAGATGAGGCTTGGGGTGAAGAAACAGAAGATGAGGCGGAAATGAGGGAGGAGAAGGAGGAGAAACACATAATGAGAAAAGCTGAATGTCCACTAGGCCACTGTTTTCATGGTGGCGAGGGAACATGGCCGCCTCCGCAAACCAGTGCCCACTCCAGTGTATTTCTACACTTGTTGGAAGTTTGTTGGAAGATATAATTACGCACAAATCAATATATCTTTATTAATACAATAATTTCCTATTAAATAACAATAAAAATGACCTATTCTACCTTTAAAAACTCATTTTTGTTGACAGTACTGCATCTCTCCCTGTTTTTCTGAGGAGATTACACATGCAACTGTGCAAAGGTTGCTGAAATCGCAGCAAAGATTTACCATCTGGCAATCATACACATCCTTTTCAACTGGAGATAAAAGTGTCCACAGCATCTGCACATCTGAAACATTTTCTCATGTCTAATACCAGCTGTCCTGCTGAATGTATTGGAAGCTGTCATTGCTATTGGCCCAGATTACAGATGTCCCGGCTGTGCTGCTTATTCGGCGCCTGATGATAGTATTGCAGGAACTGTGGCGTGTAGACAACACATAGAGGTGTGACTGTGAGTGACACTTAATGAGATCTGGAGAACGACACACATAAATCACCAGCAGCACGATGACAACGCTCCTCTGCCGCTGCCCTTAGTTACTGCGAGGTTGCTAACAGTGACATGCATAGCGCTCATTTCTTAAGGTGCCTCCCTGCAGCGTTAAAGGATCGCACACACACACAAAATTATAACACCTGAAATGGTGATCTGATCTGAGGGAGGAGTGCAATTATAGGCGTCGCAACCTCAGTTGTAAATCTAGCTGCATTCCTGTGGAGACATTTAATTAGCCCATTCAACCCCACTCCACACACACACACACTTATAACATGCATACATAGGCTAGACAAAGTAACACACTGTACCCACACCTGAGGGATAAACCTGTATTTCTTGTGCCAGATGAAAGTACGGTGTGGTTTAGACTGGTCCTGGGAAAAAAATAAGTTCTCTACTTTCTACCTCAGGGTTCAGGACATTTCTGTCTTGGACTGTTACATGTCTTCATAAAACATTAAGGGGTGATGTAAATTAGAGGTGGACATTTGAACACACACACACAAACACAGGACGCATAAATAGACCGGGTGTGGTAGGTTTTTAGTGAAAAGGACAGAGTTAATGCGCGGTCGCTAAAGATGCTGATCTGTTGCTTCCCTCTTCTGGAGGCAATCAGCCATTACAGATCTAACTGCAATCAGAAGGTCCACATTCATCACACATGTGCCCACAGTGATGTTTCTACTCATTCTAGATAATTAGGCCTGAGTGAAAGAAATACATTTGCTTGTACTGCACACGTGCAAACATTTCACTGCAAACTTTTAATGTGGAGTATGCTATTAGCTGTGGGTTGCCTTTCACTTAAAGTGACAATGACCAACACAAAACAACACAAAATGAGTTTTTTTCGACCTGTGCCAATTAAAACAATCGCCATGAAATGCATTCAGTAAGTGGACCCTAAATGACAGTGATTCCGCCCTGTCCTGAGTTGAATCTGGCAAAACTTGTGAAAATACTTGTGAGACTTGATTATGAATGTGGAACGCCATAAATGCTTTTGAAATATGAAAATAAAAGTTAAAAAATTCGGTTTAGATCACTATTCTGAATACAGCTCTTTTTGAATGCACAAGTTATTCAACTCTAGTTGTTCTAGAGTCTCACTTGTGAGCGGCGCACCTTTGGGGGAGTGTGTGTAAGTGGATATGGTAGGATGGCCCAGAGCCACTGGAGGATAATGTGCTGCCAGCTGGGTCCTGTCACCTGTATGCTTAGTTTATAAAGAATTTGGCGTCGGGCCTTCTCTGATGGTACTGTTTTCTCACTTGTATCCGACTTTCAGACTATTTGTAAACTGACGCTCTCTCATTTATTCTCAGCGCATCAGCATCAGACCCCACGCCCCACATCTGATAAACCTGGCTGTGCCTTCTGACCAGATTAGGAGACAGCTGGAGAAGCTACATGACTTCCACTGCTGAAACAAAAAAAATCCCAAAAATCAGCTAAATAAAGTTGTTTTTCTTCTTCTTCTTCTTTAGTAGTTATTTAAGATGCACTTAGGAACAGATATTTTAACTGCAATATTTAAATAAGTTGGATTTGGATACCGGAAAACAGACGACACCTACTCTTGTGCTCCAGTCTAGTCTCCCTACAATGTAGGTGTAACCATCTTCATTGTCATGCCAACTTGTAACCATGAAAAAAAAGGGGGCCTATAATCTGCCCTCTGCTCCTCCATCATCCACTCTCAGACTTTCTCATCATTTATCTTTTTCACACATGCACAAACACACACTTTCACCAACACCAGACATTTGTAAGTGAAGTGGGTCAGAGGGCGGAGGAGATGAATGGAGGTCTGAATAGCAGGATGGAGAGATGAATGGATGGCTGAATTAATGGGAGAATGGGTGGATGGATAGATGGATGAATGAGAGAAGAAGATGTAAAGAGGTCAGAGAAGCACAGACTGGCTGCGCTCCAGCACAGGCCAAGGGCAACATCTCTTCTAAACCTGTTATGAGAGTGAGTAAAACTTCAGGCTGGACCGATCATTTAACTGATGATGGTGGCGGATTTTTTTAATATTTAATTCAAGACCTTTTACACAAAATTGGAGGGAATGCAGGGATATCTAGTTTGGAATGGACCGGTAAAGAATGTAGATGTGGGAAATGTCCCAACAGGTTAAAATGTTAAAGAAAGGACAGAGTAAGGACAGGTATTTTACTCGATATGTTCATTCAGCATCTGAAATCATGGGCATTATAATAAATAAGATCAATAAGATCCCCAGCATAAAACTTAAGCGACACCAGTGATTGACTACAATGAGAGCAGACTTGCTTTTGCATGGTTTTTCTTTGTCTGGTACATCAGGCCACCAATAGCTTGCTAATTTGTGGATTTCTCAACATGTAACAATGTAATTTTTAGCGTTATTATCCTTTTAAAGTGTTTCCTGCTCCAGTTTTCTTTAAATATCCAGTGAAAAAGAAAAAGCAAAGCCGATAAATATGAGGATCACTGACTTCAGCAGCATCAACGGTGAAGAAAGAAAGAGCGTAGCGTGTGTAGGATGTCCTTCAAGGCGACACGGCCTGTTTCGTATGGTTGGTAGACCTTTAATAAATAAACCTTCTCTATCACAGGAACAGATTCCCTGCTGAGAACGGGCTCACATCTAAGTGAGTGTGCTCCGGAGGAGAGTGTGTATTGCTGGGTGCATGTTGGTATGTTTGCTGCTCGGTATGTGTGGAAGAATGTGCGTCTCGGAGCACATTTGTCTAAGCGTGTGTGTGCTTGGTACATGTGTGCGTGTGTGGGTCCATTTGTCTTGTTACTAGTTTAAGCTGCCAAAGTAATCACCATGAGAAAGACTCTGGAAACGAACTCTCTAACCTTCACAACCCCTGCCCTGGCAACTATAAGAGCCACACAGACACACACACACACACACACACACACACATTTTAAATAGATATTATGCTCTGAATGTGGATGTTTGTTTTTTTTTTAACATGACCAAAGTTGCAAATAAAAATATCTATGCTCTCTATGGCATTATAGTGACATGACAGGCTTAATATGGTCATCTCAGGCATGCTATTGTGGTTGTACTTGTACAACTTGTCTACTGTACCTACTGCTTAAACCTTCTGTTTGTCAGTGACAACGAATCAGAAGAATTCTGTCTTAAAAGGAGCTTTTTAGGGAAAGGAGCTAAAACATCTTGTTTCGGACAGTGGATGAAATGAGACACAGCATCAAGTTCCAGTGTAAGATAAATAGAATGTAATTATTAATAACTAATAGAGTTAAAGAATTAAAAAAAAAAAACAAAGCGTGGAGCTAGAAAGAAGCATAAAAGGGTCGGTTTTAGGTAGCAAAAACAATGACAGAATTCAGCTCATTGCATGTGAAATACAACAGGATAGGATAACATACTGGGCTGGAATTTACACTGAATGGTGGGTAAATGCTAGAATAAACTGAAACCAACTACAGTATTTCTGTCTCCTCAGTATTCATGCAACATGGGTTGCTGTAGCTTCTGAACCATAGCAACAGTACAGACAGCAGGAGCAATACTTCAGCTGCTGGAGGGAGAAATGAACAAGAAATTGGCCTTGAATTGTCCATGCTTGACAAAGTACAGCAAAGCCTGAAAGTTATACTTCACTCAGGCTCAAGCGATGCAAACATCTAGAAACATAAATTTGTCCCATTAACAGAATCTACTCTTGTTTTTTCATCTCATCTCTGACCTTACATTCAGTACATTTCTGTATCAGTTAATTCATGTTTTGTGTAGTTGATATATATATAAGTATGCACACTAGATCTTAACTGAATATAGAACTATGAGTAGAGCCAGTTATAGGATAAAATCCAATATTTAAATATATTAGTCAACATTTTTTTTCTTTCAGAAGCAACAGTTTTCTCTAATATTTGTTATGTCCAGCTATTTATTTACTCATTTATACTCTTCCAGACTCTGCACAGATCAATTTGTTTTTGTGCCGTTCAAATGTGTACTGCCAAGAGGAAAGTTACAGATTCAATTTTAACAGATACAACATCAACACTCATAACCAGGTCTCTCTTGGAAATGAGATTTTTAATCTCAATGAGATTTTTTACCTGGATAAATAAAGGATTAATAAAAAAAAATAACATGGCTGAAGGGTGTTTCTGCCATCTCTTCTTAGATTTTTATTTTCATTATAAATGCTGATGCCAGCCAACAATAACAGCCGGCCAATAAATCAGGCTCTAGCTATGGAGGTAGCTGTCACTGGGTTTATCCAACACTGATAAAGTAAAAATGGTGAATAAATGGTGAAATTCAAAAGGAGAGACACAAATGCATTACACTGCTAACACAACATCAGCTCTTTGCAAGCATCCACATACAGCATGCTAACGCAAAGCTAGCAAAGAACCCAGTGATGTTAAAAGTGAGTATCTGCAGACCCCAGTTCAGTGGCCCGAGCCTGAACTTCAACAGGTAACATAAGCAGTTATGGGCAGAGTTGCAGCGTTGTAGCCTTCATTTCTACCTTTTTGTGTTTCTAGAGTAGAATCATTTTGGCGATTGCTTTTGAGTCTGTTTGGTCTGGTTTTCAACTTAGCTTTGTGCGCAGGTACGTATGTAAACACAAAGAGAAAGATCTTATGTGTCCTCATGAGGATAGGGATTTGTGTTACTGTGTGGAACTGTAGCCTAAGGATTATATTGTTAACTGGTAATGTATCTCAGGTCATTTTACAGGGTAACCTGAAAGCAAGTAGACAAATTCTACCTGCTTTTTGGTACATCATAGTTGTAAAAAAGCATCTGTCACAGAATAAAACATATTGCAATGCACACAGACCTCTCTACGACATCTTGGCCACTCCAGCACGTGTGCTGCTCCACTTCCATCTCACTTTCACAAAGCATCTCTGGCAACTCGGTGAAAAACCACTGGTACCGCTGGATAGAGCCCTCAAACTCTCTGAAAAAGAGTAGGAGTTGTGCACAGCTGAATGCTCGGGTTGTTGTTAATAAGAGTAGAGGCGGTGTACCATATGCCTTTATTTGTCTCAATTTAGACTGTCAAGTCCAATTCGCTGCAAAATCCCTTCTGATAGACCGAAGGCAACAAAAGGAAGTCACACAGACTCACTTTAGATAATGACTGTGTAATAAAAATCCGATATTTGGGTTCATTTACTACGTTTTCTTAGAGTTCCAAGTTTAGGAAAATACTATATCATTTATGTGGAACAATTACGTGAATTACATGATTTTACCATGTGAATGTAATGTAATAATACAGCCATAGAGAATCATTTCACATGAATTTCTTGGAATATGACTACTTTTAATGGCAACAGACACAACTAAGGCTAGATAAAAAACACACTGAAAACTTAGGATAACACAATGGAGACGAATGGTTGTCCTCTGACTTCTTGATTTTAGGGTGATTTAATAGTTCATAAATACAACAATTACCTTGATATTTTTTTCAGGTTTCCACTCTTCTCCCCTCTGCTACCTTTAAGAGGGAATGACCTTGTGACAAACACAAAGAAATGAACAATTTTTTTCACTTGATTTCCATCAGCAACATAATAATCAAAAGATGTTCTGGGACATCCTCGCCTTTTTACACACATATGTGGAAAGCACAAGGCATATGTGACATATAGAAGCCTGAGTTTGAGAGAGGAATGGTAACGCATTCAAAAGAATGCAGGCAACAGTGACAACAGTCAGAACATTTATGAAGTAAGACACAATGTGAAAAGAAGGCGTTGGACTTAAAGTTAGTTACAAAGTGGCTTGGAGGTATCCAGTAAAATATGCAGCCAGAAGCAGCTTAAATAACATGTCATATATGAAATTTGTCAACCTAACGCCTCATGTGTGTAGGATAATAGCTGAGCCATCAGCTGGTAAGAGCTGCTCTCAGCTGATTGAGGGCTGAGCTTTCTGTTCTGCTTATGCCCATACTTCCCCTGCAATACGTGAATGACAAATATAAAAAAAATAACACTACTCCATCCTCCTTTACAGGCCCCAAATATTTCCATCTTCTCTAACAATAAGCAACGCATATCAGCAGATCCAGTATGTTACTCACCTCCGGGATTGCAGCCGCAATCGCCGATGAACTGGTGGACCAACTGAAGGAGGCAAAGTCGCAGGCGACCTCTCCAAGTTTGCTGATGTTGTAGTGTGCACGGTAGTTGACTGTGGACCCATCATCACAGGACCAGCTGCCTGGCTGCCGCACACTTTCTCTACCTGAGGAAACACTGGATGATAACTTTGGGCTGCTTTTCAGAGGAATGCTGAATGATGTACATGGACTATTATGCACGTTTATCTAGACCACGTGTCATGTTTAAGATGTGTTCATTAGTATTGGTAAATGGATGCACTGAGAGACAATGCTAGTTTTTTCTTCCTTGCAGTAGATTAGAGATTAGACTACTTGTCAATATGCTCAGTCAAACTGGCATTACCAGTTGGAGAAGCTAACTTTGACTTATTTGACTAAGTGCTCAGCTAAGTCTTTATTGCACCAAGGATGTTGAAGCCTGTGACCACTGACTCATGTCATTAGGAGGCATGCCACATGCCCCGTACCTTTAATAGTTGGTAGTTTTTTGGTTATTATTGCAATAAATACACAAAAGATTAGCTCCATACCAATTATTCAGTTATAGAATGGGGATGGGCAATTAATTTTTCCTAAGGGGCTACATGAGGAAATGGGACCGTTTTTGGAAGCGCCGATATTAATTTCATTTCCTTATAGATTTAACGTTGTAAGCTTCCACGACTGTCCCATCTACTCATGTGGTCCCTGGGAAAATTCATTTCCCACACCTGCATTAGTGTTTAATTTTCTAACACTGGTTGTCAGGTTCTCTAAGAGAACGGAAATCAGTGTTGTCTTAACCTTAGCATTAAGTGTAGCCAATATTTCATTTAAACAACTGTCATGCGTCGCATGAATGAAGAACTTTGATCAAATATTTAATGAAGGGGCATTTTCTTATCAGCCACAATTAGCAGTGCAATTATGTCTGTGTATGTTTGTTTACCTCTCAGGAATCTACTCTACTAAGTCCACAATGTTCTCTCAAAGTTGGACGACTACTCTATTGCTTCCTCCAACAGTGTGTGCATGCATGCATGTGTTTGTGTGTCGTCTGTTTGTCTACAGATTAGCCACAGAAACTTTCTCATCACTCTGAACCAAGCTGCATTCTGGGTATCGGTTGTCCCGCCAACCACAGTCTTTGTCTGGCACTGGATCTGTATTCACACTCACATACATGCTCACGCACACACACAGACTGAAGGGAACCCCAGATTCTCTAAAGAGAATGAGGCTGTTTTTAGCCCATCTAGGTACAAGGCTTTTCTAAGAAGCTCCAACTGCCAGGCTGAAAGAAACCCATGGCCTTCCTTCCTCTGTGTCCAAAATTCAAATGACTTTATTATTGAGGCATATGTGTAACGATGCTTAGGGACCGGATGCTCAATCTCTTTTTTTTTTTTGAGTTTGAAGCACTTTAACATTACATATTTAAACTTTTTTTTCCCAGTTGATTTGCATCCACATGACTACATTTCATATTCTAAACAATTATAAGTGTAGCCAGTATAAAGCAAACCAAGCATCATCCCCAACATCAAATTATCTCTTTTGCTTACTGTGGCTGTGATACGTGGCCCATGCAGCTGCGCATGTAGTATGGCATCATTTACATGGTGTCTCACAGCTAAGAGAGCTAACTCCATGCTGTTGTGGTTGCTGCTGGTTGCTAAAGTAGCAGCTAGGCGTTGAAGCAATACCACCAGACTCCCCCAGGGGCCACCCAGCTCAGATACACCCACCTAGAAAAAAAAGAGAGGAGAAAAGACGAAGAGTGAGAAAATGTAGATCACATACAGTGCTTCCTCTGAATCAGAGAAGACTATCTATATTCTCTTTAAGTCTTTACTCAAGATGAATTTGAATTTATTGTTGGAATTCTGTCTTTGTTGTCTATGATTTCTGTCTGTCTAACATTTCACTGTGATTTTGTGCTTTTTAGATATAATTCAATTTAACTTAATAACTGAATTTCTCTTTAAATACATTGTTTCCTCCGCCTCTCTGTTTGCTCTGCGTGGGTTTTTCTTTCCTTCTCATTACTGAGGAGGATAAACATGTTCAGAGTTGTTGTTTTTTTTTAATCACACTTTCCTTGCATCCAAGAAACTCTCAAGTGGGACGAACAGTGCCATCTTCTAGTTTTGTGCTATAAAGAATTCCCCCTGGGCGCTGGTACAGCTGTCCAGCAAATTTCAAAGCAGACTAGTAAGAAGCACGGAAGAGACTGCCAATTCTCTTGGCAATGCTCTTGTTATCTGTCAGTCAAAATGTAATGTGGGAATGATCTGTTGGTGGTAAAATTCTCTGAATGATTCAGCAGAATGAGAGATGGCTGCATTAGTGCGAATTTGGTAACTGTCTCGCCCCTTGACAGCGGGATACAAATTCTCTGGTGCCTCCCACGCATCTAAAACACTGTCTTCTTCAAATCACACACTGAACCCAAAAGGGAGTCCAGTAGGTTTTGAGGTTCTGCAGAGATTACAAATGAGAAGATTTAGAAGAGCAAAACTGTCACTGCAACAATATATGTAAAATGTTTTCTTTCCAAAGCTGATCTAAACAGGACGAAACTCACTTTTCTTGCTGGGTTTATTCACTGAGTACAAAGAGCAATCGGGTGATTATCTAAGATTAGCATAAAAAGTGTAAGCTAGCCTGACTTTAACCAGTTAAAAAATATATGTACCAGAACTTCTGGAGCATAGACTGTACAGTGGGGAAAATCCCCCGTTGAATTTGTAAGCTCGCTCACTTTCTGCACCAAGTACAAAGTCATGTTTTGCTTGGAGATCAAACACTTATATCACTCCATAACGATTTAAATCGATAAATCGATATATAATTATTTTGGTTATTTTGGCTGATATTCTGTCTCTCTCCATTAAAATTCAACTACATTAAAAATTGAGGCTGTTAATGTTTTTGTAACTGAGCCAACTTACAAGTTCAGCAGGGGATCAAATAATTACACTGACCAGCCATAACATTATACCCACTGAAATGTGAATAACACTGATTATCGCTTCATCACAGTACCTGTTAGTGGGTGGGATACAGTGTATTAGGGAGCAAGTCAACGTTTTGTCATCATAGTTGATGTGTTCGAAGAAGAAAAAAATAGTTAGGCGTAAAGGATTAGCTTTATATGGCCCAAACTGTGATGGCTAGGTGTGCGGGTCAAATCAGCAAGAGTGGGAGGAAGTGCCTTTCAGTTCAGTTCAATTCAATTCAATTCAGTTGTATTTACACAGCGCCCTCCCATTCTACTTTTAAATGCTCTAAGAACAACACGTAAGCCTGCAGTGCCTGTGCAAAGTGCTCTAATAGGGGGATATGGTACCATAAGGTCATTATGATAAGATGGGAACTGATTATTTAAGACCTTGTATGTGAGGAGCAGGATTTTTAATTTAGTTCTGGATTTAACAGGAAGCCAATGAAGGGAAGCCAATACAGGAGAAATCTGCTCTCTCTTTCTAGTCCCTGTCAGTACTCTTGCTGCAGCAATTCTGGATCAACTGAAGGCTTTTCAGGGAGTTTTTAGAAAAACTTTATAATAATAAATTACAGTAGTCCAGCTAAGAAATAATAAATGCATGAACTATTGTTTCAGCATTACTCTGAGACAGAATCTTTCTAATTTTAGAGATATTCCACAAATGGAAAAAAGCAGTCTTACATACAGTATTTATTTTACATTGAAAGACAAAAGAGTAACAATCTGGTTAGATACAATAGTTCTAAAATTTTTATATCCCAGTACAATGACCTCAGTTTTATCTTAATTTAGAATCAGGAAATTAGAGGTCATCCCGGTATCCTGTCTTTAAGGCATTCCTGCAGTTTAACTAACTGGTGTGTATTATCTAGCTTCATGGAAAGATACAGTTGGGTATAATCTGCATAACACTAAAAATGTATGCTATGGCTTCTAATGATACAAGGTTCAAGATTCAAGGTTACTTTATTCATACCCGTAGGTAAATTTGCTATACAGAAAAATGATAGCATGTGGCAGACACATATTTGGTAATTAGACAAGATGACTCAAATCAAAAAACAGGTCTTATTATGTTTAGTGACGGCAGCAGGAAGAAATGTTCAATCGGACATAAGACTTCTCACACCACTGAACAAAGTCATCAATGACTGGACTATGACTAGTTTCACCCCCTTTCAGTAAGCTGACAATAACAGAGTCATCTGCATATTTAATGATGGCCCTGTTTTCATATCTGCTCTGACACATGTTTGTATAGAGAATGAACGATAAGGGCGATAAGACGCACCCTTGGGGAGAACCTGTCGAGGAGGACACTGGGTCAGACAGAACCCCATTTATTTTCACTCTTTGTGGCCTATCAGTTAAGTCTAAAACCCAGCCCACCAGGCTTTTCCTCATTTCAAACTGTTCTAAAAGTCTTTTGATTAAAATATAGGGCTGTATTGTATTAAAAGCAGAAGAGAAATCCATGAACAGAAGTCTTGCAGAAGTCCCTTTACTCTCTACATGTTTAAGACTCAGATTAAGTAGAGTCAGAAGCTCGTCTTCCACTCCTCTATTGGGCATATATGCAAATTGCATTGGATCCTGATCGTGACAGCTGATGTTCAATCTCTTCCATAATCACTTTTCTGGTGATTTTTTTCAAAAACCTTAATCACGACTGAGGTAAGGGCAACAGGCCTGAAGTCGTTTAGAACTTTTGGACGACTAGATTTAGTGAGTGTAACCACGACAGCGTCTTTTCCAAAGAGAGGGCACATTACGTATTTGCAAGGATTTATTAAAAATAACCTGAAATATAGAATTGAGTTCTTAAGCACAATATTTAATTAGGCGCCCACGAATGTTATCAGGACCCTGGCTCTTGTTAACATTAACTGTATGAAAGGCCTGAGATCAGTGCCGAGTATCTTTCAGTTCCAAAATATCCTCGCTAAAATCAGAAGAACTGAAACCAGCATAAAGCACATTCAAGGCGATTGCAAAATCTCTGTCTGAATTAAAGCCGTCAAAAATGATCTGACTGCTGCTCTGGGGAATTTGCAGCCTTGCTATACTTTTTCATACATGTCCAGGTAGACCCAAAATCTTTTGCAGCAAATTTGCATTCAAGAAGATTTTTGTAGCTCTGTTTTGCTTTCAGGATCTTTGGTGGCTGTCTGAAAGTCAGAAACAGCCCCCTCTGTCATGGTCCTGGGTAGGGATGGGTACCGGTATCTGGCACCGGTTCTGACATAAACGGTAGTAACCAGACCGAAAAGCAGCGCACATTTCGGTGCTTTTTTTTTCTTCCCTGAGATGTCATACACTTTGGATTCCAGCCAATCATTTTACCTTTGCGAGCGTAGTAGGCGGGCCCAGGTACGTACGTTCTTTTAGAGCAGAGCTACAGATTAAAAATGCCCAAAGCGAAGCGGTCAAAGTCTGGCTGTACTTCACAGCAAAAGATGCAAACTCAGCAGCCTGCAACCTCACACCGAGCACATCTACTGCGGGTGTGGTGCCTGTTATCGGAACCGGAGTTAGCAACATCCCCAAGAACCCGAAGAGGAGAGTCCTGGCCCGTAGCCCTGCCAGTGTAGCAGAAATGATGACGGATGATGATGCAGCAGCAGCCGTTCTTCTCTGCGTGAGTAGTTTAATGTTGTTCGTGTGTAATTTACGTTGAGTAGGCTAACCACGTTATTACATTAATGCATGTAAGGTGAACTAGCAAACACCGTTGTAGTTACATGCGGCTGTCTTCTTGTTTGATGGCAGATGCTCCCTTCACCCTGGCCAAAAAGGCTAAAATGACCAAAGAAAAAGTAGAAAACAGCTAAACATGAGAGGTTTTTGGACAAAGTTTGTGTTTTTTCCATTGATTAAGCACTGCTTCCAGCCAAGAGTGATACCATATATGCCCCATAGCTGCAGAAAAGGCTAAGATTGTTATCTTTTTACAAAAAACAGCTGAACATGAGAGGTTTTTGGACCAATTTTGTGTTCTCCATTCTTTAAGCACCGGTTCCAGCACCGGTTCCAGCACCGTTTAAGCACCGGCACCGTTTCAAAAGTACCGGTTTGGCACCGGTATCGGATAAAACCTAAACGATACCTATCCCTAGTCCTGGGTGAGACCCAGTGTTCTGTGTTTAATTTATATTTCTTGATTATTTGCTATTTGTGATTTTAGATTAAATGAATTTAATCAAATTTTGGAGTACGCTGGAAGCTAGGCTAAGTGACCAGGAGGGAAGATCAAGATGGAATAACGTAAGAATCCAAGGTATCACAGAAGACCACAGCTGCATGTGTGGAAAGCATATCAAAAGAGAAGCTGGAAATTTGTCAGACAGTTGACCTGAACATAGAAAAGGCACTTTGAACCTTGTTTTTAAAGTTACCAGCATGGGCCCGTCTGTTATTCATAGTGGTCAAGTTCACCAGCTTTAGAGCCCAAGAAGATGTTTTGAAGCTGGCCCGACAGAAAAGAAGGTTTTTATACCAGGAAACATGACTAAGCGAGATGACTCAGGAAGCCTTGTTGGGAAAATACAGAAGCAAAGAAAGCATTAAGCGAGAGGAAAACTACACTTCCAAACTCCCTTTCCTGTGAGGCTGAGAGTTTTCTTCACGGGAGTGTCTTAAAGCTCAGCAGAAGAAGTCACCAAGGATACGGCTCCCGTTGGGCTCCCTGTGATGGTACACAATAAAATGAATGAATCAATGTGGCTCACACCATGAGCTTTGAAATCGACGGGCCAACCAGCAGAAACCCATCAGCAGGGATGAAAAGCAAAACTGGTCACTTTCAGAAGGCAAGAACAAAGAGATGCTCACTATGTAGACCAAACGTCCCATCGTACCGTGAGGTAACAACATTACAAAAGCTTCTCTTTTCTTAACATTACGTTATGTCCTCTGATCCCTTATAGAGACAAGATCAGTGACTATAGGACAGATTCAGAACACACAGTGGAGACAAGTATACAAATGACTCTTTGTGATGATGTCTTAAACAGAGACACAAAACAGAGATGAGGCAACAATCGCATTACTGTGCATCTGTGACTGCTGGACAATAGTGATCACACAGTGCTACTTAGAAGACTCTTTAATGCTAAGACATAAGTATTCTTGTTTTACACACACTGGACTATGAATGTGCTAATGACTGCATGGACCAATTTATACGTGTAAACGAGGGCCCTCCGTGAGCAATGCAGTATTAGAAACTGCCCAGCATACCGTTGCAGTACCTCCGAGGTCACAACAGAGACCTCAGAACAAGAAGACCTTTTGATATTTATCTTCTACATGTAATTTTTTATATTTGATTAGCTGAGGGGAAGGTTTTTTGCAAACATGTCCTTCGTTGTAATTATATAATGGAGAAACAGACAGCTTCAGTTAGTCTAGTATCATACGATGTGAAGGCTATTACTAACTAGAGGAAAAAAATCGGTCCAGCATAGCATTGTTATAGTTTGCAAAGCATTATTGTCTTTGTCAATACACTGACACCAAATACAGATTTTATAAAATAAATTAAAATACTCATCACCAAATACCATCACCACAGGGCTAATCACCAAAATCCTAAGATAACATTAGCCGAACAACGTTACATTAAATCGACTCAAATGGAAACCATCCAACACTGGCCACATTTAGATTACCAAATCTATCTTATAATTCAGAGCAAGCAAATGGCTCAGTCAAAAAACAAATAGGACGGCAACCTCCTTTCATTTACAACAAAACTGGTGGCTTCTTGGTGATGGCACTGAATTCTGTGACTGATTCGAACTTGTGGTGACTAAGTAGCTGCCCACAGCTTGAGGGTATCGCACATTCACCACCACTTTTGATCTTAAGACAATTTCTGCAAACAGTTGCAATCTGACTGGGACTGACAGCAATCGCTCGCAGTGAGGTTATTAAAGGTTTAAGTGATGAATGTAGAGAATCTGGTGATTCCCAGTAAAGAGAAATAAAAGGAGAAAGGACAAAGCAGGCATAGTTTTCATACAAGAAACTCACTTATGAGACTCAGACCATACCAAAGTCACAAGTGTCAGTGACTTTAACTGAAGGTTGAACCCATACGAGGATGCATCAGGTATTTCTTATCACCAGAATAATCTGTGATGTGTGGCATGAATTAAATGATTAAGGATATTGAGAGAATTGGGTTGTGCTGAACTGGGGTAACGGATCTCCCTCACACTCCAGTTTATTTGGATTTGGGGAATTCAAACCAACAATAATAGATTTTCATTTAAACAACCACTAACTCCTCTCTCGCTGAAAACATTTAATTGTGTCCTTCAGACCAGTGAAACTCTCATGGGAATCGCAGTTATAGCAAAGGATGGGAATGCTTTAATTATAAACATGTCAGTTTTGAACCAGGACTCTAATCTCTTTACTTCAATTACAGCCAGAAGATTAGAAACAATACTTCCGCATATCATTCCATCAGATCAAACAGGATTTATAAGACAAATATAGGTGTAACACAATATTAGGCGGACAATACCAATAACACAATACATGAAAAAGTACTGAGGCTAATTCAGGTTCTGATGATCTTAATGGCTTATAAATCAGTCCCAGTGGCAAACACATTTCTAAACTATACATCGGATTGCAAGACTTAAAGGGGATACATAATGGAAAACAGGAAAAACGGGGATTTTATGTTACAATTGGAAACAGGAAAAGAAACAGTGGAAGGTTAATTATAAAGTCCTTCAAGGTTATGTGCTGGGACTAGTTCTATTTACATTATACATTCATCCCTTAAGTGTTATTATTAAAAGGCACAGCATTAATTTTCATTGCTATGCACATGATGCCCAGGTGACACACAGCAGAGAGCACCACATTCCCCAAAGTGCAATGGTTATACTAAAAGTTTATGATAAATTATACTAACGACAGCTGCCTTTTATTACAACAATCCAAACGCTTTCCTGCAGTTGCACAATTTCTGTAAAAATAGAAATACCCTGCCTCAGGGTGATGCTGGAAAACTAACTCATGCATTTATTATTTCTAAGCTTGACTGTTATAACTCATCATTACCAGGCTCTTCTGAAAGCTTCCTGAAAAGCCTTCAGTTTAACAGCAGCTAAACTGAATGCGAGAACATATTTTTCCGTACTAGTTTCTCTTCATTGGCTGCCTGTTAAATCTAGAATATACAGACCCCCCCTTGCTAAGTTTAAGATTAGGCTTACACTAGGTTTGTAAACTGTTGGGAATCTTGGATTGACTATGCATCATCATTTGGATCAGTTTTTATGTAATCTGATAATCATTTGAGATGATCAGATAATCATTTCCACTCCATAGTTGGTGAGCTACTCAAGCTTTTGGGATCTTCATTACTTAGAAGTACAGAGGTTAAATCCACATTTGCCATAAAAGAAAATAAAAAATATAATGTGAAGCTGGATTGTGGAGTTATGAAACACAACGTACATTTTTGGATCCTAGAAAAAGTTTTCAACAAAAAGAAAAAAGCTACCAAAAAAAAAGGTTCCTCCTGCTGTTTTCTCTTTAAGTTTACTTACTTTTACAGCCTTTTGTTGCCCAATATTGTTTGAGATGTGTGACCAAATTGAGCTAATATGAAAAAGTAAAATGTCACACTTTCCATGCTTGACATGTTCTCGATGCTCTGTTGTGAATAAAATATGGCATCATTGGTATTTAGTTTTACTTACATTCCAGCAGCGTACCAACTTTTTTCGAACTGGGGCTCTAGATAATAGGCGAAGGATGGGTTTTCTAAAATAGTCAACTTCCAAAAACTTACCAGACATCCTCTCATGATGTTGATACACAGTCCAGTACAGGGCCGTATCAGTGTGAGTCCTCTGCAGTGGGAACAATACTGCATCCTCACTAACCCTCGCAAACAGTCTCTGGATAATGTCGCCTTCTCGGTCGCGTTCACAACCTCTCCAGCCAATCTCAACAGTCGGCTCAGCGCTCGACCCGGCCCGAGTGCTCGTGACAGGCTGCTGACGAGTAGGCGAGGATGAGGTCCAAATGGGCTGACGTCCCGCCGTGTCATGCGCAAGCAGTCATCGTGACTGGTTGAAAGGGAGGTATAGGTACGGACTGACATTTGGCCTATACCAGGGTTGAGCAGGCGGCGATAGACCAGTGGGAAGAGGTCATTGTAGAATCGACGCACAACACTCTCCAAGGAGGAATTAGAGTCTCCAGAAAGGTGCCGTTTGATGTCAGTGAACAGCTGAAACACAAGAGGGCGACAGTCTGACGCCAGCGCGGAGTAGGCACTGTCAAACAGAGTGCTGGTCAGATTGGATGTAAAAGAAAGTAGCATCTCAAAGTGTTCTGGAACGAGAGAGAGAAAAGATGGAAAGATTTTTGTTTTGTTAAATTTATTAGCCGTGTGCACCTGAGCCAAACATCTATGGAGCTATCAAAGATAAGGGTTAGCAAAGCTGTCTAGATATGCGAGTGGTCTGTTTAAGGACCCTTCATGTTGCTGTCCCAAGAAAGATTCAAGCAGCAGCATTTCTGTAAGATGGCTTTTTCATATACAGCAATTAGTTGTTGTTATTGTGATCATTCTCATCAGGGAAGAAAAAAGTCAAGTGTTTGTTTTAATCATTATGCAGAACAGTTAAGTTAAAATAACTCTATAAGGATGTTTCTGTTGGGCCCATGATTCTGTGTTTATCATGGCCCCAACAGAAACATCCTTATAGGGTTATTTTAGCTTACAGACTGATCTTCCACTTGCCACTGGCTTCTTCGATTATTTAGGTCTTCTTGCGGCTGGACTCCTCCATACTGGATGCCTCTGGGGGCTTAACACTAAAATAAATTCACATCATTTCAAAATATACGATGTTGCAGGTATAGGTTTCTCTAACCGCAAAGAACATGTCTAACTGTCCTTGAACTGACTTCATCAAAAATAGCTCAAACTTAATTCATCCCTGAGCTCGTTTTCACTACCCTGTTATCTATAGTCAGGTGATAATGAGGGGCCCAATCTCATGATCCACTGTGTTTCCCATGTCAGGCATGGGCTAATAAAGAGGACACCACCCTGCCCCTTTTACAGGGGCCGTACGCCTGCGGTGTGTGACAGTGCCTTTACTTTTGAATCTTGCCTAGTAAAAAGGGTGATGTCAGTGTGAAGGCATCCGGATAAAGACGGAGAGAGAGGGAGAGGAAAGCAACTGGATGAAAGAGAATATAAGGGAAACCTTTTTATGTCGCACTTTCACAAGTCACTCTTTCAGCCACTGTGTATGTCGCTCTCTGTGCGTGTGCGTGAGTTCACATCGTAACAGCTTTGTCATTTGCAATCACAGCCGCAGCCACCCGACTCCTCAAGTGACGGCAATATATGCTGTGGTCAGTTAAGGCGATGAACACATTTGAACGGCCTGGAGGCAGCGTAGCGGCAGTGGCAGGCCTATTTAGACAAAAGCACTGAGTGAGAACATTTCACTTGCATGTGTGTGCGTGCAAAAGCCACTCAAATACAGAGGGCATCAAGTGACATGGCAAAGTGTGCTCACGTGGGGTCATGTGATTAGCTTTTTAGCCCCTGTGATTGGACAACAGCTGCGATGTGAAAGGCAGGACACGAGGGTCTTACAGTGCCAGGAGAAACACACGCAAGCATGCAGACACATATCCACATGCACACACACAGACACACACACACCAAAGTAATCCAGAGTGTGTAAATAGAGCCTGACTACAACTGCTCTGGGCATGTCTCAGTTTCTCCAGTGGGCTATAATCACTGCACTTAAGAGAGGGGGTCCTTTGAGACTCTGCTCAGCTGTTGAGGGACACTGCTGTCCTGCAAAATGAACTTAATTAATTAAAGGGTTGGTTAACCAAAAACATACCACAAAAATCCCTCATTGGTCCATAAAGATGTTTGGGTGTATCTGCACAAGTTTTAGAATAACAGGTTGTCAAACAACAGACACCTAAGCATCCATGACACTGTTTTCCAATTTTGTGGTTAACCCCCCAAAAAAGAGTGGCTGAAAAGATCATTTGACACTTAAAATAAACACATGGGACATATACACATTAAAGCACCAGGTCTAATGATCCTAATAATCACAACCCCAATAAAGCCCAAGTTAGATCAATGAATGGCTAAATAAAACCTACGCTTCTCATCACCCTGTCAAAGAATGCCGGCTTTCCACAGTTTTTCCATGTTTCTGAATCTTATTTATTTCCAACTGTGCTGGGATAACTACAGTGATTCCAGAACATGATAGGTCTGTGGGGCTACTGAAGTCCTGGCATTAATGAGAAGACGGTTTGTGCAGCAAACTAAACTTGTCTTCTCTTATTTGCTCTAGTTGCAGCATACTTTGTCTCTTGGTGTTTGGCATTCATTTTACCCATGGATGGTTCAGCCATCCAGTTGAAACTGAGGCTGGGTGTATTCAAATGTAGGGGGGGGATAGAGATGGAGCAAAAAGAAAACAGGTAGGTGTTTGCTCGTCTGTCTGCTGGGTTTCATCAGTCCTACCATTCTCCTTTATCACCACAATGCATGAGCGCATACACATAGAAGCTACATGGTCCCTCCTGCACACACACACACACGCACACATGCACACACATGCTTACACAAAACGGTGAATAGCAGTGAGAGACAAGTGGACAAGCAGAGTATTCTTCCTCCTATTCAGAGCAGGCCGTTAGAGACCGGCTGTTGCCCACAGCAACAACACTTTGCCGCGGATACGTACTGAATGTAAACATTCTTCGTCTCTCGCTCTCTCATTGGCCAAGAACAAAACCTGATTATTGCAGCGACAGAGACAGACAGACGGAGAAAGAGAGCAGAGAGTTGTAACAAAGTTTTCCGCTGCTCCCTCTGAGAGTTTGCTCTCTCAAAGACTCAATCGAACATCAGTTGTTTGTTTGGCTAGCCACTGCGGCGCCTCACAAAATAAACTGGCCTCACACCACCACCCTGACACAGACTAGCTATTTCGTGATGAACGCACAAAGTGAGAATGGCAGAGGGGGGTACGGGCTCTCGACAGACTTGTTAAAACATCAAAATCACAACTGCTATTAAAGTCGCTTTGGTGGAGGCCCTTTATTTGTGCTTGTCAGTCATGAATCGAGGAGAGAATGAATCGCTGAACAGGAACCTGGGCTTCATGCTGAAGGAGGGGTGTAGCTAAATACTGCAAGATGTATTATCCTTAATGTGGAAATATTTTTCAGATTTTTATTGTGGACATTTATACTTTGTAGCGATGACAGGCAAATAACCACAAGCAATGGAAAGTTGTGAATATAACTACTCTCAAGTTTGAGGCGAGCAGTTGAGGCAACTACCAGTAGGAGCAAAGAAAACACATGATGGATTCATGTGCAATCAGTGTGATTGCAATAAGCACTAGAGATCGACTGTCAGCTACAAAGCAATGGGAAGCTGATAATTTAATTCACATGTGAGGGGAGTTTTAGTCCTTAGGTTTAGTCTTAAAATAAGTTGCATATGTACAGTCATCCAAAAATAAAGTTTTCTCAGGACTCTATGCATTCCTGTGAAACTAAGTGCACCCCATGATCCAATAGCTATAAAACCACTTTCAGCAGCAATAACTTAAAGTAATCATTCCAGTACGACTTTATCAGTCTCTCACATTATTGTGGATGAGGTTTGGTCTCTCTTTGTTTACAAGGTTGCTTCAGTTCATTGAGGATTGGGCATTCATTCGTGCGCAGCTCTCTCAAGGTACCACGGTGTTTCTATCAGGTTGAGGTCTGGATTTTGACAAGGCCATTACAACACCTGAAATCTTTTCTTTTTTAGTCATTCTGTTGTTTGGGATCATTGTCCTTTTGCATGACCTCATTTAGGCCGCCAAACCTAAGCTGTTGAACAGATGGCCTCACATTTGACTCCAGGATAGGTTTGTATACAGAGAAGGTCCCGTTGCTGAAAAACAAACCCAAATAATTACCCCTCCACCACTGTGTTTGGTTGGTATGAGGCGTTTGTGTTCATATGTTTTTGTTTTCCATCACTTTGGTCTTATCCCAGAAGTCTTGTGGTTTGTTCAGATGCAATTTTGTGAAGTTAAACTGTGCTGCCATGTTCTTTTTTGGAGATAAAATGCTTTCTCCTGGCAAACCTTCCAGACAAGCCACACTTGCTCAGTTTTTTTCTGATTTTACTGTCATAAACTTTAGAATTTTAAATGCCAACTGAGATGTAGCTCTTGCATTTTTGGAGCTTCCTTAAACAAGGGGTGAATTTGCTGAGACATCCACAAGACTGTGGCATTTTATTAATACACGCTTGAATGCTCAAGACCAACGAACTTCTGCTTTTATTGAGGTGCCCACGCTTGCTGCTGATCAGTTAAAGTGCATTTGATTAGCAGGACCTGGCTGCTACTTGCACTCTTAATTTCTATGGAAGCAGTAAGAGTGTGCTTTGTTTTTCACAGTTTGTCAGGACTGCAAAAACGTTCTTTTTCATGACCGTACACATCCTCCAGCTACACCGTTCTCCAACACTAGTTTTGTCTTCACTAATGCAAGTGCCTTGAGGCAACAGTTTTTGTGATTTGGAGCTATTTCAATAAAATGTAATTGAAATTGAGTTAAAAAGGAGAAATCAGTATAGTTTAAGAATTATTTTAATTGTATGAACTCAATTCAATATCCCTCCCTCACCTTGGTACGCCTTGATGTGTCCAGCAATCAGGTACTTGAGTTCGAAACTGTAAGATCGCATCTTCTGCTGTGTTTCACTGCGAACAGCTGCCATGTAGCTGTCCTCCATCTTACTGGTACAGCAGCTGGGCCCAGGGTGGACACACACTCGGAGAGACTCATCTGAAAGACAGAGGAATTATATACCTTAAAAAAAAAAGGCCTGGATACCAGGTCCAGGGCTTTTCGGGTCACAGAAAATCGTTCAACACTCGACCTACTATACTACTTCAGCAGTTTGCAAATTTCTTATTGTTCATATAAATATGAACATATGTGAAAGACAGAGAATGATTTGGGGCTTAGCTCAGGAACTTTCTGCTACTAACTAAAGGTCTATATTTTGTCCACATTTTATCATCAACAAACTTTATTAGCCAGTCGATTAGTAAATCCAATCGGTTATTTAGAATTTAAAAGTATGTGGTGCACAGAACTTTGTGACCTCAAAAATGCTTTGCACAACGGGCCTGGTGGGAGGTGACATGATGACATGAGCAACGAGTGAAACTTCACCACTCACACCAATGTTTGTGCATTTGCGTGTGTGTGAGTGTGTGTATGCGTGTGCGTGTGACTAGGAGCAGTCTAACTTTGACAGACTACTGTAAACCAAGCTGTCAAGCAGCTGACTGAGATCAAGGGGTAGAGAGAGATGAGGGGAATGGACTGTATGCAGCGCACAAACACACTCACACACACACACAAATAACAAAACAGTGCCAAACCTTGGGTCATTCACAGGCTGATAATAGAAGAATTTTGGTAGTGTTGCATTCAGGGTTTGCTTTTTGAAAAGCAGGTAAGTTTGAAGCTGCATGCATCCAGTATTGATCTCTTTCACCTTTGCAACAAGATTTGAAACTGCCCCAACAAATAACCACACCAGAACGGACTGAGCAGGCATGATTCAGCAAACCGCGCTGACTTATGTTCTCGTCGTAATACAAGGTCTGCTTGTTGATAAATTTTCAGCGCTTTGAGCTGCACTGCACTCACCTGTAGATGCAGTTTAGTGTCACACAGATCAAAAGATGGAACCTTCACAAATCTGCAGTAAGTGGATCTTTATGCTGTTTTAAGCTCTTTTTAAAATGCATTATTTTCAAATTGAACTATGGGCGTTTAAGGGCAAATACTTTTAGTGGACAGTTCAGCTGAAATTTGAAGTTTAGGATGTGGAAGCAAAGATCACTGACAAGCCTGGTCGGTTGTGCCTTCATGCTGGCACATGTGACTGACATCTTCCTCAAGCTAATCTATTAAGGGTCACACCAGATCACTGAACAAGAAGAAGAAGCACCTTTGCACAGACATTTTCTGCAAAATACCTATAAATAGTAATTACTGTGTTATTAACCAGTGGTAACCAGCAGGGCTGGTAAAGACAAGTACAGCTTTTAGGTGAGGGTTATAAATGGTCAAAGCATAAGTTAATATGTCTATAACAATGTTGATTGCCAGATCACACTTTGCGTTTTCTTGGAGAAATCTTAGTGATGAAGATAGTACACATGGGAATGTCATAAAATGTGAACGGTATAATACGCGTGCGCGGACACACACACACACACACACACACACACACACACACACACACACACACACACACACACACACACAAGAATTTAAAAGGGAATTTATATTTAGAAAACAAATAGGTGATGCAAGTCCTCCCGAGAGGACTTTATTCATTTATTCATTTCTCAGCAAACTTGTCTACAGAGATGATCCTCCCTATTTAAAATGCGGCCCCTCATAGTGGTCATAACCATTTTGGCTAAGTTTTATTCACGCTGTATTCACGTGTGCAATCATAAGTCTAACAGCAATAAAACAGCCAATCAATGTTAGGCTGTATCAAGACAGATTACTTAATTATTAGGTTCTTTAAACAGATGCATGCAGGCAAACAAAGCTCTGCTCTGGCCTCATTTATAAAAAGCTGGAAAAGTTTTTATATATCATGTCTTTCTAAATTAAAGTATAATATTTTAATAAATCCAAGTAAAGTTTTCTAAATATAATAGTTCCAAAGGGATTGACTGACTGACCTGGTCCCGGTCTGTCTGGCACCAGCTCCACCGGGCCTATTTGGCGCATCATGTAGGCTGTCTTCACCTCATGACAGCTGTCTGCATCGGCTGATCTACCGCCAGCCTCCGGTAGAAGAACAAAACACAGCAAAATTACCCAAAACAAGTCCACGTTTTGAAAGGCTGCACGGAACATCGCAACATGTCAGAGGGAAGTTAGAAAATCTGGACGGTTATTATGAATTCCTGAAAGTCGCACCGTGCAGTGTGACCGAAAACGTCATCTGCAGCCACTAAGTCTGTCTGCAGCCCAGTGTCAAACTCAGCGCCCTCCTCCCGCTCGTCGACTCCCTCTCTCGCTTTACTTCAATTACTTAATTACTGGCATGAGCGGCCCAATGCTTCCAAACATTGTTTCTGTGGTTGCCATAAAGCACTTAAGGAAAAAGCCACTTTAACTTGGCGTGCTTTAACGGAATAATTGGTTTTTAAAAAGTTTTCTCACATTTTGCTCATTTCCAGGGTCCACTTGCTTTTTTATTACTTTTCAAAAATTTATTTATTTTTTATTGTGGTTATATGTGGCACATTGCACAGCTGGCGTTTCTATAAATAAGATGCATTAAATTCAATGAATTTCTGAGAGCAGTCGAATGAAGTGAAGAAGAAAATGGGATTTAAAAGTAGAGCATGGACGCCACCTGCTGAGAACTTTGGGTCTAACAGCCGAAAAAGGCTCTGATTAAAGCAGATATTGAGCTATCTGACAATTGCATAAACTATACATAGAAAATATATACTGTATCCCGTCAGCTTACATTCTCTGTAATACAGGACTTGGTATTAAGCAATGCCATTCAAATGTCTCATTTTTTTTCTGTCATTCAGCTCCATATCTTGATCGGTGAAAAAAATGGTCTAAAAAAACTCGCTGTACACTTCACACGTGTTACTGCTAATTTTACTAGGAAAAATCAACCGTCGACTCTGAAGAGGCTAACATTACTGCTTTTAACAGTTTTAATTTGTATTTTGACTAAATGAAGAGGGAAACCTTTAATCTTAAGTTTCCTGAATATATGTTAAATTCTTGTTATTGTTTCTTTCCGTTTTACTAGTGTGACGACTAATCTTTTAAGAAACAAACGGCAAGAGGGGAAAAAACATTCAAAAAAGACGAAAAAGCAGTGCCCCGTGTGAGGCTCGAACTCACGACCTTCAGATTATGAGACTGACGCGCTGCCTACTGCGCCAACGAGGCCACACGAGAACCTGCGATACCAAAACATACAAAGGAAACACGATCAGCCCTAGTTTCACAATTTATTTAATAAGTTGAGATTCGAGTAGATGTATACACACGTCTACAGTAAAGGATAACCAGTACTACATGTCGTATTAGAAGTAACCTTGCATTGTCCTACATTTATTTTGACAAATGTAGGTTGTGGCTGTGTTAGCGAGCCAACTTGTAACTGTATATGACTAAAGTCTCTTAATGTATCTGATAAGGACATTTTTATTCATGACATGTAATTAATTGTACAGCCATTACAATTTCTAATTATAATTTTAAAATGTTACCACCCTCGCCCAGTCCCTTATTATTAACTGTAATAGCAGTACTACTATTATTTCTAATGCCAACGTGTCGTAGTGTTGTACGCTCATTTTAACCTTAAAAATTGTCTTTCCTATGGACCCTAAACGCATCACGATAGTTGCTACGGCCCCTTTAAATCCAATCTCCCGCGTTCCAACTTAAGCGGAAATAGAAATCCTTCTTTTCTCTATTTAAGCGCGCCAACAAAGGCTGTCCTATAGGGTCTGTCTGTACTTTATTCGCGGAATAACAGACCGTTGTTTATTGTCCTTTCCCGGCGTCTTTACTGCCTTTCTGAAGCTATGCCAGAGGAAACGTCCGTCGCGTCGAGCTCTGAGAGGTAAGAGTCGTTTGTCATTTTTCACTCAGGTCCACAATAACGTATGCAGGGAAAACACAGCTTGCTAGCCCTTAGCTGAATTACGCGGCGAACGTAGGCAAACCTTGATGATAGGTGTTGGATATAAGCTATTTTAACGATATCTCCAGAAAGTGATACTCTACAAAAAAAATAACTGCGTGCTTAGCAGTACTTCACGGCAGCTGCACACGTTGATAACATAACTCTGCCCTCATACTATTAAGCTAGTTGGCTAACAACTGTACGATGCTAACAGCAATGAGGCGTAGCTATCTTCGGGCATTTACTGAGTAGTGAAAGTTTGGAGCGTGGACTCTGTACTTCAGAATCAGGTAACTTGCATAAGCATTGACTGAACTTAAGTTTAAACTATTGCAGTGCAGAGGAGAAGCCATGCTCATCGACAGCTGCTGCAGCAGGCAGGTGAGTATCCAGTTTAATGGCAAACTGTTCCGCAACTGTTAGTCACTTAGAATCGTTTCAGTATAACTAACGCGAGTTTTCTGTCCCTTTTGTAGCTCAGTTGAAGTTCTGGAGGAGGCAAAGAAACTGATTGGCACAGGGAAAAGGCATCTGGTGATGGGGGATGTTGTTTCTGCTGTCAATGTTTTCCAGGAGGCCTGCAGCATGCTGTGAGTAGGACTTGATGTGAAACGCTATTGCTGTCACTGTACAGTTAGAAAGTGAAACTTGATTATGGATTTTTCTTTTCCTGCTGAAATGGATAGATTTCTGTAATATATTTTTCCAAATGGAGTAAGGTATTTTAATGTATTATTTCAAAGGATTAAATTTTACTTTAGCTTCATAACTACCTCACTACATTGGATTACAATTTTATTAAAAAAAACAAACAAACAAAACAACAAATGCATTTCTCCATCTAGGGCTGAAAAATATGGGGACACTGCAGATGAGTGTGGCGAGGCCTTCTTCCTTTGTGGGAAATCTCTGTTGGAACTTGCTAGGTTTGTCAAATTTCTTATCTTAAACATACTTCCTAAAAGCTGCACCTGTGAAAATAAAACAAAAAAAAAAAAAAATTATTTAATTTTTTTTTTTTTTTTTTTTTTTTTTTTTGTTGACACGGCATTATTTCAAAGGAATAATGTTTGCTTCTTAGCCTACAAGAACTCTTCATAGTGACAGTTTTTGGACACGAATTCTATTGGTTCCTTCATGAACTGCACCTATTTTTGACTTTAGCAATATTGTGTATGTTGGGTTGTTTTGTTTTTCATATAAATAGGATGGAGAACAGTGTCCTTGGTAATGCCCTGGAGGGAGTCCCAGAAGAATCAGAGGAAGAGGAGCAGCCCAGCAGCTCAAATGTTGAGAGTCCAGACAACCTTGATGGTCAGTATTTAGGTGCTGCAGTTGTTTGGTTTTTTTTTTTTTTTTTTTTTAAGCGCACAGATAATTTTAGCATATGTAATGAAAGATGGGACCTAAAACTGCCTTTGTTTACATTTAGTACTAGATTTCCAGTTAATGGACTTTTTTTAATATTTTCAGAGACTTTATTTTACATATCAGTGTCTTACTACAATTCCTTCTGCCAGAAAAGCACTCTGGCGAAATCGTCAGTAGAATCAGCTTGGTTATTTATAAATCATTATCTGAAAGATCAAGTTGTATGTGCCACTCTGGTGCAGAAAAAACAAGAGATGAGCTGCGACAGCAGGTATATGATGCAATGGCAGAGAAGGAAAAGGCTGAGGATCCACATTCTCCTGTGACTGGGGATGAGAAGAGCTTATCTCAGGAAACTGAGATGGATGGAGTTTCTTCTGTGAAAAGTGTGCAGGAAGGATCACTTGGAAAAGAAACTGAGATTGAACAGAAGGCTGACAGTTCAGAAGAGCAGACTGGCAGTGGGACTGGGGTGAAACCAGTGAGAGGATGTGATGAGGACAAAGAGGAAACGGAGGGTAGTAGAGCTTGAGTCAAAGAGCACCTTCTGGTGTGGATGGGTGCACAGTTGATATTTAAACAGTCCACTTTAGCAGGTGTCGCAGTGGTGAAGGGTGGAAATGCAGGCACAAATCTGTGGTGCACGTTTCTGACTTTAATACATGAGGGGATGTTTGGAACTTAAAATGTATAATTTTGCTTCAACAGATGATGACGACGATGATGATGATGATGACGACGACGATGAAGATGGAGAGAAAAATGGACAAGATAAGGTGAGTTCCTATAGAACTGTGCAATGAAGTAAATAATTTGCAAGCAGTGTAGCTATGTGTTTCTTTACTATGACATTATGATCACAAAGATCTTAATTCTTCTGGATTTTAACTTAAGAAGGGAAAAACATTTTCCTACAAATGCAGATATCAGGTGCCTGAAGTAGTTTGTACTGTAAATGGTCGTGTCCAAATTCATGGGCTGCATCCTCCTGAGGACCCGGCCTTCGCGGTCTACGTGGGCCGGGTCCTCAGAAGGTCGGGTAGGCCGGAAGTAAATGGCAGTGAAATTGGACGGTCTCGCCTTCAGATTAGCGTCACCACTGTCTCGGTGGAGTTTAATAAACTCTGCCGTCTGCTCCTTGCTATCTAAAATATAACAGGGCACTGGCGTAAATTCTCGACTGTCTCATACTTCTGTTTAATCAGTTTTCTGTTTGACGTTTAGTCAGCTGTGTAAAAACAAAGGAGGAACCCACCCGGGGGATTAATAAAGTTTTATTTTATCTAATTTAATCTAATAACTTTAATATCAGCCAAACCGATTTACTCGTGAACAAATAAAACACTGAAAAAAGCCCAACAATAACATTTTTAGGTTGTCTAAGTGACTTATATATTACGTTTAACCCGAGCAGCGAAAGTCCGCGGTGATCTGAAAATGATGTGCCGGGAGTTGTGCCGTTCTCGGCCGCATCAGTAACCCTCTATGCTCCCGGCTAGCTATCGAGCTGGTGGGTAGCAGACGTCTCCGAAAACGTCGAAGCACTTTTGCAAATATGCGATATCTTGATAAACAGAGCAGATATTTGATGTTTACACAGCTACTTTCTCGCCTGAAAATATGTTAAAAGTTTATTTTGTGACCCAGAAAAATTAGTATGAGTAATTTTAAAACTTGGTAGCGGCCGCCATTGTTGGAAACTGGAGTTTGGCTGGGCCGCGCTATGAATTCTGGGATATGGTAGGCCACGAAGGACACACCCGACCCATCCTTCAAATTCGGGGAAAACGAGGACTCATTTGTCGGCTGCATTCGGAGGAGTCTACGAATTTGGACAGCCTTCGGCGCGTCGCTATGACTTAATCTGTCTACAACTGCGGCCTCAGGAGGATGCAGCCCATGAATTTGGACACGACCATTGTCTGCTGAATAGTCATGATTGGGTGTTAGTGGCTATTGACCAACACAGCTCCCTCCCTCCTTTCAGGAAGAAGAGGAAGTTGGGAATTTGCAGTTGGCATGGGAAATGCTAGAAGTAGCTAAAGTCATCTACAAAAGGTATGGAATGATTTGGTTAAATGTGTATGAACATTTGCGCTTGCATGGTTAAATGAGTGGTTAGACTGCATTGACTGTTATGTGACAGCCTGAGGCCAGCTTACAATTTTAAAGCTCCTTCTCCACAGAAAGGAAAGCACAGAGGATCAGCTAATGGCAGCCCAGGCGTATCTGAAACTTGGAGAAGTCAGTGCTGAATCAGGTATGCTGCTGCTCATGCAAGAGGTAGACTTACTGCCCTTACAGTCTCCAATGCCCAAATCTCACTGCTTGTCACTCCCACCCATAGGTAACTATCCTCAGGCACTTGATGACTTTCAGGAGTGTCTTGCCCTGCAGCTGAAATACTTGCCTCCCCACATTCGTCTGTTGGCTGAGACCCACTACCATGTTGCTACTACGCTCTGCTATATGGATCAGTACAGCCAGGCCATCCAGCACTACAACAGCTCCATAAAGGTCATTGAGACCCGTTTGGGTAAGAATTTACTCCTCCCCTCAACTGAATATTTTATTTTTTGCACTTAATATATGAAATCCAAATAATGATTGATTTGTAGGTATGAAGAGCACTGCATCTCTGGGAGAGGACGCCCACTGAACACCAAAACATAAACGGTCCCAGAAGGTTGTAATTGTTTTGTCTTCCATGTTGTGACTTTCTGATCTGGTTGTTGGTACAGCCATGCTGCAGGAGGTGATCGATGCAGCCGAAGGCACGGATGGAGCAGCAGAGGAGAAAAATGAGCTGGATGAGCTAAAGCTGCTTTTGCCTGACATCCGGGAAAAAGTGGAGGATGCCAAGGAAAGCCAGAAAACAGCCAGCGCTGCCTCACAGGCCATCCAGCAGACACTAGTGGGTACACAGGATGGTGAAATTTGCACCTGGGTTTACTAGTTCAGTAGTCTTGAATTGTATTTGAATCTCCTCTTTCAGGGTGGTGCATCAACTTCATCAGCATTCCTTTGTGAAAATGGCAGCACTTCATCGGCAGCTTTTGCAACAACCAGTCAGGTAAGGGTACTGTATGGTGCCACGTGCTAAATAAAGCATTTTGCCACCTGTGTTACTTATTTGGTGGGATTCAAACTTGTGTATTCTAGGTTCCAGTTAAAACTGAGAGTGCCTCATCTTCCAAAGCGGTCTCTGACATCTCTCACCTCGTCAGGAAAAAGGTGAGGCTCTCTAATGTGTCTCTCACCCCCCCTTTGGCTTCTTCTCAGTGAAGAGGAAAAATGGACTTTGCTTTTTCTCATGCCAATCATTTAATCTGTGAAGGAATAAACCTTCAGCGTTGAATTGTACTGGGTTCAATCAGTGCATTGAAGCTGTGGCATGTGCTGCTTGTCTTTGTTGTGAGGTCTGTCTTTGCTGGTTGCAGTTGTAAAATTCATTTTTAGACTTTTCTGCAGATCAGTGGCAAGCCTGTGTGGTGTGGCTCCTAACCAGAGCTGTGTGCGCATGTAGATGGGGCTTTATGCTTGAAATTAAGCTTTGATTTGGCGTGGCTTGTGTGCATGGTTAAGTTATTTTCCTAATGACTGGTAATGGATCACTTCAATTTCGGTTTGTGTACAGAAGCCTTCAGTCTTCTCTTCCTCCCTGTCCTGGTTTTGTTTCTGCACAGAGGAAACCAGAGGACGAGAGCCCAGTAAAGGACACTGATGCTAAACAAGCGAAACAGGAAGCCACAGTTAATGGCAGCGGTGACTCTAGTGCCAGCAACGGCAATGGAGTCCAGGAGGGGAAATCGCAGGAGGCGAGTGATAGGCTTATCTCTTACCTTCTGAAGCAGGATTGCCCTGTGATACTACTGCTGTAGCTGGCTGGTGGCCAGGAGTCCATACCTAAATGTGGTTTCTGGTGGAACAAGAAGACTCCTTAGTTTCATAAAGGTTAAAACTGGACGCATGTGAGAACATGGACTGGGTCCTTAATTGAGTTGTAGTGAAGGAGGTTTTCTCGGTCTTTGAATGATTTATCCACTTAAACTACACAGCATCAATCTTGCTGTAGCTGAAGGCAATTTTGAACAAGTAAAATTCATGCTTTCTGTGAATATGTTTACCAAATGGAACAAGTGAATATCTGACAAACCTGCAGGTTTAAAGTTCTTCACTCCTTTGTCGCCTCTTATGTTAACATTCACTAATTGCGGTGTTTTTGTTTTTCTTCTAGTCTGCTACCCAGTCTGCATCTGTCGAGTCCCCGGCGTGACCGTCTTCACCTCTTTACTGAGCTCAGAAACCAGCACATCATGCCTGTCCAGCCCCTATACACCTTTCAGCACTCTTGTTTCTGTAAATAAGATCCATTTTCATAGATTTGTCTGTCAAGTTTTTGTATACTTGTAGTAAAAATAAAGAATCTGCAGATGTAACTATGCAATGTTGATTTCTTCAGTCCATTGATGTCACACCTGTAGTCCCTTCCAATTATTTCACATGAAAACATCTATGCACTTATGAGCAGATGTCCAAAACAACTTTTGGACTGTATAAATTATGTAAAGAACCATTTTCACAGAATCTTTCACCACCCTACATATTATTGTAAGGCCTCCCTATGAGAGTAAAGTAAGAGACAAAAGTTGAATCAATGCAGACAAGAAGGGGTGCTTTCTGTATGGCCATGTCTTTCAGCTCCTGACTGGCCTGGTATGTTAGGTGAAAGACTGTGGCATTAAATTCAAACATGAAGAGCCATCCTAACCTACCAAAACTGCATGTTTATATTTTGCCACTGCTGCAATTATTAGGCATTTCCACACTGCATGTCTCTGCCATTGACCAAATACACCAAATGTGCTCCATGTTTTTCACCTCAAGTTTATAAGGAGACAAATGATGAGTTGAAGTATTACTTGCTTCACCATGTACCTAAACAAAGAGTCTGCAACTTTAAACTGCTAACTGAAGAGGACTGAACACTTAATGAATATATGCTACTGCTTTTTAGCTGGGCGATACTTATTGGCACAAACTGTGCACTGGCGCCCTCTAGTGGCTGCTGTGGAGCTTTGAGGACAGACAGGAGTGTTAATGATTCCAAATTGGAGTGAAACTGTTCTTACGAGTAAAAGAAACATGCTATTTTCAAGATTAATTTGGGACGTGTATAATCAGCACCCATTAATAGCAATCTGTGCCAGGTGCTGGATGCAGTTTCCTGAAATTCGAGTACCCCTGCAGGTGTGCAAGTCTTAACATTTTATCTTTACACATGAATTAAACTCGGGACGAGTTACTGTTTTAATCATATTTCTTTTTAGATAAACACCAACGGCCTGATTGTTCTTGGCTCATCTGAAGCCTGCTGAAGTGCTCTACAGGTTATATTCAGTCATTAAAAAAAACTACAAGTCTCAGAGCATTACAAAAACAACAAATCATGATTTATGATGGCAACATATAATATGCTCTTTGGGTACCTGAACATTTGCTACCGGTGGGGGGAGGGTTATACCACGCTTACATTTTTTCTTTTTTAAATATTAATGTATATAATGGTGTGCTTCAGTCCTTTTGAAATTATTTCATGTTGTCAGCAAAAAGTGTCTCTAAACCAGGGTAAAAGGGGGTTGATATGACAGTATAGTTTGCAAGGGTCAGTCTGAAAAAGTTACAGGAAGGTGGTTAGAGGAGTTGCTGGTCCAAATTCCTGCTCGTTTGAGTAAACAGTTCAGCAACTCCCAACAACAGGTCGTAGACAATAACAAAACCAGCACTGCATCTATACAAAGTTATTTAGTCAGAAGGAAAAAGTGGCAAGAAAAGGATTGCTTTTTGTTTTACTTGAGAACTACTTAATAAAATAAATAATATAATATAATACATAAATACATTTAGTCTCACTATAGAGTTTTGAAATTTAGAATTACATCCGAAAGTATGTTTAAAGTAGGATAAATGTTCAATTTATGATGTAAAGAAAACATATTTGAAATTTGAAATTTAAATTTAGGAAGGTAGATGGTGTGAAAAAATTAAACTGACCAAACAGAGTTTGTGAATTCTTGTCACAGAAAATCACCAGCAATAAACTGAAGTTTAGTACTTAAAACTGTCCTGAATGACACATCTTTGTTCGTCTTTTGGATCTTTTGGAAATCTTAACTGAAACGGGTGCATGAATGGAGTTCTTTTTGCTGAAGCGGAGATAGAGGAGGTGGCATCCTGGGCTTGGGAGTTTCTTTCCTTCTTCTTTAACTTCTCTCAGTCTTGGCCTGCAAACTGGCAACCTGATGAAGCTTGACCCTTTAAATCAACACAAGCTCGGTCTCAGTCATTGGAGCTGTAGAACACACGGACACAAGGTGGCTGTAACTAAGCAGGATATGTATTTCTGTGACTAATTTCAGCAGCACTTTTATCACTCTAATCATGTCCCTGTAGCACTAAAATATCTTAACAGTGTGGCTCTTTGTCCAGTACTGTAGTTTCAAAACATTCCCTCGAGTTGACATAATCATGCTAACACCTGGTACTTGGTAATTCCCTTCCAAAAACTGACACATAACACTGCAGTAAATATTAAGGAAAGTGCATGTATTTCGCTCTGTACCTCAAACTACCCAAGAACAGATTTTGCAGAATTGTATTGCAAAAACCGCTCCACCTCCATGGCAATGCTTTTTCTTTTTGGCTCACTGGATCCCGCAACCTAAACCAATATCTCAGTTATATTCTTTGTTGCCTCTATACACAACTCTAATTTATCCCTGTTTTTGGGGTGTTAGAACTAATCACAGGAAACAAATGTTGGACCAGAATCTGATATCCATAAACTTCAAAGAGTAAATCACTTTTTAGAGTGGAAAAATCAAGCTGAGTAAACTTCATTGAGGCTTCACCGAGCACAGCTGTGTTGACAGAGGGTTACACAGTGATGAGCACTACATATTTTCTCTTCGTGATCACTCTGATTCTTAGTCTTCTTTCTGGCCATGGCGGTGGCAGCTGCTGGTGGTGGTTGATTTCTCTCCAGGCTTTGGGTGTTTGCCTGCAGATCAATCATCTGTACCACAGTGGCTGGATCTCACCTGCCTGCTGCGGGGCTCTGCAGCACAAACATGGTTTAACCTCATAAAAGGAAAGCTAATTCATATTCACACGTTTTGTTTTGTTTTTAAAGCAAGAGAAATGGAGGAAAACGGTTTCCACAGAAGAATTTTAGGTGTCATGATGCATCTTTTTATGCTGGAGGGTAATTGGTCGATTGGCAGATGCAGAGTCCTCTTGCACACTCAAAAAACAAAACAAGAACAAAAGCACTGTAACAGATCATTGAAATTAGATAATGCTGTGCCATTTATCGAAGGTTTCCCAGTCAGAATCCACCCTACTAAATTTAATTTAGTCTACCACAGACACCACAATGAGGGACTACCCCCTAATGAAATACATAATTGATGCTCCGACTCATCCAGTAGCTAGAAAAAATATTCTAGCTACAAAGAATATGCCTCTTGTGTGAAAAATACAATATGAGCAGTGAGTTCTGTTTGAATACTGTGAATATGTCCCTGCTCAGACTAACACATATCAAGTAAACTTTGTTACCAGCTGAAATGCTGTAGATTTGAACAATGACATAAGAGAAAAAAAAAAAAGCACAACAGGTCTATAGAGACATGTGGTCGTCTTTGGATAGTACAAAGCATTCAAAAGCATGAAGCGCCTTGAGGCGACTTATGTTGTGATTTGGCGCTATATAAACAAAATTGAATTGAATTGAATTGAATAGATTTCATCCCAGTCCATCACTTTGTGTTATCTATCATCTTATTAACATCTATATTATCTATCATTTATCATCAATGGGAAATAATTAAATACATTTTAATTTTTTGTTTTGTTTTTCTTTCAGTATTTTAAAGAAAAATTGATTAAATAAGTTGCTGGAAAGGTACCCTGTTACCCCAAGTGCTGACAGTCAGGTGCTTGATTAGCACCACTTGTGAGCATCGACCCTGCTACAGCGATCAGTAGGTGAGTGCTCCAAGCATGTAACATTTGACTGATCTGGATAAGGTTCATGTCATAAACCAACTTCAAGCTGGTGTTCTGCAAAACCAAGTTGGAGTTGCGATCTGGAACCGACTTCACACAGCCAATCTCTGGTCCCATATGGAGGAACGTTATGTTCAGTGATGAGTCCACATTCTGTCTATGCTAGTTGGATGTTAGGGTCACAGTGTGGAGAAGACGCAGAGACTGCTATGCTGATTGCCGCAGCTTCTGGCGTGAGGCAGCTTTACTGTAAAAAACAAGGCTTGTCATCATTGGGGACTCTGCAACCAGCGGCAATCCCATATCTCCACAACCTGGAACCAAATGTTGTTCTCCATGAGTGGATTTATCAGAGACTACCGCCAGTTTTTGGGAGTGAGAGGACAGAGTGGCCAGTCTGCAGTTCTGCCCTCAACCCCTTTGAACCTTTGTGGGATCAGTTTGGATGTGCCGTTTTTGCCAGAGCCACACTGGCTGACCTGGCGACAATTGCTGGTCGAAGAATGGGATGACATCCCACACCAGTATGCGACTGAGCTGATGACCAGCATGAGGAGCAGGTGCCCGGTTGCTGTGGCTCTGTGTGGTTCTTCCACATGCTACTGAGGCCTGTGCTTGTTAACTAAATATATACTTCAATGGACAATATCTCTTTTTTCTTTAATGATACAATTTAATAAACAACACAACAAAGAATAAGCTGTCTGACATTGCCAGAGAGGATCTGGCAAGTTTTTCATGGACGCAACCCCCATATTCAACTCTGCTGCTCAACCCACGTTACAAATGTGGCTCCATTTAAGGGGAAATAAACAGGCTTTCCAACAGCAAACGACTCATAGCCAATAAACATTGTTACAAGAAACAATCCACCAAACACAAATTTCCTTTCTTTTTGTGCTAATTTTAGTTTTAAATAGCTCTATAGTTTTTATAACTTTGATTTTCAGATCAATTTATTGACCTTGACAGAGAGGTCAGAGGTCAAATGTGACATGATACTTTAAATCTTTGTATGTTACTTTCTGTATGTAACATAACCAGTCTCGAGCAACTTCTGGTATTTTATTCCTCCACACCATCTCTGTACTGCTCCAACTGCTGGTTATGAGCACGTATCACGGCCAGTTGGCGCTCATGGACTGTCGCCATTTCCCTCATCTCCTTCAGTCGCTCACTGTGACCCAGCTGACGCTCGCTCGCCTAAGAACATGTTTAGAAACAGATGGATTTATGCACAGCATTAATTCTTCAGCATCTCTGAGCAGACTGATTAATCTCATTTGTCACCATCATTAAGATGCACTCATGTCTCGTACCATCTTCATCCAAAGTGACCTTTTACTTGTCTGACACCAAAGGCCCATGGCTTCATTTTTAAAGAGCCTTAACAAACTATAAGAAACACCAGCACTGATAGTATCAACACATACTTCAAAGTGTGTGTGTATTAGCACTTTAAAAGGAAAAAAGGTGTGTAGTATTAGAAAGAGGAGTGCCGCAGGAAACCACTGCTCCTTTTTGACCACTTCGGCAGTTTTTCTTCAGTCGGCATCCTCGGTTTGTGCAACAGAGAGTGAGAGGAGGGAAATCGTTTTGTAATTTAGTATAAAACTTCACGTACATATTAGCTTTACTCATTTACCCTAGTGTGAATTTGTCTGACTCCCATCAGAAGCAGCTCTCTCAGTGCGTCTTGATTGACATAATGATATTCCAGCATGAATATTTAATCAAAGCCCATAAAACGCCTGCAGTGCTGGATAAAATGACACAATAAAAATGCTCTTATGCACACAAAATACTGCTATGATGTCTTTTCCCCCTGATGGAGTCTGACGGATCATCCTTTGAATCTTTTTTCTTTTTTTTTAAATCTCTTAGATGTTGATAGCTGATGGCATAATAGGTTTGCTTGGGCTGCAGTTCGGTCACCTGATTGGTGGGGTTTTGTGGAGCAGCACCATCTGTCTGACCGGACACTGGTTTGCCTTCTGCTCTCGATGACTTTGGCTCAGCATCAGCATTTCTTCACCTGTTGTTTTTCCTTTGCCGAACTCTCAGCTGCAGACACAAAGATACACAAGCAGCGTCTCCCACGGCATCAGTTTCTACCAATGACACCTAAAATCATTTTAATAGAGTGGTAAAAAGATCCAGCCTTAGACAAAACTCGCTGTTGTCATCCTTATCTTGAGTAGTGACATAGTTGATAAATATTCAGCTGTAGTGCTCAGTTTATCAGCTACGTCTGTAAAACTGAATGCAGTCCAACCAGCCCTTCAGTGTCTTTGGAGCTTACACTGTTTGGCTTTGTAGTAAATCTAGAGATGCACCAACTCAGCTCTGAGGCTATAATTAGTGGTAGAGTTGCACAGGGATCCATTATTATCTCAGCTTTTACTAAATACCAAATGAATGCATTTTTAAAAAAATATTAAACAGTAACTTGTAAATAATAACTATGTTATAGATTGCAGTAATTGGAATCTTCCTTCTTATCTGGTGTCCCAGAAGGTGTTTTCAGTTTGACTTACTTACCTTGTTGACAGGCATACCTGCACAAAGTCAGGGCTCCTTGTCTGTTTTGGTTCCACACTTTGTGCTTTGTCCTTTGTGTCAAAGATGCCCTACCTATCTTAAAAACCTCATAGTATATAGCACATCAATTCAATAGATCACTTCAATGAAGAACTTTGTTGTCAGACTCCAGGGTTACTAGTGGTTACTAGCGTATTTAAAAGTAGACTGGGTGGCAGAGGTTAAGCCTTAAGACGCTCTCTACTTTTAAGATTAGGCTTAAAATTTTCCTTTTTGATAAAGTTTAGAGTTAGGACTGGATCAAGCAACCCTGAACCCTCCCTTAGTTACGCTGCAATAGGCCTAGGCTGCTGGGGGCTTCCCATGTTGCACTGAGTATTTGTTCTTCACTCACCTCTTTTCACTCTCTGCTATTATTAAACTCTGGTTCTCTTCCAAATTTTTTCTTTTGTCCTATCTTCCTTCCTGCACCACAAACTTGTCGCAGCCGCTTCTGCCGGAGGATTTATCCTGTCAAAAGGGAGTTTTTCCTTCCCACTGTTGCCAAGTGCTCGCTCATAGGGAGTCATCTGATTGCTGGGGTTTTCTCAGTATTATTGTGGGGTCTTTACCATATAAAGCAGTTCGAGATGACTGTTGTTGTGAACTGGTGCTCTATGGTAATATAAATAAACTGAGTTGCTGATTTTTATATTTGTTGGCACTTTAAACATCACATGATTGTGTTTTAAGGGTCTAGTGAATTGCTTTCAAATTAATTATTCATAAATAATGTCATTTTCTATTGTAGCTGAACGTGTAAAAGTACTTTTAGTTCAGCCTCGCTGTGTTTTCTCTTGTAGCCTATCCTTCACAAGAAATCTAGAGAGAAATAGCTACACTATAGGCTTGCATTTGAAACAAACCCCAAACTCTTCTTCTCTATCACTGTTGAACTAACACAATAACTGTTTTCTGTCCATTTGAATAATCATGACTTTTATTTTAATTGTCAGACTGGCTGCTGTTACGTCACCCTTGGAATCTGGCTCCATTGCATTAACAAAAAGGCCTTGACCTCCACAACTAATTACTGTGCATAGATGTAACATTAGTGACTTACCAGATAATGCATGATCTTGACTACATTAAAGTGTTCAGAAACGCCCTTAAGTATTCACCCAACTTATAATTTGTAAACTGCAGTGTAGTGCACTGCTTTACAAAAAAAAGAAAAAACAGAATAAAAGGTCTGGTTTTTAGTACACGACTCTACAAGGGCAGTTTCTATCAGGTCAGCTCCTTTGAGAGATTTTCACAGCTAACGTCTTCACAGAAACCCCTCTGAAAATGTTCAGCTTTAGAGGACAAACCTCTGTGTGCTTCGGCTCAGTCACATACCAGCTGCACACAAATTTTTTCCTCTTTCTATCTCAGCCAAACTCAGCTCAGTTTAAAATGTACTTCCGTCGGTGATCTTGTATCAAGCAGAGTATTAATTTTAAAGTGCTTGAGTATGAGTTACCATCCTTCTACTTCCCTACATTTTAAGGAAGTATTGCACTTTTTACTCCACTCTTACATTTAGTGCTTATAAAATATATGTATTTTATAAAATTTAAACCACTTTACAGACTAGTCGAAAAAGAGTCAGTACCTTTATTGATTTGTTGACAATTGATCTGGTTTGAAAAGCAGTTAGTGTGATGGTGTTATCTTTGTAACTATTTTACCAACCAAATAATCAACATTTTATACATTTAAAAAAATGTTGCTCAAAATTCTGATAACTCATTAAAAATTCAGTAATACCTCTGGAGTAAAACCATTGTGCATGAGTCAGTGGGACTATTTTTATGCACTGTGTTCTTTAGCCTTTAATATTTAGGTGCACTTGCCTGGTCATACCTGCGTATGTAATGGAGTTTATTCATGCAGTACTTTTAGTTCTAATGACACACCGCTAGACTGACTGATCTTTCAAACAAGTAGTAAATGAATGAGTAGAAAGTAAAACTTAGATACAATTTTATTTTCAGTCCAGTGGTGGGGTACTAACTGTGAACTCCTGACCTCAGTCTTAGCACTGCCTAACATGCAGATGACGTGTGAAATAAAAGCTTCTTCTCTTTAGCCTTCAGGATGGTGAACTCTGACCTCTGCTTTAGCTTTGTATCATTTATGAATGAATCAAGCACACAAATCATCATTTTCTTTAAAATGGGGGCATATTTACTTATTGCATTCCTTTTTAAACAGAAAAAAAATCTACATGTAAATGTAGAGTTCTAATGTATACATTTGCAACCCTAGCCTTGACCTTTTGACCTTACCGGAAGTACTCCGGAAGTGACTAATCGCATCCGGTGAGAAAAAAAAGGAGGGGTGGTTCCTGGGGGGATGGTTGAGGGATAATTCTGATCAGAGAGGGAGGGGTATTCCTGGGGGGAGGAAAAGTTCAGGGGGGTGACGCAGCAGATTTCTGATGAGTCAGCGGAGATCGGAGCGCATGCTGTATAGAGAGACAGAGCGGCAGTTAGTTTTTCACAGACAGACTCATAGTTCGAATTCTGTTCAAATGTTTCAGTATTATGACAATGATCTTGATAACCATTTTCTCGGTAAAGAGCTATTTCTTTTTTCCTATAGCGGTTTTTATTTTGCTTTCTTATATCATCCTTATTACAAACGCAATAAAATACTACAAATATTTGTATTTCCTGCGAAAATGCTGTGTGGATGCTGTAAAGCTGAAGCTGTGTGCTGAAACTAGCTGAAAAAGCTGAAAAGTTGCAGAAATTGTAAAAACTTTGCCGAAATACTTAGAAGAAATACAATAACATAGCAGAACTTCTCAGAAATATTGTAACGTAGCAGAAATATGATAACTTCTCAGAAATACAAGAAATTAGGGGAAAAGTATAAGATAACAGAAATAATATATTTAGCCAAAAATACTTAAACATTATAGAAATACTATGATTTAGAAAAATACTACACCATAGCAGAAATACTGAGATTTAGCAGAAATACTGTGATGTACCACAAACACTGTAATTTATATTATGTTTTTGCACAAATACGATAATCTAGCAGAAAGTCTATCATTTGGCACAAATACTCTGGTTTTGCTCAAATATAAAAACATAGCAGAAACACCATTATATAGCAGTAATGCTATATTTTAAAACAAACAAACAAACAAACACATAATTTAGTAGAAATACTATGATTTAGCAGAATAGTAATAACTTAAGTGGAAATATTGGAAAAGTAAAATGACCAGCTGAAAAATGACCAACAATCTAAACTAATTGTTGTTCACCTGTGAAAAGAAAATAAAGAAATAAAAAGAAATTTAAAAAACAAAAACAAGAAAGAAAGAAAGAAAGAACAGTCAACAGATACACAGAATTGCAAATATGGACACATATGGAAACACACATGCACAGAGGGACACACACACACAGGATCTATGCCAGTCAACTAGACTGAATATATTCAATTTGAATCCTACAATGAGATGCTGCCAAAAACGGGTCTCTCTCTCTCTGTCACTCTCACACACACACACACACACACACACACACACACACACACAGCAGGAAGTGAACAGGGGCTGTTAATCCGGTTGTAAAGTCTGACGTCACTAGCAGTGTCTGGGCTCAAACTCCGCTGCAGGTCCATATATCAAACGATCACTATGGCATTACTGAGAGTTGAAAAACTGTCTAAAGTCTTTCATCTTTAATAAAATGATCAGCGTTCTGCTCTACCAGGTGTAACAATTGAGTTTAACATCCAGGCATCCATGAAAACGGAATTTATGACATTTAACGGAGTTAGAAGTTAGCAGGAAGTTAGCTCGCTAGCTTATATCTAAATACAATATAGCATGTCCTGACTGCGGGGTTTTGGAAACAAATTAAAACGTACAGCTCTGTTGTCACTTCCAACATAAATGAAGACAGAAAACTAAACAGCAGTGATGTTTGTAGGGTTACTGAAGTTTGGCTAGCTGGTATATAATGATGTGCTACGTGACCGCTAGCGACACAGCTATTTTAGCATAATATAAACAAGCTAACTTTTTTTCCACTCGATAAAAGTTAACCTGGGTGTTCTCGGTGGTCAGGAACAAATGTAATCGCATGGCAGGATGCTGTAAAAGGACCAAACTTCAGCCAGGAGAACAACTGAGATAATCAATCCACAATACGAGGTTAGACATTCATATACTGCTGCATGGGCTGGGCTGTAGTTAGATCCTAAGGTTTTAAAAACTGAGCTTAAATAAATGATTAGCAGTAATAAAAGCCGAGGAAGGTCAACAGTGATCACTGACTGTTTTAGGAGCTTTTTGAGATTAAATAGAAGAAAATACAAAACATTAAACATATTAACAACACAAAAGCCATATTAAACGCAGACTACTTTAGGCCCGGAAGTAGGATTCGTCACGTCATCACTGAACGATCGGATAGTGTTGGCAGCATGTTTCTAGGTCAGTCAAGAGAAGCGAAAACTGCCTCGACTTGCCCTCAAACAACGTCTTGTAACTCTGAATCTATATGGAGCATCGATATCATTATTTCACCGTAAGAGACAGCAGGCTTTGGTGAACTGTCATGGAAATTTTCAGGTCTCTGTTTAAATCCATCAAAAAGATATGACGAGAGAAAAAAGTGCCTCATTTCCAGAGTTTGAAATCTGAAGAAACCTGAGCAAGGGACAAATTTCCTACTCTCAAACAAACGTAATTCATGGCCAAACGGTAATAGTCTTATGTCTTAACTTCGCTTCGTTAAGGAGATATGACGATTTGAAAATGTGTCTCATTAGAGAAGCAGCTGTAGACTTTGTGTTGCTCTGAGATTTGATAAAAATCTGTAACTCCCACAACAATAAAAGCGACATTTTCTGAAAGCCAGTAAAAAATACCTACATTTTGATGTATTTTCTGAAAAATCATAAAAATGTGACCAAAAACTTAAACATGGTTTAAATGAAATTGGTAATAGATATGAAAAAGCTGAATTACCCATAAATCAGTGCTGTAATTTGCACTAATAAACCAAACAATTGTTATAACTTTATTTTTCAATTTATATATGTATATATAAATACATAAACAAAAAACTGTACTTTAATCTTAATAACTGGACAGTACTCTGTTTTTGTAACTATACAGGCTATACAGGCTCTTGGTAAATGCATTAAGGAAATTAATGACTGGTTGTGCCACAGTTTTCTCCAGCTAAACAAAAACAAAACTGAAGTAATAGTCTTTGGTGCCAAAGAAAAACGATTACTTGTCACCAGAGAACTTGAATCTATACACCTAAAAACCTCCAACCAGGTGAGAAATTTGGGTGTAGTGATGGATGCAGACCTAAACTTAGAAAAACACAGACAATAACAAAAGCAGCTTACTATGACCTCAAAAATATATCAAGAATAAAAGATCTGATGTCTCAACAGGACCTGGAAAAACTAGTCCATGCATTCATCTTTAGCAGGCTTGATTACTGTAACAGCATCTTTACAGGTCTACCTAAAAAATCAGTCAGACAACTACAGCTCATTCAGAACTCTGCTGCTCGAGTCCTCACTAAGACCAAAAAAGTGGACCACATCAGTCCAGCTCTGAGGTCTTTACACTGGCTGCCTGTCCGTCAGAGGATAGACTTTAAAGTTCTGATGCTGGTCTATAAAGCTCTGAATGGTTTAGAACCAAAATGCATCAGTGACCTCCTGACCCAGTATGAACCTTCCAGATCCCTCAAGTCATCTGGATCCGGTTTTTTATCAGTTTCCAGAGTCAGAACCAGACACGGAGAAGCTGCATTCAGCTTATGCTCCATATATCTAGAACAAACTCCCAGAAAGCCTCAGATCAGCTGAAACACTCAGTTTATTTAAATCCAGTTGAAGACTCACCTGTAATACCTCTGCATTTGAGTAAAACACCAAATCCACACTTTTAAGCTTAAATTTCAAAACTTACATTTTTACTACTGATTTTATCTACTGTTCTGATTTTATCTACTGTTTTTTTTAATCAATTTTAAATCATGCTTTATATTTGTTTCTAATGTCTCTGTAAAGCACTTTGAATCACCTTGTTGTTGAATTGTGCTATATCAGGGGTCCCCAAACTTTTTCCAGTGAGGGCCACATAACTTTTTCCTTCTCTGATGGGGGGCCAGGGTCAGTTTGTAACAGAAAAAGTGTGACGATCGCAGGTTTGCCAAAAATGTAAACATTTATTGTTTTCCAGAAAGCCACACATAACCAAATATTAATAACCCTTTCCGAGATCAAATAACCCTCTCTGGGTTCTTAACAGAAAAAATTAACTTAGGAAATACTTAATAACACTATTTATGACATCAATAAATAATCAAATAACCCTCTCTGGGTTCTTCACAGAAAGAAAGTTTCTGTTGTGCCGTGCACAATCTTACGCTTCAGTTGTCAGAGCAGAATCTCTTAAATGACTCATATGAGCAGTCTCTCAAAGTTCTTGTGTTCTTTCCTTATAATCCAGTTTTGTAGGTTCCAGTAGGGTAGCCTAGTAGACACCACTGTTTGCTCTTTCTCACCATCTTCCCTCTGAAAACCACAAAGCAAGCAGGCTGAGAAACCGAACTAAGTGATACAGCACCTACACAGCACAAAACATTTTCACAAGCTTTTTTCAATGGTTGTGGAAGTGGACCGTGGCGACGAGCATGAGCAACCCATGCAGATCGGACGCTCCCAAATTTCCCCAGAGGAGAGAGCACGCAGATGGAGGTCTGGTGAGTGCTTTTACTGCAGCCGCAAGGGCCATCTCGCCAAGGTCTGTCCTGCACGGCCAAAAGACCTCGCCCGCCGGTAGAAAGGAGGATACGGGTGGGCGAGGTCTCCTTTTCACATTCTCCTCCACGCTTCATGCTAGCCGCTAAAGTGACTGTCCACTCTGCCTCTCACTCCCTTCAGGCGCTGATTGACTCTGGGGCGGAGCAGAGCTTCATGGATGCTTCCCTGGCTCTTAAACATAAGATTTACACACAAGCATTATCCCACTCGTTGCAGGTCACCGCTTTAAATGGTCAGCGTCTCCCCGACATAACCCACGTTACAGAACCCGTGTCCCTAACTCTGTCTGGGAATCACACTGAACTGTTGCAGTTTTATGTCTTTGAAGCTCCTCTCACGCCCCTAGTGCTAGGATTTCCGTGGTTACGCCAGCATAACCCCGTACTCGACTGGAAGATGGAGAGGGTTCTGGGGTGGGGGGAGGAGTGTCACATGACCTGTTTAAAAGCAGCTACTCCCGTAAAAGCATTTAACCCACTACCACACGAGCCCCCTGACCTTTCAGCCATCCCGTCAGAGTATCATGATCTCAAGCAAGTATTTTGTAAGGACCGAGCCCGCTCTCTTCCTCCTCACCGCCCGTACGACTGCAGTATTGATTTGCTCCCAGGTGCACCTCTTCCCACTAGTCGCTTATACAGTCTCTCTCAACCTGAATATGAATGCATGGAGAAGTATATTAATGAATCCTTGGCTGATGGACTGATTCGCCCCTCTTCATCCCCCAAGGCTGCCGGGTTCTTTTTCGTCACTAAGAAGGATAAAAGCCTTCGGCCATGTATTGATTTCCGGGGCCTCAATAACATTACCATTAAGAATAAATACCCTCTGCCACTCTTATCCTCCGCCTTTGAACTCCTGCAGGGGGCGACCATTTTCACTAAGCTCGATCTGCGGAATGCCTACCACTTAGTCAGGATGAGAGAGGGAGACGAGTGGAAAACGGCCTTCAACACGCACTTGGGCCATTTTGAATACTTGGTCATGCCGTTTGGACTGACTAATGCTCCAGCTGTGTTTCAGGGTCTAGTCAACGATGTTCTCCGAGATTTCATCAATCGTTTTGTGTTTGTGTACCTTGATGACATCCTCATCTTCTCCCACTCTCTCTCTGATCATGTACGCCACGTCAGACAAGTCCTGCAACGTCTCCTGGAGAACCGCCTGTTTGTTAAAGGGGAGAAGTGCGAGTTTCATGTGAGTACTGTGTCATTTTTGGGCTACATCATCGAACAGGGCGATTTAAGAACCGATCCAGCTAAGGTACAAGCAGTCTTGGACTGGCCCACTCCATCTAACCGTAAGCAGCTTCAACGGTTCCTCGGTTTTGCAAACTTTTATCGGAGGTTCATTCGTGATTACAGCAAGATTGCCTTGCCACTAACCCGTTTAACTTCCCCTAAGGTACCTTTCTGCTGGGATGATCAGGCTCAGGAGGCTTTCTCCCGGCTAAAGAAACGCTTCGCGTCGGCGCCCATCCTCCGGCAACCGGATCTCAAGCGGCAGTTTATCGTGGAAGTGGACGCCTCGGATGTAGGGGTCGGAGCCGTTCTCTCCCAGCAACTAGAGGGTAAGCTCCACCCTTGTGCTTACTTCTCACGTCGTCTCTCTCCTGCAGAGCAGAATTACGACATCGGGGACAGGGAGCTGTTGGCAGTCAAACTCGCCCTGGAGGAGTGGCGCCACTGGCTAGAGGGCGCAACAGAACCCTTTGTGGTATGGACTGACCACAAGAACCTCGAATACATCCGGTCGGCTAAACGACCAAATGCCCGACAAGCCAGGTGGGCTCTGTTCTTTACCAGATTCTGCTTCACCATCACCTACAGGCCCGGCTGTCGGAACGTGAAACCCGATGCCCTTTCCCGCCTATTCACTACCTCAGAGGACCCCAACCGTGAGGCTCCCATTCTCCCTCCCACATGCGTTATCGGAGCCCTGTCGTGGGAGATCGAGTCCGTCATACGGGAGGCCCAGCGGGCAGAACCGGATCCGGGGACTGGTCCCCCGGGATTGCTCTTTGTTCCCACGTCCGTTCGCTCACGAGTGCTACAATGGGCCCATGGCGGAAAACTCACCTGTCATCCGGGCATTCATCGCACCGTCACCTTCATCAAGCGGTTCGCCTGGTGGCCTACACTGGCCAAGGACGTCCAAGAATTCATCGCCGCCTGTCCAACCTGTGCCCAGAATAAACCTGTCAACCAGACCGCTGCCGGCCTACTTCATCCCTTACCTACACCAAGCCGCCCCTGGTCCCACATTGCGGTTGACTTTGTCACTGGTCTTCTGCCGTCATCAGGTAACACAGTCATCCTCACCATTGTCGACCGTTTTTCTAAAGCTGCCCACTTTGTTGCTCTCCCCAAGCTCCCCACTGCCCTGGAGACCGCCCGGCTTCTGTCGACTCATGTATTTCGCCTCCACGGGATCCCCGCTGAAGTGGTCTCGGACCGAGGCCCACAGTTCACGTCGCGTGTTTGGGGGGAGTTCTGCACCTCCTTAGGGGCCCAGGTCAGTCTCTCATCAGGTTTTCATCCACAGACCAACGGTCAAGCGGAACGGGCCAACCAAGAACTCAAAGCAGCTCTCCGTTGCTTGACGTCCACTAATCAGACCACCTGGAGCGAGCAACTGACGTGGGTGGAGTACGCTCACAATAGCCTTGCCTCGTCGGCTACAGGCGTCTCTCCATTCGAGGCCTCCCTGGGGTACCAGCCTCCCCTGTTCCCTGCAATAGAAGGTGAGCACTTTGTGCCCTCTGTTCAGCAGCACCTGTGGCGGTGTCGGCGCGCATGGCGGGCCACTAGAGCTGCCCTTCTTCGCGCGGCAGATCGGAACAAACGGCAGGCAGATCGCCACAGGACCCCGGCCCTGGCCTACTCACCTGGACAGAAGGTTTGGCTCTCGACCCGGTATGTGCCTCTCAGAACAGAATCGCAAAAGCTCTCCCCCACCTTCATCGGACCGTTTGACGTGGACTCCATTGTTAACCCCATTTCTGTGCATCTCAAGCTTCCCAGGACCATGCGTATCCACAATGTGTTTCATGTTTCCCAACTCAAACCCCACTGTTCCAGTCCTCTGTGCCCTCCTTCCGGACCCCTTCCACCCGCTGGCCATCCGGCTTTCTCCGTGACTCGGATTATGGACGTCAGGCGCCGGGGCCGTGGCCTGCAGTATCTTGTGGACTGGGAGGGCTATGGCATCGAGGAGCGTTCCTGGGTCCTGCGGGTGGCTCTGCTGGACTGGGCCATGGTTCGGCGGTTCCATGAGACTCACCCTGGGAAGCCTGGGGGTTGCCGGGAGGCTCCCGTTGGGGGGGGGGGGGGGGGGGGGGGGGGTGTACTGTCACGACCTGCGGGATCGGCAAGGCGCTGATCAGCATCTCTTCACTCCTAGCCCCCCTTCTCTTCTCTTTTTCCTCTCCCTCTCCCCTGTTTTGCCGGGGCGGAACTCATGGCGGGTTCACGCCCTCGGTCCACGCCTTCCCGGATCGTGCACACCTGGGCCTCATCAGATCAGCTGGTATATTAGAAGGAGGAGATCAGCTGTTCAACGCTGGATTGTCGTGAAGACTCTAGTCAGTACACGTCAAGCCCAAGTTTCGCATGCTTCCGTCTCAGAAAGTTAACGTGTGTCTCTGTGTTCTAGATTCCCCGGACCTGTCCCCATGTTTCCCCGTGTGTAGTGTGGAAGGAGTGACTGGTCACTAGCGGAGAGAGAGAGGTTGGAGTGAGCGCGTGTGTGATTCCCTTGTTTTCCCTGGAGCCCTGGAACCCTGCCTCTCACATCTTGTATATAGCACTATCCTCGCACTGTCTGTTAATACACTTGGTGAAGATCTTGTAAATAAACCATCTCTGTTAAAACACAACTCCGGAGTCCTGCGAGTGGATCCTCAGAGCAACCCGTGACAAATAAATAAATCATATAATACAAAAATCAACTATTCACATTTCAACTTTTAACTATTTAAATTTTCAGCTTTTTCCTTTTACAAATTTAAAGTGAAACAACACAAAACACTGCAAACCACAACACAATTAAATATAAATTAAAATATGAAAACAAAAAGAACATGCATATTCTCTGTCATATGGACCTGCATGAATAAACTTTCTGAATCCTTTATCATCTGCAACTGAAAATAGTTGTGGATGATTACTATACCTTTCTAATGTGACATTGTTGTCCCTGGCTCTTTCTCTTTCTCTCCCTCCTGCTCTCCTGTGTGTCTGAGTGTAACTACCGCCCCTCCCCCCTCTTCCCAGCATAAAGCACAAGGCTCGCGTGCGGAGTGAAGCGGGAAAAAGTGCGAGAGAGAGGGTGAGAGAAAGAAAAAAACCCTAGGGCTTGCGATAAGGAGCGTCGTTCACGTCAAAGACCCGGCTCTAAGAGCCATTTCGTTCGTGACCGACCCATCACTACGGCATAGAAGTCAACGAGACTGTTGGGCTTGAATGCGTCTTTCAGAACATCAGAGTTCTGTAACTCGGCCAGCTCAAACTGATAAAAAGGCTGGGCTTCATCGATGTCGGCAACAAAGGGGTTTTGGAAAAGACGGATTTCTTTTGCATGAACATGTAGTTGACGGAATCGCACACTGAACACCGCCTTCAGCATTTCCAGTGCTTCCACACACTTTTCAGCTGGGAACAGGACCACTGGGTTCTCTGCAGAAACGTTTTGGGTAGCAGGGAGATGGGTGAAGTTGTGCTTTTTCACTTGTTCCAAAAGCAGCGCTAGTTTCAACTCAAATGCTTTTTTGTGGGAATACATGTCGCAAATGAGTTTCCCCTGGCCTTGTAGCTGCAAGTTAAGGCCGTTCAGCATTTCTGTCACGTCTGTTAAAAATGCGAGGTGCCACTCCCATTCTGGGTCGATCAGCTCTGGGACCGTTTTGCCTTTTGAATGAAGAATTGCGTTAATTTCGGGTAGCAGCTCGTAAAAACGCCTCAAAACTCTGCTGCGGCTCAACCATCGGACCTCTGTGTAGTACAGCACATCTCCCTACGCAGATTCCAGTTCAGACAGGAATTGTTGGAACTGCCTGTGTTTAAGTCCATTTGCTCTGATGAAGTTTATGCATGATACCACAGCCTTCATGACAGAATCCCACTTCAACACTTTGCAGCAAAGCGCTTGCTGGTGAATTATGCAGTGGACTTGTAGAGGGGCGGTGAGACCCCGTTCTTCCATCTCGCGGTTCATGCGTCCTATTAGGCCCCGAGATGCGCCCACCATACAAGGAGCCCCATCAGTCGTGATTAGGGATGGGTACCGGTGTCCGGTGCCATGATGGCACCGGTTCTGACATAAACGGTAATAACCAGACCGAAAAGCAGCGCACATTTCGGTGCTTTATTTCGGTGCTTTTTTTTCCTGAGCTGTGATACACTTCTAGCCAATCATTTTACGTTTCCGAGGATAGTAGGCGGGTCCAGGTACGTACCTTCTTTTAGAGCAGAGCTACAGATTAAAAATGCCCAAGGCAAAGCGGTCAAAAGTCTGGCTGTACTTCACAGCAAAATATGCAAACTCAGCAGCCTGCAACAAGTGCTTTAAGCTGATACTGTGATATTGTCAAAGGAGGTAACACCTCAAATCTGATGAAACACCTGGCGATGCGCCAGTGGTTTTTTTTTTAAAGCCGAGAAATGCGCCGTATTTGATAGCTTGCTGTGAGACCTCACACCGAGCACATCTACTGCGGGTGTGGTGCCTGTTATCGGACCCGGATTTAGCAACATCCCCCAAAAACCCGAAGAGGAGAGTCCTGGCCCCTAGCCCTGCCAGTGTAGCAGAAATGATGAGGATGATGATGGCAGCAGCAGCCGTTCTTCTCTGCGTGAGTAGCTTAATGTTGTTCGTGTGTAATTTTTGTTGAGTAGGCTAACCACATTATTACATTAATGCATGTAAGGTGAACTAGCAAACATCATCATAGCTACATGCGGCTGTCTTCTTGTTTGATGGCAGATACTCCCTGCACCCTGGCCAAAAAGGCTAAAATGACCAAAGAAAAAGAGGGAAACAGCTAAACACGAGAGGTTTTTGGACAAAGTTTGTGTTTTTTCCATTGTTTAAGCACTGCTTCCAGCCAAGAGTGATACCATATATGCCCCATAGCTGCAGAAAAGGCTAACATTGTTATCTTTTTACAAAAAAAACAGCTGAACATCAGAGGTTTTTGGACCAATTTTGTGTTCTCCATTCTTTAAGCACCGGTTTGAGCACCGTTTGAGCACCGGCACCGTTTCTAAAGTACCGATTTGGCACCGGTATCGGATAAAACCTAAACGATACCCATCCCTAGTCGTGATGCTAGCAAGCTTTGCCCAGTCCAGATCCAACTCTTCCATTGTTTGACATACTTTGTCGAAAATATCCTCCCCGTCGTAGTGCCTTTCAGACTTTGGAGGGCTGCCAGCTCCTCACACATCTCAAAGTTTGCGCTAACTCCACCAATAAAAATAAGAAGCTGCGCTGTGTCCTGCACGTCCGTGCTCTCATCCAGTGCTAATGAAAAAAAGTCAAATTCTTTCGTCTTTTGCTGCAGCTGGGCATATACATTACCCCCTATTTCTTCCACGCGTCTGGTGATTGTGCTCGCCGATAGACTCACAGCATTAAAGACATCTTTCTTATCGGGACACACCTCCTCCACGACAACATTCAAACATTTCTTGACAAACTCTCCCTCAGTGAAAGGTTTATCGTAGCTTGCTATCAGTTGAGCAACACGAAAACTGGCCCGAACTGATGACTGGTTCAGCTGAGCTTGGCGTACAAATGCAGTCTGCTGAGCTAACAGTCCACTTTTTAGCTTTGAGATTTTGTCTGTTCGCATTTGGCCTTGCAAGCTATCATACTTGTCTTTGTGACGGCATTTATAATGTCAGCGCAGATTGTATTCTTTGAATACCGCCACCGTCTCTTGACAGATGAGACAAACAGCCTTTTCTTTGCATTGAACAAAAAAATAATCGTGTGTCCACTGCAGGTTAAATACCCTGCATTCTGAGTCAATTTTTCTCTTACCTAACCTTTTTGCCATTATTCCGTTCGGGGGGGGGGGGGGGGGGGGGGGTCACGTTCACGTTCTGGGCAAAGTGAGGTCGTAGTAGCAAAAATTTTTTTTAGCGTGGTTCACAATTCAAATCAAATGAGCTTTATTAACATGAGGAAACATTTCCAGAGATTCAGTCGGGCAGGCCCACTACACCCCAGTGTTCTATGGGTGCATTAGTGTCGATCGCGTGGCCAGACTGAAAAAATAATAATGCATCTCTAATATTGTTCAGGGGGCCAGGTCAAATGTGGAGGGCCCGCGGGCCGTAGTTTGGGGACCACTGTGCTATATAAATAAACTTGCCTTGCCTACTGTCCATGATGTAAATGTTTTGTTGTTGTTGTTTTTTGTTCCTGCAAAAATTGCGTGTTTCAGTGCTGTTTGCATATGTGCTTTTCTTCTGCTGCTGTTACAACCTAATTTCCCCTTTTTGGATAATTAAAGGGGTGTTCTATTCTATTCATATATATTTAAATATAGAGAAATAGCATTGTTTCATTTAGCCAAAGTCTCAGACTTTCCTTTTTTTTTGTTTTTGCTACACTAGACAAGAAACTAATTTTACATTTTTCTGCCTTATCACCTAAAACAAAGCAGACAACAATGCTCTGAGCTGACTCTGAACTTATCATCATCAAGGTTGCATGATGAGAGCCACTTCAGAGGTAACAATACTTCTTACTCTGACAACTTATTAAAGAAAGATTCATACAACATGCACAAAACTCAGCATGAGACACAGAGAACAGCCACCAAAATTTTACCCATTATTTGAGGTCACTGAAGTTTGATGTTAATAGTTTGGAAATCTAGCTTTTGGCAGTTACGTTTATGTGGTTATGATGTATTTTGTATTCTGTTCGAGCAACTGGTTTAAATTCTTTGAACAAACCAGATTTGGTTAAATACACCCTCTCTAAGCGCTGAAACATTTCTCTGTCAATGGCTTTTATTTGAAAATGAAATTAGAATTAGAACATTTTAATATGCTTGGATAAGACTTTAATAATTTCATGAAACAGTTTTACATACATTCGTAGAAATGCTCATTTAGGTTCGGGGGATGCGTCTACATGTATTCTTGTGACGTTTGAAAGTGGATGAGTGCCTGAAATGCCTCCTACACTTTTGACAGATGTACGGCTTCTCTCAAGTGTGGATTCGCTGATGACGCTTCAGATGTGATGACTGACTGAATCCCTTGTCGCACTCATCACAATAGTACGGCTTCTCTCAAGTGTGGATACGCTTATGCCTCTTCAGATGTGATGACACACTGAAACCCTTCCCACGCTGATCACAGGAGTGGGGCTTGTCTTCAGTGTGGTTATGCTGATGAACTTTCAGATCTGATGACTGACTGAAGCACTTGTCACACTCATTGCAGGAGTAGGGTTTTTCCGTAGTGTGGATACGCTGGTGACGCTTCAAATGTGATAAACTCCTGAATCTTTTCCCACACTGGTCAAAGAGGCAGACTTTGCCTCCATGTTGGCTGGGAAGATCAAGCTGTTCTTCATAAAAATCTACCCCAACCTCCTCATGAAGTCTGTCTGGGTTGTTCTGGTTTTAAAGAGAAAGAAGAAAGAGACAGAGTAACAACAATCTAAAACATTGTCACGTCTGCTGAGGCAGACGGTGTGGAGATGAGAAAGTGTGGACACAAATGCAGGAATCAAGCTTTTATTTTGGGCTGCACAAAACACTACAAAACAAAGGGCAAAGGGAGATTGAGATAAACTAGCAAAACCCTAAATTGGGGAATGCTTTGGTAGACATAATTAGTGTATGAATTCTAGCGTAACGGCTGATAAAGAAAATGTTTTCGGCTTTAACTCTAATGTTTTCCTCCTTGGCAAATTTCATTCAAGTCTATTACTCTCTATCACACATGAGTACACTAGCATGTGTTCTTCTAGTGTCAGCAGGTTATAACATAAAAAAAGTAATGGTTGGACTGGAAACAAAAGCCAGAAATGTAAAGTCAAAGAAAACAGAGCATGTCACAAAGCCTCAAATACGGATGTCAGCATATGTAGACGTAATCTCTGTGAGCTCAGCAGCCATTTTGGAACAAGTTCAGGCAGTTATTTCACAGCTTTGACTTAAATAAGTGGTGAGAGATGTGTTAGGCATGTGTTACGCCTGCCTATGCGTTGTGTTCTGGCGTGAAAGTAAGAGGCAGCAGACAGCACTGGGTCTTTGGCTCTTTACTGCACATCTGCAACATAGAAGTAAAAGTCTGACCTGAAAAAAGGTGCACGTTGTTAAAAACTGCAGCGAGTCCGTTCACCTGCTGCTAGCGACCAGGCTAACTTAGCATGCTAACATTATAGCTGCGTTCTCGGCTAAAACTCATTAAAAACCTAAATTATCTCCCTCTCTGTCTTTCACTCACACAGACACGCACACCACCACCATCAACTTTGCTAAATTGCTAATGAAAAACACTGATCAGGCAGCTGTGATTGAGCAGCAATGTAAATCCAACTATTTTCATGGTTGTTGTGGTTGTGATAATTTTGTGAGGCCACATCGAAAAGGCTCGGATGTATGGGCTCAAATTGTGGTCATAAATATTTTGTACTTGTAAATCAGTTTTGTACTTGTAAATCAGGATTTGTATGTGTAAAAAGAATTTGTGTGTGCATAAAAAAGATTTGTGTGTGGACCTAGCCAAAAAATACGTGTGAAACTCTGCACTCAACTTTCAAGTTACAACTACGAATTTTGTCCCTATTTTTCTTCCTTTGATCTGATTGGTTAATGTCATGTCAATCACAAATTTAACTATCCAATCAGAGAACAGATGGGTTTGGCTGTCAGAGGGGCGCTTTTTTGAACTGCAGGTCCTTGAAGGGTAATACAGTTTGAAGCTGGAGGATCTCTATATAAATATCCGATAGAAGCTAGTTCCCCTAACTTTCAGTAGCTGTTGAAAGGATACAGTTGTGATATTTCAGTGGTTAGAAATACTATTATTACTTTATCGCGACCGTGGCTCAGGGGGTTGGGAAGCATATCTGTAACCGGAAGGTCGCCGGTTCGATCCCCGGGCTCTCTGTCCTGGTCGTTGTGTCCTTGGGCAAGACACTTTGCCCTACCGCCTACTGGTGTTGGCCAGAGGGGCCGATGGCGCGATATGGCAGCCTCGCTTCTGTCAGTCTGCCCCAGGGCAGCTGTGGCTACAACTGTAGCTTGCCTCCACCAGTGTGTGAATGAATAGTGGCATTGTAAAGCGCTTTGGGTGCCTTGAAAATCGCTATATAAATCCAATCCATTATTATTATTTAGGATTAGTTTAACACAAAGTCAGGGCTGACCCGGGACCATTGCTGTGAGTCACAGTGCACAGCATAAAGGTCCTTTCACATCGGACGCAGCATGTGCTGCTAATGCTAACTGCTAACTAAAAGCCAAGGTTCCAGAATTTGTTGTGCTGGCTGCTGAGCTCTGTGAGTTTTTGCGGCAGCTCTACCTGTATTAGATGCACCTGCTCCTTGTCGTTTCTATCTCTGACTTTATGTCCTCTACAAGAGTTTCTGGTTTTTTTGCTGGTTCTTCAAATGTTCAATAAAAACATGTATCACTAATCATAACGAAGAAAGCTTTGTAACTATCCCCACTAGTGAAGACTGTGTCATTTCCACATCAAAAATCACTAAACTCAGACCACCACCACACTTTTTTCCTCCCTGGTGATGAAGGAAAACGTTGGGCTGGCATGTAGAAGGGCATTTATTCCCTTCAAGGACCTGAAGCTCCATAAAGCAGCCCTCCAATAGCCAAACCCATCTGTTCTCTGATTGGATAGTTAAATTTGTGATTGACATGACATTGGCCAATCAGATGAAAGGAAGAAAAATAGGGTCAAAATTCGTACTTGTAACTTGAAAGTTGAGTGCAGAGTTTCACACGTATTTTCACACACAAATCTTTTTTACACATACAAATCCTGATTTACAAGTACAAAATATTTATGACCACAATTTGAACCCATACGGATGAGCTTTCCAAAGTTCTACAAGTTGTGCCTCCATCGCTTGTGTCCAGATCACACGCTGCACTGCCGTGCTACTCCGTCTTTTTCACCAAGGCCCTTTCTCAATTCTCAAATACGCGAGTGCGTACTCGCCGAGACCACACGGGAGTACGGACTCGCGATTTGTACAATTGGAACACCAGCGTACTTGATGATGTCACAGGTCCGGAGTTTTTACTGCCGTCCCCTCTTAATTTAACTGTGAGTAATATGTTATGAAGCTTAACTTTAATCACAGCCAAACCGGTTTACTCAGGAACAAATAAAACACTGAAATAAACCAAACATTAACATTTAGAAGTGATCTAAGTGACTTATATATCATGTTTAACCTCAGTAGTGAAATCTCTATTAATAAAAATAGTGTACATGTACATACCTTAATAAAAACAAGCAGGTGAGATGTTAGAACGCTTTTATTTTTATTTTAGTGGACACTCAATACAATAGACAGCTACTGGGGTTTGTTTAACCTGAGTAGCGAAAAGACCGCGGCGGGGTTGAAAATGATGCGCCGGGAGTTTGCTGTTCTCGCCGGCTCTAATAATCCTTGACCTCGCTGTCTGCTATGGAGCTGGCGGCTCACAGACGTCTCCGAAAACGTCGGGGCACGTTTTGAAATGATATCTTGATGAATCGAGCAGATATTTGAAGTCTACACAGCTACATTCTCGCTTGAAAATAACTTAAAAGTTAAGTTTGCGACCCAGAAAGAGTAATATTTAAAAGTTTTTAGCCCCACTCGTCCGCCATTGTAGCGTTTGAGTTTTGGACGGAATGCATTCTGAGATATTTAGCTGTACCAAGTCCACACAAGTCACCACCGATGCATGCTCGATAAAACGGGCGGAGCGAGAACACATCCGGGACTTTTTCGCGTTCTCGGCTTGATGCGTACTTCGAATTGGAACAGTACTTGGTCTCCGACTGATGACGTATCACGAGTACATGAGAACGCAAGTACGCACAAGTACGCATATTGAGAAAGGCCCCGACATTTATGTGTTTGCGTGTGCGCAGTTTGAGCGCAGTCGTGAGGATTTCAAACGACCGTCATGAGGGTATCACCGCAGCCGCTCATTGTGGGTACGAGTGGCAATCAAAACACTGCATCAAGCGCTAGCATTTCCAGCACCGGTAATCATTAATTCTGCGGTTTTAATCCCTACTTGCATTTCATTTGCCCCAAAAACACACGACCGAGAACACGGCAGGTCCATACAAAGACAGACTTGACGAAAAGGCAAAAAAAGTACAAGGTAAAAATCAAAGGAGTTAAAGGGTTAGACTCATACGAGCATACAGAGTGGACTAAAGACGTTTCCGTGCTGCTCAGCTTTCATCACGCACATATTTATAACTATATGGTCCTAAGTGTGAGTGCATACACTCACAAAATGTTTAGTAACTTCAGATCCCTGCAACAAGCCCAGGTCCAGTTTACTTTGGTGATTTGGACTACTCCATTTCACAGCTGTTGTTACATTTTTTTTCTTTACCTCCTGCACAGGCCAATGCAATCTATTTGTCTTTTCAGGTTGTAGTATTAGGCAACATTTTCAGATCCAATAGAAATAAAATAAGTGTTTTGTAATTCATTCAATTTATTGTCTTTATTTAAAACTGGCATTATTATTTCCTTCTATTATAGAATCTTACAAGAAAGAGGCAAAATTGTATTCCATTGTGCTTTATTAGCTGCTTTGGTGAAAAACAAATTAACAATGCAACAACAACAAAAAAAAAAAACATTGCAAAACAACATACTGGAAAACAGTTATTAATCACTTGATTGCTTCAATACAACACTTGGGCACATATATGTAGGACTTTTCGTGGCTGTTTTGATCTCGCTCTCTCTCTTAACCAATCAAATCTGGCTGTGGTAGCAGCTTTAAACTCAGTATGACCCAGGTTGATAGAGGGTGCCCAGTCTGGATCGCATTCCAGCATTTTGTAGGCTGGTTTTCCTACAAAACACAACAAACATTAGCCCGCAGTGAACAAAGCAGCATAGCGCAATGAATTCAATTCAAATCAATATAAGACTTATTTGTAACCTACATCAACAATTATGTTATGATAAATTACGTAATGACTACAACAGAAATGCGGAATGTGGAAATGCTTGGAGCAGGCACGTCTGGCTGCCGGCGGAGCTCACGGGCGCGTCACTACAACTCCCCCTGGCTTCTGCTCCGCGGCTGCTGAGTGAGCCCTCATCTGGGACTCTCCTCAGCTCTTACTGGGACAGTGGCGCGGCTGCCCCTCTGTTGGTCTTCCTTGGTCTCTTGTGTTCTGGGGGCCTCTGGATGTCTGGAGTTTTGATCTCCTCCATACCTGCTTCATGCCCTGGAGGACGGGGCTGCGGCCCCCCCACACCCTCTAGCAGATCATTACATGAAGGAACCTTTTGAAAAAAACAAGCGCGTCCATGCTCACAGGTGTACACACGGGTGATCACACCCACAAACTACACCCTTTTTGGCTTCTACCTCAAAGCACACTGTGTTATGTTGATCTTATGTGCTGAACAATAATGTTTAATATTTAGTATTTACTGTCATATTCCCATATATCATTGTGATGTTGTTTATTCTATTACTCTTGTTCTCTTCTGCTTGTTTTCTTTTTTCTTTCTCAGCAGGTGATCCAGGTGATTGATATATGCATTTTTTTTTCTTTTTTTTTTCTTTTTCTGCTCATTCTGTTGGTTTTTGTCTTTTGCCCTTCTCCCCCGTCCCTCTTCTCAGCTGTTTCTCTTTCCCTCTTTCTTTCTCCCCTTCTTTCCCCCAGTCAAGTCTGTCCCGTATTCAGTAAGTGAAAATAAAATAAACAATAAAAGGTGAATCAAATGGACCATTACGGCAAGGCTGGGATGGTCAATTTGGTAAAGTAAATCCGTTGGGCATCTTTCTTTGCCTTTAGACAACAATTCTGATGGCAAAAGAGCCAAATGGGACAGGCAAAAAAAAAAAAAAAAAAAAAAAAAAAGGAAATGCTTGGAGCAGACTAACATGTGAGCTGGAGTGTGCTGGAACGTTATATTTGGTCTTCGAATGGCTGCAATCCAGGCCATCCGTCAGCTCTTTGTTACTTCGGAAACATGGCTTAAACACTTTCTCTTCCACAACGTAATCCGATAAAAACCGTTACGCGTTGGCTTCCCGTGGCTTTCATGCGACCGGCTATTGCAGTTAATAATATAACAGCTTCTTTTTTTTTTTTTTTTGCCTGTCCCATTTGGTTCTTTAGCCGTCAGAATTGTTGTCTGAAGACCAACAAGGATACCCAATGGATTTATAATGGATCATCATGGCATTGCCGTATTGGTCCATTTGATCGACCTTTGTTTTTATTATTTATTTTATTTTATTTTCAATTGTTACAGACGGGACAGACATGAGTGAGGGATAGGAAAGGGAGAAAGAAAGAGGAAGGAAAAGAAAAACAGAAGGGGAGAGGGACAGTGAGAAAGGGGGAAAAAAAATCTCCTGGATCACCTGTTGAGAGAAAAAGAATAGAAAACAAGCAAAAAAAAACAAAGCAACATACTAAACACAACACCATCGCATTAATCTAGCTAAGTGTAAACAGCAGTAAATACTAAATATTGAATGTTGTTGTGCAGCACGCAGGACAGACAGCGCACAATGTGCTTTGAAGTAGCAGCCAAGAAAGGTGTGATTTAAGTCCACGAACAGTGAACACCCGTGTGCACACCTGTGTGGATCAGCGCGCTTGTATTCAAATGGTTTCCACATGTAATGGTCTGCAAGAGGATGTAGAGAGCCATAGCCCTGTCCCCCAGGGCATGAAGCAGGCATGGAGGAGATCCAGGCCCCAGACATCCAGAGGCCCCAGAGTGCGAGAGCCCAAGGAGGACCACCGGAGGGGCATCCGTGCCACCCTCATGGGAAGGGCTGAGGATCCCCAGACGAGGGGTCACCCAGTAGCCACCGAGCAGAAGCTAGAGGGGCCTGCACCGGCGTGCCCGCCGGCTCTGCAGCCAGCCAGCTGTGCCCAAGTGGACCGAGCCGCAGGCCCAGAGGCCGGAGGCCCGAGGGCCCCCCGCGCCCCGGAAGAGGCCTGACCGAACAACAGGCGCCAGGCCCCGCCAAGTAGCCACCGGGAGTGAGCTGGTACATACCTGAGCGCCCAGTCCTGGACACCAAGAACCACCAATGCTCCGACCCCTGAGGGCATCAGTCACCGGCAGGGAGTGTGGTGAGGGGAGATAGGCCTCCACACTTTGGAGGGCCTGGGAGTTCCCAGAGAGGTGGAGTCTAAGACCCGACCTGACATATAGACACAGACAAACAGGCACACACAGACACAAACATGCATTCCCACCCTCATGCACACATATACAAACACTCAGCACTCACCCAACGTAAGGATTGACATAAACGGACATGTACACACAATCACACTCCCCAAACATACTCTATACCCCGGGTCCAGGTACCCTCGCCCCCAGAGGGGGAAACGGCACCCAGACCCAAGAGATGTTACCCTTCCCCTCGGGGTGGAGGCAAGCAGACCGTCCCAGGCTCCGCAGCAGCAGGGAGGCCAATCGGACAGCCAACATCTCCTCCCAGCCCCCCCGCCCCGATGGCTAGTAGAGAACGGGGGTGTGTGAAGACCCCATACCTCCCTCCTGCCACTCATGTGTAGTGTTGCTCTAAAGTGCATTTAAAACAAGGGAGAGCATGGTGCTGCTGCCAGAGAGCAGCAGGTGTTAGCACGGCCCCTCCCGAGAACCCTCAATGTCTACATGGATTTAAAATTGAATATGTTGAATATATATATATAACAGCTTCTCACCATTCTTTGTGTTTCTTTTTTATTGCTGTGTGACTGTTTTCATGTGAAAGCCTATGTGCGCCACTTCCGGAGTACTTCCGGTAAGGTCAAAAGGTCAAGGCTAGGGTCATCAATCAAATTTTGACACAAGGTGGGTATCTTCTTTTTTTCCCAGGTAACCCCAGATAGATGTATTAATATAAAATAAAACAGAACTTTGACCTTGCAGTGTTAATATGTGTGCACGCCATATAAACATTGGCAGGTGTAATGAAAAAAAAATACATTTAATGAAGAAACAATATTGGACAATAAGTAGAATATATTTAAAGTAGTGACTGCAAAGTAAACGAAAGTGAATCAACTGGTGGTGAGGTGTGGAGCTTACCATGTGTGACTTGCCATCATAATAACAAATATACACCTATACCAATTTCAAATTCCCAAACCTTTAATAAGGTCTGAGTTTTTCATAGAAGTAATGAACACCAGCATAGGATATATCGCAGTTTTGTTTTTTTAGCCCCAAAAGTTTTGGTGTTGAGTTAAAGTGAATAAAAATGACTCCTCAAACATCAAGTACTTTGCAGGGCTGCACATGCAGTCATCTGCCCAGCTACAATAACAACAACAACCTCCATAAAACAAAGAAGGGATGCTGTGGCTGCTGAAAGCTGAAATATTCAACACCCATCCACACCTCTGACAGAGAGAGAGAGGGCTGAGGACTTGAACTCCTTTTCTCTCTCCCACATCTCTCCTCCTGCTCTGCACCACATACTCACGCATGCCAGTGGGTTGCTAGGCAACTGTAAAATAAAGCAGTCGGCTCTGAAGTCATAGAGAGAGAGAGAGAGAGACACGGAGAGATAGGAGAGAAAGAGAGTTCACAAGTACTGCAATCCACTACTGTTTTCTTTGGCTGTGTACATGATCCCACCACAGCTCTCAGCACCCATCTGTAGATCTGCGAGGAGGACTTGTGACTTCTGGTTCTCTGACTGACGACCAATCAGGGTTGGCCAGGGGGCGGGCTCAGCAGTTCCCTGGGTTACCCGTGTGATTGACGTCCAGCCTCCTGCAGCGGAGCGCGCGGCAGTGTATCACTGATGCTCCTGCTTCCCCCCGGAGCCTGTGGAGAAATCTGGAAGAGAGGAGAGAAGGAGAGAAAACAGAGGAGCAAGAGAAATGCTAATTATCTGAAGTCTTTCACTCTTTCCCTCCTGCTCGCTTTGCTGGAAAGATGAAAGCTGGAGCTCTGGAAGAAGCCGGCTGAAGGGAGAGGAAAGGAAGGATTCTTCAACAAGGGGGAGATTTGTTGGTAAGAGAAGCCGCATGCTACTTTTCTGTGTCTTGGCTTTAGTCAGTCACCTGTCCTTGCCAGCACTGTGAAATATGGGATAGCAGGTAAAGTGGAGGGGGGAGGTCTCTGGATTGTGTGCGCTTGAGGCAGATTTTCCTGCATCCTGCGTGGCTGTACAAGGCTGTTTGGTGTTACTGTATGAAACCTACATCACACATTAAGCCCGTTCTACAGTCTCAGGTATGCAAATGTTTTAGCTGAGTAAGAGCCGCTGGGTCTGAGGCAGGGTGATTCCAAAGATTCTGTATATGTGAGCTCTAGCGGGAGTACAGTTACAGCTGAGGCCAGGAATTTAAGGCTTGTCTACTGTATCTGCATAGGAGGAGGAGTATTAATTACATAACACTTCATCTATACTCTTGTATCAGAGCTGTGCAGCACCATGCTGTCCCATCAGTCCAGAGAAACCTCACTGCTCCCTTCCTTTCTACTGTAACCTAGAAAGACACAAAGGCAGTTTCTAATGGGATAGGCTGATCTTCAAAGGACACTTACACCGAGTTATCCATACCTCTTTATCTATATGTATGACTGCATCACCCTGTTTTCAGTTTAAAGCTTTGCTGTGCTTCAGCTGCGCTTCACTGCTGTGCGCAGGCGAATGTTTGATCCTCTCGATGCAATTTAAAGATCATAAAGAGAGACGGGTCATGCGCGAGGTCTGCATTGCTCTCAGCACCTGGGGTCTGTGCCACCAGGACTTCCTAAAACCTCCATTAGGAACCTCGGGCCAGGCGACAGCTGGCTCTCCCCCTTGCCCCCAGGACTCAGCTCTGCACCATCAGGGACTTGGCTTTCTGCTCGGCTGCTCTAACGTTGCGAGTCCTCTTCCCGACCACCTGAGGACACCTCAAAGGCTTGAATGCTGTTTTGGATCAGGTGTGAAAACTTTCAGCAGGAGGAAGTCTTTATTTATTTATTTTCTTAATTGTCTGCTTTGGGGGGCTTTTTTCCTGAAGTAAAATAACCAAAACCTTCAATTTAGATCCAAAAATGTTAAATATCTGGAGTTTTCTGCAAGGTACAATTGATGTTATTCAAAAACATGATTTTAACATACAAAACTCTGAATCTTGTTATCACTGTGGTGATAATGCTGATATCCGCATGGTGAAATCAAAGTATTTCGTCTATGCTTTGGCATGTGAGTCACAAAGATACACATGCTAAAACATAGTTTTATCTAGTGGTATAGCACAAAAAAAAGTCTTAACAATTTAAACAAATCTTGCAGATGTACATGATGAATAGTAGTGTTCCTGTTTAGTCTGTTTCCACAACATGTCCGTTGAACATGCTAGTTCTCACCTGCTCAAAGCACAGAAAGGCCTCAGCTGACCCGTGTTAACTCTACAAATCCAAAATATTTGACTTCAATAAGAATTATACTGATAGCCTGCTGGGATGCTTCTCCTGAATGACGATATTTTCTGTGCCAACCATCTTGATGTGAGATGACTCACGCCACTCATAAAACTCCATCTTGTCTCCTCGCTAATGTTGCAGCCTAACAGATTTTTGAGGTTTGACTTAGGCAACCTTTAACGATACCCTTTACAGTTTGGACCTGATTGTTCTTACAAGACTGTAATCTGTTATCTTTGTGACTGCAGGTCTGGTATCGGTCCGCTCGTTGAATTCAGATGCTTGTTGCAGATACAAATCTAAAGAATAAATCTACGGGACGGCAGCTCGTACGGAGGCTGCTTTCTGTGTGCCATCACTGAGGCCTAATCAGATATTCCATAGCATGAGAGTAGCTACAGTTGGAGGTGTTTGGGTCTCTAGAGCTACTGCCTGTCTGCCTGCCTGCGTAGGAGGAACCATCTCTTCTTCACAGCTCTGTCTACTGCAGATATAAAGCTTTGGGATTCGTTTTTGCTTTCTGCTTGTTTTTAGAGCACTGCAGGGAAAGATGACAGGGAGAAAAAGCGAGGGGATAGGGGAGACCGCGAGCCAAATTTCAGCCCACAAATTCACAAGTACTGAGATATTCACCTTAACCCACAGATTCAATGGGGTGCCCCAGCTGTGGAATTCTTCTAGCGAACTGTAAAGTAACATCGGCATAGTCCTGCGATTGCAGACTGAGGGCTAACCTCAGAATATCACTTGATCAGTCCTGACTGGTAAAAGCATGGCAGTCGTGTTTTAGCACGCCTGTTGGATAACAGGATGACTGTGTGTCAGTGACACTGCGTAAGTGGCAAATGGAGGTGCAAAACTCTAATTAATGTCAAACTCAATTGTTGAGAGCTAAAGAAAAAGCTTTTATATAAGAAAACTATTCTGAAAATTGAACCAGCTTCGCATTCATATCTCATAGCTTGGATGATACTAACATGGATGTGTGAAAAATCAGAGGAGGGGTAGTTTCTTGTGCAGCTCTTTACAACCTTGTAATATTTGGATTTGATACAGTGGCTCTCTTCCACTTTCAGCTTTTGGCCTGTCCTCCTCCACTTACCCCGGACCAGTCGCACCAGATGCCTGCCCGTCCCTGAGCCTGCTCTTCTGCAGGTTTCTTCCTGTTAAAACAGAGTTTTTCCTTCCCACCCTTGCCAAGTGCTTGCTCAAAGCGGGTCGTCTGATTGTAAGACTTTTCCTTCCAATATAAAGTGCCTTGAGGCGACTGGTATTGTGATTTGGTGCTGTATAAGTAAAATTAGATGGATTTGATGGATTAATGCAGCCAATAAGATTAAATGTCAACTCAAACTGATTTAGGCTAAAGATGGAAAATTATAGTGAGAATGTTGCGGCTTCCCTTCAGTATTTGTTCCATAGTTGCTACATTGGCATACATGCAACCTGCTTCATCTGACAGATCGTCTTTTCTGCATCCAGGTTGTCAGCTCCGAGGTAAGGGAAAGTTTTCAGTTCTAGGAACGGGCATCCTTTTAACTCTGCACAAGTTATACTGCGTTTTCACTCTGTGAGCCCTATCTGCTTTGCGGCATATTTCCCTAAACAAACCACAAGTTCCTTTTTGCCTCCTCTCCTCCTGCCGAGCCTGAAGGTGCCATCTGACACACCATTTAATTCCCTTATTTATACAGCTGATATCATATGGGAGAGCGTTGATCTTTTGCTGCTATTGGCACCTTGTCCTTGTGAGGTTACACGTGAATTTGAAATCAGGCAGACTTCAGGACTAGTGTACTTCTGCCAAACTTACTTTTCTCTAACTCAGGCTGCTTCACCGCTGATGCCGTGTTTTAAAGATGGATGTGTACTGCTACGTATTAATATTTTCCTCCAGTGGGTTAAAATGGAGGCTGTGCTCATTATTGCCATGGTGATTCATAGCATGTGAGCATCATGATGCCTTTCCTTTTAAAATTTCCCTTCACCATGCACACACACTCAACTGAACTTTTAGATAAACTATTTTCTGAGCCCATCAACTAAATGAAGTCAAACCTGCCTTCTAGAACCGGCCCTTGTTGTTACTGTCTGTATGTATTTATATCCAGATGATTATCCTGTCTGGTTTCAAGGTCACAGAGACTTTCTAAAGGCGATCTGGTCATGATGACACCCCTGTGGTCCAACCTCCATTGTGGGATATTGTTTTTACATCCCACAGTCCGATGGCAATGTCAAAGCTGCGACAGCAGATGTTTGAAGCTTCAGCAGTATAACTGGTTATCTCAGGTTTACATTGTACGTAACCTGCTCAGCTGTGTCCGTATTCTCTGAAGGTGTTTTTCCACATTTGAACAGCTGAACTGAACTGTGCGGTGTTTGATTTTATCTGTATTTCTCGGGGAAGATGTGTACTGTTGCTCATAAACCTGCTAATTAAGACTTCCAGGGAATGTGGGAAGGTTTGATGCAGATTGAAAGATTGGAAAGATTGTGGACTAGTTCTTCTGAGGTGTAGGGATCTGGGAGATGTAGGATATTCTGCCACTAAGATTTATTAGGTCTGGACACACAGACATGTTATCAAAGGAACTGCACTATGAAGTTTTCACTCCAATGGTGTTGCAGCAATACACTGTGCACAGGAGCAGGCCAGCAAACCCTTTTTTTCCTTTGTGTGATAAACATCAATTTGACAAATTCAGATTTTCTAAAGAAGGAACTGCAATTTTTAAACAACACAAACCTAAAACAGAGGCACCTAAACCTCATCCGGACACCTATCCAGGATGTTAATCTTCCTTACTGGCTTTTATCTGTTTTTATAGTCGTCTTTTAACTTCTCCCGTTTAATGCCACTTGGGTTGAAGCTGAAGGAATTTGCACATTCATATAGTCTCCGTTTTGGGCTGCCTTTTCACAGTTTTTTGTAATGAATGCAAGTAAGGTGTGAGCAAAGCAACAGTAGCAATATAAATAAGAATGCACCCGTGGCTGAGTTTATGAAATGTCAGCGCTGACCATCCAGCCTAAGCATGCAATATACAAGGGTGAGAGCTTTAAGGTGAGAGGTTTCAGGTTTGTACTAAAGATAGTATCCAGTGTTTCTAAGCATTGTGGAGAGGGATGCATATAAATTAGATTACCTTAATCTAAAACTGACATTAAAGTGGAAGCCACAAGTTTCTTTCTTGCCTCAAAGGACAGCGGGGGACGTTTCTCCACCAGTTGCTTGAATATACAGTGAAAAAGAGAAAAAGGCATCAGTTATAATGCCTGCGTGTTTATATTCAGATACTAACTCAGTCTCAGTGCCCTGGAATGTAGCAGTTTTGTGGCTTGTAGTCTGTATTTTACTTCTAAATTCCATATATTTATTTTTGTTTGTTTGTTTGTTATTTTTGGTGAGATGGGAGCACTAGAATTGCGCATGTTTCTGATCATCTGGTGCCAGCACCAAGCCTTTGGCATGAACGTGGCTGCAGCCACATTCTGATACCCCCCATCGTGTGACTGCTTAGAGAAGCCGGATCATGGGAATATATTCCGTGAAAACCTGAAATGGGTTTTTTTCATAGCAAAACGTAGATTAAATCATCTCAACTGTGGTGATACAGAGCATGATCATTCTCGCTCACAGAAGACACGTATTCATCACAGGATAATGGCTGATTCTATTTCACTGAGCTGCTTTGGTTTCAGGTCAGTCTGACACTGTTATGACTTCATGGGTAACTTAAATGGGACAGATGTATTGTTAATGTGATTGGGAACATCTGTGCTTATGCTACTCTGACAAGTCAACATGACTGCTGTGGAAAATGCCTGTTTTGTTAGGCTGCTATCTATGTTTGAGTCAGAAAAAGAAGTTGCATTTTATAGAAATCATTCAAAGATTTGTCAAATAACTTGTAGTTTGTAGTTTCCAACAGGATTGGCAGAATAAACGCTAAATGATCTGTGCTGCAATACAACAGCATTTTTCTTTGTATTGTAAAAGAGTTAACAATTAGGGAACTGTCATTTCTTGGTTATAATATTGTATTTCATATTTTTCCCTTTTCTTTGATTGATCCACCTCAGGGTGTATTGATGATGACCACATTTGAAATATAATGTGTCAATAAACCACATATGTCAAGGATAATCGCGCAGTTGTTCTTTATGTATGCTACTATAGCACGAGTTTAGTTCCAGACTCTGGCTACCTCATTGCACTTTGAGTCTAATTTTCAAAAAAAGAAAGCACATAACAACCGTTGTGGTTCATTTTGACTCACTGAATGACAATAATCTTGTCACTGTGAACTCTTTTGCGGCACGATATCTGATGTCGTGAGCGCCCCAATGCACCACGGTAAATGTGTCCATGAAGTGAAATGTACATTGTTATCCAATTTTTAAACGATACAACACCAGCCCCTGTCCCCTCGATGGCTGTCTTTTTACTCAAAGGGACTAATTTTCTTGCTGCCATGTCTTGACAGAAAGTAGTCCATGTGAGACCATAACCCAATCCTAATGCTGCACCCGTCATACTCTGTGCATCATGCACTGTATGTACCACATAGATGCCTCACACTTGTCATTAAGCTTATTGGATCTAGTAATCCTACCCTGGATTTTACTTCTTTTTTGTTGTTGTTTAAAAGAAAGTATAAATGTGTTTTTTGAGTGAAATGTAAACATAGTGGATAGGATTCTAAGGAGCTTGGAAAGAAAAGCATCTGGACTTCTTTAAGTTTCCTTGAAGACGTTTCATCTAAGAAGCTTCTTAAGTTTTAAGAGCAACTGGTGGAGAGACCCAGATTTCAAGCCCTATGGGAGTGCAGTGCCCCCAAGAGGTCATGAACCTCTCTATGGATTTTCTACCTAATCACACGAGCCAAGGTGTGAGAGTGGGTGTGGGTCACAATCAGCCGAGGTTTTGGGTGAACCCATTGTGAAGCCTAGCCCCACCCTATCATGTGATTTCCTGAGGTCAAATGGCCCAGGATGTGAGTGGGAGTTAAGGCGTCTGGGAAGGGATCTCAAAACTGGATTATAGATGGCAGACAGTTGGTGTCGTAAGCCACCGCCTCTGTTCATCCATCTAACACAGATGGTTAGAAAGAGTAGTGAAAGAAGCCATCGATGTCCACTGTGAACGACCATCTTGGCTCGTGTGATGACCATCTTGGGGACACTCCCTTTGGGGCTTTAAATCTGGGACTCACCACCAGTTGCTCTTAGAACTGAAGAAGCTTGTTGGGTGAGAGGTGAAGACTTAGACTACGATGACCTGGATGACTGAGAACCTTCACAGACATAATAGATAGTAATAAACTGGATTTTAAAAATTCCTTTTTTATCCGAGGACCAAAATCGCATATAAATTCAGAACCAATTGTGCTCTTTAAAGCTAATTAATTTCTAGTTTATTAAATAAGAAAACAAAAATACTCTGTGTGGCCCTGTGCCACATGTTGGTCATGCAGTCCTTTGCTTGGAATATAAGGTACAGTTGCAACTTCGAAAACCACTTAGATTTATTTTTGAAATCCTTCAAAACATCACTTAGTGCTGTTAGACGAAATAAAAACAGCTCCTTCATTTGAAAGTAATAAGCAGAGGCTTTAGCGTAACTGATTCTGCTTCTGCATCTATTAGAGCAGGCATATGTGCTTGTTTTTAGTTTGTGAGGACTGGAAAAATCAGTAAGCATTCAGTGTATGTACACAAGTCTAATCAGCGTAATAAGAAAAACTCTGCAAACCAATCTACTTAAAGTAGGCCCGGCTACAAGTGAAGCATTCTGACCCACATATATGAAGACAGACGTGCAATCCAGAAAAAGAGAAATGGTGCTAGAAAGAAGGTTTTTCATCTGTGCATAAAATTCAGGCTAAGTGCAGATGAATTGCTTCCTAAGTAGTCTGGTTTAGAAAGATTATGTGTGTGTTTGCGCTCGTCTGTCTGTACAGTTACTGTATAGTTGCATCATTCTCAGCTGGATTACGAAACAGTGAGAAATGAGCAGAGACTGGGAAGAAAGAGAGCGAGAGACAAAGGAGGCGACAGATGAGAGAAACAAAGCTTGTCAGGTTTCCACAATATTAAACATAAAAAAACGATATTTAATTTTTCTGTCACAAGTTATAAAAACAGCAGAAAGAAAACGCTGGCACAGTTTAAGGAGCCTCGGAGAGGATGACTCATTCAAGTGATGAGCTTTCAACAGTTCCCGTTGCTGAAAAACATGTAAGCGCGTTAATCTGCGGTCAGCAAAAAACAGCCCATTATCGATGTTTCTGATCATCCTGCAGCTTCAGATAAACAGCATCTGTCACGTACTGCGCAGATTAAGGATTCAACACAATCATACGACAGACAATCAGACAGCCTTTTTAATCTTGTCACGTGTTTATTTTGCAATTTCAGAAACAAAATCCCCCAGATCCATTTTTTTGATTGAATAAGAGAATAACAGTGACAGTTTCATGAGTATGAAAACCCTGCTTGCCTGCAGTCATCCCTTAGGCTTACACAGATTCTTTTTCTCACTCTCTTTTGAGAACATGTCTTCTTGCGTGTCCTCTGCTATATTGAGACCAATTGCCACTGTTATCTCTGCACTAGTCTCCTTGAGGAAATGTGTTATCCACAGTCAAAATGGACTGGTTAACATTCACAGGTGCAGGGAGGATATTTATTTCCATGCCTGTTACAAAAAATGCCTCACCCCGACCAGAGGTGAAGATAATAACAGTTCACAGACATGTGTGGATCACTAAAAAGAAACCTAGAGCGTTCAAGGTGAGGAGCCCCAGATTGAAATTCAATTAAGCTAAAATACAAAGAGATGAGGGAGGCCCTGTGTATGGCGATTGGCACCAAATTGTCAGGGTTCACACAGGGTTCACATGTGCCTGTGTGTTTTTTTTCCTCCCACACTTCAAAAACAGGTTCTCAATACTTTCATATTTGATTCTGAACTTGCTTTAGGTGCAGACCTACTCAGGATGTGCCCCAGCTCTTGACCTTTAGGAAAGGCTCCACCCTCAACCCCAAACATCCACACAATACTAATACGTTTAGACTCGTTTCAGCAATATTCCTTTTTTTCTAAGACCAATACTGATATTTAGGGATTTAAAAATCTTTTCTTTATGTTACATATTTAGTTTTGTTATGTTGTTGCCAAGTCATCGATTACTCGTTTGCCTGACTATGCTTGGATCAGCTGTTTGTTGTTGTTTGTAGTGTCACAAACCCATTTGGCAACAGGCGCATTGGAGAGTGCCCTCTGGTGAACAAACTGAGCAACATCCACACTCTTAATGTGGTTGAAGGGTGTTTCTTCGGTCTCTACTTTACTTTTTCATTTCAGTTTTCAGTTTTTATAAATGTGATACTGATATATCAGCTAATAGCTGACATCAGTCGCTATATCACCCGGGCTCTAAATGTATCTTTTAGTTTTCTAAATGTATCTTTTAGTTTATTCAGTTTATTATTATTGTCCCCTTTTTAAATTATACAATAAAACAGTGTCCCCCTCCTATTCAGAGGGCTCAGATCCCATCCCTGCTCCATACTGACATAGTACCATACCATGTTGTGATTAATTTGCTGCATTGCGCTCCAGGGCAGACATTATACGAAGAGAATTTGGAACAAAGAACTGTTATGTTTACAGCCTTGCAGTTCCTTTGTTTATGGCCTCAGCTGTCACAACAGCAAACAAAGCAGAAGTCCACCCACAAACAGTTTTTTGGTGGTTGATTACAGAAATAGGAGGGGGAAACTGTTTCTGCCAGACTGCTATGATAAGATTTGGTGCGAGCAAGGTTGCCTCTTCTTCCTGTACTATGTATGCTTTTACAATATCCAAAGTTTGACAAACCTCTAAAGGAAAGTCACAGTGCAAAACATAAAGGTGTATATTTGCAGCTATAGAGTATGTAACAATAAAAGTATTGCATCTAAATACATTTAATTATCACCAACAATTAGATACTTAGTACATAAAATCTAAATTTCTCCTTGTTTTAAGTGAAATGCGACATTTATGCGATGTAGCTAAGAAGACTGCAAAGCTACAGGTTTGTTTTTTTTTACTCTCTGATTATGATCACTGAACTGTTTAGACAATGGAGACAACCACTCAGAGCCAAAGCATTTTAGATAAAGACGTGCCATCAAAATGCTTCACTGACAATCTAAAAATATCGCTGCAGGGGTGGAAATCCACCTGATGCATGATGTATGCGTGTGCCTCTGCATCTAATATCACCTGCCAACAAAAAAACAAACCCACTTACAGCGACTGCAGGTTTAGACACACAGTGTGATTCAAACCGGGTCAAACATGGTAAAACACCGCCTTACTATGTTTTTTCAAACTGCTTTTGCTTTATCTTCCATTGTGATCGTTTTCCTTTGCTGAGCAGTATCGTGCAAGAGTTCTTGCAGGACTGAACAAGAGGAGCACTCCTGTGACAAGCTAAGGTGTAGCAAATATAATGATTTGACATGATCACTGCATGGTTTTGCATTCTGACATTAGCTACTTAGCATCTGAGATGGATGAGCAAGTCAGTTGGACAGTCAAACTTTTGACCTGAAAAATGGTCAGATCACTAAACTTCCTAGTAGTTGTTGAGATATTTGGTTTTGTCTACTGAAGTCTTGTCATGAGAAGAAAAAAACTCGGAAGGTTAACCAAGGTCACTTTGGGAGGAATATGTCTCCTCTGTTCTCCTCTCCTCTCCTCTCCTCAGCTCTGTAGGTTACCATAGCACCCGGGAGAGAAAAAGTCAACCCACACAGAGTCTCCTACCACTCATTCTCTTCCGCTATCTCTCTCTTTCGCTCTTTCGCTCTCATCCTAGTGCACCATTGTGTCTTTCAGTTTGCTCCTTCACTCTACCACATCTTTCTCTCTCACAGTCCTACCTGCCTCCCGCTGTTCTGATCTCAAGACCATCATTTTGTTGGATTTTTAGTTGTTTTTTTAAATACTATTTGCTCTACTCTAACGGTAAATTCGGCATTACCTGGGTATTTGCGTGCAGGTTTGTATGCTGTAGATGCTCAGTTATGAATATGCAGATATGTTCTGCCCAACATGACAACTCAGCTTCACTGTCCACCCACACACACAGGATGCCCATGGACACATACACATTCGCAGAGCTCCACGGGGGGAAGAGTGGGCTCTCACTGAGGCTCTCCAGACTCCAGAGTTGTTGGCGGTAGCAGGGACAGCACAGGCCACTAACTTGTGTCTTCTCTCGTATTTTTTTTCTCGTTCTGTCACTAGTCAAGTGTTGCTGTGCTGCTTCTGTACGATGCTAACATTTGCTGGAAATTTGCGTGAATCATAGTCTGAGTTGGTGTTTGCGTGCATTTGATGCTGTTGACAGAGTGAGTCATCTGGGACTTTTCACAGTTATTGCTCAGATAAATTGAACAATTTGGGATTGCCAGCTTGGACGACTATATATGCTTGTAAAGGTGTGCAAGAAAAACTCCCAAACATAACAGAAGTGTTCAAGATATTTCAGAGTTGAAGAAAAAGAGGGAAAAAAGGAGGGACCAGTTTGCTCTGGGAGCCCCTTAACTGGAAAATGCCATCTGTTGTCTGCTCTATCCAGTATTAACTGTATTAAATAATCCATGTGGCCGGATGATCATCAGGATTGTCCCAAGTGCTAATGAATATGGGTGAATGTGGAATTTGGCCAGTTACGTAGGTATACTGCAGAGATCCTACAAAGAAAGATTTATGCGTGCATTTCAACCTATAGACTGTATTTAGATGATGAATGTTGTCATTGTAGTGTCACTTATTGGCTTGTTGAAGCCTCCCCATTAAGTTTATGATTGTCACCGGTGTTTGTTGCATGGACCCATATTTATGTCAGGTGCTAACTTATCTGTTAATGTCAGCAAGCTTTGGTTAACAGGTTGTAAAATCATGTAGACATGCTAATTTCCTCTCTGGAGTTGGGCATTTTATCATGCAAATCTAGCTGATGTTCAGACTCGAGTGGCTGTTCAAGAGACTGCAGTTTTTAGCCTTGCTGCCACTTTGTTACCTTTACCTTTAAAAACCACCACCAACAAAAGCAGTTACCTACCTAATTTATGCACGCTCATTTTATTTCATCTCATTGTGAGCGGCCATGTTGTGCTTTTCCATTGTTCAGATAATTAACTGTTGTTCAGGAGAAGTGCTCATATTGTAGTGAGCACTTCTCCTCCACTCACCTCTTTTTCACTCTCCTCTACTGCACGTCATAAACTTTATTGCTTCTCCCTTGCATGGTTTGCGCTTTATTCACATTGTTGTTCATGATCTGTCTCTGCCTCTCTTTTATATTTTCTCTTCTCTTTCCTCTCTCATCCCACTGCTGGTCCCAGCAGATAACTGCCCCCCTCTGACCCTGGTACTGCCAGAGGTTTAATGGGGGTTCTTCCTAGTCTTCTTAGTCATTTCTTAGTCATCTTAGGATCACCGGATCACTCATTTCTGTCTCTTTCGCTAGTACCATAGTGGTGTTCTGTGCTATCTAAATATAACAGAACAGAGTGTGTTTAGGTTCCGGTGGCACATCTTGGACTGATGCATGTATAGAAACCATACATGCTATCACGCTATTACCAAAGTCATTTAGATCTTTTTGGTGTTTTGGGGAGGGGTGTCATCCTCTGCCAGAAGGATCACCTCAAGTGTTAAAAGTTTCGTGCATGCAGGCATGCACTCATGATAGAGTTGACACATGGCAAAAAACATCCCACCTGCAGTTGAGCGGACCACCTGCATGTCTGTGTGGAAAGTAACAAATCGGTTGATGCTGGAAACAGGTTGGAGAAGTTCATTGTTGCAAATTTGTATGTTCACAAGCCACAAGCAACTGACTGCAGAGGTGCATATAATGTTTGATGATTTTAAAAGAGGAGGATTTTGTGCGTGTGTGCATTGCCTGTTACCATGGGGTTTACACTGATCTGTCCTCCTGTCAGAATCCACACTTCCTGTTTTGTGAGCATGCAGGGGGGAGGGGGGAGTACTGACAGCTGTGTGTGTGCACTTTTGGATGGCTCTTCTCTTTGAGGACCAGTCGGAGTTTTAGAGCTTGGGAGCGGAGACAGCTTGGCTCACCCTCACTTTTGGGAATTTCATTAAAGGTTTGTTGGAGTTTTAGGGTTCAGCTTAGAATCAGGTATAGGTTAGAGTCGCAATCAGGAAATTGATTGATTGACTATTCAAGTTCATAACGGGGCTCGTAAGGGGCTCAGGAATGCATTGTGCCAGTCAAGGTCCTCACAGTGATAGAAATATACAAATATATGTGTGTGTTTGTGTGCTCCGTCGTATGCAGCAGGTGGAGCTCTGGTTCCAGTGCTGGATGTCACACGTACACCTGCATCTCTTTGAGTGCACACACTAAGAGAATTTACCCTCAATGAAGTAAAATCCGTTTTTTGGGTAAAGAGGACACGTGTGTTGGTTAAATGAATACAACACAACTGTCCTAACATGTTACAAAACAATTGTGCTTGTGTGTAGGAGGGAGGCACTGAGGAACCTACCTGTTTCTCAATTACACAGACTTCAGCAAAACAAACTGTTTTCTCAACATTTTATGAGAAAAGACTCACCTGGAGGTTTAAACCTGAAATTTGCAAGAGAGTCCTGAAACAACAAAATATTAATGTGACATGCTTTTTCATTAGTTGGAGAAACTGGAGCTCCCGGAGAAAGCCTTGCAAGCACAGAGAGAACATGCAACCTCCACACACGGAGCTGCAATGTTACCTCTTGCTGTGAGGAAAAAGTGCTAGCCACTGAACCCCCTGCTCTTGTTCTGTGGCCATGTCAATGTCAAACGGGTCTTCATGTTATCCACACTGACTGCATGATGTCGAGATCAGGGTTCTGTGTCCCGTTGCTATGTTTCTGAACAGAATTTGGAAACCATCCTTTCTTTTAGTTCAGGCCAGAGTTTAGGAAATGCAAGCATTTGCATATATTGCCACACATTTCTTGCTGCAAAGTTATACTGTTTAATTAACTCTATTTAATTACTGAGATCTAAAGCAATTATGGCAATATGTAAAACTAACAAGCGAAAATTACTCGAGTTATTCATGTTAATATGCGACAATAGGTAGACAGATCGGAGATAGATCAAACTTCATCTCCACTCTCTCTCCATTATAATCATCTTTTCTGTGCTCTCCTCATTAGTTTCCATGGTAACGGAGTGTTGCTGAGCTGGTCGTCAGGCTGCCCACTCAGCCCGCACGGCTTTCAAATACACACACACATGCACACACACACTTATGTAGTACACAAACTCATTCACCTACAGATACTTATACACACACACACACACACAACACACACACACACACATATATATATATATATATCAGTGACACAGTTACATATAGAAGAACAAACACTGTGTTACATTCATACTAAGAGCACAAATAGTAGATCTTCAGTAATCAAATGCTTGCAGGCATGCAGGTCCCCAACATGCACTCAGACACATACATATTCCAATTAATATGATCTTCAAAAGAAAAGGAATCCAAGAACACTCACATATACAAAACTTGTTCTGGTGTACTGTGTATCAGTTAGCTAGCCCACTCAGAGTGCTGCAGAGACAAAGACAGAAACAGAAATACCAAAGTAGGTTAGAGCAAAGCATTCTGGGATAGCAGGATACCCCCTGGGCTTCTGCAAGAGGCTCTCTTTCTTTCTCCTTCTTACTGCTTCTAGCTCTGACTGACTCTCTGTTCTTTCCTTTACTTTTTCTCCCACATGTTTTACTTCTTGCTCTATTTCTTCTCTTTTGCGGTCTTACTTCTCATTCATCTCATTTCTTTGTGTTTCTGCTGTTTGACTTGCTTTTGTCTGTCTTCATGAAGTTGTGCGTGTATGCATGAGTGTGAGATGAACATATCTTAATGACAGAAGTAAAAACAGATGTACTGAGTTGAATAAATATATTTTATCAGGTATTTTTATTACATTTTTGATTGGCTATTATTTCTATGACTGTATTATATTGAGATTAGTGTTCCATTTTCGACCACTACTCGGAGTCGAGACAAACATATCGCTCTGTGTGATGGAAGGTACAAAGCTGATGCACACATAAGTGTTGAAACTCTAATATTTCATGATTGGGAACTTCCTAAAAACAAAGTTTGCTACTTTCTAATTTTGAGTTATTTTTTTTAAATAGAAGGATCTACACAAGATGGCAGGGTACACAAGACTGGGCCTCATTTCTTAGAAGTATGATTGTGAAAATCTAATTTGCAAACCTTGTTAAGCTGACAAGGTCGTTCCAAAAAATCAGATTGCTGAAGATGTTTGTAGAAGTAGTCTGAATTTACTAGTTTTGGAAGCAGTGAGGGTGTTAACAGGTCAAAAAACGAGCAACTAAAACTGTTAAAACTGTTTAGGCTCTTTTTTATATATGGACACCAGCGTTTTTGGTAATTAGTATGTAATGGACAATGCAAGACGATTAATCTTAGAACTGCAGCACAATATAGTTATTCTGACCAAATGCTTGAATACAAGTCATGAAGAAAAGAACAAGGTTGGCACATAAATCAAAGTTGCTTGTTAAAAGCTGATTTCCACATATAAACTTCTATTATAAAGGGCTAATTTTCTGACCCTTTCTTTGGATACTCGGGAACAAGGAGAGCCGAACTGTCATCTGATCACTACCTGGTGGTGAGTTGGATCGGATGGCTGAGAGGCCTGGCACACCCAAAACTACAGTGAGTTTGAGCGGTAGTTAGTGCGTCTGGCAGAGTCCTGGAGATCTTCAACAGCAGTTTCCACACCAGATGGTAAAAAATGACGGTAAAGTGAGCTGTCAAGCTAACAAGGAATCTTCTTATTTAGCTTGTGGGACTCTGAAGGCAGCTGACATGTACCAGCAAGCCAAGGAAAGTGCTGATTTGGCAAATGTTGAACAAAAAACCTGGGTATAGTAGGAGTTTGGTGAGGCTGTAAAACAAGGCTTTGGATCAGCCTCAAAGAGATTTTGGCAAACACTCAAGAAGACTGAGGAAGGGGAGTGCTGTTGCGGTTGCGGTTGCTGAGCGCAACTTTGATTTGGCAGGCTGGGTTGTTTGTTCCCCTTTTTAAAAATACGAATGAAAGGGTATGCTGCAGTTTCACACTTGGCACTGCTGGCTAGGTCTGTACAAGAATACTGAAGATGAGGGTCCTCCATGGACAGTCTCAAGACAACGCAGTATTACGCAAAACATGTAACACACAGTACGTCCACTGTGTCTATTTCACACTTTGCCTCCCCAAAGCATGATATGGACACGCATGCAGAAGTTGCAGTAACAGCAGAGATATTTTATTTCAAGCGACATGAAAATAATCACAAGAAAGCGTTTTAAGAGACATTATTATTAACACGTTTATATGTAAATACATATTAGCCACCTAGCTTAATTGCTGCTCGCATAGAAGGACCCTGGAATGTACTTCAGGCTTTCCTTGGTCACTACAAATTTCTTTGCTTTAAATATGTTATCTCCCCCAGCTGGTACTGCAACCTCTGCATGCGTGTCGCTTTGGAGAGGCAAATGTGAAATGAACACGGTGGACGGGCGTGTGTATTACACGCTTTGCCCGTGATATCGTTATGATAATCTCTTATTTGAGGCATTTCAGATATTTCCTGGTAGCTCAAGGATCGAAGCAGGTTTTACTCATAAATGCTGACTGCTGTTTGTTGCTGTGTTCACTGAGGTGTATTATGACCTGATGGCTTTTCATAATTTACTGCGTGTTTTGCTTGTTTCTGTGCATCTTAATAAAGATTCACTCTGAGTCTTATATCTTAATATCTGTCTCTATTTCCTTCCTAAAATGACCTTGATCTGTTGTATTTGCGATGATGATGATGAGCTCTGTTTTTAGATGGGTGTTTTTAAAGTAATTTCTGTGACTAATGAAACGAGTTTGGGCACGCTTTTGGTTCTTAGAAACTTAGACAGGAAAGATGTTTTGCCTAATTAAAGTCGAGTGATGATTCTGTTATTCAACTTTATTTGCCTTCACCACCATTAGCATGTGTCGGCATATATCAACATTTAGCAGGAGCTTATTAAAGGGAAATAAATCCCACCTGTCACTTCCTGGTAGCACAGCATTCAGAAACAAAAGAAAACATAGTTAACTTTGCACCTTAAATAATCCTGTTGTAAACATTGAATCATCCGTACATTTACAAATTCGCCTCTTGGTTCAGTCACTTAATTTCATTCATTCGGCCCTTTTCTTTCTTTGTTTTAATTAACATATTGCTTGAAAAAAACGAGAGAAGAAAACAAAGTGATGGCCTGAGAGAGAGGAAAGATGGAAAAGGGAGAAAGGGGGAAAAAAAGGGTGGGTTGGCAAATCTGTTTGGAAATCCAGAGAGTAGCTGAAGTCTTGCTGGCTTGGTCCCCAGTGTTTGACTGTGCCCACTATAACACTTTGAATTGCAATGAAAGTCTTCAGGGACTTTTTTCTCTGGCTAAAGGAGGCTTAATTGGTACCAGCTTTTATTGTTGTAGGCCATTGATAAACAATACTCCCACCCCCCGGCTATAAAGCAACTTGTCACATTGTTTACTGTATATTTGCAGATGAACCAGGAGACTTACACACACATGTGTGTGTGTGTGTGTGTGTGTGTGTGTGTGTGTGTGTGTGTGTGTGTGTGTGTGTGTGTGTGTGTGTGTGTGTGTGTGCATTAGATGGTCAGTAATGCCAGAAGCTGACAATGAAAGATACCAGGTTCAACTTCAGAGATGAAAGGTACAACTGAGGGTGATGTGAAAAAAGAGCAAAGAAAAGAAGTAAAAGGGTGAAGGGAAGAGGGTGAAGATGAAGAGGAAAGGTAGTTAAGGAGACAGGAGGTGCCACAAAGAAGTCAAACAAAAAAAAAATATGGGATGAGAGCAGAACAAAAGGGGAGATGAAAGAAGACTAGAAGAAAGAAGAAAGTGGGGGAGGTGGGAAGTGAGGAAAGGAAATGGCAGGTGAGAGAAGGAAAGGCGGAAAGGCACATGCAGAGGAGAGGAGAAGTTTCAGGAAATAAAGACATGAAAGGAAAAGACAAAGTGATGAGGGAGAGAAAAGTGAACAGGAGAAGAAGAAATAGGACATGAAAGGAAATGAAAATACAAATACGTAAAGAAGAAAAAGAGCAACATGGAAGAAATGGGAAGGAAAGATATGAGAGTGGAGGAATCACAGGGAATATGGGAACATTGTGAGTTTCACTGCCTCGGGCAAAACTCTCCATGCATCCCTCCTCACGTGCCTCTTTGCCCACCCTCTTCCTCCTCCTTTTGTCTTCCTCATGTCTCCGCCTTTCTTCACTCCACCTCTTCCCCCAGCTCCCACATGCATGCAGATGATGGCATGTAAGGATTGTTGCCCCTCTGTGTCTCCTCGTCTCATTTTATCAGCACACTAAAGCCACACAGGCCTCACATTTATGTGTGTCAGGGTCTTTATGTAGATCGTGTTGTCATTCGTGCGCGTGGATCCCTTTCTCTGTGTGAGCGTCCCAGAAAAGACCGACCTCGGGGAGTTATGCTCCACTTTCCCTCCTTTATTAATTCACCCTTCGCTCTCACTCTTGTTTGCCAGGCTGGACGGCGTGGAGGGAGAGAGAGAGAGAAGGAGGGCGTAAGAGAAAAAGGCAGGACAAACAGAACAAGTTCAAAGCAGAGTCGAGACAGACAGTAAACACTCGCTTATTCGGTTCCCTGGCATTTGTATTTTTTTTCTTTTTAAATAAAAGTAGAGATAAAAACATTAATGCAAGTTGTACTTTGCTTCTGAAAATATGACGCTGGACATTTTCGTTCTTTTAAAAGCAACCCATTTTCACCATCAACAATCGTTACACAAATCCTTGGAAAACTGCAGGTCTTTGTCCAACAGGAGGCAGTGGATTTGTTTTCTTTTTTTCTTTCCACAGATAAGAACAGGGTGAAGCAGCCAACAGACTGTGGGTGGGCAGGGGAGTCAGCACTGGAAAGAAAAAGACTGTATGAGCTTTTCAGTAGATGGTGAAAACCACTGAATAGTTTCCTTCCATTTTTTTTGTCTGTGCACCCATTTGTTCAGTGTAAAATCTCCACTCCAGAGGTTGATGACAGTTTTGCAAATGCTGCCATAGACTGCTGAATTAAAGATCTCATCCAAAGAAGAAGCTTGGCCCACTGGAGCCAGTTGTACATTCTTTGTTTTGTTTGATAGCCAGGCAAAGCTTGTGGTTTGTTCGGGAAATCAGTTACTAACGAGCCACAACCTGTTGTCATCTGTGTCAACACATGTCTGTACTTCATTTTTATAGCATTTCCATGTAACCATCCATGTTATTATTGCTTATTTAATATCAAAAGGTTCAAACTGACCAGCTGGTCTATGTGGATTTTGCATGTTCTACCTGTGTTTATGGGTTCTCTCCAGCTTCCCACCACATACTAAGGACATGCTCATGAGGTTGTTTCTAAATTGGCCGTGGGTTTCTATGTGAGTGTCAGTGATCGTCTGTCTCTTTGTGTTAGCCCTGCAGTTGGCTGGCACCCTGTCCAGAGTGTACCTCACCTCTCAGCCCAATGTCAGCCGAGATAGGTCCATTCTCCACATGACCCTGAATGGGATAAGTCATTTAGGAGATGGATGGCTTTCATTGTGAGATTTGTTGACATCACAAAACATTATTTATATCAAAGCCTCCTTAATGTAAAGTCGGCATTGTAAGACACAGTTGGAAAGCAATCATGTAATCCTTGCACTAAGAATGGGCTGAATGGATATCACTGTGGAATAAAAACCAATTAAAAAAAGTTTTTAAAAAAATCAAGACAAGACAAGGGCTAGCCCATGCCTGTTGCAACATGGAAGTGGCATAAAAGGATGCCAGAAAACACAAAAATTGATCGATTGCATTGATATCCAACCTGAAATCCCAGCATTAAAAACTGCTATGACCCTTAAAATGCTTATTCTTGACACTAGTGATACATTCAAAAGGAGACTGCTGCTCAAAGAAAGACGAATGATCTGAGAATTTCACATTTCTACTCCTTTTTCGCAATGGTTACATTAATGCCTACTACCACCAGCAGAAATAAAAAAAATGATATTTGTTAATAATTGAAAGGTTTGATTTTTTTAAAGATTCCGTCAAGATGTTGCATGTAGAGGACTTGCAAACCTTATGCAACTGTTTCAGCAAACATCATATATATACTTGAAATGTTATCACAAGCCCCTGAATTCATCACAACAAAACCACTCTGTGCCAAAGAATGACCAAAGCTCTTGCTGGGTGACCATGTATCGCTTAAAGTACCAGCTGATGCAATTTTGCATTACTCTCTTTGCAAGTCAAAAGTATCTGATGCAACCTGTAAGAAGTGTTGCCTTCTACTTTTGTTGCGTTCCGATGCAGACGACACTTCTAATTTTAAAGCAGAGTGCACTTTCTTTGAACTTTAAACTAGCTCTAAGTGCTTAAACTCATGTGATGCTGTTGAACTTCTATTATGCATTAATAAACACGGTAATATAAATGAAACAAAACAACACTATACTGATCACACACTGATCAGTCACACAATGAAGAATGCCAATAATGTGTGACTGATAAAATCAATCATAAAATATTGAGTAGACTGCCATAATAGCTCCAAAACAGCTCTGACCATGGACATTTGATATCTGAGGTTGTCATTTGGCCTCCCTGAGATGAGAATCCTGGAGATACACCATTAGATTAGGATTTGAAAGTTGGAGACTTGTACCTCGAGCCATTACTGGGCAGTTTTTTTGCTGTCGAAGGGCACATTGTCCTACAGGGTCAACCAAATGCTGTTGGGGAATGTAGATGTCAGTGTGTGCTTTGTTTATATTATTGTAGGTGATACATTACTTTTAGATAAATGCCAAAAGAAGGCTTGAGTTGAGGCTGATCTGTATACTTGAAATTCAATCAAGTCTCAATGTTATCAAGTCTTTAAGTGATGACATATGAACCATGCTTCTGGGTCCAAACTACTCTGAGTTTATTAAGGCTGTTGTGCTTTTAACATGTTGTAATGCTTTGTATCTTGTTCTATTTAATCTCAAGAAGCCCCTAAAAAATGCAGTGATCACTGTCGGCCTCTCTGTTTTTTTATTACCACTATTCATTTTAAAGCTCAGTTTTTAAAACATTACGATGTAAATACATGCAGCAGTATATTAATGACTAACCTCATATTGTGGATGGATTATCTCAGTTGTTCTCCTGACTGAAGTTTGGTCCGTTTACAGCATCCTGCCATGCGATTGCATTTGTCCCTAACCATCGGGAACTCTCACGTTAACTTTTATCAAGCGGAAAAAAGCAAGCGTTCACCTTCCAGTGTGTGTGTTTATATTATGCTAACAAAGGTGTGTCACTAGGGCCGACTGTGGCTCAGGGGGTTGGGAAGCGCATCTGTAACTGGAAGGTCGCCGGTTCGATCCGCGGCGAGCCCTCTCTGTCCTGGTCGTTGTGTCCTTGGGCAAGACACTTTACCCTGCCGCCTACTGGTGTTGGCCAGAGGGGCCGATGGCGCGATATGGCAGCCTCGCTTCAGTTGTCAGTCTGGGGCAGACTGACTGCAGCTGTGGCTACAACCGTAGCTTGCCTCCACCAGCGTGTGAATGCGAGAGTGAATGAATAGTGGCATTGTAAAGCGCTTTGGGTGCCTTGAAAAGCGCTATATAAATCATTACTAGCACATCACGTAGCACATCATTATATACCAGCTAGTTCAACTTCAGTAATCCTCACTGCTGTTTAGTTTTCTGTTTTCATTTATGTTGGAAGTCCCTCAGTCCCTCATGGTATATTATGTTTAGGTGGAAACTAGCGAGCTAACTTCCTGCTCATTTGCTAACTAACGCCATTAAATTTCATAAATTCTGTTTTCATGGATGCCTGGATGTTAAATATATTGGACCCGGAAACGGCGAATTACATCAGACTTAAAGACCAGATAGTTGGAAATCTTTAAAGATGTTTTTTTTTTGGTATATATAGCCTCTTAAACTAATATTTGGCATATCTCAGCATAGTATGCAGTGCATACAAAAACAAATCTGAGGAAGCTGATGGAGGTCAAAAGAAGATGTGGCGGGCCTCAAAGACTACAGCAATCTACAGCAGACGACAAAAAAAAAAAGCAAAGATAAAATGGAACGAAAAGGAATCTAACATCCAAAGAAGAGCTTTGAATGTCCTTCAAGAATCCTGGAGAACTGTTTCTAAAAACTGCTACAATAAAGCTTGCCTAAGAGAGTTCAAGCTTTGTTGAACAATAAAGATAATCATACCTAATATTGACTTGTTGACTAGTTTTATAGCTGGTATTTCCATATATGTTTGCACATTTCAGTAAATCACTGCACATATTTCCCATTTCCTAGCAAAATGAGGGTGGCTCAAGACTTCGTGCGCATTCATGTAATATTTGATGTGATTTGTGTTTTTCAGTAAGCAGCAAGGAGATATCTGTGTGATTCATGTCAAAAGTTGATTGATTTTTTTTTTTTTTTATGGATTTATAAGTTTGTACATGGCTATTCATGCTTTACTATTGCCAATGACCAGTTTCCTGGGGAAACCTTTAGTTTTGTTGCTTTAAGCATCTGAACCCATCTTAATCTACTGACAGGGGAACTTGTTGAACGACTACTTTGGTACCTGAACTTGGCTAAATTGAAATGTTGATATTGTATGTCTGTTATACCTATCACACAAGATTCCCAAAAAGTTCCAGAGAAGGAGAAAATAATCTGTAGAATAAAGTGAAAAGTTTCACCAGTAATTTAAAAATATTTAGTTGATAATTGAAGCTCTCAAACATCAGCATGCTTTAGACAGTACAGCCACAGTAGTCACAATACAGAAAGGGGAGTACGCCAAATGCAATATAACCCTGCAGAACTGTTTGTATTTGGAGATTTTATTTAAGATTATTGAAAAAGAGAGGACAGTTCTACAGTGAGACTGCACTGTCTCTAGATGGGACGCTACATTTCTGTCAATATACAGTACAGCTGTGTTTGTGTGTGCTGGTATCTGAGCTAACCTACTCTGTCTCTAATTATAATCATACGTTTGACACAGCCTTTGTCTCCATAACAGACCTCACAATCACTCATTCTTTATTCCCATGGTAACAAGCATCCCCATTATTGGATGTCATTTGCATTACTTGGACAGACAAATTGACCCACAGACAGACTGCCTCTGTTGCTGCTCTCTCATTGGTTAAATGTACTTCACTACCAATGGAAAATTTTAATTTTACTTTGCTTAGCAATAATAACAGTTCACTTGTGATAATGAAGTGAGTTTGTACCATATTGAGGGGGCAGTGGCTGGGGCCATGTACCGTAAAATCTTGGTAGAGCACCTCTTTCCCTCAGCCTAAACATGAGTCGGGGATAGATCGTCCACCATGACAGTGACCCAAGACATACCATCAAGCCACCAAATGAGTGGCTAGAGAAGAAGCACATTAAGGTCATGGAGTGGCCTAGCTAGTCTTCAGACATCAGTACTGTAGAAAGTCTGCAGAGGAAGCTAAAGCTTAAAGTTGCCAAGCAGCAGCCAAGAAACCCAAAGGATTTGGGCCAAAAATGGCTCCTGAGATGTGTGCAAACCTAGTGACCACCAACAACAAACAGCTTTACCATGTGCTTACCAACAAGGGTTTATCCACCAAGTTCTAAGTCATGTTTTGCTTGGGGATAAAATACTTATTTCACTCAATGACACGCCAACCAAGTTATGACTTTTGTTGATTTTTGCTCTCTCTCCATAAAATTAAGAGACTGTTCATTTCTTTGTGAGTTAGCCAACCTTCAAATTCAGCAAACGATCAAATAATTATTTCCCCCACTGTAATCTTCATTAATAGTTTTGCATTATGGATTTAATGTATCTTTCATGTGACACGTTTTTAAAATATAGCAAGAAAGAGTGTTCAAAATATGTTTGTTTGTGTGGAGCAGTAGACTCCATGAACTCATGAACTATTTAAATATATTAATTTCGGTAACAGCAGCACAGAAAATCAGAGGCACGTTGTACAATTTGGCTCAAAGTTGAATTTAACTGACATTTGCGATTTTTATGTAAAGCTGGTGATGGAAAGAAGAGCCCCTTTGAAAGCTCACGGTCTAATAGCATAATATAAAGCCTGAAAAACAGATGATACGGCAACTTGGACCACAATGACATTCATAGCATTTAGATAAACTATGTTTACGTGTATTGTGGCTGGGTAATTGGGGTCTGTATGCTCAATAGCAGAAAGAATATTATATCCTAAGAAGTATGCAAACAGAAGGCTCGTGAAAGAAATCAAAAGCTACAGGAGCAGAAAAAAACATCAGTATTTATAACCCTTCATTTCAGTCTTTACTAAAGACTGCTGTTGTCTTTCATCAGTGCCACAACACTCACTTTGTTATACCAGAGATCTGACAAAACACCATCCCAGCATTGTCACATTGAGATTTTATGCGCAGCCTAAATGATTGTGTTAATGTAGATAAAAGATCCACTATGTTTTTTAAGAGACAACTGAAATAGCATTTTGAGTTAGAGCAAACACAAAGTGTACCATAGATCCGTGTCATTCAGGGGGTTTTAAATAATATATGACATTAAAATTCAGTATATTATTTTATTGAATATAATACATTATTTGTGTTTTTTATTGTAATTGTGGCATTTTTCATACACATATAGAAGAAAATCGTTTCTCTATGCAATACAGAAAAGGTTGCAATGTGGTAAAGAAACAGTTTTACTTTATCATTGTTGGGTTTTTCTTCATTTTTTGTTTTTAATCCACTTTCAGGACTTGAGTATGACAAATGAGATAATACTACATAGGCAAATATTAGCAGCTTGTTATACAAATAAATTGTTATTTAAAACATAAGAACACAGTATATAAATGATGTGTCATGTAAAGATAGTGCATATACTTTTAAATACTGATAAAATAAGCTAACAACAGTTATAATTTTTGTCATTTTTGCTAATTAAATCCAAGATAATGGCTTCAGCTGCTTTTGTCTGCCTCGGTCTGACATTTTTTAAACACTTTTTCAAAAACTTCTAAGAATGTGGGCGATAAATCTGCAGTTTTTTATCACTAATTTAAAACATTGTGTTGTGGTACACATGTCCATCCCTGCTTGATTCATTCTTTCTACAGCGCACACTGGCGCAGGCTTGATAATTTGGTGCTATGAGGCGTCCTGGTTTAAATGTGGCCACCTTCATCTGGCCACTGTCATCTTTGACTTTGAGGGTCCAACTGTGGACTCTTGGACTGAAATCTGTTGGAAACTCTTGGTCATATCCAATGACCAGATTCTCACATAAAAGCCTTGTCATGTTTTTAAAAGATCCAAGTGGTCCTAACATTATTTCTAGGGAGCGATATAAAAATAGCAGCTGAAGGTGATCCTGAAACCCAAACGTTTTGAATTAATTAGAGCATGACTGTCATGTTTCAGCCAGGATCCTCTTATTTGTGTGCCCATAGAGCATGACCATTGCTGTGGTCTGTGGAGAGCACGTTTATTATAGACTTCTGTTCAATAAGCAAGCTGATTTCCTGTTGGTCCGCTGATCGTTTGTGTTTGTGTGGTTTAGAATAAGGGGTCATCTGCGCTTTATGGGCCAATATGAGCTGTAGTGGAATATATGACCATGACATTAAAATTGTTGTGTTGCCCAACACTGCCCCCGGAGGTTGCATTTGGCAGGTGTAGAGGTATGTCTTAGTGAACAATTAGCTACTTCACTTCAAAAACCATTTTCTTTTTTTCTGTTCACATAGGAAAACTGTATGAAGACGACACAAGAAGAATCAGCTTTGACAGACAGACAGACGGGGAGCTTAACAAAAACTGAGAAACAGCTCAACAGAACGACAAACACAAACATGTTCAGCAGAGTGTGGTACCCGTAAAGCCTTGTGGAGGCCCAGTGGGTGGAGTTATAAGGAAGCAGAGATGAAGCTGACCAACCACAGGCCATCACCCGGGGATATAAGCTCCACCCACCACTGATATCCAGGGAGACTGATAGACAGACGAACACCTCTTGCAGCGGCACCTGAAACATCATTGGCCCATAGAACAGGTAGGAATTGCATTTGTCAGTGCAGCAGCTTTTCATCTTTGTCCTTGATTGGGTCGGACTGGTCGGAGAGGAGGAGCACACAGGTTGCTTAGGCAACTCTAAAAGAGAAGCAGCCGGTGGATGGCATTTGTTTTGTCACATGAGCCATTGTATTGTCATCAGAAGTTTTAAACAAAGACCATGATGTACAGCAACTTCCAGCCAAGTCAAGTTGGAGGCATATCATTATTAAGGTCTATAATCAAGAATGCCTTTATGAATACACATTCAGAGGGTTTACAGGAAAGTGCAAACCACTGGTTACACTCAAGAACATGTAGGCCAGATTACACTTTGCCAGAAAACATCTAAAGCAAGGCTGTCCAGCTTTTCAAAAATTTCTAGGCTAATGAAACCAAGATAAAGTTTGTACCAGAAAGATGGAAAGAGAAAAATACAGAAAAAGGAAGAAACATGATCTGAAGCATACCACATCATCTGTCAAATTTCATGGAGGCAATGTTATGACACAGGCATGTATGCCTGCCAGTGGAAACAGGCCACTAGATTTTAATTGATGATGGTGATAGAAGTAGTAGGATGAACATTAAAGTGCACAGGGCTGTACCCTTTGCTCAGATTCAGCCATATGCTTCAAAACTTAATACACTTGCACTTCATAGTCCAACACAAGTTTCTCGGATGAAAAGAAATGAGATAAAACACCTTCCGGTTACTGAAGATAAAACTAAATGCAGAAAGACCTACAAAGAATCAGCAACTGAAGGTAGCTGCAGTGAAGGCCTAGCAGAGTATCTAAAGGGAGTAGAGTTGGATGTCTCGAGACCGGTCTCAAGACCACTTTTACGTGGTCTCGGTCTTGTCTTGGTCTCGACGGACTTTGGTCTCGGTCTTGTCTTGGTCTCGTTGTCTCGGTCTTGCTGTCTCAGATCGACATAGTGGTCGGGAGATTTGGAGTCAACAGTATCCATGACACACAACGTAACGTTCAATAATGTGTCATGCGCAAAAGCATCAGCTCTAAGAGCCGTGCTTAGAGAGTGCTTTGTAGTGAATCAGAAGAGTTGACTCCCATTGAGCGAGAGCCGGCTCCTCACTTAATGTCCTTTCGCTGCTCAGCTCTCACACAGTGGCTCAGCTATGCTTCAATCCCTCCATATTGTGGCCAATCACATGCGAGGATATAGGATAATATCATTATGTGAAAAACAGAGAGGGTGAGGCTGCAGTTTAAAGACTTTTTTGTCTTGGTCTTGACTCGGACTGTCTTGGTCTCGTCTTGGTCTCGGTCTTGTCTTGGTCTTGTCTTGGTCTCGATACCCTCTGGTCTTGGTATTGTCTTAGTCTTGGTTTAGACGGTCTTGACTACAAGTCTAAAAGGGAGGAAAGAGCATTTGGTGATGTCCATGGCTTCTAGACTTCTTGTTACAAAAATAATTCCTAGTTTTAAAATGATGTCCAATAACTTCCTCTAAATTTAAAAATGGGGCACTTGGGTAAAAATAGTTGTAATCCCTGAGCAGTTAAAGCAAAACTGCAAAAACTGTATTAATTTAAGGAACAATGAAACACAATAAAACTAATGAGTGTACTTAAAGTTGTAAAGTATACTTTTTTTTGCTGTTGTTGTTAACAAACAACACAATAGGTGACATATATGTTTTGCACGTAACCCTTATTGGGTTTACACTAAAACGTAAAGAATTTATAATTCTCCAAATTTAGACCTTCATTTCAATGACACGACAGCTGCCATTTTAATAATATCGAACAAAATATCTGGATTATGTTACACATCTGATGAACAGACCTTTCAGTCATCAGTTCTCTGAACGAGTGATTCATTCACACTTCTTCTCCTCGAGTCCTTCTGATATTCATTGGATTGGAGCAAATTGCTTAGATAGCTAAATAAGCCTCAGTTAAACAATCGGGATTGGTGCAGCTTAATGGATTCCTGGCTCCCAACAACATATTAAAAACAGAATAAACCATTAAAATGTGACCTTTGTGTCATGATACCACCCTTGGTTCTGTGTGTGTGTGTGTATTTCTCAGTGGGTGTTTGTGTGGGTGTACAAGGGCCAACCTAAAGTTGAAGTTTCATTGTGTTTTTCTCCCTGTGACTTTCCTTTCTTCTTCTTCTTCTTGTCTCTGTCACTCCCTCGCTCTGTATTTTCTGTCCATCTGGTGTTGCCATGGGAACCCTGCCTACTAATCCCTGTTCACTGAATCAAGAAATGGAGGGTGTAGTTTTACTGGGGTGGTCCTATCAGAATCACTAGATGGCATCTCAGACCCATCTATCAATCCTGATCTAGGTGCTCATTGCGGTTTTGGAGATGTCAGCCACATGTTTAATCTGCACACAAAGAGAAATGTAAAAAGGTCAGTTTGGAGTTTCTGGAACTTTTACAATCTGTTGATGGACAGAAACCAAATACAAGAATGTGTGCTTAAGTCAGATTAATGTTTCACCAGCTATATCAGGCTTACCAAAGTATCAGCAGCTTAATGCATTGACTGAGTGGCATCAGGCTTCGCATCTCACTCTTCAAATGACACAGATTGATTTTACTTCTCAAAATGGCAACATAGCCCTTTACAAAATAAATAAATAGATAAATTGACTGCAATGGGGGAGTGGACAGGGCAGTGAGTGTCAGGCAAGTGTTAAAAATGCTAAATGTAAAAGAAAAATTAACACAAAACCAAAGGGGGGCAGTTATTTGTGCACGGTTTTCCACAATATTTCAATCAGGTTGAGGTCCGGGCTTTAACTGGACCGTTGTATCACCTAAATTCTTTTGTTTTTTCAGCCATTCTGTTTTAGATATGCTGCTGTGCTTGGGATCATTGTCCTGTTTCATGATCCAAGTTTGGCCAAGCTTTAGCTGGCCTCATATTTGACTCGAGAGTACTTTGGTGTAAAGATGAGTTCATGTTCAACTCAGTGAGTGCAAGGTGCCCAGAACCTGTGGCTGCAAAATTAGCCTAAATCATCACCACCATGACAATTGGTATTAAGTGTTTGTGCTGATATGCAGTGTTTGCTTTTCATCACCAAACTTTGTTTCTGTCTTTCCGAAATGCCTTGTTCCAGAAGTATTTGTGGTTTGCTCTGATGCAACTTTGCAAAAGAAGAGGCTTTCTCCTGGCAACGCTTCCAAACAAGCCATACCTGTTCAGTGCTTTTATAATGGTACCATCATGACTGTTAACTTTTAACATGCTGACTGAGCCCTGTAAAGTCCCTGTAAAGATGCAGTTTGGGTTTTGTTTTTTTTCAGGTTCTCTGAGCATTTCATGGTTAGGTGTGAATTTCTGGGAATATCAGTAACCAACAATTGCATTAATTGCTTATGTCTTTCCTCCTTGGAAATGGGTTAAACACACACTCAATGCTCCAGACAAGCAAACTGCCATAACTTATTTTTAATAAGGTGCTCACACTTGCTGCTGATCAATAATCAAGTCCTTTTGATTATCATCACCTTCCCATGGAAGAGTAAGGCAGTAAGGCTGTACTTACTTTTCATACACACTAGTGCAATATCTTGGGTTTGTTTTTATTCAATACATAATGGCATAGTGTAATATGGCAGGATTGGTAGTTCAGCCAAGGTTTCATTTACCTAATTTTAAGACCCACTAAGGACCAGATTAGATTATGTCCTGTTACATAAAGCCTTAAAATTTAAAGAATGCACACTTTCCTTTAACAGTGACTATATGTGTTGTATTTAGAGCTACATGGTAGTCATTACAAATGCCATCTAAGCTCTGAGATATGAGTGTGCATACATGTTAAATCCACATATGACTTGATGGCAATGCCCATGAAGGCAGTCTCTTGACTGTCTGAAGCCATTTTTTCATGCAAACTCGAATATATTTCTTGGTTTGAACTTTATTAGTTATTCCCTGCTACCTTGATAGTCTTGGAGTCACTGAGGTGGTGTAGTAACCACATCTCATTAGATCTCTATCTCCTCCCGGCTGGAGGTTTCTTCCTGTTAAAAGAGAGTTTTTCCTTCCCAGTGTTGCCAGGTGCTTCCTCAAAGGGCGTCATTGCCCTAAATTCAATAAGCTTAATTGAGAGAAGTAGTTGCTACAGAAAACCTTCTCTTTTTAGCTTATTTCACTCTCAAAAGGATTTTCCAACATAATGTGATTCTCAAGAAATGTTTGAGTCATCACTCAAATAACATTCAAAGAACAAGAAGTGAAATCCTGCAGAGAGGAGTGCGATTAAAGGTGTGTAAATAACCTTTATATCAACTGTGCTTTAACCAGCCTGCTACATCTGCAGGCTATGATATAATTAACTGCATCAGTGGCTGTTTTTTTGGGGGGGGGGTTCAAAAGTGTACACAAACACACTCCTGTGTTATCCCTTGAGAACTACGTTTTTTCTTGCTGAGTCCTCAACAGACTCAGTGGGGGACTCACTGACATGAGGGAGCTGTAATTAATACAGAGAGAAGGGTGTACTTCGTGTACCATGATACACATGCAAAAATGTTAATAATTTAGATTAGACTGTTTCTAGGCTTAATATGAAGGTGTGTGTATGCAAAATGATCTTAGCAGGACTCCTGTTTGTATTTTTTTAATCTGCGATTTAAAATGGCTCCCTTTATTTGCAACACATGCCATAATTTGGATGGTAGCGCAGCAGAGAACAGTTGGGCAAGTCCACAGTTATTGAAGCAGTTGCAAATGAATCCCGTGAGACTGAATCTTCAGGCTGAGCTGAACTGAACTGAGTTAATGGCTTTTGTGAACAACTCCTGCGTGACTCACTCCTGGGGCCACATTACAGGAATATCCGAATGAGAAAATCCGTTCTTGATCTCACTTAAGAAAGCAATTTAGAGTTTCTCCGAGACAGAAAGAGTGTTGCTGAATGCAATGTCAATCAAGCTGTAATGTAACAATCGGCAAATCGCCCTCAATCTGCTGCAGAGGCACAAAATAATTTGATGTGATAGCGCGATTCATGACTGACTGCTTCGAATATAGCAACAAAAAAAAATACTGTGCATGGGCCTGTGTGTGCCAACAGATGAGCTGCTCTGAAAAGACAAGTCATGATTTGCTTCATTATTTTAAAGCTCATAAAGATGTGAGTATGAGAGGTTACTCATCATTATGATGGCTATCCTTAATAGATTTTTTGCAGTGTGTGATGTTAAAGGGCTGTTTAATTTAGAATAAATTCATTTAAACATTTTAGGAAGCTCACATTTGAATTGATTGATTTATCGCAGCAGCATAATTTTGCATCAAAGCTCCAAAAGCACATACAGGGAGTGCAGAATTATTAGGCAAATGAGTATTTTGTCCACATCATCCTCTTCGTGCATGTTGTCTTACTCCAAGCTGTATAGGCTCAAAAGCCTACTACCAATTAAGCATATTAGGTGATGTGCATCTCTGTAATGAGAAGGGGTGTGGTCTAATGACATCAACACCCTATATCAGGTGTGCATAATTATTAGGCAACTTCCTTTCCTTTGGCAAAATGGGTCAAAAGAAGGACTTGACAGGCTCAGAAAAGTCAAAAATAGTGAGATATCTTGCAGAGGGATGCACCAGTCTCAAAATTGCAAAGCTTCTGAAGTGTGATCATCGAACAATCAAGCGTTTCATTCAAAATAGTCAACAGGGTCGCCAGAAGCGTGTGGAAAAACCAAGGCGCAGAATAACTGCCCATGAACTGAGAAAAGTCAAGCGTGCAGCTGCCAAGATGCCACTTGCCACCAGTTTGGCCATATTTCAGAGCTGCAACATCACTGGAGTGCCCAAAAGCACAAGGTGTGCAATACTCAGAGACATGGCCAAGGTAAGAAAGGCTGAAAGACTACCACCACTGAACAAGACACACAAGCTGAAACGTCAAGACTGGGTCAAGAAATATCTCAAGACTGATTCTTCTAAGGTTTTATGGACTGATGAAATGAGAGTGAGTCTTGATGGGCCAGATGGATGGGCCCGTGGCTGGATTTGTAAAGGGCAGAGAGCTCCAGTCCGACTCAGACGCCAGCAAGGTGGAGGTGGAGTACTGGTTTGGGCTGGTATCATCAAAGATGAGCTTGTGGGGCCTTTTCGGGTTGAGGATGGAGTCAAGCTCAACTCCCAGTCCTACTGCCAGTTTCTGGAAGACACCTTCTTCAAGCAGTGGTACAGGAAGAAGTCTGCATCCTTCAAGAAAAACATGATTTTCATGCAGGACAATGCTCCATCACACGCGTCCAAGTACTCCACAGCGTGGCTGGCAAGAAAGGGTATAAAAGAAGAAAAACTAATGACATGGCCACCTTGTTCACCTGATCTGAACCCCATTGAGAACCTGTGGTCCATCATCAAATGTGAGATTTACAAGGAGGGAAAACAGTACACCTCTCTGAACAGTGTCTGGGAGGCTGTGGTTGCTGCTGCACGCAATGTTGATGGTGAACAGATCAAAACACTGACAGAATCCATGGATGGCAGGCTTTTGAGTGTCCTTGCAAAGAAAGGTGGCTATATTGGTCGCTGATTTGTTTTTGTTTTGTTTTTGAATGTCAGAAATGTATATTTGTGAATGTGGAGATGTTATATTGGTTTCACTGGTAAAAATAAATAATTGAAATGGGTATATTTGTTTTTTGTTAAGTTGCCTAATAATTGTGCACAGTAATAGTCACCTGCACACACAGATATCCCCCTAAAATAGCTAAAACTAAAAACTACTTCCAAAAACATTCAGCTTTGATATTAATGAGTTTTTTGGGTTCATTGAGAACATGGTTGTTGTTCAATAATAAACTTATTCCTCAAAAATACAACTTGCCTAATAATTCTGCACTCCCTGTATACATACAGTGGATATCCAAACAGAACCTATAGGTCAGGGGTGGGCAATTCCAGGCCTCAAGGGCCAGTGTCCTGCAGGTTTTAGATATCACCCTGGGTCAACACACCTGAATCACATGATTAGTTTGAGAACTTCAGGACATGTTGAGGAGGTCATTTAGCCATTTGAATCTGCTGTGTTGGATCAAGGACACATCTAAAACCTGCAAGACACCGGCCCTTGAGGCCTGGACTTGCCTACCCCTGCTTTAGGTCAGGGGTCTCAAACTCCAGGCCTCGAGGGCCGGTGTCTTGCAGGTTTTAGATGTGTCCTTGATCCAACACAGCAGATTTAAATGATTTAAATTAAGTTACCTCCTCAACATGTCTTGAAGTTCTCCAGAGGCCTGGTAATGAACTAATCATTTGATTCAGGTGTGTTGACCCAGGGTGATATCTAAAACCTGCAGGACACCGACCCTCGAGGTCTGGAGTTTGAGACCCCTGCTTTAGGTGGATACTAGCAGTGAATTCACAGGTGTCGAAGTCCAGGCCTCGAGGGCCGGTGTCCTGCAGGTTTTTGTTGTGTCCTTGATAGAGATGGCACGATACCACTTTTTTATGTCCGATACCGATACCGATATCATAAATTTGGATATCTGCCGATACCGATATGAATCCGATATAGTGTTTTTTAATCAACAAAACTGTTTTTTAAATATCTTGCTGCATTTTGTATAAGTTCATACTCAAGTTTAAAACAACAACTACACTAAAGCTATTCTGTTATACCTGTATGCAAAAGAAAATATTTCATAGTTCAGCAATACTGATCAATCTAATAAACTTAAACCTACACCATCCTCCCTATTCTGGTATTTTAAAGAGTACTTAGCATAAATATTAAGCAACCTAACTAATAGGGTTCCAACTCCCAGCAACAACAAAAATAAATAAATAAAAAATAGGGAACCACCCCTCACGTGCCACCTCATGATGCTTAATCGACGTAATCAACCTTAATTTGATGCAGTGTGAAAAAAAAATGCACAGAAATCAATTATTTTTCAAGAAATATTAAATAGACTCAACATCTTTCTTCAACAAAATTGCAGACTGCACAGATGGTACCTTCCCAAAGGAAAAAGTACTATAGCTTACTAGGGTATATTAGACTTAATAGTTACTATATACAGTAATTGACTTCTATTCATTTTACATCAAATTAAAACTTTGGGTGTCAGATAATTATTTATTAAAAGCTAGACATTTTAAATGAGAATAAGAAAGAAAAGTATGTCTTTGTGCCCCCTTTTCCCTGTTAATGCCCTATCGGCCCCCCTGGCTAAACTTTGCTAGATCCGCCCCTGCACAGTTACCAGCGTCAGCTACGTAGAAAAAGATCCTGGAGTAGAAAGTAATATTAAATACATTCTAACAACAGCTGATCAAGCTTAAACGTGCTGCTGTTGTTCAACCGCTGGTTTCCTCTTTCTGGTGCAAAGTGGGCCAAAAGCAAACAAGAGACACGGACTCGCGACAGAAAAGCCGATCAGCTGATCATTAAGCAGTTTCATGATTTAAGTAGTAGCAAGAAGAGACAGTCGCTCCATATATCGCTTGTTAAGCTTAACGCAGGAATGCTTTACAAACATTCAGAGATGGACTTACACACTTGCTTTACTTCTCTCGGGGATAACTTTGTCGGAGATGAAATGCCGGGTTGCTAGCGAAGCTCCACATGCTATCCAGACCACCGACAGGTCCCGCATGCCACAGCCGCTCTATCACGTGATGCATACTGCTCCGACGTGCTAACGTTCTGAGGTGAGTTACGGCGTGTTGCAAGTTTTGTGAGGTGCTTTCGTGATATTTAATGGCTCGGATTACATTTTTTATTTTTCTCCGATATCCGATCCAGTAATTTAGGTCAGTATCGGACCAATACCGATACGTAATATCGGATCGGTCCATCTCTAGTCCTTGATCCAACAAGGCTGATTTAAATGGTTAAATTACCTCCTCAACATGTCTTGAAGTTCTCCAGAAGCCTGGTAATGAACTAATCATTTGATTCAGGTGTGTTGGCCCAGGGTTGATATCTAAAACCTGCAGGACACCGGCCCTCGAGGCCTGGACTTCGACACCCCTGGATTAGAGGGTTGAAGGCAATACTGTATATATAAAAACTATGACTTCACCGATTGGTTTTGGGCTCTGCATTTTAAGGCTCTATTGGTGGCATATATGTTGCAGGCCCCACTATGATGGGCGCGTAGCCAGATTACGATCCTGTGAACACAGGAGACACGCTGCCGTTCGCCTGGTCAGTCTTGCCAGAATGGAAAACTTATGGCAGCTATGCACCCGACTCAGTTCCCAAAGCACGCTGCTGCCCCCTACTGTCCAAAGTGTTATACACTCTCCTGGCAACAGGGAACTTACATGACATTGTGGCTTTAAATTACACCAATAAACCAGCAAAATAAAACATGCAAAATAATCTCCATATATCACGACACTTAACTCACAATTGTGACCACATTTCTGTGTGGATCACATATACTATATTGTTTTTCTTTTCTTTTTTTTGGAGTTAGAAGTGGCCATATTTGGAAAAGAGGATGGAGTTCTAAGGTATGGTTGGCTACTAAGATACAAAAATCATCTTGGATAGGCTGAACCTCACATTCCATAAAAAGTACTCCAAAAGGCCTCAGTACTTTGGAGATGTCCCCTTTCAGTGGTTCAAACATGTGGTCATGAGATAGCCACTCGTCCAGTATCCCCCCAAAAAAGTACAACTGTTGTATGAAGGGGGAAATTGCCTTAAAAGAGCAATGTGTTTTTCATGTTTTTCATACTAGGTTTTGTTGCATAGTCTCACATTTAATATGTGATTCTATATGAAAAAAAAAACAAAAACATTTTTTGAGCCACCCTCAAGTGGCTGCTATATGAACTGCAACTTCTGATGCCTGGCTTAATTTTTCTGCACTTGAGGTTGCCACTTGGCAGCGATGCAGGGCCGCAGCAGCGCTGACACATCAGAGGGTGAGATGGGAAAAGTTGCAGCTTAAATAGACTGCCAAATTGGCAGGATGTGTTTGGTGTATCACGTGAAGAGAATGAGGCACGTTGTGTGTGTGTGTGTGTGTGTGTGTGTGTGTGTGTGACGCAGTGTCGCCGGCCTTTACTAACTTGCATGCGTCACTCCACGTAATATGAGGATAGATATATCACTCTTTCCTTAAAGCGACACAGGTTAATAGCACAGCGCAGTGACATGAAACACTGCAGGTTTTCATATGTGTTAAATGGCAGCACTTACAGCAGCACAACTCATATGGCCGTGATTCGACTGAGGCAAGAACATGCTTAAGGCGTAGCCACTGTTATCACACTATGATTAAGATAATGTGACCATGCACTTAGCCTGAGCATTATCACATTAACATATTGTTGCTGCTGAGTAACATTAGAAAACACTTGCAGGGATGGGCTAAAAAGAGAGCTATGCAGGTGAATAAATAATCAGCTGTAGAGATGTCCTGGAGTATAAATTAGAGTGAGAGAGTGAAAAGCAATCACGGCTACCTTCTAAACATGGATCATTTGGGGAATTCCCTCTTTGGCTAAAGTGTGGGGAGTTGGAGCCATTTGGAAAGCTCCCTGCTGGAAGTTTTTCTTTTTTTGGTCCACATATATTTGGGAGTTTGGCCAGATTCATTTTTAGAGAGTTTTATGAGCATCAGTGAAGAAAAAACATAGAGTCTTGCCAGTGACTTAAAATGTAGAATATCAACGATAATCACTTAGTTTGCTAAAGTTATTTTAACATCAGTTTGCAAGAAATCAAAGAAAATAGGCATAAAATAAAGATAGCTAATTTAATGTACATGTCTCCTGACGGTCCAGACTCTTTTTATTAAACGGCATTTCAACAACACAGGGTCGTTTATCCCCACAGGTATTTTTCAAACCACTTTTTCAAACCACTTTGTCCCTTTTTTCTGAGATTTTTTAGATTAAGCTGGACCAGTTGTTCTCGAAGTAGTCCCAGAACTCCTGGAACTATTGCTAAGGGTTCTGCAAAATATTACAGTATGCCATAAATTAGCAAATTATGATGCATTAACAAAAATTGCACTCAGTGTTGTTAATCATTCGTGGCAAAGGAGCACACACTTTGTGTCTGTTGAGCCAATTCAATTTCTGATATGACCCCAACATTGTTCTTTTAGTAGAAATGATGGTAAGCAGCTGCTTTATCAGTGTTAGGATGATAAGGAGTCCTTGGTTATCTTTCTTGTCCGTAATGTTTCACCTGGCCAAGTTTAAAAACCACAACTGAGTTATTTATGATGAAATAATTCATGGGTTTTTTCCGGGTTTTTAATGCTTTGTGTCTTGTTCCATTTTATCTGAACAAGCCCCTAGAAAAGGCAGTGATCACTATCAGCCTCTCTCGGTTTTTATTACAACTATTCATCAACAGCATGTTTTAAAGGTCATTTTTTAAAACCTTACAATGTAACTAAAGCCCAGCCCATGCAGCAGCAGTATATTAAATACTAACCTCGTATTGTGGATGGATTATCTCAGTTGTTCTCCTGACTGAAGCTTGGTCCGTTTACAGCATCCTGCCATGCAATTGCATTTGTCTCTAACCATCGGGAACCCTCACGTTAACTTTTATCAAGCTGAAAAAAGTTACCGTTCATCCTCCAGCTTCACTGTGTTTATGTTATGCTAACATAGCTGTGTCGCTATCGATCACGTAGCACATCGTTATATACCAGCTAGCCCAACTTCAGTAATCCTACAAAAGTCACTGCTGTTTAGTTTTCTGTCTTCATTTATGTCGGAAGTAATAGCAGAGCTGTACGTTTGAATTTTTCAGAAATCACTCAGTCTGAACATGTTATATTATGTTTAGGTGGAAACTAGCAAGCTAACACACTGCTAACTTCTAACTCCGTTAAATTTCATGAATTCTGTTTTCATGGATGCCTGGATGTTAAACTTAAGTGTTACCCCTGGTAGAGCAGCAACCCTGATCATTTTATTAAAGATGAAAGAATTTAGATTTTAACTCTCAGTGATGCTGCAGTGTTCATTTGACTTTGGACCTGAAGAGGAGTTTGGACCTGGAAGCGGCTAATGGACGTCAGACTTAGAGACCGGATAGACAGTTGTATTGATTTAAGTAGGAGTGTGTCTGTTCTACTAGACATGCGTGAGAACAACTTAAAAAAAAAGAGAGGCTCAAAGGAACCTCTTGTGTAGAGACAGTGTAGTGCTTGCGTTAGCTGTTGCATGGTTACATAAGCTTATATAGGTACACAGGGAGTTGTTAAATTATTAAGATTTGTGGTTTAGTAAAGGAATTTTATTTATTTATTTATTAATAAAAGTCTAAAAGTTTTGTCGTTATATCTGGCCAATAAATTCGCCCTGTTACCTCATGAAATGGTAGCCTGTGACCCTTTTAAACTAATGTTACTGATATTTATTAGACTGACTTGAAGTCTATCTTGTCATTTAACTCTCGGAAGAAAGCAAATGTGCTCATTTCCTTTCATCTCCAGCTATCCTGTTTTGATCTGGTCAGCACATTGTATTATTGTTGTATTATTATTATCACAGTCTGAAGTCTAGAACTCAATGCATTCATCCATCCGTCTTCATCTGTTTGTTTGCTCCTCAGCTGTCTTCGCTTCCTATCCTCAGGTATCTTTTCCTTCCTCCGTGATGGCAGGAATGGTCGCCATAGAAACAGAGAGCCTATGGTGAAGTGAGAGAAAGACTGAGGAAGAAAAGAAAGACAAGCAATGCGAAAGATACAAAAGGAGGGTGGGCCAACTTTAAGGTCTGCACTTCATCCATTTTTGCCTCGCAGCAGTTCCCTACTCTTTCTTTTTTTTGGAACTTCTCCTGAAGCTTTCATCTGTTACTTCTATCCATCCCCCAGCTTTGTTTCTAATCCTTCATCTGTCCCTCTGAGTCCTGGAGTTAAGAGCCACTTATACCTCTTGGGTCTGACAAACAGTTTATGATACACATAACTAATGTGTGCTTTCCATGCAGCAAGACCACCCCACCTTGATTGTAAACAGGGGAGGATAGATTCTCGTTAAAAAAGAAAAAGAAAAACTGTAAAAAGTGCTTGTTAGCTGCAGCATTTACTTGATGATGTAGTTGCTCTGAGCTGATTTAAAGTGACAAATCAAAGTACAGCACTTGTGTCTCCTGAGTGGAAGGCTGCATCATCATTAAATGGCTTTCGCTGGGCATGTTTCTTAAAATAAATGCTGTCAGTTTAAGGTCATTGTAAACTAAAATAACTACAGCGATGGAGGCTTTAAGAGACTCATACCAGAAAAAAATGTCTAAACAGTGAAATGCTTATGCCCCTGTGTGGAGGAACCTATGTGCTGGCGAGGGAAAAGAGTATGTATTTGTGTGTGTGTGTGTGTGTGTGTGTGTTTCACTGTTTTAATCTCATTCATATATTCATCAGCAGGCAGAATGCTGACGCAAGTGAGAAGGAGAGGAGGCATGGAGAGAGTGAGAGGCAGAAAGTGTGAGATAAAGTGCGAGGAGGAGAAACAAATCCAGAAATTCATCGTCCATCTAGCTATCTATCCAGCGCTAATGTGACTCTGTTTTTTGGTGTACACATTAAACATACAGAAGGGAGAGGAATAGCAGAGGAACCAGCAGAAAGACAAACATAACAAAGGTGAAGTATCCCAGAAACATGTAGACATACGGAAAAGAGCTTCTCTTCTGTTTACAACAAATCCCTTTAACTGAATCTGGTCAGTGCGAGAGACATTTTTTGACAAAAGTCCAATTAACCTAAATAACATTGTTAGCACACACAGACAGATTTGCTTCAGCTTGAAGGCTTACATCTGTGGGCCTCCTTCTCTCTGTTGTGTCTAACTCTTTGCTCTGTGCTGACAATGTGAAAAAAACACAATGGAAAAAGTGCAAAAAAAAATCACAAAACAGATAACAGGAAAACAAGGAAATTAGTGAAGAAACGGTGACTATGAAACAAGAGCAGACTACAATGACAGGATGAGTTCCTGATCTTTGACTGTGATCGTGTCTGTCATTAACCACAGTCCATCAGGACCCTGTCCATTCGCTGGACAGCTGGCTGACTCTGAAAGTCAAACAGGTGTGACATGTTTCTCAGACTAGAAAATGGCAATTACACTAGTGAATGATGACATGCTGGATTGCAGTAAAAATGCCAGAGAGAGGCAAAAGGCAAAATATTATAGTTAAGTGATAAATATGCTCATATTTGAGTGACAAAGCCTACGATGACATGAACAAAGTAGATGGTCATGTGAATTAGTCATCCAATACATAGACTGTAATGAAAAGATGGATGAAGCTAGGTAAACGCCGTCAGTCTGTCTAGTAGCCCACAGGAGGCAAGTCCCTGCTTTCTTGATGAATTTGTGGGCTCTGGCTTCAGATGTTACTGAGTTCAGCGTAATGTACATGATCTAAAATATGGGCATTGTTACGAGTTAGAAAGCGTTCCAAATTACTATGCAAATAAGATTTTAGTGTCATAAATGTTTTTGTGTTCAGTTAAACTCATGTCTCTCGGCTCTGTGGATCACTGATATCAATCTCAGACAGCTGTCATAATTAGTTTGGAAGGGGATGAGTCCAATAAAATGAAAACTAGTTAAGAAGGATGTTCCACATCATTAAGCATGCCACAGGTTTCAAGTAATATGGTAAAGTAAAAGGGTCTGTGCTGCAGATATGTGATGAATAGTGTAATGCCTTGGAAGAGGTCTGAAAACATTAGGTATTATATGAAAACTTAAGCGTGATCATTGTACTATGAAGAAACTTGTGGCTGAGTCAGAGCACAGACGGGTTCGTGCAGACTAAGGCATAGAGATGAAGGTTTCTGCCAGACAAATTCATCAGATTCACAGAACAGCTGCTAAAATGCCATTACAAAGCAGCAAGCAGGTATTTGAAGCTGCTGGTAGTACCGAAACCCTCAAGCTGTAGGACGCTCCAGAGGCTTGCAGTTGTGCATAAACCTACCATTCGGCCACCACCTAACCAATACTCACAAGCAGGAATGGTTCCAGTAGGCACGGAAATACATCAAGAGTAATTTTCAAGCTGAGGAAGGCTGTGCAACCCTGGATGGTCCTGATGGATGGATGGATGACCATTTTTAGTTCATTACAACCAATAAAATGTTTTGAAACTCAGTGCATTTTGAGGGTTTTTTTTAAATTTGTGCAAAACCACAGCTATCAATGGGAGGTTTGTTCAATAAAATTTGAATTGTGCAGTTGATGACTTGAAAAGTACACTGACTGTCATTTGAATTGAATATATAGGAAAGTCAGTAATAAATATCCTTTGCATAATAATTTGAAAAGCATCACATCTGTTTTCAAAACACCAAGATGGTCATTAGTGTTGGATATACCATACTATGTGACTGACAGTATGTGACTGTGCAGTAACAGTCAGCTCCACCCCATGTTTGTGATTTCTGGTTTCAATAATGGTGACAGGAAAACTGCTTAGCATAAGGCTTAAAAACAGGACTTCACTAATAAATGGATGTTATAACTGTGGTTATGTCCATCTTTAATATACAGTCTATAGGACTATCCCTTTTTAACCATGAGTTCAGTATATTTGGACAGAAGGTTGGAGTGCTTAATTATCAGTTCAAACTTGCAACACTTGTGAGTTTGATTAGCAAGCTCTAACAATGGACTGAATGAGTTCATTACACAAACTCAATTACTTTTTAGTACTAAATGACTTACAAATAAAATTCTTGAATTTAACTCATTGACAATGGAGCAAAGACTTCTTTGACAGGATGTTAGGACATTACTTCACAGCAAGCCACATCATTTGTCATGTAATTGCATTGAAAATGCTCCAAAAGGCACCAGCGCTACAGAAAAAGATATATATAAAGAATCACTTTCCAGTCTAATCAGAAATGCTTCAAAGATTTGCTGATTTTTTTCTTCCACTGTTGCAGAATTCTCCCATGTATTTCACTTCAGGATCCTTTGAGTGCCAAGTCTTTCTCTTATATTGCCTCTGCTTCTGCTTCAAGCCTCAGTTGAGGATCTGTATTTTCAGGAAGTGTTGCTTTGGCATCATTTTAGAGCCACAAAAGTTGCTGATTGTGCAGAGCAGCTATTCCCAAGAGCGCTGTGGCTCGCTTAGAAACCAGATAATCCTATGGGGCAAGCCCAATTTTAAATCTTCACTCCAATCAAAATACAATAGAAAGTGATGCATTATTACTTGAACATTTTCTGACAACACAGGGCAGATGGCTAACTGCTAACGCTACCCAGTCATATGCAAACTGTCAAGGCCAATGCTTGACCACCTTGCCAGTGAGATACAAATTTCAATGCAAGATCAGTAAATTTAAGTCCTGCAAGATGGTTTTATTGGGCAGGGATTTGGTTGGGGTAGATGGATGTGTCTAAGAAAGACTGAACCTAAAAACTCCTTCCTCATTTATACTTAAAAACAGTTATCATGCACTTTTATTTGCTTTTATTTAGCACTTTTTGCCTTTAATTGCATAAAGTAAAAATAAAGATCTGGCTACATAGCTCTGACCTGAAGAACTGCAGAATTTCCTGCATGTGGTCCCTGTCTAAAAAAAAAGCAAGCTTGAAAAGAGTATTACAGCCACCCATGAGAGGATCAGTGAAGAGGAGTACAGATCTGGAACAGAGTTACTGCACCCACCTGCAGCTCAGTGTTGGAACGACTGGAGCTGCCATCCTCTGTCGCCATCCAGCATGAGGAGGTGGAGACTGCAGACTCGGATGCTCTCATCCGTGTGTGTGTGCGCTCAGCTGTTCCACATGTTGGTTGCAAGCAGTGCACCATTTTTCCTTATACTGTTCTGTCAGGTGTCAAAGCTGCTCCCAGAGGATTCACAGAGTCTCTGATATCGGACCGCTGGAGCTTTCAAACTTGAACAATCTGGAGAGTTTATTTCCACAGCACTGCTCTGGCTAATCGCTGCTCACTTTCCATGACCTTTGCAGTGAAGAGGCGGATGAGATGAATGTCAGCTTGAAGGCTACCCGCAGAACTAAATGACAACAAGCCAGCAAACGCAATTTTGAGTTCAATACTGAAGAGTCCTTGTAGTCAAGCAAAGTTAAACTCACACGGCTCCTATATTCATAATTCTTCTAGGTACCTCTGTAGTTCCACTACTTAAAACACTTGTTTTAATCCTTAATCATCCTAAACACAAGAATCAAGTTGCCACGCTTTACTGCACTGCAGTTACCTAGCAACACCCATTCACAAAATGCCATATATGGCATAATGCAGTAGAGAGAGACTGAGTGTACTCTAAGATTCAGAAAACCAGGAAGAGTGAAAGGACATTAAAGAGATGTGGCTTTTTGGAGGGTAAATAACAAACAAAATAAGCAGTTCTACATGTGAGAGGTTAAAGCTGGCGTTTGTGGATGCTCTGCAGGCTGCAGAGCACTGATTCTTGCAAGGACGTCTAATCTGCACAGCACGTCACATGTCGTTCAACCTTCTTTCTTGCAAACTGTCACAGTCAGTCAATGTAAGCCCTATTGCTTTTCTGGAATGCTACACTATACAACTGTACAGCACCACAAACTATTTTCTGCTTCTCCTGCCTGTCCTGTAATCCTGTGTATTCCCCCGTCTTCTCCGTCTCTCTCCACTGTTAGTGAGTCGTTCAGCCTGCTGGTCAGCCAGCCAATCAATTAGTCATCTCAGTGGGAACAGACTAAAACTTGGTCTCATCCCACACGTAATACCTAACAGATCTTAAGGCTTACAGTAGAGACAGAAATGGGCACTGTGCACAAGGCAGCAGAGAAAAAAAACTGTGATTGATAAAACAGTGTTTCCATAGAAACCGTGGATATTTCATATTGACAGTAAGAAGACATTGTTTTTTTTCCTCCTCTCTCTGCTCTAATCAATTTCTGTTGTATTCTTAGATCATTTTGGCATCAGACCGCCTGATTGTGTTGTCCTTGTCATGCAGATCCTGTGTGTAATCATTTCAGTCCTGGTTAAATGTCTTTAAATGAACAAATTATGCATTTCCTGAGTCTGCAGTGAGATGATCCTGGGTGCTACTGTTGCAAGATTTGTTGCTACATTCAAGGATTTTTCTGACATTTTTCAAATAAATAAATGTACCTTCCACTTCATAGAGAGGTTGTAAAATGTTGGCTTTCTAAGTAGTTTATTGAATACTGCTGCATGTGTAATGTGTGTCATATTATGGGTAGGTTTCTTTCTAATGGGGTCAAAAAGGAAATACCAAAAATGTAAATTATTGAACATTATGGTGAAAACGTCAGCCTCCAGGAAATTAACATAAGTCACTTTTATCTTCTTGAAAATTCACGCGTACACGACTGTGTGAGTGTGTGCGTACATGTGTGTGCATGTGAGGCACTGCAGATTGGAGTTGTTACTCTCCATGAATCACATTGCATTAAGACTTCTCATCACCTATTCATAAGCCTGTGAGATAAAGAGCTCTTGAGAAATTCACCTGCAAGGACCATCATACTGTTGATGAGTGTGTGCCATGTACTTTTTACAGTTTGCAGAACAGCAGTTGTCTGTGGGTAGTTTGTGGTTTTCCTGTAAGACGGTAAATACTTACTGACTTGCTTCCACAAACTAAGAAAATGTGTTATTTGTAGAACAAAGCAGAGCATTCTTGAATTGTTGCTTTGTAAAACCATAAACCACAGAAAAATGCGCAGAAATGGTTTAAAGATCTGTTTGTAATAACTTTGGTAAGTCTCCCCTTCCATTATTAAAAATTGCTCTATGCACCACAATTTGGTTCCTGCAAAAAGCAGAGATATAGACCTGGTCATTTCAGGTTCAGTCATGGACTAGCCTTCCAAAGCGTAGTCGAGTGAGGGACAAATGCAGATTTACAGGTGTGGGGCTAAGGCAGACCTCTTCTTATCATATGTTTGCTTTAGAATTTGAGTGACAGCAATGTATGTAGTATTATTAGCAGTATTAGATATCTGTTTGTGTTTAGTAGTACGGAATATATACTTATCTATGGGGCATAACATTTTTAAGAAGGGACTAGATTTGTCTCCTGCTGCTGGAGACTTCTGCCCGTGCTTGGGCTTAGTCCTAGAAATGATGTATCTGACCCAGATATCCTCAATTACAATTTCTCTGAAATCCAAACCTCACAGTGTCACCCAAAGTCTCTTTTTTTCCCTTTTTTTTCAGTGAATTTGGTTAAATATCTCCCTTCTGGCTCACACTGTATTTGTGTTGCTTGGCAACATTAACTTAGCGACTGTTTTAACAGGAAGCAACTGTGGAGGCTTCAGCGATTTAATGACCCAAGTCTTCTCGCTGGCTCTGCGCGAGGCTGTTCGTTCACAGCATGGCATCCTGCTACCTGCAGGGTCCCATCACATGCTCATATTGTCTCTCTGGGATGCAGTTATGTTTTTGCATGTTGAACAAACTCATTTTCATAAGTTGCTCATGAATATGGTTCTAATAGTGCAATTAGCTTAATGGTTATCCATTGAGGCGCACATGTTTATATCACTACATTTACCAAGACTATTATTACCCACAATCCTAATCTCAGCCATCATAAATTATGTTAAAAAAACAAATTGTATGCTTTGCTTACCATGAATCTAAACCTGCACCGTAACTGATTTTTACTCATTTAAGCAGTATTGTGATGTGGACATATAATAAGATACTGTATTATGTATACACCATACACATAATACAGTATTGTAAAAGGCAAAGTGGCAAAATAAGTTCATAACTTTAATTTTTCTTTGCTGTAATTGCATCAGAAAACTGTAATGCTACTTTGTAACTGAAAAACAGTACTCATACTGTAATACTATACATTTAAAATACTATAATAATACTGTAAATGACAAAAAGTAACAATGTGGAAAATGAAAACATTAATAAGTAGTAACGGTATAAATGAAAATACAGGTCTATAGGCCTGGTGAATAAGAAAATGTAACCATGATGTAAATGAAAATGCAGTAATAATGCTGTGAGCAGTTTAACAGTAAATTCCCAGCTTCCAATTGCCAAGAATTTACTGTCATATTTAGAACACCCACTGTCACCTTGACTCAAAACTGTGACTTTAAAGTAAGATAACTGGTACTTTCAAGGTACAAACTGATCCTTAGAAAGATGTAACAGTCCACAGTTTTGTAGATATGACCCAGCGCTGCAATAAGAAATCCATGTCCACTTTGTGTAATTCATTAGAGCCAGAGTTTGGACACCACTGATAAATCTATTGTAATAACAGAGCTGGGAATCCTGCCATTGTGTTATTATGGGCACTATTGTGTTATTTGTGGATAGCACTCTTAGAATAAACTCAAGGTGTTTAAGGAGCTGCAATCTAGTGCCAAAAAATAGGCAAGCTCTCTAAATGTACAGCTTTGTGATCTATGTTTATAGCAGATGCGTGCGTGGCTTTCTAAACCAGGGTGCCCCAAAATAACCCCTGTGGGCAAAATCAGTTGAATCCAAAGTGCCTGAAATAGGACCTGTGTGCAGAAATTGGCCCTCATACTGAGTTTGGCCCACCAAAGTATTACACTGGGTGCAAAATGCAGCATCTCTCATTTATTTTCTTTAAAACTGACATTTCCTCTGAGTTATTTGAAAGCAAGCTTTCTGTAACCTTTCCAAATAACCCTTTGTGAAAACTTGGGTCTAAAATGACTTTTAAATGTTACAGTAAAAATATATATCCAGAGATGCCACTTCAGGTTTTTGACTACAATGTTTTATCTTTTACAGTTTTAAAACATTTTGTCTCCAACTGAAGGATGCTCTTCTTGTATTTGCAAACTACAGAGAAGTTCATGCACTCTTTTTTTTTCTCCTGTTTTAGAAAGTCGGGCTGACATAAAGTAAAAATAAAAAAACTGTTAACAAGACAAATTATATAAATGGATGCCTATAGGAAGGACTTCCTTGTATGAAGTATCTGAAGTTAAGTGGTTTATTTATCCACCTTTTGGCTGGAACTGCTTGACTAGCTTAGCCGCCAGTCTGTGACCATCTGGTAACCACCGGAAAAATGTGTATTCCCTGACTGGATGGTCAGCAGTTGCTGAAGGTTGCTGGCACTCACTGTGAAATTGATTGCTAGATCTCCATGCATGCACGCCTGGCGACTCCTCTAACCCTAGTAACAGTGACCCAGGTTACTAGGGACTCACAGGTTGCTAGGGAAAAGTGTGCGTTTTGAAATGTGTTGGTTGCAGCAATAATTTCCCCGTGACCGAAGCAATCAGAAGGACATTTCTGATGCATCTCTTTGTGACTGATTTCACTTGGTTAAAGCTAGCAACCACTACCAAATGGTGGGGAATCCCAATTTTCCTCTAGTGACCGGAGGTTGCCAGAAGGCCGCCAGCTGGTCTATGTGACTGTGTGAGGTCTTAACTGGACGCTATATACATCCAAAAGTCTTGATAATGTCCTTTTTTATGATGCAGACTGTCAAGATCTACCCCCATTTGTGCGATTGATGTCATTCATCCTCAGGTTTTACCTCAGTAGGCCAATTTGTTTTCTTGTGACCACCATAAACTCAAACATCCTCAACATGGTGCCACATACTTACTGGACATAGCCTCCTCTAACTTCTCTGTTTTACTGCACATTATTCTTCTTCACAGCAAGGAAGGAAGGAAGGAAGGAAGTGTTAAGGAAGTGCTCACATCTGTCCCTGTGTTTTAACACAAAGGGACAGATGTGAGGTTAAAGAGATACTTGATACCCAGCTGATGGGCACATGCCTTGAACAACTTTGGGTGGTTTTAAAACCCTTCTCACCTTGTTTTGCAGAGATGGTCAGCACAGCACATTTGACATATTATTGCTGTCTGGCAGCTAATCAGTATGATCTTGATGTTCCTATTGACAACTGGACTTGTAAGCAGTGATCTTCACTCCTCTCCAGCGCTCCCATTCGCTATGAAGAAATGGAGCTTGTGTCTCCATCTTTCTAGTCTCTTTTGTCTGGAGCAAGTATTAACGTGAATTTTTTTTTTAAGGGAAAAACCCCCAAATCATTTCCAGGATGTAACAGCTCACAATGATCACAAGCAATAACTGAAAAAAAAAAAGAAATAAAAAAGAAACACGCAGATGAAATAAATGGAAAAATATGAAAATTAATAGAAGCAACTGCAGCAGGCTGCACATACTGTACAGTCAGTGCATGTACACATTTTGCATTATCCATTTTTCATCTGGAGCTTTTTTAGTTTGCTTTGTTCATTTGCTTTTGTAATTGGTTATGTATCCATACCTGATTTTCTTTATAGAGGAAAGAAATTTTAGAGTTGTTATATCATTTTATAGATGTAGAAATTTAAAATGAAACCGTACCCAGTAAGGTCTGATTGATTGCCTCCATTTCTGTTTTTATTATATTTGTCCAATCTATTTGAACTGTTATCAATTTCAGATTATGCAGTGATTCAGATGTGACCCCAGATGTGGTTCCAGATGTGAAACAAGGCTATTAGAGGAACACTTGTAGTAGTGATGCATTTAGGTTCTGACAGTCAATAGGCCAAAAACTGACCGTTGCTTATCTCTGTTTTAAAGGCAATGCAAAGCTAGTGTGTTAAGCTTTTACCTTGAGAAGCAAACATACGAGAGATACTGTATATCTCATGCAACAATTGTGGGGAAGACTGCTGACTTGACAGTTGCCACGACAATCTTTAACACCCTCCTCCCTTCTGAGAGTAAGCCACAGGAGGTCATTCCTGCAAAGGCTGGCTGTTTGCAGAGTGCTGTATGGAAGCATATTGCTGGAATGTTGATGGGAACAGCGTCCTCGTAGTAACAGGTGCTCAAGCAACAAAGATAACCAAAGCTTTGAGAGTATTGTCAAGGAAAGTCGATTGAAGAACTTGGGAGAGCTTCAGAAGGAGTGGACTAAGGCCTGGGGGGCCACAACAAACGTGGGGCCTCAGGAAAGGTGCTACTGTACAACGGTCAGATTCCTGATATCAAGCCAGGCCTGAGTCACAAACACCATCAGAAGCATTTATCTGGGAAAAAGCACAAGAACAGGATTGTTACTCAGTGGTTCAAAGTCATTTATTCACATAAAACTAAATTTTATATTTCATTTGGAAATTGAAAATGGGAAACTTCATTGGAAATGAATGTCTAAGAGTACGGACCAAGCGTGGAGAGGCATAGACTCCAAGGTGTTTAAGGTCCAGTGTGAAGGTTCAGGGGCCTCTGATGTTTTGGGGTTCTGGTTTTTGGTGGTGGTTAGTCCAAAGCTACCCAGCTGGGAGATTTTAGTGCACTTCATGCTTCCGTCTGCTGACAAAACGTTATGGAGGTGATGATTTTGCTTTTCCAGCAGGACGCAACACCTCCCCACAGCACCAACATTACGACCAAAGGGTTTGCTGACCATGATATTACTATCAGCAGACAGATATTGCCCTCGAGTGACCTTGACCTAAAAGAAATGAGTTGAAGGTGGCTATCAAAGCAGCCTGGGCTTAAATAACACCTCCACATTGCCACAAGATGATCACCTCTATGCCACCATGCACCGATATAGTAATTCATGGTAAAGTACTGCGTTTATAAACAAAAGTACTTCTCTGATGTATGTGTGTGACTTTCATGAGCTATAAGCCATAGTCATCAACAGGAAACAGTAAATATTTTGCAATGTTTCACTCGTGAGGAGTATATAATACCTCAAAGTTGACCATGTTGTATTAAATAATGGAGAATAAAAATAACATTTTCACATTATTTTTATTTCTTCAGCTGCACGAGTACATAATCAGTGGCTTGAGTCTCAAAAGAGGAGCTGCTCACCATCCTTTCAGCAGTAGACTGTACTGTGTTTTTAAAATGTTTTTCCATTTGTGCTGTCATCCGTGTTCTAAAAGTAGACTTCTTTATTGTAGGATGTCCTCTTTTGAAAACAAAATTATCTAAAAAGCCTCTATATTTGGTATCTGTTGTTGCCAGGCAACAAAATGCAGTCCCAGCTGAATATTTTTTTTAGACCCTGAACATTTTAAGCTATTTAACCAAATACTTAAAGGACTGACATGGAGTTAAAGTGGATGTGTAGTGGGAAAGGAAAAAAGAAGGGCTAGAGAGAGGAAGATGACTAGCTGAGTGACAGGGTGACGGGCTGGCCGGCTTCCTGGTTTCTCGCAGACTGTTGTCAAACTCAGTCGATCTTGGAGAATCCCAGTGCTGCCATCTGGGTTTAACGGGAGCTTCATCCTGGCACTGCCTACTGGTACAGATGGCATAAGGATACTATGTCACTGTTACAGTAGACTTGAGTACAATAGAATAGAGCAGAGCTGCAAAGTCACAGGTCGGTTTAAGTCTTCACAGGGAGCCACAAGATTTACTGTACCTATATCTAATTTTTTCCAGGGGCCAACATAATTACTCTAATTGTACTACTCTAATGGTACTTGTTATCATGTTGTCATGACCTCCCACACAAGCAGTCCAGACCTACAATATAATTTATTTCACACAGTGTTTAAATTGATCGAAAACGAATCCTGACTGTTGCTGCTGTTTTGGAAAGAAACTCTTAGCATTCGGATGATTGGGAAGAAGTATACTGAAATGCTATTAAAACAGTCTAACACCCAATGTCTAATCTTATTTATTTTACAGCATTAAAATGGGTCTAATCTGTTGTATTTGATTATCGAATCCTATTTTATTCATGGATTTGACTTCCTGTAGAGCAGATCTGCAAGTATGAGTGCTCTTCTGCAGTAACACACATAACTCACTCACACAGTTGCACACCTAAAGTTGCCTACTGCCAATGCACTGTGTCATGCTGGCCTCTGAGCAGCCTCACTATGCCGTTATGGGCAGTAGAAATAAGGCAGGGACAGCTGCTGTCACCCTCCTTAGGCTAATTTGTCCTGATGTTCCTGCCACAGTCCTGCTTCGCAGATCTCAAACCAGTGCCTCTCTGTGTGGAATGATTTGCAGAAATGTAAAGTGTTGATTTAATCGAGGATTTTGGAAAATGACGATGCTCATCTTTGCTAATCCGCATGAAACGTGCAGCTGAGGTGTAAAACCGCAGGCAACAGATTACACTTCAGAGTGAAACTCTGAGCTGAGACACAGGCGTACGTACAGGAAGTTTAGCTATTACTTCACTGCCAACCTGTTTGTACTTGTGTTGCCAAGACTGAAGAAAGTGGGCATTTCTGTAAAGTGGATTTAAGCTCTGCTGAGTGAAATTGAAATAAACAAATAGTATTGAATTGGCTCGTGCTGCCTGTGAATGAACTGATTAGACTTAGAAGCCTCAAAACAGCAGCCCACTCAGATGACTACTGAATGTAAGCAGCAGTTTGCACCACACTGAGCTCTGGGTAAGGCTGCTCACTTAGCATCCATCATGTCCTCCACAATTCCAGCAGGGTCCCCGGCTGCTTCCACCACTGCATCACGTGTGTGGCTCGTCTTTGATGTTTGTGTGTCTTGTGTCATGCCGCTATAGGCCAGTCAGTGTGGAGATAGGCATCATTACCAACAGTTGTGCTGTGAAATTAAATAATGAGCAAGCGAGAATAGGTTAAGATTCAATGACAACGTGGCACCTTTGCCTTTCAGATTCACATTTCACTTTGAATGCTAAAATGATGGTCAGGAGGAGGAGGGACACATTTATCACAGAGGCCAAAGATCAGTGTGTGTTTAGCAGGGTGGGTTCAGATACTGATATTGCTGGTGACTTGTCATACGTAATTTAAAGAAAAAGAGACGCTTGTTTGGAATGCAAATAGTTACAGTATAAAGCACAATGGATAAGTCATTTATAAATATAAGGACTGATGGATTACTACTGTCTGTTCGTATTAACTTCAATAAAGGGCTTTATTGGTTTATCATTCTCTAATATGCCATCAAATCCAGTTATAAATACTACAAGTTGGTGATTAGTGGATTTTAGTCCAGGCTTATTTGCAGGACCTTTATAATTAAGTTAATAATTGTTAATAAGAATCTTTTAACAACGTAGCAACTCATAATTGGTTGTAGCTTGTAGCGGAACTATAGGGTTAAAAGATAATTTTTTAATAGTTAATAAGACATTATTACATCATATCATCCGTTAAAAGACATTGCCTTATAAGAGCGTGGCGTTTGTTTAAAATAAACCTTTTCATTGAATATTATCTCTAATCGAAACCGGGCTATTTTTGCGCACCAAAATAGAAAAAAAAAACCTCATAGGAAAAGATGGAGGCAGCATGGCAACAGTCTCAGAGACAACCTCGACTTCACGTGCACGCGCACCTGCACAATGAGATAAAAGACGACTTCTCCTCTTTGCTCTCACAAACTCTCACCCGTGCGCGATTACCGCACACAGGCGCGCACATCCACGCGTCCTCGTTCCATCTTCATCCATCTTTCCTCCCCCTCCTCTCTCTTTCTCTCTCTCTCTCTACGAGGGACGTATGGGAGGGGACGCTCGTGCTGAATGTGTTTTTTCCTGCAGCGTGCTTTACGGTACCGGAGAAGAAGAAGGAGAAGCACGCCGCTCCCCTCCGTTGGTCACGGAATCTGTGTTGTGACATTGCGCGCCTGCTTCTTATTTTCTAAATGGACCGAAGGGGATGTGACTGAAAGCAGTGTGTAGTCTGCGCGCGTGTAACCGAGTTGGATTTAAACCTGACCCTGAGATGAATCACACTGCCCCGGTTGATGCGCTCATCTCCTCCGTCTTCTGGCTTCGGGGGCACTAAAGATGCGGCTGATAGCGCGGGTACCTGTCCTGGTTTCACACCGGTTCGGTTTGTCCCGGTAGACTGATCCCGTCCGGTGCTGCGGTTTCCAAAGGGGCGAGCTGAGTGATTTTTTTCTTTCTTAACCGGATCCGTCACCAGCAGCCTGCCAGATGGATAACTACTCTACTTTACAACGTAAGGCGACAGTGACAGACACATACCTGCTGCCGTAGCCCATTTCATGTTAAGTCTGTGCTGATGATGGAGTTCCCTTAATGAATAACCACATTAATCTGGGGTTAGCAAAGACTGCAGCTGAAGTCTGATTTTACTGGATAAAAAACAGAAAAAAAATAACTTAAATAAATATTAAAATATCCTGTAAATGTCCACAGGAGGGACATTTTATGGTTTTCCCTCATGTTTTGTCACGACCATACATTTTTCTTGGGCTGACATCACGTGACAACTTGAATGGCATTTTTCAGAATTTGGTGAGCTTTGCTACTGAGCATCTGAACAGTGGCACTGTACACCGTATTGAATAATTTGGCGCTTAAATATACGCACAAATTAAGCCCCTTCATCCTTTCATAGACACCCCCCACCCAGGGCCTTTGAAGCTCCGAGATGAGCTAATGAAACAACCATGACTGCAGGATCAGGGAGAGGTGGGGTGTGTGGGGGGATAATATATGATGCAGTGTCACATACCCTCTTGTCTTGACATGTAGCCCCCAGCCCTGTTGCCATTATAACGTCATGCTTTCATATAATGCACCACATTCACACCTGTTAAATCCACCACCTTGAGGTATGCTGTGCTTATTAGACTATCTGCACCATTATTTAGCTGTATCGGTTTGTCATGCTTGTTATGAGCCTGTAATGACAAAGGCTTATTAACCATCTGCCTAAATGGTTTATGGCTGCAGTTATGCACCTGTAGAAGGTTATGGCTTTTTATTAACTGGATCATAATTTTTACAGATACAAGCTCTAATTTGTTGTCCATGTCTCTTCTGTGTGTGTATGTATGTGACTTACAGGGCTGTAAACCAACAAAAAGAGCCTTTTTTCCTTTTTAAAATCAAAGAGAATATTTAATTCCAATCTCAACTGCAACATATTTTAAAGCTCCTCTGTCTTTGTTGCTCCTAAGACGGTTCTATTTATACACTCTTTTTCGACAGGGCTTTGAAGTCGCTGCTCATTTTGGTGTCATTTTGCAAAAAAAAACTATTATGTGTTCAGCGCTGGTTTCTTTCTTTGGGCACACTGATCACAACAGCTTACATGCTGCATGTGTAATTCTCCAGACATGGAGAGTGATCTGCCACATCTTCAGGGTACATGAGATATAGAATACCATGTAGATTTTTTAGGGACTATAAAGGGATTTTTGAGAGGTTGTCAGGTAGAAATGTGTATCAGTAATGGAATCTAATCAAGTACCTTATAGCCATGGATTGTATTTAACGCCTGTATGTTGAAGATTACTTTTCAAACCAAACGTTCACTGAGACTTTCGAACACAAACCACTGGACTGATCAATAATTTTCAAGGGAACAATTCACAGGACTGACAGATGGTTGTAAAACTGATATTTTTTTTCAAATAATAATAAAAAACTGACCTTGCAAACACTTCATAAAGTAGTTCACAGCAGTTGATCTGTTATAATAAAACTCACACATTGATGAATCTCTGGTGTGGTTACATGTATAACCCCTTCTTGCATTTGCACATTGCTGCTCACACATTTCCTAAATTATCTCATGAATAGATAACAGAAGACTTGGAGTAGTTTTCACTGTTTCCCTCTTTGTGGAATTTGTTTTCTCCTTTGAATGATGATCTGCCAGCTGTTAGCAACAGCTGGATTAGTCCAGTATTTAGCAGCTGCCACAGCTTGGTCGATATTGTTTCACCTTGTGAGTCTGTATCTGTAGCGCACAAAAATATGGTCCTGGCTACGTCTACCATAGCAGGAACTACCATTTTGAGTACTTCTGCAGGTGTTTATGTGCCTATCTGTGGACAGGGTTTTTCAAGAATTGGTGTCATAACCCTACAAGATGCCGTCGTGATAGTTTACAAGTAAGCAGCAGTCATGAAAATCAAGTTCAAAGATGGTTGCAGTTTGACCCATGGGTAATGATTATTTTAAGAATGCACAGTGTGATGCCAGTGCAAGATGGTCAATAGTCAGCAACTTAATAAGTGGATCTTTTGATTATTGCTTGTTTTCTATAGAGTAATATTTCAATTAAAATGGCCAAACATTATCCAATTCCACCTTCTCAGTGTGAGAATTTGCTGTTTTTCATCATCTTATTGAAACAGCTTTTTGGTTTTTAGACTATTGCTTGGGCAAATCTGTGTTTTTATGCCTGTCTGTTACAGCTGAGCAAATGAATAATCTGTCAGTTGTCGAAATAAATAGCCATCTCATTTATACTGAAAACCCTAATTATTTATTAATATACTTTATGGTTGGTACTTAATCCCTTGTCTTTGGCATTTGGTGGTTCCCGTTTATGAGAAATACTAAAGACAGAAGAAGGTTTTTACATACGAGCACTTAGTGATGGTGAAATAAATAATATTCAGGTAACGGCAATCTTGTCATCATCAGTTTTCCGTATTACTTACATTTAAACCCATCTATAGATGTACTCATTTTGTCAGTCTAAATTAAGCATGCCTAGTACCGAGGCTTCAGATCTAAGAAATGATAAATGCATTAACATTTCCTCTTCAAAGAGAAAACTTGCATACAGATAAAGAAGGATGAGTGGCTCAGTGTTCTACTGCTGCTCCACTTTAGCTCTGACAGGACACTGCTGTTCCTTGCTGCTGCTGCTGCTGCTGCTGATGCTGCTGGTTGCCTAGTGACTGTATCCATGGAACCGGCTCCCATCGTCATGGTGATGGGCCAAGGGAGAGAGACCCAGTGAGGGAAGGGGGACAGAGATACCAGTACATCTGCAGTGTGTGCTACAATGATGAGGATGAATTGTAATATCATGAAGGATGATGATGATGAAGACTGTAATGCTCTGATTGCGATATTCTGGTGTTTTCAGATGTAGTGATACCACTGAAAAGCATGGAGAGGCTAGTTTGAAACAGAGAAAATGGTCATGTGGTTGCCAAAATATGAAAAATATGTCAAGGCAGTGGTTAAATGTAAAAGCCGTACTGCTATCCATGGATGGTTGGATTGATGGGTCGATGGCCTTTAATAGCATTGCAATAATTATCAGAGCTTAATTAGCAAGATTAACCTCGAACTATGTTCATAATATATTTATTTATGTAATTTCATAAACAATCATGTTATGGCTAGCTGGCTGAGCACACATGTTTGCTAGTATTGTTGAAAGGAAATTTTTGTTGTACATTTTTACTTTGTTCCATTAAATGATTTACAGGTGGCTAAAGCAATACTGTTTGATATAGATCTAACAGTATCATTGTAATATAATTTACATTGGGTGGTGAAGGATATTTGCCAAGCTAGCCATTGAGATGAGATATAATTTTTCTAGTGCTAAGATTAGCAAGCAAGATACATTCATCTATCGAGCTGTAACTTAACTACACAGCACAAATCCACTGTTATCCACTTAAGACTTTATTTTGCTTTGTAAGGTAGTCTGCAGTTCATCTGTGTTAGCAGTGATGCTAGCTAGTGATGGAGCCCAATTGATTTATTGGCAGGTCGATACCATCTGACGAACTATTTGCTGATCTATGTGTATGAAGTAATAACGGTCAAAAAGTGAAAAAAGGGCACTCTAGAACTTCCCTGTTGGCAACAGGTATTTGGAATGCCACAAACAGGACAACCAGCTGATCCGAACAGTCGGACAGAGTGTAAACAAGTAAATAAAGAACTCCATATAACAAATGTCAGGGAAATGCCTATGGTTCGTGTGTCCAAAACAAAACATATACTTAAATACCATAGTTTTAAATCACCAAATATCAGACTGTATCACTATTGGCCTTAAAAATCCTAAATCAGTCAAGCTCTAGCAGATAATTTGCTTGATACCTATAGGCAGTATACAAGATGCATTCTGGGTCGGAAAAGTGAAGTCAGCTTAGACGAGACTTACACCAGCGCTCTTTTTAAAGGCTACCAGCGACTGACAGCTGTGATTGCAAAAAGCCTTTGGGTCCTATAGAAGTGTGTGGCAAGTCAGCCCTTGCATCTGACCTCAGTAAATACTTTTGTGATAAGTTTAAGGGCTCAGTGACTTGTTTTGTGTTATAGTAAATAATAAATAAAGTTCATTTTGTAATTTTCGTCAGAGTCAGAAAGACTTCACAGTAAGAGTCGCCGCTCATTAAGTTTGTTTTCAGTGTGCCAAGATGGTGGAAGTTGCTTAACTTTCATTTATTGAAGCATGACATAACACTTTCATTGTGTTGATCAAAGCTTCAAAGATAAGTAAATACATTTTGAAAGCACAGCAACAATATCTCTTCCCAAAAAGCTTTACCTGGTTACTTAATAATGACACTCGCCAACATTTCACCCTGCAGAAGGAACCATCCATGTGTCCATGAGACATTAATAGCATCCCCTTTGGCTGAGCTAGTGGAGTACTTGCACTTCATATGTTTGACAGGTGTAGTTTGTTTGAAGGAAAATATTTCCTACCTAACAGTGCTGACAACAAGGTTTGGGTAAATTTAATCAAGAGAAAACCAGAGTCTAAAACTAGGCAACTAAAGTCAACCCTGGTCAAGAAATTGAATGTTTTAACAAGTATCAGAAAACATTTTTATCTTTTTTTCATGTAAGTGTTCATGTAAGATTTTTGGATGGCATGTGGCTTAAGCAGCCATGTGTAAGCCCAAAACACAAACGAGACCATTTTTTTCTGTGCTTCTTAAAACCATATTAGCTTATACTAGGAAACCCTTGCAGGATTTTAGAGGAGCTCAGAGGAGCAGAGCGAGGAGTAGAGTAGAAGGGGGAGGGAGGAGGAAGAGACAGAAACATTATCCTCTTCGTCACGGCACGTACTGTACTGTAGGTTCACACAGGCTGTATGAGTCCGTTCCAAACTGGTCTCACAGAGGATAAATTTATCTCAGTCTTGTTGTTCATTTCTCTGGTTTAATGTGATTTCAGTTTTTTTTTTAAATGTGAGTACAGATTTGTTCAGGGAGCATCCGTTCTGTCCCTTCTCTAGTCTCCGTGGCAGTGTTGCCATGGTTGCATCATTCACATTGTTCTCTTGAGGGTGACATAATAATTTGGCTCAAGTTAGAGATTGTGGCTCCTTCACAGTATAACAGGGACATTACATTTGCTGTTAACATTAGTATTTTTTTTCCCACTGGAGTTCCTCTTCATTAGTATTTTTTTTTTTTAAATTGAACACTAAAGAATTGACCAAAACAATTCCTTGAAAATATTTATCCTGGTTCAAGCTTCTTAAATGCAACAATTTATTTTTTTAATGTCACTGGAAATTGAATGTCTTTGGATTTTGACTGTTGTGTAGATAAAACAAGACATTTGCAAAGGAAACTTGTACATTTTTTACAATAAATTTCAGTCTATAGACCAAATAACTGGTCATGTCATCTAATATGAGGTGAGTTATCAATACGTTGTCTTGTACTTATCACAGGTACACTGCCATATAAGTTGTTTTATACATGTCAGAGCTACAGAGCAGAGCTACTCTAACTCAGCTGTTGCAACAGGCCAGGGACAGAGTTTGAATTGAGCAGAGTCAAGCTGTGTCTTCACGGTGAGTTGCTAGTTTGGCAAATTCATTGCTACAAAGTATCCAGTGTTTCAAACTAAGTAATACACAAGAAATCAGACACGCACTGTGTTATTTCTGCTGTGCTGCGCAAGCATGTTACAGGAAGCACAACCAGATCCCTGCTGTAATCGTCCTTATTATTAAGTCTCCGTGGCTGCTGAAATAATATTCCAAACTGCAGAATGCCTGTTGTAGCAGTGTCATACGTGTCCTCGGGCTTCACTTTAAGATCCACAGCTGCGGTGCACCAGGAAGCATCTTTTTTTGGAAACACTGACAGGGCAGGTCGAGGAGCTTCTGGTATTTCTTTGTCACAACCATAGTCTCCCCTGATCTAATGTGACAGCTACAAGAACACTAAAGAAGATGACCTGTCATTGACAAAGAGGAAGTCAGGCCAAGAAGTCTGTTCTGAGATAATGGATCTTTTCAGGGGTGCGGAAAGTAGGACAGTGGTGGAGTGGTGCAGGCACACAGGTGCCACAGCACAGTTCTACAAAAACAAGGAACGGCTTTTTAGATGAGGACACAATGGTAGTGGGGTATTGAGTGGAAATGAACAGGTAAAAAACCCCACCATAGGTAACCGTGCAGTTGCTAAACAACCTGGCAGGCTGGCAGCAAGCTGATTCACACGTTACAGTACGCACAGTGTGTGTAAGCGTGGATAATGGAAGTGTGGAAGTCTTTCACACTTGACCAGTATGTCACTCTGTACAACCTGCTGTGTTTGTGTGTGTACCTGTGTTTGTGTGTGTGCAGTTTTACTTTGCTCCATGTTGATGGGATGATGGGAAATGCCTTCATAGTAAAACAGCTTTTTTTACGAGTACCTCAAATTTCCACACCTTTAGAAGCTAGAGAGATGACAAGATTTTATGTGAATCTACAACTTGGTGTGAAAAATACAATTTTAAACTGAGGAAAAATCCATCAGTAACCTGTAATGGAAAATGTTAAAATCCTTATTGGCAGCAGCGGTACTTAAAGCTGAGAATCTGTAGTCAGCTTTGGACTAATTTTCTTGGTCTTAACTAAACACAAGTGGTCTGTATAGTATATAGTGTTTGGTCACTGGAAAATATGTTAAAGTTAACGCTCATTAAGCACCAGCACAGAATTGCAACCCAAACACTTTGCAGAGCCTCTCATGCTTTCTAACGTGGAAAGCATGAGATGATCTCCTTTACAAAGATCTGCAGAGCTTGTGAACTTCCTTTGCTGATAAAACAGCAGTAGCATGGCTGATAAACTGGATTTTATTTTTGCTAAATTGGATGTGTAGCTCAGATGAGAGCATCAACCTTCATTTCCACAGTCACACGGATACAAAACTGGTGTAAAATCACCAGTCAAATGTGATTTTAAAAGTGCTTTTAAAAAAGTGCCAGAAAAAGAAGAGGAATGGTTCAAATCCTTCTGCTATGAATGCACACAATTTATAACATCGTGGCTTTGTTCGGTCCAGTACCAGTTCTGCTCCTCCCATGAGGGCACTTCAGAAACGCCATACTATTTCACCTTATGAATACAGGAAATGTCAGCCTGACTGAATTAATGGCTACGATGTTTCCTGTTTAATTGCCTCTTCGGGGGCAGCAGCAGGACAGCTGCCTTCTTTTGCATTTCAGAATTGTCTCGTAGATTTCTATTTGGGATCCTTTGAGTCGCTTCCTTTTTTGACCTCCAGTATCTCTCTCTGGTCATACATCATTACCTTAAATTAATAGTAGCTGGCTTATTCTAACTCCCAGTCCGCTGTACAGTCTCTCAGTACTAGGTCTGACAAATTAGGTCACTGAAAAATATAAAATCACAAACTTTTTCTTGTTTTGTTAAAAAGTCCAAATTTATTCGAAAACAGCTGGTAGGTCATCCACCCGAGTACAAGAGACTAAATTAGGGAGGAATAGTTGAAGATGGTGGAAGCAGGTTGGGTGAATGAGCGAGTATTGGTTTGTCGGTTTGGTCCTGGTTTTAATAGAGTGCATAGAAAGCACTTTGCATCTTAGCTGTCAGCTAATCTATTTTAGATTATATGAAAAGTGAGTACTACTTATGGTAAGGATGACATTTTTAACTCTTCCAAAACATGTGTCAAGTCTCAAGTGATGTAGTAATTGCTGGAGAGGACAGTGTATTGTGTGGGTACCTCCCAAGAGATTGAGGGATGAGGCAGGTATTTTTGACCTTGTGCTGGTTTGTCCACGTGTTGCCATAGGCAACCCAGTCTCCTCTTAATGGGGCAAGAGCTCTGCCAGGGCGACTTTTAGAATGCCACTTTGTTTGAATTTAAGTACGAGACAGACCGAGAGCGACCCTAAGGCCTCTATCATAGTCTTTAAAATCCTTTCATCTGTTTCAGACTCGCAACATTTACAATCTTTTAGTGATGGCTGTTTCTGTTTAGCAAAAATAAGCGCAGCCAAGATGAAAATAAAAGCAGAACACAATCTGACACGGGTACGGTGGAAAATCCATAACTGCAATTATTTTGTAATTAGAAGTAGTAGCATCTTTAACTGTCTGCATTACTCCGGCGTAATTGGAAAACAATTTGTGAAAAAGTCTCTGGAGAAAGTTTTGGAAAGCAGCAGAACAGAGTGCAGACAGACAAATGGGCAGGAAGGAGGATGGACGGGCGATGGAGTAATCTCTCTAAGTCGACAGCATCTGTCTGCTGTCCCGCTCTGTCTGTCTCAGCTCAGCTGTCATGGCTATCAGACAGGAAGAGACTGTGAGATGGCGTGTCTCGGTGTTCGCTTGGGTTTGGCACACTTAGGCATTTTATCATTTCCATAGGACAGCTGTTTCTCTGTAACCACCACCTCTCCATGCTTATATGTTTAGGAGGCAACTGACGTTTTTCTTTTTCATTTTAGATCAAGTACCAGTTCCATTTCACACCAGTCTTTAGCAAATGCTACTCTCTGGGGACTATTTTGAGCTACAGGTTAGGTGCATTCATGAATAGCAGAGCAGTGTATGTTGGATCGACTCAATGTTCGTTCGCATATAAGGTAATAGAGGAACTGGAGGAATAGAAGAGTTTTTGGAGAGGAGCGCTCAGAAATAAGGATTTGGCAATGCCGTCAGTACTCAAGAGGTTTAATTTTCTTTGTTGGCAATCAAAGAATAAAAGGAATCCCTGAAGTTTAATATATAAAATGTGTTCAAGAGCAACTTTTATTATGTTGGTTTCACTGTAATTGATGGTATAGTTCTCTGGCCAGATTTACATTACAAATCATACGTACAAGGATCAGATGCCGAAGTGGTGCCATAGCTTGATGCCACTTCCTTTAAGACTGTGGAGGAAGGTTTTTCCACCTTATATTCATTGATGAGTTCTAAAATGCTTTACAGTCACAAGCTCAGAAGGATAATAAAATACAATGTTGGTTATTTCTGCAGTAGACAGGTCTTAAAATGTGCCTCCTTAGGTAGAGGTACATTGCTGGTGCTGCAAGATTGGTGCTGTTGCTGCCCATTACAACGTAGTGTGCTATCAATGATCTTGGTGACTGTGGTCCCAACGGCCTTCAGATCATTAACAGCCTCATCCCATGTAGTTTTGGGCTGATCTACCACCTTTCTCATGATTGTACCCATGAGGTGTGATCTTAGATGGTCGTTTACTATTTCTTTCATTTCCGAAAAATCTTCTCCCCAAGCGTCTTGCTGATGGTTGTGTAGCCCATTCCAGCCTGGTGCACGTCTACAGTCTTGTCCTTGATGACAGCTCTCTGGTCTTGCCCATGGTGGTCCAGAGGATGGAAACTGATTGATTGATTGAGTGATTGATTGGTTGACTGACTGATTGTAATCTATGTGCTCCATGGGCACAAGGCCAATCTGTGAGAGCAAGAATGGCGGCTGACTTTTAGAGGATCAAATACTTATTTCACTCAATGATATGCAAATCAATTCATAACTTTTATGTTATGTGTTTTTATTCTGGGTTTTCTGTCTCTATCTATTACAATGAAGCTATCATAAAAGTGAGAGATTCTTTGTTTCTTTGCAAGTGAGCAAACTTAGAAACTCAGCAGGAGCTCAGATAATTGTTTCTTGATTATATTTTGCATCATAACTCTGAATCGCAAACTCTTCAGAAACTTGGAATATAAATGTACTGAATTAAAAGTACAAGTTTTCCAGTTTGCATTGCAATTGATTAGATATGCACTTTATACACTAGCAGAAAGGACTTTGAAATCACAGTTATGTAAACACACTGACCAGATTTCTCTCTAGCTTTGCATGAAAACATTACGAGCAAAACACCTCTTTTTTTTTAAATTACACACAAGCATGCCTGACATTAATTACTGCAGTATCATTATTGCAGAAATCATTGCCTTATTTTCTCTTAGCAAGCTGTATTTTAAAAACTCATTATTTAACAGTTTTGCCCGTTAATGAGCTCATCTCCCAGATGAAGTGTGGTACAGTTGTTTTGTTTGACAGCAATTATTCTTTACATTTGAACAATGTCCTCAGAGTCACTGTAAGCACTGATATGTGGAGAATGTTAATAGACTGCTCCACTCCACGTGACTGAGGGGAGCCTGCACTTTACCAGCAATTTAGCCATCCATGCGATTATATAAATCACATGTGTGTGTATCAGTGTATGTGTGTGATAGAGAGAGAGGGAACTGCTGACTGTGAATTTTCACGTCATGTCACCATTTGATTTCCTGTTCAGAAAATCTTTCACATTGACCATTTTCACTATTAAAACAACTGCAGTGATGGCATTTATTCTCGATTGATCTTGAGCGGTTGATCGAAGGACTGATTGTTCAATTAGAATTGAGTTTTGTCTGAAACAGTGTACAGATCTGCTGTGTGAACAACTCGACCTGTGTTCTTCGAGAAAAAAGCAAAGGAGTCAAGAGTGGCAAATGTTGCCATTTTGGAGTTTCTGGCATGACAACTACAAATGACTTGTGGTCACTCTCATCAAACCTTACTTTGGCTGTGTCATGGGCAGAGCAAGGAGGCACACTAAGCTGGTCATCGTGTGCTGCACAACACAAGAGCCACTCACACTGAGCAACAGCTAGCATTAGCTTTCCTGCCCCTTCTTATGTGACTTACAAGTGTCCCCGCAAACATTTACCAGGTAAACGTGCTGTCGTGTGACACTGAGGGTCAGCTGCAGCCCTTTAAAAAGCAAACATTGCCAAGGTTAGTTAAGATGCCGATGCGGTCCTTATTATCAAGGCCCCAGTCACACAAGCGTAGAGATCTCCTAGCCACCATCTGGCAACCACCCATCGCAAACAGAGAAATGCGTGTTCCCCGACCAGTTGCAGTGTGGCTGGTGAACGTTTTTGGTGGTCGTGCTCCAAACAGAAAACTTGACCTCTAAATTTGACCTTGATGTCAAGGTTACTGAGATTCATCTCCTAGGTCGTCTCGATCTGTGTCCGCGCCACCTGCCCACCCGGCAGTATGACAACAATACCCATCAGCCTTTTACAGCTGAGGGGTGAAAACTAATCTTGTGTGTTCACTGCATAGATTTCTTCCTTCATCCTCTCTCTCCTCATGTTGACTGTCTCTTTATCTCTGTAAAGCACAGATTACATTAGGACATGTGGCTCACAGGAAGTCCCAGACTTCTTGTGGGGTCTATAGGTTTACTTTATAACAATTTCAGCAGGATTTCAGCTCTTTATTACTTCATACTCTTCGTTCTAATTACATTCAGAGCAAAGATTTTAGATGGTGACGGGAAATCTTGCTGCCTCTCATATGGTGACAGGACAGGCTTTGAAAACAGCACAAAAGCATCCATAAGGAGCACCATATGGGAAATAAGACATTAAAACAGCTCAAACTGCAGGAAAGTCAAAATTTCCCACATGCCAACTATCCAGCTGACTGCCCCCCAAACTGCACAGGAAACAACAACCGACCCAGCAGCAGACGTAATCAATTCAGGAGTAAAATTTGAGCCAAATCTGCGCAGTGTCTGCCAAGATTTACGAAGCAACATAAAAATGATGACTTGAAATGAAACTTTTTCATGAATAAAAAGTGCTTACAATTACTTTATATGTTTGTGCAGAAATATGTGGACGTGTTACTTCCTTTAATCGACCGGCCTTCTGATCCTGATGCATTAGATATATGAAAGGGTGAGGAGTGACGAACAAATGCAGAGTGTGTTTCTGGCAGTGACGTATCATTCCTTTTATTATCCACAAACAACTTAAGTGTGAATGCTTCGAGTTAAAGTAAAAAAAAAAAACACTGCAGCAACAAAAAGTGTCGCTTCACTCCTCCTTAGTTTATTTATGAAACGCTGCTCTACAACAGTGATGTATTATTTGTGCGAATGTGCTTTCGGAGCTCTGCGAATCGTGACGGTGAGGTTCGATGGGCTCGCGGACGTGGGAGTGAAGCGCCTCGACCTTGACTGTCTGGCCTGAATTTGCCTTGTGATGCCCACATCGCCACAGCAGCGGCACCGCGTTAAAGCGTTTTCTGCAGCAACTTTGTGTCGTGACTCGTGGGCTTAACATCAGCGTGTTCTCACAGAGCTTGTTTCCCGCTCTCACTGTTCTCCTCTTGTCTCTTTCTTTCCAGACAGAGAAGGTGTCTGCATTTATTCTGCTGTGCAACAGGCTGTGCTAAAGCACTACATACCCTCAGTCAGACACTTTATTAGGTACAGGTTGTTATTACTGGGTTAGACTCTCTTTTGCCTTGAGGACGGCCTTAATTCTTTGAGGTGTAGATTGAAGAAGGTGCCTGAAACTTTCCTCAGAGATTTTCAGTTCATATTGACATGGACATAGTTAGCTGCATGTCCTTTTGAATACCGTAAGCGTAAACTTTTGAGATGATTTCAGGTTTGTGACATGGCATGTTACCCTGCTGGAAGTAGTCATGAGAAGATCCGTGCACTGAATCCTTGATCCTTGAGCATGAATCCTTAGAAATAAGTCACAGAATAATTTCTTTTGTGAGCATCAATACTACTACTACTGTGATATCACTTCTCTTTGTGGATTTACCCAAGTGAACATAATATAAGCAGATGTTTGACCAGCTGTATGTATGATTTCTAAGGGTATAAACAGTAGAATTTAGAGAGGTAATCGAATCAGCACCTCAAATATAAATTGATGTCCGCTACCCTTGATGCGACCTAGATGTAACCAGTCCAGCTTAGTTCATCACTGCAAACTTTATCTCAATACTACAAACCCTTGCAGTGTAGCCTGCACTAAACTGCCTGGTACATTCATGCTATGTTTAAGAGACACAAAAGTAGTGCACTTCCGTTTGTTTTGCTAGATGTTTCACAAAAAACGTAATCCAGCAGCACATTTGAAAACTAAAATGAATCAGGACATTACATATAAAATCAAAATTTGTCAAATTTCTTCTGCTCCTGCCCTCTTTGTCTTACAGCTTTCACCACCTCTCAGTGTTTCGCATTGAGGGTTTTTGTTACTATGTAATACAGGGACAAACTGCACAGAAAAAGTTTGTGTGTTTGATGATATTTGTGAGTTGTTTGAAAAGCTGCATTTGAAAATTGTCTGGTGCTTAAAAAACATTAATCTGCGTAGCGAGAAGGAAATGAGAAGGAAAAAAAGATGTGTTTGGAGCTGGAAGCAGGCTTTGGGAAGTCGCATTATTTTTCCTTATTTTTAAGCATGCCGTCTCTGGAGGCAATACCAGGTTGCAGCACATGAAAAATGAACTCATTCAGTAGTAACATGCATTAACCTGCCTATCAGATTTAATGAATCATTGAGTGAAGGTGCCAGAGTGCTGTTCTGGATCGTTCTGGCCCACTTTTTTGTTTTGTGTTCAGATATGTTGCTGACTTCCTGTCAGGCTGCCCTTTTCTCTCAGACTTGTATCGCCAACAAGGCGTTTTTACCCACTGGATATTTTCACTTTTTCACATCATTCCCAACAAATCTTAGAGATCCTTGTGTGGGAAAATTCCCAGCAAATAAACAATTTCTGAAATACTCAGACCAGCCAGTCTTCTCCACGAACAACCCTGCCACGTTCAAAGGCACTGAAATCACCTTTCTTTCCTATTCTGATGCTCAGTTTGAACAGCAGGTCGTCTTGTGATCGAGTGGTTAGATATTTGCAGAAACGTGCAGTTGAACAGAAGTGTTGTTGAGTGTATTTGTAGTGTGTAATTTAAACCTTATATGAACTTTTTTAAGGGGGCGTATGCCAACATCCCATATCACCTTGACATAAGCTAACTGTTATGTACAATAACTGGCAAATGTTGAGGGAGCTGGCAGCATAAAATATACTAGGAAAGCTGTATGGTAATTTCTATACTTCTACTTTATAATGCTTTATTTAAATTAAACATTCACCGGTCGCACACAATTGAAGAATACAGTTATCTGAACCTGCGCGTTTGTGGTGATCACTCCAGGAAACGTGTCACTGTTTCCATTCATCAAATGCAACAATACAATGCTCCAGAATATATCGATGTGCTTTTTTGATTGGTACATTTTGGCCGTGTTTTGTTTCACTTTCTGTCTGTGTGTCTTTACCAGCAAATTCAGAACCAGAGTTATTATAAAAGAGGTTTGGATTTGTCATTTTATGCTGTTTGTGTTGTTTTAGTCGTCTCCGAGGAAGTTTAAGCAGCACTGAAATGTTTTCCTTGATGTATTTTTGGCAGATTAAACGTGTAAATAGTTTGTGAAACAAATTCAATGGGATGTTTTCCAATTTCAGTAGTTGTGAATGTCTCCAAAGCATGCTGATATTGACTACATAAACTAAGGTATGCATAAAATTGGATTGCATAAATCTTTTACACCCGTAGAAGAGAGATTGGTTGAAATGAATCAAGTGGTGGCAAAGATTTGTCAGATACACAAACTGAATATAAGACGGATGTAGAGTCAATGTGCCAGTGCCCTAAGTCTGGATTGTTTCCAGTGGCCAGCAGAGTTTGATTACTCTAGTTGGGTGGCGTTACCGTGGGTGTTTCTATATTTTCCACAGTCTTAGAAGCACTCAACAGCTTTTTACCTGACATACTTCGCACCTACACTCAGATGCAGCGCGTTCAAAGAATTAGAACATGTCAAACATACTGAAATAACTTCCTTTCCCAGTTTATTTTCCCCACCTGAGGGACTAGCTCAGCAGTGTTGCATAAAGCTTGTCAAAATGGTGCTCTTAGCCATGGTTTTTGTAATTAGTGTTTTATGGTAATTTTGGGCAATTGAGTCCCCAGTTACCATAGCAACAGCTCAATGTGCAATTTCCATGGACTGTTAAGGAAAGCTTTAGGGATAAAACTTACTAAAGGGTGTTTATGCAAATGGAAGCTGTCATGCAGGATGAGCAAACCCTGCAAATGCGGGCAGGGTTCGGGGGAAAGAGACGCTCATAGGTTTGAACCCTGCAGGTCACAGTGTGCATCAGCATTAGTGTGACCTTGAGGAAAATAGTAAAGCAGATCTCGCTGCTGAAAGAGCGTGTAAGCTGGAAGATACCAACGCGCAGATAAAAAAGCCGCGGCGTCTAATCTTTCTTTTTCATCTAGAGAGGAGAGGAAAACAAGATGAGGGGAGGATAGAGGAGTGACAGAGGCAGCAGCAGGTGATAGATGGAGTGAACGCATGAATAGAGATCCAGACAGTCATGCACAGCTATCAGCTGGCAGTAAAAAAGAGAGATTGACTCCCGGCCAGAGTGAGAGAGAGCGAGAAAGAGGGAGGGATGACAGAAAGATGGAGAGGTTATTCCAGATAGCAGCAGGTCTCACAGTGTGTTCATGGAGACTTTTTCAGGTGAAGGTGAACTGTTCTCTTGCAGTCGGGACTGTTGGATCTGTATTCATCACATAGCAGGGAGACAAAAGTGGAAACCACGTCACACAATGGGGCTCAGCAATGTAATCGAGGAAAAATAACACTGTTGAATAGTTGGAATTTTTTATTGAGCATCTCTCAGCTCACTGCTTTATTTTTAGGGCCAGTGACTCTATTGTTCTGGTTCACTCTCAACTACTTTTCAGCATCATTACCATTCTCACCAGGCAGCTGCATTAGAAAGAAAATGATTCTGATAAACCCACGGCGTGCTACTGAGCAGGTCGATAAAGTGGTGCGTGTTACCTGCTTAACAGTCAGATAACTCTGTTAGGCATTGGTGGAGACCAGAGGGCAAACAAAAAGAAGAGTGAATATTAGACTTCTATTTCCCAAGTGGTTATAGATATGAGTTTAAAGTGGGTGATTCTTTCTCTGAGTCTCTACACGTGTACGCGTTCAGCTGGTTGTCGTAACATGCCGTAACCGCCTTTTACACGATGACATGCCAGCACTGTGTTCCAGTTTGCACACGTTTGCAAAGTTGCTGTTTTATAGACCTTCTCAGATTGTCTGAATATTTTAGAGGTCTGAAAAAGTCAAACTATGTACTCCGAAACGTAAAAAAGTAAACCCCCGTAATAAATCACTGGATCAGATTGTACTCTACTTGAACTGGTGCATTTTGCGTTCCTATTTAGTCTGCAGAATCAAATTACCCTGAAACTTTGAGTAACAAGTGTCACTCTGTTCTATGATCTATGAATAGCTCCGAGCTTCTAGGTCAACAGTTTTGAAGACATGGCGCTGTTATCATAGACATCCGTATGCCTGTGTGTGTGTGTGTGTGTGCGTGCGTGTGCGTGTGTGTGTCTCTTTGTCTTTCTGGCTCTGAGCATTGGACGAGTTGCTGGGACACCAGCATGGCAAGGTGACCTCTAATAAATAACTAAATAACACGGAGACACACACACACACAGACTCTTACTGGCAGTCTGAGTCCATGTTTTCAGCCCAGAAGTCCAAAATGTATACAGTAAATCAACAGTTCATAATTTTGTTTAACTTTTCTTATCAATCCTAAAGATACACACACGCTCCAGAAGTATGTGGTGTATGTTTCATATCCTTTTTTTCCACATGATGTAAGATCGAGGAACATTTGAAACGAGTTGAGTGAGAGCAGCTATTTTTGTCAGTTTGTGCTTTAACCATTTATCACAGTTAGAAAAAAGCAGAAGGTCAAACTAGTGACCATCACATGTGAAGTAACAAAGTAACAAAGAGAGATGCAGGCTCCATTTGTGATCTAGTGCTGACCAGCTTTGACTTGTTAAACCCTCTGACGCCCAAAACCCAATGGCTAATGGGTCATCAGGGCTTTGTGTGTTGAAGTTAATTAGTGGTAAAAGAAGCATCTCTTACAAGAGATTTCAGCTTTATTGGCTGATTTCTGAGGGGGGGTGGGGTTGTAAGTCTAACCTGCCAATTCCATTTTTCTTTCCCAAAACTATAACTGACAGCACATACAAACAAAAATCATTACTTCTTCAATTAAAGACACTGAAAGAAATGATTAAACTTTACAATTCTTCTCCCAAACTGCACTAAGTCACAGGATTTACTCTCACTGAAAATAAAGCGCTGCTGGAAAGTGGTAACCATAACTAAGTGAAAATGAGTTGGTGCACACCCACCCTTACCTGACATATATGAATTTACTAAACATGAGTAAAGGCATCAGATTTATATTTAAGCAACTGTCAGGTACTTGCATCATTTTCCACTGTGTTTATAACTTAAAATAACAGGACACTTTGGTCCTTTGCTCATACTGAGGCTGCTGGCTTGTGGTTTGCTCTGAGCGCTGGATTATTGTCACAAACGTTTTCGTGTTGGTGCCCCCACGGTTAACCTTGGTGAACTTTGTGTCTTCACTCAGAATGAGCAAGTTCCATGCTAACAGTGTGTGTGGATTGAAGTGTGTGCACGACTATTTCCCACTCTGCTCGAGTTGCACAAGCTAAAATGGACTGCCTTACAATCACACGTGTGGAAAGTCGATCGCTCAGTGGTCCGGGCCGAGAACAGGTGATTCTGTTCCTGGCCGGTCAGTAAAAAAAAGACTAAATGGGTAGTCTTCTAAGTTTATAGTTTAAAATAAAAAATATTTGTGCTTTTATTTAGAGGTTTTAATCGTTGTTTTTTTTTACTTGTCCTGTTAACAGAACATATGTAGGTCAGCCATAATGAGCTGCAAAGTCTTTATTTAAGACTGTACACAGTCAAAGTAACCTCAGTGCTTTTAATGTGTTAAGAGTGTAGCTTTTACATGCTAAACAGGTCATTGTGAAATACAAAACAAATCCAAAATCTTTGGGAAAATGTGATCATATTCAGCACAAACTGGCTTGTGCTGTGGTGAAGTTCTGCATTGGGTTTATGTGAAAAGACAAACTTTAATTTTGAAAAATAGCACAGATGGTTTCCTCTTTTCCTAATGAAGACAGGAGGAGGTTTTTTACTGCTCAAACACAGGATGATAAGTTTGCCTTCCCATTAAATTGCCTTCTGGAATTCAAAAATGGTTTTAGATCGAGCTGCTCCTGTATAGAAGAAACAAAAAGTGCTGTGCCTGGGTTTTAAGATGGCTCCCCTGCTTGTCTCTTGATAGAGGATGCGATGGAGGAGGAGAAAGAGAAAAAGTTAAACCTGGAGACAGATTGAGGAAAAGCGCTGAGACACCGAGAGAATGAAAGGGGAAAAAAAGGAAGATAGAGCGAGGAGATGCGCTGGGGCATCTCAGGCAGAAAGAACTGGGCCACTGAGCACAACTCTGGAAGAAAAGAGATGGAAAAAAAAAAAGAAAAGAGTGGCCTGGAAAAGAGGGAGAGATAGTGAGAGATGACAGAAGGAGAGGAGAGGCTCATGTGAAGCCTTTCCTCTGTGAGCTTCACATATAGGCTACTGAAGAACAGTTGGACGAGCGAAGCCTTGAAATGAAAAACCAAATAAGTTGGTCTGGTAATGTTTGAGAACAGCCAGCTGTCTCTCTGTTGATCAGGATATCACTTTGCACTTTCCAACAAGCTGTTTTCAAGTCTGACTTTGGATCTTTAGACATTTTCTTGTAACTAATAAGCACCTACAACTAGTAAGCTGATCATCTTTATTATGTTGAATAGTGAAAAATGATGGAATCTCCCTGTCTCAGAGAAATGTTGTGGATTGTCATCTATTAAGTAAATCGGTGAAAATCTCATATCTGTTACTTTTGGGCTCTGAAGCCTTTTCTATAGGAATATTACCAGAAAGCAACCAGCTAGCAACCAGTTTCCTCGGATTGTGCTCATTGACAGACTCATTCATACTGATGGCAGAGTGCTGGCAACAATCTGTCTGCACTCATTAATAAAATCTTCTTAAAACCTTCTGTGAGAGTGATTGCAGTTAAGTCAGACTGCAACTGTTTGCAGAAAGGTTGCCTCCTTTCAGGCGATCTGTGCAATCGCCTTCCAATCACAAGTTGTTCGGAAGGCGATTGCAACCAATCAGTCACAGCACATTGCAATCTGGTGCAGAATGACAGAAGTTCAATTCAATTCAATTCAATTTCATTTATATAGCGCCAAATCACAACAACAGTCGCTTCAAGGCAAGTCAAGGCAATTAACAGGCAGCCAGCACAGATGTCCTACTTTTTATCATTTGACTGATCCATTAGCATGCTCTGAGTTAGCTTTTTGATACCAAGTGTGTCCAATGTCGGATGGTTTTTCGGTTGAATAAATGTAATGTAAGCTTGCTCGGCTAACACTATTTCAGGATTTTGGTGCATAAGATGAGCTCTCTTGTTCATAGTATTCCCAATGTATTTCATTTTATTGAGCTAGCATTGGCAACATCCGGTCTTCCCTCTGTAAAGCCTTGCAGCCATGGTGGTAACTGTTGTGGATGAGAATTGTGGACAGGACTATGGATAAAGTTATTCTTCAGATTGTCTATTACTGTACACCAACGTCAGTTTAAATCTTGCTGTAGTTTCCTGTCAGTTTTGAGCTATAAAAGACTGACAGCTTTTGAAGTAGTGTTCATAGTTTTTCTCAGTTTTTCTAGAATGCCCAGTAAACGGGTTCATGACTTTTATGTCCAGATATTATCCATATTAATGAGAACTAGACTGGTACTTAAATATCATTTTCCTTCAGTAAATTAGTGCTCAAAGCCTGTTTTACAACAAACCACATTTACCTTTGACAAACCACTCACATCCCCTTTAAGCTCTTTCTAGGGTTTGGTGATAAAAAAAAAAGTCTATCACTGTAATTTTTTTATATCAGTCAATATCAATAAAAATATCATAGTTAGTAGTGCTATTGTCATTATCATTTGGCCTTTCATGTTGTCTGTCAATGAACTCTTAATAGAAATATAAAGTTCACAGAAGCCATATTTCTATTGAAGAAATGTGTTTCACAATAATGATTTTAATAGTTTGATCGCTCAGTCCTACTTTCAGTTGCCCACGGCCACACTTTGGCATATGGACCGGGGAGCTTAGTATCAACCCACTGACCCTTTGATTACTTGGCAACCGTCTCTACCTTGTGAGCCACAGATGATAATGAAACTCGTTATGAGGTATTTCATGTGCTTAAGCCTACCAATTTGAGCGCTTTTTTTATATAGCTCAAAAATGAAGGATACCTTAAATGACACATCAGATCTTGATAAATTAAAGGTTTCATTTGAAAAAGGGTCATTAGAATTTTATGCTATTTATGCCTTTTTTTGCTGCTCTTTTTTAAACTTATTCTTTTTAAACTGTATTGCTTATTGCACTGTAGAGGCTGGTGAGGAACAGTATTTCGTTTCAGGCTGGGTAACACCATAAGGAATGATAATAAACTTCTTTAGTCTTCTTGAGAAGTCATGATCATCAACACTTTGAGGTACAGATTTAAAAAAATTAAAGACTTCCCTTTATTTTATTTATGTATTTATTTATTTGGAATCTTGCAGAAGCAAATTTATGAGAGAAAAGGCTGTGGAAACACGAGCACACTTCTCTTCGACGCCGACGCTGTCGATAAAATGTCAATAGTTGCCACCAGGGTTTGCTGCAGGCAGGATGCGTCGCATATATTGCCCCAAACTAACAGAGTCATGTGCTATTCTTGGCTGACTTTTTAAAATTGCCAAGCATTCCTGTTGAGCAGCTAATTAATAAAAAGATCTATTAGCCGCCATATGAAAACAGTGTACATGATAGAATCCCTGCAGTAGCTCGGATACATTCATATCTGACAGCATGATTCTCCCTGACTGCCTGTCACGCAGCCCTTTTCTGTCTGGCTGCTTGTTTATCTGTCTTTATTGCAAACTATTTATAAATCCCACTGTTTGTCTGTCTAACTTTCAGTCTGTCATTTGTGGGTACTTGTCACTGAAGGCAGTCACGTCCTAAAGTTTTTCTGTGTACTCAGTGAGAGTCATAAACATCTTTTTCAGGTCACTCTGTGGTTTCGGTAACAGCGCTTTGACTCATTTGGCGCGTTTGTATATTTGTTCATTCATGCATCTGAGCATAATTGATTGTCACATTTCGGGTGCAGGTGAATTGTCAGCTGTTCTCGGCTTTGTTGTGTCAGCTGATTGTTATTTTTAGTGTGAGTGATGCAAGGGTCGTTGGGTTTTACAGACGTGCCACCTGGAGCCACAGTGGCAGGCAGATTGGACTGGCTGAGAGTGTGAAAACGCCCAGACTGTGATTCATCAAGACCGTGTTGTGATTCCTCGAGGCTTTGTCCTCTTCAGAAAAATGCAAACCATTTGTTAGAGCACAGATAAATGTTTCCCTGACAGCAAGGCTTTTTAGGGATGGGAGCGACGGGATGGAATGAAACGGTGAGAACTGGGGATGGTTTGGGGGAAAAGTGAGGTAAAATATTTTATTTGTATCTGTTTTTTCACTTAAATCAACCTAAAGGTAGGGAAATATGAGGCGGGAATAAAACTAACCCACACAACTTCAGAAATTTACAAAACCTTCACACTGCGCCTAACTAAAATAGACAATTAAATTAAATGTGATCTCCAAAAAAAGCTACTAACTATTCAGTAAACCCTGTTATTAGTGATCTTCAATAAATATTACCACTGTTTTGTCTACGCTTATGAAAGATGAATTCATAATTAAATTAATTAATTAACGTCTCACTAAATTAAGTGAGACTTTAATTCTTATGAGCATTATAAAACTTCCAGAGGTAACCAGAGGTAATTCTGACCTTTTAGCCACTGATCAGTGTATTAGCAGACTGATATTTTTTCAAATTTATAATAGCCAGTAAATAAATCTTAAAACTGTAAAGAAGAGATGGCGGGTGTGTTGATGTTGCATAATTCGTCCACAAGAGGGCACTCTCAGTTTCCTTGTTGGCAATGCACCTGTTTGGAAGGACAAACACAGTGGGCAGTGTGTAAACAAATAAATAAACAAATGTAACAAATTTTAGGGAAATCTTTTTGAGTTTTTGTATCTAAAGAAAAAAGACTAAAATTGGGAATTATATCAGAATATCAGCATCTGTCTTAAAAATCCTACATCAGTCCTGTATGTTGATTTTGCCATTAACATAAAAACCAGGATGTCACACATTCAGAATGTCAAAAAAACGAAGAAACACACAAACGAACGGCAATACTCGAGACTTAGGGTCTAATTTAAAAGAGCTCCTGTCTCATCTCCTTCACCTGCTTCTCGCCTCTCATGTGAGCTATTATGCATCATCTAAAATCAAATAAAATGTTAAAGATTTGCATTTTCTTTCTTTAAGGAAGTACAGGATAATGACTACCATTTAAAACACTGAATTCATTTCAGCAGTTGAAATTACAAGTTACAGCGCGCTGGACCTCAATGTGAACCAGCGGTCTGCTTCACAAAAAGGATGGCACAATAAGCTGGCAATATAGTTTTATACCACAACAAAAACAAGAATTATCATGGGAAATGACATGGCGGTCCTTCTGTCTCCCGTCTGACCTCGTCTGCATCTGCTCCTTTACTGGAAAAAGACACCTCCCTAGCCTAACCTTGCTGCATTAAAATCAGCTAGCAATTCTTAGCCTGTTGTTTTCTACTTATTATCTAAGTCCGGGACAATCTGTTCAGACTCTCTTGGCCCAGAAAAATATCACCCTGACTTTAACTAGTTATGATGTGTAAGCATGTTTGCAAAATCCCTCTGCAGCTCAACATGTCAGCCTCAATAATTCAATTCAATCATAGCACTGAACTGATCCTTTTGACCCTAATTACACAGAGTGCCAACTCTTAATGAGCGCAAAGACAATGTGTATATAATAATCACAAAAAACAGCTTTACTTAATCATTTTATTCCTGACAGGTATGACTTTATAACTTTAGACAAACAGCTTTGACCTGTGATGCCAAAAAAGAGCAATAAAGTCCTTCATTTTTTCTATATCAGTCATCCGGTTTTACTATTCCAAAACAAGATAACAAATTTTTTTTAATTGCTCAGATACACATCATGGATCAGCCTATCCGCTGTCTTTAATGCCTTTTAAGGTCTTTAACATTGACTTTGAAAGCAGCCCTGAACGTTGTGCGGGATATCTGGTTAAGTCAAGCTACCGAAGCTTAACCAGATCTTAACTTTTGAAGTAGCAGACGACAAGAAATTGTTTCTAATTTGATATATTTTCTGTGATACTTATGATTTGTGATTATTGCCAACAGAGACAATACCCCAGTTTATTTCTGTTTTTTTTTTTTTTTCCATCAGATTATTCTTCCATACTTTGCTGGCTTGCTATTTAGAATATTCAACCGGTACTTATCAGTCAGTCTCTTTACATTTTTTCATTATATTTTTCCCACATGAACTTATGCAGTAAATAACCAAACAAATTGTTTGGGGGGGTCTGATATGATGAGAAGACATTGTGCAACAGACGACATCACGAGTGAGATTCCCCACATTTTAATATGTAAGAAAATATCAGAGGATCGGGGCGTTTGTCATCACTGCAAAGTTTATTTGTGTGTTGAAATGTTAAAGGTTGTGGAGCAGCACAGGACAGTCTGACAGTCAAGCAGCAGCTGATACGGGTAGCCTCCTCCTCCTACTGGTTAATGCCTCATTCAGTGCTGGTTGTCCGGCCACGCTGAAGGGTGAACGGTTTGATTGTGCACCAAAGTTCCACAAAAGCAAGCGGAGGCAAAATCCACTCAGTGATGACGCATCGTTCAGACTCACTTTTTTATGACGACTGTCTTTCAAGCCTTTTTTGCAGCCAGATGCCTTGTTATCCCAGACTGTGGATTTGTCTAAAAAGCTTAATATCTACTATCAAAATCAGTCCTCCAATGATAAACCTGTGCCTCAGACTTATATAACTTTTCACTATTCCAGTGTACGTATGTGGGATGACAGCACATTTCTATAGGACTTTTCTAACAGAACATCTTAAAATGATGTTCTCTGATGATCAGAGACTCAAGCACAATTGAAATCTACGTGTGTGTGTGTGAGTATTTTCATGTGGTGGTAGTACAGGTAACTGCCCAAAGTGCTTATTTAATGTTTAGTAAATGTAAAAAAAAAAAAAAGCAACAAAACACAGAAAGTGGCAGAACAAGCTGTTCTTGGCCGATAGATAACTAACTGCCTCCCACATGCACACACACACACACACTCAGGGATTTGCTTGACAATGTGGAGCACTGGGATGTGAAACAGGATCTTCCGTGTCCTCTCACCGTCACTGACACAAGTAAATGAGTCAGCATGCATGACTGTTTGTGTCACTGATTTGTAAGTGTGTGTGTGTGTGTTTCACATGTGCTCGTCCGCGATAGCGTGCAACTGTTGTGAGCGAGTGCAGAAACCCTGGGGCGATATCCACAGAGCGCAGCTCTCCCGCCTTTTGCGAGAAACAGAAAAGGAAACACGAAGCGGTGGCATGGAGCTGTTCTCGGGCTCTTATTCAGGTGCTATAAAAGTGTCTGACATATCTGAGTCTACATTAAGCGTCGCAGAATGTGGAGCGCTCGCCCACCGAGTGCAGCATGTTCTGTTTTATGACACAGAGAGAGACAGAGAGAGCAGGAGAACGAGTAAAAATACACCCAGCTCCTGGGAGACGGTCTCTATGGCAGCGGTTACCGTGGCGACAGTGAGGCTGCACGTGAAGCGATGGCTGTCATGGCACCCCTAGGGGAATTCACCCTCTTGAGCTGCTGGAGGACATGCACAGATATTCACAAACACACAAGCTTGAATGAAGAGCAGAGGGAGGAGGAAAGCGACCGCTCGAGGGGAAATTCAGGAGAACTGCCGATCGCTCGCTAGCTGTGGTAAAAACTTAACTCTGGGGGTCTGCCGAGCTAAAGCAGAGTTTGCTTGAACATTTTATGAAGCTATATAATTTTAAAAGGAAATATTTTTACCAGCTCAGACAGTTTTGTGTGACATTTCAGCAAAGTGTCCTGCAATTCAGTTAAATATGTGTAGTTGGGACCAACGTTAAAGATGGTTTGTTTTGACTTATTAGTAGACAATAAAGGGGCGTCAAAAGTAGTTTTTGTGACTCTGTGAAAAAGGTATGTGAAGAAATATTTCTTACATTGCTTGGTGTGTTCCCAGTGCTTACTGTATATGTACACTGCACAGCCAAAAAACAAAAAGTCCCACACTCTAATATTTTCTGGGACTGCCTTTAGTTTTATAGGCACTATACACTCACTGAGGAATTGTTTCGAGATATTCGAGATACAAAGTGTATTTAAATATTTTTTCAACAAGATCTTGTAACCATGCTGGGGCAGTCAGACTGCTAAAGTCTTCTGCAGCACATCCAGAAGATTCTCAGTGGATCTAAGGTCAGGTCTCTGGTGATCCCTGAGCCAGTGAATTCTGTCATCTGTCATCTTGGAACGTGCTCGTGCCGTCAGGGATGAAAAAAAAAAATTATGGATGGAAAATCCTGGTCAGTCAGTACAGTATATTTAGCAGAAAAACAATTATGTCTTTTTTTTATTAACAAACACCTGATCATTTCAGTGTGGGCATTGACGGTGAAGGGAGGGAGGAAGGACAAAAGACACACTGTGGAAGAGAGCCAGAGATTAATAACAACTAATAATTAAATGCAGAGCAGAGTATTAAACACACAGAGAGTATAAAGAGGTGAATGAAGAAAAGAAACACTCAGTGCATCATGGGAAGCCCTCAGCAGCCTAGGCTTATACCAGCATAACTAAGGGAGGATACAAGGTCATCTGATCCAGCACTAACTATAGCCCTTGATAAACTGTAAGGACCTTTTCACATAATGAAGTCTGCACGTTTTTACCAATACTGCTGCATTTTTACTTTCTCCTGAGTTGGATTTTTGGCTCTCTCTCGAGTATTTTTAACAGCGTGCAGTGTGGCGTTAATACTTCTTCATCACAGTCTTCTTCTTTTTCACCCGCTGCTGGTGTGTAAAAGTGTACATGTGTGGAGGTGCTTAAGTCTGTGCGTGTGCACGTGTGGGCGGGTGTATGTTACAGTAGCAGTTCTTGTAAAACTTCTCACTACATCTTTGTTTTCTGTTTTATGTCATAATTATTATGATGATTACCAAAGCTATTTAAATGTGTGTGTGGGGGGGGGGGGGGGGGGGACTTGCACTTGCACATGAAGCATTGTCTCTGCAGAGTCAGTCTGCTCCGTCATGCTGTTTCCATAGCAGCAGCAAGAGCCAACACAGCCAACCACGCTCACTTCCTTGTTTCATCCTATTGGTACTGGCTCATTCTGACTCCCATCCAAATTGTATTTTTTTTTTTTCTTTTTTTTTTGTGCTGCATGCTATCTGGATGTCTGGGCAGGACTGGACACACTTCGGCACCCCCTTTACATTCACTCTAGCAGAGGTGATCAGTGTGTTAGAAATAAAGACAAAACCTAACGATGACTAAAATATTTCACTGCATCCATGAATGGCCACGTGGCCAAGTCCTTTGCACTGTTATATTGATATATGGGTCATACAGAGCAGTCTTCATCCTTGTTATTTGTCTTTTGGTGTGATATCTGTTGTGAACAGTGGCAGCACAGCTCCCTCTTCTTTTCCTCATGAACTTCCCGGGCAGATAATCAGTCTGTGCAGGTGTCTGTGTCATGAAGGTGACTGCCCACAAAAGGCTCTCACTGTTGCCCACGTAAACACCCCCCCTCAACAGACACACACCCACACCCATATTTGCTATTTGTCACCCTGCTGTTGTTAATACTTGCCTGGGCGACATCAGCTCCTCTCTCTCGTTCGCTCTCCGCTCCGTTGACAAAAAGCTGTTATTTTTAGTCTACTCTGTCTTTGTAAATTAAGCTGTTACATCCATAACCGTGAGGGCAGAGCAGGCAGCTGCACTATCAGTAGCTTATAGAAACAGATTTCTTAGCAGACGGCGAGCTCATATTTTGCACATGTTTTCAAGACAAAAGTTATTTTTCTGTGCTCCTTTTAGTGAGTTCTGTAATTACTCAAAGTCACCTCAGTCAGGAAAACAAATGTTTTTGCTTATGTGTGATGGATCACACACACACACACACACACACACACACACACACACACACACACACACACACACACACACACACACAATGAATAACGATAACTAAAGCCAAACCTCCAGAGTCAAAAAAGGCACGTTATAGACGGAAAATGAGTTTTAACAAACTCTGATTTGTGGGTCACGTCACCTGTGGTTAGTGTTACTGGTTTGTCTGGAACATTATACTGGGCCATCTGGCTTAATGATTCGAGGATGCTGTAGACACTGAAACTGATTTTGCATGTTTGCTAATTATGTATTTTGAAGCCCAACAAGCAGTCTGCCTGCCTTCTTACTCAGCCACTGAGAAGATCCTTAGTGCTGTGTAACCACGATGGAGTGTGTCAGCTGACTTCTGCCGCCTGTGCTCAGACAGCCACACTAGCAAGCTGATGTTCTAGCAAGCTGAGCGTGGACACATGTAGTGTGTTACCTCTTTGTTTAGGCATCTTTATATTGCAGAGAATCTAATAAAGATTGTAAAGAGCAGCAGGATGTATTGACCTGTGGTGTAGTTTGCTCCAGGCCCGGATACTGTTAACATTAAATGTTTCTGAGCAAATGCTGTTGGGACAGCAATGTTAAGTCCCAGCCAAAATGGTTGTGGTTTGATTGGGGAACTTAATTATAAAGCGGATGACCAGAGGGCACATTGTTTCCAAGTCAGGCCCTTTCTTAGAAATCAGGAAATACGGATCACATCAGTGTAGTTGTGTAGCTATGAAAAAAAGCAAAGCAATACATCTGTATGTGTTTGTTTTACTATATTTGATAGAGAGTCTTTTTGGTAGCTTATTTGGTAGTTAGGGTTGGATCAGGTGACCCTGAATCCTCCCTTAGTTACACTGCAATAGGTCTGGGCTGCTTGGGGCTTCCCATCAGTGTTTCTTTTTCACTCGCTATATGTTTATACACCACTCTGCATTTAATCAGTAGTTATTATTCATCTCTGGCTCTTTTCAGCATGTCTTTGACCTGTTTTCCTCCCCTTACCCTAACCAGTCATGACAGGTTGCTGCCCCTCCCTGAGCCTGCTTCCTGCAGAGGTTTTTTTCCTGTTTAAAGGAAGGTTTTCCTCCCCACTGTCGCCAAAGTGCATGCTCAAAGGGGATCATATTATTGCTTGGGTTTTCTTTTTTTCTTTGTATTGTTATAGGATCTTTACCTTACAATATAAAGCACCTTAAAGCAGTTGTTGTGATTTAGCACTATATGTAAAACTGAATTGAATTGAACTGAATAGTGCCGCGCAGAACTGCACTGTAATACTTTCAATAAAAGGTAGACATCTGATGTTAGCATGGTTCACAGTTCTCATATCTAGGAGAGATATAGCATTAATATTCCATAATATGCAGTGTACATCATGATTATATTGATTATACAGTTTATGTCACAGTAGTGTAATTAACACATCAATTTCTTCAAAGTCTCCAAAGTGACGTAGTTAGTTATATATTTAAAAAATATATAAGAAAACATTAGGTTAAAACTTCTTACACTTTCTTAATAGTATCCACGCTATTTTCTTTAAAACTACACTCTCCAGCCACTTTATTAGGTACACCTAATTAGCACAAATTAGCCAGTCACATGGCAGCAACTGTTTGCATTCAGAAATGTTGAATGGGGGAAGAAAAGTAATTTTAGTGACTTTGAATGTGGGAAAGTTCTCGGTACATTTCAGAAACTGCAAAGCAGGAAAGCATGGATCCATCTGGCCTTGTATCGATATTTCAGGATGATAGTGGTGTAATAGTGTGGAAGATATTTTTTCGTTGTACTTTGGGCCCATTAGTGCCAACTGAGCCTTGTTTAAACACCACAACCTACCTGAGTATTGTTGCTGATGCTGACCATGTCCATCTCTTTACAACCACAGTGTAGCCAACTTCTAATGGATTCTTCCGGCAAGCTAACATGCCATGTCACAAAGCTCAGTTTAGACTCAAATGGCCTCCGATGGCCCTTATTTTAAGCCAGTAGAGCACATTTGGGATGGGGTGTAACAGCATATTCACACTGTGCATGTGCAGCTGATAAATCTGCAGCAAATATGACATGCTATCATATCAACATGGACAAAGATCTTTGAGGAATGTTTCAAGCATCTTATTGAATCTATTTCACAAATAATTAAGGCAGGTGTAACTACTGAAGTGGCCGAGTATCTGCGGTAAAAGTAATACAAAGACAAGCCGCCACCAAACAGCATCGTGAGAAGCACTGACTGCCGGGTTTACATGTAGAATAGGCAAACAGTAAATGTCAGCTGGCCTCATTACACCTGCACTGAGCATGACTGTGGATAAGGATGCATTGATTTTAATGGTCCAGTCCTTTTAGATAAACAGTCCTGCAGGATCTGCGACCTTTTTATCTGATTTCAGTGGCTTGCAAAAAGCTAGAGCAGATAACACAGTGTACTCGCAATGTTCAAGATTACTCTCTCTATCGTCTAAATTCATCTGGTCTCACTGTGCAGCTGGACATGTGTGTGTTTATAGCCAGATAAAGCTGCAGGTCTTATCTCTGAGCCTCCTGGTGTTCCTCTCACTGCTCTCTACACCTTCTTATTTTCACGTTCTCTCTTTAGTTTCCTCATCTCTTTCTTTTCATGCCGCTGTGCAGCTTCTCATCGCATCCAGTTGCTGTTGTGCTCGATGGCAGTTGAAGATCAAGCAGGAAATTGAAGTCCAATCACTGAAAACTCGCTCTTTGTTCCGTTTGAAAGGGCTGGCGTTAAAATGTCTTTATTTGTCAATAGATTGAGCGCAGCAAGCGAGTGGGTTTGCAATGATAAAGCTGAATGATGAGTCCTCACTCAAGGACTTTAATAACCATGGTTAGCCTACTTATGCCATTCAGCCACAAGCTTTTTAAATGGAGTTGTGTAATGGAGCGATGTTGTCGCAGAATTACAAAGGATTCGGTCTAATTATATGGCTCTGGCTTGTTGTTTGAAAAGACCGTGTGTGTGTGTGTGTGTGTGTGTGTGTGTGTGTGTGTGTGTGTGTGTGTGTGTGTGAGACAAAGCGAGCCGAGCCTCAGCCTGCTGTGAACTGGGTAACTGCTGGTTGGCGGGGGATCACTGTGATACCCATCTGCCATGTGAGTTTTACATCTGCCTGACAGTCATGTGAAGCTTTTAAACTAATGTGGGTCCTTCAACACCTGTGACCTAAAGTATAATTTCACATTTTTCTCTACCTTGGAACAATCTTCACGTATCCAATATGTACAGTGGCTGTTCAACACAGTTGAATTAAAACACAAAACAAAAACAAAACATAAAGGTCTGAATAAAAGTTGAAAAAAACAGAATGGAAGGGGAAAAAAAACAAAACTCACAAAACACAACTGACGGATTTTTAGGTAAGATGGAAAAGTTGTGGAAGTGACAGAAACCAAAACATGTAAAAGAATTTACTGAGACATACTTGAAAAGGATTCAGAAAAAGATGCAAGGTAATGTGTGTTTTAATCACATAATTCATATAATATTGTAAATATTTGTTTGCTTTTAGCCGTTTTCTGTTTTGTCTCCCCAAAACACTTCTCTCGTTCTTCTTTGTGAACTTTTACTGCATTATTTTTTTCTGTTCTTCTGTTGTTTTTGCAGCCTTTTTCTATTTGCTGCAGTTTCAGTGCATTTGAACTCACAGGGCCACCGTACACATGGCCTTTTACATTGGTGCAGTTTTTTTCTCCTATCCACAGCAGGAAAATCCACATTCCTTAATCTATGCAAAAATGTAAAAGTTTACATGAAGTTAATATGTCTCACTTCACAAAAATGTGGTGCTAGTGTAAATGATATCGTTCTTTAAAGTCACTTATAATACGACTTCACCTGCAGTTTTGGTTTGGTTGGACGGGGGACACTTAGTGTGGATAATCCACCCAAATACCCACATTAGTTTAATTTTACTGTAAGAGCAAACCTTTAGCAGTGTCCATGTCTGATCTGGCTCAGAGTCGGTCTATTTCAAAAGGATGTGGGCACTGATTCCTGTACTTGACCATGGACTCAAATCTGAGTACAGCAGTAGTTCGTTCAAATTCAGTGTAAGAAAACAGCTCAAATAATCATTCAGCAATTTTAGATCACTGCGTTCATATTTTTTGGTAGACTACTTTGTTTTTGTCTCTCACAGGGTTGTCAGTCAGCCACACTCACATTTACACAAACTCAATTAAGAGTCAGGATGAGGAGAACGTTCAAACTTGACACCACACAGAGAGGCTCGAGCCAATAGAAAGATTTGGTACGTGCAGATTAAAATACTTTGTATGCTGATTTTGAACTGTGGTTTAGATTTAAAAGGATCAACTCACTAATTTTGGACATCAAGATTATCTTATCTTATTATTAATGTTGTAAACCACTAACCAAATTATGAATAGATAACAAAATCTGATATTGTTTATGTTTTCACAAGTAAAAATAATGTTTAGTGTCCAGTATTTTTATAGAAAAACCATGAACCATGCCACACACATCCTGTGTCTGGCAGACCTTATCTCTACCTTTAGGATTAGGCCCTTAAGCCCAGCATAACTAATGCAGCATAACTCTCTTAGTTATGCTGCAGTAGGTGTAGACTGCTTGGGGAATCCCATGATGCATTGAGTATTTCCTCTTTAGTCACCTTTCTAACTCACTATGTGTTAATAGACCTCTCTGCACTGAATCATAGTTGTTATTATTCTCTGGCTCTCTTCCACGGCATGTCTTTATCCTGTCTTCCTTCTCTCACCCCAATCGGTCACTGCAGATGGCCCCGCCCCTCCCTGAGCCTGGTTCTGCTGGAGGTTTCTTCCTGTTAAAAGGGAGTTTTTCCGCCCCACTGTCGCCAAAGTGCTTGCCCTTAGGGGGTCATATGATTGTTGGAGTTTTCTCTGTATTTATTACTGTAGGGTCTACCTTACAGTATGAAGCACTGTTGTTGTGATTTGTCACTGTATAAATTAAACTGAATTAAATTGAACTACAGCATTTGAAGCCTAAGCTAGTGTCTAATGCCCTTCACTGGCTTTGCATTGATTTGAAGGTTGAGAAGGGCAAAAATTACTCTGTTGAAAGTAAAGGTTGCTCACCCCTCTCTCTTTATCAGTCGATATCTTCCCTTCTTTCCATGGTCAGATGAGGGTGCTATGTGTATTTGCAGCATCTGTTATCATCTGGTACACTTGCATTGTTTTTTCTGTAGCAAAAAACACCAATATGGACTTGCCTCACCATTTATGAGACTTTTACACAGTCCATCAAACGTTTTTGGTTTCAGCCTCAAAGGAATGCTAGTTTCTTTTCATGCTTGTTACTGTTAGCTAACTAAGCTTGATGATGAATTTGGACCGAGGAACTCTTGTCACCCCAGACTTGACTGAAGCTATTGAAGCTTAGTAGTTTCTGCTGATACTGTTCTCGCTTTTTCTCAGGTGGTTATTGGTGGGGATCAAAGTGTTGTTAGTTGTAGTTTTCTCAAAAAACAGGAAGTGATCAAATTTTTGTGTCACATATTTTGTCATTCTTCTTGTCATGAATTGGGGCTTTGATGTGTCACACTGTATAAATTACCACCATTTGGTGGGATCAAGTCTGAGCAGGCTTGATTACTTTTGACAGCTTGCTTCTGTATTTATGAGGAACTACAGAGTGCCTACAGATAGAACAAGTCAGTAATTCATTAAAAATTATATTGCAGTAATAATGCATGATTGCTACAAAATCCCAAGACACACTAACGTGACTCAGCAAACCATTTGGTCACCACTGGTTTCTCATCCTCTGCAAGGCTGTGGAGGGCTCACTATGCATAAGATGAACAGTCCTCCAGTCTATGCAAGGCTTGTAGGTGATATTTGTACAATGAAAAGCTCCTATATCTGATTCCACTGTGTTTAACACATTGTTTTTTGCACCTTGAGATTCAAATGAGCACATTTTTCCTTCTGCACAGTATGAATAATTTTGCAGTAAGTGGCTTGTGAAAATGTTTCTTTGTGCATTTATTTATTTCATTACTCATCAAAAGATGCAAAATCTGTCACTGTGAATGAATGCAACTCACATTGTTTTATCACATAGTTTTTAGAATTTGTTTCCCACGTTTTATAGAAAATCCCACTCATGATTTTTTCACTATCGAAACACTTTGTATAACTAGTTTCTTATATCAGAGCCTGTCTTTTAGTACGCTAGTCTGCCCATATACTGTTAATGATGCTATCAGACTGACAAGGTTCTACACAGAAGAACTCTATCAGGTAGCATAGCATAGCATCTTTATTTATACAGGGAGTGCAGAATTATTAGGCAACTTGTATTTTTGAGGAATAATTTTATTATTGAACAACAACCATGTTCTCAATGAACCCAAAAAACTCATTAATATCAAAGCTGAATGTTTTTGGAAGTAGTTTTTAGTTTGTTTTTAGTTTTAGCTATTTTAGGGGGATATCTGTGTGTGCAGGTGACTATTACTGTGCATAATTATTAGGCAACTTAACAAAAAACAGATTTATACCCATTTCAATTATTTATTTTTACCAGTGACACCAATATAACATCTCCACATTCACAAATATACATTTCTGACATTCAAAAACAAAACAAAAACAAATCAGCGACCAATATAGCCACCTTTCTTTGCAAGGACACTCAAAAGCCTGCCATCCATGGATTCAGTCAGTGTTTTGATCTGTTCACCATCAACATTGCGTGCAGCAGCAACCACAGCCTCCCAGACACTGTTCAGAGAGGTGTACTGTTTTCCCTCCTTGTAAATCTCACATTTGATGATGGACCACAGGTTCTCAATGGGGTTCAGATCAGGTGAACAAGGTGGCCATGTCATTAGTTTTTCTTCTTTTATACCCTTTCTTGCCAGCCACGCTGTGGAGTACTTGGACGCGTGTGATGGAGCATTGTCCTGCATGAAAATCATGTTTTTCTTGAAGGATGCAGACTTCTTCCTGTACCACTGCTTGAAGAAGGTGTCTTCCAGAAACTGGCAGTAGGACTGGGAGTTGAGCTTGACTCCATCCTCAACCCGAAAAGGCCCCACAAGCTCATCTTTGATGATACCAGCCCAAACCAGTACTCCACCTCCACCTTGCTGGCGTCTGAGTCGGACTGGAGCTCTCTGCCCTTTACCAATCCAGCCACGGGCCCATCCATCTGGCCCATCAAGACTCACTCTCGTTTCATCAGTCCATAAAACCTTAGAAAAACCAGTCTTGAGATATTTCTTGGCCCAGTCTTGACGTTTCAGCTTGTGTGTCTTGTTCAGTGGTGGTCATCTTTCAGCCTTTCTTACCTTGGCCACGTCTCTGAGTATTGCACACCTTGTGCTTTTGGGCACTCCAGTGATGTTGCAGCTCTGAAATATGGCCAAACTGGTGGCAAGTGGCATCTTGGCAGCTGCACGCTTGACTTTTCTCAGTTCATGGGCAGTTATTTTGCGCCTTGGTTTTTCCACACGCTTCTTGCGACCCTGTTGACTATTTTGAATGAAACGCTTGATTGTTCGATGATCACGCTTCAGAAGCTTTGCAATTTTGAGACTGCTGCATCCCTCTGCAAGATATCTCACTATTTTTGACTTTTCTGAGCCTGTCACATCCTTCTTTTGACCCATTTTTCCAAAGGAAAGGACGTTGCCTAATAATTATGCACACCTGATATAGGGTGTTGATGTCATTAGACCACACCCCTTCTCATTACAGAGTTGCACATCACCTAATATGCTTAATTGGTAGTAGGCTTTCGAGCCTATAAAGCTTGGAGTAAGACAACATGCATGAAGAGGATGATGTGGACAAAATACTCATTTGCCTAATAATTCTGCACTCCCTGTAACGCACTTTACATCCAACAGTGTTGGCCAAAGTTCTACAAATATAAAACAAATAGAAAACAGTTTAAATTACATATAGAATATCTACAAATTAAAAATAATATAATTAATAAGAAACAGGTACAACAAGCCTGTTAAAATCACGAGCTGCTGAACCTTAAAGGCCTCTAATATCATGTCTGTTCTCTCCTTTTCTCACCATTTCAGTGCAGTGTCTGGAAATGACCACTAAACGGAAGCTGATTGGCCGGCTGGTGCCGTGCCGTTGTTTCCGTGGTGAAGAGGAAGTGATCTCAGTGTTGGACTACTCCCACTGCAGCCTGCAGCAGGTCCCCAAGGAAATCTTCAGCTTTGAGAGAACTCTGGAGGAGCTCTACCTAGATGCCAACCAGATTGAGGAATTACCCAAGGTATCCCTGAGTCACATGTTAATTTTTTCCTGATATAACTCTTCTTCCTTTTACTGACCTCTTTTGGGGGGGGTTTACTAATTCTTATGCCTTTTTAAAATTTCTTCTTCTACTATTAAGCTTCTACTACTAAACTAAAATCTGTTTATTCTGACAGTTTATCAAATTCACAATTAAAAGCTGTTCATCCACTGGTACCCTGAGTAACAATTATGGATCAAAAACTGCCTTTTCACTTCACCCACTCAGGTTTATTGAGCTAGTTCTGCACCTTTTTTGTACAGTTGTGTATGTGATGCTGACCATTAGTCTTGTTGCTTTGTTTATGATTTTTTCGAATTTGGATTTCGGATGTGAAACACTGATGCTAACTTAAAATGCCCTCTCACTATTTTGTGGCGATACCCTTACTGGGCAATATTGATACATTAATATCCATGAGTTCACACTGGGAGCTGCACAGAAGCAGCCCACGTGGGGACTGCTGATGCAGAACGCCCTTCTAAAATTTCAAGGAGAATTACAGGTGCTGCTTATTAAAGGGCCGTCACATTTTATGGATATCCTGGCCTGGTTTAAATGACAAAGATGTTGAATTAGATTTCTAAATATAGCCAGCATGAATGGAGACAGTCTAATAAGGATGTATGAGATGAGATGTGCGACCTCGCATTTAACTTGCACAAAAAAATTCTGCTCAGTCTTGACAATGTATGTCTGTGCCAGCAATGCATATTAAGTCTCTGGCTCCAATGTGAGTGAGTTGGGCAGCTTCTACATGTGTGTGAGTGTTTAGAAGGCTCTGTTACAGTGGCCTGCTGTGACCTCTCCACTCAGAGCAGATCTGTCTATTTTAGAATATATATGCTGTGGCTTATGTGCTGTACTTTTTACTGAAGAGAATGTCCTAGAATTAATGAAGGTGACATATTGCCTGGTCAATAAAATAACAAAAATATATATGATCTTCAGAATTAAAATCACCTACTTAAGATTGTGTCAGTTCTTCCCCCAACATGCCTCCAAAATAGCTTTGATATGTCTGGGCATGGACAAGGAAACCATAGATGTGTCGCTTGACGTTGGTCTACAAGTGATGGCAGCAGAGTCTTTGGATCCTGAATAAGCCCAGATGTTTGATCAAGTGTGGATCTGGGAACAGTGCAGTTGTTAGCACTTTCACTACATAGCAAGAAGTGGTTTTAGATGTGGTCAGGGTTATTTCTGTGTGGAGCCCGTGCTGCCGTAGTTTCTTTCTAGGTACATCCCACAGCCCAAAAACTTGCACGTTGATCTGCAGGAAAGAGGCTGCTGCCTCTTCAAATATTTTGAGGGTTTGCAACAAAATATACTACAGCTAGCTAGTACTTTTTAAAGTAGCATAGAACACATCACATCAAGAAGGCCCAGAGTAAATGTGGTTATCCCAGCTGGACATTTGTCAAAGCTGGGAAGACACCTAAAGAAAGTTCCAGCTGATCCAGAAGAGAAGGACAACTGCTGCCTAAGCGAAAACCCTTAGTGATCCCATACGTGCCAGGAGTATCGGAGCAGTTGAGACGCATTTTTTCTAAACACCGTGTCTCTGTGGCTTTTACACCCCAAAAAACGCTGCACCACAAATTGGTCCACCCCAAGGATCGGGTCCCCCGACACAAACAAAGTAACATAATGTACGCTGTTAAGTGCCAGGAGGATTGCCAGGATTTATGCATCAGGGAAACCAAACAACCTCTGGCGAAGCAGATGGCACAACACAGAAGACCAAACTCGTAAGGCCAGGACTCTGCAGTCTATTCACACCTACAGGCCAGTGGACACTCTTTCAATGATGAGGATGTACACATCCTGGACAGGGAGGAACGCTGGTTTGAACGGGGCGTCAAGGAGGCCATTTACGTGAAAAGGGAAAGACCATCTCTGAATCGAGGAGGGGGCCTGAGGGTACATTTTTGCCATCTTACAATGCTGTGATTGCAGCCATTCCTCAACTCTCTGTGAATGGTACTCATGGCCATTGATCCCGTGGGATCAATGGCCATGAGTACTGATCAGTGATCAATAGTCTTTGATCAGTGGTTGTCCATCAATGGTCATGAGAATTTGCATATTAATGATCTGACCTCACAGCCCATTGTTTATTCAGTGGGCTGGTTTCAGTTATTGTGCTAGCACAATGTTTATTTTTTAAATTGATATTAGCTAAAACTTGAAATATTATTGCTCTACTGGCCTATTATCAGCTGCCTTATTGTTGCTATATAATAATCAGATACATTTATGAAGAGAAACATCTTTTGGTTTCATACCATAGTGAGTCTGTAGAAAAACTGTCAAGGTTAGCTCAGCTTGGTCATTGAGAGTAATACTCTTGCTGAGCCCATATACTTCACTATTTGGCCTAAAACTCAGGCCTTATCTCTGGATGTTAAATGCAGCCGTTATTGATTCTAGCAGGCAGCAAGAGTGATTGAAAGTTTTGTTAAAATGCAGGGAGTGAAGATTGAGTGAAGCTGTTTTGCTATCTAGTTACGTTTTTTCTTAACCATTGTGTTGCTGCTCATTTAGAATCTGATATATCGGAATCACCTTTTAGTTTTGACCATTTGCTTTGTTATATTTTTTACATGGGTATTTCTGAATTCCTAGAGCATTTATCGCATTTACATACCCCCAAATTCTTTCATTTTTGTATATATTTTCTTATTAGCATAATTTTTCTGTTTAGGAGCACATTTGTCTAGATGTCTTTTCCTTTCAATCTATAATGTGTTTTGTCCTTTGGGAAGACATTACATTTGCATTATTAATAGACAAGTGCTGCTAAAGTGGCCTAGCTTTTTGAAAAACATTAAGTGCCTCATGCCTCCAGGTGACGTTCTACACCCTGCCAAGATCATAATTCCTTTATCGTCCCTCTTTGTGTTCCCACAGCAACTCTTCAACTGCCAGGCCTTGAAGAAGCTGAGCATGCCAGATAACGACCTGTCCAACCTGCCCACCACCATCGCCAGCCTGGTGAACCTGAAAGAGCTAGACATCAGTAAAAACGGTATCCAGCCTAAACAACCCTGGTTTAAAATAACAGGACGAAACCTCATAATTGCAATACCGAAACTTCACAATGAAGAAGAAGAAGAAACAAAACCAGGTGGTCCAGACTTTTGTGAAACTAAACATCATGTATGACTCTCTTCCTGTCAAACAGGAATCCAGGAGTTTCCAGACAATATAAAATGCTGTAAAGGCTTGTCTGTGGTGGAAGCCAGTGTCAACCCCATCACCAAGTAAGACACAAACTGTACACTCTGCACATTACTGCACAGCTGAACCTGTTACACATTAATTCAGTCTCTGGTTTGATGGCAGTCAAGCTTAATGTTTACAAGCTAGGTTGAAAAATTGAACATTGTGCATCTAATTACTCCAAGCACGCAGCCTCTGGATAACAACCATAGTGAAAACGCTGACTGCATCATCATAAGAACAAACATCTCTAAGACGTTCACATTGGCTCGGTTATATTTAGGAAGCAAATTTCAGTTGAAGAAAGGAAAGTGTGCTTCAAGTTTGTTTGATTGCAGCATTTCACACTTTTACAGGTCACCCTGCTTTTACATATTCATATTTATGTAGCACCAGAGAGGCTGAATATTTTATAATAATTGGCTGCATCCATAAACCCTGTACAGCCATGCTCTTGTATTCATATCCCGTAGAATCAGTATTGGCTTGCAGCAGAAGATGTAAGTATTTCAGTAGAGCGCTGGTGTTGTTTATCATTATACTTTGAGCATCAGGTGTTACACTTGTAATTGCTGTTTTCTTATCGGTGTGTTAATGCCATGAAGCAAAACTAGAGTCAACCACACAGTATCCTGCAGGTTTCCCATGCTTTGTGTGTGTGTGTGTGTGTCACTGTGTGTGTGTGAGGGAGCGTGTGCACGCAGCAGATGAGTCATCTGCAGGCTAACAGCAGTTAGCTGTTTCTGCAGGGGTTGTTATGGGAACTTTGTCCGTGTCTTGTTCCACTGAGGCCGTTCAAGGACGCACACCTTTTTCATCTTTCTTGTTTTGCACAATTTCTTTCCCAGACTCCCAGATGGTTTTACGCAGCTCCTGAATCTGACCCAGCTCTTTTTAAACGATGCCTTCCTGGAGTATCTGCCTGCTAACTTTGGGAGGTAAACTGACTGTCTCTGATAGCTTGTGATTAAGTACTTTGGTGAACAGAGTCTCTATTTTTGTGCACATACAGGTTCATTAGCCTTCACAGTTTGCTAATGAATTTGTTTCCAGTTAACCAGTTATCCATCTTTACATCATCACTATACATTTTAGCATTTTATGCAGGTCATAGTGTGCTACTGTTTGCTAGAGCATATGAAAATCTATATGTTGCAGGTATTCTCTGAATGGATGAATACCAGTGGGTGTTGATCATATGTAATGCTTTCAGTGTCAAAATGGGTTTGGCACTGTTTTGTACCAAATTAAACGGGGCTTGTTTCTCTTATTTGACCTGATGTAACTTCCCAAGCATTAGCTGTTGCAGTCGATAGATTGTTATTGCATTGAATTAAGTTTCATGTGCCTTCTGGCTTTTCAGACTCTCCAAACTACGGATCCTGGAGCTGAGGGAGAACCACCTGAAAACAATGCCAAAGTGAGACAAACTGCCATATGTGTTTTTGAGTATATGTGTGTGTGTGTGTGTGTGTGTGTGTGTGTGTGTGTGTGTGTGTGTGTGTGTGTGTGTGTGTGTGTGTGAGAGAGAGAGCGAGAGAAACATTTAGTCTCATGTGTTCCTGAGTGTGCGATTGCATTTCCAGATCCCCGGATGAAAACTGTATTTATCTCTGCAGCTGTTTTCAAATACTGACGAAGCCTGATATAACATCAGTGTGTCACTCATAACTGTTTTAAATGTTGGCGTTTTAATGTTATGTAGCTGACTTTAACCTCACCATCACCACAGAGGACAGCTCCACTACAAACTGCTTCTAGACTCAATAACCTTGTACAGCACTTGCAGATTAACAGTGATTTCAGTAACAGTGTCTTGTGAAAAGTGGTAATATTAATGCCAGTTACTCTACCAATGCAATTGTTAAACTTAATCACAAAAGATAATGAAATTTGTGTTCAGTTGATTATGTCTTTGTTGTAAAAATGCGTCTTGGAAATAGAGCAGAGCGATATGACCAAAAATATTTATAACAATATGCATTTGAAAATTTGCGATAACGATATAACTGACGATATAATTGACACTAGACAAAATACTTTACAACTCCTCAACTTTATTAATGCAAAAAACAAACCATCAATGTATTTTCACTTAAACAAGCAGCTGTTTTTTATGTGCATTAAAGTTATATAAAAATTTAACAGTGCAAATGCAAATTCCTTGCTGACAGTTTAACCAAAAGGCATTTCCAGTGGAAACTGGCCGACATATCCTCAGCATAACCATGTATAATATCCACAAAACTTAAAAAGAGGTTATACACACACAATACAGTAATATTATGTTGAAGCACAGTACGTATCACTCCGCGAGGCTCCTGCCTATAATAGCCGTAATGCTCCGACAATCCATCAAGCGGTGCGGCTTCATAGCTCAGCAAAGTCGAACTAAAACATTTGACAGATTTTCGAGCGTCGTGTACATAAAATCGTTTCAAGGTCAGTAAACACAACCAGAATCCAAACATAAGGCACACGGGATTATAAGGGGCACTGTCGATTTTCAGAAAAATCAAAGGATTGATTTTAAGTGTGCCGTATTTTCCAAAACATACGGTAATAACGACGGCCCGCTAGCACGCTCTACCAAAAATAGTGCTTTGTTGTGTATCTGACGGACGAAAGCTAAACCAGTTCCACACCACTGAAGATGCAGCATTTTTACAAACCGGTTCTGGTTCATCTGTTTCATTCAACGATCCACTTTCGCCCTTCTCGTTCTCCGTCGCTGCGATGCTTTTTCCGCCGTGTGCATATGAAAACAAAGGCACTGCGCATGCGCGTTTTACCCATATTCTATCGTGATATTTCATTTTCTTATCGTTGCCCAACATTATACCGGTATTACAGTGAACGGTATGATATGGCCCAGCCCTACTTGGAAATATATCTTATATGACTGGAAAGCCTGCTAGTTTCCCCTTTAAAGGATCCACATTTGTAAGGAAAATGCATCTGTGGGTTAAAGAGCAGAGTTCAATATGTGGGTTGTGCCTATGAAAAACTTGCCAAATGTTCTCTGCCTGTGCTAAACAGTAAATTCTGCTGTATACGTATGCTACATGCTAAAGTCACCGCAGTACAGGGGTTTGCTTGGGCTCAAAACTTCTAACAAACTGAGTAAGTTTGTCAGAAGTTCCACAGCATAAGAATTCACTGTGTCCAAATTCAGATGAAGTATTTAAAATTTTAAATGTGTGCTGTGAGGTCTTCGGTGCGTACAATTTTAAATTTATGTACAAAATGTCAAACCTGTACTAATCAGTGGATTCTTTCCTCTCAGGTCCATCCACAGACTGACACAGCTCGAGAGGCTGGATCTGGGTAGCAATGAATTTTCTGAAGTGGTGAGACCAGCTAACGCATGTTTTAGAAATGAAATTAGCAAATGTGGACATGGAAAATTAAGAGAAGCAGAAACATAAAAGGTTGAACTATACAGTGCTGTGCATGCAGTATGTTTAAGCTACTAAACAATAAAGTAACACAGCCAAAAGTGTTATCTGTAAATGAACTGCAGAAAAGAAAGGCTGCACCTGTACATAATTAGTAGTCTCAATATAAATGCGAAGTCTAAATGTATAATTTATAGCGTGTGTTCAGTGAAAATGTCGGTTTTTCTTTTCACATGTCAGCCGGAGGTGTTGGAACAGATCCACAATCTGAAGGAGCTATGGCTTGATAATAACTCTCTGCAGACTATACCAGGGGTGAGCAGAAGTTGGGACAAAAAGCTTCATGTGAGCATATACAGTTGAACATGTCTATGCTTTTTTCCGATTTCTGCTTATTCGTCTTTACTCTGTTCTTTTCTCCCCGCACAATAGTCAATAGGGAAGCTTCGTCAGTTGCGGTACTTGGACTTGGCTAAGAATCGTATCGAGACATTGGACGCGGACATTTCGGGCTGCGAGGCTTTGGAAGACCTGCTGCTATCCTCCAACATGCTGCAGCACCTTCCTGACTCTATAGGTATACACATATGGACACGCAAATGCACACAAAAACACTATGAGTCATTCAGAAAATGTTACCTACTTTATACTTTTACCAAACTGGTCATTCTGTTGTGCTTTTGTGGAGGCCAATTTAAGATTTGACAAGTAAAGCTAACATTGTTAGCTAAGTAGCATAAATGCTGAAAACAGAGAGAAACAGCTAGCCTAAAATCTGTCATTTTCCAAACATAAACAAAGACTCTGAGTAGCCTAATGACTTTAAAAGTAATGAAAGCAAATGGAAATTTGGTAGCTTCATTTTAAGTATGTACCAGTAGGGCAGCAGCACATATTTAAATAAAATATTGGATATTTTAGCATATTTTTATTCAGCGATGATTATCCACACAGCGTTATTGCCACAGGCAAAAGACAGAAAAGTCACCAGCAGCACTGAGGGTAGCTGGCTGTTAGAGGTGGGAATCACTAGGCACCCCATAATATATTATATCAATACTTTGATACTATAGTAACATTGTACAATATGCCAAGTATTGCAAAACCATACCTCAATTTATCATATTGTTTCAACTGTCATCAGGGTTAAACTTTGTCAACAAGACTAAAGTTATCTCACTTTAGTTATTTTTTTGCCATAAAATGAGATTGTCAAGCATACCGACACGAAAACCTCCCAAACCCTACCGTAAGGCCACTGTTGGGGGTAACGTGTTAATCACATTACATTTTTCAGTATTGCTGTAGTTTATTACATTCAGTAATTACAATACAATTATGATTATATTGTTACTGTCGTGACAAAGGTTCTTCACTTATCTAAGCTTCAGGCGGATAGAAAGAAAAAAAGCCTCAAACAAACATGTTTTGTCTTCCTGTGCGTTTGAGCTACAATCAGCTGATTTCAGTTCGGTAGAGCTGATTTAGGGAAATCTGGAAAATCTCATGATGGTGGTGCATGCGATGAGCCCTCTTGTTCATAGTATTCCCAGAGTATTTTTATTTTATTTAATAAAATATTGACATTGTCATCCCTATATTAACACAATATTGCAAGCATATTGATACTACTGATAAATGCCACACATTATCACTGTGCTGTAGTTTGAATTCCTAGGTGTGTGTGACTGTGCTGACTGGGGTGTTTTTCCATTCATTGCCAAGAGGTTTGCTGAAAGAGAATTTGGAGCTAAATAGTGCCTTGTTTACCTGCAACCTAAGCATCAGAAACTGTTCAGTAAATTGGTCATTGTTTTCAGAGATATTTGCAGTTACGATAAGAAACGCTGGAAACGCTCAAGTGCTGGTGTCCTGCAGGTTTTAGATGTGTCCTTGATCCAACACAACTGATCCAAATTGCTAAATGACCTCCTCAACATGTCTCGAAGTTCTCCAGAGGGCTGGTAATGAACTAATCATTTGACATTTGGACACCGGCACTCGAAGCCTGGAGTTGCCTACCCCTGGTGTAAAGAGTCACTTTACACCAACGGTTGAGGTGTTTCTGTGTGGAGTTTGTATGTCATGGTTGTGTCTTGGTTCTCTGCAGATACTCTGAAATCCTCCCACAGTCCAGAGACACTCATACGTTTTTTTAAACTGCTGTTTATTTCCATATTCATCTTCTTTTTCTAACAGCCACAGGGAGCAAGTGGAGATGAATGTACTGCAGCACCTGAGCCACAGGTTTGAGGCCCCTGCTCTAGGAACAGAGTAATTTTGCATGTGTGTGTGTTTGCAGGAATGTTAAAGAAGCTGACAACACTAAAGGTAGATGACAACCAGCTAACCTCACTGCCTAACACCATTGGGAGGTAAGAAAAATGCACACACACTCCATCAAAGCCAAATACACATCTATACTTTTATAGTGTATACTTTTTTTTCTTCAAAAAACTTTAAAAGCTCCTTCAGCAGAACCTGCTGTCATTTTAGATGATCTCCACAGGTGACATGTATCGTTGGTGGGTTGTTGTTTTCCTTGTTTATTGCTGTTAGCTGCTGTGTTGTTATGCTGGCTGATGACTGGGGGGGGGGGGTTCTGTGTGTTGTGTTTGCTGCATTGCCGCGGCGTTAGTCCGAAGCCCAAGCAAGGGTGAGTAACATTAGCCTCCTGGATCCGGGGGTGTGTTCAGAGACAGACAAATGTTCAGCTGTGTTACAGATACAAGAATTCATGCTTGCTGCCACATGCTGTCCATGTGGGAAACATCTTCACATTAATACATGAATTACATGCAAACATAAACACGACTTTGCATTTTCTTCTTGTTGGGACATTTGGACGTAACGTTTGAGTAAGACTCTCACTGAAAAAGTAGCATACCAGTAAAAATCTGCAGCATTCAGATGGAAATGATTGCATGTAAAAAATGATTACAGTAATGTGATTACATTCTCATTATTATCCATCACAGTCCAGATTTGGTGGCAGTAATTCCATTATTTGTTTTGGGAAAATACGAGCATTTATTAAATTAGGCAGAAGATTTTTGTTTTCTTTTTTTTTTAAATTCCACTTAAAGTGCTTTTCTTTCATCTCTCTCTCTCTATATTTAGAGATTAGTTAGAAGTTATGAGCTGGTAAATTTTTGACGAAATGCAGTCCAAACATGGCCCAAAATTAGAGTGATATTAAACTACATCAGTTTGGATGGGAATAATTTGATTCTGTTGGGTTTTTTGGTTTGTTTGTTTGTTTTTACACGTTAAATCGATACTTTTTTCCATGTGGCTTTATGCATAAACATGTGCAGATGCCATGTTTAACATTATCATTACACTTTTGCAAGATTTGTATCTGAGCGCACTGGAAACATTTGGTCTTCCTGGACAGGTCCCAGGTTTTAGCTTCAATAAGTAGTGCTGTAGATCCATTAATTCCCCTTAAAAGGTCCTTTTCTTACCTTTAGTTTTTAAAGTGTTTCTTACTAATGATGAATGTGATCCCTTCCCAATGTTTCAGTTTCCATGTAGAATGAATACTGCATATAGACTTTACTGGATATGTGTTGAATCCACATAGAACATAAATAAATAGAATGAATACTGCTGCTGGTACTACTGCTGTTATTGTTTTGCTTACTAAAGTCTTAAAATGTTTAAAGCCTCTGCTACATTAGACATAAGAAAGGTGCCATCATGGCAGCGTACGCTCACTGGTCACTTTATTAGGTACACCTTGCTAGTTGAGTCCCCTTTTGACTGCCTTCATATTTGGTAAAGATTCAACAAGTTGCTGGAAACATTCCTCAGAGATTAGTAACAGACAGCTTCATGTTTACCAAAGTGTGTCAAGAATATATCCTAAAAATCATTACACCTACAGCACTGAACTGTTGATACAAAACAAAGTGGAATTTTATTCTGACATTATCATTAAAATGTTCCCCAGACCAGGCAATGTTTTTCCAGTCTTCAACTTTGGTGAGCCCGTGTAAATTGTGGACAGAAGGGGAACTCAGTGTTGTCTTCTGCTTCTATAGCCCATCTGCCCTTCATACCTTGGTTGTACTGAGTGGTTATTTGACTCCTTCCTATCAGCTCGGAGTAGCCCAGCCATTCTCCTCTGACCACCGACATCAATAAGGCATTTTCACCAAGAGAACTGCCACTTGCTGTATATTTCCTTGAATTTGGATGATTTTTGTCAACCCTAGTGATGGTTGCTTGGGAAAACCCCTGTAGATCAGCAGTTTCTAAAGTTTCTGTCCTGCACCAATAACCACGCCATTTTCAAATGGCGTGGTTATTGGTGCAGGTTATTGGTTATTCCCCATTCTGATGCTCGGTTTGGGCAGCAGTGCGTTTTGACTATGTCTATATGCCAAAATGCACTGATTATATTTGCATAGTAACTGCAATATTTGCGTTAACAAGCAGTTGAACAGGTATACGCAATAAAGTGATTGGTGAGTGTATCCTTTTATATTTTTACTACGTATCTTAACGTGTTTGCTCATGACTAATGCTTCTATGAATGTGCATCTTGAGTATTTAAACCAGAGGGAACTGAGTTTTTTTTCCTTTTTGCCCTTGGAAAAGGAGGATTATAATCTTGTGATTGGGAACACAAGCAACGCTAAATGAAAGAAACTTGAAGTTAAATGTGGGGTGTGAAAGTCCTTTCCTCTTTTCTCCTCTTGTTTCCTCTCCTATCCTTTTCCTTCCTGTCAGACCGTATGGTGGCCCAGATGGTCCGGTCTATCGGGAATAATAATAGCAGACTAATGCAATGTTAACAGTGACAGTACATTAATGTAAAATTGTTGTCTCATTAGCATTAGCCTGCTGTTAGCGTGATGCTAGGACAATGATGGCAGTCAAAGGGGGCGGTCATGGTGTCCTGTAGTGGGCCTGCTGTGGATCTTGCTGTATAACTGAGTGGAGTGGAGAAATTGAGATCCAGGTTGAAGAATTTTAAGATACCCAAAGGGGATGAGATGGGTGGCCATCAAATGAGGCCAAATTCATATTAAGTCATTTATTGATTGATGGATTCTTCAATGTGTTGATCTTTTCCCTCTCTCTCAACACTCGCCACTTATTAACTGGTGCAAATTTTCCTTTTCATCATAACACGTTTAAAGATGTGGCAGCTGACAGTCGTCGTGTTTGTTGCTGTCAACAAATCCCATGAAAAGTCTGAAACTAGGTAAACATGTCTGTGGAGCTTACTCCAGCACAAACCTAAGCAAAAAACTTTGAAAACATTTTGTGTGTAAATGCCTCAGAGATATACCTTCTGTACAAATGTTCATTTAAGTGAGGTAACACACTATTTCAATACACTTTTAATTTATCGTGATAGTGTGTGAGGCTGACGTGTCACCAAGTTAAATGATGAGGCTCATTTAATGATGTGTGTGTTGGACAACAATAGTACTCTATTGCTGAAACAAAAAATATATATCAGGCTTTGGATACATATACAGTACTCCCCACCCCCCATCCATTCATTCCTTGTTTCAGTCTTATCACATGATGTGTTGACAGCTGTAGGAATAACGAATACTGCCATTCTTATTCTTTCATGTCTGAGTAATTTAATGTTACAGAAGAGATTGTGTTGCCTGCAGAATGATTTCCTTTCTATCTCTGTCATGCTCTCTCTGCCTCTTCCTTCCTGCCTTTGTTCCTTCCACTCAGTCTGTCTCTACTGGAGGAGTTGGACTGTAGTTGTAATGAGTTGGAGTCGCTGCCTCCCACCATCGGCTACCTGCACAGCCTGAGAACCTTCGCTGCCGATGAGAACTTCCTCTCAGAGCTGCCCCGCGAGGTATGGAGATGAAGACACATCTTGAAATCTTTGCACTTCTATGTCCATTACTTGAAAAAAAAAAGCCTTTTGAAATCAGATGAATCTTTTTGATACAGCATGTATTATGTGCACGAGTGCACACGGTTACTTTCTTAACATGGCAGACTTCTCAGCAACAAACTGTGTCCGCTGGCAGTGACTTACTGAAGTCTCTGTAAGCCTGTGAAGCGATTTCTACCCAGTGATATTTTCTGGTTTCTCTTAATCTTTTAATGAGATTATGTGCGTTAGATGATCATCTCCTCAAATTCTTTGTAATTTTACTTTGCAAGATGTTATTATGAAGCTGTTGAACCCCTCCCTGTCCATAATTCTTAAAGCCAATCTGGGCCACTCGTTTTCCTCCTAACCATCTTCCTAATTAACCTAATTAGCTCCCACTAATGACGTTCCTCTTGGTGTTTCTTTACATTGAAGAACTTTTTGTCATGATCCTGGGTTTTTGTGTCCTTGTGTTTTGGTTCATGTCTTGATCATAATTAATAATAGTAGTTTCAGTTCCCTCAGTGTTTCCTGTCTCTTCCTTCTTGTGTTTCATCTTCCTGTTAGTGCTCGTCTCTTTTGTCTTCTGGTTACTTCCTGTTTTACTTTGAAGGTTTGTTTTTTGTTGTTGTCCTTATTCTAGTTTCCATTTGTTTTTCCTTCCTTTGAGATTGCCAGCTTTGCTGTAATTGTCTTCACCTGTTGTTGATTGATTTCACTTGCATTTGGGGTTTTTAGATCATTGCTGTTCCTTTTTGTGGTCAGTTATTAAAACGTCTTGTTAAACTACTTAGCCTTCAGTGTACTGTATTTGGATCCACTCCAGGAGTGACACTTTTCCATGCTTTTGTTCCCATGTCCCAACTTTTTATCAATGTTTTTCTCCCATTTAGTTGAAAATGAGCATTAAATTCTTGTCCTTGTCCCAATTTTTGTTATGATTTAGTAAGGATTTGTACCTAATTTCATTCTGTTTTTCTTAATCATTATTTTAGCAGTCAACTTTTTGGAAAGTGTTTTTTGTTTGTTTTATCTGGTTCAAAGTGTGATGACAGATGTCAGCCATGTTGCAGATGTTCTTTTTCGGAGTTATTATGATGCTAGGTATTACTAGCTTAGGTTGGTTGAAGCCCATTATTGAAAGCGAAGACGATAAATCTGGATGCATTAAATATATTACATGTTTGAATGGAAAACAAAAATTATGGTCACTTTAAAAACAACAGAGATTATTACATTTTGTAAACGTAAGGTGTTGAACATTATCAAACGCACCTTACAAAGATGCTCAAAAGTCTTATTCTATCTGTAATTTAACACTCATCAGTCTGAAGATGTCCAGTGTAATATAGGTTAATTGTGATGCTGTGGATCTTGCTCACTATGCGATGTATATTTAATGTAATCTGACTGTCTGTGTGTTTCAGATCGGTAACTGCAAGAACGTGACCGTCATGTCACTGCGGTCCAACAAACTGGAGTTTCTTCCTGATGAGATCGGACAGATGACCAAACTGCGAGTCCTTAACCTCAGCGACAACAGGTAGACCCACGCACACACACATACACACACGCAGAGACCAAGCTCCTTTATGACTCAGTAGTGAATAGATACAATGCACACACAAACGCAAACTTTTTCAATGGTCGTTTCGGTTCGGTCTACTGTTTCCATGGGAATGGCTGAGTGTGTTGCTATGGTTATATGCTCTGCGGGCTGTACAGTGCGTGGGTGATGAAACATCTCTGTTTTTTTTTTCTTTCTCACCTTCCCTCTCTCCCCCCCTCTCTGTGTGTCTCTCTCGATTAGGTTAAAGAATCTACCGTTTACCTTCACTAAGCTGAAGGACCTGGCAGCTCTGTGGCTCTCTGACAATCAGGTATCTCTTTCTCTCTGCCCACGCTCTCCAAGAGAGCACGTAGCTAACAAATGTGTGCTAACAAACGTGCAGCACAAACACACAACGAAATCGACATTGTAATTAAATTACCACAACTATGCTATGGCATGTTTTATAAAATTGTGTTTCTCTGATAGACTTTCAACCTCTTTATCCTTTCCTTAGTTTCTATCACATATCTGAGTTCTCATATTTAACATAAGGTCAACATATGTACAAGTAACGCCCATGAGCCACCTCTTCTACTCGTGGCTCTGTGTAATGTCAGACAGTACATGTCCCCAACATGGTCATCTCAGAGCACAGAGGCTCATCTCACCTGCTGTTCACGGCTGCTGCTCAGTTTAACCAGTCAGTAAAGAGAGTTGTTTTAAAAAGAATGGGCAAAGGAGCTAAAAGGGCCTGCACCGAGGTTCAAATAAGGATTACTCTTCACTTTGATGATGCAAAGTAACTCTGGCAGAGCTCGAGAGTATAAATATGGAGATGAGTCACTAACAGGTCCTTTTTACTTGCCTGTCACTGGAAGGTTTTTATTGTTAATTATCAATTAGTGTCGCGTTTCATTTCTAATGGCTTTTTATCAAAACGGTGTGGCAAAGATAAATCAATAAAATAGGGAGATTTATTCACAACAGGGTGATAATGATGAAAAATACACATGCTAAATATTTTATGTCAGCTCCTGTTCATTTTCTCACTATTCTCTCCTTTGTTTTGTTTTTTAAAGACACTACAATGAACTGATAATTACTTGATTTTGTGCTTTCAGTGAGAGTTTGCTGCATGTTAACCTTCTCAGTGATAAGACAGATGCTACATAGCAATGAATCATTTTATGGGCCCTCTGAATTTGATTCTCTCTGCGATGAATGCACTATATACAGCACAGAGAGTCCACAGAGATGATGCAGTTTTAGCTGTCATTCAGAAAAAGCAGCCAAACTGTTCTTCAGCTCTTTGAGACATTTGCATTTTTATTTTTAAGTTCAATCAAAGCCATTAAACGAAATCAAGAGTCCCAAGAAGCTCGGAGCGTTATTTACCTGCTGAAGAGGAAAGCAAATTTAAAATTCAAATGCAATTTGTTTAATGGCAGAGCGTTCACACATTTACATTTAATATCACCACTTATGTCGGCATATTCTGCCTCAGTAATGAAACTCATATTCGCTCATGCTGTTTGATGCATTACAAGTGGCGACTCTGACGTCATGGGAATTCGGTCCGCATTAAAGTTTGCGAGGAAGACAGAAAAGTTTACTAGCATTGTATCCGTATCCGAAAATAGAAAATGTAAACTATAATGTCTTGATGCAGTTTTAATTAGGGTGTGTTGTGATATTTGTAATCTGAATGCAATGAAACATTTATTTTCCCTGTTGGGAAAATTGATTCGCAAATCCTTCCCAAGTGATTTGCATTAGCACTCGGCAGGTTTCGTTTGAAGTCGAGCTCTGCTGCAGCTGATTGTGCGAGCGATTTAAATGAGCAGCAGGCAGAAATCTTTGTTTTTAGGAAAAGGGGTAGGTGCAGGTTAAAATTAGACATAATGGAATAGATGTCATCAGTAAAAGTTCCTACAACAATACTCTGTGTGTGTGTGTGTGTGTGTGTGTGTGTTTGCAGTCCAAGGCTCTGATCCCACTGCAGACAGAAGCCCACCCAGAAACCAAACAGAAGGTTTTGACCAACTACATGTTTCCCCAGCAGCCGCGACACGATGAGGGTACGAACTCCTTTTGTGTTTGTGTGTGTGTGTGTGTGCGCGCGCGCGTAACCCAGGTAAAGATTACCTGACTATAATTTTAAACCCTCGGCTGTTAATTTATGGTATGTGTGCAGATTATCAGTCGGACAGCGACAGCTTTAATCCTACGCTGTGGGAGGAGCAGAGACAACAGAGGATGACTGTGGCCTTCGATTTTGAGGACAAGAAAGAAGAGGAAGACAACTCTGGGAAGGTCAAGGTCAGCTATATCTGTTTTGGGGTGGGAGGTGGGGGGAGGGGGGTCGTATGAGATGAATAGGGTGTCTGTTTATCTTTGTTTTTGCTATTGGAGCACCTCCAATATTAAGATTAACATGATATTTTACAAGTAAAGCATTGGTTGACTGATTGAGTGACTGATTTATTTTGAACATACAAATATTAATATTAAAGTAACAACTATAAACATGGAAAACAGAAAAGAAAGTAGATACAGTGGCTTGCAAAAGTATTCGGCCCCCTTGAACTTTCCCACATTTTGTCACATTACAGCCACAAACATGAATCAGTTTTATTGGAATTCCACGTGAAAGACCAATACAAAGTGGTGTACACGTGAGAAGTGGAACGAAAATCATACATGATTCCAAACATTTTTCACAAATAAATAACTGCAAAGTGGGGTGTGCGTAATTATTCAGCCCCCTGAGTCAATACTTTGTAGAACCACCTTTTGCTGCAATTACAGCTGCCAGCCTTTTAGGGTCTGTCTCTACCAGCTTTGCACATCTAGAGACTGAAATTCTTGCCCATTCTTCTTTGCAAAACAGCTCCAGCTCAGTCAGATTAGATGGACAGCGTTTGTGAACAGCAGTTTTCAGATCTTGCCACAGATTCTCGATTGCATTTAGATCTGGACTTTGACTGGGCCATTCTAACACATGGACATGTTTTGTTTTAAACCATTCCATTGTTGCCCTGGCTTTATGTTTAGGGTCGTTGTCCTGCTGGAAGGTGAACCTCTGCCCCAGTCTCAAGTCTTTTGCAGACTCCAAGAGGTTTTCTTCCAAGATTGCCCTGTATTTGGCTCCATCCATCTTCCCATCAACTCTGACCAGCTTCCCTGTCCCTGCTGATGAGAAGCACCCCCAGAGCATGATGCTGCCACCACCATATTTGACAGTGGGGATGGTGTGTTCAGAGTGATGTGCAGTGTTAGTTTTCTTCCACATGTTTGCTGTGTCCCCCACATGGCTTGTGGCAAACTGCAAACGGGACTTCTTCTGGTTTTCTGTTAACAATGGCTTTCTTCATGCCACTCTTCCATAAAGGCCAACTTTGGGTGGCTGTAGCTCAGGAGGTAGAGCAGGTCACCTACTGATCGGAAGGTTGGTGGTTTGATCCTTGGCACCTCCAGTCTGCATGTCAAGTATCCTTGGGCAAGATACTAACCCCAAGTTGCTCTCCGATGCATCCATCGGAGTATGAATGTGTGTGAACGTAGTTAGATAGCACTACGTATAGGTAAAGTGCTTGTGAGAATGGGTGTGATTGGGTGAATGTGGCATGTTGTATAGAGCGCTTTAGCGCTATATAAGAATCAGTCCATTTACCACTTTGTGCAGTGCAGTTGTCCTGTGGACAGATTCCTCCACCTGAGCTGTAGATCTCTGCAGCTCGTCCACAGTCACCATGGGCCTCTTGGCTGCATTTTTGATCAGCGCTTTCCTTGTTCGGCCTGTGAGTTTAGGTGGACGGCCTTGTCTTGGTAGGTTTACAGTTGTGCCATACTCCTTCCATTTCTGGATGATCGCTTGAACAGTGCTCCGTGGGATGTTCAAGGCTTGAGAAATCTTTTTGTAGCCCAAGCCTGCTTTAAATTTCTCAATAACTTTATCCCTGACCTGTCTGCTGTGTTCTTTGGACTTCAAGGTGTTGTTGCTCCCAATATTCTCTTAGACAACCTCTGAGGCCGTCACAGAGCAGCTGTATTTGTACTGAGATTAGATCACACACAGGTGCACGCTATTTAGTCATTAGCACTCATCAGGCAATGTCTATGGGCAACTGACTGCACTCAGACCAAATGGGGGCTGAACAATTACGCACACCCCACTTTGCAGTTATTTATTTGTAAAAAATGTTTGGAATCATGTATGATTTTCGTTCCACTTCTCACGTGTACACCACTTTGTATCGGTCTTTCAAGTGGAATTCCAATAAAATTGATTCATGTTTGTGGCTGTAATGTGACAAAATGTGGAAAAGTTCAAGGGGGCCGAATACTTTTGCAAGCCACTGTATAATCCCCCCAATGCTATTTAATTTACAATGAGCGTTCCTCGATATAAAATATAATCAGACATTTTATATACAACTCTACACACACAATATACATAAATAAAACAATATATACTCCACCTATATAGTTCATGCTTTACATTGAGTCAGACACTCTGGGATTAGCACCCCTTTAAATCTTATGAAAATAATCTCTGTTATGTTTGGACACAGTTCCATAATTATACACCACATGTGGATATAGAAAAACTGCTTCTGGTCATCCGCATACTTTGCACCTTAGAATTCAATTTACCCCTAAAATTAAAACGTTATCACCACGCAGATGTCATAAATGAATCCCTGCAGTATCACACAGTGCACATAAAAAATGATGCATTTAACAAGACATTGGTCAGGTAAATGATGTTATGTGTTCTTTTATACATGTGACAGGTCAGCTGTTACAGATTTCAGGTTTATATGCTACTAGGATGCATTCAGAGACCAGCTGCTTCGTGAGACTGTAGCTTTCCCCCCAGTATTGGAAGCATTTGTCCTCCAGTTGCCTCTCCTTGATTTAAGTTGCAGTGCTGTTTCCTGACAGAAACACATGCAGAAAACTGTGCACTTGTATGCTGAATTATGTTTGCAAGATTTCAGATAATAAGTCGTGCTTATTCTTGCTCCCTTATCAGGTTTACTTGTTTGTGACCAACGCCTTTATGCTGATCTTGGCAGATTTAAATTTGCTACTTCACGCCCTGTTTATTAAATATAGTCCTAAATGTCATGTAGGTGGAGATAAACCTAAAACGCTATCCAACACCCTACCCCGAGGACCTGAAGAACATGGTTAAGTCAGTGCAAAGTCTTGTGGGCAAAAGCGTACATGCCGGACACGCCGGTCACGCCGTACATGCCGGACACGGGCACCAGCACCAGCTGAGCACAGGCACCGCCACCTCGGCAGGAACCAACATGGAACATACACACCTCAGCAAAGAGCCATATGAACCACCGTGGCCCCTGCCTCCTAAAGAGGTACAGATTACACATACAGACACATACAGGAGGTCAACAAGCATTTAGTCCCAAATGTATTTATTAGCAACAATGTCGCAGGACACAGACATGATGCTTGTGTGTGATAATCTGATAACGGCTCTCACATGGCAAGAGCTTACCTGAAGTAAGTTCATCCTAAGGTTCCTAAAAATGCAGAAGCTTAAGAATGTTGTAAGATTCAGTCACACTGTGAAGTCTCTGATCACTAAAACAGAAGACAGCTGAGAACAACAAAACTTTTCTTATGTTTTTGTTTGTTCATTTGAAGCAAATCAGTGCACAACTCAAAAAATGGAGTTGTTTTTCAGGTGACAGACAGAGAGATGCAGGACTTCTCTCAGACTCAGCTAATGGATCAGGGACCAATGCACAACTCTGGCATCGATATTCCTAAGAGGAAGGACAAAGAGGACTTGACAGAGAGCTCTGAGGTTTGTCTCTCACTCTCTCACAGAAACACACACAATCCAAAAAAAAAAAAAAAATTAGGTATTTTTACTTGGTTGGTGGACTTTTTATACCTTTTATATCCAGAAGATACCACTGAATACATCCAAAATTCAGTGCTAGCTGTGTGACACTGCACAGATTTCATCACTCATATGTCTGTAAGTTCAAGATGTAAGAAAGCTATGATATCTTTTGAAGTCACTCTAACTCTCACTCACGCTCTGACCTTTAGTGTTGTGAGGGTTTTGTGAGGACCCTTGTGAGGATTTTGCAAACAAACAAAAGTCATGTTTGCATTTAGAGCTAAACCATCAAACTTTGTTGGAATATGTGTATATACATCGTAATCAGTGCTTCAGTTCAGTTTTTACTTTCTCTAACAAGGTGATAATATCTTATTTTTCAGAACTGTATTCAAATAGTGCAGACTGTACTGAACTTGGTTGTTTCTTACAATAATGACTCCACGTGGCCTTACATAAGAGAATCTGAGGCATCAGTGAAATCAAAACCCCAGAGGGTTAAAAGCACGCTCCATGATCCTACTGGGGATCAGGAACTCCAGAACCTGCTGAAATACTTACCAAAGTGTGTATTTATTTAACAAATGTGTGTATGTTTGATGCCAGTCAAGCAAAACGAATTGTCTACATGAGATTCGTGATCATTTTTTAAATCACAGAAGCTGCCTTTTCTTCTCTACTGTATATGCCTGATGCTTTTTTCTCCCTTCTTCCTCAGGATTCAATGGGCGGCTCTCCGAACGACATCCGTATCTCTGACATGAGGCCCACCCTGGTGGAGCCACCAATGTACAAACCAAAGGTGGTGTTGCTGGGGAAGGATAAGAAAGGTACTGTATTATAGCATAAACGTACAGCTTTAAGGGAACATGTCGGAGTCATGTACATACATGTAGACAACAAGGCTGCGCAGTTATTTAATGTGGGTCTTATAAAGAGCTTTGGGGCGTGTTGTTAGATGAGGGCAGAGGGAGGGTGACGAGGAGTGTGCATAGGGAACCCCATTTTTACATCATTTGCCCTGATGGCTTCGGTTTCATCAGAGAAGAAACAAAGCTCACTTTTTACTGCCTTATCAAAAATCTGTCTCCACTCTGAATAACTGAGTGTCTAATCGCATTTTCCAAAAGAAACAGTTTATTATCAGCTCTCCGCAACAATCGACAGCTTTCGCTAATACGGAGCTTCATCATATGATCCACTCCTCCTTAAGAAAGCTTATTGCAAAATGATTAAAGCTCAAACAGCTTGTCTGCCTCAGTGGAGTATCAGTTCTTAGTGGAGGCTCTTACGAAGTAAATAAAAAGCTTCTTCTGGTTTGTTTTGTGAAGATTTGACTAAGTTTGACTCAGGAAGTTTTCAGATTGTTGGTATCTACACAGTGCACGTCTGTCTGCAGCCAGGTCAGCTCTCCAACAGCAGCTCTTGATTTCAGTTACAGCAGCCAAGTTAAATAAAGATTTTAAAAAGCCGTGTTTTATAACCAGGCCACGTCTTGCGTCAGTGCTGTGGACTAAATAGTGTCCACATGCATAATGAGAACACTGCAGAGATCTGGGTTAAGAATCTGATGACAACACGAAGGAAGCATGCAATTCCTTCACTTTCTAGTCAAGTGTTCGAGAGGCCCCTGAACACAATTCTGGTTAACGACTCAAAGAAGTCTTTGATCCACTTTTTGATTTGGTTGTAGTTCTGATTTGTTTTATAGGTTTGGGGGTTTTAAAAGGTCACAGGTGAGCTTTGAAACTGAGCAACAGATGAGAAGTGTAAAGTGCGTTTGCATGTTGATTCAAATATTAGAAAAATATTAGAAAACTTTATTATTTCTGTTCCTGGGATGCCAGAACTAACAGCTAAAGAGATCAAAAGTCATCAAAAATGAAGATGATTAAATATCTATTAAGATGACATTATTATTGGGATATGCCTTTACGCTTTCCTTTAATGTTGGTGGCCATTGGGCACTACTTAGCTCTGTTTAAATACAAAATATGTCTCGGTCATAGAAGACCGCATATCCCATAATTCCGTGAATTTTAAGACAGAAGGAGAGTCTAATCCTTACCTCAGAGCACATTTTTAAACAAGCTAGCTCTTTCCCTCTCATCCTTAACATGTATTCCTCTGTGTGAAATGAATGATGTTCAACATTTTTGCTGTATTTCCATTTGCGTCTTCCAGATAACGCTACTTTTTGAGAATGAGAGCTTTTAGAAACCACTACAGGGAGTGCAGAATTATTAGGCAAGTTGTATTGTTGAGGAATAATTTTATTATTGAACAACAACCATGTTCTCAATGAACCCAAAAAACTCATTAATATCAAAGCTGAATGTTTTTGGAAGTAGTTTTTAGTTTGTTTTTAGTCTTAGCTATTTTAGGGGGATATCTGTGTGTGCAGGTGACTATTACTGTGCATAATTATTAGGCAACTTAACAAAAAACAGATTTATACCCATTTCAATTATTTATTTTTACCAGTGAAACCAATATAACATCTCCACATTCACAAATATACATTTCTGACATTCAAAAACAAAACAAAAACAAATCAGCGACCAATATAGCCACCTTTCTTTGCAAGGACACTCAAAAGCCTGCCATCCATGGGTTCTGTCAGTGTTTTGATCTGTTCACCATCAACATTGCGTGCAGCAGCAACCACAGCCTCCCAGACACTGTTCAGAGAGGTGTACTGTTTTCCCTCCTTGTAAATCTCACATTTGATGATGGACCACAGGTTCTCAATGGGGTTCAGATCAGGTGAACAAGGAGGCCATGTCATTAGTTTTTCTTCTTTTATACCCTTTCTTGCCAGCCACGCTGTGGAGTACTTGGACGCGTGTGATGGAGCATTGTCCTGCATGAAAATCATGTTTTTCTTGAAGGATGCAGACTTCTTCCTGTACCACTGCTTGAAGAAGGTGTCTTCCAGAAACTGGCAGTAGGACTGGGAGTTGAGCTTGACTCCATCCTCAACCCGAAAAGGCCCCACAAGCTCATCTTTGATGATACCAGCCCAAACCAGTACTCCACCTCCACCTTGCTGGCGTCTGAGTCGGACTGGAGCTCTCTGCCCTTTACCAATCCAGCCACGGGCCCATCCATCTGGCCCATCAAGACTCACTCTCATTTCATCAGTCCATAAAACCTTAGAAAAACCAGTCTTGAGATATTTCTTGGCTCAGTCTTGACATTTCAGCTTGTGTGTCTTGTTCAGTGGTGGTCGTCTTTCAGCCTTTCTTACCTTGGCCATGTCTCTGAGTATTGCACACCTTGTGCTTTTGGGCACTCCAGTGATGTTGCAGCTCTGAAATATGGCCAAACTGGTGGCAAGTGGCATCTTGGCAGCTGCACGCTTGACTTTTCTCAGTTCATGGGCAGTTATTTTGCGCCTTGGTTTTTCCACACGCTTCTTGCGACCCTGTTGACTATTTTGAATGAAACGCTTGATTGTTCGATGATCACGCTTCAGAAGCTTTGCAATTTTGAGACTGCTGCATCCCTCTGCAAGATATCTCACTATTTTTGACTTTTCTGAGCCTGTCAAGTCCTTCTTTTGACCCATTTTGCCAAAGGAAAGGACGTTGCCTAATAATTATGCACACCTGATATAGGGTGTTGATGTCATTAGACCACACCCCTTCTCATTACAGAGATGCACATCACCTAATATGCTTAATTGGTAGTAGGCTTTCGAGCCTATAAAGCTTGGAGTAAGACAACATGCATGAAGAGGATGATGTGGACAAAATACTCATTTGCCTAATAATTCTGCACTCCCTGTACAGTGTATTTTCCTTAATACCAACACTGTATTCTAGTCTCTGTAGTAAACACTGGGGTCTAACAGGACAAATACAGAAATGAGTCCACTGTCAGAGGGCAGAATGTCATTCATAATCATCATTAGTGCTGTTTCTGTTTTAGTGTGAACTCTAAATCCTGACTCAAACTTCTTGAATAGATCATTCCTCTGCAAATGATGACCCAGCCATTTTACAACTGCTCTTTGAAGATTTTTCTGAAAAAAAAAAGAAGATTAGAAATCGGCCTATAATTAGCTTAGACACCTGGATCAAGTAAAGGGTTTTTAAGTCGTGGTTTAATTATAAATACCTTAAAAACCTGTGGTATGTAGCTAGTTAATAGAAATATAATGATTGGTATTTGAAATGTAAGAATGAATCAATGGTGAGTCTTATTTTAACAGCCTTGTAGGAATTGGGTGTAATAGACATGATGATGATTTAAAGGAAGGCATTATTATTATTTCAGAAAGATTGATAGGAGAGAGAAATAAATCACCACAGTTATTAAAATTAGTGAACGTAATCATTTGTCCTTGGGACGGCTATGAGGGCTATGAAGTTTTTCCCCCTAATGATTAAAATTTTATTTATGAAGAAATTCATGAAGTCCTTACTAGTTAAAGTTAAAGGAGCACTGTTTGTCAGCCTGGCTACAGTGCTGGAACTAAACCTGGTGTTGTTCCTGTTTCCTCTATCAGTGATAAATAGTAAGATGTCCTAGCCTTACAGAGGGCTTTTTTTAAAATAGAGCATTTTCAAAGGGAAACAAGGGTCATCTAAATGAGAGCAATGCCATTTTCTCTCTAACCTAGGAATTATCTGCTTTACAGTTTGTATTTATGAATTATCCCAGGGAGTCAAACTGCTCTGATTTGATGCCACAGTGTCCAGAAGGCAGTGAGGATGTATGACACTAATAACAAGATAATAAGCCTCTGTGGGAGTAAAGTTTAGGATGCTGCTCTGCGTTGTGTTGGCACGTTACATTGAAGAATTCTTTTCAATTGCTTTATATTGTAAGGTAAAGACCCTACAATAATACAGAGAAAAGCCAACAATCAGACGAGCCCCTATAAGTTAACACTTGGCAACAGTGGGAAGGAAAATTTCCTTTTTAAAGGAAACCTCCAGCAGAATCAGGCTCAGGGAGAAGCAGCTTCCTGCCACGACCGGTTGGGGTGAGTTGAGTGAGGCAGGACAAAGAACACACAGTGGGAAAAAAGCCAGAGTTTAATAATAACCAAGTGAATGAATGAATAAATAAAGACAAAATGGTGTAAAAACGAAGAAGATAAAAAAGAAGGGAGCACTTTTTAAAATCTCATCAGAACATTTTCAGAAAGACGTCTAGTCCTTTGAAATTGTTTTTCTGGTGCTCTGTAGTCCATTATTGTAAAATGAAATGTTATTAGGATTCTCAGGCAAAAAACTGTGTCTATGCCACATGTCAGTACAAGATCGTGCTGTGACCAGGTTACTGTAAAGCAAAATACATCAATATTTTGATCAACTCATGTACTGACAGAGACATAGAAGAGAGTTACCTGATGTTTAATAGTCCACATTTAAAAGTTTTGCTGTTTGGTTGGAATAGTAATATTTTTCTGTCTTTATAAGGGTTTGCTTTTCTTTTTGCTGGTATTTTATTTATTTTTAGGTGGTGTGGGAGGGGGGAGGTGTTTGGGGGATTATGGCAGTGATTCTGTTGGAATAAACAATCAAAGTCCTTATTAATCTCCTAAGATACGAACTCTTTCATGGCATGCATTTTCAATTTCTCTTTGCTATTTGGGCTGATTGGGTCCTGATAAATATAAAAACAAAGAATGATCTGATTTTTTTTTTTTTACCTGATTTTTGTTTCTGAGATCCACATATGAGGATATTCATTTTAAATTTTGATAGAACAGTGGCAGTATAACGTCCTCGTAAGTGGAAATCAGGCCCTTGTAGAGCAACATTTTGTATTTTGCTCTAAACAACCCAAAATGTGATGTCCAAATATGTGGATGCCAGGTCCTAGGAGGTTAAAGTGCACTGGCTGAATTTCCAGGTAATTAAATTGGGGGACAAAAACTCAGAATAGGTCGGACCCAGAGGACATTAGATACTGCTCGATCGGTCACCTGATGGAGTGGAGCCTGATCTGTAATTGTAGCAATTGGGTGGTACATGTAAGGGGCCAGAGAAAGGTGCAGCATGGGAGTGACATAGATATAGTTGCAGAAAACATGTACTGGCGGTATACCGCAGTGCTCACCCTCAGTGCTCCCAAAACAATTTAAAGTATATCTGCCAAAACTGGTTTTGAGCTTCATTTGGTCATTTTTTTCAATTAGCAATATAGTAAAGATAAGTTTAATATAGTTAACTAACTATAATACAAAAATAGTGTGATTGTGCTGTACTGAATTGAAATTTAAGGAAAGAAAACTAACATGAAACAAGCTTCTGGTACCAAAAAATCGAAAGCAAAAGTTGAAAATGAATTACATGAAGAACAAAAGCTCAATGGAAAATCCCAAAATATAATGATGTTGATCACAAAGAGGACGTGCTGTGTGTCTGCTTCTGTCTGTCCAGAGTCTACAGATGAAGAGGTTGATAAACTCCACTGTCTGAACCACAGCGGCTCGTCGGCCACCTACTCCGATTACTCTCCCTCACAGGGCTCCTCGGGCTCCTCCAACCCGCCCGGCAACACGCACTCACACACGCTGTCGCACGGACACCCCCACAATCCCGCCCTACCGCCTCCCAGCAAGGACCAGGCCCCTCAGACGCACTGGACCAACAGGTGCGCACACCTGTTTCATGACTCCTCCCTCCTGCTGTCCGTCATCTCTTGTACATTTCAATTGTAACCCCACTTCAGTTTCTCTCCATCTGTAATCTGTCACATCCATCTTCCTGCTTGCTCTGTCAAGGTCAGAGAGGCTGACTGGAACACTGCAGACTTCTCTTTAGGATTTTCTCTCTCAGCTTCAAAGCTGTCTGGTCTGAGCTTCAGTCATGTTACTATCCAGAGGAGGTTTTTTTTTTTTTTGCCCCAGTGCATTAGAAAAGCAAATAAAAAGGTTTGGACTGTCTCCTGAAGTTTTAAGTCTGGGTGCAATGCACTTGATGATGTTGGTTGGAAAGGGATAAAAATGTTATGAAAACTTTTTGGGACAGTTTTGAGTTCTAATCAGAAATGTTACAGCTATAAAAAAAAAAAAAACATGTCATCTTAGTCTGCCTGTCATATTTATGACACTGTCGGGGTAGTCTCAATCATATTGCTCAGACTGGATGGCAGTAACAATAAAATATCTGTCACTGATATGTCAGCTATCTACAGCAAGACATAGAATAAAACAGAAATGTGAAATATATGTGTTTATATTACACACAGATGCTCAAATTCGCTCCACCGATAATCTTCGGTTTAGCAGATTGGACTGTCTGGCTGTACCTTACGGATGTTTTCTGTTTCTGTTAGACACCACAGTGTCTCCTTAGCTCAGTCAAAACATAGTGTCCAATAATGCTAGTTTTCTTCTCCTTATCCTTCCCATGTTTCTTCTTGTTTTAAGCAGGCCCTGGAGGATGGTAGCTGGTTTTAGTATTGTTTGACACTAAATCTGTTAATCCACATGCCCTGAAGTGAGGTACAACTGCAGTATTTTATTTCTACTTGTGGAACATGATATTTGCAGTCTGCAAGTAGTAGTGAGGGAGTTTGAAGGCATGTGTTCTCTTGGAAACAATAACTAACACAAACATGGTTTCTGGCCTAATGGGTGTGACAGACATCAGAGAGAAAGGGAGAGAAAGTTGATCTGTCCTCTGAGCTCATTGTCTCTGATTAAATGTGCAACACACATCCACGTGGCATGTCGCCTGTTTGCAATTTTGATCTTCTTGGTTTTTCTCCCACAGTATAATCAGTGATTGATATTTTCTGTCTTTGTAGACTTGCCCAGTCATTTCCCAAGCCCATTGACTCCAAGCCCCTGCTGTCTCAGAGAGAAACTCCTCCATCAGGAACCCTGCAGCAACGCGGGGATCGGCGTCCACTTAGTGAGCCTTTTGACTGGGTTGACGCACCTCACTACGACAACACGGGTTTCGATGCAGAGGAGTCTTCTCTGGACCCTCCTTCATCTACCACCAGTCAGGGAAACCCTCCGCTGGGCTCTAAGCCTCGCAGCTCATCAGCACACGGCCGCCGCCCCCTCCTTAGGCAAGACCGAATTGTAGGGGTCCCATTGGAATTGGACACCCAGACGCTCCCCTTCCACGGCAACCAACGACCCAACCAGGACAATGACTCGCAATCCTCCGGACATCCTTCCCAGAATCCCTGGCAGAATTGGACCAGGACCCCGAGCCCCCTGGAGGACAGAACCGCTTTTCCTTCCAAGCTGGACCTTACACCTACTTCCAGCCCCAATCCTGATCGCAAGGACATGGATTCAAGGTAAGTGACTGACGGTCATTTACAATTGAAATACATAATTTTATTGGGAAAGCTTAATAATTCCAAGAGTTTGCAGGTCTCAAATCCTGTTTACAGTGCAGTCTTTGGGGGTTTTGTAGTAAATAAACATATCAGAGCTGTTATAACTAAAGCCGTTGATTTTAAAGTTTTACAACTGTGACTGTTTTTATTTGCACATCAATAAAATAACAAATCAGCTTACTTAACTTAGTTTTGTTGCAATGCAAAAACACCAAAGTGTCACTAAATTGAGATTCTGAAAGCATTTCAGTTTTCATTTCATAGTTTTATGTTACTATAAAATGTATTTCTGGGGACAGCGCAAGGTCATTTTGATATGCCAAAGAAAGTTAAAAAAAAAAAAAAGAGCTAATTTCTAATAATTGTGAGCTGTAGCCTTAGTCTCAAATTTTGGTGCAGCTGCGTCACAAGAAACTGACCGATGGTGTGGAAGTAATTTGCATTAGTCAAAAAAATTCAGTTTCTACTATTGTAACACTCCTCTAATCCAGCTTGTTTCTGTGCTTCATAATTGAAAAACACTTATCCCTATCATTAACTCATAATCCTTGATTATTTCTTCCCCCAAGGCTTCAGCAAAGCACAGTGCCTTTGCCCGGCAGCTGGACATATCACGACAATGAGGGGGAGCAAAACAGGAAGGATCAGCTCAGTGTAGGCGGGGTCAACAAGGTGACCGTGGTGATGAGTAAAAGCTCAGATCGCCTGTCCCCCATGATGAAGGAGACGAGATCCAAGTTTAAGAAGTCACAGAGCATAGACGAGATTGACATTGGCTCCTACAAGGTCTACAGGTAGATATTGTTCTGATTCTTCTTAAAGAAAGCTCAAGCTCGATTGCAGCTACTGAAGTTGATTTCTAATGATGCCACGTTCCTCTGCAGCATTCCCATGGACAGCTATAGTTCATCCATTGAGCAGCAAACTAGTTTGGACCGTCCAGAGCTCCCCGGTTCTATGGAGCAGACCAACATGTCACGGTCACAGTCTGCCCCCATGTTAGATGAGGAGATGGGATACCCCGGACACGGATCTGGTGACCAAAACCAGAGACAGAACCAAAAACCTGCCATCCCACAAAAGGCTTACCACTTTGACCACAACTACAACCCGCAGGTTCGATGGAGTTGTGAACCATTGGTAGCGCTCTTATATTACGTTTTTAGACATACACAATAAAACTAAAATAATCTGATTGAAACCAAACAATACAAAGTTAAACAAACAATTCTGTTCTTACCAATCAGGTGACCATGGATCGCCGGGTCCCTCCCCCTTTCCCAAACACACCAGATTATGTCAACCACTCATCGAAGGCTTTGGAGTACCTCAACCAACCAGGGAAGACACTACCCAAAGAGCTAGTGAGCCCTCGGTATCGTGCATATCCACCCTTGGAGATGTTTTCTTTCCCCCAGTCACCAATCAACCAAGATGGTCCGCCCAGCCAGCAGCAGCAGCCAATCCCAAGTCAGCGCTCCAGACCAGGATTTCTAAGAAGAGCGGACTCACTGGTGAGCTCTACGGAGCTCGCCTTGTTCCGACGGGTTCATGAAGCTCAGCAGGAGGCGCTCCAAGAGTCTCAGTACAGACAACAGGTAAGCACAACAAAACAAGTAATGCTCATATTCCATAAATGGATGTGATTTTCCCTTTCATGTACTTTATTGAAATGTAAAGTAAATCATAGAAATGTGTTTCTTTCAAACACTGCTTATTCCCTAAGACCCAAAGTTAGTTTTTGTTAAGGCTCTACTTGAAAGTCATCCCCATCCCCATGCATTTATTTGAGGTCAGGATGAAAGCTCATACTTTTGTTTTTTTTAACTCCCACTCGCTTCCCATCTGTGACCCTCAGGCGGATCCCCCTCTTTATGGCCGGGCTGTCTACTCCACCCCCATGGAGCACTCCGCGATGAGTAATATGGCCGACAACCAGAGTCAGATGCTGCACAACAAGAGAAACGGTCGTTATGACGACGACTACCCCACTTACCAAGAGCAGAAGAAGCCCATGATTGGTTATCCAACCAAGAGCCTGACTCAGCGGCGTCCCCTGTCTGCCAGAAGTTATAGCACCGAGACCTACGGAGCATCTCAGGTACACTGTTTGTCTGTGTGTTTATGTTTCTACTTCTTAACTGAGCCCTTTAAAAAGAGGCAGTATTAAAGTAAAAGAGTCATGTTACAGTTATAACATAATGGCTCCAACTAACAGTTATTTTCCTTACAGGCAAATCTGCCAGTTTCTTTTTGTTCACTTAAGTATCACTTGCCTTCTTTAAAGATGCCTTAAAACAATAACAGGGGCAGATCACCATTTTCAAAATCCCATCTTGACATTTTCAAATATCTTGTTTTGTGTGGTCAGCAGTCAAAAGCCACAGTGATTCAGTTACAACACAGGAACACAGGAGAATAATCTGCCCTGCTTTTGATATGCCTGCTTTTATGTCGTCTCTTTGAGGATGCAGAATTATAGCTTTGTTTCACTTCCATTTTCTTATAGGTACTCAGGTTCAGGTTTTTGTAGTAGTGAACTAAGAGGCATAGCACTGGTGTCCTTTGCCTCAGTCATATCTCTGAAGGCGATCCCTCGTCCATAAATAATCCCTTCAGGCTATTCTGGGTTTCCCTCAAGTTAGACTTTCCCAAATTAGTCACAGTGAAGTGTCCAGCAGCATACTGATTAGATGTGCAGATCACTTCATCTGGCACCTTTCAACAAGAAGAAGCTGGGCGTTGGGAATGAACGTAAGGGCTTACATAGAGCGCTTGTGGCTGCTGTCTTTTTCCTGCCATCATTAGCCAACACTCAATACTGAAGGTTGGAAAACACACCAGCTGTTACACAAAGAGCCTCACCTTTAGGCAGCTGGTGTAATGTTTGCATCGCTGTTGTGTTATCTTCGTTCACATGTGCCATGTGACCCAATCACATTGATCGCTATTAGTAATATTTCCAGCTTTGCTAAACAGCAGCAGTATCACTCAGTTGATCAGACCACCTATTGATCCAGACTGAAATATAACAGCTGCCGGTTGGATCACCTTTCAAAGTAATTCCGTCTGTCCATCGATCCACTTATCCACTCACACATGTACACACACATACACCCAAAGACACCTTTAAAGCAGATAGCGATTAGTCTCAGAAGTACTGTGTTTTTAGTGATAATTTCTTATGGGTCATACTGGGACTGGAAGCTGTCCCAGCTGTAATTGGGTAAGGGGCAGGGTACACCTTGGATAGGTTGCCAGTCCATCGCAAATCGATGCTAAACTAAGAAAGCAAACAGTGAGACTATTATACATTAAATGTTTTGCATTGAGTTTTGAGTCCTTCCTGCTTTTTAGTACACGTAAAGTAACAATTGACACAAAAACCTATCCGTACACACTCACAGAGCTAGTAGCATGCTGTAGGGTTGATACTGATTTAAACAACTGACCAAAACTGTCTTTCCTTTTGTGATTGCAAGTGGTTGGCAGAATAAAACAGCAGTTTAAGTGTTCTAGTCCTTTTGAGGAACATCCAGTGGTACTAGTCTGTGGTTTATTTAAGTCCTTAAACCACCTTGTGGGAGTGAAACAAGCTGTAAGCATCATAAATAGCATTACATATGTTATTTAATACCTAAAAAACACTCATTTTTAGCCACTTGATAAACTGACACTTTTTCACTCCATGTTGGTCTCCGTCTTGCATTTAGCTTTTTATCCACAAAATGTTCCAATATGAACAGTTGTTAATTATGAACCTTGTACATTTTTATGTTTAAATATTAACTCCCTTGTGTTCAGGCACGTCCGGTGTCTGCCCGTCCCACCATGGCCGCCCTGCTAGAGAAGATGCCACCTGACTACACCCTGGCAACCTGCCCCGAAAAGCCACCCGATGACACCATCAAAGTAAGACCTGTTGTACCCCAGAAACCTGAAGACATCACCTCCAAGATGCCTGCCGACTGGAGGCAACAGCTACTCAGGCACATAGAGGCGAAACGACTGGACAGGGTATGTCAGTGCAGTGCACACACACACACGTAAGAGAGAAACACACACGTACACATAGAAAGCATTCGGAAGCCCTCCCTGTGTGTATTTGTGCAAGTCTGTGTTGTAAGGTTAACCAGATTCATGTCTGGCTTCATGTGTTTCCACTTCACACCGTCACTCTGTCAGCCTGACCCACCACAAACTCACTACGACAGACAGCGCAGTAAATTCTGTATTGTGATAAATATTTTGATCTTTTGTCGTGTCCTCAAATCTTCTTTCTTTTTGTGAACAAATAAAAGTCAGCAGGATCGTCTCCATATTAGGATTTTAATGGCGCTGAAAAAAACTGTATTTTCACCTTTTTGTTTGTTTTGCACAATCACATGTTAAGGATCGTGCAATAGTATCACTGCAAAGGAGTAACGTTTAGGAAAATACTTTCGTGACAGCTCAGTTATACTTTAGATTGATAAATAAAAAGCTACAGACTTGAAGTGCAGCTTAAACTGTCTAAAGGCAAAGTAATCCAATCAAATTCTCACATTTTGAGCACTGAGGATAGATTGAGCTGTTGAATGGTGTTTTCTGGATTTCTATCTTTCTTTGGCCTCCAGTTTTATACTTACCTGCAAACATGAGAGTGCTATCAGTCCTTTCATCTAACTCCCAGCAAGAAAGCGAATGAGCCTATTTTTGAAAATGTCAAACTAATTACTGAGAAGCAGTACCTCAGCAGACAGGACAATCAGACATGCTAGGGAGGAGGTCTGGAGCGTGCAGTTATGAAAAAAAGATAAAAACCTGCAGAATCTAAACAATATGGTCCACCAAACCCATCACACGGTGCCTGATGCATCACCAAAAATGAAGTCTTTTGGTTATAGGTTTGGTTTAATTGTTTGTCAGATATGTTACGCGACAGCTAATCTGAAAGCCTTACATACAAATGTTGGAATGAACTGATCCACCTGTTGTTGCCTGTATGACGCACTGTTCTGTGTGTATTGACCGATCACTAGCTAACATTTCTCTGTGCTTTCAGCAGCTCTGCACTCTTGTTGTTGTTGCTGTTGTTGTAGCTGTTATTATCAGTGTTATTGTTGTTTGTTTGTTTGTGGAGCTCACAGTGTGTTGTCGCCATGCTACAGCCCGCTGTGTTGGCTCCGCCCCTTCCTCCTCCTCCCCTCCTCCCCACATTCACCCATGTCGTGTGATGTTGTCTTCTCCAATCAGAGTGGTGTCCTAAAGCACAACACGCTCACGCTGGGCATGCTCTGTCAGGGCGGGGGTCACGGCCAGGGGCGCAGCAGCACTTTGAACTTTAACCTTTACAATAACACTAAGCATGAGCCCCCTGCTGGCCGCTGGCTGCCACTACCTCCACCTCCGTCTGCTAACGCTGTGAGTATCCCTCCAAGAACAATGTTACTGATGCTTACAGTATATGATTAAAGACAACTTCAGCTACTCCCTCTTTACATTCTCGCCGCTAATACAAACTATTATTTAAACAAAACAATGACCATGCAATCTATTTTAGTCACTGTTATATGTTCCCTGTCTACAACCCAACAATAAGAATTGGAGAAAGCCATTAAAATCCCGTGGGGTTTTTTTTGTTTTTTTTCTCAGCATGACTTGAAATCATTCAGTGCCCAGTGTGGCAGCCTGGTGGTGGCTTGTTTTAATGGATTTAAAACTTGAAATATGTCACTTACCATAACAACAAACAGAAACTTGTTTTTCCTTTCTTGCAGCAGTCACAGTCTGTCAGTCAAATTTTGTCTGACACATGTTAGGCATTCCTCATTTACAGCGTTTTCAATCATCTTAGGCCAGCTTAGCTGTTACCAGCTTTTAATATCGCTGTCATTTCTCCACGAAGTGGCACTAAACTCTGGAAAACAAACAGATTACTACTCAGGTTTTTTTTTCCAGGGATAAACCAATATATTGTTTCAATATCACATCAGCCTTATGAAGCTGACATCTTCTGAATGTAGTGCCCATTGATTTTCTGATAATCATTAATTGTCGGTTTTGGACTGGTTTAGAGGCCCAGAGGAAGGGCAGAATGACTTTAACCCTCTAAGGTCTGACTCATGAGTGCTAGGTGATAGCCTAGCACTCATGAGTCTATATTTACTCTATATTTTGGAGACAGATAGAATTGACTATGTGCACGTTAGCATATGCTACTTCCGGTGTGGAAACTCCTGTAGGGAGCTTTGTTTCCGGTGTCCTATTCGCGCCTGGTTTACGGTCCAAAACAAGTTAAGCAAATGAATGAATCAAGCGGCGATTTACATTTCTATAGATGTCTTGGGCATTTACCCAATATATCTGTAAATGATGTTCATCGACTTATCGATATTTTTCCCCTGCGCCTCAGGACAAAAGAGAAAAGGGATTCAAATGTTATATTTCTCAGCTGTCCCTTGTTTATCGCGGGTGTTATGTTCTAAAAATAACCAGCGATAGGTGAAATCAAGTAGCCAATTTTATTTTTTGACGGTGCAAAAACGTTTCGTGGACACCGTGGACATACAGTACTGCACTTCAGAGTCACACTGCTAGCGATCGATGCAGCGATTCTGTACTGTACAGGAGAGACGTCACGGAGGAGGACGCAGGACACAATGTGACGTAAAAAAAAAAAAAGCATGCAAACTTGCACTAAAAAATCCGCGAAACAGCAGGTGAAAGGTGAACCGCTTTATAGCGAGGGACCTCTGTAATTTTTAAGGTAAGTCACAACATACCCTTCGTAAATACTAATGTATAGAAACTGTTAACAGCAATCATTCATTTTTTGTGTGGCTTTTTTCACGTTTGTTAACATGCTGTGTAGGTGTGTACTTGACTAGCTGATATCGACATAACGGGGAAACATCTGGTTTGACTATTCTTCACCTGCAGTTTGAATGCTGAACATTTGCCTGTTTAAATCATAAGACCAGTCACTATACAGAGATGTGCTTCTGAATGTGGACGATGTGTCTTCTGCTGCAGTAAAGCAGTTCTGCTTGTGTTGAGTGATGTAAACAACTGATCGATCTAAACTCTTTAAATGTCAAAACTGATCATTAGATTTTTTATGACACAGCGGTGAGTGTTCCCACCTTCTGCTCTTTGTAACTTAACGCGATCTTTCCGTTTTCGAGTTTTGGACATGATTTTGGAGGATATCTTCGCAGTAGCGATTGACCGCAAAGTAAAGCTACCGGAAATGTACAACCCCACATCCGGTCTCAAACCAGGAAGTTAGCATTTTCTCGTGCACATAGTCAATTGACTCTTTTAAAAAAAAAGGGGGGGGGCTATAGTTAGGGTTGGAGCCATCGCTGATGATGTCTTAGAAGGTGAAAACAAGTACTTTTTAAAAGACACATTCTTTGTTTCTTTGCAACAGCAAAAAAACCCCAATATAAACTATAAACATCAGTATCTGAAATGGCAATAGACCAAATTGCTATTTCAAACTTTTTAAAGTTTCAGTCGTTATTTCTGTGAATATCTCAGTGGTTTGATGTGGGCACGGCTCATTTAGGCTTCAGTCACACAGGCCTGGGGACCAGATGGTGACAATCTAGCAACCACCAGTTGGTCACTAAGAAAAACTGTGTATTCTGCAGTCACTTCTCGAGTATTTGTAGGAGGTTGCTGCCAGTCACTGGTTGAAATAGGTTGCAGGTTGCCATCGTTTGCCAGCAGTTTATATGGAAGATGGTGATTTGTCTGCAAAAGTAGTAAAACTGGGGAAAAGTGCTACACAAAGTGGAAATGGAGTCTAAGTAAAATTAACGCCTGTTGAAATGTGTTACTTTTATTTTGAAGGGCATTTTACTTAGACTCCATTGGCATTTTGTGTTACACTTTTTCAAGGTTTTTTCTGAAAAACTCCTCTCATTTAAGCGGGTTTTTAGGGGGGCTTTTGGTGTGGAAAAAAGGGGGAATCATAAAAACAATCTGTTCACGTTGAGCACGATATCACAGGTTTTATCACCGCCTAACATGACTTCATCTCGAAGGAGAAAAATCTGTTCCAGCTCTGTTTATTCTTCCAACTGAATCTCAGATGAGCTGTCTGAAACTCCAGGAGATAATACGAAGACATGACTGGGGTAGCTAGAGTTTAATGTTCATTGTCAGTAATGACCACTTTGTCTCTTTCAGACCCCGTCTCAGCAGGGTGGCGTGCTGGACAATGACCAGGAGGGTGTGTCAGGAAGCAACCAGTGGGCTCCCTATTCACTAGGCAGGAGGGACGTCCCACCTGACAACCTGTTAAAAAAGGTGAGATCTGTTCACATCTCAGTGAAGCATCTCATCTCTGTTTTTATGCTGAGCATCTTCTCAGTGATAAAGATAACTATTTGTGCAATTACTCTCAATCACACGTTACATGTATTCCTGCTCTCCTTCCACAGAGCGCCCATTCCCACAACCCTTCCCATCAATCACACAACACCATGATCGTCACTTCCTCTTCCTCCTCCTCGGCCACTACACCTCATCGTGTGGTGGGTCAGCAGGGCTACGATGGGATGATGAACAAAGGAGGCCAATACAACCAAGGGATGCAGCTGTCAGTGGTTCCGTCTGGGGGGCCGGGACAGTACCAAGGCAACATGTCCCAGGGTATTGGCAATAAAATCATTTTATTTCGATTTATAAATGTTCACAAGGAGACTTTTTTAAGCAAGAATGTAGAAATTTTGATTAGCAGCAGTAATCCATGTGCCTCACATTAACAGCATGTACACATATCTATTTTAGAAGCTTTGTTTTAGAGTTAGATGCTACCAGCCTGTTTTTCTCCATACAGCCCCTGGACAGGCCTACCCCAGCGGTGGTCTGCCTATGGCTCTGTCCCAATCCGGAAACCAACCCCAGTACAACCCCCATACCTCTCACACTTCCCATCAGCCCGCTACCAATCCTCAGTACCATGTCAACCAGGGCATGGGCCATAGCAACCAGGTCGTTATGACCACCCACACCAACCCACGGCCTCAGAGCGCTCGCTGCCTGTTGCAGACTAAAGGCCAGAAGAGCACGGATGGTTTTCAGGAGCAGGTATCTGTCTGTCTGTCTGTCTGTTCATGTGTCTGCCTGCACCAACCGCACCAAAAGCAATATTGGAGGTCTTTTCAAAAATGGGCTCTTCTAATATTACTATATACAGTATTACTTATACTACTATTACGTATGCAGTATAGGGGAAGGGATATTTCCGTAGCAGTAAATGTGAATGCTTAGATGGAATAAATATGCTCCTGCATGTAGGGTTACCTCTCAGTAACTAATTTCAGCTTTGTTTAGCTCTATCTTTACTGGAAAAATAGTTCCCCTTAATCTCCATGATCCGCTGTTTGGTAACTAACCCGCAAACTAAACTCTCATAGAGTGATTAGTGTTTGTTTACATTTTCATTAATAGGAGGACACGGAGGGTTCAGATTAGATGCTCAGTTTCGCAAGGAGAATTTATTGATACCAGATATAACCATAGTTACCAGAGTTACATTTTCACAGTAGCACTCACTCTGTTAATAAAAAGAAAGCTAGACTTTGCCCCTGTGGCATCACACAGTGGTTTTTTGGAGTTCTGTGTTGAAGCTTGACGATTACGGCGCCATCCTTCGCCACCTTTCTTTGGATGAAACCAAAAGGGTGGAACACTAACTTATCAGCTAACACTAGTTAGTGTTCTCTCACAGACTAGCTAGGTTTATTCAAAGATTTGATGTGTACATCATACAAATACCTACTAGTGGCTGCTAGTTTGTGCTAATTACAATTAAAAACAAGATGCTGAAATATTAATTTACAGATTTACAGACTTGGATGGGCTGACCAGAACCAAAAACCAAGTCTAGATGTGCAGCTCAATAACTAGAAGCCCAATGAGCAACCTCAGGCGAGTTTGGCCTGTGTCAGTCTATGCTTTTGACAGGCTGTAAACATATCTTTTTTTTCTGATATAAACTAGGCCAACATTGGAATCCATGGGGAATTTACTCACTTTTGGAGCCAGCCTCAACTGGCCATTTGAGAAATTGCAATTTTCCCGCCCGTACAAGATTAACTTTTAAACTACAGACCTTGCTTGGCTCTTGGATTAGACCAATGCAAGGCAGCAGTCAACTAAAGGGGGGAAATCTTGAGATATCTCATGCTTCTAAATGCAATTTTAGCCACTTGACTGCAACAGCCTGGGCTGAAACATTTTAAAAAGTGACAGAGATGGGATTAAATTACATTAGACATTTCAAAGCATGAGATTAAGAGTGCCAGTTGAGGTGGGAACCTGAAGATCTAAACAAAAAGCAAAGATCTCAGTGCCTCAGCTGTTGCTCCATAAAAGACCTCCAATACAGCATAGGTGCCAAAACATGTTGCCCGTCACACACGAGCGCACTTCCACATGTTGTCTGGTCACTGTCTGTCTGTGCGGTGATTTTTCACAACTTTGTATTTCACTTTCAGTTGTTGTTTTGTCTTTTCTTTTCTTTTCTTCCTGTATCTCTCCCTCCTCTCTCTGTAGCTGTGCGTGAGAATAGAGAAGAACCCTGGTCTCGGTTTCAGTATCTCTGGTGGCATCAGTGGCCAGGGGAACCCCTTCAAACCCTCCGACATGGTACGACCTGACCCGGCCTGCCAGCCAATCGCAGCCTCCCCGGTTTTACCTCAGAGTTGCCATGGAAACTGCTGCTTGTTACTGCAGTGTTTTCTTTCTTTGTCTGTTTGTCTGTCTGTGGGGCAACCGCTTAACGTGGTTAGCTGTGGGTGTGTTTGAGTGCATAATGTTACATGTAGGGCTGTGCTATTAATTTGGTAAAGAAACACTAAGGTGTGATTGGGGGTGTTTCCAAAACTAAACCTGAGCATTGTTAGACTCACTAGTGATTATGATACTTGAGTCTGACATACTTTAATTTTAGGGTTGTTTTGATGTGATCTAAATACCTGCACAGCATCCAGGGCAAAGCTCCTTGTTTGGTTGGTCAGCAAACTTTAAACAGCTATGTCCACATGCATGCAAATATAAGATAAGCCAAACTCTCTTATCATTCCTACTTCTGAGTCTGACAGTGTCTGTCAGTGTATGCCAGGACAGAGAGCCTGTTGGGGTTGCAGCTCCCCAAGGCCTGCTGCACATGGCAGTCTGTCCTAGAAACACACTGCTGCAGTCAGTCTAAAGGAGCGATGCTGCTCGTGGTGCTCTGACTGCTATTTTGGGAAAGCTGCTCAGTTCTGGGACACCGTGGGTGATTTCAGATGTTCACCACTTTGATCTAGGGACAGGGTTATATGACAGATTTTGACTGACTGTTATTCTGAGCAACAGAGGAGACGACTGCCCTATAAATAGAAAGCACACAGAAAGAGTGCTTTCCATTCCGCCCTTGCAACAAACGGGGAAGTTTCTTCCGAGTCGGGAGTAGACTGATTATGTGGAAACTGTCAGTTCATCATTTTAGTTTTTGAAGCAGACAACTGGTGAAACAGTTGCTGACTCGTGCAGTTATTTTAATACTCCCTCCTCTGCTTGTATCCATAAGTCTTGCACTAGCTGCAGTTTGTACATTATTAATGCCGCGTTACACGGGCAGAAAATGGAGTCAATGCAGATGAACATTTTGTCAGAGGAATACGAGATAAGGTTACGTTATCTATCCAGTTAGTGTGGAGCAGTGGGCATTGTGGAACACTTGGTGACGTTTCACTTTAGAACCGAACGCTTGCTTTTACCATACATACTGTGGCGTCCGGCGAATGGCGAAAGTGGACGTGTCAGTCAGTCACTGCTCATCTGCTGGATATTCGCCGTGATTCCCACTGAGTCGTCAGCATGTATGGTTCAAAGGAAATGTTCTAAAGTGAAATATTGATTTAGATGTCCCCTGTGTCATGTTATATAGACTGTATGTCTGCTTTATCTAACTAACCCACAGGGTCACATGGAGGGAGCAGATGGAGGATATTTGTCTGCTGTCAAAGTTACAGTGCCGGGATACAACCGCAACTGTTACAAGCATCCTCCTCTGAATCCTTGTTCTCGCTGTTGTTTCATTCACACGTGAGAGGCATCAAGCGGAAGCCATTAACGGGTGCTTCGGAGTTTTATCAGCGGTAGTCACCTCGGGCGTCAATTTGTCACCAAATTCAACTCAAACTAGAAGCAGATGCCTTTGATTATTCTTTGAATCTCTTTTCTGGCCTATTCGTGAGAGTGTATCTGTTTGTCGTCTGATGTGTTTGCAGCTATTTTTGGTTAAAGCCAGTGTTAGCTTTCAAATGAACTCGAGGTGAAAGAGTTAACAAGGGCTGTATGTTTGAAAACAGCTTGACTACTAAATTATACATCTGTGGTTTTGGATCCCCAGAGCCTACTACAGCTGTGGCTATTCCACAGGGCTGTGGCTCCCCCTGGTGGACAGCTTGTTATTTGCACTCGTGCTTTGATGGGTCTGGGACATGCCCACATGTCCAGGTGAATCACAGATGGTACAGTAGGAAATTGGTATCAAAACCACCAAATATAACACAACTATACAAAATAATTAAATCTATATTTGCTTTTAACTCTTTACCTAACAGAAAAAAAATACCTTCTTTAAAAATGTAGCTTTATCTGTCTCTGTTTTTTGCAGAGAAACAGAATAATCTCCAGGCTAGATCTCCAAATAATTGAAAGTTTACAAAATGTACCTCTTTAAGTACCGCTCTCATGTACCTGATGATAATTTTTTCCTCTTTCAAAAATCTATCAGAAGTCATCAACAGGTGTCTAAAAAGAAGCAATGATGATAATAGCCTCGATGTTGGACTTACAGGACTCACTGAGGCCCTCTAAGCCACTGGGCCAGTTTTACGTCTGCCTAATTAGGACTCGGCAAGCAGAGACAGGGAATTAGTTCATGTATCGACCGGATTGGGATCTGGGCTTTGATCTTTGAGCTTCTCAGGGTCGGTTTAAGAACAGAAGACTGAAGGTTTTAAGGATCAGAACACGGATTTTATTATGTTTTCTTTTTGTTAAATCTGGGTCAGGAACATTTGAAAATCCAATTTTCTGTCCCCTCTGTTGTTAGATGTACTGTTGTTGCGCACTGAGCTGCTGAGATACAAACACATGTTACATGTTTAAAGGAAAAGTCTAAAATCCCCGTGTGAAACATTACTAATATTGTTCCCGATTGTGTAGAAGTTTTTTTTGGAGATGGAAGGATTTTGCAAGATGCTGCAGCTCTGTGTGCAACTGCTCTGTTGTGTGTAAATGTTTAATTGGTGTGACTAATGCTACACAGTTTTAGCCCCTACTAAACTTTTTTGTAAAGTACAGTGAGCTTCATATTAGATCAGAAAGGCCACGCTGTCGTACCCGTTCGAGGTGCCGACGCCGTAAAGAATGGACACAAATAACGGCGTCGTACACAGCATTTTGCAGGCAAAATGAAACCAGTTTGTATCCTGGTGAAGAAATTATTGTATCTGTATATGCATGCATGAGGCTCACTGTATACTAAATGTCACTGTTTTCACGTGGAGTCACTGAACTAACCCTTCTCCTGTGGAATTGTTTAACATGCAATATATGTGTTTGTTCTTGCATTCTCTCTCACAGACTGTAGTATGTAGGTGCTGCTGCACTCTCACTACTACACGTCCTATTTGTCACCTCTCTATGGCAAATATATCCGTGTGTTCAACACAACCTGTTGAACCGTGTTGAGTCGATACAGGTGCATTGTCCTACACTTTCTGTGTCCAAAAACATCTTTCAGCTCTCGGTGAAAAGATGTTGGTGTTTTTACAATCTCTGCCTTGGGTTATTGAGGGAAAATATGGGGGATGAATTTTTCTTCTGCCCTGCCCGCGACCTACTTCCTTCCCATAGTGAGAAACCCATCCCACGTCTACTCTTCTTCCCATAATCTTTAAATATTGACTGTATATATTTATATATATGCCAAGTCTATATCGTTAAAAAGAGCTGCTAAATCTTTTTTGTCTCTTCGGGAGGGCTTTATCACCCAGTGTTTGTAAATTTTAAGAGAGCCGCTAATCTGAAGGAAACGCAAGCACCTTACAACATAACAGTTTCAGTGTCAAAATATGTATGCAGTATTTGCATGCCTCTCCAAATTGTGAACAAAGAGAATGCTTTGATGAACTGGCCATATATTTAAAAGTGATTTATTTATTTATTTATTGGGAGGGTTGGATATTGAGTTGAGAATGAGAAGGCAAAGATTCTAAACCATCGTGTCCCTGTGTTGTCCTAACGGTGTATCATTTTGACTTATAGGGTATCTTTGTTACTAGGGTACAGCATGACGGGCCTGCCGCCTCCGCCCTGCAGCCCGGAGACAAGATACTGCAGGTAACACCCGCTCACTCGCCATCACATAGACATCACAAACATCCACATCTTGTCCCTTCCATTCCCAGCCCCACCCTTTTTTCTTATTAAACTGTGAGGTGAAAAGCAAGGGTGTAGTCATCCTACTGAATCTTTATGTTAACTGTAGATTGTCTGTGTGTGTGTGTGTGTGTGTGTGTGTGTAAGGCTTTCCTGCTAAATATTCTACCTGTATGTGTGTGTGTGCGTGCGTTTCACCTCAAAATATCAAGCACCACCCCCCACATACACCCGTGCGCCTTTGAGCCAAAGATCACAGTCAGATTTAAGTAGCTTTTAGCAATGTGTCATTTGTTATTCATTGCTGTAATGACAATGGCAAAAGCTGAAATTGCAGTAAAAGTTACAAATGGAGCACATGTAATCTCATAAAAACAGCTGAACTGACTTCTAATCTATTCGGATAAACAAAACTGACAGGCACCTGAACCTGTCACTGGAGATCATCCTAAAGCAAATTACAAAGAGCATTTAAATCCCATAAAATGTAGAACAGTTGAGCTGGACATCTTATACTCAGGATAAAGGTAGGGCAATTGCAGATATACAGGTTCGCCATTGTAGTTTTTCAAGCGTGGGAAATGGCACAGGAGATTTTTACAAATGGGAAAAAACCCCTCTTTTTGCTTTAAATAGCTATTGGTTGGTATTTCCTACAAAGGTGCAGTGTTAGTTTTCTTCACTTGTGAAATGCCATCAGAGCACAGAATGTTGGGAGGAGGGTATTGAATCACACAAATGTGATCTCCTAAGATGTACAGCTTAGTTTTCTGCAAATTGCACTGAATTTAACACCAAAAGGAAGCATGTCAATTTTGGACCCTGTGTGGCTGTGATAGTTGCTGTTAGAAGTGTTAATTTGTTTAATGGGAAGGGGAGAGGTTATCAGAACAAGTGTGTAATTTGCGTAGGCGCACGGTTTAAAGCTTTGACTTTGTCCTGCAGCTCTTCACTGAGTCCTCACCGTGAATGTTTAATATTTCTGGTCCTCACTGAAACTGGTGTTTTAATGAAACAGAGCGGAATTGAAATGAGCCAAACTTAATGTGTAGGGAGAATCCCAGTATGAGGGGTATGCACACTTTTTAAAGGCTGTGAAGTTAGTTTTTCCAGTGAACACTGTTTCTTTTGTTAGTCCCATTTCTACGCAGAGGTTGATATACAATTAAAGTGTGTTGGGTGTCTGCTCTTCCAGCAGTTTGCCTGCAATGAACTATTTTTTCTTTTTTTTTTACTGATCTGTGGTTTTACATCCATTACCAACCAAATTGAAAGGGCTGTCAAAATACAGCTACTGGAGCTCAAACAGATCTGAAGTGTGTTAGATTAATGTCTCAGTGCAACCTTGCAGTAAAAAGCACCTTGAGGCAACCGTTGTTGTGGTTTGTTGCTATATAAATAAAATTGAATTCAATTGAGTATCTTCAGCCTCACACAGAAAAAGAAGTAATGCGCACATTTGCGAATGCGATAAACAGCGACTTCATTAACACGCGGATGGGTCAGGATCTGATGATAAATAATCTTTGTGCTCTACTACACATTGTAAAGGTCAGCTTTCTGCATGTTCGCTGGATGAATTCTGCTTTACATTATGTGGTCTGCAACCCAGATGACCCAGAGAATGCCCGTCCTTATAGTTTCCTCCCGTATAATTTTAATGTTTCACTAATCCTTACATAACGCCCAGTGAAGCAGTGAAAACTCACTGTTTGACCACAGTTATTTACTGAACTCCAGAAGCAGGATGTCAGAAAAAAGCCTGAATATCAGGTACAATATAAGTGGCTTGTGATGATTTCTAATTAAGTCAATAAACGTCCATGTTTTAGGACTAGCGACCACTTGAATAAACAATTTCAATGATCAGTAGAAATCCAAGGGTTATGTCTTCACATTATTAGAAAGCTGTTCTTAATATAAAATAACTTCAGCCGAGGCCTTAGATTTGAAAGCACCTGAACACTGCAGCTAGGTTATTTTTTTTAAATGTATTTTTACCCATGAACACAATCTAACATGGTTTCATTTGAAGTAAATATGAGTAAAACGATGTAAGTACGCAAGTACAAGTTATTTGGATTGATGTGCCTCGCAGCAATGTTTTCCCCATCAGCCAAATAATAATTGAACATCCGCCTCCCATGTAAAGCAGTCCAATTGAATCAATAAACAGTAAACAGCAACAGTAGAAATCTCACTCTCGCGCCACGCTACACGCATTTTATTGAGATGGATTGAGGTCAAAATAAGACGTCAGTGCTTTACGGTAATAGCTCAGCCTCCCTCACCCCCCATGTGCCATTCCTTTCATGTTTCCCTCTCTCCTCCCCCTTCATCTTCTTTCCACAGACTTACAGTGTAGCTGGATGAATTCATGTGAAAGCCCTTTTTTGTCTTTACCCCTTCTCTCTCTCTCTCTCTCTCTCTTTCTCTCTCTCTACAGCATGACTGTGTAGCTCCTCCTCTTCTCTCTCTTTTTCCCAACAGTGATGTGTTACTGAGATAATGATGGCAGTGACCCTCCATCCTTCCACAAAACACTCACACATAGACATGTGTATGGGAAACTTAAACGAGCCGCAGCACATATACCTCTATACACACGTGCACCCACACACATGCTGTTGACTGTGCTGCGTGTTTGCCTTGCAGGCTAATGGACATAGTTTTTTACACATGGAGCACGAGACAGCCGTCTCTCTGCTGAAGAGTTTCCCGCGGACGGTGGACTTGATGGTTCTGAGAGACAGCAGCACGCGCTAAAATAGTTTTTAAAAACAAACAAAACAAATACAGCAACGCTTCTCTACTCTGCTCATCGCCATCCCACGCCATCCCACCTGCCCTCCTCTGGAGGTTTATGGAACTGAAAATTGAGCCACATTTTTTCCCCCTTTTTTTGTTGTTTTTTTAAAACATTTTTAAGGGAACAGTCAGACATTTATTTGCCTATTGCTGGACCAAAGGCAAATACCAGTGCCAAATGTACCATAGGAAACATATCGGCTCTTCTGTCTACCGGCGGTCAGCGATCTGATCGACGGCTGGACGGACCGCAAGAGGACTATACACTTTAAAGTTCCTACAGGGCTGCTGCAGTTTGGATTTTGTGGTTGGTTTGTGATTTAAGCTGCCATCTGAGCGGTCAGTCTGAGTAGTTTTTGTCGGTTAGTTAGATTTTGGGATATTTTTCTTTCTTTTCTCCACTGCCGTCCATTGTGAATTTAAAGTATTTTGTTTGGTGTAGCACATGGTTCGCTTTCCTTGTTCTTCACAGCTTTATTATTTCTTTCGCATCTTCCGTCATTTTTCCCCACTTTTCAGTCCTTTTTCTATCACCGTCTTTGATTTTCATACTCCTCCGATATATTTTTTGTTCTGTTCTGCAGGTTATTGCCTCCACTGTACAGAAATTGAAACTTAAGACTCTGCCTTGTGTACATACATAGAGATTCAGCTTGTTAGAACTCTCCTTGGGGCCTGAGCAGACAGCTCTTAAAAGTTTATGATTCTTATGATTATTGTTGATAAACTATATTCTCAATTCCCTCCTGTGGAAATACAGGGGTCGTTTCTTCAAATGGTTTTCTAAAGAGTATATCACCGTTTTATCTGTATAGAAAACACTTTTCATAGTTCATCACTGCTACTTGTTTTTTTTTCTTTTCTCTTAAAAAAAGCTGTTGCTTGCACAGCTGTGCTGAAAGGAGCTAAAGCAATATTTCTGAGGCTCGGCCCATTGAGCTTTTCAGCAGAGCCTTACTTGTCCTGCAGTGCCATCTATTGAGCAAGTCATGCTAATGTTTACACACACTGCCATGCACATAAACTAACAGGCAAATACACACATAAAATTACACATATCTATTCTCTGCAATGTTGCGTAATGCATCCCTCATTTTAGAATATCATTTCCATTATAAAACTGGTCCATTAATATTAACGGTACCATCTTTTTAAAGTCCTGTCTTACATTGTGCAGTGATGTCACATCCCTTTTGAGGTGTTTATAAAGTCACAGCATGCTTTTACATCACTGGACACTGACAGATAGCCATTTTCTGTTGGCTTCTGGACGTCTCTACTCTCTAGAAGACTCTAGACGTATTAAAGCACTAAGTGCTGCTTGTTGATCTGTGCCATATGCAGCCTCCTCGGCTGTATTTACAACAATATCAGAGCTTTACCTCTTTGTGGCCCAGCACACACTAAAATCAAAAACGTGGCTTCAGTGAGCCGGTAAGCTGTTCTATAGTCGTTGACCCGGCTTCAGCATCTCCTCTGCTGAAGTCTCCTGACCTTCGGCCTTCCTGTGGAAAGCAGTGTGAGACACTAATGCCCCTACAAGCATCTGCAAGGTTTCATTTTAGGAGGATAAATCAGATATCGTCTCTTTTTTTGACAATCGGGGAAACATCTGATTTGTGTCACATGTGCTTTCGGTTACACTTGAATTGTAAAAGGTGGTGCTGATTGATACTCGGCATACACGGAAGGCTTGCTGAATTTGCTGTTAAATGCTCAAACTATTTAAAAGAGCAGGGAAAATGAAAGTTACGGTGGACCTGATGGGTCAACAGTACTGCAATTTAAGAAAACATCTGCAAACAGAAAAATGCTACAAAAGGTCACAAAAGAAAAAACCTTGGAAAACACAATGGAAGTGTATTAGGGGAGATAATAATGTGACAGAACCAAAACATGCGAAGGGTTGCACCGACACACGCTTAAACGAAGTGGAGGATTCTTGTGAGGGGAAAACAAATGCAAGGTACTGTGTGTTTAAATCGCATAATAACATAAATATATGTTTGCTATTAGCCGATCACTGTTAGCTTCTCACGTCGGCAGCTGTTCCGTCATGCTATTGTGTCCCCAAAACACTTCCGTTGTGTTTTGTGAGGGTTTTTTTGTTTTTTGTTTGATTTTTAGCTTTTGCAGCCTTATTCCATTTGCCAAAGTTTCCTAAAATTGCAGTGCATTTGACCTCTCAGGGCCACCGTAGCAATAGACTCTATGTAAAAAAGCAAAAAGAGGAAAAAAAACAAAACACCAAAACAGAGATTGAAAGCCTTTGCTCTGTAGTCTGACTTTTATAGTCACGCTTGAGAAGATATACTGACTAAAATACAGAGTCTCTTTTTGTCTTTATGTAAATGCACCATGGGTCTTGAAGGCATTTCATGGCAGTGAGTTTTGTTCTGTTCTGCATAACATCTGATGTTTCATCCGGAGCGAACCATCCTTCACTGTCCTTTTGATTTCACTTGACAGGTACCCTTTTTGTGCCAACTCTCCAAATACGATTTCCATCACTTTGTCAATAGGAGACACAACACGGCACAGTTTAATCATGTGGTTAGGAGATTTAACCACAGGTACCTACCCCGACCCTATTCAGAGTTTGAAATATCAAAGATATTGTGATGAGAACAGAGTAAAAGGTTTGATAATATAATTATTTTTTACTACATGTTTCAGGTAATTCTTTCTAAATATATTGATATACCTTAGCTTTGCTCAAAAATTGTGATATTTTATAATGACACTTATAACAAAGTTATGGATGGAAGTACGCACAGTATGACTTGGAGACCTACACATGTACTATCCAAAACTGTATAAAATGTATTTCTACTGTAATTGTGAATTTGTGTTATACAAATATATATTATATATATGTATATGACTATTTAAAAAAAATTCAGTCATTTTCTATGTGTTTAAACTGCTAAAAGAGCTGAACAAATGAGGGCGGTGTCACTGTACATAGCTGTGAATGAAATCCAATTTAAAAATGACTCATATTGATTGTGAATGTACTCATGCTTTCTGCAGTACCTACACCTACCCAACTTGAATGCTGCTTCTTCTGTTGTGTGACAAAAAGTACTTTGACCTCCGAAGAGAGAAACGCTGTCGAGTTTATAAGTTGGACAAATTTTAGTGACGATTTAACAGAAACTATTTATTTCTTTATTTATTTGCACATGCAAGTTGAAATCCTTCCAGTTTTAAGTTTGAGTATTAATGCGGAGAAATGTAATTGCCGAAGTATATATAATATATATCATGTGTTTAGAATGCATTTTGCAGACGCTATCTGTACATACTATTTAAGATACAGTTTTTACAAAAAATAATATATGTATAAAATTGAAAAAATGCTGTGCAGCGATTATACTGGAGCCATTTTGGGCTTTGGGACGTACCATTTTTTCAGTATATAAGAAGTGTTTTGAATAATGTACTAAAGTCTCTATTGTACAAATAATAAAAATGTCACTATTGGTAATATGGGCTTCTCCTGGTGCACTGAGCTGTTTTTAGGAGGGTGGAGGAATAAAGCAACACTTTTCTTTCCATATTTATGCGTAAGGAAAAGGGGAGGCAGGAAAAAGGAGTGAGGAAAAAAACGAGTTCAAATGCAGATGCGGGAAATGCAGGGGCCAGAATAAGGAATGAAAGTAATGCTGCAGTGAAAGAAGCTGAACAGAACAGAGAAGATGGTGAAAGGTGAATATGGGAAAAAGTGATGTAGGAAATGGGAAAAGAAAAGGAACCGATGGATAAATTATGTGAAGGAAAAGACAGTGATGAGGATCGCCTCAGCAGGTCTGTGGGAGATTACAGTTACCTCTGTGGATTAAACTCAGCAGGGCCTCTCATCATCTCTGCAGATGCTCCTTTGTCTCTCTGTCCATTAGGCTAACAGCCTGACTCCTCTTCATCCCTCTTGATTCATCCATCTCATCTATTCTTGACACTTATCTGAGCTGTAGATCGCAGAGGGTCAGCCGAGTTCTGACAGGTGCCTCACAGTGTGTCTCTTCTGGGGCTCAAAACCCACGTTGAAGAAAAAGCTTGGCGCATCGCGGTAAGTATGAAAATCTTACTAGTTCATGCACACAGGTTACTCTGCAATTAAGGCAAACGATTTAACATGATAATTCAAATCCAGAAAGTAGTAATTGGTTCTTGTTGGGTCTGTGCTTCCACAAGCCCCGCTAGTTTAGAGACTTATTCCTCGTGAAGAACACAAGACATAACAGAACATCTTCAACCGGTTTTTTACTCGCTAACGAGGGAAGTTTTGGTCAAGAACCAGCTCTTGGAGCTCACGCTTCTTACCTGTCTCATGCCCAAAATCCTTCAAAGAGCAGCTTCCCTCGCAGCTATTTATTGACAAACTGTTACAATACACAGCACAGCACAAGCAGCTCCCTCAGTAAACCCCCCAATGGTTCTAAGACAAGACACTATATGTGTGTATGTGTAAGCACCTGTATGCATGTGCAAGAACGTGTGTGTGTGTGTGTGTGTGTGTGTGTGTGTGTGTGTGTGTGCGTGCGTGCGTGCGTGTGTGTGTGTGTGTGTGTGCGTGTGCGTGTGTGTGTGTGTGTGTGTGTGTGTGTGCGTGTATGCATGACTTCCTGCTCACCAAAAGGATCATAAAAGCAGGAAGCAACATCACAAGAAACAGATCTTTCAGATAGGATGTATCTGCAATAAAACCTCCCCCTGCACAGAGTGGCTGGAGAGGTGGTCAGAGACAAAGGGATGTCTTGATCCTATAGATTGAACTCAGACTTACAAATTTAAGAAACCCAATGACAACATTCAACAATTAGACTTAACAGTTCTATATGGAAATCTTAGTTGAAACCAAAACGTTTTATGAACTTAACCAGAAGCCTTCAATGTATGTAGTGGGAATTAGTGAAAAGGAAATTTAATGAGAATGAATCAATGAGTTCATTTGTAGGCCAACAAAAATCCCAGCTTTGAGGAGTTTGCATGTTCTCCTTGTACTCTGGGGTGACTGACAGACTGATAAGACTGTCCAGGATGCACCTCGCCTCTTGCCCTATGGCTGTTGGGATATGATCCAGCCCTCACAGTGATCCTGAAATGGATGGATGGAGTCCATTGCCCTGTGTGTTCAGTTACTCAGCAGTCATTTTGTCTACATTACACAGTATGGTGAAGTACGTGGGTTGTTTTGTAATTTGCCATTTAAAATAAGGCAAATGGGTTTTTTTCTATATATTTTCTATTTTTTTTAATATAATAAAAATTTATCCAAAAAGGTAATAAAGAAAATATGTAATTTCCTCAATGACGTCCAGTATTTTTGAATGCATCACAGATACATTAGTAGTTAGTTTTCAGTTTAACACATTGCACACTAAACATGTGAGCAGCTCATAAAATATTTTGACTTACCTGCATAAAGTCAGCTGCAATGCTCAATCAACTATATGCATCATTAACATTCAATACAAATGAATGCACATGTAACTGTAAACAAACAACACTAACAGGTACAGTGGGGCAAAAAAGTATTTAGTCAGCCACCGATTGTGCAAGTTCCCCCACCTAAAATGATGACAGAGGTCAGTAATTTGCACCAGAGGTACACTTCAACTGTGAGAGACAGAATGTGAAAAAAAAAAATCCATGAATCCACATGGTAGGATTTGTAAAGAATTTATTCGTAAATCAGGGTGGAAAATAAGTATTTGGTCAATAACAAAAATACAACTCAATACTTTGTAACATAACCTTTGTTGGCAATAACAGAGGTCAAACGTTTACTATAGGTCTTTACCAGGTTTGCACACACAGTAGCTGGTATTTTGGCCCATTCCTCCATGCAGATCTTCTCGAGAGCAGTGATGTTTTGGGGCTGTCGCCGAGCAACACGGACTTTCAACTCCCGCCACAGATTTTCTATGGGGTTGAGGTCTGGAGACTGGCTAGGCCACTCCAGGACTTTCAAATGCTTCTTACGCAGCCACTCCTTTGTTGACCGGGCGGTGTGTTTTGGATCATTGTCATGTTGGAAGACCCAGCCTCGTTTCATCTTCAAAGTTCTCACTGATGGAAGGAGGTTTTGGCTCAAAATCTCACGATACATGGCCCCATTCATTCTGTCCTTAACACGGATCAGTCGTCCTGTCCCCTTGGCAGAAAAACAGCCCCATAGCATGATGTTTCCACCCCCATGCTTCACAGTAGGTATGGTGTTCTTGGGATGCAACTCAGTATTCTTCGTCCTCCAAACACGACGAGTTGAGTTTATACCAAAAAGTTCTACTTTGGTTTCATCTGACCACATGACATTCTCCCAATCCTCTGCTGTATCATCCATGTGCTCTCTGGCAAACTTCAGACGGGCCTGGACATGCACTGGCTTCAGCAGCGGAACACGTCTGGCACTGCGGGATTTGATTCCCTGCCGTTGTAGTGTGTTACTGATGGTGACCTTTGTTACTTTGGTCCCAGCTCTCTGCAGGTCATTCACCAGGTCCCCCCGTGTGGTTCTGGGATCTTTGTTCACCGTTCTCATGATCATTTTGACCCCACGGGATGAGATCTTGCGTGGAGCCCCAGATCGTGGGAGATTATCAGTGGTCTTCCATTTTCTGATGATTGCTCCCACAGTTGATTTTTTCACACCAAGCTGCTTGCCTATTGTAGATTCACTCTTCCCAGTCTGGTGCAGGTCTACAATACTTTTCCTGGTGTCCTTCGAAAGCTCTTTGGTCTTGGCCATGGCGGAGTTTGGAGTCTGACTGTTTGAGGCTGTGGACAGGTGTCTTTTATACAGATGATGAGTTCAAACAGGTGCCATTCATACAGGTAACGAGTGGGGGACAGAAAAGCGTCTTACAGAAGACGTTACAGGTCTGTGAGAGCCAGAGATTTTCCATGTTTGAGGTGACCAAATACTTATTTTCCACCCTGATTTACGAATAAATTCTTACAAATCGTACCATGTGAATTCATGGATTTTTTTTTCACATTCTGTCTCTCACAGTTGAAGTGTACCTCTGGTGCAAATTACTGACCTCTGTCATCATTTTAAGTGGGGGAACTTGCACAATCGGTGGCTGACTAAATACTTTTTTGCCCCACTGTATTTGTCAAGAGGAATTTAAGTACCTGTTGATGATGTGTGTGATGTGTATTTTTAACACATCTGAGTTTTTGTCTCTGCAACCAAACTGGAAGTTAGATGCCTTTTTTCTAAACTCTCTATCCGGTGGCTGGTTTGTACCATTCCCCACTGTTCTCTTGGCATCAGAGCCCACTGTAGAACAAGTCTGCTTACTGTGGTATCAGCCGACAATAAACAATAGAGAGTAACACCGCACACACACACTCAGGCGCCCACACACTAACGTACATTCTGGCAAAAAGCAGAATGACGCCCTTTTGTTCCCTTCCCTCTTTACTCTGTCTTTTACACACTGCATTGGACAAAAAGATACTTCTGTTTGCCACATGACCAACCCACTTACACAATCATGCATGCATTTACTCCCCACTCTGACTCATATATTATACTGGAATCAGAGTGACTGCTGGCGAGAATTTGTAAGAGATACAGAGCGAGAGTTTATGTGCACCCACCAAAATGGTCAATAAGCTCTTCTGACCTAATCAATAACAATACCAGAGCCTGGGTCCATGACCTGCATTCAGCTGCTGCATGCTTATGCTGATGGAAGTGTCCCTACCACTGCTCTACTGTCCACATGAAGACACAGGCGCAGTGTGTCTCCAGCATGCATGAACTCTGCTTTTCTAATGTCACTCTCTGAATGATTTCATCTTTTTAGTCTTACGATTGCCTCTAAAGGTGATTTATGCTCACCCATTAAACACACCACGTCACAGTAAAACAAAGATAAACAAGGCAGTGGAACAAAAGGACACCATATCATTTAGGAAAAGCTACTCTTTGGCTAGTTGGATGAAATGATCAATAACAGTTTCCTGTCTATTAAACCAAGCATAGATTGCTTTTCATAGTTTAACATATCCTGGAAGTAGAGCTCTTCATCTTATATATCTATATGTAACTTTTAAAAAATATAGGTTAGCTAAATTTAGCAAACAGGAAATAATTTGAAAATGACTCTGAAAGAAATACTAAAATTAGGTGATGAAACCATACCATATGTGTCCATCTACTATGTTGATGACCTATGTAAGAGATTAAATGCTTCCAGTCGCATAAGTGTGCTGCTTAAGGTAAAAGTGGACAGTTTATTGCCACTTCCTCTTAATAACTGACACAGTGACAGAGATACAAATGTCAGCTACATTCTTTTAAAACAGAAAGCTTGTAAGAACCACTTAAATAACCACATTTATTAGTTTATTTATTTATATCCTTGCTATAATGATAAGTGCATGTGCGTGTTTGTATTTACACTATCTGTTTCTTAATGGGTGTGCCAATGTCAATAAAACTTTGCACAAATATCATTGCACATACAGCAATTATACTTCACAGTGACCAAAATGTATATCTGCAACAGAATTTTGTTCAAGTCACAACTAAATACAAAATGAAGAACGTGAAAAGTGCAGCAGACCTGGCAAAAATTGCCCTTGGTGTAGGTTTTTGCTAGTTATGACTAATGAGTTGGCAAAATCTCTTCAGCTTTAAGTAACGACTGAAGCATTATGGATTCATATTTATTATTATGCTTACTTATTACTTCAGTTTTTCCCAGTACAGCTTGCTTAGCTTGCTGTTAGCTCTTGTGCTAGGCACAGCTTTTTGTGATGTCCTAACAGATGTGTCAGTGGTACAGATCAGGAGTTTGGGCTTCAGGTTTCCTGAGCAATATTAATTGTACTTAGTTAGTCTGTTGCTTAGCAAAAATTAGCCAACAGGTGTATCTATTTTTTACCATCTCATAGTTTATGATTGGACATTGTCAACTGAGCTAATTGGTGTAGCAGGCAATAAATTAGCAATCCACCCATTGATCCATATAAAGTATATTCTGGGTCCAAAAAGCCAACATGGAAGCAGGAAATGAAATACAGACCCCAAAACTAGTGGGTGATATTGTGGTGGCATACTGTCTATGTGTAAAACATCTTGAGTGTTATGTTTTTTAAAAGGAAATGTTTCACAGTCCCACTAACCTGTCAGGAGACGTTTTAATTAATTATGGAAATTTACAGTTACATTCAAAAACACTACTCTATATAAATTTCCTCTCAAGGGTGGTGGTTAGTAAGTGTCAATATATAGCAATATATTCATTATACGTCATGACAATGATCCCAAACACAATGCTGAAGCAGTAAATGCATGGGTAGAAAAACAGCATTTTTCTGGCTTGTGTAGCTTTAGGATCCCCACTTGCTCACTGATAGCAAAACACCTCGCTTTTAAGAAACTTAATTCATGCAAAGGGCAAAGACAATAGGTCAAAAATACTGATAAATTTTGATTTATATCACACAGAGTTTTGTTTTTTTCACTGAATGGAGCAGCAGATGCTGATACTGATTGAGCATCTCCCGTGTCGCTCTGACTGGAATAGCAAAACTTTTTGCAACTCTTGCTCAGAGACAACCAGGAAACCAGGCTACGGCTCGCATAAAGGTAGAAAAGGAGGGACAACAGACTGCATGCTAAAGCTGAATGGGCATTATGGCTCTCAATATATACTCATATAGAGTCATTAGATTCTAAAGAAAGGCTTTATTTCTTTCCACTACTAAAGAGGACTTGCCTGGTAGGGATGTGGATCACTACAGTTTAGTGAGACAGGTCTGGTACAGGGGATGGTTTTCATCTACTCAGCACACTCAGTTTACCATGACAATATGGCTAAAACCACACAGGGATGAAGTGCCTGTACTTTTGCTGGGATTGCACCAGTGACATTTCAATTGGACCCCCTTGTATTTTTCTTTGTATGCACCCATGTAAGCTCCATAAACAGACATAACTGAGTGACAAGAGCCAAAGACTAAGCTGGGAACAGGAGAGGAAAGCTTTCATAGATTTAATGTAGTTAGATCAGTATCTGTAAACCCAAGTCTGTCGTCGGCATTGAGTGGATGAGATGTGGATAGGCACCCCAGAATAGACCGGGCTTTTATCCACTGCATACAATATGGCTGTTTAACATGACAATACCTGCAAGACACAAGCTCCTTATGAAGAGCCCCTCCAACCTGCTTCATCTGTGGTTTTGAGTGTGTGTGTGTGTGTGTGTGTGTGTGTGTGTGTGTGTGTGTGTGTGTGTGTGTGTGTGTGTGTGTGTGTGTGTGTGTGTGTGTGTTCGTCTCGCAGGACCGTTCAACCGGTCGGACGGCGTTTTGAGTCAAGTCATCTGGGTGAAGAAATCGGTATTAGTTTAACCAAATGGTGACACAGGGAGCCTTGAAGTGAAAGAGGAACAGAGGGAGGGGAAAAACAATCACGCTATCATTATTACTCCGGGTTCTAAGTCCACGCGGTGATTGTCAGCGTTTGTTGACAGTGTCTGTGTCAGTTTTCTGACACTTTTTTCAACACTCCATTGGATTATATTTTCTCTTAACTACCGGACAGGTCGGTGGTGCCTGTTGTGGTGACAGTTTGGTGTCTCAGTTTGGGTGAGCAGGTTGTCGCGGGACAGACGCTCACATCTGTGATAACAGAGTCGGATCGGTGTGAGCCAGGGGAGGAGGACTCGGCGTGCGTGCCACCATGCCTGTGCGACAGAAAGGTAAAGAAAATACTTGTTAAGAAAATGGACTTTCGGTCTTTAGTTACACTTCTGAGTTGTAATACTTCTGTGTTAATATTCTTATCGTATAACGCATTTTGTGACACCGAACGTATCACTTTTAGCCACTCAAAAGGTCGCGTTGATGTTGCGCTAGCTCCGCGAGGCGCTCCTATGCGTTAGCGCACGAAACTTGTGTGAAACACCTGCACTTTTAAACGAGGAACTATTCAGTGTACGTGTACACGACTTTTAGAAAATAGCTCCAGGGCTCTTGCTGCATACTCGGACGCTGTTGTAAATTCGGCATACATAATATTTAGACAACAACACGTTTGCTGTTTTTTGCAGTGAAATGCAAAAAACAGCAAAGCTGCCCACAAATAGAGCTCTTCAATATAAAAGTGCTTGCAGATAGATGTATAGAAATTGAATTGCCACCCTTTTAATTCATTTTGGCTTTACGTATTGTCATGCAAGTGTAAAGTTAATGTACGCGCTGACACATTTAGTCGAAGTTTGACGTTGATCGTCACTGCTTCCGGTTTAATCAGCTGTTCAGAGACTGGAATTTGCAGCCTGCACCTTCCCTTGCACCATAAACTCTACTACCCTTCTGCATGAGGGCATCGGGGCGATATAAAGGATGGCAGTAAAATGTTATAGTTTATTTTTAATCCATAAAATGTGCAAATACACGGGTTATGAAGTCTTAATTACCATTTTAATTAAGAAGGTTTTCACTGATCATTACAAACCCTAATAGAAGTTGTGATCTAGTAGCCTGAGGGGAAAACACAGAGTCATCTACTTTTTTTCTTTTCTTTTTTTTCAAATCAACCCTGGTTTGAAAAAAATGAATGAAGACACTTTATTTTTCAGACAGACATGCAGAAATTTTCAATTTTAACCGTAGTTATCTGCAATTAAAAGCTTTTAACATCCAGCGTCTCCTTGCTCTGCTTAAGAGCAGCTGGAAATTGTGTTTTCCAGAAGAGATAAAAACCATGTTTTTTTTCTATTTATTTATTTATGTTTTCTTTAGACGCCCAGCGTGCCCTGGAGCTGCTCCAGCAGTATCGAGCCAAGCTAGACCAGAGACAGCAAAAGGCCAAACAGGGACCTGTGGAGGAAGACCACCAGCTGCAGCAGTCTTTGGACAAAGTCATCAACGTCTTTCAAAGTCAGCTCTTCAGTGCACTTCTTGGTAAGAAAATTTGCTTTGGTCAGCTTTGATCAGATTTCCTGGATTTTGACAATTTAGGCAAACTTCTTTTATATTGACTTTTTTGGAAATTAAGCTGTGCTTGGAGTGCTTTCAGGCATTACGTGTATTTTATGTTTAATTTGCTATCAGTTTAACGCATACATCTGCATAACTTCTTGCACTTTATCTTAACACATCACAACATTTTTGCACTTCTGGTGTCTAACCATTCATCTTACGTGCAGATTAGTCCACATGCAATTATTTTATAACATTTTACATCATTTTTATAAAAGTAGAGACAGTGGTTTTGCCATTTGTGAATTACATTATGTTAGTTCATTGACTAATAAAACAGAAAGTTTCAGCAAAGGTAAATATCAGTTTTATCGATCTTAAAGATTTGAGCCTTTCGTTTGATTCTTCACTTCCTCTTCGCAATAATGCAATAATCTCAATGTTGTGCATGGATTTTGTTCATTTATCAAGATTCGTGTCTTACAGATACCAGATACCACACTACAAGCATCGTCATGCTGTGTTTGGGATTGACAGGGACTGACTAGATTTCCAACATTAGGTTTGCAGAAAATAGGCTGAATTCATGAACTGTTTCATTTCTGTGGGGCTGATATAGTTTTTACAAGATGTTTGAGCTGTGCTGTCACTGGACCGCTAACCAGAAAATGGGGAGCAGAACGTAGGGTGTCACAGAAAGCAAGCACCCACCTTTAAAATCTAAATCTATGTACAAATTCCTCTAACAAAGTGACAGTCTAACCAGCAAAGTTTCCTTTGATTAACTGTTGCTTAATCACACGAGAATCCTCATGGTAATGTTAATGGTGACAAACTGGTTTTCACTCCCAGGCCCCACCTGCTTTCTACCCCGCCCACACCTGTAGCTATTATAGCAGCGCACCTTCTCACGTTTAGTGTGCCAGCGTTTGTGTGCTTGTTTATGCTGTTCACTCAGTTCCTCTTTTGAAGCTTGACTTTTTACTTTAACCAAATTGGATCTGATGTGTTGCGAAATAATGCTTCCCCTGTTTTGTTGCTTGATATTCTTATTGATCCTTCTTTCTGGTAAAGATTAGAGAAGACTTTGTGTATGGGTTTGTGTTCCTGCTGCTGCACTGGATTATTCCACTATTTACATTTCACTGTCCTTTATTATTCCCTCTTATCATCTGTGTTATAGCCACCAAACTCATTTGAGATGTGCTTACAGGATGATATATGATTTAGTGCAGAACTACTTGTCAGCTGTACTGTGGATTAAGGGAAGTGAACCATTGCTAGTAATATTATGTCGCCACTAGAGGTCCTCAGAGTATTAGCTATGTTTCATTAGGTAACGCATTCTCTACTGGTGTACTCTGAGATATGGAGTCTCTTTGTGACCATCTTGGTTTTGCTTGCATCTGAATAATTTAGCATATACTATAAAGTAATAGTTAAGCTCTGCTGGAGCAGCTTTTTTTAACATCTCAGCCTCTGTCCAGCTCACAGTGGGGACTCCCTTAACAACTTTAACCAATCCTGGGACAGTTGCAGATAGTTGTTTTCAGAACATAGGGGCTACATTTAAATAGGGCATTCATTTGTTAGCTGCCAACCTGCAGTTGACTTAACAGTCACAGCAACATGACTTTTAAGGGAACAACTGACTGTAAATGAGAGGCAAGCATTTCCCCATATCTGCACCTTTATCTACGGCCACTCAGTAACTAAACCTGTCATACTGTATAACAGGCTCTCTTACACCCACCGGTACCAAATCCCGACACACTGGAATACAAAGCAGGCAAATCAGGTCATTCTACGGGTGGAGTAAACTTCAAATCTCATCTGATAAAATTCACTGCAAACAACTTAGAGAGCCACACACAGAAAACAAAAAAAGCTGGAGTGCACACCTGTTAAGTTTGCCAGGTTCTTAACAAATAAGTCCTTTATTGGCCTTTTTGGTTAAAACTGGTTAATTAGTGGTGATGACTCGACACTTAGTGATGTCTGTTCTCCCCAAGCACATCTAGCTGTCATGGTGGCCTTTCCACCATATTCAGTAGTTACTTTAAATGCAGACATATACCTAATAAATACTTAGGTAGATGTCTAATTACACTACCTTTGAGGTGCAAGTCCTGAAGATCATTCATATTGTATGCTTTTTTGGTGTGTTTTTCTATCCATCTATGTTTTTGGCATTGTGCTTGGTATTAGGTGGTGGATCAAAATCTGAGAGTACTTTTCTGTGTTCATAATTCCATCGGTTTTTGACAAGATCCCCAACGCCACCGCCTTCACCCCGTCCAGCCTACAGATGGCTGTAGGCTCTTACTATTGCACCTCTCTCCTGAGAGAATGGCTTGATTCTTGATTCTTCAGTGAACAGTAGATGGATCAACTGAGGGAAACTCTGGCTCTTATGAAGCAAAATATAATGAAATGTGGGGTGGCCCCAGGCTTTTGCACAATATGATTTTTAAAGGTTAACCGATTATAAATTACACCATGGATTTATTTTTATTAATTATCAACTAATCTGTCTTTTGATGAATAAATTAATGTATCAATTAAACACTCACTGTTTGCACTCAGTGATTTGCCCACTTCTGTAGGGTTTAGTTAATCACTACACCCGTTCACATTGTTACTTTTCTCCTTTTTCCAGATATCCAGGAGTACTATGAGTTTACCGTCCTTGCAGACAGCAAGTGCTCTGCGGACAGTCCCAAGAACCTTGCTGCCTCCTGCTGGCTGCCAGCAGAACCCTCAGCCCAGCCACTGTCCTCCACAGATCTCTTGACCTCCAGCATTTCTGATGGACAATCCCAACCCAAACCACTCGTCTCCAAACCCAGGTCATTCAAGTATCCTGCGCCTCCAGTACCATCAGCAACACCAGCAACAAAGCCATCTTCGCCTACAACACAGTCCAGCACACCTGAGTTGCAGCTGGCCAAAGTGAAGTACCGTGCTCCTCTTCCTCCTGCTCAACCGGGGGGCTCCAAATCATTTGAAGCGGAGACTTCTAAACCCAGTGTCACAGTTAGTAATGCAGAAACCTCGACCGGCTCCACAAATACATCTCCTGGAGTGTCGCTAAATGGAACAAAGCTTACTGCCACCAGCTCTGGCGTTTCTTCAGAAAGCTCCACCAGCCCACAAAGCATTCCTGCTTCTTCTGACCTGGTGACAGTCTCAGCCCTCGTCTCGAGCACCATTCAAGGCCTTGTGTCTCCAACTGCTCCGGTCAAACCTGCCCGCACCAGGATCCCTTCCAGCACAAGCCCAGGTCCCAACAAAGTCACAGATTCTGTCCCTACTGCTCCTCTGACCAGCAAGGACTCAGGATTCAGCAAAGTCACTCCCATTCCAAGTCCGACTAGTCCAAGCCAGGCAAAATTCACCTTCAGCGGACGCAGGTCCACAAGTCCTCCTGGACAGCTGAACAAAGGACCTTATGTGTGAGTGCAGTCTCTGGTAATATGAATGTGCATTGATTGCTAGTGTAATATCTTCATATAGTACTTCAACATGCTATTAGGAATTTAGATATAGAACAGAACACTAATGGACACATATTTGGAGTTCACCTATTTGCACCCTCCCTTGATCTCTTTTCTCCAACCAGCCCAACCAGTCCTGGGCCAGGAAAGGGCCCTTCCACTAGCCCAACCCATGGTCCAGCCCTCTCCAGGCCACCCACGAGCCCAGTGACCCACAACAAGGTAAGACATCTCTTTATGTTTTGTTGTAAGGACCACAGGAAAGCTGCAGCAAATCTGTCTGTAGCTGACAGAAAATGAGATAGAGGTTGTGTCACGAGTCTGCAGCTGCAGACTCTTGGAATTTGCAGTGTGAACCCAGATGCAGATAAACAGAAGAAAGAAAACGAAATCTTAACAAAAAAGCGAGCCGGGAAAAGGAGACCATAAACACTAACGAAACTGTGAGGAAACTAAACTAAGAATACTTAGAACGAGACTAGCAAAACTGAACACACTGAACACAGGATGTGAGACTATCAAAATAAAACAGGAAACACGTTTTAATTGATTATGTTGTGATTGTTAAACTATTGACTTTGAAAATGACATTTTCAGAAGCTGTTAGAAAGGTTCCTGAGAAGTGTTTATGAGAGACACCACGTCTGCTCTTGAATCAGTGCATCGAAAGGCTTGTGGTGGCTGCAGCAGGCAGAATAAGATAGGCAGGTTGTTTATACAGATTCATGCATTGCATAATATGACAAAGGGAAACAGGTTAAGTAACGTTTTAATAATCTGGACAGTCAGCAGAATGAGGTCAGAGGGTTAACCCTAACCCTTGGGTAAACAGGGATTGATGGTTTCCTTTAGTTTGAGCTTTTTGACCGCAGGCTTGTTGCTGATGACTGAACATAGAGCATCATTAGAGTAATGTCATTGTGCTTTTTTCAGTGTGTCTGTTTACTAAAGTTCTGCTCTTTACATGATGATTGAATTTGTGGAGTTGGAAGCATCAAGTTTTCATTTTTGATCACAAAAATGGGTGAATTTTCAAAATGTTAAGTAAAGCCAATATGGAAACTGAGCAATTATTTCTTTTGTTCGGAGCGTACCGAGCCTCATCTATCACGCAGTATCTTGCCCAAGCAGACTTCATGGATTGGAGAAGAATTACAACTTTTTGATTAGTGGATTGTTCAATATGGAGCACACTTTTTTTTCCCTTTTGTTTATTTTTCTGTGTTTTTTAAAAATTATTTTGTGGGCCATTTTTCATTTGTTCTAACGGGAATGAAAAAGTGAAAATGACACATAAAATAGTTCAGGATTGACTCAAACCTGGGTCACCTGTTCAACCACGTTAGCTGTACCTGTGCCCTCATCTCCTCTGATTATTCTATAGCACATGCAGAAGTTTGTGCAGCTCAGGTTGATGGAAATAATGATATGTTGCTATGCTCATATATACTTTTCCTGTAATGTCACACCCACCTGGGACAAAACACAGACTTTCTTCTAGTCAAAATGCTGCATAGCTAACATGTACCACTACAAGCCACTCACTTTGTTTAGAACTGCTATACAGCTGAAAGTGTAGCAATGCATGTAAACACTCTTCATCTAATTCTTGTTGTAGTGGCCAAAATTGCACCATCCTTTTCCACAGCAGCCCACATTACACTTGGTAGGTCCTTTAAACTATTCAAAATGTTACTGCCTTGCCATCATGACCTTGTCTAACTTTAGCCAGCTAATAAGAACTCACTTTTGTGTGGATAGTGAAGAATGTTTAGTTTTTTGTTTTCACCCCAAAGCTATTAATAATGATTCTGGTTATCACAGCCCAGTGCAGACAGACTGACCACTTTCTGTTGGCAACGGAGAGCATCAGGAAAAAACAACAATGAGTACAAGCACAGGAATAGGACAAAAAAGTAGAGCAGATACAAATGCACATGTGAACTCGAAGACTTGTTGCACATGTTCACGGTCTGCTACAGATGTGAGTGTTAGACATGGATTTGCTTACTCCAACTTTCCTTTCTCCCTCAGCGCCACAGGTAGTGTATAGTATTTGCTCTATATTACAGCATGTACTGTATATTGTACACATACAGTCTATTACAGTGCCAGCTGTAGTAATGTTGTGTATCAAGGAAAAGCAAAAGAGTCAAATCGCAGCTCTGCGTGTAGCTTTGGGCTACATATGGAGCTTTAACTTCACCCACAGTCAAAAAGTTGAAAGTAGAGCATCCATTGCTATACCGCTGTTACTGTTCACTCAAGCCCCCCCACTTCTGCCAAACAGAGACCTGACCTGATAAAAAAAAGCAGAGAGTGGTGTGAGTGTGTGTGAATCTGTTTGTGTATGCGCTTATGTCTGTGCATACACGTCTGTCAGTGTGAGTGTTTGCCTGTGCATCCATGTGTGTGCGCTTCTGCGGCTGTCTCCAGACGTTTGCCGCTTTTTTGTGTGTGTGTTCGTGTGTGTATGTGTGCTGAGTGTTCTGCATGCGTGCCGATATATATTCTGAGCCATGCACTCTTCAAGTTCAAAATGTGGCTACCAGCTGCCATAAAACGAAGAAAGCAGCTGGAAACCAAGAGGGCGGGTCGAGGTGCATCGGGACAGACTCGCCATGTTTCCGATTCGGCCTCTGTTTTAGGAGAGAAGTCCTATCTGGCTGCTCCGATGAAAGGACAGGTGGAGAGGACACAAGAAAGGGAGGAGAGAGAAACTGAACGATGAAAGGAAAGGAGGAGACAGAGACAGACAGACGGGAAAAACATGCCACCAAAAGCAGCAAACATCTGATTGGTGGAACAGGAAAGTTGGAGCCACGAGATGTTTTGGTGAAAGTTTGCCAGTCGAACTGGTGAGGATGGATTGCATCTGTATCCTCACTACCAAGGTGAGACACGGGAACAGAGCAGGCTACTGTAGAAAGTGGCGGAGAAGACAAATCAGGGCACAGGAGAACAGGGTGTGTCAGTGTGGTCATTAAGATAGTGAAAAAAAATTTAAATAGCTAAAGTTTTATAATTTTGTGATCGGTGTATTTATTCAGTCAGCAATGCCTTAATTTTTAATGTCAAACTCATTCTGAATGAATCATTGATGGGAAACTCAGCCATATCAAATTGGGGACACGGTTGCTTCATGTACAGTTGACTTGCTTTAGTTTGTGAATAAACAGGTTATAAGAGTAGTAGGCTGTGTGCGATTCTAATGGGAATGCTGATCTGATGTACAGTTATTGGTCTGACATCATGTGACACCCAGAGAGACAGCAAACTAGGTTGATAGGACAGACACTTCAAAAGAGCGACTGCCTGGCTATGAAGGTATGCGACTGGTGCAGTGGTTGACTGAATGACTGACTGCTCTTGAGGCAGAAGAGAGAACTTGGCTAAAAAAAAACTAGGCTGGCAAAATTAAACACATACATTATGCACATATGTTCATGCTCAGAAATGCATGACCCATTTATAAGGAGTTGAATCAGTGTGAGCTGGGACAGATTTAAACCCTGCATGTTGCAGCAGGACTTGGTGACAAAGATATTTGTGTGTGGACTTGAGAAAAAAGTTCAAGTTTTGTATACTGCAAAAAAAACGACATACCTTAAAATTTTTGCATTTCTCAAATAAGTACTAAAAGTACCCTATCATGGAGCACACTACCTACTGTCATGGTTTGCTGTGTGGCAGGCAGGATGTAGGACCCAAACGCAGGGCTCATACATGGAGAGGAAACTCAAAATGGCAGTTTTATTGCAGCAACAACTCTTACACTAATACAGAAAACAAAAACAAAAATAAGAAACTAGAAACCTGAAACTCAAACCAAAAACACTAAGAAACTAGGGAACTAAACTGGGAACAGAGAACTGGCAAATACCAGTAGCATGGAGGGAACAAACACAGCACATGGGGGTGGTGATGGAAGGAAAACATAGGGCTTAAATACACAAGGGAGTAATGAGAGAATGGGAAACGGGAGGGAAACACAGCTGGGAGGAATATGGCATAATGAGGCAAGGGGAAGCAAAACATGATACTCTGACATAGGACATGGGACTGTCAAGTTAAAACAGGACACATGAGACAATCCAGCCCGTTCTCACTCCTGAGGCGTAATATATGGACGATTTGTCAAGTCCCAAGGTGTTCCTGAGCAACATGAAAGGTGACATTCCACGCTCCTATGCTACGCGCCGGGTTATGGATGAAATCCAGTAGAATGACGCTCTCGTGGTAATACATGTTCCAGCCATGTATTCCAGCCCTAACCCTAACCTTATCCCTAACCTTAACCACTTTAATGACGTTAGATATTGTTTTCCAAAGCGATTTAAGTAAAACAAACGCACATGTCTAGATTCATTCCAAATGGTTCTCATGTTTCCTCATTTTTCTGATCTGTGCATGCACCCGGAAGTTTAATATATCGACGATTTGTCACCTAGTGTAAAATGTTATGCTTTGGGAGTGAGAACGTGTTGGAGAATCACAAGGAAGCAGACTAGACACTGAGACATAGAGACACGACTGGATGCCATCCAGTCATCCACCCATTCACACACACATTCACACACTGGTGATGGCAAGCTACATTGTAGCCACAGCTGCCCTGGGGCGCACTGACAGAGGCGATATTAACATGTATTTTGTAGGATTTTGACAGAACACTGTCTCAAATCCAACACTATGAGTTGTACATTTTCCTGAAATGATGCAGGGTTTGACTGCAGTTATTGTGCTACCTGCTGTTTTTTGGGGACATTTGATTCTTGAACCTCTGTATATAATACCAAATTCTTATACATAACACATACATTTGAAAAAAGATATAAAAACTAAGCCATATCAGAACACATATACCTTGCCTAAAATAGATATGCTTCTTCCAGCTAGCAACTAGTGTCTTCTTTTGCCACTATGTAGCTAAGATTGGAACAACTAAGCTATTAAAACTCAGTTTTTGACTTTTATGAATACACCATAGGGGTACTGTGGTACTTGCCTTTATGCACCCAAAGTCGAGAGTGAAGGTGCACAATTTGAGACAGAGAAGGAGCTAATGTAAATATATAAAACATTAACTCTCTGTTTGTTTATTTCTTTAGTTTAGTGACCAAACTGGGACATCTTAGACCCTTGAAGGGTCTTATCTGTATCTGATATTATAACGTTATCATGTTCCATGGCAATTACCTAACTAATGGCTAATTTTTTTTTAGCATTTTTACACATATAACATGTTATACAAGTATTATATTGTTTTTAATTACTCAACTAAAGTGTTTTATTTATATCCATGGATGCCTAGCAACTTCAGAGCAGTGGGATAAAAATGGCCAATTTCAGACCTTCCACCCATATTTTTTTATTTTCTCAGACAGTTTAAGTATATCAGTCTGCCAATAGTACGGACAGGCGAAACACTACTGTAGCACCTGTCAGTACAGTGTAAATATGTCCTCAACTTTCTCCTGATTTTGCTCACTTTTTTTAGACTCCAAACATTACTCCAACTACTTAGCTGTCTCTCCTGTGTCTTATTTTCAGCACAAAAACTGGGCATACATGTAGCTGAAGATGAACTGTATTAATTACAGAAGATGTTCTTTCCCCTCAGTAATTTCAAAGTAATAGACACCCCACAAAAAAGTAAAAACCATCATAAAACCTACAATAAAGTTTCAAATCAATGTCTCCCTGCCAGTCTCACAGCTTGTCCTAGAGCTTCTTAAACTAAAAACAACATCTTGAACAGAGTGAAAATAATTTTGATCATAAGTTTGGAAGATGGCTTCTGGCTTATGAAAATAGTCTTCATTATGGGCGTGTAGAGGGATTTGGCCTTGACAGTTACACCTAATATATTGTGGTCTGGGCGTTTGGTGGTTTGAACCTTACTGTCTATGTAAAAGGTAAACATGCTGACTACTCTGTCGTCCTGCCACCTTAGCTAGAAATACTATGTGTCTGCCAGATCCTGAGCTTATTTATATGAAATTAACTCTTGGGAGCGTGATCTCCTGTCTGTATGCACAGAATCAAATCCAAGGGTTTATGATTAACTTTAGCAGAACTGTCAGTTCTACCAAAAACTTCCAAATACAGCCTGATTCCAAGATCATTCATCACAAAGGAATCTGGAGAATAATAGGAAGTAGCAGTGAAAAGCTCACTGGCAGTCATCGCGAAAGCTTGATTGCAATTCTTGCTGCCAAGTGTGACAAAACCACTTCTTAGGTTTAGGGTATAATTACTTTTGCATATTGGGCCAGATACATTTTTTCTCTTTATAAATTAAATGAAAAACTGCATTTTATATTATTTGGGTTATCTTTGCCTAGTCTTCAGAGTCACGCAGTCTGGGTATTTAACTGTGTATGAATACTCTCCTCTCTAGCTTGCCCAATCCTCTTTTCCTCTCTGATATATCCAGTCTTAAATCCCACTCTGGTTTTATTAGTGACTGATTGTTGTTTGGTCTGACTGAGTGCCTTCTGTGCACCAAGAGAGCAAGAGTCTCTCCTAAGAGGCTTACCTTAGGCTGCTAATAGACTTTAAAAAGGTGGAACTATTTTAGGATGGACAAAGAGGAGGATAGAGAGAAAAAAAATGTCAGAGAGATACACAAAGACCTTGGAAAGCAGAAAAGACAGTCCATGGCTGCATGAACACTTCATGCAGTCATTGCATGCCTAGTTTTTCAGGGGTACTTTACTTGCAATTGCCAGAAAAAGGCCATGATAAATCCTTTCTGTAGTCCTACCATCTGAACAGCTGTCCAGCTGGCATCGTGATGTAACTGTGAGGAGGGCTCAAACATCAGACGGAGTAATCAGCAGAGAAGCCATGTGAGGAGAGACGAGCGAGAGAGAACTTTGTAAGCAGCTGTAGGACAGTTGAGTCCAGTGACATGCATCTGCAGTAGAACTAATATAGCGACTCAGGACCGCTGTTACAGTTTGGTTAAACGTCGTCTTGGCTCTGTATGGCCCACACCTGTAGAGAATTGGACTATGTCTCTGGACTGGCCTGCCTGTAGGACAGCCGATACTACTGGGCCACCACGTGGGCTAATTGTGAAAATGGAGCACTGCCACTCTGCGGTTTCAATCAATGTAATGTATATTATATTATTTCAATTACACTTTATGACTTTGCAGTTCACATAGAAGAAACAGATTTGTACTGTAGTTGAGTAGCAGAGGCAAATAAGGTGTAACTTACTTTAGTGATAAATAACCAGCTGTCCATTACCTCTGTATGTGTGTGTTATTGCATGCACAATTTAGGTACGCTTTAAGGCTTATATGACATTAAACTCAGGTGTGGAATTACATGTTTACCTATAATTAAATGTCCTCTGTTTATTCTGCAAATGCATGTTAACACAAGACTGCAGTATAGTAGGACTATTTTTATTATTGCAGCGTAGTTTTTCACAGTATTTAGCTCATTTTTAACCATATCTTAGGTAAAGTGTAGGTTAACACACCTATGTATGCAAGGCTTAAAAACTATCTTGGAATTAGTTCCACAGAAGTATATCAGAGGTACTAGGAGGTACAGGAACTGGCTGAAAACCAAGAGGAGCTCAGTAATTAAGAAGAATTAGTACAGGGTCAGGGGGTTAACATTAGTCAGCTGCATTCTAATGCTAAATCATGAATGCTAACCACTAAACTAAATTCTTCTGAAGTACTTAGGAACACTCTATATACTTATACGCATCAGTATTGGCCACAGTGGATCGAATGCTGCAGTGTAGTCAATGAAAGTGATCCAGTGCTAGCTAACTGGAAATATTTGCCAAACCAAATCCATCCAAAATTTCTTGAACAGAAGCTGTTCATGGGTGTGAAGCTCCCTTGACGATGCTGAAACATGACCACAGTGTTCATTTATATTTTAGAGATGCTTTGTTTCATGTTATAAGAAAGTTGTTTTGTAGGAACACTTGAATTCTGCAGTGAAGCCAGTTTTTTGGCATCCAAATCCAAACAGTTCATCCACAACTTCAAGTGAACATTTATGCCGGATGTAAGGGAATATCGTGGGACATGTTTCAGTGCTCTGTTGTCCCAGTGAAGGCTAGCAAGTTAACATTAATTGTGTGACACTTGAACAGGACCAGATCAGCTAATCCCATCAAGAAAATTACTAATCACACACATACACACTTGTAGAAAAATTGCAACACACACAGACACACACATAGAAAGTTCAGTTGAGAGAGTAGACCAGAGCCACTCTTCATGTATTGAGTGAAAAAGATTTAGGTGAATGTAAATACTATAAATGCAAAGGGTGCAGAAGAAATAACATTTAAAAATTACAGTTGAGTGTCTTAAAGACAGACAAACTTTGACAAGTTTACATCCCTGATTTTTGCATTAGCCTACTCCAGTTATACTTAATTAAATAATCAAGTAACATCTAGATCAGGGGTGGGCAATTCCAGGCCTCGAGGGCCGGTGTCCTGCAGGTTTTAGATCTCACCTTGGGTCAACACACCTGAATCACATGATTAGTTCGTTACCAGGCCTCTGGAGAACTTCAGGACATGTTGAGGAGCTAATTTAGCCATTTAAATCAGCTGTGTTGGTTCAAGGACACATCTAAAACCTGTAGGGGTTGCCCACCCCTGATCTAGATCAAGACGGTTGTTCATGTGTGTATAGTATGTTTATTTATATGATAGATAGATAGATTATTTTTTTTCTTTCTTAGTACCTTCAGTCAGCCAGTGATATCTAATAATGCATTGGTTAAATGTATAATTGTTTTAATATTACAATTTAATAGCTGATTATTTAAATAATTTGCATGAATTTCAGAGTATTTTATATCTTAAAGTTATGTCCTGTACATTTTTATTCCAGCATAATCTGTCAGTGTTGTGATATTAGGAATGTTTGGCTTTGCCAGTCTGTGACTGGTAACTGTGGAAGAAAATCTGTGACAGTCAGTGCTCACTGGTTTTCGCTGGTCTTCGGCTGTTTCTTGTAAAGCTTCGGGGTGTGTTTTTGGCTCATTATCCTGCTGCAGTGTTAACCTTTTTTTGGATTCAGGTCACTTGTCTAATTCCAAAGAAGGCTAAACACCTCCAAACTGAAATAATCCTGTTACCTCTGCAATTGTTGCTTTGAACCTTTGTGATTTTAATCACTCAGACCTTCTTCTCTTACTATTTTAAATCTACGGGTCCATGTGTGGCTCTATATTGATGTCCTTGTACACTGAAATTGTCACGAATAACTAAAAAGTAGTGCCTTAAGATCAACTACTAATCTGCAGTGTCTGCGACTCTTTGTAGATGCTTTTACAAGGTAGTGTAATCTGACCTTATCCAACTCTAAGCGGGTAACTTTTAAGGAATTGTTTAGAGACCTCTCCTTCTTTAGACAAGCAAACTCTGAAGCAACTTTTTTTGTGCATCAGTGAACAAAGTTCAGTGTATTGATCCTCTCTTTTTGCTGTTCCTGGTTGTTTTTGCATATTAATGATTCAATAATCAAAAAGGTTCTGAAGTCCCATGCACTGCCCTTCAGTCTCACCTTGATTTGACATTGTTTAGAACAGGGGTGCCCAATCCCGGTCCTCGAGAGCTACCGTCCTGCAGCTTTTAGATGCATCCTTGTTCCCACACACCCGAATCAAATGAATGGCTTGTTATCAGGCCTTTGCCAAACATGATGGCATGCTGAAGAGGTAATCAAACCATTTGATTCAGCTGTGTTGGAGTAGGGATGCATCTAAAAGCTGCAGGATAGTAGCTCTCGAGGACTGGGATTGGGCAGCCCTGGTTTAGAACAACGTTTGGATTTCTGATATTTTCACTTTGTTTTATGCCAAGCGTTCTGCTAGAAGCTGGTGGACAATAACTACAAGTTGATTTAATTAAAGAAACCTCTGATAATCAGAATTATTTGAATGCTGCTTCAGACAGTCACAATTAAGGAAACCTGCCCTTTTGTTTAAATGAATTCTTTGCTTTTAATGTAGTTCCTGCTTAGTGCAGAGAGAGCGGTGATTGAAGCAGACTTCAGTGGACATGTAGGTGAAGGGAACAGGGGTGAAATGGAGTTGGGTAGCTATGGTGTAAAGGATGGTAGTGGATTTTGTGAAAAGGATAGAAATGGCTGTGGTGAACACATATTTCAGGAAGAGAGAGGAAAGTTCATTGATGCATAAGAGTGAAGGAATCTGCTCCAATCTAAAAGCGATATGAGACTGCAAGTCTGGGTCAGGGGAGGCAGCATTGGATGGTAGCCAATGAACTTAGAGGCAAGGATTAAATAGTGTAAGTTGAAAAATGTTCAGGGAACAGTTGAGACAAAATCTGGTCGGTAAGGGAGAGATCTCTTGGATAGTACAGCTAACGTGGTGAGGGAAGCTGCCTAGAGGATATTTGGTATAACCTCTGGTTAAAGGAAAAAGACACGAAGACTTGGTGGTTCAAACGAAGAGGTTGACAAAGGAAAAGTGAGATACTCTGGGAGGTAGACAGGAATACTGGGAGGACAGAACAAGAGAGAGGTGACAAAGGCAAAGGCTTATAGTTACATTTTATGTGAGGCTGAAGGAAGAGAGTCCAAGCTGGAAAGAGCAGGTTAGGGTGATTAAGGATAGAGGTGGAAATGAACTAATGAGTGAAGGAAGTGTGCTTGGAAAGTGGAGGGAGTACTTTGAGGAGCTCATGAATGTAGAAAATGAGAGCGAGAGGAAGGATGGAGAACAGCTAGTGAATCAGGAAGTCCAAAGGATTAGTTAGGAGGAAATGAGGGCAGCTATGATGGAGGATGAAGAGTGTAAAGGCGATTGCCCCGGATGACCTATCTGTGGTGCTATGGAGATATCAAGGAGAGAGGGCGGTGGACCTTTTAACCAGACTGAGTCTTCCACAGCCAGGAGAGTGAGAGGATTCCTGACGAATGGGAAAGATGTGGCTGGGCAGAACTTGAATATAACATCATTTTAAATAAATAACAGGGGCATAAATGATAAACTAAAATCTTAATTGTGACGAGGAAAATTTTTCAGGTGTTACAGGAGAACACAAACAAACTGGAAAACCAAATTCTTTGGTCAGTTCCAAAGAAATAAAATGACTAAATAGCTAAAACATTTCCACAATCCCAAATTCTTCAACAGTGTCCTCATCTTTTGAGCCTTGTGCTGTGTCCTCAATTGGACCAAGCATGCTGAATATGGAAGCAGACAAGAGAAAAGATCACAGAGAAGATTCACGTAAAGGATGCAGTAAAGGAGAACATGCAGAGTGATGACAGGAGAGGATGGTAGAGATAGGGTGAAATTCAGATGATCAACTGTGGCGATGCCTGAGAAGAAGAAGGAAGAACATTTGTCATGTCAGAAATTTCACTTGTTTTTTCCCCACATTTACGTGAATAGATGACAGATTTGTTCAAAACTAAATATAAATATATAAAGAACAATAACCAAGTACTGCAGTGCCTGTGTTTTGCCACATTGTGGCACTGTCTGTCTAACAAATTCAGTGACATGATGGGTTTCGCATTGTTTCTCTGCAGTGACTTAAAACATCCACGTTTGCTATTTAAATACACAGTCAGCTGACATGTCCCTTGGCATTATTTATTATAAAATATTCAGCAGATAACAGCAGATGTCCTATAATACATTTCTGCCTCATGTTTATTTTGCTACTGATACAAGGTTTCAGCAGGAGTCTGATGCCCTCACCCAGCTTTTAGAGGAAACAATGAGCTCTATTTTAAAGGGAATTCACTCATGTGTAAACTGAATATACAGCTGGTAAAAGGTGATCATGTGACCATATTTAAAATCTTGATGTATGGTGCCTTTTTAAATTGGTTGGCTTGTAGAATGGAGAATCCACAGCGATTGGCTGGAAGGGGGTGTATGAGGTTATTACACACACACATCCGCACAGCGTAGTTATTTCTGTGCTGGCTGACCTACTAATGTTAACATGTAGTGCATGCCTGCTAGGCTCATGAGGTAGCATCCTCTCTCTCTCTTGCTTTTTCCCATTTGTCATTTATTCCTTTTTCTTCACTCCCTTCATCCTCTTTCTTTCTTTCTTTCTTTCTTTGTTTCTTTCTTTCTTTGTTTCTTTGTTTCTTTCTTTTTTGTGTTCTGCTGTTATTTTATTTCTGTGTTTCAGGAAATTTGGTCTGTGATCCGATGTGAGCTTTACTCTCCCAGTACATTCTGTGAGCCATATGATCTAGAACCCCTTAGGTCATCCCAGATGTATGCATGTTTGTGTGTGTGGTTGCACACAGATCAGCAGGAGCTCCATCTGCTCTTTGCCAAACACAGAGGGATTCACTGTATCGCTGGTCTCCGTGCGAGTTTATCACAAAAACCAAGGCTATTTGAAGACAGGCACTTCAGCCTGTGTTGACTTCTGGAGAAATCCAGTCTCAGGTTTCTGGACTGAAAGAGAGACGTGAAAGACGTTAGTGTAGGAATCCAGAATAATTTAGTAGTAGTATATGGCCAATCTCTCACTCATCGAGTGATGTCACACAGTCCTGACTCACTCTAAATCTAGTTAATGAGAAATTTACATTTTCTGCTCTGCACACTACTGAAAAAATATCACCGTAACACAGTAAATATTGGAAAAGAAAAGAAGGGCATTTGGGGTCTATTCAGGATATACAGCTATAAAAACAGCAGTCTGGTTCACTACAAAAAAAATGCTAATTTTCCCAGACTAGGATAAATTAGGAGGTTTTGAAATGTGTCAATAATCACATGGTTTATAGAATGACATCCAGGAAATGTAGCTTTTAAAAATCTCACAGTGGATCCAAAACACAGTGTTTCTCCCATGAAACGCTTAAAATAACCTCTTGTGTCATTGCATTATTTACAGGACTTGTCTACCTGCATTAACTTCTAAACTTTTTAGCTCACCCAGGTGCTTCCTTTATCTGTGTACAGCTGGAATAGCATCTAAAAATATTTTGCCATTACTAACACTCAGTTTTAAATACAGCCATAATCGGGCCATAATCTTAAACTGTGGCTTGATTAGTTTGCCAGTAAGCCTATAAAATGACTGTAGATGGTATCAGTTTATTTTTCCTTTTGCTTCTCCTCTATTCCATATTATAAAATTAGCCCCTGTGACCTCAGAGTCACCGTTTGTTCACTTCAGCCCCTCTGTTGTGCACAGTTTCGCCTCTCTGTTTTCTCTCTCATGCTGTGTTGTTGTTTGCAAGTGGAGGTGAGGAAGTCAAAGGCAACCACAGAGAGACTACTGTGTGTGTGTAGGTCTGCATGTCTGCATGGTGATGGTCCAGATGGCTCAGCATCAGCATCAAGAGCTTGATTAAGGAGTACGCTTTTGACTTGTTTGACTTTCTCTGCCCTTTACCCCCATTTGCCTGCTCCGTTCTCAGACTCGGCCTTTCAACACGTAAAACAGCTACACGCTGTTGTGGAGCTAAATTAATTAGTCGTTAATTTATCTGTTAGTGGATCAATTAGTTGATTAATAGAAGAAAATGTGCTGAACTGTGACCCAAGTCTTGAAGGAATTTCTTTAAATCTGTTGACTGTCTTTCTGTTAAAAATAAGTTTATCCTTGGACTCAAGGATAAACTTATTTGAATTTCATGGTCACGTATAACAGCCACAAAACATTTTGGCTGTAACTCAAGAACACCGGCACTCAGTTCAAAAGCTTTTCTTTGAAGCTTTGTTGCAAAAAATGATGAAGTGATGACTTCTTTATTATCCAAAAGGTGAGGTCAGAGGTCAGTTTTGCTTTAAATTCACCATTATTCAATACGGGAGCAGAAGTGAATAATATGTTTTTGTGCTTGCTGTCTTTGTCTTTGATGCCCACCGTTAAATTCCTGCAAATTCTTTATTACATACTATATGAGTCGGCACAGACATGGTTGTAAATTGATTCAAGTAAGTTGGTCAAGTTGAGCGCTGCAAAGCGTTAATTCTGCTTATCTCTTATATGACTGAATTGAATATATTTGCTATTGGTCTGGAATAAAAAACCCTAAACAACTGAAGGTTTTCCCCTTGACTTTATTGGGAAAGTAACAGGTTAAACTGTGGCCACTACAGCGCTAAATTTACATACGTAGGGTGGGGGATTGGCAAAAACTGTGCACAGCATAAGTTGAAGCAGAACACAAAGCTCTTCCAAAATCCTGGCAACTCAGCAGATTTCAGTTCGAGGCCACCTCACTGTTTTTATTTAGCTGATAACAGATGGCATAGCATCCAATTGAAAAATCGCCATCGAGGACACGGTTCAAGTGGTTTCGCTTGTTTACGGTTTCTGCAGGCCATTTTGTAACTTATCTTGACCCAAGCTTCTCCTTCCATGCTGTATCTAACTCGAGACAGACATCAGTCTCATACCAGTTGTCAGTCATAACTGCTCTGTGCTCAGCCATGGTCTTGTTGCTGCTCTCCTCAACTCCAGCTTTCCATGCATGTCCACGGAAATGCAGGGAGTTCCCTGAATGGAGCCAAATACAAACACCAAATACATAGCACTTTAGGTAGAAATAACTACTTTTAACTATAGCGGTTCTGACTTCAATATTTTTTAACATTTATTTAATAAATAGTATTTTAAATGAATATTTAGTTTTAATGGAGTTCTTTACCCTAATATGTATAGTAAACACATAGTATAGTGGGTTTACATATTTCCCTAAAGGGCACACATATCCCTTTGGGGTTGTGCACGGTGTAAAAATATGCCACATCACTCATGCAGAGCGACCTGCTGTGGTGCCTCTTTGTAAATAAGGGAGCAGCTGATAGTAGCTTTGTTTTTGTCACAGAATCAATCAGAACTTTAATAGGTTCTTTAGACGTATTTGTTCATTCGTTCGAGTTAGACTTCTATTCGTAAGATAGTTTTGCAAGGATCTCAGTTTCCACTACATACTAACAGTGTGTTTGCAAGGAACCTGCTCATGTTTACAACCAACAATAACAGTAGCCCTCTCTGTCACTGTGGAGATGTACCAGCAATACCATCAAACAGGTTTTTACAAAAGCCCACAGGATTGTCCAGATGTAAAAATTGCTCAGCTGTTGCAATGCAGAATGACGTCATCAAAAAACGGACTGCAACAACAGCTCATAAATGATGAATGTGCACTTGCAATTGTTGCAGTTAGTAGAAGATTAAATAATTGATGCTATGAGCTAAAAAATATCTATATTTCACTGTATTAAAACCTGCTATGACATGCACAGATATGTTTTTCACCTTTCATCCTAGAGCAGCACACACATATGAACAGCACTTCTACTACGTGCTGTTCATTGTCTGATTGAATCAACAGAGTGAACTGAAGCATTTTAACTAGTTTGAAAGTTGCACTTTTTGGTGGTCAGCTGACCAAAACAGTAGAATTCGCTTGAAGTCATGTGATCACTTTAATTCAACAATAACTAAAGTAACATAACCTTGTAACTCTTCAGGACCCTGCACAATACTGTAACATAATAAAAATGAATGATGTTGTATTGGGACAAGCTTTTTAACCAGTGGTTTAAACCCCACCTTTACCCGCCCAGTGGGTTTTTGCCTCAAGTTTGTTGTTTCCACCTTTAGCAGGAACATTTTTAGGAGCTAAATTGTCATTGGAGGCTGTGACTCTGCTCTCGCTCTCAGACATGTCTGGACTTTCATCAGATTGCACCTTTTT